>NC_142622.1:10587500-12030833 GCF_059453375.1 Lepisosteus platostomus
TTAATGGTGGCAGGATACACTAGTGTCTTCTTCATGAAGACATTGTAAACTTCTTAAGATAAGATAAAATCACTTTATTGGCCATATACAATTTCTTGTATTAGGAATTTGTCTTTTCACAGACCCCAACTTGCTCTCCATGAGACACACAGACAGGGAGAGAAGCGTGGGGTCAGCGTGCAAGCTCAGTCATTTATACGGCACCCCTGGAGCAGCTGGGGTTAAGGGCCTTGCTCAGGGGCCCAAAGGAGTAGAATTCCTCTGCCTGCTGCGTGATACAAACCGGCAACCTTCCAGCCACAGGCGCAGATCCTTAGCCACAGAGCCACCACACTAGAGTGGATAGTGGTAGATTCAGCTTTTCAATACCCATCCCCCAGCTTGTGGAATCAATGACCATTTGTCTGTAGTCTTTGGAGAGCTCTCTGACCTTAACCCTGATGATTCATTCTTCCTTTCATACTCCAGGGCCACACAGGCTTCTGTATGGTTACAGAGGTTTCCTTTACACTTCCAAGGAGCAGAACATTATTGTAGATTTGTTTTTGTTGTGTTTTATGTAAAGTTATACACAGAGGTATGAATAAATGTGATCTTTGTTGCTTTCTGGACTTCACTTAATTCTTTATGCAAATTCTACTTTGCTCTTTGCAATGCTATTACAATTCCAGTATAACATTTTTAGAATTTGTTTAAGCAAGACCCATTATTTAATTGTAACTCATTCTGTTGTTTTTTTTGTTCATTTGGAGTGTAATTAACTCTGGAGGGCACTTTATTTGTGACATCATTTAAAAATCAAATGTGCCCAGCATTGTTTTCTTTTATTGGTTGGAAAAGACAGCTATCAATGTCACCTTTTCATTGAAATTTCTTTAAGCGTGTTAATTAGCTGTTAGCTCAGTTTCCATTCTCCATCTGTACATACAGGAAATTTATAAACCTGCTCCTGACCAGATGTCAGCTCAACAGGACAAAACTCTGGTTTTAGATGATCTACCAAGTTCCACATGTGTTAATAAATAGGTAAAGTTGCAGAATAATGGTAGAAAAGTGATACAGAAGTAGAAATGAGCCGTGGAGAAAACATCTATGCCCGACAGAATACATTTACCAAAGTAAGCAATTTTAAAATTGCACACAAAATATTTGAAACTGCCAATGCATGTGCAGTAATATCTGTAGTCATCCCAAATTTGTCTCAGACAGGATGAGTATTTGCAAATGCTTTTAATTTTGTATTGGGCTGGCAGGGATATGATTTCCCTTGACTTGCCATAAAAGACTTAATCTTTCTCCTCACGTTATGCTGCCTCCCCTTTCCCCTTCCTCTGCTCCTGTATATTTATACTCCCTCGCTGTTGTGTCCCGTTAAGATTTAAACAACAAACATAAAATATGTAAGATAACCTGTGCAGGCTTTGGAAAGACTTGACTTGAGACATTATTTTAAAGACCAGATCTAAAACTAACTGCTGCAGTCAAAGAGATTATCTCGTGTGATCCATTCATCTCCGGATCCCCACATGCAAAGTCAGTTACTAATCATCCAGACGCTGGTGTCAGTTGCACTCTGAAGAAGAGACGACTGAGGAAAATAACATCTGTGAACAACGAGACAGCAGGAAGGTTCCATCTAATACTTCAATCCTGAATAAGCAAACATGTCTGATTTATAGATTTTATTGTGCAGTCTAGTCACCAGTTGGCCCTGTTGGTCCCTTGTTGCTCCAGAAGTTTTAGTGACGGTATATCAGACTTCTTGTTATTGGGTATTACATTACTAAGAATTTGATGTCACTCCGCTGGCGTTTAATTTGAAATTCTTTGAAGGGTCTTTTAACATTCATTTTGAACATCCCAACACTGCTTTGGAAAAAAGAAAATTGGCATTGCTGAATATGCTAAACAATAATGATTTGTGTGTGAAATCTGACCTTGCTATGTTATTCATATGCAGTACGTTTGTCTTTAATGACCAAAGAGAGAAAAATTATCATTCAAATGTTCTATAACATAATACAGGATCTATTTATACTAATTGTAATAGCATGAAAAGGCTCAATTTGCTTATTAATAAATTGAATTAGGATGTGCCTTAAATAATTTGCAATATAATATTTCTATGTAGTTTCTCAATGTCTTGATATAGTTTTAATTAATTGTTCCAGTATTAGTTTCATATTTTATTATTTTGGGAATTAAGTATGTTGACTACCAAAAAACTCCATGCTACAGTAATATAACTGTTAAAATACGTGAGAATTGTCGTTAGTAAAGCTGCATCCATTTTTGGATGCTGCTTTTTATGAGACTGTATGCCTCAGATTTCTCCATTTGGAAGCTTACTTCTGCATGGAGAATGAAATAAAGCAAAAGCTAAAAAAGTTAAAATGAAAGAGTCAACTAGTTGCATTAAAATATTTTTGTATTTCTAATGAACAGACTTTAAGATTGCATTAGTGCTACAAGCGTGCTATTAACTACTGTCTTTTTTTAACTAATCCAAAACTTATATTTCCCCCATTGTGAGGACAGCTTTTGTGTAACCTTAAAAAACAGTAACATAACATAGGAAATCAGGATGTTGACTTTTTCCTTCGGTACAGAACATGATTTCTGGAATTTTTTAGTAAAAATGCTTAAGAAGAGTTCAGTACAGTCAACCATCGCATTGTGATACAGCAAGTAGTGTAGAGAGTGATCTTAATTGACTTACATTTTGTGCTTCTTTCAGAGCTTGTGCATGCAGAGAAATAAGAGTTTTGTTTCTTTATTAGGCCACACACAATGTACTGAGTTAAATTTTACCATTCATAATGAATGCAGTCTCGCCATTCAAATGCAGCCATAAGCACACAGCAGATAAGAATTTAATTAAATGTAGATTAAAACCAAACAGGAAAACACACTCGCTGATAATTTTTTTATCACGTCCCCTGGTCATATTTTTTTCATACTTTCTACTTGTTCTTCCTTGGGCTACAGCTTTTCAGTGTGCCGACAGTAGCAAAACAGCCCACATTCCCAGTGTTGCTCTGAGATTGTGTAAAATGCAGAACATAAGGCGACTGGATGAATAATGTTAGGGAGTAAAAACATATGTGTAGAAGGAGAAAGCTAGAGGTGCTTTTAGCCCAACTCCTCGTGATTCTCCAAAAGACAGAAACGATTTCACAGACTAAACAGTAGCAGGTTCTTAAAAATGAGATACAGTATAAATAAAACCGCCGTGTTCGTTGTGTTTAACATGGTTACAAATTTAATATACAGGTGAGCGCAAGAGATGGTGTCAGTGTGTGAGCTGCAAGGGAACAAACAGAAGTTAATTCTGTGCTGTAAGTAAAAAAAGTTAAATGCTAATTTCAGCTTCATTGGGTGTGTAGAGGAGAGAAGTGGGGAGCAGAGATATACCTATGTAGATATGATTTCAGCTCTGCTCTCTCCCTTTCTCCTCTTCACTCTTGATTAGGGATCCTTAGCAGAAACTTTGTGTGTGTTTTTCTTTTTTCCTTTGTAATTTGAATAGGCTTTATTTCAAACCCATGGCTTATCTGTGCAAATCTTAGTTATCTTACAGGTATCTGCAGTGCTGTGTGGATACAGTATATCACCACTGTAAATGAGTGGCACAGAGAAATGGACTCTCATGGTCCTTCTGCCTCACAACAGGCCTGCAACAGCTGGTTTGATACATCCCAGTTATCCCTGACCTTAGGCTACAGTTCCTTATGGCCAGCCGTAAGGCTTGTTAATAAACCTCCTGATTGAATATTGTGCTGTGAATTCAATCAAGGGCAAAGGAATTCATATTTCACAAGCAGAAAAAAAAAGTAATTGACTTAAGAAACGCATAGTAAGAAAGAAATCTAAAATCAAAACTGATCTGTCAGCCTTTTCAAAATCACACTGTACTGATTGCACCTATCTGATTTAACTAGGCCCTTTTAGATTTTGTATATTTGTGTATAATGCTGTATTTTCTCCTTCACAATGATTGATCTTTTAAAAAAAACAGCTGTGTTACTCTAACAATGACTAGTCTCTTTGTCAATTTTTCCATCAGTTACGTTTTTTGGTACTAGGGTTACTGTTTTATAGTTTGGGTTCAACCCATGTCAAGAGCTGCTCCTGTGATTTTGAAGATGTAGTCCCGGCACTTCTGATTAACTAGTGCTTTTAACCACAATAAACTGCTTAACATGGTTTCCAGTGCTTTACCACAGATAAATATTCTGACACCTTCCTTTAAGTGTATACCATAGTCATTTACTGAGGGATGTCATTTTTTGTATGCATGATTTATGCTGGAAATGAGGCTGTTAAAATTCATTACAATAAATCAGGATGTTTTGAAAGTGTCAGTCAATGGAGGAAAATAAGGGCATGGGGTGAACAGACCTGAGGAACCAGGATCCTAATCATGATTAGACATTGGTCGTTAATACTGTAAATGATTAAATTAACCCACATTCAGAGGGGTTTCAAGTGCAGGTTTCAGGTTTCAGGAACTGCTGGAAGCAGGTGAGTTCAGGCTGGACTGGGCCATGTCTACTTTCCTGGAACCTTTAGTAACCTCCCACGTACAAAAGCCCGGAGAAACATTAATACATAAAATAAAGACAATCTTCTTCGTCACAAAGAAAATTTTGAGTTGTAACATTAATAGATTCATTTTCACTCCATAAATATACTGAAAGCTTTTGTTCTAGTATTATAGTTGTATACAGTAGTTGTCAACACTGATTTCCTAGTAAGAGACAATAAAAAATAACAAATATGTTGATATAAAGTAGTTCTAATTTACATATTAGTTTTTCTTCACAGTTTTCTACAGTCTACATGTTGTCATTTTGTCCTTTTGGAAATAGGATATGATGTAAATTTATAAAAAAAATAATTTATAAAAAAATAAAATGGCCTGCTGTATTCTGAATTGTATTTTTAGTATAGTTTTCCCTTTCTTTATGTGTCATATGAAATGTGTCATAACTGAAATTTATGTCCTAGCTAGAATGACATAAGCACTTACTTCTGGTGTGATTATTTGGTATGTACTGTATTTACATCTTACAAGGATGCATCACTCATAGTTTCCAAATGACGTCAGTTTTGAATTGAAGAAACATCACTGAGTGAAATTAAAGCTCCAAATAGCTGCTAGCAAGAAATGCACACACAAGCACATTAATCTATCAGTAGACAGATTTTAAATACTGTAGACCTTTGTTGCTTTTTAACAAACTCTTCAGGAGACAATAAAAATGAAAATGAAAGCATCTGATCCAGAAAGACTTTACACCCGAGGAAGTACAGTAGCTCAGCTCTTTGTGAATGATCACCTCTTCCTTTTTGTCAGATTTTACAGTTTACTGCATGAAATGGGATTTTCCACTTTTTATCAACAGTAGAAATTTAGATCATTGGTCGATTTGGGGGAAAGACAGAATGAAAAACAGAGCACACTTTGACTATATGTTGTACATGCCTACATCCTGTGCACCTTTTCCCTTGAAGAAGATACACAACGTTTGGAAACTTCTGTTTAGGTGTGTTTATAAAGAAACAAATATAGTTCTGTGTTAAGAGGCTCACAGAAATCAGCTAAAACTAATTGAGGGTCTGCAATCAACTAAAACACAAAATTGAGGACATAAATGACAATTTATTAGATGACGCAATTTAAGGAATACTAACTTAAAAGTTGTTCTGCAAAAGGAAACGAGATCTCTATATTAGTGTCTGTTGCTATTTAAGAATAATATCAAGTTACAAAGTTACACAGCACTGTCTTTAGTATTCTTTTATATCTTATTTGAAAGGAAACTGAAATGCAGAACACATTCAATGAAAAATACAGATGCAGAGGTCATTGTAAAAACATACCACGTGGGTAGATGCGAGAGGAATAATACAGTACATGCATGTACAGTCCTGTTATGTTTCTTTTATTTTTTTGTACTACCTTAAAGTCTTACAATTGTTTGTGCCTTTATAACAGTATATAGTCTATAGTATTATAAAGTCTACATACAGTAGTCTTTAATATATAGTCTATTTCATGTGCCTTTAAATTTCAGGAATTTAAATTGCGTCTTCTGCGCTTCCAGACAGGGAGAGAGGGGCTGTGAAAGTGTCATCAAGGCTCACACTAACGTTGTAGACCATGCTTAAAGAACACTTGGCCGACCCTGAGTCAATTCCAGCCACTGATGGCTGGCCCAGCGCTATGACTGCTGCTACCATCACGTCTGCTGCTGCCGCAGTGTCGGTGCTGGATTTCAGTTACACTCTATTACTCTCGCACAGCTATTGGCCTTTTCTGTGGGGAAAAGAGCAATTTCCTGTCCCAGTCTGTTTGATCAAGTGCTAAACCCTTGTGATCAATAGAGAGACAGATGTCGGGTCCAGATGGCCGAGTTGTGATACCTGGGGCAGCGTGGGCCTGCCAGAACGACAGAATGGCACTGAGCAAGGGCAGCGGCTGTTCACTTCCACCAGGCTCTGAAACACAATGTGACAAACGCAATTAGGGCTTTTAGCTGCAGATTATTTATTTCTCATAGAAACTGACAGAAAATTTAATTAGCAGTTACTTTAAGCAATATGTAAAATTATAGGAGTATAGAGGCGGGCATTTTCTGTAGGAATTCATTCTCGATCAAATGTTTTGTACCATTTTTTTTTATTTTACTATGTTTATACTGTGTGTTTCAACACTAGCACTGAAGTGAAAATGCCACAGAAAGCTCTGCTTTTTGAAAATATCATACTTCCACGAGTTGCACTCCAAAGATATTAGGATTTCTCAGATGACAACACACGTTTTGCAATTTTAAGGTCCTGTCTTGTTTTAAACTACCATAGGGCAGAGTATGGTCAGAATCATATCAGACTAAAATTATGATTATTTTTTCAAGTTAAAACAGGCCTAATTCAGCTTACAAAAGCAGTATCACCTAGCATTGTTTTATCTAATATAAATGTGATGCTGATTATGGGAATTTGCAAGTTTTTTAACCAGTTACCACACGTGATCAAAGTGCAAGGTGAACCTCACTTTCCAGACTTAACTAGTTTAAGCCTAAGATTTGTCTTTATGCAGCGGCAAGCAGGATTTCTCATGTCCTACCACACAGCTGGTAGAGTTTCCACTAGTTCGATGCATTTCGATTGGTCACAGTCTTAGCTTACATCACAACAGTCAGCCTTGGGTACTAGTTGGGTGCCTGCGTGTTTGCAGTGTTGTCAGTGATAGATGCTATACTCCTCCCGTCGAATTGTGAGCACTGTGGGACTGGCATTGTGAAAAATAGCAAGTGATTCTAGACGTATGTAATTCAGAGGAACGCTTGAACCATTGTCATGTGTCTAGTGATGGTGACACAAGATGACTGACCATTGGAAATTCCAATGGGGTGGGCATAAAAAACAAGGTTTGTTTTTTGTTTAGGCTGTGACATCTTCGATTAAAGTACAGTACAACCTCAATGTAACAATGGACATCAGATTTTACAGACAAAATGTGCTTCAGGGGAATTTGGTCTGTAAAATCAGAAATACCGAAAATATCAATGGTGCCCTATAGGGGTAGGTCGATTGCTTATGATCAGTCTTAAGCGATCATAGGTTGCATGCTACAGTGAATTTTATAGAGTATATTATGACACGTGAAATAAAGAGCTTGTATATTTTTGAAAAAATCGCACTGATCATTATTTAATTGATAATCGGCAAGCTCATTATAATAATTAAGTTCTTGCCTGAAGCACAATTCTGCAGTGGGGTGGCTAGGAAAGATCACAACAGCCCTGCCCTAAACCAGCTGCCACAGAAACTTTTGGTAACTCTTCAGCAAACATAAGGAAATGTTGAAAGCAAATGAATAAGTTTTACATTCGTAAGTCTAAAGTACCCTCTGATGTTCTTTCTAAAATCATGTCTCTTTGTAATATTATGTGTTCACAGCAAAGGCTTACCAGGTTCCACTACCAATGGTCACATTATTTTGTGTAGCATCTAACCATTCATGTATATGGCTTCTTAGTTAGAAGCATATTGTTTTCTTGGAACATTATTTGTCTGATTTACTTGTGTATCCTGTCATTTGTCTTGTTTCAAAGTGACTCAGATCGCTTATTGTTAATGATCAGTCTTTTTCCATCTCCATCCACCATCATATCAGGATTTAGCCTGGACTCTAAATGATGTTAGTCTCATTTTCGAGCACTGTAGTGGAATTGTTAAAGTACTGTAAATGTGTCCTTATTTAGCTGTATTGGACCTGCTGATCAGTTACAAAAGCAGTTTAACGTAGGGTTGGTGCTAGATGATAAATTGTTTTACCTTGTATAAGGGTATATGCATTTCAGTAGTCATGTTAAACCATTCTGTACAAATTCTAAACTCGCTATAAATTATGCCATTTTATTTTAAATTAATTGCATGAAGGACAGATTTAAAGTATTTAATAAATGAAGACACTTAATAACTTGCCTGTTCTGACATTTTTCGGTTATAAAATCTACAGAAGACCTTGTTCTACTAATTGTGTTCTGTGTTTTGTATTCTGTACATATGTGCCTATAGTTTGAGTGAAGTTTCTTTTAATATCTTTATAATTTTATATCATTATGGTTTTCCTAAAGGCAAACATTTTCACCATTTTCTTAGAAGAATTAAACCTGTCAGGTGGGGCACAAGTGTACTCTGGTTAGCAGTTGTAGCCATTGAGAATGATTGATACCATTGAGCTATTGAGCAATTTTCATGATACGCTTATGTTGTTATTCATAGTATATTCATAGTATATTCAGTACTGTAGTTATTCATAGTTTATGTGTACATATTAGATACATACTGTAGTATATATACAGTACAGTGTAAAGGAAACACAAGCCACAGTATATTCCCCATTGTTTATAGTAAAATGGTCTGTTTTATTGTTGTTATTATTGCTCATAGTGTTATATAAATTACTTTCATTTTACAAGAGCTTCTGAGCAAGACCTCCAGTCCAGAAAAGAAATGCGCAGTTTATTATTCCCATATATAAAACAAGCCATGTGTAACCTGAAGAGCCCTGGTTTGTTTAAAAAAGATCGCTACTCCTAAATAAAGGACATTAAAACCCTGTAATTCCCCTGAAGATGTATTTACTGTAAGTGTATTACACTGTGTATGTAGTGTAAGCATGATTTTAACTTTGTTGTATATATACAGTAGATAATTGACCTGTAACAGTGAATGCGTGTATGTTTTGTGTAAAAATGCAATGAAGTCCTGCATTAGCAAAGTTCAGCTATTGTCATAACAGCAATACAGAGCAATGTACATCATCTCTGCTGTTCGTAGCTCTGTAATATACTTTCAGAACTTGTTTCTCTTTTTAATTCTCTATTTATTGTTTATACACTCACAGAATTGTATAAAAACAATGTTTATCCTTATTTGAGCCAGCACTTGGGTCCACATTTCAGATGTAATTAAAATGAGCTCCATGCACCTCTTGGGGTTTGTTTAAAAAATCCGTAATTATAAAGGAAACGGCTCATTTTTTTCCTAAATTATATATGTTATTAGATTGGATCATGTCAGTTGTAGGATTTCCTGCTGTGATCGTGGTTTTTTTATAGTGATATTCTGCCTCGATGTTTAAAAGCTGCGTAGTCCTTATGAAGCTATTCTAGCTTTCTTGTGTCCTGATTCCATAGTCAGGGAGGTCTGTAAGAATATCTCCTGGGAAGCCTTTTTAATTTGCGGATGCTGACCTGTATGCCGTTTGCTCAAGGCCATCCATGAGCTTTCAGCATAGGATATCATCTGCGAAACAACACTTGACGCTAAAATTAGTTTACACTGTAGTCTTGGTGTGTGATGCCATTAAACCTTGGTAAACCAATATTTAGTTAAGAACCTTCATTTTTAGAGGGGAGGAGAACAGAATATGTACTTGCATAAAACTGTAAAATATATATCTAGGTCAATTCATATTTCCATTTTTACGTGCAGTAGATAGATATTCCTATTATGCCTTGGTCTTCAGTTCTCACTCATATTTATTTTTTCTAAAAACACAGTACAAATGCACTGTACACATTTTGGTATTTTTTCAATTAGGAATTTCTAGCTTTCTTTTTTATTGGTGAATATACGTAATGGTAATAAGGAGGTTGCATTTGACAACGTACTAGTACCAATAGTACTTGACTCTTTCAGTATATCTTACATTAGTGCATATGAATCCCATTCATTTTAGAGCTGTGTTATAGTAAGTGAAATTGTGCGTATGCCCACCTATTTATGTAGGAACAAATACAGAGAGTAGAAAAGACAGTATAAGGCTTTTGTTTTCGGAGGGAACAATCAAAGAGAAAATGGAAAAGAAAAGCAAATTATACTGTTAGGATCTAAAAGTGTTCCTTTTAGATTTGCCAGTGCATATGCTTCTCTTGGATCTCAGTTTTCCCCTAATGCCTGACTTTTACCACTGCATCACATGTAGTTTCAAAGGAATTTAACATCATTTTGGAAGTTAAGAGCTCGTAGACGAGTCTAGTCTGAAATTCTCTTTGGAAATGTGAAGATTGCCACCTAGTGGCTTTCAGTGTGTTTCAAACTGTGTGCAATACAAAGTGCATGCTGGAGCAAACAGCGTCTTTGCAGTGTTCTTAGCCTGTTGGTGTCACACATTTGGTTTGGTTTCAGAAGTTAACACTGGAACAGCATGACTGTCTGCCTGGATTGCTGTTTCAGTTCTGCCTCTTGTGTCCTTACAAAAGTTTCAATCATCTGTTTTCTTTCTTGTCTTCCATGTAATGGTTGAAAAGCCCTAAGCTGTGTTTTCTTTTCAACTCTGATGAGTCAGAAAAGCACCAGAAGACCCAAATATTTGCCGTGTTTCATAGAGTATGAGTCTGCATTTTTGTTTATTCACTTCTTTGCATTCCTAATAAAGTAGATTCCATCCATCCGTTTTCCTAAGCGCTTCATCCAGTTCAAGGTGGCAGGGGTAGCCGGAGTCTAACTTGGCAAGCAACAGGCACAAGCTGGAGCGCACCCTGGACACGACAGCAGTCCATCACAGTGCAGGAGTGCACACACAGACAAACACAGGCACAACACACACTCACATCAAAGGCCAGTTATCCTACCAGCATGTCTGTGGATGGTGGGAGGAGACCAGAGCACCCTCAGGACAGCCACACAAACACGAGGAGGACATGCAAACTCCATGCAGATAGCACCCCAGGAACTGAACCCAGGGCCCAGCAATGCAAGGCAGCATTGCTTACCACTGTGTCCTCCATTCAGTACCACCTGAACATACTGTAGCTTCCCAAAGTGTCAATTGTTCTTGCACAGGTGCCACACAGTAACAGGCCTGCGTTAGTTCTTCAAGCTATCACATACTAAATACTTAAATTGAATAGCGACCAAAACGTTCCAGAGATAACTAGTCAAATAAAGGTTGATTTAAATAGGCCTTAGATTTTTTTGGTTGGCTTCTGGAAGGGTAGTGGGTATTTAATTCAACCTTGCAATTAAGGTCAGTTTTCTCTATTAGAACATTAGGTGGCCAAGAGACTATACAGTACATTCACTTGAACTAAAATTAGAGTGCATTTTGTAAACTAATTTTTCAGAATAAAGCATTATATATCACAGATACATATAAATACTTACACTAGCTTCCAGCATAGTTGTAAACTAATGGTTTTGTTATTAATGTAACAGTGGAAAGGAGTCATTTCTTCAGTGCCACTATTCTTATCAAGATGCTTACGTTACAATCATTACGGGACTAGTGATGGTTTCCGGGTATATAGCGTCAGGTTTTCATTAATTCTAAAATAAGATGATTTTTGGCAGAAAAGGGTTAATGCATACCGTTTGTTTTTTAATGTCATTTAGACGACCAATATTTTATTGCATCATTTACCTTTGGCTTTTGTCTTGCAATTCTGTCACATACAGTACAGTATGTGAACATCTTACATGTAAAAAATTGCTTTTGACATTCATTACACCATACACACATTTTTTGTTGCACATAGTTAATTCATGGCGAATCTCTTTTGTCTTTTTGACAGCTACATACATGTATATCTTTACATTTTTGCAGAATTAAAATGCTTAACACATTAGTGAGACATACCGTACGAACAGTTAAAAATGAGAGGAGACTATTTGGCCAATCTAGCCCATTTGATAGGTAATTAATAGTTAATTGATCTAAGAATCCCATCAGGCTGTTCCTTGAAGCAATCTAGGATTTGGGTTCAACCACATGGGTGTCTAGCTTGTTCCATACTCCCACAACCCTTTGCATAAAAAAGTGTATCCTGATAAAGACTCATAGACAGATAGAGACCCATATACCATACAGTATATCATTTATGAGTCACTCCTTTATGCTAATGCCATTCTATATAGTACTCACTACATTTGTTTCTTTCTGGGTAGTAAAGTTTATTGTATTAAAAATGAGTACTACTATTGATTATGGTATTAAAAATGCAAATACATACCTCCTTACAAGACACCAGAATCAAGGTATAAGCTTTACTTGTGGTGAAGAAAATGTATTTGCATCCTTTTGCACTGAATCTATCATTCAGAGATTCCCAAGTGTTATATATGTATTATTGCACTGAACATAAAATACACAATATGCTGTATATAGAAATGTATGCTATACACTCATGTTCTGAAATGAAAGTACACAAATATATTCAACTGCCATAATCATAAAAATAACTTTGTGAATTACAACACTCCCTTCTCATTATAATAGCCTCTGCAGTTGTAATTTGTCTGGACAGATGGTAAAGGAAAGAACTGATGTGCTTAACTATGCGTTTTACAGCAAACTATTAAAGAGTTCTGCTGTTTACACACAAACATTTGAATACCTGTCTTCAGGCCAGTTTAATTATCCAGACCCTTCTGTTATTTGTATTGCTCTGTTGTCTTGCAGCTTTACACGAAACAGGAGGAAAATTTGTTTGCATTTTCATTAAGATATGCCAGTGGTTAGTAAGCAAAAGTAGAAAAAAATTGTCTTGAAATTCAAAGGAATCAGAAATGTCTGTGATGGACTGCTTTGAAATCTTTAAGCATTGGGGGAAGAAAACATATGTACACAACATTTGTACTGCACTCATTTCATTTCACAAATAATTTATTCCTTGACGTTAGCGTAGAGAAAATTATATTCTTGCCAGTCTACATGATTTTGTTTCTTAAAATCCTTTATGTGTTCATCTTAAGATGTACTTAAAAAAAAATCATTAATCAAATGAAAAGGGCGTTTAGCCAGCAGAACCTAAGTAAAAGGTGGTGAATATTTTATTGCAAAACTGTATGAAGCAGTGATGTTTAATTATCTGGACTATGTACAGGATGCTGTTTTGATTGTTTTAATGAAGCAGCAGGCCTATTGTTTCTCCTTAATTCCTCTATTGTTTTTAGAAGATGTCATAGTTCTTTATTCTTTTATCAGGTACTCTGCAGGAGGATTCAAACAATAGCCTGTATTCTAACTGCATTGGCTACTGCACAAAGGAAACTCAAACAAGACTCCATGCAGGCATATACTGTAATTCGGGGACTATTATTTTAAACTTTTCTTATTTTATTATTATTTTAATGTTACATGAATATGCATGTATCTTTCGTGGCTTTAAGGTCATCGCTAATGCATGGTCATACTGTATAGTGCCACTTAGCTCTGTATGGAAACAAAAAGTGTTCAGAATCCAAGCTTTCTTCTGTACCAAGTGTTAAGACAGTTTATCTAGCCTGTGCTTATATGTCTGAAGTTAAATTGAACCTCAGCTGTTATTGGAAATACTGTGGTGCGTTTTCAGGGATGGACAGATAACACTAGATAAGGAAATAATGTATCAATCTGTAGTGGTGCTATGCAAGGCCTCTGTGTGGGCGTCTCCTTTCTGTGTTGTCAGTCTTGCATCTATTGCCCCAGCATTGTAGAAAGGAGAGAACCTTAACAAAACTGAGTTCCTGAAGTCCTCTTTTAAAACACATACATATGCCATGGTTCTCCAAGTTTTGTTTTAAATGTGTTTTTTTTTTGCAGTAGGGATCACAAAGCTGAACAGATGTATTAAATGTACATATGTCTAAGCAGCAGGTGTACTGGCATTTTATTAAACATCATGCTGATTAAAATTTGTATTGTGAGGGAAAATCGACATAGAGCCTACTAGTCTATGGCCACTGTTGGAATCAATTCTATCTGTACAGTACATCTGCAAATGTTGCTTTATACTGGGCTGCAGATGCTGGCTTGTGGGATACTGTTCCATTTCTACCATAGAACCTGGACTACAGCAGTTCATTGGTCTCTGAGCCCTAGATGTTCATTAGACAGTTGCTGTTAATGTTGATTTTTAAAATAGGGCCTCCCTTGAAGGGGGCTACAATCTCAGCTATGTCTGAAACAAATATCATTGTTTTGTAAACAGAACAGTCTGCTATCATGGGCTCACTGCAAGAGTTTTTAACCTCCAAATGGCAGCATTTCCAACTTCTGGTAGGGAAGCTGAGCATTTATTTTGAGACTTCCTTCTAGTCCTACCTTTTACTAATTACTGTCTCAGACACACTATTTCCCTTATTTAAAAATGAACTCAGGCTGAAGTTAGAGGGCCTTTCTCACTTGAGTACTGTACTGACATAGTGTTTGCACATCTTTGAAAGCTAGCAGAGCGGTTTAATTAATTGTCCAGCTTTTCTCTAAAACAATGTCCTAATTCTGCCATTTAGTGCTAGCGTATCATAGTTTGTTGTTATCTCTCCAGCCAGATTTTTGTAAATAGTCATATTAAAAACTTTAATCTCTTCAATGGAAAATGAAGTGCAGTTGAAAAGCCTGTCATGCACAGAGATAAACATTATCTAAGCTAAAACCTTCTCTTCTCTTCTCTCTCCTTAATGAATATGTTCTGAAGACTGTAGCAGAATATTTAGTCCAAAACACTACAATTAAATAAAATGCAAGACTTACTAACAAATCCCTGTTGTGACGTCTGCAGAAACCAATGACATTGGTTGATATACTGAACTTAAATTTAAAAAAAGAACACAGACATTCAGACATTAACTTTTCAACCTTTTTAAACCTTTTATTTTAAGAAAGAAAAGGTTGAGTTCTTTGAAAATGTCTTGCCCATTGAGTTCAAGCTTCTGAAAAACAGAACAAATAAAGAATATCCTAATGCTGTACACTACACTTTGAATTTCCAGATTTCTTATTTTTGCCCAGTATTCAAATGATTTATTTAGGTGATTTTACCCTTCATTCACGTGTAGCATATTATCATGGACAATCTTTCTCACCACCATGTGTCACTGGGTTGGTTAATTCTATTAACACCTCAGACTGGAGAGACAGATTGTGAACATCATGTACAGCACAGCCTTCCCTCACATTTAACTTTACAATGAACACCCTGTTAGCCAATGTGACCTTAAAGAACTTCATGTGAGCTTAGGCAGAATTCCAAAATTACAGAGCCCAAGCCCAGCCTGGAAACAAAAGTGTTTGTTTTACAGTAAGTGTATCAATAAAATCCAATATTAGGTTGCAGGTTATAATTGATCAATTGAGACTTGTTTTCTTATAAAGTATTGTAAATGACTGTAATGCTGAGGAGATGCAGCATTTTTACTAAGATTTTATTTAAAACTGAGCTGGAATTGTGTGGTTGAAAAGCAGTGTGTATTTTAATAATGAAGAGTACTTACAGTATACTAATAATAATACATATAAAAGGCCTGCATACTGTATGTTTATATTAGATGGTAGTTGTAATGCTTTCCTAGCCAAAGAGATTCTGTTTCTCAAACCTGTTTAATATGTACCGCAATGCATTTCTCTTTTTTGTGTTAGTTGGGCTTCAGGCTTCATACTGTATTAGTTCAACTTTTAGCAGTTTCATAGAACATAAAAAGGCATAAAAACTTGACTTTGTACATATACTGTATATAAAAAATTGTCTTTCACCATTTCAGGATAACTGGGTTGTTTATTTCCAGAAAAAAATTGACCTTCAGCATTTATAATATTTTTATGTCCTTTGTTCAACATATGCTGTAACACCTTAGATAGTATCTCTGTAGGAAGGATATAAACCTGGAGATTTAATGTTATCTCTACGGCCGTTTTTAAACAGTGCATGTACTGAAAAAAAACTGAACTGTGCAGCTAACCTTACCCTCAAAACACCCTGGCCACTATTAATCAGGGTCATTCTGCCAAAACACAGCACAAAAAAATAAGAAACCAGGTGCAAGAAAGTTGACTTTCCCTGCAAGAAAATCAAAGAAAGCTGGTTGTATTCAAAATTAAGAAAATGAAAATCTTAACATTACTCTTTGTAACACAAAGCCTTTCAGTTTTACAGAGACTGCCGCTATGTAAACACTTGTGTATAAGTCATAATAATATTTCTCAGTCTGAATTTTTTTTTGTATTTTACACAATAGCAACGTTAATATAGTCTTGTGTGCTTACAGTACGTGAATTGAAGACATCAATCATTGGGTTCTTGGCAAATTGAGAACTGTCATTTGGCCATTATCGGACCTTTATCTGATATACTGGTCTACAAATATTCACTATAAATTGTTCTCTTTTATAAATTGTTCTCTTTATGATTCATTAAATTCTCAAAATGTTTTTTTTCCTAGGTGGCCAGCTTTGGTGTACCACAACCAAAAATATTGTGGAAGGCGAAGAGCTGGTAGCATTCGCTGTAGATTTCGACTCTAGGCTCCAAGCTGTCAGTCACATGTCTCTGACTGAAGGAATGTACCCAGCCCGCCTCTTGGACACCATACAGCTGCTTCCTCAACAGGCTGCCATGGCATCAATACTGCCTACTGCCATTGTTAACAGTAAGTATCATAAGCTGAACCACGGAATGGGAGTCATTTACAGTTTATACTTACACAACGAACAAAACCAGGGTTGCTTTTGAGAACCAAGAAGCCAAAACCTTTAAGGATTCGAAGACAGTACACTACATTACCTATACTGCAGCACTTCTGTCCTCACCAATACCAAGCGCAGTTACTGTATGTGCTTTCAGATTGGGTATAAAAGCTCATTCTAAACATTTTCATGAGGTGAGATATTTGAAATGGCACAGTATAGTAACCCCCGGATCCTCTCTTCCAGTGTGAAGGCTTGTTGTGACAGGCCATAGATTGGAGAAATACAAGACGTTCCCCCTTTTTAAAACTGCCTGGTGTTTTCTGCACTTGTTGACTCCGCAGAGGACATCTTCCCCTGCAAGGCCTGTGGGATCTGGTACAGAAGCGAGCGGAATCTGCAGGCCCATCTGATGTACTACTGCAGCGGAAGACAGAGGGAGCCGGAGACGGCGATGGAGGAAAACGACACCAGCCCCCATCACACCCCCAGCGTCTGCCCCTTCCCCCAGTGCAGCAAGAGCTTCTCTGGAGCACGGGCTCTGGAAATGCACCTGACCACCCACAGCAGTGAGTGAAGCACCTTAAAACTCAACTTGGCTTATCTCTGCTGAAGAGACTTGCCCAAATTCAGCAAATTCAAAAATGCATGTAGAAGTCAGGTTGCTAGGAGAAAAAAAAAAACAAGAAGATTTTATTGCAGTGCATCATAATTAACAAATTAACACTATAAACTAAATGGTAGAGTTTTAGAATAAATTCAGGAAGGGAGACTCCTCTAGGCAAGTTAGTCATGGCTTAATTTTATAGCTAAGTAATGTATATTTAAGCAGATGAAAGTAAAAGAAGTAATGTAGTTTAAAATTCCTAATATGAGCTACAGGGTAAATTAGAGGGTAAAATATTAATAGCATTTATCATTTGCCTTTTTAAGCTTAAACAAGGAACCTCATTCTAAACATCTACATGAGCATGTCAGATAACTGAGGTAAAAGTACAGTTGTCCCAGTTCTGTCCCGCCAATGTGAAGGCTTATTGTGACAGGCCATAAGGCAAAGAAAAACAAAAAGTCCTCTTTTTAAAACCACGTTGTTTTCTGCATTTCTTGACTCTACAGAGGACAGCTTCCATTGTTAGGCCTGTGGAATCAGGTACCAAACGAGTGATGGTTTGTTCCAATGACACATTACTAACCAGCATCATCTGAGCACCTCGTACTAAGTTGTCTCTAGATTTATCTGTACAGCATAAAACATGTCCTGATCCTGCTGACAGGCTCTTCACTTGACAGTTTGTTGTGTAATATAGCGTGGTTTTTAAAGACCTACCATTGTCCCAAGGTATCCATTCTGAGATGGATCATGCTGCTCTCCCCATTCAGCAAAAGCAACGGCAATACAGCTGAAAAGTTTCCTTTTTATCTTGTTCACAGGTGTCAAAATGGAAGAGACTCTCCCTCCTGGCACCAGCTTGAAATGCACAATCTGTAACTACACAGCAGACTCTCTTATTACATTCCAACACCACATCCTCTCTCACCTGTCACAGGCTGCCTTCAGATGCAATCACTGCCATATCAGCTTCCAAAACCACAGGGAACTCTTGCAGCATCAGGAACTACATGGGCATGGCAGCAAACTTCACAGAGAGAGCGACAGCGAGCACTCCCCCCGGGGCAATGAGGAAAACCTGCAGCAGGCGCGAGCAGAGCTGGTGAACAGGAAGGATGTCCTCCAGAGTCCCAAAAGCGCACACGGCAAGGATATCAACTCTGACGTGGAACTGGAGAAGACAGAGAAGAAACCCATGCTGTCTTCCCAGAAGGGTGAGGCACACCCTGGGAATAAGGTGAATTTTTCGTACACGAGAATAAAGTCCGAGCCGTCGAGCCCAAGGCTCGCTTCGTCACCAGTCCAGCCCAACATGGGGCCTACGTTTCCCATGGGACCATTCCTGTCTCAGTTTGCTTTCTCACAGGATATTTCAGTTGTTCCTCAAGCCTCTGAGATACTAGCTAAAATGTCAGAGTTGGTCCATCGCAGATTACGACATGGAGGGAGCAGCTACCCCCCGGTGATTTATAGCCCCCTAATGCCAAAGGGGGCTACCTGTTTTGAATGCAATATCACTTTTAACAACCTGGACAATTACCTAGTACATAAAAAGCATTATTGCAATAGCCGCTGGCAACACATGGCCAAGTCGCCCGATTTCTCTGCCGTCTCAGAAAAGGTGACAGAGGCCGTAAGTCCCAACAGTGGTCACAGTTCTGTCAGCCTACTCAACACCGTCTGCCACCCTTCTGATCCTGACAGCCATCTCATTCAGTCTGCCTGCTTGAATTCGTCGGTGTTGGATCTGATCAACTCCAGTGGCAAAGTGCCTGATAAGGAACTTCCGGGGCAAGTAAAAAAGGTTTCAACTCCTACTGGAAACGACGAGAGGCTCAACGGGAAGCAAGCGGATGTGAAGAGCCCGAGCACATCTCTAGGAGACAATGAAAACGACCCAAACAAGACAACGTGCGAGGCATGCAACATAACCTTCAGCCGTCATGAAACCTATGTGGTCCACAAACAGTATTACTGTGCTACTCGTCACGATCCTCCAATGAAGCGCATGTCTACAAACAAAGTGCCTGCAATGCAGAGAACAATGCGAACTCGCAAGCGTAGAAAGATGTACGAAATGTGTCTCCCGGATCAAGAGCAAAGGCAGCAGCTTGGGCAGCCAGGTTTCCTTAGCGTGACATCGCTGGGAAGCCCTTGCACCTCCCAAGAAGTAGCCGAGAATCTAAGCGACCGATTCCATCCCAGATGTGACGTGTTTCCGGGAATGGTTCCGAAACATCTGGAGGCTTCCCTCACTGTCACAAAAGCAGTTCTGGCGCCCAAATGCAATACGCTAGACAACCAGGAGCTGGATGCCCCCATAGATCTCAGCAAAAAATGTTCTCCTCATTCAGAAAAGTCATGCAATTCTCCAAAAAGACTTCTGGACTACCACGAATGTACAGTGTGCAAGATCAGTTTTAATAAAGTGGAGAATTACTTAGCACATAAACAGAACTTTTGCCCTGTTACAGCTCCCCAGCACAACGAGATCAGCAACCTGGACCAAACAATGTTCCCAGACGTAAAAAGCGAAGGCAATAATCCTGACGACAGCTTTGACAAAAGCCCTGTAAAATGTGATAAGAATGGAAGTGCCAAGCTAATTGCACAGAATGGTAGTGTGTTCTCATCACATCTGGGGACCTTGCCAGGACTCAAAGCTTTCAGTGAGGGTCAGCTTATTTCAGCTAAAGAAGAGAACAAGAATTTGTTTCTGCCACATTGCCTTTATCCTGGAGCAATAAAGAAAGTCAAAGGGGCTGAGCAAATATCACCATACTATGGGATAAAACCGACTGACTACATTGCTAGCAGTCTGGTCATGCAGAGTGAAACAAGCGAGCAGGATCAGAGCACAAACGGAGGAACTGACACTGTAAAAGAGCAGCCGGCGCCAAATGGTTGCCCTCATCCGAACAAAGAGCCTCTGCCCCTGTTGCCTAAAAACAGAGGCATGGTAATAGTTAATGGTGGACATAAACCAGAGGATAGATCAGGCCCCGTTACCGTGCAGCAGGAAAACCTCCCCCACAACTCCCAGCAACCCGACAGTCACCCTTCTCCAACATGGGTTTCAGAAAATCCAGCGGATGCAAACGAAAATGTGTCGCCTTCCGTTAAATCAGCGCCAGAGGAGGTGTTGCCCTCCATCACGAAAGGTGTAAATGGATCCACTCAAGCTGCTGGTAGTGGGAAATACTGCCGCCTCTGTGATATTCAGTTTAACAATCTGTCGAACTTTATAACTCACAAGAAGTTCTACTGCTCCTCACATGCAGCAGAACATGTGAAATGAAGTTTTACCTTGAGTTTTATTTTTTCGGGGTGGGGTACCCAGCTGTGTTTGGAATAGTGCATCATGCAGTTTTATATGCTGCTTGTGGACAATCAAGAGACGCTTCTTCTTCTTTCCTTATTTTAAGACTTAAATGCAAATCATTGGTAAAAATCAAGTGTAATATTGGTGCCACTTTCACCTACTTTTATTTATTTTACAATCAGTATTAATAGGAGTAGTGAACTTAATTTAAATGAAATAAATTTATATCAGAGTTGTTTGTAATGTTATTGTATAGTCATTCTTGTGTAGCACACATTGTTTACATTGTAATGTAGACTCAATGATACAATAGACACAGAATACAGAAGAAATGCATTTTAGACAAAATAGCTACAAAAGCACTTGTGTATTTCTATCTTATTTGCTGTTACAGATTTTTGTATATGCATAAATATAATTTGCAGCTACAATTTATATGACTTCTTGCCTTAAGCCACTGATTTGGGTGATAACCAGGCACAATCCTGCATCTTATATTTCAGCATATACACTGGTCACTCGGCTTTGCATATGTATGTAGCTGTTTGTCCTTGTCTTTTTACTTAAAACTCAGAAATGTATGTTCTAATGAGGATGGCGGCGTTCTTGTATAGTACTTGTATTTTTGTTTGCTGATGCCTTTTGGTCTCCCTTTTTAAAACTTTGCTCTCGACGCAATACTTTCTAAAAGAAAAAAAACTACTGAAAGCAGTATTACAAAAGGGTGGTTTCTCAAGCTTTTATTTGTATCCCATGAAAAAGAAATTCTTAAAAGAATTGTTTATTGTTGTTGCTAAACAAGGAGGGGATGGGATGGGGAACACTAATGTAACATGATCATTCCAATGTCCTAATAATGGAAAAAAAAAAATCTTAACAACGTTGTTGCTATGCATGTATATGGATGGAATAAAATTCCAGAACTGTTGGAAATTTTTATTTTGATGTGGTGTCATAATTAAACAACAATCCTCAGGATAAACTATTGTAGCGATTCATTTCTTTTTTATCTCCAAGACACAAATCTCTTACTGCAGATCTGTTTTCTGTGATTTTATTATAAAATGTTTTCTTTAAGTCTGTGAAAAAATAGAGGGTGCTGTTCTTTTAAACTTTATTTTTTGCTATTACAGAACAAAAACCCCACATGAAACTGCACAAGAAATATTTGGTGAACACATTAAAATTCAAATAGATTATACCTATTATAACTACCAATTTTATTTGAACTGTGAACAAAAGATGTTTTGAGTTGAGTGTCTTTCACCTACATTTAGCATTTTGTCTGACTGAGCAAAGTTGTCATGGAGAGAATATGCTTAAACCCCCATCATGCCAGCTGAGTTGCTCCAGCCAAAGCAAAAGAAAACATCAAAAAGCCAATATATCCACATTTTGTCACCTGTAATGAAATTTGTTTGGAGAAGTTTTCAAACTTCGGAATTAAATAAATAAACTTGACTGCTGTAAAAGGAACCATTTATTCTCCACATGCACCCGAATAAAAATAACAGTACTGTCTTCTGTTAGAACAGTTAAAAAAATGAATTTACAAAAAATAAGTAGCAACTGAAATTTTCCACATTTGTTTTCAGACTACACAAAACAACAGAATCTGGTACAGATGTATAAATACATATACTATATCTGTATATTCCACAAGCTTCTCTGATTTGTTTGGCCTCGAACTACAGAGGTAATTCACATTTTAAAAAGCATTATTATTATTATTGACTCTCCTGTGTAGGCTTTCTTTGTTTTACAATTTTTACTAAATGTTTTGTTACTTCAGAGGGTTTTCTGTAGATCATCTTCCGGTCTGCCCCTGGGATATGAATGTGTTTCGCATGGGGGTAAGTCTCTGCCAAAAGTTGTTTCTGAAACTTAGCTATAGCCTGAGATAAAAAAGAAAAATAAGTATTAAGGTAGTACAATGGAAAACAAAATACAATCTGGAGCACAAAGGCTGTTTTATTTTCCAATTACCAAACTGCAGCTAAACGTCTGGACAGCTGGCAGAGAATGTCCAGTAAAAAGATGAACAATTTGGTTTGTCATAAAAGCAATGTCTCAGTTTTGCTCTCAAGAGCAGTTAATAATACTGATGAAGATGGATGCTGAAACACCCAGTTAGCTCTTACCTTACTCCTTCTTTCATACAGAGAGTTAA
This sequence comes from Lepisosteus platostomus, assembly GCF_059453375.1. Lineage (NCBI taxonomy): Eukaryota > Metazoa > Chordata > Actinopteri > Semionotiformes > Lepisosteidae > Lepisosteus > Lepisosteus platostomus. Next base: position 10,610,563 of record NC_142622.1, read on the forward strand.
CAGACAAGAAGCTTTTACATAGCACACTGCAGAATTATAGGCTGAATACACATTACACTAACCAAAACAACAGAAAAACTCAAAAGGGCAAACAAGTATGTTACTGCACCACAAATACCAAGTTACCAGCACTGCATTTTATCATAGCACGGGACCTGTGCAATCTAGTAAAAAAAACTAACAGAGGTGTATATATAAAAGTACATTCAGAATTCTACTAAATAAGCACCTACATTTGAGCAATTGTCCACCCTTAACCCCATTTCAATGACAGGCATAAAATAATACCACAGGCAGAACACTGGGGCTCTGTATTAAAAGCATTTTTGCCGTAGTGCATGCATCAGTATTTTTCATAGTCGACAGTTTTGTACTGTTTGGACTGAAAATTATGTGTGCCCAATAAAGCAAAATATAATCAAGTTTAGGTTACTCACACCTGAAAGTCTTTAACAGCAGCTGATTGAGCCAATATAGAGAGGCAAATGTTTCTTATTCAGTTTTTTACATTTTATTTTTAAATGATATGCTGCAAAATAGTGCAGAGGGCAAAAATCACCCAGGAAAGAGCAGTGGAAGTTAATAATGTGTGTTGAACAGTATTTGTTTCTGGGTGTGCTGCACACACTCTTTGTGGAAAATGAAGAAAAATAAAGAGACTGGCAACCTGCATGCCTTTTTACATAAAGCATTAGTTAAAATATATAATGTACTATGAACTGGGTTTCACATTTTTTATATTTTCTGACTACAGTATATTAAATAATTCATTAGAATATTCGTTTTCTAATCGTCTTGCAGGATCACTGCTTACCCGGCTCAACAAAATTATTAATTAGACATGTTCAGGAATAAGAGAAGGAGTCTGTGTATGGTTAAGTATCAAAGGTAACTCATTCAACAGAAAAAACTACCGTAATGGAGATCTACAGGACAACCTCCCTTTTCCTTTCTCTCCAGTACCTAAAATCACTTATACAGTATGTTAAACTTGTCAACAGCTTTAGATCTTCATTCCATTGCTGTCGATATACTAAAATCTAATCAAATAAAATGACCAAGCCCAGAAACTTTGTGTTCACCACATTATTGCACCACAGTAGCATTGTTTTCTAGGTTGTGAAATTCCGAAAGATTGCTTTTTTCTAACAATACACATATTGTACTTTGACCACCTACATTAACGTGCTGCATATTTAAGTTTGGATTGTGATTCATCTTCACTTCCAGTTTAGGCTACACATCTGTCATCGCCCGTACTGTGAACGAAAAGACTTACTTGATTCAGATGGGCTGGGAGTAATTCATCAAAATAATCACCAGTTATCGCACATACAGACGTCCTGCCGGAGAGCGGTTTGTATTGTGAAATTTCCCTGAAGGGAAAAAATGTTACATTCTGAGTTCTGGTCTACAAGTTTTGTTTCGTATCAATGACTTCAGAGATCATACCTCAAAGAGCAGAGATAAACACTTTGCAATTAGAAAAAGAATGATCTTTCTTAACTTACTTATCTACTGTCTTGGAACTTCTACATTAAATTCAAAATATATGTTTTTGTTAATATATATTTATGAACTATTACTAATATTACTACAGTATATATATTATTTATATAATATAGTCAGTGATTTGCTGACTAGACTAACAAAATATTTCAATAAGAATTATACTAAGCATCACACAACTGTCCAAAAATTGACTGTTAATACTTAATCAGATCACTCGTGCTCTAAAAAAGTCTAATACAAATGGACTCAAGTCTGTTTTGTTACTAATAATCTTTCAACGTCCACACAAACACTATGGTACTTCTTAATTATAGAATTGCCATTCATTATTCACAATTCTAGTACTACACATTTCAGGGATGACAATGGTTTTAATCCAACTTGATTAAAGCAGACAAAAATATGGAAGTACTTATTTTGTTATTGTGAAAATTTCTTGCAAATTTTAGAATCAGAAAAAAAAATTCTTAGTCCTTCTTTTGAGTTTGGTTGATTAAGATACAGTCTTCAAGGTGGAAATCTATCACATAGCTGGATTACATCAGGTCCACAAACCTCTGTGTGGCTTTTTAGTACACTTTCAGGATTATGACTGAGGCGTTCTTACCTAACCTGAGACACACTCTCATTAAGGAAGAAGTGTTCGTCTACTGAGCTGCTCTGGTGAGCTGGGTTGCTGAGTAGATATTTCTACAGGAAACAAAACATGAAAGAACTTAATGATCAAAAGAGACAGGTAAGACTTTTAGGGTATACAATGTATTTAAAAAATCAAAGTACATTTCTGTCACATATGGTCATACTGTATAAGTAAAAACCTCAATTTCAATTTACCACTACTCTTGTTCTTACCTGTTTATCCAAGTGGATTGTGCCTCTATGTTGAACAAGAGATCTCTCCAGCACAACAGGCATGGAGAGGGTAACCCAATAATGTTTATATATTGCAAAAAGCCAGCTTGTATGTCAAAGAAGGGACAAGATAGCATGGTTTATAAGGTTCATCAGGACAGAGAGGTCAAGATTACTTTTGGTACATTTGAGTGCATTCGGGTGCATTTAGCACAGACAACTGTACAGTAGCAGCACATAGAGTCAAAACAGAAACTACTGTGAGTCAAACATTGCCAGCTGGAGGCTTGAATAACATGTTGTGTCAACCTGCATCTGACTCTGCAAGTACCATGTCATGGGCAAATCACCATGGCCAGCTATGATATAGAAATGCAAACCAAGACAGCAATTAAAGTTAAATTCCACTTATCAGCAGGTTCAAAAACAGCAGCAAAAACAGAAAACTGTGCTTGATGCCAGAGCTATCTAAAGGTCTAATGTAGTCATGTTTTCATACATCTGGCGAAATGCAATACCAATTCTGTTTTCCAACCTACAAATCATGAACAGCTAGCCGCTTATGATAGAAATTGCCCGTTTTTTTTTTTACAAATTTGTTTTAGGCCATTTTTACAGAATCACTGGTCTGTCTAACTTAAGCACCACATGGATGGGATCTGAACTGTATGTTTCCCAATGGACAAAGCCACCAGCTCGCAGGAAATGCTAAACTGCCTTTATGTCTGGAATAGTTTAATTGAAATGCATGTACAAACTTATTAATTTCTGTAGTGAATAAGTGATTTTTGCGTACAATTTTCCACACACGATAAATAAGTCTTACACTAAGGACATAAAACGTACTAAGATTAATAAACATACTAAGAATAAAAAAATGACTAAATAATAATTTCCCTCTCCACTCTCTTCATTAAAAATCTTTTTTTGCTTTGCTATATGCAAGAATATCAAATTAAATTTATAAAAGTGTGACCTTTGATTTATATTTCCACTTTAACAAAGCAAAAACCATTGTTTACTCGCAAACAAACCCTGTAATTAGTCAAACTGGGTGGTGTAAATATGTGACCTTGAGAAAAAAGGAGAACTTTTTTTTTTTTTACTATGACTGAGTCTGTGCTATAACCTTCTCTGGTCTGTCTTCAAACCTTTTTCTTCCCTTGAGAATTCAAGCACAATGCCCTACTTGATGTACTTATCTCCCTAGCAACAACTGTAATATTTCAAAAGCCGAAATAAGTCCCTCATCTCTATCACCATCAAAAAGTACGAACAAAAAAAGGGGATTTTTAATGAACAGTTTCAGCTTTAACCTGCAGCAGTCATCTACGCCGAACAGATAGAGACTTTATAGCCTGAGCTAATTTTCAGCCTCCTATACTCTATGTGACAAAAAAAGAAAGTCAGTCTCACTCAATTATCATAATCTTGTATACAAATACAGGTGGAAGTGACATTGAAAGAAGTGACTTTTCAGCTTTCCCCCAGTTGTCACGGGAATTGCAAATGAAAACCTGTATATTCCTTCTGCCTCCACCTTCCCAAAACAGAGGTACTCAAAGCCAGCACATGGCTTACACAGTCAATTAATAATCAGGCTTAAGTGGAATAGTAGGTATGAATAATGTACAACATGAAGCAACTGACTAGTCAAATTAAAATGTCAAAAAGAATTTCAAGGGCCACAAACCTTCTCATCATCACATAAAAGGACCATGTATTCATTAAGAGCTATTTGATTGCTTTTTTGTGCTGAGTGACTGTTGAGCTCCCCACAACTAAGTGCAAAACTAACCATGCAAAAGCATTTCTCCTATGAAGCGGATGCTCAGTAAGATGGAAATGACTTAATTTGCGTCTTGTTTTTCTCATCAAGTTTCTTTGAATAATAAATCTCTCGGCGCACAGCCGGCATTATTTGCTGATGACGCTCATTAGCAATATAAAAAGGTAAACGAAAATGAAGAGACAAAACTACTAAACAGTTTTCATATGCATACTGTGTATTTTAGCAATTTTTGTATTCAAAATAATGAGGAGCTGGATGCGGGTCATCCCAGTAGTGCCTGCTCACTCGTTACACTGGAGTGTCACATTCATGCCATTATCCAGTCTCATTTATATGACTGACTTCTGCCAGCCCCTACTGCTGCTGAACAGACTAATGTAAACTCATTAAAGACCAGTGCCGATCAACAGCACATCGGCAGCTCCAGGCCCACTTGTCGCCGTCTTGCGACTGGCATTTCAGACAAGGGCAGAGCACTGCTTTCTGCATAAATCGGGTTAAAGGTTGGGTGACAGTATGAAAATGATGCAGAGTCCCAGTAAGAGATAATTAGGGAAGGTCGTTACATTGTAAGGTGCCATACAGTGTATCGGAGACATCAAGAAAACAAAGTTGCCTTTCAAAACAACAGGAGAGGGTGTGGAAATAATACTGCAGCCCTTACCTGGGCTGTTATTTTCAGGTTAATGTCGTCTTGATTGATGATTGATTAGCAGAGCTCACACTGCTAAAGCTCAGCCTCGCAGCCCTGGTGCTGACCCAATAGTCACACAGTGTTCTGGCCTCTAAGTTGATAATAGTGCTGTACAGTTAGTAACCAGAAACCACCTATGTCACTATGTCACTGCTGAATAGCATCAGCAACACAAGACTTTACTAGGAACCTCTATCACTCTATGCGTTAGGTCAAGTCAACTTAAGATCAAACAATAAATTAAAAACCGCATAAAAATTATTTAGACTTTAGTTAATACAGCTACTGGATTATTGATAGTGTGGATATTTGTCTAGAAAATTAAATGAATAATCCATACTAAATTGCAATGCTTCATCAAATTCAAATATGAAAACCTAAGGATCCATATTGTATTTTCATCTCAAAGTTCAACACAACATAGTGACAAAACATTGGGGTTTTTTTCTTAGTTTTATTGATGTTCTTGTTATATAAATTCTGATCTACTAAGAAATATTTGGTTTCTGAGCAACTCTCACTGGCACAGTACTGCTATTAAGAAATGGCATTTCTTATTATGCAGATTGATCTCTGTGCCAAAATCATGCCAGGCTCTTTAAACACGCACCCAACTGAGCTGAGCATGGAATCACACTCTCAGTAATACATTCCTGCTCAGGAATTCAATGAAAAAAATAATAAAAAACATCAAATAAAAAACTTTCCATTTAGGTCTTGAAACAAGTAATGAAAATGATTTGAGATGCATTAAAATCAATGACAGGAATGGGAATATAAAACAATGTTAAATCAAAGAAGACTTATAACTGTTGTTTTTCGTACTGCTAACTGCACATACTGTTTGCTCGGTGATTAGATATGACCGACAAACACTTATAGACATAAGATCGAATATTGGCACAGTTAAATCTACACCAATAATTCCTGCAGACTATCGGGACTGTGGTGTCTCACCTGCACCTGTCTTGGGAAGAAGACGGCGTCGCAGGAAGAGGGGTAAACGGGCAGGCGTTCTGGTAAGATTGAGGCAGCGCAGCAATCGTGCCCCGGTCCAATACAGACGTTTCATTGCCAGCAACTACTGCTGCACGCTGTATTGTTGTGCATTTGATGAATAAACTGATTTGATTTGATGAGAGTAAGAAAGCGACTTTCTTGCCAGAGGGTTGTGGTCTGTCCAGTTACCTGACCTTTTACTAACATTATGTGGTGGTTGTACCTGATGGATCACTGCAAAGGCAACCCAGTGACACCATTTCAGACAGATCCTGTGCTAAGAACGGGCTTCAGGCTTGCAGATGTCTGTATACTTTCTCCACATGCGCGTGTGTGAATCTAACATTCTGGCACTAACACCATCTAGTGGTTCTTTTCGTATACAGTGCCTCGCAAACGTATTCAGATCCTGACATCATTTTCACTTTGTTCTAAAGCTTTCTGTCATTACACATTGTTATATACTGTTTACAACTTACTCATACCAAAAACCAAAAAAAAAAACCATAAATAGTAATGTACAGTAAAGAGATCTGTTATTATTATGAATATGAAGTAAAATTGAAAAAGCTGTACTTGGATGGATAAACAAACCCTTTAATGTGGCAAACCTAAATTAATTTAGTTGCACTAGAGTGGCCTCTGACAATGTACAGTAATAGTGGTCCACATGATTTCACAACAAAGCAGCATTATGTTGTAATTCTGCTTCTCATCAGTGGAGACTTGGAAGATTGTAAAGACTGATGGGGACATATTTTCTCTAGTTTTTGCTTACATTTACTGTAACTAATCTTACCCTTAGAAGTCTTCAATATTAACAATGTTTTCAGTCTTGAAAAAAAGTTTAAAAAATGCATACAGTATACAGTATATAATTCATAAAATGGGGCACCATATGAAGGGTTTAAATACTTTTGCAAGGCACTATACATTTGTTATACAGAATTGCTTTTTTATTTTTGCTCATTGTAAACCAATGTAATATGCAGAGTCCTATACTTTTTAAGACTTATAAGATGCCCAAAGTGCACCCTTTTTAGAAATGACTCATTAGCTAAGGTTTACATTTATAAGCAAAACTAAGCCATATGAGAAATTACTTTCTCTAATTATCAGACAAGATAAACACATGCTTAAATCTATTAATGATCATCATTTTCTTCTCTTTAACAGCCGTTAGCGTTGTATCAAACAAACTTACCTGTCGCTGTATTAAATCCTCTGAAATGTTTTCACCTCTAATAGGGAGCTTCATCCATCCCAAAATAATGAATATTCTGTTCAAGCCAATGGCTGCTGAAAACTGCATTGCTTGGAGAGATGGAACCAGATCTTTGTACCTACAAAAATAAAGCCGTACATGGATGCTCAATATTGCTTAGATATGTCAGTTTGCAGCTCTATGTTGAGATTTGTTTAAAAGTTAAAAAAGTATAACAAATTATCTGTGAGTACACCATTAGTATCAAAGATATCTCATTGCCACCAAGAAAAAAAGGCAGATCGTAACACACCAAAAACAACAAGGAATCCTTAAGATGGGCTGGAAGGACTCTTTCTATGCACCTGTGACCTTGTGGTACCGTCAAAAAATGCCAAGTCAGTCCTGAGAACAGCAACCCAATACATTCTTAAGTTTCAAGGAAAGTGATAAACCGACAGACAAAAGAACTGAACATCTGAATCTTTTCATGGTGGAATACAGAAGACTAAGAAGAGACCTGTTTCACGGATTCAAACTCCTCAAAGGCACTGAGAGCGTCAGCTCAGTGGATGTCTGCAGACAGTGTAACACGAGCCAAAGGGCACAAATGAAAACTTACAGATAGTATGATTTAAGAGAACATACTGAAAGCAGAAGGTTTTCACACAAAGGGTTCTGCAAAGATGGAACAGGCAATGTTATAGAGGCCAATGACCTGGATTATTTCAAGAAATGGCTCAATGGCCTCAAATCAATTAGTTATTCTATTGGTCTGACCTGCTCTTTACATAGTTTTTCTAAAGAAGAATCCAATATACAGTATGCACCAGACATTGCAAATGCTACTAATTTGAGGGGCCCAATTCTTCCCTTAAATTACTTCCCATGCGGTTGTTAATAATTTTTTTATTTAGTGGTACATATTTTAGTGCAGTAGTGAGAAAGCTCTTAACGCCAAGTATAGCATATAGTTTGTCTTTAATAAACTGTTGAGACTTATATATATATATTAAATATTAAATCTGGTGTGAACGTGTGCCCTGCGATGGACTGGCTTCCAGTCCAGGGTGTATTATGGCCTCTTCCCACTGTCTGCTGGGATAGGTGCTGACTGCCCTGCGACCCTATATTGGATAAAGGGGTTAAAAAAATGGATGGATGGACTTCATATATACGTTTAGTACCTTCATCATTTCTGTTTAATTTTTCTAAGTAATTCACGATATGGCACTCAATGGTCTGCACAATGGGACAAGTTACATAATACACTAAACAAAAATGACAGATGTTTTAAAATAAGCATTCAATTGAGAACTTTAAAAAATATGACCTGTTACTACAAAGACTGCTGTGCGTAAACGTATCGCTCCATAATTATGGGAATACCGAACAATAGATTAGATCTGTACTGTTGTAAATGTCCTTCCCCAAATTTGAAATTTTTCCATTCTCAATCCAGAAATGAAACAGTGATGAATAAAAAAAAATCTAACCCTCCCCTCCACAGCTAAACAAATCAGAGACGGGAAGCATGGAGGGCAGTAAATTAATGCTGTGGTTTTATAACTCAGGACTCCCAATTGGTTTCAGCTCAATGGTGCAATGAATTGGCTGGTCTCAGCCTGCAGCCCTCAATCAATAGTCACACATACAGGAAAAAACAACACTTTTTATGAAACTTTCTAAGAGCTCAGGATGAATCCAGAATACACCAAGTTATATCTGGGAAGTACTACGTGATCTAACCAATGGAAAAGCCAAACGTTTCTAAATAACTGACTTGACATTACTAGACTAAGCCTTAAATGGGGTCCAATTCTGAAAAAATACATTTATCAGTAAACTATCAATTTCACCTGAAAATTGTGTATATTTCTTATGCATGACACCCGTTGTTTGAAACACAAGCCAAAGAGAAGCGTAAGCAATTGCTGTTCAATGCTGGGTTACAAAATAAAAAGTAACTGCTTTCAAAATCAGTTTAAAAAATCATTGCTTATTACAGTTGTAAGATATGCGTGTTGCTAATTCCCATAAAAAAACCTTCCCATAATGTCTAAATTTCCTGTTTTAAGTGTTTGCTTTCTCTTGAAAATTCAGTAAATGTTTTTAAATTAAAACTACAGCATAAAGCCTTTTATATAAAAGTAACTTAAACTTAAATAAACATTCTCAAGGTACTACACTACATTTTTCCATTTTGTTTACACTGAAATTCATCAGTTAACTCAATATATTATTCAAATAATAAAATTAGGTTTATATTTTATAATCTTCATCTGCAAGTTGACAGTTCATGCTGTGACTTAGTTACCTTCTTACTTGAACAAGACACTATTTAAAAATAAATATTTTTATTAATAAAAACAATATGATCACAGATTACATTATTATTCCTTTAACCCTTTAATGGTTAGAGGGAAATCTTCATTTCTGGACAAATACAAACTCTTTAAACCCCCCTTAAGCCCCTGGCTTGACCAATAACAACATTCAGAGAACTATCAAATCTACTGTGAAAGCTGAAATGGATATTCCTTAAATGTCAGTCCATTCATTACACATTCTCAGCCACCTGTTCGGGAGCTCTAACTAAAAATTCTATTTTACAAACTTGTTTAAGTAACCCCCTTTTAATCTTTTGGGGATTTAAGACGCAAGTTTCAGTATGTGAACCATTTTATGTTTACTGAACTCTCAAAACTGAAATAATAAACAGGCAATTCTAATAAATCTATAAATATGCCAATCAGTCCTTATCCAGACCTTCCCTTAGAACATACAGTGCCTTGCAAAACTCAGCATCCAAACACGAAGGAGACTTGTGAGGGAAGCCACTGAGAGGCCAACAAACACTTTGAAAGACCTTCAGTTCAGTGGCTGAGAGTGTAGTAAAGGCACATCAGTCAAGAGCTCTGCATAACACTGGCCTGTATGGGACGGTGCAAGAAAGAAGCTGTTACTCAAAACAAATCATTTCAAAGCCCACCTGGAGTTAACCACACACACTTAGTTGTTATCCAGCTAAGATTTGGGAAATGGTTTTGTGGTCGGATGAGACCAAGATAGAGATTTTTGGCCAAAATTCAAAGCACTATGTGTAACCCAAGCTTAAAACTAAGAATACCCCAAGAAACAATATCCCTACAGTGAAGTGGCAGCACCATGGTGTGGAGATGCTTTTTTTATCAGCAGGGACAGAGAATCTTGTTAAAACTGAAGAAAAAATGGATGGAGCAAACGAACAGGGAAATGATGCAAGGAAACTCATCTCAGTCTGCTAAAAAAGAATTATTCACATTTTAGCAGGACGATGATCCCAAGTACAGGGCGAAAGCAATATTGGAGTGGCTCAAAAATAAAAAGGTGAATATCCTTGAGTGGCTCAGTCACAGTCCTGATCTCAACCCCATCAAGAAACTGTGGTACAATTTGAAAATTTGTGGTCCACAAGCAGGGTCCAAGAAACTTGAATGAGCTAAGAGAAACTTTGCCAAGAGGAATGGGCAAATCTCTCTTATTGTGCAAATCCGGTAGACGCCGACTTCAAGAGACCTTAAGCTATTATTGCTGAAAAAAAGGTGGCTGCACCAAATATTAATGTATGGGGTCTGAATACTTACGCAAGCAGCATATTTCAGTTTTTGACTTTCTTTAAGATATCTGCTGACAAGTATATAATTTTGTCTGTAAATATTTTCTGTATGAGCATCTGAGTTAGAAAACTATTTGTAAGTATTTTTCTGTAATCCAACAACATTTGAAAACTTATAAAAAGGTCTGAGTACATTTGCAAGGCATTGTACCTAGCAAAGTACCTGACTCTGGGGTTAGTATGTACGAACTGTACTATCACAGTACCATATACAGTATCCATGAGATAATGGCTGTACTGTATATGGTGGAGGGTGACAAATCACTGAAACATAAAATAAAGTGTTGTGGTGTCTTTAAGGCTCCCAGAAGAAACTATCACTATACAGCATTATATCAATTGTTCTCATAACTGGGTTCCAAGGCTGCATGTTCTCCAAGGTCAGATTGCACTTAATTTCAAGCACTGTTTAATCTGCATACTAAGAGTGCCAATACAAAAATATAATGTAATCATATCCATAAGAGCAATAAATGCAATAAGCTTGTCACAGCACAGAACTATTAATAGGAGTTAGAATTTCTAAAGTACTAAAATCAAATTAAAGTTGCTACAGTTCTAAAACCTGCAATTAACTCTATGGTATTCATTTAAAAGACTCATCCCATATAAATATTTCAGAATCCATTTCGGTTAAAAATACTAATTTTAACCTACATGAATGTGGGTCACATTATTTCTGATGTACTTAAACAGATGAAAGATTTCTTGTGCTAAACATTCACTATTTTATTTTCAATTCTGCCTGGGAATATTATGTGAAGGAAGTGAGGTGTAACAGAGAAAAAGACTGTGCATAACTATGGTTAAGAGTGGAGGTATGTATTCAACTGATAATTCTAGAATATATGATGAACCCTGTTAAGCAAAACACATTTCCTTTGTCCGCCATTTCAAAAAAAAATTCTGGGGACTGCAATATCGAAATGAACAAAGAGATGAAATGAGTTTGTGGTATGGAATTTTCGCTGTTGGATTTTTTAATATGGATTAGTACAGGTCGGATAACTGCTGTTTCTTTTATTATGACTGTGCAATTCAGTAAAGATTTCTACGTCACAGGCAGCAGGCTTTACTTTGTAATTTCACATTTGGGCTAGCTGTGGCCTTACGGTTTGCAAATAGCAGCACTTATCTTGGGTTCCCAGAAAGTAATCTATTCATTCTTTCCCCTAAAACATCTTGTGAGAGGAAGGCAGGTTCAAACAAGATGAAGAACTACATTACCCAGAAGGCTTTGAGGAATGACCTGCCATCCTCAGTTACCTGACCAACTGGCAGACAACTGGTCCAATCGCACTCTAAAAAGCATGAGGGTAAGGATTTCCAGTTCGGTCTACAGCAGATCCTCTGTTATGCAAACAGCGTGGTTTTCAAAACAAACAAACCTGCTCAAGGATGCATCACACAGCTACCATGTGCAATTACAAACACAATGTAGAAATAGATTCATAGACTATTTAGATACATATTATTCAAACACTGACTTTAGTTTCTTTCTTTAGTATCTCCAGTTCTCAAGACTTTGAATTACTTCAAAATTAAATATTGTTTTTGATCAAATTGTTTTTTTTCTAAAAATATAATATCATAACGCTTCCCCTACCCCACACAAGTATCCATCGCTAGTTCCCTATTCCCAGTAGTATTTCCTTACAACATTTGTCCTAAGTACCCATGAAATATGATCACACAGCCAGGATCAAACCCGACTCAAAAATTCCCAATAATTAAAATAAAAACACTTCCAGAAAAAGACACTGCATATCTCCACACTACCACTGGGTGTCCACCAAGCACCACAAACAGAGAAAGAAATCCTCACACTGCTAGTGCACAGGGCAGTTTGAATCACTGAAGACCTTGGCTATCCTATATCAGTGAATATTATTAATAGCATCGTGTTTAGTACATTTACATTACATACATTTAATTTAATGTATAGTTCCATCAATATATGACAATACCTCTATTTTTATTAAAATAATAATGCTTAAACATTTAATATTAGCAATAATTGACTGATAATACAGACCACAATGTCCTGTGATAAGTATAAAGGAATTTATCTTAATAGCATAACAACGCCTGGGACAAAATCATGTTAAGAAAGATTGTGAAATTCCAAAACTAATGACACTAGATTAGTCATAGATGAAGAGCTCCTTCATTCTTTCATGTATTTTTTAAATGTTTTAAATAAAACTGAGCTTGGTAAGTGAACAAGCTTCCACTCTAAATGTGCTTTAGGAGTGCACCTTTAAAATCAGAGCTCCATCTGGGACACTTTGATAAACTAGAGCATCCAGACATACTCTTGTTGCACTGCAAAGTCTTGCCTTCTTTTAATACCAGTTATGCCACATTGAAAGTCTGGGATAATGATCCATAGGGATTTCAAAACTGTCTTTGATGTTTTGATGGGGTTGAAGAAGAAGTTATGTGAGCCAGTTCCCCACATGCTTCAGCAATCGTTTTTAAATAATAATAATAATAATAATAGCTTACACTTATATAGCGCTTTTCTGGACACTCCACTCAAAGCACTTTACAGGTAATGGGGACTCCCCTCCACCACCACCAATGTGCAGCATCCACCTTGTGCATTTGTACTAATACACAAAAGCAGGGGTTGTTGATCGTGATCCAGCTGGGCTTTTAATGGCCTGAACCAGCTCTTCAGGTGCTGGGACTTTAAAAACATCTGGAAATCCTGCAGACGCACCCACCCTCCTGGACCCCTTGGGATTGGATTGGGGATCAGTGCATCAGCACCAAAGCACAAGGTAAACTCCTGAGTCCAGCTACCCTGGAATTCAGTCTATGCAACCCTATCAAATTCAAACATGTACAGTACTAAAGGAACAACACTTAAAGGCCATGAATTAATTTATTCATTTAAAAAGTTAAAGAAAATGGATGATAAGCAGAGTGAATAAAATCAAAACATTGTACTATTGTATACAACAATATTGGTATAACTTTGCTGAGCACTAACATAATCCAGTCAGCACTGAGGCAACAACCGAATGAGCCTCCCTAAAGATTACTCTAAGATTTTCAACCACATCCATCTGGTTTGTAATATCCCGTTAATGGAATTGGCTATTTTGTCTGGTTGATTTTATCAAACTCTGATCCAAACAAAAGGCTAGCCTCACCAGGACCACAAAGCTTGCTTTCTGCGACGTTGTGCCATTGTAATCCCAGTACTGTGTAGTTTTGCATTGCCGTGCTACAAAGTTGGCACCTTCCAATCTTCAAATTGCCTGTCAGGAGTCAGGAAATTCGCTTACTCAAAGATTTTAGTGATGTATCATGTACCAGCATGTTTGCCCTCAAGGCTATCTTTCCTCACTCTATCATCACATTCCCAAATCCTCACCAGTTGGCATGAGCAATATAAAAGCCAGCATAATGCTCGCCTTTTGGCAACAGTGTCCGAGTGTCTGAACAGTGTCCGAGTCTCATTATTATCCAGACAGCAAGCTTCTGTCAGTGTGCTATATCAGTCATTTTGATGCAAAGGTTATTTCCTCCTGTAATTTCTCATGCTGAGGCCAATGGAATTCAAAACAGATACAATGAATGTGGTTATCTTTGGCTTTAACCATAACCCACAGCCTTCTGGGATATACCTGGTTCCTGACACAGCTCGTTTCCTGGTCTCAGTGGACTAATGTTGATTCTCTAAAGACATCCCATTCTCCAGGCAACTTCTCTCACAAGACTCGATTAAATTATGCAGACAGTAACCAAAAAGGTCTTCATTAGTCCAAAGTGGTTGTGTCTTTTGGTTTTCTTGTGTTGATTAAAATCGTTCTTTTTTAATCGCTATGACTACAGATTGTTATAAACTCATTCTGCCAATTTTAACTCAATTTTAACCTCATTTAAGGAAAAGAGCATCTGCCATTTTTATGAAACAACAAAAATTAAGATCAGTATTGCGTTATTGCAAGACACTCAATCACCTAACTGCTCAGTGATTAAAATGCAAATTAACTGTGTACAGTGCTGGACTGTCTTTTTCACAATATGCTTTGAATATTTCCAGGATAGGCTTTGGATTGCTGGAAATCCTCCCTTACAAGGACTAGGCAGCTTTCTGATAACAGACAAATGGACATTTTATTTTCTATTTGTAACTAGACAAAAACACATTTGCTCAGATGGAATCAAGTTTTTTTTTCCTGTTATGGCCATGCACCATCACGTAAATGTAATTTTTAAGTGATGAAATTACATGTGTGGTCGAAACACTGCCTCATCTTGCCTTCCATATCTGAACTCATAATTCAATCAGGATTTAAACTCTGTTGCAGGTTCCCCTGCTGAGATCTGACAAACAGAATGCTTTTATCCATGCAATTCACTTCTAAATCTAAGGACTTCATAAAGAGAAGCATAACAGTTTCTGTCAATGATTTTCAAATGTCAACAGTGTGCAGAGAACTTTTAACACCTTGCACCCAGGCATTTGTCAAGCTGTAGTATAAATCTCATTAATAAACAATAGCCTGTCATCTTAAAAAGCAATCCTTCAAAAAGTGTAACCTACTGTTTTTACATTGCACATCCACGCCCATGTAATCAATATCTGTCTCTTGAACAATCAGAACAAGCTGCTGAATCAAGCCTAAATGATAAAAAGAACTAAGCTCCTAGACATCACCCTGTTTATGTTTGTTGTCAGATATATTCTGCATCTGTAATTCAAAGAAAGCTAATTTTCTTAACTTGAAATATGCATGAAGCATGTTCAGGTTTTTACAATTAAATCTTATGTTTCATCAAGTTTTGTTTAGGGGCTGAAGTCAAAAATACACGACAGATTCTCCTCGTACAGAAATCTCCTAATGTAGGCTTCAAAAATTAAAATGCAACTGTTTCTTTAAAAAGTGACAAATAACAAAGCAACAAGTCTCTATAATGTAAAAATGTGCTTTGGCACAAAATATCAGAAACTAGTGCAACTGATGTTTTGCAGTGCTTTTTGAGAGCAATTTCGTAAGAATGCTAAAGCTACAGTACATACTGTATTGTTGATATCAAGTTAAATGTATTCCCTTAATTAAGTTTAATGTACCATGTATGTATTGATTTATTCTTTCAGCAGATATTTATCATGCACTTCTGCACATCTTCACAAAAAGGTAGAAATGGCCAGAAGCGGTCTGGTACACATAACAAGCAGCACTTGCAAATGGTGCTTCACTCAACCATGATGCCTCATTGTATGCTTAGTAATCTTTACCTTAAAGCCCAAGAATTGTAATTTGCTTTTTCCAATGAAAAAACTGAATAGGCAGTGGCTATGTGCGTTTTCAACATCTATCAGTCAACCATCTGCACTGAAAGCTTACCAAGTAATGATCGTTAAAAAGTACAATACTTAGAACAATAACCTGTGACTGTCCATCTCTTGACACAATGTGTCATAAAGAGCTCTGCCCTCAAATGCCAAAACATTGATTCATGTCGCTACCTGTATAATCAATGTCATTTGCATATCCATCCATTTTATAATTGCTTCTTCCAGTACAGGGTCGTAGTAATTTTTTACCGAAGCGTATCCCAGCAAGCAACGGGCACAAGGTGGGGCAGACACCCGGACATACACACATTCATAACAAGGGCCCAATTTTCCCAGAAGCCAATTAAACTACCAGTATGTCTTTGGACTGTGGGAGAAAACCCACATGAATACGAGGGGAATGTACAAACTCCACACAGACAGCATCCCAGGTTCGGGACTGAACCCTGAGCCCCAGCACTGTGAAGCAGCAATGCTAACCACTGTACTACTGTGCAGTTCCTCACTTGTATATAACCCTGGTAAATACTAAGGTGCATCACAACTGTGGTAGAAATTCCAACGTCCAGGTTTTCCAATCTGCGCTACCAAGAAGTTAATAAGCCCAGAAGCAGAGAGAATACTCACAATAATGTAGCCTAAGTGGATATTTTCCTTACCACTTACACCATATGTTTTTTTAATTGTATGCATGATCTTTTGCTTCATTCTCTTGTGATTTATAATAAAAGAGAAGCTGCTCTAAGGTTGTAAGAAATTCCTGAAGCCCTTGCAGCTACCCACTTTCAAATCCATGTGAAATATTCCCTAAAGACACTAAAAACTCATTTTGTAAGACGCAACAAAAATAATTTTCAGAATCAGCCATGTTGAATGAAAATCTGTTTGAAGTGCAAATCTGTAAGCTATTATATACATGAGCCTGACAGTGTCAGACACTGCTGTTTTCTTGTAATAATTTATACTCAATGTATTGCAAAAAAGGCTACTTATTTGCTAAAGTTACTGACTTGTCAAAATCCTCAACAGAAAGTTCAAGAATGCTGAACAACATATTTTTAAGGAAAAGAAAATGACAGATTTTTTTTTAATGTAATGACTGTGCGCAGAGCAGGATTTCATGAACTCCCGCTCACCATTCATAGAAAGCTTAAGTTCTGCTCCATTAGCTCTGCACCAGAATGGAAAGTGCATAAAAAGTAAAAAAAATCCACTCCTTAAAAGACAGATTTAACGTGTATGTATGCATATAATTTCTTCATTTTCTGTTCAATTTCTTAAAACATAACTTAGCTCATAAGAACATAAGAGCCATTCAGCCCATCTAGCCTATTTGGAGGTTAATAGCTAATTAATTCCAAGATGTCATCCAGCTGTTTCTTCAGCCAAACTACTGTATGTACTTCAACACAATGGCTGGGTAGCTTGTTCCATACTCCCACAACCCTTTTCATAAAGGAATGCAGCTCTTGGTCTTAACTACACTACCAGATAATGAAGTTTACCATACGTTTCATTGTAAACTGCAAAAAAACTGGTGATGCTAAAAAAAAATATGACTGGCTCAGGTACATTTAAAAATAAAACCTCCACTTTGACACAGACGTCAAATCAACAGTCCAGGCTTTATTCACATTTTGTGTAATGAAAAAAGTTTCTCACAGTGAAGCCTGACAATAAATCTCCTTGCTCCCTCTATCTCTGTGACAGACCCTTTTCTACAGATAAGACCCATGTGAAAAATCCTCACTTTCCAGTAAAGCAAATAATATTTCCAACAGTATTAAACAATACCCACCAGAACAGTTATATCTAGAAATGTACTGGTGGAGGCCATCTCCCTAGCCATTGCAGTCCTTTTGTGGGTTACCCCATAACACCTTTAAATGAGCAGGATCTGAACATGAAGAGTTACTACTAAAACTAGCTAAAGTTTTTAATGTATTAGAAACCTCCTACTGCACTAAAGAATTCAGACTGCAGTCTTATGAAAAATAATGGGTCTTTTTTGTTAACGATGACACACACCTCACAATTACAACGCATCGTGATGGGGGATAAAGTGGAGGTTAAGGAACAAGATTAATTCTTTAAAATGCCATGACAACAGACGAAATGGCACTTTTTTCCCCTCAAGACACATAGAGGACATTTTTCAGGAAGAAAGGGTCTAGAAAGCCACAGACAACAGCTTAGCTACGACTTACCAGTACTCCTGCCAAAGGCCCTCAGTGAAAATGCCCTCAGGGATTGGATCAATGAGAATGAGATCAGAAACCTCACTGCAGAAAGACGACACGCCATGATAAACTGCACACTCCAGCCTGTCTGCTGTATAAGCCACACAGTAATAAGGATGAGATGTATGATGTAGCCCACCTGTCTGTTCAAGAGATAAATTAGACTGTGTGGGTGTGGAGCAATGTTTTTTTTTTTATCCCTGTGCACATATCCGGATGTCATCTATTAGCCACAACTTCATTTACTTTCTCAACCACCTAACATCAAAAGTGATGGAAACTTTAAATCTTGCAGCAAAGACGAGACTGCAGGTCCAATTAATCACCCTGCACTGTGACGGTCTATAGTTTTGGCCCTATCCTAATTTTCTTTCTCAACTTAAGACTGCATACTTTGGAGCACCAAGTTTGTTTCTCCAGTGCTGTCTATGTATATATCTAGTCCAGAGATATTAAGCGTATCTGGATAATGAATATTAGTGATACTGCGCTAAATCAATTTTCAATACAGTTTTGTGATATAAAACATTCATTTTTTTTCCCCAAAAGGTTTAGATCATCTTTCAAAGCACCTGCCCTAACAGTGTTTAAGATCATTTTGAAATTGTCAAAATGTAAAGGTGTTGTCACTTATCTACAGTACATTCTACTGCAATTTCTGCCAACCTGAAAAACAGAGAAGACTACAGACTACAGAATAGTTTTGGCTGTGACTAATTAGCAAGACATTAAATTAGCTAGTAACATGACTAATTGTATATTTTATAACTTGACTTGTTTCGCTAAATAAAAATGTATTAAAACTATTACAACAGTATTTAAAGCATTATGAAAGATATTTTTGTTAAATTCATAAAAAAGTAATGTCAGCTTCATGTGTATGTAAGGATACTAAATACATAATGAACAAGTTCAAGCCCTTAGGCTGCAAGGGAACAGGTAAAGGTTTATTCCATGCTGAAAGGAAAAGAAAGAAAGGAAAAGAAAAGAGACCCAGCATTTAGACTGTGGAGACTTCAGGTTTGAAGAGTTGTGACACCTGAAGAAGGGACCAAGGAATAAACCTTTGCCTGTTCCTAAATATATAATGCTGCCCTATAAAATATTTTTGCCCATTTAATAATAATATTAATAACCAGGCTCACACCTGCTTAGCTTCAGTGGGTTAGCTTCAGTTGTGAGTTGCAGGGTGATATGGCTACTGGCTGGCATTTATACAGCTGAAAGAACATCTTTAGCACTGTTTTTTGCCACTCATTTTTCAACACCAGACAATGTGCAATACCTAAAGTAATTTTTGTTTTTAAGTAAGAAAGTCCAATTCTGAATCCCTGCTTCAGTTCAAATTATCTCTATGAGAAATAATTTAGTAATTTCACAGCTCTTAATGATGTGTTTGTCACAACTAAAAGCTTTAAAATGCTCTGGTAAGTACTAAACATGACTTTGCTTTATATTTCAAATGTAATAATAAGGTGTAACAAGTCCATGCACTACAATTATCAGTTATGGAGAGTTAAAAACTACATTTTGCATTGACTGAAGCTTAAACAAGTAATGTTAAACTAAACTAGCATACATAAAAGAACATAATCTGGATTGTGAACAGAGCAAAGGATATCATCTAGATCTATTTTTAACGAAGATACTGAAATTTAACTAATGAATAGCAACAAATCCTCAAATCTGGCAAAAGGTATTTTCTTAAGTTATTCTTCTATTTTCAAGGGTTATTCTTTATATCTTTGTGAATCTAACAAGTGGTTTTGCAGGTTTACTAAACTTTATTGGTATAAAGTGTCACATACACTGCATTTAAAATACATCATACATTTTCTGCAGATATAATACTGATTTTATTTTACCTGAACACATAGTAATCAAAAAACAAGAAGTCACTCTGACTCACGTGTCATGAATGTGACTGTAAAATCGCCCATTCAGAGCACCCAGCTCTGAGCCAACCAGGATGAAGGGCTTCTGAATTTTTGCTTCTTTGATAAGGCGGTGAAGATCATCAACCATTCTGTAAAACAAGCAGAAAAAAAGTAAGATCCCTATCTTGTTTGCACGACAAATATACTGCATATGTTTTAATCCATATCCAGTTTCAGAACACCCCATTATTATACCTGTGTCTGCTGTTTTTTTTGTTCCAAGCGGGCCCTTAACCAGCAAAGATAAACGATGCCTTTGACTGTCTTTTAGATTCAGACACTTTTGGGCAATCAGTCCTCGGTATCAAAAATACAATAAAGCCCATCATTTCCAACAATTTTAGCACGCAGGACTTTGACACAAACTCTCCTCAACTTGCTAATTAGGAATTTGCTCCCTTACTCCCTTATTTCTGACTACTCAGCTCTTAATAAGTGATCAACTGATGATGAACGGATACAGGTTGGAATGAGCCTGTATCAGACAGCTCCCACAGTGAGTCGGTGTTCTTCTTTCTACTATAATGTAATTGGTTATAGTTCAGCTCTCACACCTGAATGAGGGCAGTCCTAAAACTCACTAATTAGCACATGGTTCACACCAATTACAAATCTCAATCAGCTTTTTTTAAAAAAAAAAGCTGAAAGGAAATTATATAAAAAAGCCTCAAACAGGAAATTGAAATGAACCGGCCCTCGATTAAGAACCCGGCTGGAGCAAAAACTGACAGGACTAGGACTGAGACCCACTGTGCTTGGGGAAACTGAAAGGCAGAAATCAATAACCCATGGAGACAGACAGGTCAAAGAAACTATGAATTGACAGATCACTGAGGACTTTCCACAACCAAATGTTCACTAAGTGATGAAAGAGACAACATATTAAATACAATTTTAAAATCAAGGACAAATAAGAACCTTAATTCAGGAGACGATATATGCCTCACAGCACTGCGCTCATGCACAACTGCTGTTTTGTCGAGAAAGAAACACCATGTTAAGCATGCTAGTCAACCAAACGCCATCTGTTGTGTCGGGTCTCTAATACCAATAAATCAAAATTGTGCTCTGGCAAAATTAAGAGGTTTTACTGCAGCAGGGAAGGTACTCATCAAAATGCCAGCTTGCTGGGTTATTGAACTCGGGAAATTGATTGCTTGCATCAAAATCAGTAGCTGCCTCCTGTCTGGGCTTGATGCCAGGACAAGCTCAACTGCTGACCAGCCAGATACAACATCTAACCTCTTTCACGTAGATTGAATACTCAACAATAGATTGCTTTGTCAAAGACAAAAGATTACAACAGACATTACAAACAGTGCTTACATGGCCAGACGAAATGCATGAAACCAAAGAGAAAAAACTACCAGAGAGTCTATGTAAATGCTATAATCCAATTATTTGTGCATTATAAAATCAATTATATAGCCAGTACTCTACGTTTTATTATGTTTTATTACTGCGTCTTTGTTATGTTTTTCCAAAAACAGGCTGCTCAATCTTAACTGTCAGATAAATGAGGATTTTAGTCAGGCTGGGTCTATAAAACTATTGTGACATAAAACTATCCTTTTATAGGCTAAAAAATGAAAATAAAACAATAAAAATCCATCACCCAGTCTAAATGAAAGATGATTTGATGAGAATGAAAGATTGTACAATTGCATGCTTAACTATAATCAAGCTGTTGCTACTGTTATCGGTCTCTTTTGCATTCAAGTAAATAGCACCCCATTAATAAAAGTTTACAGATTTTCAAACTTTCTTAAGAGAGGTCTACCTCTCTTTCTTTTCAAGAGATACCAGTCAATAAGGATCTCTAATTCAACTTCAAAATAATGTATTTGGTTTGCTGAGGGCAGGGGGGTGGTGATGAAGGTCCCATCCTCTAACTACAGTTCAACAGATCCACTGGAAGCACTTTCAGTGTACAGTAAATCCCCAGAGTGAGAGAGCTCATTTATATATTGGGAGCACAAGAGAGCAACTTCCAAGGACCGCTAGGCAGTCACTGAAATGGAAAACACTCTCGTGTGACTTTCAGAAATGTATGTCAACTGTGACATTTGCTGTGGGTGTTCTTGGTGTGGCTCTTCCATATTAAAACAAGGTATAGCAAGACTCCAGAGTGGCACAGGACTCCTGAAACGGGTTTTATCTTATACATGGAAAAAGATGAGAAGAGTGAAGACTGGGTTTGAGTTACACATCAAAATCACTAGATATGCAACACATCATTGCACTGTAGTTCAAAGGTGTCCCAAACATGTCTAAAGTAAGGACAACATTTAAATTACTTTTGCTGGGAGAAGGACATGACTACAGGCTAGAAACTGCTATATACGGCACTAAATTAGTCCCTTGTGAATCTAACACAGTGGTTTTGATTCCAGCCATAAAGTGATGAAGTCATGTGAGAAGCATACTGCCTGGCCAACTCCTTCACTAAAGAGCTAAGTTTTTTAAAAATGGTGGAGCAAGAGACAGGTTATTAAAGTCTACAAACTCAGCATACCACAGCAGCACAAAGTAAAAAGAAGTGGCATTTGCACAGATAACAATATTACAGCAAGCAGTTAGAAGCATCTCTCTCTAGCGTGTAGTTACTGTAGATACAATTCAATTTGTGACAGCTTGTCATTTTGTATGTTCCAGTGTGGGTGTATTGGGTATCACACTACTTACATAGTGAGACAGTTGACATCTTATTTAAACATGACATACAGTATAATAAAGAATAAGCATGTAAAAACTATACCGAGTTATTCTGACAGAGGGCTTTCATTACCACACATTCTAAAGAATTTTACGCTAATCCCACTTTTTTAAAAAAAGGCCACAAAAAAAGAAAACTTTAAATGCATCTATAAGATATTTGACAAATTCAGTGTTATTTCCCTATTTGGAAAAAAACAGGTGAAAACAGCTTGCAAATGTTTCACGAATACATTCCTCTATCTTACAAATGAAAAACAATCACAGCATTAGTGTTCCTGCAAGTTCACATAAAGCAAATTATTGTCTGCATGACAGCTATAAGGCTCTTGCCAAATGGAAACCAAGGGGTTTTTCAAAGGTTTTTGAGCAAATACAAACTTAATATACTTGTTCTTCTGAAGGAAACTATAAAGGTTTGTTCATGGTAATTTAAGCAGAGAGATTATTTGATTAGAATAACAAAACAAAAACGCAAGTCACATTCTATTTACTTAAGATAAAGCTGGAAATCTGAGCTACTGCTGAGATGATCGACTTCAGTTCTCCAGTTCAGCATTTTCTATAGGCCTGTTTAAATCCTCAACACCTACTGTATAGACAAGTGGAATTCTAGAACTGGTCACATCAATAGTTATCAGAACAGGAAAAGCATCACAACAAAAAAACGATTTTCCAACGCACTGTCAGCCTAGTGCTGCCTTCACACTGCAGGGCCAATGTTGTTTCACAAAAATTTCCCAACTGTACAATGGTTGCATTTTCAGTGCTTCTCACTACATTAACAAATGCTTCCTAGTTCAATTTATGGTTTATGATCCCTAGCAGAAGTATGTGAACTGCACCTCACCGTGCCTGTAAAAGGACACTTTAAGAAGTCAGTGTTTTATCTAACTGTTTGTGAATTGAATGTGCATTGATGACTTCCCATGCAGCAAAACAATTTCAGATATTGTTTCTGGAACTGAAGTATCCTTTAAAATTTTGGTCATTATTTTCCAAATGTTTAAGAAAATCCAGTTATATCAGAAAGAAAATGGAAATGAAATCTCAAAGCTCTATATTCATGACAAATTACCTTCCTGTTGTTGACTTCCTCCAAACTTTCTCCATTCCTGTGGTCTCATTCTCCATCAGTAGTTTACTGAAACCCAGTCCAACCCTGTCATATGAACACACCTACAAAAAGTTCAATACAGAGAGTTCATTATTTAACACTTGCAGATTTTCATTTTTGGGAGGAGACATTAATGTTTTCTTGAATCTTATAGTCAATAAATCAAAGTCAATAGATTCTGGTGTAGGTCATCTGCAGAACTGAGCTACTGCTTCTCATCTGGGTGTGGTAGATATCTTGTATGATGTTTAATACATTTATCAAATAATTTTTTTTTCCAACTAGACATAAATCACACTATTTTTGCTACCCAATGGTATACAGAAATACAGAATACAGAATACAGAAAAATGCACACCACCATTGGATTATCGTGTTCATTTCTGCCGATAGTAAATAACTGTGTGCACCTTACTGGCACCACTACAGGAATAACATACTTCCTGCATTCATTTTCAAACTAAATTGGGGTTGCTTCTTGATTTTAACTGATGTTCACTTACTTTCTAAGGGAGGCAAAAAATGCAAAGGCTTTATGAAAGAGAATTCTACTGTATTTGCCTCACTGTATGAATTAACTAAATGTACTGCACTGGAAAATAAAATGGCTTTTTCAGCAGATGCTCAACGATTCACCTTTTGCTATGCCACTGCTCATGAAATTAGCCTTGTAAGGAAAGAATTCAAAGGTAGCTGAGACACTCCACAGCAATGAATGCTTTGCCAACATTCCTGCCACTCACAGCGCCTAGAGGTTGATGGGACCAAATTAGCTCACCACAGTAAGCTACAGTCTCTCCACATGGAATGCTTCATTAAATTGTGCTTGAGAAGGAATACCTATTCTAGACTTGGGACCAGGTTTCCTTATGGTTAAGATTTTATACATTAATCTCTCAGTAACAGTGTTGTCAGACAACAAGTTGTCTTCCCAATATGCTACATTGGGGCACTTGTCAGGAAGGTTCACACTGGCTGTTTCTCTTGTCATCATTGGAAACACTAGCCTAGGGTCTTTGATCTTCTCTACTATGTCTGCCTCTATTTCTGCTAACTACACTTATTCGGATGACAACTAGATGATGTATTGCCGTTCAGTATGTAAGCACTGTCTATGAAGCCCTGCCTCATCTGCTATTTTTAATGACTTTGGAGCTCTAACATGGTATGAAAATGAGTCATTCAAGCCTGCTTTTGGTTTTTAAATTTTGTAGTGGACAGAAATGGCCTTTCTCCAACTTTGCTACTAGTCAAACAGTTCAGATAGCATGGTATCGGGGAGCAGATTTCCCTAATTTACTTCAGACTAAAGACTACGTAATAAACAAAAATCCTTCTTCAACAGAATTTTTTACTTCTACCGATCGGAGCAATAAACAACCCGGTATTAGACAACACAAAAGGATTGCGAGAGGCCTGGCTTTGCCAAATTTTCAATATGATTTTAGTAGTGCTGCATGCATTTTGTCTATTTAGTTTAACCCCTAAAATTTGATTCATACTGGAATACCTTTTAAACAATGCAGACTGTGTTTTGGTCCTATAATTCTCACAATCTAGACATTCAGTAAAAACATCCACGAGATCACAAAAGGTATGTCCAATCTTCCCTTTTCCCATAACTGTAAGATCCTTATGGGTATTTCTCTTTTCCCTTTTTCACATGGGAATAACACTGGATTCACTTCCCGAAGACCTACTGTCATTAGGGATGGTCTTAGCTTGTTCCAGGACTTCCAAGAGTATTTAATGCTTCTGGACTCTTGAGCCTATGATGCCCCCCAGGTGCAAGGAGGACCAAAAGCATTGCGCCCACACTTTTCCATTCTCCCCTGGGTGTCATCGTGGGGGTCATAGGTGCAAACTGAGGTATTCCAATTTGGGGAGGGGTAACACAAAGATAATTGGCAATTCAAAATTTATTTTAAAAAACAATCAAATCTTGGACAGTACTGCATCATGGAAGGAAATGAAACTATAATCTTATTACTCTAAACTGAAATTACAAAAAGAGCACAAGGCAGGAAGAGCATAAGTCCATAACAACAAGAAGATTTAATGTAATTTATATTAAACAGGCGTGAAACAAAGCAGCACCCAAAGAGGGTCTAAATCTAACTAAAGACAGTTGTACAAAACAGAAAACATACAGTACAGTAAGATCTACTGTCAGTTTACAGATCACAGTTATGTGCTAGTTTATTGATCAGTTCTTGGGTCCTTGAGTGTTCAGCTCCAGCTGCCACTAACAACAGGCCTTGTGACCACATTAAAAAGATCACATTAGGTTTCTGGAGACTCTTGCGGAAAGACAATTTTCTAACTATTAATAATGGTTCACTGCCAATGACTGACTCTGATCACAGATGGGAGTCTAGTTTCTCTGCATTTTAGGGTGAAAAACAAATGCTAAAATCAACTATGAGCACTCCAATTTTTCATTTCTAAGGTGAAATCATACTAATTCCTGTGGAAGTTTCTAAGGATAAATAAACCCTTTCTTGTACACCTGAGCAGAACTTACAATAAAACATACAATAAAAAATATGCAGAACTTAATACAATGTTAAATTACACATTAAGCCACAATTTCTTAAAAATCAGGTTAAAAAGCAATTTAGATGCATGTTTCTTGATGTACGCCTGGTTAGGGTGAGAAAATTTTTAAAACTATCAGGGCTATGTTTATATTCCACACGGCCTAACTAATGTACTGGCAGATTCAAGCACTTTAATCGTAGTGGGATGTGGGCTTTTGCCAATGGAAAAATCTTGTACTATTTCATCAAAGGATGCCTGCAACAAAAATTGTAAGTAAGGATAACAACACCACTAATTCTATATTTAGATTCCTATTCAAAGTGTGGATGTAACATTACCTGAAGTACTGTATATGTTTAAGCAGAAATGTAACCCTAACCCTCGCTTCAGAAATTCAGTTTTAACCTACCAAAGAAGACGCACTAACTACAGTGCTGAAACACAATGCTGACTCAACCCAGGCCCTAGTGCAGCAAGACAGCAATGCTAACCACTGTATTCATTGTTCCATCCTTAAAATTGTACAATTTAAGCCAATAAAGAGATCATTAAGTCCTACGACACACCAGCCCTGTATATCACTTCTGTTGCAGGTAAAAACTCAACATATCTCAACAAAATGTCTCCGTGGCCATGCTGTCAAATTCACTATTAAGTTACCTTCTTGTTTGGGATCCGACCTTTGCTTAGCATGTTCTTATTATAGTTTTGTGTCAAAAGATTTTGTACTAACCTGTGTTATTTTTGACAGGTCATCCTGTATCTGGTACCACACATCTGAAGACATACCGGTAGAAGCATCCAGCATAACTATAAGAAAGCATCATGTGTGAGAAATTATAAAACTATACAAATATATATATACGATACATTTTGTCAACAGATTACCTGAAAACATTTACAGTTTCAAGGTGAATTTATTTAGTGTTGACTTCTGTCTGCAGAGATGCTATCCACTCTCACTTCATTCAAGTTGTCTCATATTCCTTTCTTGTTCATTCATTTTCTTCTTATCAGTTGAATTACACTGAGCTCTATGTAGATAGTTACTCTAAGAATGACGATTTCTATCCCACCAAAAATAACAGGAGATGGATGTTTAAAAGTGTAATAAAATTAGCTTATGAAATATGTTGTTGTTTTTCAGTGCCCTTTCTCTCCTTGATGATCAATTATTTAGCCTTTAACCTATATATTTCGGAAGGTAATTTTCTAAACTCTTAAATGTCTTTCAGAAGATTATTTTTATTTTTCTTGAATAGCAAAAGAGCACTTCCTAAGTGCTGAAAAAAAGTGGAAAGATGGAAAAGAAGTGGAAAAATTAAGGAACAGCAGAATAGACATGACACCTAAAACGAAGCAGATGGAAAAAGCAGATGAGAAAAAAACAATTCTGCTACAGGCACATCCTAAATTTCTTATTGGCTACTAATCTTGCACAACATTCGTGCTCATCCCTGCCTTCTCTGCTCTCAAAGTCTCTGAATCACATGGGAATAGTAATTCAATATTTAAGATCGTTGTTTTTACCAACTGGCCGTCCTTGTCCCTTGCAGACCAAGTAGATCTTCTGGCCCAAGCCAATGTCAATTAACTTCCCTCCTGAAAGAAAGTGGAGAAAGACTAGATTTCAGATTTTGTATTTCGATTTTCTACAGAGAAATTTGTTCATGTGTATTTCAGAAACATGTGCATGCCATTATAAACAGGTTCACATGCCCCTTCCATGCAAATGTTGATTTTTCATAGAGGAAATATGGGAGTGAACAAAACTATGTGGCCTCCAGGTGGCACCAACTTCTAATTAAAGTATAACTATGATTGAGGGATAGACTTAGGAAATATCTCAAAAGCAGATACATATATTTATGCAGGAAGTTATCTTCCTGCATTTCATAGATGGGTTTTTGCACCACAATGTACCAATTAGTGGTCTCTATTCAAACCTATTAACAATACGTTCCATCAGACATCATGTCACTGACATGACATGACACTTACCCAAAGCAACCCATAATCAAATAACATTTCAAAGCAGTTTCCAATTTAACTGATTGCATGAAGCTTTTCGTGTATGGAAGCATCTTTTTTCTAGGCTAGGCATTACTGCTAGATTCTAAACTCACAATCCTTTCAGAACGTTGTGGAATTCTCACAGGAATATGCAGAGAAGGGGTAGTAACTACAGTGATACAAAAATATACAACAACGCTGAAATGTCTACTAAATTGTATTTTGTAAGTAACGGAAGAGCACCAACTCCTAAGGAGGAAATAAAACTGACAAACGATAGTTCAGTTAAGGATTCAATTAATAAAGCAGCGAGAGAACACCTGCAGGTACGGGTGCCAATGGGTCAAGTAAATTAGATTTTCACCAGCTAACAAATTAACCTCCCTCCATGCTGACAATCTATATACTGAATTAAATGGACGCGCGATTTTTTGTCAGTTCTCGGTTATGTGCTTCGTCTAACAATTCCTACAGTTTCAACCCCGGTTCCTCTTTTTTTTTCTTACCTTCAGGTTGTAACAAGAGCGCTTCTCTCTGCAGGGATGCATAATTTAGGACCGGCGGGATAATGACGAGAAGAAAAAACCATTTCCCGGCTGACACAACTCTAGCCCAAAACCCGCCATCTGAACGAGGATTAGAACCCTCCTCACAGCCTTTATTAGGTTTCTACAAGACAAAAGACATCACATCGTCGCAAAAGATCGTATTTATTTGCTTAGAAATATTGTAAAATAGCTGTTGAGGGACAAAAACATAGTTTGTACATTTAATAAACTACAATATACTAACTATACTAATATAGTAGTTACTAATAATGTACGACGAATATACTGTACATGTGTATAGCAAATATACAGTCCAGGAATTTCAAAAAAGTGTGTATTTACATAGGAAGTACACATCTTATTTTAATAATAACTTTCGCAAAGAAAAAAAAAATATTTAGATGATGTTTTTCTTCTTCCTAGTTTGAATGCTATTCTACTTCTGCTGGGGAAATGCAGTATAGATAAACCATTTCTGTATCTCAGCGGCATACTTCTGTTAAAATGCTATGGGGCATTTATACATTTCTCTACTAAATCCATTGATTTACTACTGATTCATCAGCTTTTTAAGTGTTAAATATTTCCCTGCATTTGTTTTCCACCGCCACTCCAAATATGAACAAGTTGCAGACATTTCTGATCATCATTAAACATTCACACAGTTTATCCAGGTTTTAAAATAAGAAAAGGCACGTTTAAATTTCGTTTTAGTAATTGCATACAGTAGGTAGCCAGTAACGACTAAGGCATAACATCGCGGTTACAATCCAATAATCGGAACGTTTTTGAATACCTTCGAACTAGGCGGAACAGATTCTGATGTTTTTTGTGCTAGTGTTCTTTTTCGCTGCATTTTTATTCTATTTCCATAAACCACGAAAAAAAATGTTAAGGTACAAAAATACACGTCAGAATCTCGGGACACGTGCACAATAGTAAAAATCAAAACTTCCGTATGTGTACGGAGCGCCAACTAGGTCAAACAACTTTTTAAAAAAGCGTTTTTTCCCCAAAAGCGTCTGAGAGCAAATCTTCAGAATTTTCATGCATTTTCACGCATATTCAAGTAGTATATCCACAACAATATTGAATTCAGTTAGAATCTGAATCCGAAACTAATTTCCTATTATAGCTAATATAAACGTTAATATTGGTAATAACAGTTCATATTAAAATAGTATGGACATCTTTTTTTTTAGATACCGGTTGCTCCAAACTGGATACTCAAGCAATTCACGTCATTATTTTCTTAGACATGTTAGATCAATTGCTACTAACTAAAAACAGCATACTAACAGGGGTTCACCCTATGGCTACAACGCAGCTTCGTGCTAAACTAGTGCGCCAAATTAAGACCAATTGCAACGAACATGGCTGCTAAAAATAAAATTAGTCCGCAGCTTCGTACTAAACGTTCTCAGTTGCGACGCAGCCAAAGTAACAGCTATTAAGTAAGCAACTTAGCAGCGAACTAAGTAATATACTAAACAGAACTCTGGATCTTATGAGATGGTTCAGAATATAATGGAAATAATATCGGTACTAAGTAATGAATTTATGCATCCGTCGCAATGCAATTGGTTTCCAGACACACCACAATTCTTCATAGTGACGTTTATTAATAAAAGCGCCATTTATTAAGATAGAAGTTTGGCGTCTATCTTTATTTCAGCTAATGCATGTAGAGCTATTAGAATGCGGTAGTGCATTTTCAGATATCCCGGTGAGTGAAGAGAACTGAAATTAAGTAAATACATATTTATATCGGGTGTAATTACTTTAATGTCTTCTGTCAGATCTGGTAGTTAATTGAATAGATTTGTGGTATTGTTTATTGTGATCAGGGGCGTAGCCACGGGTGGGCCAGGCCCATCCTGATTGATCCTAGGCCTACCTTATCAGTCCGAAGTAATTTAAGTATTTTTTTCCCTTGTTTGCGTTACATGATTTGCTTTTTAATGTTACGTGTTTGATTTTTTTCATCGTATGTGATTTGCTATTGGCTCGCAGTATCTTTTGTGACCAATAAGACAATTATGTAAATATAGCGGGGCGGTGCATGTGTAGCCGTAGCCTAATTAGCTACCGTTGTCGTCAGACGCTCTTGGAGCTGTCTAGCGCTATGTTTTTGGTTTATTAGCCAACATGGCAAAACAAATGCATATACTGTATCTACGTTTTTCAGAAATCCGCCTGTTAATGACCAGACCAGTCCCGAAACAAATAAGACACATGAGATGCTACAGGCATCTTGGGTTTTAAGGAGTACAGCCCGGCTTCCCGAATACAAGTGTTTCTGGACCGCAAGTAGCAGCTCGATACCTGCTCGACCTGTAGGAGTTAAACACGATGAGGTTCTAAACTTTCTCCTGCAAACAAATTACTAGTTTTGGATTGCATGAATAACATCACGATAATATTGACGGACTGATGTGAGTGTGCATTTTACATATAACTATTCAGATCGCCTCTATATGCCCTGCAGTGAACGACGTTTACAGAGCTAAAATACATCCAAAGTATGTATTTGACGCTTTTAATAGCTGACCATTCTTGCAATTAAAGGTACGACGAATTGGTTAGCTCTGCAATGCGACTATAAAAATTCAGTGTTAAGTCTAATTTCCAAATTAGGTGTCTTTTGGCATCGAAAATAGAATACTAATTTCGTGGGTTTCATACAAGTTTAAAAGCATCATGAAGGATCAAACAAGATCTTCAGAACTTAATATTTTCATACCTTTGCAGTTTTTATTCTCATGGCGTCTCACTCGATATTACACTTGGGGCGATGCATTTACTCCAACCTCTGAAACCCATACGTGCGATTAAACCCACCTCATTCGTTAGTGCTACCTTTGTGCCGGTTTGTGCAGGTTAAAGTAGCGTTTGTGCTTCTGTCGTTCCCGAGATACAGCACGTTGGTTTTCCGGTGATCACATGACCATGCACGGTGACTTTGACCTCCAGGGACCCCGTACACCGCTGTCGCAACAAAGGTCTATATCAGGACATTATATACCCAGATAGTACCTATTGCAACATATGGACTCCATATCGCGACATGGGGGCAGGGCATTTTGTCGGGGTATGTCATATCGCGATATAGTGTCTTTCATGTCGCGACATGGGGCGGGGCATTTTTGCCAGGGTCTTTCATATCGCGATATGCGGGCTTCATGTCGCGACATGGCCATGACAATTTTTTTGTCATATCGCGATATATGGACTCCATGTCACGACATGGGGGCGGGGCATTTTGGCGGGGTATGTCATATCGCGATATAGTGCCTTTCATGTCGCGACATGGGGCGGGGCATTTTTGCCGGGGTCTTTCATATCGCGATATGCGGGCTTCATGTCGCGACATGGGCATGACAATTTTTTGTCATATCGTGATATATGGACTCCATGTCACGACATGGGGGGTGGGCGTTTTGGGCTGGGCATGTCATTTTGCCGCGAAATGGGCGCAGGGCATTTTGTCGGGGAATGTCATATCGCACATACAGAACACACGGTTAACCGGGGCTACAGTATTTAGACCAAGAAGAACATCCATCACCTGTGTATCTACATATTGTCGGAACTTCCGCTGTGACGCTTTAACCAATCAGAGTGTCGATTCTCACTCTTCACCCAATCAGAGTGTCGATTCTCACTCTTCACCCAATCGCGGCCCGAGCTGTTCGGGGGTTTACCCAATCACGGGTCTGAGAGCTGTTCAAGCTAGCAGTGCCAGGCGGATCGGCTTGTTTACTGTCAATGAGAATCTATTTTTACTTATTTGCAAAATAACTACATCGGCTTATTCTTTTAACATCTTCATTGATTCACAATGACCCGTACTATTCGAAATAAATACATTTTATACATTTAAATACAATATAACTGTCTCCGCTGCTTTCTGTAATGAATACATGGTATTTTAACTATTTTAATCATATATTTAAGGTAGGGGAAACCTTCTGCTTTGTACTTCAAAAATAAATAGAAATGTAAAGTCTATGATCATTAAATTATTATGCTCGTGCTTTCAATTTTATTCTTTTATTGTCAAATTATATCGATCTTGAAACTAATACCTAAAATGTGAATATGGGCTCTCGTGTTGTACCAGCGGTAATTTGGAAACCGGTGTCTCTTCGCCAATGAAAGGAGTACACAAGCAATACATTTTCGAGAACATGGTTAAAAATTAAAAGAAAACACGTAACCCAATGAACTAACATAGTAACTAATCCCTAAATGTAAGTGTTTATTCGCGTAAAGGCTGCAAAGTCAGGGATCAACTGATCAAAAGATCACAACTGAAAGATCTTTGACTTTGCTGTTTTGTAAGTCACAGCCAGGAAAAGAAGGCGCTATATTGAAATATATTGTAACGCAACGGGGGCTCAGGCGGGCGCCCTTACCGCATTAGGTTGGCCCCCCACTGTCGGGGGCTCGAACCCGGGACTCCCGCGTCACTCAGCAGGGACCCAGCCCTGTGAGCCAAAGAGAGATCTCTCCACAGCCGAGGGGCTGTTGTCGTGCTATTACTTGGAATGGCGGTGACATCACCTGCTCTGGTAAGCCGGCTCTTACACAGTACCTGTCGGCCGTAAGCGTTACACTATTTAAACATTTAAAGTCGTAAAGTCTTTAAGACGGAGCAGGAGATGAATCTAAGTCGATAGCAAGTTTGTGTAGGACCGTACATGCCACAGTGCCGGTGTGGCTCTTAATGGACTGGTACATGTAAAACTCGTTTTAAATTTCCAAAGAGTCACAAGGTCCGAGGACCAGCAATGAACCGAAATGACCTGAAAAGATCTGTTACAGAATTGTTTATTGTTTATTGCATCTTATATTAATGTTAATTCTGTTTAAGAAATACAATTTCTGACGCAATTGGACATTTGCTGGTGCTTTCTGTTACGATTTGTTAACTGCGCTGTAAGGAATATGCAGTAAATGCCTTTGTCATCACTCAACATACTGTACTGTACCGGTCACTTACCTAACGCACTACCTCAAACGGAGAAGATCCCGTACAAAAATTCAAAACCCCTGACTGCAAACGAAGTGCCACAAATGTAACCCATGAAATTGCTAACACATTTATATTATTCCAGACACAAATGTAGCTTGTACATAAAACCAAAGTAGCACTATGGTCATTTACTTGTCTGAATGGATCTCCGTATGAATCTATATCATTTATCACTAAAATAAAATAAAAGCCATAATACGATACATTATCAAACTCAAACCCCTAGCTTCGATTCTCCTTTGTTTCGTAACTAATTGCAATTGAGTATCCCTTTAGTAGTTAGGTAAATGTATCTGGTGTATCTTAACATGAATGCCATTCTTAAATTAAATCTAGCATTACATTGCCAGGGACATTCAGTTACACATTAATACGAGACAGAAATAGTAATAATTATGGCCTACACATTAATTGACTGCTCGGATTAACTAAAATGTTCGGACTCAGAGCCCCCTGGAGATCGTGCTAATTAGAACAACAACAATACCGATCCGTCAGCACCGTACTAAGCACAGGTTCAGCTGGTCTTCAACTTCGTTCCGAATGGTTTTTCGTCGCAATTGAGCTGGAGATCACCAGGTAGTACCGTAGTAACTAGTCCGCAATTTAGGCCTTAGGACAGCTACTTGCTAAAAACCGAAAGTTCGAATAGAACCTTGGTTCTCTTCTTATCCCTCATCTAGATGGAAAACTGTGACCGCCGGTTGTCAATTCAGCCGAGTTCTCAATTGATTTTGATTTTAAATTCTGGGGGTGGTTTTAAAGCTGCTTTCAGCTCTTGAGACATTGAATAGTATTTGCGATTGATATCCGTCCTGTCCAAGCTTTGAATTTAAAGAACGGCCCTCGATGTCAGGTTGCCTCAAATGTAACTGAAAGGACCGCCGCTGAAAAGAAATACTAAACTAAAGGCATATTGTGGGCATGTTGGATGCCCTGCCACCTGCGTCTCTTCATCATCAATTGATCGCCCTGCCACCTGCGTCTTTTCATCATCAATTGAACTTTGTTGGAAATAAGGTCAAGCAGGTTGAGGAGATGCTGCTTAAAATTCTGTATGCGAAAGCTGCTAAAAATAATAGACCTGAAGCAATTTTGTAACTTAGAACTGAGTTCTAAAAAGTACAGTAAACTAAAAGCCTAATCAATGAAGCAGATCAATTAAAGACCCCAATTAGCACTGGAGACTCAGTTGGGGGGAAAAGAAACAGCAAACACTGTTGTTCCCCCAGGACCAAGGCTGCAGAACATATATATTATATTATTGACGTATGGATTTTTACAGCTGCTTACTCAAATATTCACTTCATTAATACTACAGTTTCATATAAAATACCTCAGAGCCTGGTTAGAAGTATTATAATTATGCAGTTAATTAAATACCTAGAGTCAACAATGTAACAAGAGTTCAGATGGAACAAAACCCCTGAAGACACTCAGCGCTCAAGGCATGGGGTTCGAGATTCGCAGCCTTGATCATCCAAATGAATTCACCCTGAAGCCAAAATGTTGTTCTTTGACAGAGAAGCATTAATAGGAGGGAATAGTTTAGTTGTGCCACTGTACTGAGAAGACACAAGTATTGTACTTACAGTACCAAAGTCAACCACTGTACTGAGAAGACACAAGTATTGTACTTACAGTACCAAAGTCGATGCAGTGCAGTCTTCAGCAAAGCCACGTCTCAGCTGCTGTTTAATTTAGCTTGATCTGATAGTTCGACATTATTCAAGCCTTGACCATGGGCAACCATGAGGACAGATGGAACTCTAGAAGAACTGAATGGCAGAATGTTATTATAGCTTCATAGCACGATGGTGGCACTAAAGGAATCCTGATAATAATAATAATAATAATAATAATAATAATAATAATAATAATAGTTTGTCTTTATGAACCTGTTGTTTTGTAGACATCTATGCGATACAAAAAGTAGAGTTTTATAAAGTCGTGATTATATTATATTGAGAAAAAGACTTATGGAGCACAAAATTCTTGGCATATGGAGTGAAAGTGGTCATTAACATCCTTCACTAGAAAAAAAAGTCTTTAGCAATATCACACTTCCATCTAAACATGGAATAGGTGTCGTAACTGCAAAAGGTCAAAGTAGGAAGGATACTTCAGAAAGATAATTACGAGCTATTATTTTCATCACCAAAACCACTGGATGATTATAATAACGTCACTTTTATGTCAAACGGAGGGCATTGGAAATGCAAAGCAGCTATTAGTGACAGCATGAAATACTGTGATAAGAGATACAATTGCCAGAATAATGAGCATTCCTAATAACTACCCATAAAAGTAGCAACAAACGTACAGAAACATAATACAGATGGAAGTAATTTAGATGAAATTCAAAGCTTACACCTGTTTGCAAGTAATACAACTGTAAGGGGGTAGTGAAGACAATAAATGAGTAGAGGGTGTTTTGAACATCTGGATCAAATAAACACAAAGCAGTTCTCAGCACTGCTAGAGATAGTTCCTAATGTGGACCAGCACAGAGCAAAATGAGTCAGAAAAAAAGATAATAAAGTCTTTAATAAAGACAGTGCTTTCCGAATGTCTCAGACATCTTAAACAATCAGGAGTAATATCATGTGTGGTATGAGTTATGAGGATCAACAATTTACTCATAGTCTCTACTTCACAGTTCCACAAAGCAATGGCTTTGACTGTTACCAGTAAAGATTAGTCTTGCTGAGAAGAAACCAAACTTGTGATTTAGCAATCTTTCAGAATCTTCAACAACATGATAAAAACAACTCTAGGTAAACTACGTACAGTACACATGAAATGCCGATATGAAGTATAGTTGTAACTAATTCATCCCATTTACCAGTTACAAACTGGCAATTTGTCATTTACAGTACATCCCTTGTTTCTCTTTAAAGCCCTAAATCGTGTGCAATGACATACAAATCTATCGGGTTTAATTGTTATCTTAAAGGAAAATACATAAAATTTCAGTAGGACATCACCAAAGAGTACTACAGTATATAAAGGAGATAAACACAGAATGAAGAGTTGAACATTCTCATATCTAAGAGTTTTGCAATGCAGTGTTTTTGCTATAGGGTAACAGAATGTTCCAAAGATAACTAATGTTACCAAAAACTTCAGTATTGCGAACTTTGGGCTCAAAGCACATACAGTGTGCTGTTGTGATCAACAAATTAAGTAAAACCATCTACTCTCAAAATTGAATGAAAATCTAAACAAAAAATATATGATTGCTTTGAAAGTGGAAATTGTATTGGTTATTGTAATGGAAAGTCATATTATGTCTTTTTTACATACATTTTTTCTTACTGCATACTCTTTATTGAGGATGTTAACAGGGAGACTGCAGAATAAAAGCTCAAATCAAATTTTTATTAGGGAGCAATTCACTTATAGTCTGTGCTACACTAAAACCTTCAAAGGGCTACTTTCTGTCGGTTTAATTCATTCCTATTGACCAAAGGCAATTTTTCTTCAATATGTGCATAGTGGAGGAAAAAACTGTCAGTGTCACATAATCCTCCTTTGAAAAATCAGGAGTCTCACCTCATTTAACATTTGATAAGGTTTTTTTTTTTGACAAATGCACAGTTTGCCTCAAAACAGGAAAAATAAAACGCATTGTAACATAAAGAGATTGTTTTTTTCTTTGATCTTTGTTGCTTGCCTGTGGGGATGAACTTAATATGCTTGCTGAAGAAAGAGAGCAGACTGCTGTATGATCGCCGCCTGCTGGTTGCCTGCATGAATTATCTGGCTGATACTGTACATGCTTGCCTTTGGATCTGGTGACTGGAGCTCAGTTATCTGCCTTCCTCTGATGTCAGGAGTATCAGTCTGGCCCTGTGGCGTGTGCAGTGTGGGAATACTGCACACGTCTGCATGGGTGTGTATTTAACTGCTATGCACAGTAGCTGGAAAATGACGATTGGTACCTCTTTCTCCCCCAGCTTTACAACAGTGGTGAAAATACATATAATACTTACGTCTTGGAATTCCTGGGTAATAAAAGGTGTTGTTGGAAGTCTGGATGACAAAGGATTAGCGCACTGTTTTTCATAAAACAGTTTTTAACTGTCCTAAAAATAACCAGCAAAAACGGGCTTCAGGGTGTGTGTCCAGGACATTAACAGCAGTCTGATGTCCTTCCAGAAGCTCTTCTGCTCCCAAAGCTGCATTTTCACAATAGCTTAGTACTAGAAGGGTTGTAACTCCTTACGCTATTGGGCTCCTATTGCCTTAACAGGTACTGTAATTTAGGTAGCATTACCTCAAAGTGTTTGAATATACTGTAGGTTTATTTTACTGAACATAAGAAGGGTTATAAATGAGAAGCCATTTGACCCGTCTGGCACATTAGTCAAAATCACAAAGTCACATGTCCCGGGGAGAATCATGGTCGGAGCCTATCTGGGAAGCACAGGGCACAACGTAGGAATACATCCTAGAATGACAGAGCACAAAGAGAGACTACTGTACATCCCAGAAGATCTGGGCACAAAGAGCGACAGCATCCTGGAAAGACAGGATCACAAAGCAGGATCACATCCCTGAAGGACTGGGAACAAGACGGGAGTACATCCCGTAATAACAAGGTGCAAGGATAGACTACATCCCAGACTGACAGGGCACAAGAGGAGACTACATCCCGGAAGGAAAGAGCACAAGTTGGGAGAACATCCTAGAATAACAGGGCACAATACAAGGCTACATCCTGGAAGGACTGGGTAGAAGCAAAGACTACATCCCAAGGATCGGATGCATTGGAAATACTGTATATGTTTTGTAGATGGTGCAAAAACTTGAACTTGAACTTTATTGCCCTATGTAACCGGTACATGAACTGGTCCAATTGAATTCCTACTTACAGAAATTCTCTCGGTTCTAAAAAAAAAAAGAAGAAATCTCCTCCTGAGCTGATTTGAAAATAAGGTTCTTTAAACATTTAGAAATCTTTAATCCACTATTCTGTGAATCACTGTGTGCTTTCCAGTCGTATTCTCAAGAGGTACATAAAGGTTTTAACCTCACTGTCAATCAAGTCATATTGAACTCAAGATATTTAAGGATCAATGCCTAAATAAAAAATAGGTTAGCATTTGGGTCTTATCTGGAACATGCAGTAAGGGATTAAAAACATTTAGAATGTCTCCATTGTTCTTGCAGGTTTGTATACATCTTTGCAATTCTTTACCAGGCATATTTAAATCAGAATAAAACACCAGCACAGGGAAGAAAATGTTTAAACCGCACTGCAATTGTCTCTATTCTTTGTACTTTTCCTTATACAGTGTATCCTGAAAATGAAATGCTGTGCTTCAAATACATGCAGACAGGAAGCTGGAGTCAAAGCAGAAAGGCCATTTCTGCTTATATACTGTAGTAAACCTAGTTTTCAATTTCCACATGTTTGCCACAGCACCATAATGAAATGCTTGAGTGCAAAGGTCATTGTTATTCCTCAGGGAAGAATTCCCACAGCAGGGTTGGGCACATTGTAGTGATGATTTAATGGGTGCTGAAGTTCATGGGTGTATGATGTTGGCCAAGGCTAATAGATGTCTACTGCAGTGATGAAGAATCGTGTGTTAAAGTGCTTTCCCCTTGTTCCTGAAAAGAACACAGCATGCTGATTACAGTGTAGTACGTCCTGAACTGGGCTGAAAGCAAAGAACAAGAATTATCAGCACAGGGCAGGGAAGACAAAATAATGATTTCTTCTTTCAGTCGGGGAATTATAGTATCTTAAAAGTAAAGACATCATTTATGCAACTCGTGGCAACAACAAATCCTTTTAACAATTTTAGTAAATCTGATGAAATGCTACACTTTAGGTGCTATAATCCTTAACTCTGAGGTGCTGTGCATATTTGTAGCTTTATAGCATGTTTTTGTTAATGAGTGAATAAAAAAAATCTTAAATTAAAATTTTAGATGCACCTTAGTTCTTGTGCAATGGTCAATGGGAATGATTTGTGCAAGCTACCTCGTGACAATGGTGAGTAAATACTGATTTACTGAAGTGCGAGTAAACATAATTTGATATCATTTCCCTAATAATAAAGCTATTAACTATTGCTATATCACCAACAATCACAATCAATATATAATATACATAATATTCTGAACAGCTCTCACAGGTGTCTTACACTGCCTGATCCAGCATTCCTGAGCTTACTTTGTTCTCTATGGAGCCACTTGCTTTCACTCACAGAAACGATAAACACTGACAGTAACAATTTCAGAAAACAAAGAAACGTTTAAATGGAATAATTACTTATTTTCAGAGGTTAGAAGTATGTAGAAGAACATTTTCTAAGGGTTTTCATGAAAGTGTTGAGAAAAGTGTAATTCTCCAAGAAATGCATAGAATGATGTCAAACGTTTTCAAGGCAAGGATCTTATTCATCACTTTGGTAGGGCCCTGAGTGATACACAAAACATCAAGGACACAACTGGCAAACACTGAACCCGTACTCCAGTGAAGTCTTTTTTAATTTGTATGTACTGT
Organism: Lepisosteus platostomus; assembly: GCF_059453375.1. Taxonomy (NCBI): domain Eukaryota; kingdom Metazoa; phylum Chordata; class Actinopteri; order Semionotiformes; family Lepisosteidae; genus Lepisosteus; species Lepisosteus platostomus. The sequence goes on from NC_142622.1 coordinate 10,651,260, forward strand.
ATTCAATGACATTCCACACAGAAGGGCTGCCATTACGTTTGGTGATATTATGTACTGTAAATTGCGTAGCCTTCCCAGGTATGAGAAATGGATCAACAAGGGCATATATTGTGGGCGGAAATCAGCATAAACTATGTTCTCAAGTACTTTACCTAGTGCTTAACACTTTGCTAAATGTCATCTGGTGGATGAATTGAGTAATCATGGTTCCAAGAATCACAGAAAAATGTTGTTTAGTTCTGTTGCAGGCATTGCTTTTTCTTTTTCCTGAATCCCGATTACGTTTCCCCCAAACTACTCCCAGTTTCCCAGCACCGCCAACCCATGATGCTGCAAAGTAGAAGACTGGATTTTACTTTCTGAATTAGTTCTTTAAATGTGTCTTTGAATTCAATTGTTTTGTGCACGAAACAAAAAAAAATTGCCAACCCATGTTTTGAATTCTGTTTCTTTTGGTTACTTTAAAGCATTCCTTCAGGAATCTGACATATTCTTTGAATAAACACACAATGTATTATGTGGTACACAGTGTTCTCTTTTTCGTAATCCAAAGCTCTTAAAAAGTGGTTCTTAACATATTTCATTTTTACACCTTTCTTGCATATGAAATGTCTTATACTAATTTTGATTATTCGATATTGATGAATTCACTAAAGTTTGTTCTGAGTAACAGACTTGATTGAATATTCTTTTTATAGAGAAAAGGTTTGGATTACTAGAAAATTCTTTATACTGTTAATAATAAATATTATTTGACCTCATGGCCATCATTATCATTTTTTAATTACTCTTTTTGAGTGTGAATACCTTTCTAACCGAGAAGACCAAATTTGCAATCCAAAACTGCAAATATTATTCAATGTTGGACTATTAAAAGTGACAGTTATAGTATGCTCAGAAAAGCTCTCCAATATGATGAGATACCATACTAATAATTCCCACGATATTAATATTACAGTACACCTCCAGAGCAATTAGGATGATTAATTTCTAAACTATGCGTTTAGTTAGGTAATAATGGAGAATAAAGCTTTTATCTGAACTTGCTGAGTTGAAAAAGACCCAGGTCATAGGAAACATAATCCTGCAAAACAGAAAACAGTATAAAACAGCAGTTGGCATGTAATTTTCCCTGGAGTCTCAATATGTCAACTGATTTATTAGTCACAAAAAAACACATGAGCTTGTTCATAAAAATTGAAAATGTTTGTCAGTCCATGTTAGGAGAATGAGAACACATTGGTAAACCCTTTTTATCTGTAAGAACTGAAAGGTCTCCTACAGCACATGGCACAAGATAAGAAAAAACATATCAAGAAAATAGACTAAATAGTTCCAGTAGACTCTCAGAACCCTTGTATTTTTCCAGAATATTTGGCTATGAAGTCTTCTTAGCAATTGACCAGGTCCAGTCCTAGTTCTAGACAGCCAGTGTGTCTGCAGATGGTTGAAGGCCTCTTTAAATCAGCGGAAGTGAGTTCTGGCATTAAAACCTGCAGGAACACTGGCCCTCCAGGACCAGGAATGAACAGCTCTGCTCTAGATGCATTCAATAGCTCAGAGAGCAAATGGCCTAGTGCACAACAGGTGCTTTAACAGAGTTGAATAGTGACAAACTACTGCTACTCCAACCATGAGTCTACACTGGAAGTGGAGGATTGACAAAAGATAACGTAAGGGGTGGCATCTGGTTGCAGCCTGATGCAAAACACCAGCCATCTGAGATAAAGCCTTCATTTCCAGAAAGAAGAATCAGTTCTGCTTAATGTTATCAATACAGTCCATAGACAGTGTACTGTATCTATGTACTATATTGATTAAGTAAAAACAAGACAGCACCAATAAACCAACAATGAAACTACAGTACTACAGTACATTTCTTTTCCTTAGTGTATCTTTCAACAGAGGTCTCACTGGAAAAAAAACACATTCCTGCTGTGTAAAATTGCTATTTCTAAATGTCCTGAGTTAGAAGCCATCTTGGACCTGAAGCGAATAATTTTTTATTTCCTCACAGAAGACTGGACCCCGAAGAAAAACAATGTCGCAAAGAATCAAGCAGAGCTCAGTTTAGAATTAGACTCTGTGCTGCCGAAGGCAAATATAAAATCTGAAGCTCCCCTGACACAATGCGGCTGCCTTGAGGATGTTTTTTCATAGGATTTAAGGGTAGGATTTGCATTGCTTAATGTTACTCCTCAGCGGAATGGAAAGCAATTTCAGGCTTCAATTAAGAATTACAGGAAGGGTTAATAATCTGAGAAGGGCAGAAGAGGGCACATGCACTAAGGGGGGGAAAGAAAGGCCACATTTATTTCACATGTCAGGTGAATTTAATTGAAATCCACAAAAAGTTAAAAGTGAATAACAGAATTTCTGCTCAGATACAGTACACACCCCAGACTGGCTCATCCAAAATATGGCTGTTTAAAATGCTTAAGCCATATCAATCAATTCTGTCTCCAGGGCAGATCTGCTTCAGACACAGATCTTTTCCTCCAGTCATTTTTGGCAACTCTGTTCGGAGAACTGCGTCCTGGACACAAAGAACATGAGGACAGAGCTACCCTGGATACAGCCTATCTGGTCTGCCAGCTGGAAACAATGTTGATTGACACAAAAACATCATGTGTTGCAAAAATAAAGTAAAAATACTGTGCAATAAAATTATAAAGAGAATAATTACATTCCCTATCCCATTACTGGCACATATGTGCAGCATGAAGATAAAATTACCCCCATTATTATTATGGTTTTCTTTAGATTTTCTCGTATCTGTTATCTGTGTTTACTTGACGCTTAGCTTATTGAGACCATAGACTTTCTGAAAGCATGTAGAATAAATAGTGAAAATGTTTAATGAATTACCCCACATCTTCTTCATCTGTATTGAGCGACTCCTAGGAAAGGTTTACAAAAGCACTGCTCAAGAAAGAGCCTTCTGCTTTCGAATGATGAGAAAGTTTCAATTTTAATGTTGTTGCTGAGACTGAGTTACTATACATTACCTGCTTCACCTGTAACACTAATTGAAATGTCAATGTCAGATACATTTACGTACTGTATCACAGCTCTAGATTATTTCCCCCTATAGTCTTACCACTATCAAAAACACCTGTATATGCTCTTTCACGTGTTGTGGGAAATAATAATGAAGTTCTTCACTTATTTAACTTCCTTACTTCTATTCTATTAAATCTTTTAGTAATAACGCAACATGTTTTGAGGGAAACTGCAAACATTTTACACATACTTAGAATTGCTTTCCTTGAGAGTGGTAGCAGACATTGGCTGCAGTATAACAATACAATTAAATGTTTTGTATTGAATGACTAAGCATTCTTGAAGTCAGCGTAATAATACGATATTCAAATTATTTATTCGGTATTCAGCAAATATACAGGATAATCTGTCATGATAAAAAATACTGTCTATTAAAAGAATCCAGTGTACTGTATTATTGCAGAGCACAAATCAGAGTCATAAAGAAGAATTGTTTTTAGTCTCTTCAATTAATATTGTATCTGCATGATTGTTGGTGTCTTTGTAAACATTGTTTGAGTATATGACTAAAAATGTTAAGTGATTCCAGAACTGAGCTTGGAAAAAAATGTTATACTTAGCTTTAGGAAATAATATGTTAATGAAACAGGGGCCAAGATCTCATAAGATGTCTGTTTACCAACATCAAGAATCCTTCACAACTAAAAAGTTATCATAAGAAAATAACCAAGAAGTGGAGTCCCGAGGAAAGTATTTTTCTGGATATTAACTGGGTCATACTGAGGCACTCCAGGGGCCATTACTCTACTCAACAGAAAGACTTCAGCCAAGATAAACGCTACAAAATCAGTCAATTGAAAATCTGAGGTAAGAACGATGAAAAGTCAATTGTGTACAAATTGTGTTTAAGGGTGAACTAATAATGTTGAGTGAGGTGCCAGTCTAAAATGGGAGATCAGCCGGTAGCACACCAGAGGTACAGTATGAGACACCTGCTAGGGCAGTAGCCACAAAAGAGCAGCTGCCAGGCACAACAACAACTGGAACAGGATGAGGGAGACTTGTGAGAACTGCGGCCATCAGCAGAATAGGAGGTGGTATGTACAGTACATGGTGGCGGGTAGTTTCGTACAGAGAAGAAAAGTCTCATGATGACAGGCTCCGTCCAGCTACAATGACTGATGCAAATTCAAGCATATAAAAAGAGAACACTGAGATGCTCAGAGACCTCAGGGTCACTTCTTTTGATGACAGGACAGATGAAGTGAGAGCAAAGCTTAATTATACACACCCCCATGTTAGAGGCTGATGAGCCTGAGAGTGACTGAAATGTGCTGCTCTGTTGTTTTGCTTTTAGTGGTGCTGTTTGCTGTTATGGCTTCTGATCTCACGTGATAAGATAAGATCACTTTATTAGCCATATTACGATTTCTTGTATTAGGAATTTGTCTTTTTCCGCAAACTCCAACTTGCTCTCCATGAGACACACAGACAGGGAGAGAAGCTTGGAGTCAGAGCGCAGGGTCAGCCATTTATACGGTGCCCCTGGAGCAGCTGGGGTTAAGGGCTTTGCTCAGGGGCCCAATGGAGTAGGATTCCTCTGCCGGCCGCAGGATACAAACCGGCAACCTTCCAGCCACAGGCGCAGATCCTTAGCCACAGAGCCACCACACCGACCCTTGATTTTCCTTGTTTGTTCGTCCCTCCTAGATCTTGACTCCTAGAGTGTGATTGTGTGTGTGCAGGGAGTTCCACTGTTCCTCCTTGTGGCTCACAGCTTCATCAAGAGCAAAAATATTCATCATCTACTCCCAGAGAACCCACAGCACGAAGTGCTACAATATCAATAAGCCCTGGAACTGAATATTAATGTGCTGAATATTAAGGATGAGAAAGAAACATGCCAGGTCTGATATTTCCATGCACAGAGGACAGGTACCTTATAAAGAACTGAAAAGTCAAAGGATTGTGAGCAACCCCAGTGTATAGCTGATTGCTGTTTTTGAAAAAAAGAGACTATGAGTGCTAACCATTGTGCCACTACGCAGCCTGAAACCACAATTCCAATTTAATAAAACGTGTCTACGGTATGTGCCCTGCAATGATCTGGCATCCCATCCAGGGTGTAACCTGCCTTGCGCCTGTTCCTTGCTTGGATCGACTCCAGCTTCCCTGCGGCCCTGTGTTGGATACATCAATTTCCCTACGGGATTAATAAAGTATTATCTATCTATCTATACAGAGGTTAGAAAACAGATGGATAACAGACAAAGGCAAATACTGTAATAAACCAAAAGTAAAAGTCACCCTGAATTATTATTTTAAGATTCCTCATGCAGCCATACAGAATGTGTAGTATGGTATTTAAACTGGGCGTTTTAAAATATAGCTGCAAGTGGTCATTCCAACCACTGAGACATGAACCATGACACCACTTAATAACTTCGACTGTTTTGACAGTAAACTGCAGAGCTCAGTGATCAAATAATGGATTTATCGACGGAAGAGCTGGAGATAGGAACTGAGTGTTCAAGCTTGTCTTTTCATCCAGAACTTAATGAACGTAAGGGCTATAGTTCAGTTGAAGAGCTCATTCCGTTCATCCAGATTGCTTGCTAGTGGATGGATCCTTTAATCTCCGCCAGGATTTTGTTTTGTTTTTTAGTTTACAGTTATTCACTTTACAATTATATTCAGTTAACAGTTATTCAATTTACTATTATATCCACTTTGAAATCACTAATTTCACATCTAATCCGGTATTCCTCTCTATAAATAGCCAGTCAGCTGAGCTGCTTATCAGCTCCAAAAACAAAACTCTCCCTCCAGTGTCTAGGTGGGTCACTGTCTTCTTCTGCTGATGCAGCACATCTCAGAGGTTCTGTTTCTTTCTTAAATAGCACAGAAGTACTGTACATACCCTAATGCCTGTGGTTCAGACAAGAATATGCACTTTGTATCTCTGCTAACTTGAACCTAACATCAGATTGCTTCAAGCTCTTAAAAATGCTTGCGATTGCATTCATTTATTTGGTCATTTCCATTAATTTCTTTTCAAGAAATGTGCATCTTCTATATTGTAAATTGCATGGAAATGATTGCTTTTAAAGGAACTGTATAAAAGTTTTATTAGTGGTAGGAGAACTCATCAAATGCAATTTTCATCAGGTAAGTAATTCAGAGAGCTCTTGACACAATTTTTAAGTCCACAGCTTCCTAAAATTACGGAAGGGAACCCTTTTAAAGGCAAGTGTTTCCAGCGTCTAAATTTCTGTACTTGCCATTAAATCAAGTCAGAATTCAATTGCGTATGCAGGATCACACTGTGGAATAATGAAGGCTTAGCAATTCACAGTAAGATGAAAAGAAAGCCCTTCTGTACATACGTGAAACACCATTGGTTCTTACCTATACTCAAAGAAATGTTGCCATTTCTGCAAATTGAAGGTCTGAGATTGAAAATTCTGTGATTAAGAAATAAATAGTTGTCATTAATTTTACTTCAATCCATGAGACATTATGTTTCACTAAAAAAAATCAGATTTAGTGCATTTAAAGGTTGATAAATCATGTCACTACATTTCCATAAAATGCATTCTTATTCATACTGAAGTAGCAATCATTTACAGCTCTGCAACATCAAAGTGGATTATGATTGATCTATTGGATATTTCTGTTAAAGAAAGAGCTGTCAAAATAAGACACGTTTGCATATCGCACACTGTTATTCAACTTGCATTTTGTTTTCCTACATTAATCCATTTAAGCAGCACATTTACCTTCAAGTAGAAAATATGCTGTATAAGGTCTTGAATAATATCTAAGAGCTTATCATTAAAAAAAACAAAAGCTGTTACAGAGATGTCAGCATTTTAAGAAGTGCATTTGAGAATTATCAGAGGACTGTGTTCTTCCAACAATGGTGTCCGGACTAAAACAAGGACCAAAATATATTTTTTGCATAATGATGACTGAATATTTGCACAATGCAATTAATTAGGTCTTATAAGTTATAATAAACCTTATTAGGTCTTCAGACATTTAGACATCATCCATAAAATTGTGTACAATTGTGGTCGAAGAACACAGCCTAACCACACAAGCTGAAAGTCAAGAACATAAACTGTTAAAAAATGCAATTTTGCTCTCAATGATGTCTTGCACCTTCTAGCTTTGCATTTCCTGCATGTATTACAGATTATTGGACTTCCAGTCTCTTTCAGCATTTTGTAAATGTGCAGTAAAAATCCCTGAGAGACAATCAGGCACCTGTTCATATTAATATATCTTGCATAACATATGTTTAGGCATATTTGTATACCATAGCTAAACTTGTCTGCTATATTTCCTTTCTTTATTTCATTCCCCAGCTAATGCTGTGATCACTGTTATTTGAAGATACTGCACTTATTATATTATTCACTTTTCATCCTGTTTTTTGTTGACAGCACAAAAAACAAGGAACATAAGAACGGTTGTAAAAGAAGGCCATTTGACCCCTCTCGATTGCTTGGCCTAGCTAATTGAGCTGAAATCAATATGTTCATATCTTATCAATAAAGTATGTTCATATTCCATAAAAATTATGGGACATGAAATTGCCATCATTTCACTTGACATGCTTCATGTCACTGCAGGGAGCGCTTTTCTTTTTTTGCCTTGAGGTTACAGTCAAAGCTTCATCCTCATTACTGGAAAACGCAGTGTTAACTAAATTAACTTTATTTAACATTATTTGACTTGCCATTGCATATTGACAATGTTTCTTTCCAAAACCCTGTGACAGTACAACATTAACACACAGCTAGCAAACGTTTTTGAGGATTATACCTCTAAAATGATCCAAAAGACAGACATGGCAGTACACCTGAAGTTCTATATATGTCAAAATGTCTTTCACAAGATTGGTTATAATGGAAAAGAGCTGACTGCTTCTTAAAACATGATGTCTGCATGGTGCTGTGACACATAGGGACCTGATTAGCACCTCCGATCACAGTGGTGAAAACACAAACTCTGGCAGGTCTGCAGCTATCCATCCCAGAAACGAGATGACAGCTACAATCCTACTAGGCAGATAAATTAAGCTTCCTGACCTTGTCAGGCACCTATTCCAATACTCCGAGTGAAACAAGTTTGCCACGCTCATTTTATTGAGACCCATAGTTTGATGAAAGAGAAAAGTTTTTTTCCTCCTCTAACATTGATTTATCACTTCTGTTCTATATATTTCTATGTCCTCTAAGCACTACATATTTCAATAGATTGGCTTATGTGCTCAAGCTGTGCGTTTGTTTTATGTGTCTTACTGGAAGGATAGTGAGTTTCAGATTCATTCTTGCTTTTCAGACATTTTTCCAGGAAGTTTGAGAAGTCGCTCATTAGGCACCTCTGAGTCAAGATGCAGCACTCCGATGAGCAGGGTAGAAGGCCCAGTTGATTTATCAGAAGGAAAGGTGTAGTTTGGTTTACATTCAGATAAATTGTTTTTTTGTACAAGCGAATACAGAAACTATACTATTAAGTGCCAAAACAAGAAAATGGTCAAATGTTTCTTCTGTTGCTCATTAATTTTGCTAACAAGGAAACTATAATAGCCTCCACATTTCATACGTAGTGATTAACACGAGCACATCTTTCAGATCTGAAGCACCACACAGAACCTTCATGTACATACTGTAGAAACAATGATGGGAACATAGACGCATACTGATGTGACATTCTAGAATTACATCAGACTGCACAATTGCCCAGCATCCTCTTTGGAGTTACAACTAGGAATGATAGAATCTGCATCCTCTAGAATGTCCTCCCATTAAAAGTTTATCCTGCTGAACGAACCATAGTTAAAACACTTTTTAAACACCTGCATCGGATTATTTGAAAAAAATAAAATGGTGTAGGGCGTGTCCATTCGGTGTAACGCAGCGTGATCTTTGCGATACACCACAGATTAGACAAGGGAAACAGAAGGTAAGACTACAGTCAGAGTGTATCGACTACAGGCTTTGGGGGAGACTCTATGAAGCCCTCTTCTGCTCCAACCAGAATAATGGTGATATTCCCTCTGTAACAGTGTGGGATTTCAGGGCTGCCTTTTCACTGGCAGGAGGTTTAATATCTCAGGATGAGGTAGAGAGCCAGCGTGTAGTCACTCAGAATTAGTTCTTCCAGCCAGTGAAATAGAATGAACGGTTAGGTTCTAAGCAAGTATAGAAATCTCGCTTAAGAAACTTTATAGGAAAAAGGGCTTTCCAGCCGGTGCCGTGGTTCTGGAGCGAACCCAGGGAAATCGCGTAAGATGTAGTATAGGGTTTCTGAACCCAAGAACCCAGATGGTGCCGATACACACTCTCACGCAACAGTTAGACAGAGAACAGTTTAGAGGGCCCTCTAGTGGTGAAGAGGGGGTAATCCTTCCAAATGTCATACCTCCTTCAGGCAACCAGGTGCTACAGTAAATGTTTATATTTTAAATTTTTCTGTGCAGTGTTATTACAGTATAGTCTATTATAATTAAGAGAAAGGTTTACTCATTCTGGCTCAGGCCTCTGTCCTCTCTTTTGATTCAAACCAAGAGAAATCAGTATTAAAAGGGTAAAGGGACCCAAGGAGTTTAGTATTATTACTAAATTTTATACCCCCCAAAATTAATTTAACAGTATCTGTATTTAAAGAACCTCTCTAACCTTACAAATTCTCAAGTTTACCGTTGCATTACTGAGATCAATTTTTAAAAAACTGAATATGCCAATATCCTATACTGTATAATCCAGGTTATAATAAAACAGGGCTGAAACAGTTGCGGTAATGTTCCATACTGTAGATAAACTCATTAGGATTATGAAAGGGCTAATTCATGGTATAAAATAAGGTGACATCAGATGAAAAATGTTATTGGACTGCTTCATTTAATTCTAATCTTTAATTGCCATCTTAATTGCCAGCAGGTCAAATGTATTTTCTCGTTCGCCATTAATTACTTTTGAGCCACCAATTAGTGGTTAGTTTCTTTATGTCTATTATGCTGTTCATCCTTTCATTCTAAATATGGAAGGAAATTAGGTAGACAGGACATTGCAAATGCATCTCATTGATCTCGCTGCCAAGTGCAAATGCTTCATTAGAGATGTAAACAGAACACTCTTTGCTTATTAAAATGATTATGGCTCCAAAAAGCTGCAGCAAGTCCAGACATTGCAGAAAGATATACAGTAAGTATTTGTACATTAATTGTTTGGAATTTTCCTTGATGTTGAAGGTGGTGATAATTGTGCAATCATGACATATGATTTAATATTCCAAGTAAAAAGCTCAGGTGGGTTAATGTCGAGGGGCCAGAAACACAGAGCTTTGAAGTTAAAAGAAAATGACAGCATAAAATGAAACTAATTGCAACACATTTCTTCAATAATATTCTGTGTTTAAGGCTTCTTATTTGCATGATTTAATAATGTCCTAATGCATTTAGAGGTTTTAGTTAAGATATGTAATTATTTAAATAATATTCACGTAATAAATGATTTTTTTAGAACCTTAGCCATATGTTTTAAATATCTATCCATTTTCTAGGTGCTTTATCCCATACAGTGCTTCAGGGGAGCAGGAGCCTTTCCTTGCAAGCAATGGCCACGAGGTGGGATTCATCCTGGATTGGAAGCCAGTCCATCACAATGCAGACACTTTTCCCAGAAGCCAATTAACCTCCCGGTATGTCTTTGAACTGTGGGTAAAGACCAGAGCACTTGGGGGAAAACCAAGCGAACACAGGGAGAACATAATAAACGCCATGTAGACAGCCCCCTAGCAATTGAACCCAGGGCACTTGCTCTGCCAGGGAGCAATGCCAACTACTGCACCATCATGTTGCCCATGTTTTTCATAGAAATGATCATTTACAACATTTAAATCAACAATGTAAACCCTTAACATAATACATCTTAATGCAGTAGAGCCTCTGTGACCTGCTACTGTAGCCAATAATGATATGTAATGGTAAATAATCATCTCATACAAATCCTCCTTTGGAATATGATAAATGCCTTATTTTTGTTAATCATCTAGTTTAAAGCAGCAAAATGCCCTGAGCTTGTCCATATCAATTTTGGATACTTTAGTTGGATCTAAAGTTGGACTTTAGTTGGATAAGCCTGTTAAGAACAGGTGAATAAGATAAAAAATATTCTACTAAATGTTTCTCTGCATCAGATGTAAAAGATTGCCATGCTGTGTTGTTTTTGTTTTGTTTCACAAATGCTCTTTATGTTATTGATTTTGATAGTAATAAAAACTTCCTGTTTCATCGGGCTCTAAGATATTTAGGGACAAAGGATAATCGTATTACCTAACTCTAGGCACAGTGAAGAAACAAGGACCAGCAGGGCATAAGAGGGCAGCCAATTGTGAGTCCTATTCCAATGGTCATCAGCACAGAGATGCCTCCTATTCATTGACTCTTCTGGAGGTGGTGCAGAAGATGATGTCATGGGTGCTTTCCACAAGAGAATGCACCTTTATTTCCAGAATGTAACACCCCTTGACTCATATTACAGATCACAACCATACAGAGTCCCTGTCCCAGTCTCCCATGGTCCCTTATGACAATCCTTTTTTTATGTACTCTATGCACAATATCATTCTGCATGCAGTAGCTTTTACTACTTATTTCTATAAATTGCTATATTCACTTTTTATAAGAAGTCTTTAGCCGTCAAAGGCGTGCCTATTGGAGTCTTTCAGCTCCTCTTTCATTTTAACAACACAGTGGCATCTTCCACAGCTGTCTGATGGACATCTTTCATTCTATTCTTGATTTTTATGGTGGTTTTCAACAGTACACATGTTCCATAGCAACTTCTTCAATGTCTGTGCAGTTTCCTGCTCTGCTCCTGTCTGGCTTTGTGCCTCTCGTTGTTTATTTTTACATGATATGATGTTCTCCAGATGTTTAACTGCTAGCTAGTTAATAGATTTTTTTTAATGTAATCAGATCCTTAGAGATTACATGCTGGCCTGATCACTCATTAGTTGGATTTCATCGGGTTTCAGGACAAATAAATGTTACAATCATGATTAAATTATTTAGAGGTAAATAATGGTTTTTTTGGCTAGCTTGTAGATTTTCCTGAAACACCTATCTAAATTACAAGAGATAGTTATTTTCATACTTATTTGTTCTGCAGTTCAAAAGCTGATCTCTCATGAAAAAAAAAATCCCTGTCAAATCTACTCTCTCTTATTCTTCAGACCCCTCAAAATTAAGGTATTGAACCCATAAATACAGATGGATCGATGACAATATCATTGCTCAGCACAAATATATTTCATTGTCCTCAAATATGGTAAACGGTTAAAATTTGATTTCTGAAACTTGCTTGTGAGATAGAGATAGGTACAAGGATTTTACAAATGTACTTGTTGACTTACTGAATGGCTCATGTTCTGTATAAACCAATTACCAATTGTGCAGACAAAATTGGATTAACAGGACATATATACTTTAGAAAAGTATAAGATAGATGCCTTTGTCTTGCGTGAGGATGAACACTGCACAGAGGACAATAACAGGAAGCATCAGCGATAGTTTAGGTTCTGTCTTAATAACAGCAGAACTGGATAATACGGATCTTTGTTTGGGAAAGACAAGCCTGCTTGAAAACATATAGGGAATTTTAATCATAATCTCAAGGATCGTTTCATAACATGAGTATGATTCAACACTGAGATGGAAGTGTATTTGTATTGTATAACATTTACCAACAGCAGTCTCTTTTTCACATTCAGTATACTGTACAGTAATAATCTTCGTAGACGTCAAGTGCTTGTGTTCATTTTATTTGCTGCAGCAATTGGAGAAAGATTGCTCACCTCCTCATAAGAAATAGTGACAGAGTGAAATATGCACACTAACACTAGTGTCAGTAGTCAGCTGTGATCAGTCCTTTGCTGTTCTTGTACTTTAACGTGCTGTAACAAGGCAATGTCACACTGTATTCATGAAGAAAGGCAACTAGATTCATAGCAAACAGAACAGTCACTTTACCAATAGCTTTGGACTGAACATCAGAATATCCGAGCTGTTTGAAATCTACAATATGTTCAATGTAAAAAAGGTTCCTCTAACATAATCTATTTACAGAGATATACATAAATATATGTATATATAGTGGATATAAAAAGTCTACACACCCTTATTGAAATAGCAGGTTTTTGTGATGTAAATTTAATTTCAGTTATGCTTCCTAATAATTATATATTTGTTTTTCTCTTGAATTTGGTTGCAAGGTCACATTAAAGATGGAAACATTTCTGACATTATGTATCTTGATTTCAATAAGGGTGTGTAGACTTTACATATCTACTGTACGTATACTGTATACTTTACACATACAGTATGGTACCTGTACTTCTAATGATAATAAAGATCAGAGATGTCAGCAAATCCAATTATGTGCGATAAAATTGAATAAAATCATTCCAGACCCATAAAGCCCTGAGCTTAATCAGACCAGCCCTTAAATAATCCTGAACCACCTGAAGCGGGCAAGGTAGTAAACTGTCTCCAGGTGATCCAGGTCACCTGTCACATTGGTGACCATCGCTACTGATGCTGAGTGACAGGTGGGTGGAGCAGTGGTGAGCTGCTATGCTAATGCTAGCTCACCCCTGCACAGCAGCAGCATCATGGGGAAAGCAGGACAATCACCACCTCCAACAGGAAAATCCCATAAAGTTTAAGACTTATTCATGTACAGTATGTTGTTCTTCAATTTTCAGGTGATATTCAAGAGGATGGAATCTATTATGAAAAAATACAAGGACTGAATCACCCTACGAAATGGTTGAGGGACTTTGGCTAACATGGATTATTATTGTTCTGTTTGCAATCTGATAAATACAGAAAGAAAATATTTACTTATGTTCTTTTTATGTCTATGATGAGAGTGACACTGTTGTTTAACTTAACAGATATAATCAAACTTTAAATTATGTAACTTGCATACTGTAGCATATCTGTGTTCCTATTTATTTATTATTCTTTTTATCTCATTAATATTATCTACAGTATGTGTATAACTAATGTTATTTCCAGAAGTATTAACTAGCCTACGTTTGTAGAGATTAACCTGGCATAAAAAATCTATCACCTATTTAGATAACATGAGAATGCACGAAACCCATTTCCCTTCTTCTTTATCAGTCCATCAGATAAAGCAGGTTAACAAGAACATATTTCCGCTCCAGACGTGAGCTATCACAAAGGGCATCACTAGCATGCACAGGGCATCCAATGGAAATAGCAGGAGTTAATATTTCAAGATCTGTACTCTTTTGTTATATTCACTTAATACCGCATTCAGCCTTGATGCCTTAATAAATTGACTTTGGGGCACAATCTTTATTAGATTTATAGAGCAGGCTGCAGTAATTTCGGTAAAGTGGGTTTACTGTATTTGGTTTGAAGGTGTATTTTTTTAATCCAATGTTGAAGGAATTGCAGGGTTATGGAAGCAAGTCAGTAACAGAACGAGTTATTATTGCTTGAAACCCCACAGTACTTTTCATTTTCCCAAACGCTTACCTTCAAATCCTTTCAGCTTTGCTGTAATTCTGTTCTTTGTGCTTTTGGCTCTGATAATTTTTTTTGTTTCCTGATTTGTGCTATTTTACACATCTCCTTTCCTTATAAATTGTTTTGACATTTCTCTGCTATTCCACAGATAAACTTATCCCCGACTTAAGTTCGGTTAAGTCACATCGGCACATTTGCAGGTAATGTACAGTGCCTCTTCTGTCTTAGTGTTTTGTGGTTTCTCTAACTTTATGCACAAATGAAACACTAAGAAGTCACAACAAACTAAATGTAATCAAGATCTCGAACTGGCTCTGGATGTACAGTAGCATTGGGCCTTTTGCTTTTAGTTTGTGAATTTTTAGTTTCTCAATTCCTTGATTCAAAAGGTAGTGAACAAAAAGCTTTCAGCAGCCACCTATTGATTTAAATATGTGCATGTTTACTGTATGTGTTTTAAATCCAGGGACTTAGTGAATACTTGTAGTCACTTTTGGAAAATCTGTTGAACTCACTCATTTATGTAATAGAAAAAAAATCTCTAAAATGGTGTTTTATATGATGCAAAAACCCACAGATTCCAAACTGTGTATCTAGTGAAACACTAGGTCTTTGATAACAATTTAAAGTCAACTGCAAGGAGACCTCATTCAGCACTAGAGCCCCAAAGGCAATAGTAAGTCAGCCTAAACTTCAGAATCCACAATAAAATGGGATCCAGAAGACACAAGTGGAAAATCCATGGATGTGCACTGAAAACAGGGAGCATTTCTTTACTTGCGGGATTGTGGGAAGATGTAACAAGGTACCAGCCATGTTGCTGAAGCTGAAACCCTGACTTCTTTCATGGAATAGCTGGGTGGGATTCGCGGATCAGTTAGAGTGTCACGCTCTCACATAATCAACCGCATAATTCGGATAAATGCTGGCACATTCCCACGACCCCTGTCAATCAGACACCAGCCCGGTCCAGTTCCCGAAAACGACAAGCTAATCATCATGCCAGCAGCCATATCACCCTGCAACTCACAACTGGCAGCCCACTGAAGCTCAGCAGGTGTGAGCCTGGTCAGTACCTGGATGGGAGACCTCCTGGGAAAAACTAAGGATGCTGTTGGTAGAGGTGTTAGTGGAGCCAGCAGGGGGCACTCACCCTGCAGTCCATGTGGGTCCAAATGCCCCAGTGTAGTGACGGGGACACTATACTGTAAACAGGCGCTGTCCTTCGGATGAGACGTAAAACCGAGGTCCTGACTCTCTGTGGTCATTAAAAAATCCCAGGGCATTTCTCGAAAAGAGTAGGGGTGTAACCCTGGCATCCTGGTGTAAGCAATTATTATTATCACGTCACGTCTCTCACTTCTCACCGCACCTGCTATTTAAACCTCCTCCACCTTCACTTCACTTCGTTTGGTATTAAACAGTCTACTGTTTTCCTGAGCTCTTTACCTTTTAAACCTTTGCGATCCCTTTCTTCAAGCCTCCTGGAAACGACACTGCCTGCAAACCCCACCCCATCTTCATCTCGCCCTTTCGATTTGTCAGCACCCTCTTAACTGCCTCCTGGATAACAACACTGCCTGCCTACCCGACTCCGGCTTCACCTTGCCCTACTAGACTCGCTCTCTACCCGACCTGCGTAGGGTTCATCACACCACTTGTTACATAGAGACTAGCAGCTAAGACTTGATGGGCCTAGTGGTCTCTTCTCATTTGTTCATCCATTCTTACATATTTTAAGCAGAAGCCAACTGCAAGAGGATAAGAAACTACTGTTGAAATCCTTCACGTCATTCCATTTTTTAAAAGTTGTCAAGTAATAAAGATACTGTGTATTTTATGCTTTTAATGTGTGCTGTATGAGAGAATCTATTACCAGTTTTACTGAAAGCATCTCAGGATAATCTCTAATTAGAGGACACAGTTGAATGCATTCCTTTATTGTGTTTACCCAGTGACATAATACTGAACTGCTGCAGGTGAAGCAGGACTGCAAATGTCATCATTATGATTCCTCAGAGTTAATTAGGACAAAAAAAGTTCTGCATGAATTTCAGGAAGGTAAAGGCAAAGCGAATTTCTTCACACATTTTCAAAACTTTGTGTAAATTAAATTAAATGGTAATTTAGAGGCACTGTTTTTATGATAACCACAGCTGTTTACTCATTACTAGATCATTTCTCAAATGCTTGACTTGAAGACTATAAACAAATTTGCAGTACCTGTGTGGTCAATTTCCCCAGAAGCCAATTAACATACCAGTATTTTGAGGGCTGCTGAAGGAAACTGGAGCATCCAGAGGATACCCATGCTGACACAGAGAGCAGGAGAACTCCATACAGGAAACGAACCTAGGGCCCCAGCGCTGTGAAGCAGCAATGCTAACTACTGTGCCACCATGCTACCCAATTTGTGATACTACTTTAGAAAATGTGTTTTTCTAAATTACTGATGGTGGTTGCCTGTTTCCTGTTTTACAGTTCCTTACAAGTGAAGAGTGAAGCCATGTTGTAGGCTTTGTAGTATGATAATAAACATCCATATATACAGTTATGAATCAAGGTGACTCAATTAATATACTCAACTACCATAATTACATAGAAAATATAGTTTGGTGATAGGTACACCATTGTGTACAGAAAGCATTAGTGGAATGTGTGTCAGTGAAGGTTGGTAAGCAAAGGTGGTTAGCCCTCTAGGGAATTTCAAATACTGTACTTTGATTCAGTCTGACTTGATCTAGATTGTTAGATCTTAAGAAGTTAAGAAGCCTTTTAAAATATGTCATTCATTCTATAAAATGGGATTTGCTACCCTTAATGTAACTTTAAACAGTGTGCACTTAAAACAAGTTGTCATATAATGTTTCTTAAAAATAGAGAAAAATGTAGGCACATAAAATTAGTTAAGAGAATAAAATTCAGTTATTGAATAAACAGGCTTTGTAGTGTCAAAATAATAATTTTTAATCTATATAATAACCTTAAATTAAATCACAGAACATTTGTTATGAATTGATTCTATTTGTTTTAAAGCAGTGTATTAGCAGACATTTACAGTATACAGAGTTTGCGTATTATTCATAAAAAATGCAGAGAAAAATATTGAATCATTAAGAGCCCTTGAACATGATTCACGTAAGGTAGAATATCCAGTTTTTATAGCTATATACCCTAACAGTTGTTTGAATCAGCAAATTAGTATGCAATAAGACAAAAATTGAATCAACCTTCTAAGCATAAACAGTGATCTTTAAACACCAAGTCTGATTATCTAGCCAACATAGCTAATTAGGAAGAGATGTGAATCTTTGAGGAGGTTGTCTGACACTGTGACCTCTCTCAACCTCATCATCTTGGTAAACAATCTTGCATGAAGATGTGTCTGGAAACTTAATTCACAGTTTTAACAAGTATTTCACGAGGCACCCCATCACACTTCACATTAATGCTGTGAACTTCAGAAATGTCATGTTAAGTCATTGCCCCTGTTGATAAAATGGAATGGTGGTATCCAGGGCACGTGTCTGCCCTTATGGGTTTTAAAAAAGGTATTATGGTGCATGGTATTTGAAAGAGTGGGCAGTTCTTTCAATATAAATTAGATAAGAGTATAGCTCAGCTCAGTTACCATAGCAAAGATCATTTCAATGCAGTTTTATGTGGCCTGGAATTTAAATGGAATGCTTGACTATCATTAGTTGTTTATTAAAGACTCTTTATTTCCAGCAGTCTAATGTTGAACCACTGCTTTTCTAGCAAGAGAAGTTTCAATTAAAAAAAGTCACAAGATGTCTTCTTTGTCACTTTGGATTATTGAAAACAATGCTGGTTTTAGAATCATATTAAACATACTGTACTGTTATTCAACAATTATTGAATCAGGTGAATCATAAGTGAGAACCTTCAGAATTGTCTTTCATAGAGGTAATGAACTGGAAAGAATGAAGGTCAAATTTAATTAATTTTACTGGAAAAACTTTGAAATTGGAGTTAACATGCTATAAATGATCTTTGACGTCCCTGGTTCAATATCTGATCTGCTAGACCAAATCTCCCACATCCTGTGGAGGATTGTAATAATAAATTTAGATTAACCGTAAGATGTTGATTTAGTTCAGCTTCAATATAGAAGTCCAAACCATCAAGGCCATCATTTTTTAATTAAAATTGAACAAATCCAAGTCAAACCTGTTGGCCCAGCAGCTTCCAGTCTTGTCTGTACCACAAATCTCTAAGCATGACTTATGAATAGGAGTTGCTTTAAAGTCTTAAAAACTACGGCATAAAATTGCACTGATTAATACAGCCTAATATGTATGCCATTTAAGAGGCATAAAGAAGAGAAAAACATCCTCCTACTGTGGAAAACTGAATATGTTTAGTCATATAGACTTTATTTGTCAAGCAGACTATGCATGTAGTATACTCTATCTAAGATAAGATCACTTTATTGGCCATATACAATTTATTGTATTAGGAATTTGTCTTTTCACATACCCCAACTTGCTCTCCATGAGACACACAGACAGGGAGAGAAGCTTGGGGTCAGAGCGCAGGGTCAGCCACTTATACGGCGCCCCTGGAGTTCAGGTGCCCAATGGAGTAGGATTCCTCTGCCGGCCGTGGGATACAAACCGGCAACCTTCCAGCCACAGGCGCAGATCCTTAGCCACAGAGCCACCGCACCTTCCCCTGTCCAATTTAATTAGTTGTACCCATAAGAGATTTCAGTGCTGATGATGCATATTTACTCTATGTCATGTACAGAACCTCAACCCATTTTCTAACCACTTCATTCAGTTCAGGGTTGTGAAGGAGCCAGAGTCTATTCTGGGATACACCTGGACAGTACGCCAGTTATGTCATATACAGAAATTCTTAACTGAAAAAATATTTAATGGTCAGTTGTTACGCAATTTTAGAACAGTGTTACGCTTTTCGTCTCCCAGTGGACTGTCAGATGTTCAACTGTATGCTTCCTAAACAAATGTGTAGCAGTGTATAGAAATAGCAAGTGATTAGAACTGCATCTTAGAGCACCTGCTTGAGAGCAAATATCTCCCAAACTGGGACAGCTGTAAACACTCTTTGTACCATTATCACATCCATCAAGAATTTAGTATACTATTGAATGATCAATAATATCGCAAGGAATATGTTTTGTAGCGAAGAATTGTGACGATATTAAATCAATGACACATTCTGTTCTTACTTCAATACAAAAAACATGTGTGACCTATTTAATACCTTTCAGACAGCTGTCTATAATACAACAGAAATATATATAGAGAGTAATCCCCAGGTTGAAAATGGAAAATATCTATCACCCCTGACTATTAAAACTGTCCTGAACAATATTGTCCCTGGCAAATAAAGTGTTGCACACACTGCAGGCTACCCCTATTTGATGCTAACTTGGCAAGGTAACACTTTCCAACCTTTTGGAAGTGTTTGACATTCCTGTGATCTCATTAACATCCAACCATTTTCCGACCACTTTGTCCAATACAGGGTTGCGGGGGGAGCAGAGCTTATCCTGATGAGCAACGGGCATAAGACCGGGCAAATGTCGCCAGAGGCCAATCAACCTATCAGTGTGTCTTTGGACTGTGGGAGGAAACCAGAGCACCCAGAGGGAACCCACGCCATCTCAGGGAGAACGTACGCACTCGAATTGAGCCCAGAACCCGAGTGCTGCAAGGCTGCAAAGCTAACCAGTGTGCCACCCTGCCAGCCCTTCCTTTAAATTATATTCTTCACTTCATTTCTGCCCTAAATAAACTAAAGACTTTAACGCACACCACAGTGACATGTTCCATTTACGGCATAAACCACTGAGCTGCAATTTTCTTTTGATGGGATGCAGATTGGATAATTGAAGTCAGCCTTTTGTGGAAAAAAGATAAAGATGAAAGGCTAGTGGCCTGCCCCGAAGAGCACTATATGCTGTATTCCACAAATCCTGAAGATCTGTGTTGCGCTTACTAGGTTAGGGATTCCAGTGAGACAGAGCTCTGAATTGCTGCTGATAAGGAAATGCTTGCAGATAATATCCTAAAGCCCATGTTAAAATAAACTATGTTTTTAAGTTTATTTCTCTGCTGTATGGCTTTCCATCATTCACTACACACTTAGACTACTTAATCCAACACCTTCCTTTCCCTCTGTGTTTCTGTATAATTACCGAGCTACATTTTCACTGCACCTTCACAGCTTTGAAGCAACAGATGATTTAGGGAGAGGTGGGAGGTGAGCAGCCATTACACAAGATCTCCGGCATAAACCCGCTTGTCAGTGTCTTCAGGAGATTTTTAAGGAGGAAATGATGATCCGGGTCATTAGAAGCCTAAATTGTTGATTATTGTGAAGAAAGTTGAGAAGAAAACAGTGCAGTGTTCACCCCTTCTGTACAACACTTCCACTGACTATCACATTACTTTCTACCAGATTGCTAAGCATTTATCCTGCAAGCATAACCCAATCACCAACTAAAACAATAGAAAGACTAATACCACCTATTTTAATATAATTCATTATCAAACATTCCTTTAAAATAACTGAGATCAGATAATCGTACTGGCTGAACCCTTAAATTTGAATCCTTTGTATTGCTGTTGTAAAATTTAACCGGTTCCCCTATGTAATTTTCTTCTATTACCATGTATAAAAATACCCCACAAGAACATTTCTGTAAAGACAGACTTTGCTTCTCTTTGATTAAGTATAATACCGATTCATTAAATCTAACAATACAATAATATTATCCAGTACAACAATATTCCCAGTGTTTGTTAAGCTGACTAGTAAAAGATTATGAACAATGGGCTTCAGTTACACATATTGACCTCATGTAATATGCAAAGAACACTTCTCATCCATCCATTAAATAAACATTGGTATTGATGATGCAGTTCTTTGTGAGTCCTCCAAGAGAACATTGCTTAAAATCTTCTCTGTTTCAAAAGTATATTTGTTGCATATATACAGTGCATAAATCACTTTAAAAGTATATTTGTCTCAGATGCTTCCAATGTGTTGAACTGCTATAGTACTATACTATAGTAGATGTCACATTCAGTATTGGTGCTGTGCTGCTGTCATTTAAAGTATGTTCATTTTAACTTGCTCGTCAAGGGCATTTAACCATTTAAGGCCAGCTTCTATTACCAGCTTCTGCTGTCTGTGGTTATCATGTCTGTTTAATGTGTTTGTGTATTATGCATACAGAGGCATGGTTACACAGTGGAGTTAGCATTTGCTTCCTCGTAGCACTGGGGCCTGGGTTGAATTCTGGACCTGGGGTGCTATCTGTGTGGGCTTTGTACTGTATATAATTCCCCCGTGTTTGTGTGGGTTTCTTCCAGGTGCTATAGTTTCCTCCCACAAAGACACACTGGTAGTTCAATTGCCTCCTGGGGAACTTGGCTGTGGTGCGAGTGCGAGGTTTGCACAGAGCCTGCGTGCTCTGAGGTTCATAAGAACATAAGAAAGATCACACATGATAGGAGCCCAGCTATCCCCTGTAGCCCATCTGGTAGATAGATTTGGTAGTAGCTAATTCATCTAAGGATATTATAGCTTTGTGTAAAGAAGAGCCTCCTGCTTTCAGTTTTAAATGCACTTCCATGTAGTTCCGCAGGGGTAGAGAGAGTGAGAATTCTTCCCTTGAACTACAGTTTCTAACCCCTGAGATTTTATCAAAGCACCACACAGCATGTGGCTGTCAACGTTGGGTATGGTGTGCTCTCTCAAGAAGTGCTTCAAACCTCTGTAGTTTTGAAGGTGCTTTTTTCCTCACACTTCTGCCTCCTACGGTAAGAGGATATTATAAGCTTCAACACCTAAAAGCGGTTAATATGAAGTATCGAGGCTTCATAAAAGTCTACCTAGCTGTGGCAGAAGAACTTGGCAGGAAGAGAATCTTTCCTTTTTCCATGTGTTTCATATTCGCTCTGATAAATCCCTCCTGTGAGAACAGTCCTTTCATATTCTTGAAGGAAGTGCTCATCTGCCAGCCTGAAACTACAGCTGAAAAGTTCCCTGCCTGGATCTGCCCCTGGTCAAGAAAAAGCCGATCTACCCCAATGCATGTATGCCATTATGTGTTAATTGACCTAATAAGAAAATCAAATATTACATAAAATGACTCCAAAGAGTCACTGGGTTCTTGTTAGCTCTGGTTTTTCACAAAAGTTTTTTTTAAAAAAATCCTAGGAGCCTTTGGAGTCAAAATCCTTCTTTTGCAAATAATCAAGTAATCCTTTTTTCAAGCGTGCAGTAATCCTTTGCTTTTTCTTTCCTCACCATAAGTCTGACTATCCTTCAAGATATGCCTTCAGACTGCATAGCGGTCTTCTTTCAAGATGACAGAACTAAAAAACACATGGAAAACGTTTTCACTTATCATCAAAATTGGTCGTGTCAAGTTTTTCACACATTACAGTATGCACTGCTAAGGACAAATTTTAATGTGTAACAAACTACAGTTCTAGAGGAATCAAAGCGAGACGGGAGTGTAAACAGATCTCTTTGCTAAGTGCAATTACAGTAAATTAGATACTTTTTAGTAGTTTCTTTGTAAAGGGACTCTGATTCATGTGCTGAAAAGGCTCTTTCATAAATGTTTAGGACAGGAGCCGGGCTATATTCCAGACCTGTGGGCATTCACTGCCTGATAAGGAGATTACCCAGGACAGTGAGAGGGAAATAGGTTTAATTATCTGGCAGTTATTTCAGGAAGGTCAGTTTAAAGACCATGTGGTCTTTATACTATCTGAGGGTTCAGTGTTGGTCATTAAAAGCTTACTTTATGCAATTGATCCAAAACACGCTTGTGACCCTGTGTAACTGTTATTTCACCTTCTAAAAGCTTAAAAATGCTGGTCTGGCAAGAGGCAATATAAGCAACTGAAGAAGATGGAAAACCAGAAGGGTTTTTTCGTTTTTCAAATCAAATACAGGCAAAGGAGGGCAATGCGGCGCAGCAGTGGTGAGCATTGCTGACTCGCAGCACTGGGGCCCTGGGTTCCATTCTGGACCTGGGGTGCTGTCTGTGTGGAGTTTGTTGGTTCTCCCAGTGTTCGTGTGGGTTTCCTCCGGGTGCTCTGGTTTCCTCCCACAGTCCAAAGACATACGGGTAGGCTAACTGGCTACTGGGAAGATTGGCCCTGGTGTGAATGCAGGTGTATTTGTGTGTGTACTCTGTGATAGACTGGTGTCCCATCCAGGGTGTATCCTGCCTTGTGCCCATTGCTTGCCAGGACAGGATCTGGCTCCCCCACAATCCTGTATTGGATGAAGTGGTTGGAAAATGGACGGATGACTGGATGTACTCAAAAGAAACTGGATAAGTGTATTTGGTATTAGAAATCCAGAGTGATTTACAACAATTAAAATATATGTTGAATGCCAACCTGTGTTACAAACAAAGGACAGCATGAATGGGGTGTATTTTTTAAAGACAGAGCAATAACTCTGAGTAATAACTCTCAACATTAGGTTCAGTTACATTAGCCAAGCTACCGATTACTTGTAAGTGTGATTAATAGACCCCAGATTAAATAAAGTCCAAGAAGTTGCTATAGAAATCTGCTAAACTGATAATAGTTGCAAAATTTGGTAATCAGATAATTCTGGATTGATTCCTGATAATCTGGCATTCTTCAATACATTTCAAAATGTTCTTATTTATTTAATTTTACATCGGAGGTACACTACATTTTAAAATTTCATATGATCATGGTGCATTTTAAGGAACGTTCTCTACACTCTCATTAATCATTCTAATTGGTCCATTTAGCAAAGCTTTCTGTTACTTTACTCTCTCTGGGCACATTTCTTTGGAAAGTATGAGAGAACAGCAGTGGTTAATTTGAAATTTGAAAAACTAAGACTGAAGGTTCTCATGAAAAACGTATCTTTTAATGCATATTAACAAAACATTACATTTTTCATGAGTAAAAATTAAGGCGTGTTGTATGTATATGGGGTAATGCCAGTTTAGAATAAATTAATAAAATGCTCTCAGCTACATTACTGAACCCTGTGAAACTCCATTCTGGATTAGATCAACATATCCTGTCAGAAACAAAAATGCAGATGAATTAGGTGGTTTTATTTCATACAACAGTTTAACAGCAATGCTATGACATCACTTTGAGCAAAAGCTACTACCAAATGAGTAGATAGCAAAAACTGCACAATAATAACGTAATCAAAAACACAGTCCGTTTGGAGGGGGAGATTCCATCTCATATCCCAGGTTAAATTTCGTGCTGGAATTAATTAGGTTGAGAATAGTTTAATGAATTATTTATCACAGTCTTCTCTGTGTATTTTAAACATAAGATTTACAAAGTCCCCTGATTAAGGACAGAGCGTGTCAAAGGTTTTTCAAAGTGAGTAGTTCCCTTTTGGGATAATTCATGAGGGGGATTACGCTGCCCATAAATACAATAATTAGAGACGGAACTCAAAAGAAAAATTCGGTGGCTGATAAAGAATGCTAATTTTATGCAAGCAGAATTGTAAAAGGACTGGACTTTCCAGATTTAGGAACCAATAAGATCTGAAAAACATGTACTGTACATCCAAAATACTTCAACCAGCTGGGTGCAATTCGGGAGTCCGGGTGCAATTAGAAATTGCGTGCAGCATTTTGCGCAGTTCTTGGCACCATGTCAAATGACCGCTAGTGCGATTGGGAATAGGCGTTTGCTTGTGATGGGACTTTAACAAACTATTACACCAATAAATTCCGTATTACTTGGCCAACCCTTACGTTATTTAAATTTCTAATACAGTTGTTTAACTAATACTTTGATGTCTGAATGAAAAGTAATCTAAAGGCCGTCTGTGTAGAATATATACATAAATGCGTACAATTGTATTCTCTTTACGTTTTTTTTTTTATATTTCTACATATTCCGACCTACTGTACACTACCTGTCCCACCTCTCGCAAGAGTCAGCTGTTGTCTGCCTGATACATTCAGCTTGGTTTGATCCGTTCCTCCCCTGCCAGCACCGTTGCTGATGGTAGTTTCTATTATGAGAAGGTCAAATTACTGAGCATGGCTTGTGCATACAGCTGAGATGCGCTTGCAGATGAATTAGATGCGGGGGCCTTGGGCTTGCACTTCACCACCGCGCAAGCACTAACGACTGAACTGGGACATGGCGTAACGTAAGCCTCTGCAAGTAAGTTGCGCGGTGTTTATGCTTATTTTAAGGAGCTCAAATGCCGTCTCGCCTTGACCGCTTCTCCCCGTGCGTGATGCAGGCAGTTCTGATGCATGATAATTCCCTCAGTCCGGGGAAACAAGTCAAGTGAGAGACGGGAGTAAGGAAATAACAGGCGGGCAAAGACAAGAAGGTAAATCTGCCGGGGTTGTTTATACAAATGAAACGTGGAGAAGGCGTGAGATTAAGTTTTGATAGGGAGTTTCTTCGGTGACAGGTGAAGGGACTCGCGAACCGAGCGCTAGGTGAAGGGCTGTTGCAAACAGAAACTTGGGTAAGGCAATTGAGTTGTATGTAGTGTAGAGATGACCTCCTAGTTGTGGTATTGTTTATTAAAATATTAATAAACTATTAATGAGATCGTGTATATGTTGCAAACTATTGTACAACCCCGTTGTCATGGCTGTCCAGTGTAAAATACTCCTGCTTTGCTGTAGTGTTATAAAGCATACAGTGTAGATGAGGTTATTGTTTTTATTCTTTTGAGTGGCTGCCGTAGGCTGTAGGTCACCGAACACATCATTTTAAATGTTTTACATCTAGTGATGCTTACATTAGTGCAGTCTTTTTCTTATACATTAATTGATCTTTAGGAGTGTATTCGTACTGTGTCCGTTCACGAATTTATATTTCATTACCTCTGGGGATAACAGACGTCATTGCAGTTTGTACAGGTGTGGAAAATGTGTGAACGTTTCTGAACTGAGGTGACAAACTGCGTGTATTCAAATTGGTTAGTTGGAAATGACAACGAGCGCCGTATAATCTTTGTACTGTACTGTATATCGCTGTAAAATACTGAAAACTTAAAACTTTAAAATATCTGCAAACACTTGGCGTTTCTCCTGTAAAAAATAAATTATTCACGGGCTCATTCCTTTAAAAAGTGCTTATGGACGTACTTTCCGAAAATGACCACACACATGAAGCAGGTGAAAATGCACAAAAGCTACAGCTCGAGTACATTTTGTAGTAGCATATACAGTACAGTCGCTAGTCAACACTGGTAGTGAGAATTTTACTGTAATTGTCACCGGTTCATCATAAAGTCCTTGCGTCCGTTTCATGAGAAGGCTTGTTGATTGGACAAACTGTAGCAGGGAACATTTCACATAAAAACAAAAGGAATAAGGGGGAGAGCAAACAGGTCGTGGTCATATTTTTATTCCAAGGTCAGGAATTAAATCAATACATTAAATTCGGAAACCCCTTCAAAATAAAAAAAAAAAACAAACAATGCCGCGTATGTTAACTCCCTACACTGCTGCACATGTTGTCATTAACTTGCATCTTTTTAAACTGAACCCCGCCCCAACCCAACTCAGCCCAGCTGGAAGGGTCTGTATTAATAAAAATAAAATGAGGAGGAGTTGTTTGAAAAGTGCCAGAAGACATTGTACTCTAGGAAAAAAAATGTTGAGTCTGATTTAGGTTTCATGATACTGTGCAATACATAGATGGGAGGAGCAAAGGCACTCCTGACATTATCCATGTACCCTCTTGAGTGTATACAGTACATGTATGTGTTTTCCCACCACCTCTGTTCTCCAAAGCCCGACAATTAATTAATGATTTTAAAAAAGCTATGGGGTTTTTATTGTGCTACCCTAAACTGAGAAATTGATTTCCTGAGGTGTCTCTGGACCATGCACAAAATCCTCAAGGGACCGAGAGCAATTTTTTTTTTCTTCTTTTGCAACATTACTGTAGTGTTCTTTGCGGTACGAACAATCTTATACAGTCACCTGTGGATTTCAAGAACATTTATAAGACAGTTTTTTCACGTTATTAGTAGTACAGTCTTCCGTACTGTGACTTTGAATGGTGTCTTTGACATTGCAAGTCTAGGGATATGGGGAGCTTGCAGTTCTGAGGTACTGTATGTCTTTTTATTCTGCATTAATATGACTTAAGAAGAACACAGTTATACAGAGACTCATTTTCATTTGGCAGACTGAGGGTTAACGTTAATCACTGTTGCAGGGTGAGTGGCTGAACGTGAGAACTCAAGTCACAGTGCATAATTATACAGTTGGATCTGTGAAGCATTGCCACAGCAGTGTGTTCCTTATCCTGTACTGTATGTGAAAGTACCTGAATATCCACCAAAGCTGGATACTGCTGAAATAAATACCTCCAAGTAAATACAGTAGCTTTGTGATGAGGTGTGTGCTGGGTGATCTTAACATGGGGGTGCTTATGCTGTCCGAGCTTTGTGTAATTAGCTCTGTTGATGCTTTGAATTAGTGTACTTGGCTTATCTTATGTGTTCCCTTCAAAACTGGCTTGGACAAGACTTACTATTACATCGATAAAGAGAGCTTTGTTGGATTTGTGGAATGTGCTAAGTGTTTGGTGATTAGTAGAAAATGCAAAACTCCCAATTATCTGGCATTATCAGCAAAGCATGTATAAAGAATAAATTGAAATGGTCTTTGCTTGCTGAAAAGTTAATTCACAGCTAATTCCCACCTCTTCTCTAAATAAATACTTTTTTTTATCTGGTGTTACAGATCTGGTAAGGTCCTAATTTCTACAAAAACAAGAAATTCCCATATTTTCAGCCTGCTAGAGGAAAATATTCTGCATACCTCTGAGCTCATGTAAAACAAAAAAGATAATCTTTTAAAAGTCAACAGGGAATACCACAGAAAACTGTACTGAAATATTTCTAATTAATTGTTGTGAAATTTAATAACTGTGAATTGTCTAAATAAACCTTTCAAAAATTGCAATTCGGTGATGATTTACTATGTGCATGTTCATTATAGTTCAATTTTAATGTTATTTATATCTAAAATTCTATTTGAATTGTTCTGTGATGAACCCGTGCATGCTGTAAGAATCATCAAACATTATTTGAAAATGTTCTGGTGAATGATCATGAAGATGCTATGAATCTTTCATAAACTAGCATTTTTGATCCAGATAATTGTTTTGAAGCACATTAGAGATGATAGCCTATTTCTTAAAGAAAATAAAACTAAAGAAAAGCTCATTTTCTTTTATGAAGACTGAGCTGATGTCTTTCGTAAAGATTTAGCAATGTGAGTAGTGGGAACGTGGATCTGGCTGCAGAAGCTTTTTTTAAAGGTACTGTATGAACCCAAATGGTCATCTGGTTTATATTTCTTCTTGATTAGCTAACAGAATTAAACACTCAGATAAATGTCACCCTTTTGTAGGATCCCACAGTTTGTGGGGTTTTGTAAGGAGGTCTACATAATCTGCCGGACTGTGGCTCTTAGAAACCATGTGTGAAAGACCTGAGGCAGACATTTCTGTCCGAATGCTTTATTCGGTCTTTAAGGGAGAAGGTGGTAGGAGGGGTGAACGCAAGAGAAAAACTTTCCACTTCATCACTGTGACCCAGTAGTGCCAACACAGAGGTTATTGAACAGGGTAAAGGTTCCTGTCATATACGGTATGGTGCTACAGAAACATCGCTAACTGAAAATGATGGGGATGTATGTAGCATTATCAGATACACATTGTTCCTGAGAGATGGGGAAGGTAGAAGAGTGGGAGATGCTATAAGAGTGCTATATCTTAAATAGTGTTCAGGCTCAGGGACTAAAGCTAGAGGAATCAAGAGCCTCTGAATCTGTATGGATCAGTCATTTAAAAAAAAACATTTCAAAGTTATGGTGTTTGGATTTTGCTACAGACAACAGAATAAATATTCTGACTATAATTCAACACTGTATGATCAAATTAAGGAATTATATGCAAACAGAAGCAGTTATAATGGGGGACATCAATTTTCCACATTTAGAATGAGAAAACCCCATAGGAATGTCAGCAGCCAGAACCAATGGTAGACCTGGTTAACAGCAGCTTTCTCACCCAGTTCTTAGGAATGCCTGTAAGAGAAAATACTTGTATATAGTAAATCTGTGAGGGAGGCAAATGAGTGGCAAAAAACATGAAATCATGGTATATTTTGGAATTGTATACAGTAGGTTGAATCCAAAGCAAATGTTTGCACATTTCAGAAAGGAGATTGTAAATTGAGGTAATGAGACCCAGTTTAAGAGAAGTAAAATAGAAGAGATATGGAGGGGATGGCAGCAGATTAAACAGATTCTGCTTCAAGCACAGGACAGATTTATCCCTAAAAGTCTGTTAATCAGAAGATAAAATGTTGTGTCTGAAATGCTTCAATAAATTGATTTAAGTAAACACATAAGCGAAAAGAAAGGTGTTTTAACAAATTTATAAAGATGTCTGGTTCTAGTCATAGTCCAATGGATAGATAGCAAGCGAAGGTAAAAAAGCGTATTTGAAATGCTAAGAGAGAAATTGAAAGAAATAATGCAATGCAGGCTAAAATAAATAAGTAAATTGAAAGAAATAATGCAATGCAGGCTAAAATAAATAAGTACTTTATGTACAGCAACAGCAAAATAACAGTCAGGATTGAAGGAAATTGTATCCAGGAAAATAATGGGAAATGTTTTAACAATGCAAGGGAAATGTCTGTTGAATTAAACAAGCATTTAACTCAGGTGTTCATTAAGGAAGTAGTTAACAACATGCCTCAGACAGTGAAAGGACAAAGTTACCTATTAAATAGTATTAGCATAGAAGAGGCTGAAGTGTTTTGGATACTAGACTGCTTAAGATGAATAAATACTCAGGACCTGACCAAGTCCTGATCATAAGTGAGAGAAGGTCATTAGATTTTTAGTAGATCATTTACTGTATATGAAGCTCACATCCAGCTGTTTCTTGAAAGAAATGATTGTTTTCAAGAAAATGACTGGGCAGCTTATTCCAGACACCTACGAAACTTTGCATAAAAACAGTGCCTCCTATTCTCAGCTTTAAAAAAAAAAAAGTGGTTCCCCATAGTTTCCGTTTATGTTTCACTGAAGAAGCCCGTTGAATTGATTTTGAGTTCCACAATTTGAATGGGGTTACTGTGTAGTCTTCTGTGTTCAAGAATAAAAAGAGTCTGTTCCTTTATCTTGTCAGTGTAGGACATTCCTTTAAACCCCAGAAAAGTATCTGGTTCTCTTCCCTGGACCGATTCCAAAGCAGCAATATTTTTTGTTGTCGTGGTGCTCAGAATTGTATACAGTATTCTAAATGAGGTCTTACTACCGTACATCCTGTTTGTATTTGCTTCCTCACTTGTCGACAAAAATGTCTGCTTTGAGGGTTCACCTCTGTCCTGTGGTTCCTATCCTTAACCATGCCCTAATGCAAATACAAGCGTGACCTTCAAATGCCTCATGTGCCTTTTTTGACTTGTCAGACATCAGAAATGTCTGAGTTGAAGTCTGCCTTCTGTGGTGGCATGAAAATGGACGGTGCCTTAGCTAAGCAGCTTTTTACAGTAACAGGCCAATTCATATTTTTGTGGTATGATCAACAGACGATTCTGACCAATTCTGACCTTTCTTTTGCACCCCTTCCAGCATGGTGACACTTCAGTGTGCGCTGTAATGGAAGAGAGATACTGTACGTAAAGGAACTGATATCTCTGATCTGGCATGATTTGCAGCAGCAGAATTACTTGAGCTTACACATTGTTTAACACAGTGGCACTCTAGAATACCTTGATTATAACAGGAGTCTGCAGCAAAGGAGCAGAGAGAAATTTCATGTGGGACAGTTTCTCATTCTGATTCAAGCATGCTGACCATGAGTTACAGGGTTATCGGAGGTTTTGCTGCTACAGAGACTGTCGTCTTATTACCACTGTGCGTTGCATCTTGGATACTTTGAGAACCACTGAACACGCAAGCATGTTCACTACATTAAAATATTGGCTTGACATCTACCACATTTCATTTCGTTCTGCAGAATAGCAAATGTAAAGCTAGATGCATTATTTTAGAGAAAAGGCAGCACTTTTTCTCTATTGGTATTGGTCTGGATATACATTTTTTAATTTTTTGCAATCAATTATCTTTGTGCAGTGAGTCATTAATATTAGATCAAGGGGTTTAAAAATATCTGTGCATAACAGTGAATATATTGGAATAAAGTCACTCTGAACGTTGTTGTTATTTGATTAGCTTTGTGAAATAAGTCCCTTTAGCTTTTACTAACCCTCTCTAAACCTTTTTCACACAGAGTGTTTAATTTTGGATGTTTTAGTGTCTTCTTTTTGTAAATTGATTAAGAACATTTATTCTACATCATAAATTAGAGAAAACGTAATGGTTTACTGGACGTGATTTAGGCCTGTTTTTATGCAGCAACATTAATCACTGTCTTTTCTAATAGGGATGTGCTGAAAGGCTGCATTTATAAAGGTCTTGTTATGGAGAAAAAAACATTTAATATAATCTGCCTTTAATAGAAGGACCCATCTTCACTTGAAGGATGATCTTCTGTGTCTGTTCTTTAATGACTGGTAGTGCTTGCAACCTTTCATGAGAAACAACAAAATCCTTCAAAAGTTTTGTGTGCTTTATAAACCTCCCACGTTCTTAGTAGTAGTTGTGTTGTTTGAAAGCAAAATCAGAAGGCAGGCCTGCCCTTCCTGAAAGAGTGAACAACAAGCATGCAATTAAGTATTTAAAAAAGTAAAGTTAGTTTTAGAAAGAGCCAACAGATTGAGATCATAAAGGCAGTAAGATGACCTCATATTACATAATGTTGCATTCTAAGATCAAATTAATTTTCCTGAACAAAATTACTAATCTGGAATTAATTTGGACGACTTTAGTATACTGAATTTTTTGTGGACCGTAAAAATAATTGGTCAAGCCAGCACAATAATGTGCTTTTCAGAAATGTCAGTTTCTAAAAATTAAATGGTGAAATGCTGCTTGTTAAATAGATTTTGATAATAGACCTCATCCAATTAGCTGAACAAACTGATGCAGTGGCTTTTTGTAAAAAAAAAAATCTCTTTGCAGAGAGAGCTTCTTTTCAGTCGATTGATCAGTAAGATGTTTTTAATGCCAACCGTAAGAGTTGTTCTCATTTTTGTTGAAGCAATGAGCCTGTAAAATACAGGATCTGCTTTCCCTCCTCTAACCCCCTGGTTATACACGTGATTCACCCTTTCATCTTGAGATCCTTAGATGTGGTTGGATTGTTGTGGTGTCCAGATTTGACCACAATGCTACCACAGATATATTTAATGGGGATGAAGATTCATCCACTGACAGTGATTGCACCGTGATTAGCATTGTAGCCTCGCAGCTTTGGGGCCCTGGGTTCAATCCTTGGGGTGCCTCCTGCAATGGCGTTTGCATGTTCCCCCTGTGTTTGCGTGGGTTTCCTCCTGCAGTGCAAAGACATACTTGTAGGTTCATTAGCTTCATTGTAGGTTCATCTGGGAGAACTGGCCCTGATGTGAGCGTGTCCCTGGCGTTCCGTCCGGTGTATATCCTGCCTTGCACCCAGTGTATAGGGATAGGCCCTGGGCCCCCGTGTGTAAACGTGGATGAGCAGTTACTGAAAGAGATGCGTGATGCGATCTGGAGAGTCTCATGTGTATCGAGGTGAATTTGTAAACAGATGTAGACTATTAAAGATAAATCCCTGACTTGTTAAAAGTCACGGTTGCACGTGTTTATGTTAACCAGTTACAATTATACTGAATAGTCAAAGCTATCAATCTATACGCTTAGATGGTCATTTTTAATGTTCAGTTTACATGTTGATTTACCAGGAGACACTAAATGCATATGACGTTAAACCTCACTTTAACGGACTAATAGGGGGAAGGGGTGTCAATTTTTGCGGAATGTCTGCTAAATCACAAATTACTTTTTTTTTCAGCCCAAAAAACACAGTTTTATATAAGAATGTATGCAAGTATATACTTTATATCTGCTTTCTGGATCTTTTGACTTTAGCGGTTGCAATCAACACAGTCAATGAAAATTGTTCCTGTGCTTTTTTATCATAAATACACAAGCATGTATCATACATGTACTATATAGAATCTGCTAAGGCAGACTAAACATATAACAAGTAAAGTTTTATTCCATGCCGAAAAGAGAAAAAAACAAAAACAACGTTTTGGCTGTGGAGCCTTCTTCAGGTGTGACACGGTGTTGTGGCAAGCAGTAAACCATTACTTGTTCCTTTGCAGCCTACGCATGCACCCATCATAAGGAACCGACCTACCCCTATAGGGCACAATTGATATTCCTGAATTTTAAACCTACAGTATACTGTATTTTTGCACTGTTGTATTATTTGTGCATCTTCCTGTTATTTGCCAGGGACGTCCGGCACTTCTGATTTTACAGACAAAAATCTCCTTCAGCAGATTTTGTCCGTATGATCTGAAGTCCATTAAAGTGAAGTCCATTAAGGGTTTACTGAAAAGTACATGTAAGACTGTCATCTGTGGACAGAGGAGAGTCACCATGAAGAAAGTGGGTTTTCTTGCATCTTCAGTTCCAGTAACCTTGCTTTAATTACTCTTGGGGGGAGACAAAAACAAGCTTATCATGGTTTCCTTATAACTAACTCCCCTGGGTCCTTCCACATTTGTAGTTTTGTTTTTTTGTTTGGTGTTTGCCACCCCCAGATCAGCAGGGACTTCCCGGGATGGGCACTCTCGGAAAGCTCGTGCCATTCATGGAAAATTAGATAATAAAGGGGTCACTGTTTATTCAATTCAAATCGACTGCAAGGGAATATTGCATTCCAAGAATATGTATTGTCCCTCCTAGGGATTAATTATGGAATGCTAACCAATTAGCTTGTTTGAGTATGCTGTTATTAGAGGTTGGGAAAGATCTGTAGAAACTGTTGGATCCTTCTTTTTTGCACTCTTCATTACCTTTTGAGTATAAGTAGAAAACAAATCTCAACTGCTTGGTTAGATGTGTGCTTTCAATAACAAGGCAGTACTTGCACTTCTCCAGCTTAGTGAAGGAAAGAGGAAATGCATTGTGGGCACAAGACCTGCAGTCACTAGAACAGTTCTGCAGTCTGATTTAGTTTAAGAGCTGAATTAGCATGAAAACACACTAGACTTCCAGGACCAGAAGCGTAAAAGCATCCCGATTACAGTACATGCTTTAGTAAATAAAGTAATGAGTGGTAGAACAAACTGAAAACAAGTTTCATGCCTTCATCTGAAATGTGTTATTAATTAATTGTGAATCTGCAGAAACGGATGTAATTCAAAACTGATCCAGTTGGGTGATAACAAGACTGGTAAGTTAAAACAGGAAAGTGAATGTTGAATATACTGTATTCTGTTGTAAGTACTGAAGGAAATATTGATTGTTTCACTGTGGTGTAAAAAATAATTTGCTCTTTCATAGAATTTGTTTATGTAGAGATTTGCATTTTTTTTAGCGCTAGTGTTGGGGTTAAGTGAAAAAGCCCGTTGTGCTGGCATTACCTTCAGTTGAAACTGGCCACACTCCATCCTGGAAATTGGAGTAACTTCCAGACTTGGCAAACAGTCCTTGCAATGATTCAAAGATCTCATGTTTCTTGTAATGAGGTTAAGTGATCTTTCTTCAAGGCTCTTATTGAGTGCTTATCTGTTTTCAATTTTCCTATTTAAAAATTATGAGTAAGTACAGTACATAACGCAAAGTACTTGATCAAATCTGATTTTGTGTAATACTATTTGTTCTAGTATAGGAAAGGTAATGAAGGCAAGTCCATATATTTTTTGCGAAATGTAATGATGACTGTGTTTGAGAGCAATGGTTGTACTAACCCAAATCAAATT
Source organism: Lepisosteus platostomus (assembly GCF_059453375.1). Taxonomy (NCBI): domain Eukaryota; kingdom Metazoa; phylum Chordata; class Actinopteri; order Semionotiformes; family Lepisosteidae; genus Lepisosteus; species Lepisosteus platostomus. The sequence goes on from NC_142622.1 coordinate 10,686,748, forward strand.
CTTGGGCAAAATGTATGTAAACACTCTAAAATGATCTCAAACCTGACTGAGAAATATTTTTTTTCATCCTAAAGTTGTCAAACTTGTGGTTTCTTTAACAACCAACAATACGTCTTTTATTTTATAACCTTAAACTAAAAAAGTTATGTGTATGTAAACAAAACAAACAGTAGTGAGCTACCTTTATTTAACAGCAGTTTGGGGAAATAATGTTTTTTGCACATTTCCTTTTTCAAAGTTGCAGAGGAGCTTAGCACTCTGTTCTGCCAATCAGGAGAGCAGACTGATGTGCCACATTGCTTATATTGAAAATTAAAGGTGTCTGGAAGATAAAGGGTTTATATTCTTGTAACAGGATAGACACAGGCAAAATACAGGAAACAAATGAATTGCTAACATTAATTTCAGTGATCGAATATAGTTTTAATAACTAGAATTGAATATCTTGAAATAAATCCTTGGATTTACATGTACTGAATATAATGCTTTTGATCCTTGAGTGCTTTACATACTGTATAGAAGGATATGCTTTATCCACTACAGAAGGACAGCACCCAACTGGGAGTTCCTTTTAATTCCTTGTACGGTAATTAAGTGCAACCGACATGATGGCAGCTGCGCAAATACACAGCATTTCATGTGGAAAAGTGAGAAATTGCTTCACCAGTTGAATTTAGGGGGGAGCTCTAGGTAGGCCAAATAGTTAGCCCAAAGTCAAATTTAGCCAAGAAACTGGTGTTAATTCTACCAACTTTACAGTGTCATGGGGTCATTAAGGACCAAGCATTCGTAACCTTGGTTTTAAATGTCTTATCGAAACTGTGTCACCTTCTGTAGTACACTGCTCCACCAACACCAATTACTGCAACAGCTTGACTCTCTGTATGAGGTCTCCCATCCCAGTGCTGAGTGGACCTTATCAACACAAGACATGTCTGTAGCTTTGGCCATGTGAATAATTTCTGAAAGTCGAGTACTGAAGGTCACACTTTTTTTGTTTTTAAATTAATGCCAAATAACACATTATCAAATAGACATTTATTTTAGCTGTTAAGACGATGCCAGATTTAGCACTTTATCAACATTGCTGATAACCCTGATACATTTTCATCTTTTCCCGTTCAACGTTTTAACAGTAGATGTGTCTATTGCACTGTGTCTTGTGGGTGTTTATTTTTCCGTAAAATAGGGCCAAGGTAACCTTCTGCAGTGCACAAACAGTTCTAATGCCAGCTGCAGTGGAAAAAATAATGAGTTGATAAAAGTAATAAGAATCTCCAAACTTGCTGGTAAGATTCAAGAGAAACAGGGACAAAGGCTCTTAGATTTTCTGGGTGAAAGTATCAACATTAATTATTCCCTTGTCACATTATATTTTTCAGGAATGGTGCAGTAAATGTAAAAAGTGGTTGGTAAAGATGTACATTTTATATCATTTATTTTAGGATTATTACCCTTTGAGGTGACACTTGCTCCTGCAGACACGGTGCATATTAGTGCAAAGAGCATAACCGCTTGGGCCCGTAGTCTTAAATGAATTTCAGAATTTAGGACCACACAAAAGCAGTTTAATGTCTTAATTGATTGAGTTTAAGTAATCTTCATCTCCGGTATTTGCTCAACATTTCTTATTAAAATCATTATCTTATGATTAACCAAGTACTGAACCCTGTCTGTGTGCAATTTGCATGTTCTGTTTGTGTTTGTGTGAATGCATATGAAAGATAGGCTAGGTACTGTAGCTTTATATGCAAACTTTACCACTGCCTGTAGGGTTTATTTTCATAAGGAGCTGTTTTTCACCACTTTATTATCAAACCATAAGCAGAGAACCTCTCTTCCTGTGCTCTGCTCAGAGTACATCGACAAAGCATTGTGACAGTTTAGATGTAACATATGTGTCAGATTTTGTTTTTCGAATACGTTGGTGGAAACTGAAATCTGTGCTTAAAACAACTTGTGACATGAATGTATTATAATGTGCCTGACACTATTTTTCTTATCCTTAAAATTGTCCAAGCAATTATCCAGCTATTATTTTCCCTACAATGAAAGGTAACTGTGATGTGAAATAATTTTCTATTACATATGTATTCCATCAATTGTAACTGTTTTGTCAAAATGAGATTATTCAATTAGCTGAAAGTTAATGCACCTCAAGCATTTTTAAACTCAGTGCTTTATCATTAGCTAATAGCTTTAACCAATGTAACTTAGCTGAGAACAATCACTGAACTGTGAAACATTAACATTGCTGAAATATACAATTTAGTGCTTTACATAAGCCAAGTGGTTAAATAAATGAAACCAAACAAAAACTAGAGAAATTAAAATGCTACAGTATGTGGTAGGGCAGAGGTCTCCAACCTTAGTTCTTTAGGACTGCAAACAGTGTTGTATCTCCTTTTTTTGAAGACTGGCAGCACTGACGTAGTTGAACATGGCTGTTCAACTGTTTTTGGCAGTTGTTGAATGAGACCTCTGATGTTATTTTCTATAGAACAGAGATGTATGTACTGCACAATAATCATATCTATGACATTTTACAGAAAGATAAAGGTAGTCTTTCAAAAGCAACCGAAATATTTTTGTCTAATTCAGGCACAACACAGATTTTTGAAAAGTTGTGCATACACTAGTTTGTATTCAAAGCTTTTAGCTTCAGAGCACTTTTCTTCCATTGTTCTAAAATGAAGTCTCAAAAGATTTAAAGTGAACCATTTTAGTGTAGAATGTGTGGGATGTTTCATTTCTCTTCAACATTTATGTGGAGTTTGACATCAGAAAAAATATCACTTATTTCATTTTTTAAGTTTTGAAAGTCAAACCGTCTTGGAAGACTTTGAAAAAGGTATTTGCTAACTAGGCCATAGTTTGGTTTGTATTTCATACCTTGCATTACATTCAGGATTCTAGGGCATATATTTTTATAAATGCTTATGCATTTGAAATTAGCTACTGTATCTCCTGAACAATTCCACTTGAAAGGGACTGTACCTTTAGAATGCATATACAGCAGTCTGATTAATAGAAATTAGACAAAGGTTTGTTAATATAAAATTGTCATCCAGTATCACAGTTTTCATTTTGGACTGTTGTACAGTTCAGACAAAATAAAGCATCAAAAATATATACAAAGTAACTTTAAAAATTTGAACTTGCAAAAGGTTGTCTAAGCTGTGATCAGAATTTAGCTTTACTTCTTTCTTGAAGAACATTTTCTGCAAATAAATACAAGGAGGAATAATTAAATGGTATTTCAATCTCTACCCAGACCTGTAAGGAACATAGATGTTATTTTTGTCTGCTGTAAAAGATATTGTAACTGAAGATTGATAGTAACATACAGTAGCAATTGTCACTGATAAAAATAATCGCTTTCATGATAAGAAGAAAATATTCCAAATTGTTGAAATAGTGCAATGATGAAATGTCAGGAAGAAGTGTTTCCAAGAATGTTATAGTCTTTCCTCCAAATGTCCCCTGATTTTGTAGTGACTGTGTCCATCAAAAGGAAGAGATTCCAATCTTTGAGGGCCGCAAATAAAGACTTGGGACTTTAAATGGCTTAATTAAAGCTTCACCAATTGGCTGCCAGGGAATTGACAGATTGACAGCTGTGTTGTATCCCCTGAGCTGAAGAACCGCCCAGTAGTGGTCATGTACTGTAGGGTCTAGCTGGTCACCAGAAGCTTTGGAGTGAGGTAAGGTTGACACCTGGGCTGCCTCTCCAAATGTAACATATTCTTCTGTGTATGTTGATGGAAGTAAAATGGGGATCGTGACAAAGTATTATTCGTTTCAGGCCATGTAGTCATTTTGCTCGGGGCTACAAGTGTATTGTCATTTTGAATATGTGATGGACGGCCATTGTGTCCAGGGTGTATCCTGCCTTGCGCCTGTTGCCTGCTGGGTTAGGCTTGGGTTTCCCCCTTAACCCTGTACTGGATAAAGCGGTTTAATTCAGATGGATGTATTCTTGGTTAATTAGTGTTTCTGTGTGCTGATAACTTTCATTAAGTGAATGAAGAAAAAAATGCCCTTACATGATGTAAGTACTGTACAGTACATGCTTTGGTCTTTGTTAAAATGAGCAAGAAGTATGAAAATGCATTTTGATGTATGTTAAAGCAATAGTATTTTTGACAGTTTTTTGCTGTTTAGTGTTAAGAAATGTATATTAAACGTTCAGCCTCGTCTTCCTACTGTACAGTATATCACACTTCACTGTACTGTTTTCAGTCAAGTTGCTTTGTGCTCAGAGAGATTGCATTCTAGTGTAGGCCACCCATCAGACGTAAATCTCATCCTGTCCAGTTTGCATCCTAAAAACACGCAGTAGAGAGGAGCTGTCTGTGAATTTGTAGATGGACCTGAAGCAGTTTTTTTCCATTAACCATCCTGCAGATTGAAGCTGCGTACTAATGTGGCATTGGGCACTTAGTGAGAAAAACATTATTCTTACTTTGAAATTCATCTAATGTCGCGCAGCCCATGTGGAAGAAGATTGTGGATGCAACATGATGTCCATCTATGAGAAGATGATTAACCATTATTGGAATATGACGTCTGTAAGTACAGTAATTGGGCTTCTGATTCCCAGCAGTTTGACATCTGGGCATCAAGCTAATGTGTTAGATGTCCTGAGAGTCACTTGCTTGTTTAGTGTGGGCTTCTGTCTGATGTGCACAGCCCTATGTGATGTACCATTTCAGTTTATTTTGGGATCCCTTCCGGAGCGTGCATTTTCTAACTAATTTCCAGGTCAGGGAGTGCTGGCAGAATGAGTGTTTGCTCACACATATGCTTGGTTACACATTGCCTGATTCCGACCCTTCAGCTTGTGTGAATCAGCAGCTGAAAGGTCAGTATATCCCTTGTCACGTCCTATGATACGTTTCCTAATAGACCACCATCAAGCTTAATTCTGGCAGAAGTATAATTCCATGTAGTTGTGTAAATGTTATTGTGATCAAACTGACAAATCATTTAAGCAAAGTTACTGCAAATGCATGTTTTGCAAACATACCGGACAGTAGTGTCTTTGTATATTGTATGGCGTTAACAACTGCATTTGAAATTGTAACCTTTTAAAATAAAGCATGTAGAGAAGAAATTAAAAGTTCTTTTTGTCTTTTGTCTACCAGACAAAACTGTGTATTACAAAAAATATAAATCTGTCAGCTGGGTGGATACTATACTCTGACTTTCTTCAGGGAGCACTGATATTCTGTCCTTGAAATGCTAAAGACCTAGATAACCTGTGCATTGTATCCCTCTTTCTAACTAGCTGAAATTATACCTTAAATGCAGTCCAAACCATTTTATTCAACAGAGAAGGCTGTCTGGGCTCATCTGTGTACAGAAACACCATTTTAGACAGTATAGGTCATTGGGTTTCTTCAGCATAAGCACTGTTACACGTCTCTAGGTACAGTAGAAGGGGTGCCGTACATTATTAATTTTCTTTGGTTAAATAAGTAGATAATACAATTAATCACTGGTTCTTTGTTTAATTTTTTGGGGGGTAAATGCAGACAAATACACAGTTGTTGTTGTTTTAGTCAAAAGTCATTCATACAGTAGCACAGGTTGCCACACTAATGGAAGCTGAAAAGAATCATTATGCTCTTCAAGATAGGAGGAAAATGACCATTTTGTGCAATCACCAAGGCCACTGCCCTTATTATAAATTTATAAGTGTGAACCGTGTCTGCGTGGACCTTACCATAAATTATTGAATTATTTCCTCTGCAGTTATGACCTTTCATGAAAGAGAAGTAAGCTCAGTTATTTTACCTACAGATTGTGCATTACAGATTTGAATCCAGAAGATCTATTGTGCTTTTTATATATTGAAATGTTTTTTATACATATTAAAGCGTGCATTTGTGTTAGCACGGGGGATTTGAGCTTTTTTACTTAGTTTGAGCACAGATGCTTTTCTTGTTAACATGCCCCATTGTCAGTGGTCAGTGTGCTCCTTTAACATTCATTGAACCCTTTCAATGTTTGCATTGCTACGTTCTTATTAACATAGGAACTGGGCTTAATATTTGGAATTGGCATCAGATCATCGTTTGTTTATGTACCAGAAATGTCATTTTAAGTTGCTGGTACTGTAGATTTTCACTGAGGGGTAATGGTTAATGTTACATCCCCAAACATTAGCCCATCTGCTTTTTTGTTCTTTCTCTTCAAACTCTTCTGTTTGTCTGAAACAACATCGGCAGTCTGGAGGAAAGCAAGTTGCAAATTGCCAAGACCAGACTTTGCACCCAGCACCTAAACCCAAATGTTTCTTTTGGTGCAAAGGTTTAGGGAGCAGCAGCAGCGCAATCGGATACTTACAGACTCTGATGATGATTGCCCAACTGAATCATTGGCATTCAGCGCCTTGCACAGCTGACTTTTTCAACTCTTTTCAGTGAGAAGAGCATAAGGTTCGTGTATATAATTGCCCTTTAGATATATTCACACCCATGGTGAAATGGGAACAAATAACATCATATAAAGCAGATTGTGTTACAGAATGGGTCGTATTTCTTCCTTATAAGTTCCAAAAATTAAAGTAGTCATTGCTTTGCAAACAGCAAAGTTGTTTATCATAAGGTCTGGAAAACACAGTGGTCACACATATTCACACCCCTGCAGTTTGTGTTTGGTAAATCCTCCTCTGGCAGGGAATACACTGACACCTCCTCTAGTGCGACATGAGGTTCTGGCACTTCACTTTAGTGGACATTTTCAGTATGAGCAGTACTTCATGTGGATGTTGTCTGTGCTTAAAATTCTGTTAGTGAACTCTCGACTTGAGTTAGAATCAGAAATGTATTGGTCACTCAAAGATAACCCCAGATTTTCTGCAAATGCAAATGTGCACCTGCTTGTGCTTTAAATAAAAGTAACAAGACGTCCCAGTGATGCTACAGAAAAGGTCACTTTTCCTGCTCGAGGGTCTCTGAATGTTCATGTTAGTAGTGGTGGGAATGGCATTTGTACTGTAAGTGTTATGAAAGGTTTCTGAGCAGCATTTCCATGTGTGATTTTTGCCACAAAACAATGTATGCAGACAGTACATCGTAGAATAGCCTGGAGCTGATTGGGATTGCAGCAGGAATCGGCTCCAGGCTGTGTTAAAAGCAGTGGTCATGCCTTAAGCATGTACTGAAGAAATGGCCTGGAAAAAGATCTGGAAAAATGTTTTAGAACTTTTAATTCATTTGTTAAATTAAGCACTGTAATTGTTTAATGGTAAACGAGAGACTTGTCATTTACTGCGTACTCTTCCATATTTAGTTGTCTGTGCTTCGATTTCTGTTCGTGAACTCTCATCTTGAGTTAGAATCAGAAATGTTCAATAGGATTGAGGTTTAGGTGGGGAGATGGTTATGAATAACGGAAGATTATGGCGTTTGTTTGCCTCTCAATGAATGGATGTATACACACCTGATAGATCAAAATCTTGTTCCAAACCCTACAGCAAGAATGCAATGTTTCTTGCTCTCTGTCCTGCATTTAAGTGTTTAAAGGATAATGGTCATAAAGATGACTGCCAGGCCATACAGCTTGTTGGTTGTCATTCGTCTTTAGTTCTCTGCCTGCGTGCTGCAATTTCTCCTGCCTCAGCCTGCTGAATCCCCAATATTGAAAAACGTTAATTGAGGTTGTTAGGGCTTGCACTGGGCCGGATAACCTTGACATTATGTGAACTACACAGTATCGCCTCATGTCATTCTCGTCTCCCTTTTCCACACAGCTCTGTCCCCGAAGGCACCCCGTCTTAACCTTGTCCTCCAGAATCACTTAAATCGGAGAAGGAAGGCTTTGCCAGGATGTTTAGCACCAAAAGGTCAGTATTTGTCTTGGACTTTTATAAACCTTTGGTTTTACTCGGCAATGCGTGTTTTGCAGAAATGTTAAATGGATTTTATGACTCGACTTGGATGCATCCCGCTTCTTTGTCTTCATTTTTTTTTTATTTGTACCAGATTTTCCTCTGCATAGTCTTAGAATGAAATGTGCAAAGGTTATTTTCAGTTTATTTGTAGAAAAAAGATAGTTTGCAGTTGAAAGTGTACAAGTTTCAGCTTACTTCAGCTTCAGTGGGTATATTTACTGACAGTTAATACCATGATTTTTTTTTTTACATCTGAATCAATATATAAGCCAATTTTATAGGAAATTCACTTGTACTGTATATGTAGGATTAGAAATTGACTGACCAGAAAAGGCTTTGCAGAAAGGGTTGATAGTGTCAGCTCTTTTCATAAGCAAATGCAGTTTTCAGTAAAATAGAACAACACAAATAAAATAATTGATTCATATTTTCATATAAACATTTTAATTATATTCTTTGGTTAAATTGGTTCTAACAAGATAATTCCTTGTCTTGTTTTAAAGTGCAGCATCTCTGCAAATATTTAAACCTGTTTAAGTCCTGAAGGTTGTAAGTTAGAATTGTCTGTTCACCAAATATAAAACTTTGTGGCCTTATGACTCACATACTGTATTTTACTTCATATCCCAGTGGTCTCATAATTTTCATGTTTTGTATATACTGTAACAACAGTTTTCATAATGTTGGGAAAACAGAAGATTAAATACTGAGGAACTATTTGAGACAATTCAGAGCAATTACTTTATTTGGGGATACTTCTTAGAAGAGAATCCTTTAACATATTCAAGGGCTTTGACATTGCTATAGCACGGTAACAAATATAGTTTTATTTTATTCAAATTCTTTTCAAATTTACACAATAACTGAACACCTGCATTGGTCATATGCTGTAGATAAGAAAATACAAATCCACTGATTTCTGGGTTCTTATTTCGGTATTTTGTCTTAGTTTGGGCTTGTTCCTAGTTTGTGTGTCTCATTAAATGTTCTTCTGTGTAATATTTCTGTATATTTGTAGGACAAGCTTGGGAAAGTACAGATTTGTAGGTAAATGTTCCAGCGTATACTGTAAATTAAAACAGTTAAATGGTTCTTCAATGTAGCAAATAGTCATCATTGAAAGTGTAATTGCTCAAAAATGCCTTGTAGTCATTTTAAGGCTTGAACTGCTGACGTTTGATGTTTTTTTTAAAGTTTCATAAGCAAGAATGGCAAGCCCTTAATCCCAGCCTCATGCTGTCAGGTCTTGTGGTTAATAACCGTTATGATTGTATATATATATTTTTATGATACTACCATGACCCTAATCTGCAACTTTATTATTCTGTTTGACCAAATTTCAATTTCATTACACCCTCAACAACTAAAGTTGTCATGTCAAAATATCTTCAATTAGAAGAAAGCGTAATGAAATCATTAAAGCTTTGCTTTACAAGTCTCATTTTTATTTTAGTTCAATTTGTGTATTTCAACTTTATTCTGTTTATACTTCTATTTTTATGCCGAGCCACTTGTTGTTGAACCTATTTTACAACCACACTATCAAAGTAATATGTTGTATATGCTGCCTCCTTCAACATTATGTACTGTAAAACTACAGTAGCTGCCTTTTTTTTCATTTACAGGCGAATCTTCAATTCTATTCTAAATTACACTGGACTCTAGCACAACTTACAGAGGATAGAAGTTAATGTACAGTATTCCTGCACATTTAGTACATTTAGTTAGCGCAAGCTGCAGTATTCCTATGGAAGCCTGTTTGCACCATGGAGAAAAAAAAAGTGTCATAACATTACCTATTGTATTTGCAGTGTTATCTCATTTCAGCTCAACAGTTTCCATCCATGGCGCTAAAAGGCTTCCATAGAATTCTAGACTTAATTAAATGAATCTATTACTTTAAAAAATACCCTAGCAAATAGGTGTCGAAATAGTCAGTAATAGTCTTGTAGCACAGAAAAAATGAGGTAAATGAGAAAATGCCACATTAAATTCACTGCAGTGAACTCACATAGGAAAAGTAGGTTTGCTACTTTTGCCAAAAGGCAAGTCGCCCTGCTTTGCTGCAATGTTGTCAACTGCTTGCAGATCAGCACTTTTTGGGAAGGGTGACCAAATGAGTTAGAGATGCAGTACAGGTGTGTAGCTTACTTAATTAATGTATGTGCGTGCTACAAAGTGTACAGCATTAATCCAAGAGCTGTTAAAAAATGTTCTGGGACTTGCGTAGCATTGTTGATGCCTGTTTATCTATTGTGAGCCAGACTGCATCTGCTGACTTTAATATTGGTTTACTCTGCAAGCCCTAGGAGGCAATGAATTCACACCCGGCATACACACGAAGACTTTAATTAAGTCTTTCATTAAATTTTAATCCATTCAACAGCAGAGACATATTACTTAACCATTGATTAGATTGGGATTAATTCCCAAATGGAGAAGAGCATTATAAATCTGTATATTTAGGTGGGGGAAGTAGGTTTAAATTTGAGACGTACAAGCTACTTTTCTGTGCTCCCTAGTGGTGTTGAAACATTTTATAATTATTAATGGAGCAGGTGACGTGGTGAAGCAGGCATCTGATTGAATGATTTTCTGTACATTTGCATATTTAAAGGTAGCTTGAGCACCATTAAATTGGATCTTTAATTTGAAGGATTAGTTACTGAGCTGCCTTGTAGTTTTAGCGACTCATTAAAACTTTGCCCCAGTGAAGTCATAAATCTTATTCAGTGAGAAAGACATAATTTTCTAAGAGGTTTATGTAATTTGTCTCTGGGCCACACTGGGTATGTTTCTCTCTAATGAACCTTGCCTTTGTTTACATCAGAAAATAGCATAATAATGTTAAGAACACACCCTGAGAGCATGTTTTTTTTTTTCGTGATCATCCACAAAGTGTCAAATAAATGGTCTACGCTGTGCTTCTGCAAATGTTTGCGATTAGTTTCATACATAATAGGAAAAAACACACCCTTAGGGTATCTGTTGGCTGAATTTGACCTTAACTTCTTTTCCAATCTCTTGTTGCATTTCATCTTGCAGCTTACTCCAATATCATTGTATGAATACTGAATGATACCATTGATCCTCCGTTATTAACAACAATTTTTTATATTCAGTTCATACTATTTTAAAGAGGATTGCAAAAGAGGCTGAAAGTGGGGACAGTATTTTAGATTTTTGTAGGCTATGTAATTCAAGAAATTTAAAGTCTGCCTGTCAAAACTCTTAATTATATTGCACATTCAAGGAAACTCACTTCATTCTTTAATTGGCTGTCCCTTGTGATTGGGGATCATCCAAATACCCGAAGGTGACTGATAGTGGAGTTTTTTGCACACTCCGATAAGTTGAGCAGGTGTTGCCCTATAATGAGTTACTAAAATGATAAAATGCCAATCTTGTTTGTAGCACATGTGCTGGCATCTTATTGAATAGAAATGGCAGGGGTAAATTATTTCTGCTGTTGCTGAGGTCCCAGGATTTGATCAATGTAGCGTCCTGCAGTCAGGTTGCCATCAATCACTGCAAGTGGATTTCTGTAGCAACTAGACATTCCTGCCCAGATCATCGCAATTAGATCACTCTGTCAAGGGTGAGCAACAATGCAACGTATTGATGGCACAAAGGTACAACTCAATTTACGGTACATGGGTCCTCTCCGGTTTTCTATCGTTATTTTCCCCAGGCTTGGTATTCAACAGGTTAAATCTTCTCATTACCTCACTTGTTATTCTACAGTTAGTCACTGACCGAGAATGTCACAGTTACACATGAGTGATCAATGCATCAAAATGATGCTAGAAGTATTTAAACAGGATCCAAAATCCATATACATTTAGTTTTCTCAAAACATCTATGCATAGGTGGTAATAAATAGTGATAACGGTCATTTCATGCCCAGTTTATAGATGTTGGTACTGGGAATGGCAACAGAGCTTTGTATAATTACCACAGCATCAATCTGTGTTAATCTGTGTTAGCTGTTAAATACTGTACATAAACCTGCCTGGCTCTATACTAAGGCACTGTTGGGACATTGGTATGCACATCCTGATGGCTGTTCTGGATGGCAGCACAGAGTACAAGACAAGACGTGTGGGTGAGGCAGTAAAGGTCAGTGTGGCACAAGTTATCTGGAACGGACAAGTGCATGAGACTGCCTGCCAGTTTCTTCAGTTTGTAATTAGCACGAAGCAGTTCAAACTTGGTGAGAAACAGTAAAAACTGGGTGGTGTGTGTGTGTGTGGGGGGGTAGCAATTCAAATGATTGTAGTAAAAAAAACAAAAAAAACATTCTACTGGAACTAGCAATGTGAGTTCCAACAGCTTCCAGGAAAATTGAGCTAATAGACCATGGCCCTTTCTTGTTTAGGCCAAGATCAGTAGAAAATTAGTTAGTTTTTGTAGATTACTTTTTGGTTCAAACTATAGGCATGTTTGTTTCTCTATTACATCTAATTACTTACATTTTCAAGAAGAATTTCAATCTAATGTCAGTTAAATATGACCATTTAAGTGTATTTCAGTTTATGGAACTCAGAAGTAGATGTTAAGGTTAGACCGTTTCCTACAACATTACAGCACTTAAATTAAGTGGAGTTTTCTCCATTATGATGTGGAGTTGAGTAGTCCTTTCAGTACCTTGCATGTCACTGCTGCACTTCAGAAATGAATTCACCTAAGCAAATGACACAATTTTCAAGGAAAGTAGTTAGCATATGTAGCGCATCAGAGTTTTTCTGGAGATCTAAGGATCAGAGCCACATCCTGGTGATTTGAATACACTTCAGTGTGTGACCTTGTCTGTTTTTGGCAGTCCAGCCATGGCTAAGCTCTCCCTGCAGGTTTCGCTGACAGCCAGCAAAAGGCCTCTAATTATTTCTGAAAATTTAAGCACAGCTCCCTTTTGGACAACTCGCAGTCCACAGAAGTGCCTTTGAAAGACATCCAATAAAGATCATTAAAATGAAATTAAACTGTGAAATTCACTAATAGCACTTTGTGTCTCTACATGCTGACTTCTTATGCAGACAGTACGCGGGTTTGTCTTCTGCATCGTTAAAGACGGACATGGTGTCTTTTGATTAAATGCATTATTTAATTACAGCGCAATACTGCGTTTGTTGATGGCTTCCATGTTCTTAATCTCATTTTGCACAAGAGTAGCCATGTCTTGTACATTTTTTTAATGTTTTACCAGCACTGTTGTGCACTAACTACCTTATTCTAGTATTTTCAAAATGTTTTCGCTTACATAAGAAATTCTCCCATCCAGTTTCCTTCTTTGTGCAGTACTGGGGAGGGGCATGGTGTCTGTGGATTTTCATTCCAAATCATCTCTTAACCTACATCGCTCCTAATTGGATGGGACTAATTTAATAGCGTCTCCCTGATCTTCAGGTGCTTCTGCCTTTAACGGATCCAGAACACCTGCAGACACAGTGGTCCCTCCAGGACCCATGGACTGCTGTAGTAATTCACATATTGCATAGCTAAGCTTACATAGCTGTTTTTACTACCACTGCAGACTTCATTCACATATTGAGCCTTCTAGGCTTACATAGCTGTTTTTTACTACTATTCCAGATCGGCAGTAAGGTGCCCTTTTCTATCCATCCATCAGTCTGTTATCAAAGTGCCACTTATTCCCATTAAGAGTCATGGCAACTCAGAACATATCCCTTGAGCCCAGGGCTCATGGTGGGACTACACACAAGGCCAATTTAGAGATGCCAGCATGTCTTTGGGGGGTTGGAGGAAACCAGGGCACCCAGAAAAAGCCCTCAGAAGCATGGAGAAGAGGCGCTCTCTGCTCAGAGCCCCCTCGTCTGGCCCAGATTCACACTCGGAGCACAAGAAGTATGAAGCCACGATGATAACTGCCATGCCTTCATGCTGGCCTAATGTGCCATTTGGCTAAACGTACTCCCTAAACAATTAAAAGCATTTTATTTAACAAAAGCTACCTCATTCTCTCATCAAGATAATAGTTGCCTTTATGCCACATGATTAGTCAGTGAACATTTAAGAGGCCTTTTTAGTCAAGGGAAACATAATAAGTGCTTTACAAGATAAAAGCCGAAAAGTCATTTGTTTTCTTCTCTAAAGGATGCTGGAATTTAATGAATCATCCCATGTTGCATCATATCATCTAATTTTAGAGGGCTAATGACTAGATCAATTTAAAGTGCATTTTGAGAAGGCAAGTATGCCCTTAACCGCACCAGGAGGAAGAATATCTCTTCAGAGCATTGTACTCGATCCTTTAAGTCTGTCGCCTTTTAAGGAACAGCATACTTTCTTTAGAGAAGCCGGTTAGAAAGACGAATATCATTTTTTGTGTGCAAATGTGAAAGGACTCAAATTTATGTTTTTTAAGTAGGATCAAAAGTGTTTTAAAGACTGAGATAAGGGGGAAAGACAAAAGCCTTGATAATTCCTTTTGGACCTTGTAGTACTAAATATGTTCTTTAGAAGATTCACCTTGTAAGTAAATGCTTATAAATGTGTATACTGGTAATAATGAATACTTTTTTCTTTAAAAGAAAAAAAAAGGTTTGGAGAATCATTCTATCCCAGTGATATTTGAATGAATCTCACTTCTTTGCCTGTCCTGGCTTAGACAGAGGAGAGAATGTACAGTATAGAATTATTTTAAAATGGCTAAATCAATGTATGCTACATTACTTACTGTATATTTACCTGACTCTATAAACAGTTCCTATAAACTATAAAGTAGTTCCTTATACTCCGAAATGATAAATATTTGTTAGTACAGTGCTGCAATATCAAATGCCTTTAATATCAGATACTTTTATTATAATGGTAATTGTTTAAAGATGCAATTTATCTTCTGTAAGTCTTCTTACAATATGATCATTATCAGTATCTTCAAAGATGTTACACTTTATTGGTAGAAAAAGTGAGTTTCCCTCCAGCATCTGAAGACCTTGGGGGTAAATGGTGCTATACAAATGTCAGATATTAAAGAAAGTAGAGTCTCTCTTAATTTAATAAGTAGTATGAATCAGTAAGGTTTCAAAGTCTAATTTTTTATTTCTGTAGAGATGTGTGCTCCTCTTCCCTGTCCAAAGAAAAAGACTCTTTAGAGTAGCAAATCAGTTATAGCTTGCTTGTCTTGGGAGGGAGGAGGTAACTAGAGTACCTCATGTAATGGGGAGAACATGATAGGCATTCTGTCCCTGACTCGAACCCAGGACCCTGGATCTATGAGGTAGCAAAGTTTACCACTGTGCTACCCACTCATCATTATATCCAAGATGGTCCTCTGCAAATTGAACAAAAATAACTAAGAACTCTGCCTCGTGTGTGTGTACGTAACTCAGAATCACTAACATTCTTAGAGACCTTGCTCATCGTATGCTTCCCCTTTTAAGATTCAAGTTGCTTTAAAAAAAAAAGCTTTAGCTTTTCTAAGAATGATGCAATGTGCCGGCACGTCAGGGCTAGCCCATATTAGACATTTTATTTTGCAGTATTATATTGTTTTAACACTTAAGTTTAAAATTGGTAAGCGGATCAATTTACATTGATCCGCTTTCCAGTTGTGTAATTAAACAGTCTAACAGTGGCACATCCTCGCCATTCCTTCTCATGACTTACAGTAAGATTATTTACTTGAAAGCAGCTCAAAAATCTATTTCTTTGGGGTCATTTGCAGACAAGCAATGGAGATCGTACTCTGTTCTGGGGCATCTGCAACTGGAACTAGACTGCAAAGCTGAACAAAGTGCCTCCACTCAAGCCATGAAGCTGTGAGGCGAGTTGGGGAAAAAATAAGAACCATTGGTTTCCCGATTAAAACAAAGGAAAGCTTCTTAGTAGGGGGTACTGATTTTAGCCTCCTAAAATACAGTTAATCTTTTACATATGTCTTCCCTTTGATGTGTGTTCAAAGCAGCGTTAATTTAAAATTGCTGGAAATCTCAAATGTACCAGCTGGCATTATGCTTGATTAATGATACAGCTGTAGTAAAGAAAGCTTGAAGATTCTTTTGGCAGGTAGGATAAAGTCAGATTATTCTGCCCCCTGTAAGGAAATGCGAGTCACATCAGTTGTTGTGTTGAAAGGTGTTGGTGGTCCTTGACACATGAATAGCGACATTACTTACAAATCTAGGGAAATTATAAGAAATCCAGTCACCAGAAAATCAGTCACAAGCCCTGAACATTATTGTAATTCTTTCTGCTGTTCCGGGTATATGTTGTAAAAACCTTTTTTTTTTCATGTAGCTGTACTGTACGTTAGGGTTCTTTGGATTAAATTATTTCTAGGATCATCTGTGATTTGCAGTTATATTATGTGTATACACTTAAGAGCTTAAAACATGCTAAAGAACAGTAACAGATGTAGCTGTTTTTTTCCTATAGAATTCAGTGCAGTCACTCATAGCAAATGTCCGTTAATAGGAAAAATTATATTTACTCCTCCATGTCCATGTCATTCCATGAACATAAAATTAAGGCAGAGGGATGTGACCAATTAAGCCTATTTATTTATTGTCCTTCGGTGAATGAATTGCCAAACAATTAATACTCTATTGTGTTAATTCTGCAGATCAGAGAATGTATCCATCAGGCATTGGCAATTGGCAAGTACTGTATATAGTGATGTTTGCACTTACAGTACATAGAAGGATCTTGGTACTGTTTTATATTCTATCCTTACTTTTCTCTAATAGGGCTCCTGTATTATTAATTGCCTAAACGAGGAAGAGCAATAATACGTGCCTGAAAAGTTATTTCATACTGTACTGTACACACCGTCAGAAATATTTGCTGGACACGAAGACTGCAGAAAAATCTGCCCTTGGATGTTCCTTCTGGAACAGCACAGGCTTAAAGTAGGACATGTACTGTTGTAATTCAGCAGTGAACAGAAACGGAGACGAGTGAATTCATTCTCAGGACGAGGAAGCAATGGACCTCAGGCATCTCACTAACTGCGAGTTATATACTGAGCTAGGCAAACTGTGTCTGAGCAGAAGACAAGGCAAGAAGAATGCGTTATCTTGTACGGGCAGTTAACAAGTGATGCTACTGTAGGTGAGTTCGACCCTTGGGATTTTAAGAGTGTACTGAAAAGATATGTGCCTCTATCAGCTCATTTTGACAAGGCTAACAAATCCAGTGGGAAATAGGCTTACCCTAAAGAGGAAAATGTCGTACAGATAGAGTAAGGATGGAAACCAACTGCAGTGTTGCCGTGATGTTTGCAATTACTGAGTGCTAGAACTTGGAAAAATCTTTCACCTTCTGGGACCGCTGTACTGTAGATTTGTTGTTTTTGATGTAGAATGTGCAGATTGTGCTATCATAATCTTGATATTTAGAACCATTTCCTTTACAAACAGCAGAGGCCAAACAGGTGAGTGTGGTGCAGAGGAAGTTAATTTGTCACAAGGGGATTCCAGAGTCACTTCTAACTGAGCTGGGAATCGACTTTTATGAGTCTACTTGTAAAACAGTGGAGTTAAATAAAGCCTTCGAAACAAGGCCTTTCAAACTAAACCCTTCCATCTAAAGACAAATGGTGGGACGACACCAAAACTTTGCATGTTCAGATGTGACACAGGAAAATGTTGGGATGTGCAGTTGCTTTATTTGCTTTTCATCAAGATGGCCTTTTCTTCTTGGGGAAATCGTGCCTATTTGCTGTATATCAACAGATAGGGTAGAAAATGGAACTCGGAAAAATTAGAGTTAAATCCACTATATACAGTAGATGGTATACTGTGTACCATGGTCACTGAGCATAGTTTCTGCATTGGCATTCTAGTGCATTTCTCAGCCAAAAAGTATCATTACACAGAGAGTGAGTGCACCTGAAAACCCTGAAGAAAGAGATAAAAAGAAATTGATTTTTGTAGCATTGAGTCACCGAGTAACTGAAAGGCTGGGGCCACTCCACTGAATCTGTTTTCTGATAATACTGTAAATATCCAATTGTTCTTGCCTAAAAAGGAAGAAATGATAGCCGGCATGTACAAGGTGGAAATTGAAGTGGTTTAAAATTCAATATAGACAGATCCCCATAGAGACAGATTGAAGACCCCGCTGTTGAAAATCAAGTTAAAGGATGAAACTCCAGTGAGTCGGCAAATTCTTTTATCAGTTCCATGTACATTTTACTGACCTTTATTAAAATTCTGAAATTAACTTGACGTGACCTATTCTTATTTTTTCTTAATCTCTTATGAGATGAAGTTGGATTGAAGGAGAGCAAGACTAGCACAATAGTCTTAAAAAAGTAAGATTAAATATGAATTTGCCTGTCATTTGCCTTGTGTTTTTTTAAGACACAAGTTTTGTAATAAGCATTTTAGAATGAACACTCTTCTAAGCTGTGCTGGGACCAGTTGCTTGCTGAACTATGTTATGAATATTAATTGGCTCTCTCTGTGACAGCACTACAACAGATGAAACTATTGCAACTTTCTTGATTCTCTTTTAACACTTATTAGTCAATATTAGCAACCTCTGACAGCTGTATTGCCCATTGTAAGGGCTCATCAGTGTGACAGATGTATTTACGTCTCGGAATAAACACTTCTGCATTAGGGTTGGGTATACAGTATCCGCTCTAGTGTTGTGAATAAAGAGCCGGTTAACATGTTCATACCCATAATAAATACAATTTTTTTAAAAAATTATTTGTGCAGACTTTTTAATGTTATGTAGTTCTATCATTTGGATTATAACATTTCTGTGTGGATGGATTGTGGTGGCCCTGAGGAAAGTGTTATTTGCAATTAAATTATATTAATATAATTAAATAAAGAAAATATTAGAAGAAAATGGAATTTGGCTTTAAGAGATCACAATTCTGCTTTATAGCACCTTTTTCTTTTTGCTTTTCATGTGTTTTGCTAGATGATTATACAGTATAGCCTTCCTCTTCTACTGCAGATTTGCCAACATTTGCTCACACACAGTTTCCATACTGAGTGAGTCTTCCCAACTGTGAAAACTTCTGGTTAGCAGAAACCCCCTTCACTGTGCCTGAAGAAACTTTTAAAAAGTGCATGGCTTCTCCACCAACTTATCTCTCTCGCACATCTCCCTCACTTCCTCAACATTTTTTGCTTTTGCATGTTGAATACTAGTGTCGGTGATCTGGGTTTTTTTAAGGATAGAGGTCTGCAAGTTACAGTTAGCCGTTGGTGAATCTAACAGACTGTGGGAACATTTCCAGCTGGTTTCTATACAGTGTATTCAAGTGTTAACCAGCCACAGGGGTATTCAGGAGCATAAACCCTGAAGTTGGCAAAGGAAGGCCGTATGAAACAGTAAGATTAGGAGGACACCCTGCGGAGTGTCTCATAAAGTATTCAAATGCGCACACAAATTCAAAACAAAAAATAATGAAAATAAATGCAGATGTCTCTTGACTACCCCTTAGAAACTGCATATATTTGCTTGTGCCTCATTTTCCTTGTTTGCTCTCATCCTGACATTGGTACCCTTATGTTGCGTGCATTCATATTGAATGATAGTTATGTGTTATGAGGAGGATTTTGAAAGTAATGCGTCTAGTCGGGTAATACGAATTCTGGTTAGCCTTCTGTCATTCTGCATTTCTGCTCATGAATTCAGCAGTGAAGAGGGACACTGCCAAGAGGAAGCGATCCCTGAGAACTTCCCTAACCTTTATCTGAACACGCTTCTAGAAAACGACTAGATTTGCATGCTTACCGATGGCCAGAAATTGAGTTTCTGAAAATTGAAAAAAGCTCAGGAGGTAGCTTGGGATTAAAAAAAAAGAAATAGAAGTTATGTTTTTTTAATTATTGATGGATTGTCAGTTTTAGACCCAAATATCCCTGGGGGAAGTTGTTCTCTGTGAATGTGAGAATAGTGGAGTGAGCCAGAAGGATATATGATCTTATTTGTCCAGCACCCGTTTTATAACCTTGAGCGTTAGTGTCACATACTATAGACGTCTTGTTAATTTATTCGGACTCACTTACATGCCAGATCATTCCAGATCTGTTTCTTTGACCACCTTGGATGACTAACAAAGCATGAATATGCAGAGTCTTTCAAATATTGCATAACCAGACTTAATGCACACAGCTGTCATCGGTGTTGACAAATGTAGTCAGCCGCAGCTTGTAGACACACATTCAATCCCAGTGACAATCAGGAAAGAGATTTTTCCCCAGAGTCCTCCAGCCATCTGTAATAACGGGCCCTTGATTAAAAATATCCACTTTATTTTTCGCTTTGATTCATGGTTGCTGCTGCTTACTGCTTAAAATGTGGCTTGAGTGTTGTTCATTAAATTTGAATTCAAAGTAGAGAAAACTCATAGCTCAATCAGTGAACCTCTAAACTGGAATTGAAGCACAACTGATTTATTTTTTAAATGATTACTACTGCTGAGAGGTAATCAATAGTCCAGAAGGCTGTATTTCTCTTTATTTAGCAGTTTTTAATACATTTTCATCAATTAAGTTAACAGTTCATTTTTAAATGATTATATTTGTTATAAAATTAGAATAGGATTAAGATTTCCATTTTTTTCCCCCCAGTATAATTGAAACAGCTCTTCATCACAAGCAGAAACTTATGAAATGATTTTAGAAATTCTAGAAATCATTTTTAAGGGGTTAGTTTTCAGTCTCAATTTTTGACTTCAAAGGAAGGCTTCAGACACTGCCCAGGGTATTTTCAAATAACAGGGCCTGAGTTTCATCTTCTTGCTTGTGTACATCATTCTCAGTTCAAATGTTTTCAGATCCTTCTGGGATTTTGGAATGCTACTTTCTGTTCTGCCTGCACAGGGATGTGAACTGCTTTTGTGGGAAAGGTTTGGTTTTGGTGCTATATACAGTTCAGTATGCTGCTTGTATTGATCAGTTAATACAGATTGTACCAAGTGTGTTGAGGTAATTGAGTAACCATTAAAAACAAAAAAAATCTGATTCCGGTTTTAAATAAAGTTCTGCTCTAATCCAGCCTTACACTACAGTATGTACAGTAGCAGCGTTGTCATAATAGGTGCTCTTAACATGAACCTTTCTGGTTAAAATACAAGTTGCCCTCGCTTATGTTCCAAAACCCTGGTTGATAAATACTATGGTTTAGGGTTTTAAGCATTCATATGAAGGAAAAAGAGCTTCCACTGTATGATTACCCAACTTTATTGGGAGCCAAAAATAAAGAGGTTAGAAGAAAAAGAAGAACGAACACAGTGTGACCGTGCGTTCTCTCCTCAGCCTCGCACACCGCACTTTCCCCTGTGTCAGAAATTAAATAAAACCTCTCTCACTCTAAACAAATTACCACAGTAAACATAAACCTAAATAAGAACATAAAATACAAAATACTGAAAATGTTAAGCCAAATTAAATGTCTCACAGTGGTTTAGTTTCTCACGATCCGTGCTAGAGCTAACAAAATCTTTCGATTTCCCGCTTAAACATGACAAAATACAAGGAGGTGAATCATAACAAAATGAAGACTCTTAAAGAATTTAAATCTGTGGAAGCAACAGTTAAAAAATACTGTAAAAGGGATTGTTGCTTTTAAAACCATCTGGGTTAAGCAATTGGCCTGGTTTTTACACCAAGGGGGGCTTCTGTTAACTTTCTACAATGACAAACTAAAATGGCCACGTTCCCAATGTAGACGTTCTTCTGAACAGCACATAAAATTGTTGAATGTTAAATCTCTGTTGTGATTTTCTGGGCTGGTAGGCTCTAGTGCACAGAGCAGTCACATGTACTGCACTGTACAGTCACTTATTGTTTGAGAGGTTTGCAATTAAACACATATGTAAAACAAGTTTTCTTTTTTTTTCTTTAAGTTCAGGATTTTTTAGCTGTTTCATAAGTCTAATGCTTATAGCTCCTGACTAAAAAGTGTCTGGAAGGCAGTCGTAGCACTGCGGGCTGGTGCATGTGATAAACGCACAGCTTGGTGAAAGGAGAAAATCTTGTCTTGTCCCTGCTGGTGAGGAACATTGTGCCAGTAGCAAAATTACAGCCACCGCATGCACTTCATTGACTTGACGCCAACAATTAAAACTCCACCAGTGAAGCCCTAAGGGGTCAGTCTTCCCCGGGCAACATGTATGATGAGTCAAATTAATGCTTTTAAAAATGTTGTACTTTTTATACCCAAGGTTTCTAATTCCAGTGTTTTTGAAAACAGCATTGGGAGATCAGCTGTCTATATTATTCTTAGAAAATTTCTGTTCTTTTTTGTGGTACACGATATGTATCATGCAAATGGGCCTCATTAATAACTCCTTTGTGTCTCCATACATTGAAAATCTTATCCTACAGTGCATGATAATTCAGCAAGCCTATCATTACCCTGAGTGGTGGCGGAAGGAGCTGGGTTTCTCCTGGCAAGTCATGCTCTTTACTCTTCATTGGTGTACCTCAGGGTTCTGCCCTGGGTCCTATAAGATCACTTTATTGGCCATATACAATTTTGTGCATTAGGAATTTGTCTTTTCACATACCCCAACTTGCTCTCCATGAGACACACAGACAGGGAGAGAGCTTGGGGTCAGAGCACAGGGTAAGCCATTTACTGGGGTTAAGGATCCTGCTCAGGTGCCCAACAGTAGAATTCCTCGGCCGGCTGTGGGATTCAAACCGGGAACCTTCCAGCCACAGGCGCAGATCCTTAGCCACATTGCCACCGCACCTCCTGTAGAGCTGTTGTTCTACACCAGGCCTGTTTAGTACTGTTTCTTGTGTGCCAGTGTATCTGCATGGTTTTTAATAATAGTAATTGCTTACACTTATATAGCACTTTTCTGCACACTCCATTCAAACGGCTTTACAGGTAATGGGGACTCCCCTCCACCACCACTAGTGTGCAGCCTCATCTGGATGATGCGACGGCAGCCATAGTGCGCCAGTACGCTCACCACACATCAGCTCTCAGTGGGGAGGAGAACAGAGTGATGTAGCCAATCAATAGATGGGGATTACTAGGAGACCATGATTGGTAAAGGCCAATAGGAAATTTGGCCAGGATACCGGGGTAACACCCCTACTCTTTTCATGAAACGCCCCGGGATTTTTAATGACCACAGACAGTCAGGACCTTGGTTTTACATCTCGTCTGAAGGACTTCCCCTTTTAGTGTTTTAGTGTCCCCATCACTATACTGGGGCATTAGGAGCCACACAGACTGCAGGGTGAGTGCCCCCTGCTGGCCCCACTGACACCTCTTCCAGCAGCAACCTTAGTTTTTCCCAGGAGGTCTCCCATCCAGGTACTGACCAAGCTCACACCTGCAGAGCTTCAGCTGGCTGTCAGTTGCGAGTTGCAGGATGATATGTCTGCTGGCCTCTTTAGGTTTCTTTGAAACCACAGCACTTGTCAAGCTGGTTTAGGTCTTTAAGTACTGAGTTGGAATGAAAACCTGCAGGTGCTCCAGCCTATCCAGGACCTGCGCCACACCCACTCCCAGAGTCCTCTAATCACCTGCCATGACTTGCAACGTCAGTGCTTTGCTGCTGTAGCTCAAATCTTTCTCTTTTGCTCTGCTTGTCTTGACACTCAAGCCAGCTGCCATATCACATCTTAACTCTAAGGCGTCTTATCCTGGGTGCAGTCTCACCATCTCAAACTCAACCGCTCTGCTCAAGGGGGTATGAGTCTGACCTCCTGTTTTCCACTTCCTCTTCCTCCCCCTCCCCCTCCCCCTCCCTCAGGGCACCTCTCTGTCTCTATTCCTCTTGAGTCCAGCACTATGACACCATTTGAACACAATTAATAGTCTGGGCTCTGCTAAACTACCACCTGCCTAGGCTGTTGTCACATGCTATTGGCCAACAGTGCTACCCATCCCCTTCCACTAATCCAGAATTCTATAACTTACCTTCCCTGCTTTTCTCATGCTTCTCCATCACTCCAGTCCTTACGCTGGCTCCTTGTTGACGCCCACATCCATTTCAACACTCTAATTCTTAGCCTTTTCCCATTCAGTGCCTTTCAGTGTCTCATCTCTATCTACACCCACTCCAGCCCTCCAGTCCACTCTACCCCTCCTCATTTACCGGACTTTCTGACCCCCATTTCCAGAGTTTGTGCATTCTCCACTTCTGCTCGCTGGTGGTATGATGTGCTACCCCACAGAAATTAGATCTGTTCTGTCCCTGAAAACCTTTCAGCACCTTCCCATCACTCTTGTGATCACTCAGCTCTGAACTACATCCTTCAGTTAGTCTTATAACTTATTTCACAAATGTCTGTAATTCTCAGATTTGCTAATTGCGCTTACTGTAAAGACATACTGTACTACAGGGTGTTTACTCCTCTCTACATGCTATCATTATGACCTTTATTTCTTATTTACTGTAAGCCACTTACAGTAAATTTTTGGTTCAGTGGCTGCTTACCTCATTGTCATTTTATCTACTTACCTTGATATTCTTCCACAATTGTTCCTTATCCTTGCAAATAATGTAATGTTTCTGAATTGAATGTCGGCCTGGGTAAGGGCATCTGCTGAGCAAGTAATTAATACAAAATAACACCTTTGAGAGCAGCAGGGATGAGTCATCTTGAATAAGCAATTGGAGATTGCTTGCTGTAGTTTGAAAACAAAACTCTGTGTATTAACATTTCTGTGTTTTTTTTTCTGTATAGGGATTTGTTGACCAGGTTTTAATGTTTTGCTTGTTTTTTTTCCTTTAATATAGCTACCTTTCCCATACTTTTGTATTTTTTTCCACATTAGAGTTTCTGGCAGTGTCTGATCAGGCTGTCTTTGGATATTTTTTTAATTATTTTTATTATGCATATACTGTAGTATGTCATTCCTCAAAGATCTCAAACTGGAGCAACACAGTATATACATTTTTTTTCTTCCAATAACTTCATCCTTAGGGCTAAATTAATTCATTTCTTTAGTAAGTAGAGATTTGAGAGACTATGCATTTTGGTAAAGGGCATGAAAAAGACTTAAATATTTTTCGTCTGGATATCTGCTCATTATATTTCTTCAATTTGCTGACAACCATTACACGTTCATCTAGGGCACAAAATCAGATGGAATCTCTGAGGTAATTTTTTTTTTCTTCTGAATAAATCCTACCATGCTCTAAGCCTTGTGTTACTTATTTCCAAAGCCCATTTTACCAGTCATTTCAGTATTTCATTTTTAAATGTGGTGTCTGAATGTCATTTTGTATGGCATGTTGTATAAATTGGTAAATATTTTTTAATAATAGATTTTTTGAGATATATTTAAAGAACAAAGAAGCGGAACTGTGTAAGGCTGAATGGAGGATGGAGACAATTTTAATAGCTCGTGCTGATAATATTTCTTTCTCAAGTGCGAGATGGAGTTATTGAAGTGACACAGGCAATTTTTACAGCTATGACGCAGAACTGTATAGCAATAACAGAAAAACAATTTACCATACTCGAGCATGAGCTCTAGTCTTTATAACTATTCAAAGTAGAGAAAACAAATGGGGAAGAAGATATTTTACCATTTTTGATAACTTCTATTTCTCTCCACCTGTTTCCTTCTGTGTGCCACATGTATCTGTGTCTCTGCTGCTATTAAGGCTGCCTTTGGCTCTCCCACAGAGCCCTGGTGTGTGGCTTGCACCTACTGTAGCTCCTTCCACCTTTGCACACCTACAGAAGTAGGCTCTGTGTTTTATTGGGGAAAACTGTGGCTGCCGCCTATGAAGGTAGTAACCACTGGCAGCTGTGGTCTCTCATGTGGCCAATAGCTGATCCCCTGTCACACAATAGTACCACTCGTAAGGCCAGTGGTGTTTATCCCAGCGCCCTGGCTAAATTGCACTCTGCCGTACACAGCCAGGTCTAACCTTTCCGATTTAAACTGTTTAAAAAACATTCTCATTCATCTGCCTGATCCTCAGTGTGGTGGGTCTGCAAGCAAATTGCTCGTAAGCTAAGCAGGTTTCGCACTTCAGTGGTGAACAAAGTGGGTCCCTTCAGTATATGTTAAAGTGTGTGGCATTATTTTGGATAAAAAGTGCTATAATCGCAGGAAGTTATGTTTCAGACCTTGCCAAACAGTTTTTGCACTATGCCATGATTTGTCTCCAGAGATTGGCAGGGAGTATCTCTATACCAGATTGACAAGAAATTTCACTAGGGGCACAGTGGGTTAGCATGGCTGCCAGCCCCCTAGTGCTGGGTCCCTGGGTTCAATTCTGGACCTAGAGTGCTATCTGCGTGGAGTTTGTATGTTATCCCCGTTTGTGTGGGTTTCCTCCGGGTGCTCCAATTTCTTCCCACACTCAAAAGTCATACTGGTATCCCATCCTGGGTGTACTCTGCCTTGTGCCAAATGCTTGTCAGCATAGGCTCTGGCTCCCCGTGACCCCATGTTGGCTAAAGTTGTGAAAAAATAAATGGATGAATCAAAATGTTGATTTCTTCAGAACTGAAAACTTTCGTAAATTCCTCAGTTGACATTCAGACCCAGCTCTGTTTTGGCACGGCACGAGTCATCCTTTGGTGAAAATCGAGTCAGACAGGAGAAGAAGCAGCCTACTTGTCAAGCATCAACTGAAGGTTCAAAATATTAATAGGATCTTCTCTGCTGGTTTTAAAATTCTTATATTAGGTAAGGATCCTTAGATCAAATAGATAATAAAAAGCAGAAGAGCTAGCTAATGGCCCCCTCTTCTTTGTAAATGTTCTTGTGCAGTGTCTGACCCTTCTATTAAGAGGCAGTATTAATACTCTGATGGATTAATATTGTATACAGTATAAAATACAGTGAACATTTTAAAGTCTTCAAAATGCATTTAGTCTGTTCCACACAACACATTTGTGAAGAACAGCACAGTTTATATATTATATATAATATATATTATATATAAACTATATAGTTTATATTATTATATTATTTTGAACCCATTCTGACACTAGTGAGTTTTGCATACAAGTGTAGTAAACAAATATCCCATACATGGAGAAGACATCTATTTTCTTTTAATCTTACACCAAATAAATGAACCTGTTTTTATAATTATTTACTTGATTTTTAGATGCTGGTAGCAGATGACTGTTTCTCAAATACTTGATAAATGGTATGTTCTTTAACCCATATCTTAGTGCTTAGCAAAAGCCAAGAGCAATACTGTAAAATCAGTGAACCCAAAACCGTGAAAGATGTTATACCCTAGAGCGGCTCAAGTCAGTCTGGAGGAACGTTCGGTAATAGTGATGCTCTATATAAGGTGACAGGTGACAACTATGGGCACAGCTCGCTTTCTCTGATGTGACAGTGCCTTTATCTGGTTTAAAAATCTGCTTGCAACTTATTTTTAGCCAGTCAACTATCTTAATGTCTTCCAAATGTTTCTTCTTTGTGGACAAAGGCTAGAGTTTACATGCATGAAAAAAAGCAAAAGGGGTGTTATTTTTTTAAAATAAGGAAAGCTGATTTATGGGAAAAACGTTACTAGAAAATGTGCACAATAAAAATGGGGGTATTATGGGGCGCGATGGAGTGTTTTATTTACTTATTAAAACAAAGAGTTTTGCTCCTAACAGATGCAGTGGTAGGAGATATACAGTATGTGGAATCATGATGTTAAGTGATAAGGAACAAGTAATAGGCTTATTCCATGCTGAATCGAGAAGAAAGAAAACACAACGTTTCAGCTGTGGAGCCTTCTTCAGGTGCTCACACCTGAAGAAGGCTCCACGGCCAAAACATTGTGTTTTCTTTCTTCTCTTTTCAGCATGGAATAAACCTATTACTTGTTCCTTTGCAGCTTACGCATGCTGATGCAGCTACCCACCTGAACTATGTCAAGTGATATACTTACTAAGTGAGTCTATGAAAGTATAATAGTACAGGGAGGAAGCTTTTTTTTAACAGAAGAAGCCAGCAGTTTCTCCACTACTGCAAGCCAATCCAGAACTGTCAGTTTTCCAGCAGGATAATGCAAGACAGCACATTGTGTTCCATTGTTTTCTGGGATTACAATGACATACTTTTTGGGAAATAATTTTCCATGGACATTTTTTCTCATGTCCTGAGAGCAGTAGAACATCAATGGGGCCATTTGACAATACCAGTGGGAAACTGGCTGCAGCCAGCCAACCTTTACCAGGTAGCTACGGTACATCTGAGTGGTGAATATCCCACAGCAGCCTGTCCAGGGGTGATCAGGTCTGTGCATCACTGCTGCCAGGGTTGTATTAGTGTGCAGGGAAGTCTTACTGATGCTAATGTCATTTTCCACTGTATTGTATTTCATGCTGAATATGTTGTGATGTTTGTTAACAGTGGAGTTGTTAACATCGGGGTCACTGGGGTCCAGGATTAAATTCCAGACCTGGAGTGCCATTGGAGTACACTTTGTATGTTCTCCCTGTGTTTGTGTGGGGTTTTGCCATGTGCTCCATTATCTTCCCACACTCCAAAGGTGTACTGGTAGGTTAATCAGCTTGTGGAAAAATTGGCCCAGGTGTGAGTATATGCGTGTTGGTGTCCGTATCTGTTTGTGCCCTGCAATGGACCGATGTCTCCTCCAGGGAGTATCCTACCTTCCTCCCCTTGTTTGCTAGGATAGACTCCGGGATAAATTGGATGAAACGGTAAGAAAATGGATGGATGTTGTGATTCTTTGATCTGTAATTTGTTGTTTTTTTCCTGTGATATCCGATATTGGTTGAAAATACTTTTGAATAAATCTTGTTAGATCTCAGTGCATTTGGAATGGTTTAGTTAGAATATTTAAGTATGTTTCATTAACATGCAGTAGCATCACAGACTGAAGCAGAATTGTTAAATTGTATGTCTCCGTTTTATTTGTTTTAATTGTGTTAAGAAACCTGGAATCTCTTTTTCTTTCAGATGTCCTTGAAGAGATAGACAAGGAAAAAAAAATTCTATATACAGAAAGAAGTGAAAGGACACATTTTGTGCAAATACTTATGCCCTGCAAAGCTTGTTTTCATTATTTTATTGGAAAACATAATGATCTTTGCTTTTCAATAACAGAAAATTGTTCTTCGTATTTGGAATTTGCTGAAGCATTGATATTGGAAAAAGAATAATGCATAATGAAAACACAGCATAGGAACAGTACCCATTAGTGCTCTTTTAGTACTTTATTACTGACTAAATCAGTAAGTAAAAGATCTGAGATAAAAGATCAGTAGTGCTTAATCCACAGAGCACTTGTCCTGAATGCTTTGTCTAGTAGTTATACTGGTATCTTGAATCTAAATGATTGCCATATTTCAGACAGGGCTTGGAAACCATAACTGATGGCACACTTGCGAAGTGTCATGATAATGAATTCAAACTTTAAGGTTATCTGTTATCTGGCTTGTCTTATTTAAGGAGATTTGAGTAACTCTTTAGTGTGCCCAAAAGATTCCTTTAATGAGACCAGCATTCTGCTACAATTACTGTAACATCCAAAATAGAAACAGAAAGATAAATCTGTTGGTCACTTTCATTTCTTACTTAAATGTGCGAGTGGAAGTAATTTTACAGAATACTATTTGCATACAAGCCTGGACAAAATATGTTCTCTTTGTCCACGCTCATTATCAAGTAACATGCATGACATTTTAAACTTGAATTAATGCATAACATCAGCATTACATAAGCTATTCTTGGGCTACAAAAGCCTTAGGACACCTGGCTGTAAATATCATGAAAGATCATTTAATGTAGCTGAATGTACAGTATTCAGTTCAGCGCATAAAGACATCAGCAAATAAAGCTTTAGGGATGAATACATTTTCCCTGGCCTGGATTACAATGCTTAATGTCCTTGTGCTTGTGTTTTTTAAATGCCTTTAAAGTAGGTTAGTTACTATACAGTAGGTGTACTAAGTGAAGTCCAGTATCATTGCTTTTTATCACCTGCACATGAACTGAGACCAGAAGAATTTGATTTTCTTAGGCAGCTGTTCTGCCGCGTTTCCTGTCCCTGTTCTGAGGAATTCTGCCCTGTGAACAAGGCAAAAGCTTTATTACCTTCAGCCAGCTTCCACAGTGGGTAACCAGCATGAGTAGTGTACTTGAGCAGCGCCTCATGTTACAAATATAAACATTTTCTACCATTTCTTCATGATAGTTTCAAATGAGAGCCCATAATCTACAAGACCGTAAAAAGCACAAAACAGGTTTCAAAGGAGAAGGATTTTTTGAAGGAGGTGGTGAAAACAGAATTGGGACCTAAGTAACAATAATATTCACGCATATTGTAATTGCCCATATGTTGGTAAGAAATCATTTTAATATTTTACCCCAATAGTAGTTTCATTATGCTGCTATAAACCATTAGCCTTTAACAACCTATTTGTCATGATATTGATATTTAGTGAAATTTATTTTTAATAAACTGCATGTTTTGTTAAAACTATGATGCAACCATTCTTAACTATCCAGCACTTAATAGTTGTATATCATGTATGTCCTGCTAACGTTTTTTTCTGCATGTTGCTGTGATAAACATTTATTAGACTCTTCTGGAATGTATTGATATGATTTGATGGTTCAGATTAATGAAGAAATGTTAATATTCTAATAATTGTTCCCTTTTTTTAAAAAAAAAGGTTACATGATGTAAACAGTAGAATCCCAGTTATTCTGTTAGAGTACTGTACATCTATTATCTGGGGGTTATTCCAAGTTTCTGTCCCCTGTGTCCTGTTACAATGTTAGTGTTATACAGTGTAATTCTAATCAAGATTCCAAATAAATTATGCCCCTGTGTCACCATTGGCTATTGACTGCATATGAAGCTTGTTGGTATTTGCTTTGTAATCAGCTAACTGTTGACTTCTGCAGGCAGCCATCAACTGGAGATGAAATTCATACTTATTTAGATTTACTTAAGCCTCTTGCTCTTGGGCTAAGAGCAAATCTGTTTTCTACTGTACTTCTTCCAAATTCCAGTATATAATCTGGCATCTTATGTTTCTATAAATACTAAAATTAGATGTTTTTTTCTGGGTTAGATACTAGTGTCAGTTTTATTTTTTCCTTTAGAAACCAGTGCCCAGTGTGGTGTACTTTGTGGTGTGTGGTGTACTCTGTTGGTTCACAATGAGGGAATATACATTGCATTAGTAGTGTGCAAGTGACCCCCTATTTTTTATTTGCTTTTTGCTTTTTAGCTCTTCTTGTCTTTATGTTGCAGTTCATATTCCCGAGGTTTTTATTTCATATGAGCTCTGACTGCACAACAGCCAAACTGTGCACATGCAGGTTAACAAATATAGGAACCTGCAAATTATGTAAAAGAGTATTTTCTCCAGTATTGTACTGAGAATAGCTCAATTTAAAGCACTTGGTGTGATCTAGAATTTATGAAGAAAGCCATTATGAAGCCATGTTAAAGCTTCAGAAAGGACATGGATGTCCCAGGTCTGTTAAATTATTGTGCTACTTTAGAAGAACAAGTAATAGGTTTATTCCATGCTGAAAAAAAGAAGAGAACACAACGTTGTGTTCTCTTTCTTCTTTTTTTCAGCATGGAATAAACCTCTTACTTGTTCCATTGCAGCCTACGCATGCTGACACAGCTACCCACCTGAACTACGTTAGAAGAAGGTCTAAAGTCTTTTAGAAGAAGGTTAGACATCTTTTATTAAGTATGCATCAAAAAGTTAAAACTAAAAAAGGCTGTATTTTGTACTTCTATTAGTATCCCAATTTTAGGGGCTAAAATATAGATTGTGTACAGTAAAAGCCTAGGAAACATGATCACCACAGCATGAAGCTGAACTAAATTTGTGTCCTTGAAAAACTGAGAGATTTTCTGAATTACTTCCCAGATAGCCTTTTCAGCTTTTTTCAGGATTGCCGTGCTTGCCACTTTTCGGCACTCTGTTGTAAGTGCATTCTGACCCCAGCGTTCTCTTAACTTTCTTCATTCGAGCTCTGATGGAGACATTTCATTCGCTTTTCCACTTTTCCCGTGTCCTTGGTGCACCTGATGAAAATGTGTTGCTCTGCTAGGGGTTTGGTTCAGGGTGACAATAAATACTTCACCACAAATTGCTGGAAAATGCCTTTCTGAATGAGAGGTGTCGGTCACGTCGTCCGACTCAGATTTTTCAAAGAAGGAGCAGAAAAAACTCTGAATTTCAATCTGTCCTCAAGGAAATGTAATCTGCTGATGACAGGATTCTCATAGCGAGAGGTGCCACCTTGGATTAATAACATAACAATGGCCTAAATAAGATTCATGGGGCTGGGAAAAATGCATAAATTGGAACCATGCACATAAAGTATCATATTTTTACCCTTAGCTATTCTGAGTGAAACATGGTTTTGTTCTTAATGTCATTGGCACTTAATATTACACAGAATGAAGACCTGAACCAAATTACAAGTACATGAATTTATATTTTTTTCCTATTACAATGGGGGTTACAGAAGTGTCTAAATGCTTTTTTCAGCTACTGGAATGTAGACCAGCTCACATAAGAAATGAAATGAAAGGAATTAAAATCTATCCCCTTTTATTGTACAGTGAATATCACAGCAGTGTTTTAATCTGTTTACGCTAGGTTACAATGCTCACTGGCTATTGTTATTTTCTACTGCAAACTAGCTGGTAGCCTAAATTCGTACCACTGTGCTGGATAAGACTCTGATGTGTTTCCATAGCGAAGGTCTTGCTTTTGCAGTTCAATTATAAGACATTGCAGATAAGAATTCAGGCTCTGAACCTGAGTACAGTCCTAGTTTTCTCTATGCAGATGTTGTGAGTAGTTTTCTGGACGCTAATGCTGTGCAGACAATGCTTTTATATTTGGTGCAAACTGCAGGACTGTAAATGGTTATTTTAACTTCTACATCGATCATTTTGAAAGTGATAGCTTGTATCCTGTAGTGTGAATGCCCACAGAAGGCTTTATAAAACTGACTGACATTTCCTTTAATGACTTAATTTTCTACACTGTGTTCTTTTTGTTCTATGTTTTGAACAAATACACATTAGAAACCGGCATCAGCCCAGTACAGATCCCTGTAGTACTTCACTGTCGGCTTTACCCCACTTAGCCCCTTATATGTCGCCTTTAGTGTCGGGAAATGAACCCTGTGTGGGTTGTCAACACTTTCTGCTTTTAGATTCTAAGCTTCCTTTTTTTTGAAGCTAAATCTCTTACCCATTCAAAATGACTAGATTAAGATAAGATCGCTTTATTGGCCATATACAATGTCTTGATGTAGGGACTTGTCTTTCCTCTTTGCTCAGGGGGCCAACAGAGTAGCCTCTGCCGGCCCGTATACTGAGATATAAAGCATCTAACTGCAGTCCACCTATTTGAACCTAACTGTGTGCTTTGGGCACAATTTGGACCTAATTTGCAAGGTAATTGCACTGATAATCTGTAATCAATTGGCAAAAAGCAAGATACTGAGTAAACTGACATGTCCAGCAAGGTTATAACTGACACTGTACCTGCTTCTTCATTTTGTTTGACAGTGTGGCATACTGTACTGTATATCATGCAAAACAAAATACTGGGATTATTTAATTTGTAATTCTGTTGCCTTTTTTTTATTAAACCACGTTAAACCTTTTGAGTGAATCCAATAAACCACAGGTTATTAGTGCTTTCCTTGTTTGTCTTCTGCACATTCAACCCAAAAGATCTTCCTTTGCATAACAGCAACATTCTAGAGATTTACTCAGCTACTGTACTGTAAGTCTTTGTGTCAGTCTGGAATTTTCTGATGGTTACAGCTGAAGGTGGATATTCTCTCTTGATTTCCTAAGATCATTATGTGTCCCCTGGCTGTGAATCCGATTCTGATTAGTGTGTACTATTCTGCTAGGCAAGCCATTATTTGTATTTGAATGTCTGTGTCTTGGACATTTCTAAATTCCCTGTAAATAGTTAAATAACTACAGCGCATTGACTTCTTCCTCTGTGGCTTGGTAGCTTCTTGCAGTGTATTTTTAAAACTTAATTGTTTTTTTGTCCTGTCTGCATGAATTCACATTCTCTGCCCAGTTTTAGAGTCACACATTGCTTTCAGGACTGGAAAAGGGTTCTCTCTAAAGTTAAAGCAGAAGGAAAAAATAGATAAGTTCTACAGTCAAACGGGTATAACTGATCCGGAGGGGACATGCCTATAAAGAGAAGGCTTGGGATATTCAGCTAGCCGCACTGGAAATCTGCTGCATTCTGGAATTTTGCTGCAAGCAGCTCCTTAATTGCTGTATTGATCCTGCTGATTATCAGTTAAACAATTAAAGACCAGGCTGTGACAAAATAAATTGTGAAAAGGAGTAGACTGAAGGAGATGCAGGCTGAATCTAAATGATTAAAATATATTGATAACCACAGAGATTATTTCCTAATACAGTACATCATATCATTTAGTATATGATGAAATGGGATTTGTCCATCTCCTTTAAAATAACTAAACCCCTTTTTTCACAAGCAACATTTTTTGCAGCTTTGGCCCGGAAAGCAGTGATTGAATGTACAGGATGAAATGAGCCCACCTTTACTGCTTCAAACTTGATTTAGCATGGGTTCATTATAGTAGCTTATGCTGTTCATGCAACTTTATTTTAGTGCATTCTCCCAGCTCTGATACTGACTCATTGGCACTGACTTGTATTTGTTCATTTTTCTGTCGCACTTTCTGCACGGTGGTACAAAAATAACTTCTCCGAGACGTGTTTGGATCTCGGACAAGATTGGTATTTGCATGAAAGGATTAACCTACTTTAGTACAACAATATGTTGTTGCATTTAGTGGCTGTCTCAAATATCCACTTTAGGGCTGCTTCCCTTAGATACCCTGGTGATCTTTCTGTAAGTGTATTTGACAGCTGGAAAGGAGCAAGTAGAGGTTAATTCCACTTCTTTGGGTACACAGGGGAAGGCAGAAGGGAGAAGAAATGCAAAGCAAAGACGAGGGCTTGTCACGTGCTCCTGCTAGAAAGGTTTTTCACTTTGGGTCTCCACATTTTTACAACCATCTCTGTCTAAGGAGACGTCTGTGAGAGGACGTATCCTTTACGTTTACAGGATGAAACTTTAATTGATTAGGAAAATTTGCATTGGGCCTGTCGAGCATCGGAGGATTCCCCAGTGGTGGTATCTTCACGTTAAATAGATTGAACAAGGTACAATAGCTGTTCACGTCAGTATCGGAAACAAACTTGAATGAAGCATATTTCATTATTCGTTTGGTTGACAGAGATGGTTTCGCCATGTAAGAGGTGTTTTTTTTTATCAATTATTGTACGGCTGTAGGAGAAAAGTGGTTAATTTGTCCTATCTAGCCTTTTATTTTGCTTGGAGACGTTTCAGTTTTGTATACTGTATAATAGCAGATAAACGCTGCTCCTTTATTAAGCTATATTGTATTTCAGTTTTCACTAGAACAAAACTAGAATTTGGAGATGTGGTCAAAGCTCGCTTCCAGGAAGTCCCCCGACTTTTCACAAATAGTGCTAGTTAATTGAAATTAATGGTCATGCACAAATACTGCAGGTTGTGCTGGACTTCATACATTGCATTTTCTGTGGCATTTTTCCACTTGCAGGGTGAATTTCTCCCTTGCTGTATGCTCCTCTTTCTGAGGCACCACAACTTGTCATTTGTGAGGCGAAGATTTAAATGTTTTTGTTTGTAGAAATACAAATACAAATTCATATTGTCTGACTGCTCAGGGCATCCCCAGAAGGATCTGAGAAAACCACAGGCCCAAGCGCTTCAAGACAGGCCATCTGGCTGATCACTCCCCCCCCCCCCCCTGCACTTGGAGTCTAAAAGAGAGGCATCGGAGAGGAAGTTTCTGCTGGAAGCTAGACGGGGGGCCCCCACTGATCTGACTGAATCCGCAGGTACCAGGCCAGCTACTGCAGTTGCTATGCAAGCTGTGAACCTCCCTGCAAGTTCTGTTCCGCCACGTGCTGATGGAAGTAGGCCCGTTTTGTGACGTGTTCACGTCTGCTGTCGCAGAATGGCGCAGCATGGATTCGAGACCAGACTAACCCCTGGGGATCTATCATTAGTTTTCATTCTCTGGCAAGTCGACAATGTCCTGATACCCTAGCATGTGTGAGATCAATACAGCCCTGCTTCTTTCACTTACATCTGAAGAAATCTTTTGAGAGTGCTTTCAACAGTGCTTTCAGTGCGCTGTCGATGGTGTGTTTCTTACATTATACACATTGTACACAAAGTGCATAACTGTGTCCTTTGCCGTCTATTTCTGCTATTTCTGTAACCTGTTGTTTCATCTGATTTCACTTGCGTATGGGTCTGTCTTCATAGCACGTGGTTGACCCAATGCATAGTGATAAAGCTGTGCAATCACAACTTTAAGAAGTTGATTCCAACTACATGTCCTCACTGAGGGTTTAATTGAATTCCAGATGAGGCTGCTGACTTCTTGAATAGTTTATATACTGTGTGAGATGTGTATTGCATACAGTTTCAAGAAGTAACACTAGATGTTTTAAAATCAGCTTTGAGGAGTTTCACTTTTCAAGGGCAAATCTTTAAATTACTTAATAAAAAAGTTAAAGGATCCTGCTCTTTTATGGTAAAGTTGACAATTCAGAGTCTAAAAGGTTTGTCTTGAATTCCTGCCTTCTGTTTAAACGGCATATTACTTGGTCATATTGAAAGAATGAAATTACTATAAATATTCTTCTGTGATACTAGGATATATAATTGTTTATTGAAATAGTCTGAATTTTGGGCTTCTTAAAAACTCTTAAGATAGTTTATAATTATTTTAAAGGGATTGACTTTGGAGTTTGTTTTTCACCTGGCAACACTGGCCCATACTAGGATATACTGAAAACGAAACTTGTGTTGTAACTGTTAATCTCCATCCGCAAGGTTAGAAAACTAAATGTGTAAACAGACTTTCTCCAAATGTAGACCAAACAAGAATGAGCAGCTCATTAGTGTCATAGCTAAGCAGTGCCTGCTCTCGTCAACGTCTCTTTGGTCGGCCCTTGTAGGGTTTTAGTCCATTTCGTTATTCTGCAAAACCTTGTTATTTGTGTAAATAGGAAAGTGGGGATGCACCCCAAGCACTCCTGGACAAAATTCTAATCCGGCCCGAGGTTAAATTAATCCCGCTGGATCAGAAAAAGTGGATTTGACTTTACAAAGTTGCCCCCCGCGTCCCAGATTCCCAGGGAGGTCAGTTTAAACCTCCTCTTTATGTTAAATAGGTAGAGTCCTTTCTCCGCTTCATCTAAATATACTCTATAAATGGATTAACCTAAGGCTGCTAAACTAGAATGACAGGGTAATAATAGAACACAGTGCAGTGTTTCCAGAATCATTTAAGCATCAGTTTCACGTCCTTCCCAAAAAGCTGTTCTTCTGCAATGAACAGTTGTAACCCACTGTTATGTACTGGATTCATTTTTAGTACAAAATTAGCAATAACCTAGAATACCTCTGAACAGTTGTGTCGATTTCGGTTAGATGACTAAACCATTTTAACCAAGCTGTTCAGGACTTCGAGACATTCTGTGTGTGATGTTTACTTTAAACGTGGAATTGTTCTGAGCCTGAATCATGTCACTGGCCAGCTGTTGTCCCTGTGGGTTCACTGGTGTCTGTAGGATTGCGGTAGCATTAGTGAGGAACTTGCTTCTGTTCCTGCCAGTCCAGAACATCAAATAGAGTATGTCTTTGCAGGACTTGTAGTGTATCAAAAGATGAACGATTGCTGAGTGACTGAGAGCACTGTGCACTCTTCCTTTTTCTTGCACTTTGTGTACAGTTGTCGCCATGACATACTGTATAGACTGGTAATTGCAAACTGGATGGGAATAAAATCGGAAAATGCTCAAAATTGTTTGAAAACTCAAAACGCTTTATGTTTTCCAATACTTTTTTTTACTCCTCACATCACTGCACATTTACCAGTTCTCATTGCGTTTACTTTACGTACATTACAGCTAGTATCATAAAATAAATATGGCTCGTCTTGTGAACTCGGCTTGTATCAGTCACTGCGTGTGCTCGATTAAAGTAGTCTAAGTACTTTGAAATGGGCTCTGCCTTGAACCATACAGACTACGCCTTATAAGATTTTATAGCATATAAAAAATATTGCAGTTAAGTTCTTTAAACCTGAGGACACATTTACATGTAATGGTGGTAACACTTATTAGTCTGTAACTAGTTCTTGTAAAATATTGTAGCACTGTGTTTCAATTAGATCACTGAAGAGCAGTGCATATGCAGTGAGTTAAGGCCTCAGTCTTTGCATTAAATCTGTGAGATTAGCACTAAGGGCTTCACCTTGTTGTTTGTAGTGGTTTAGTGTTTGTGACCACTGGCAAGGTCAGCAGGCTTGCCTTTGTGTTTCCTCATGACAGCTGCAGTTAAAGACTGCTGAAAAGCTGAGTCTGATTATATGAACTGAAATGCAAAGCACAGCACCACTGATTCTCTAAGAGTGTCCTATATATACAGTATATGGGCAATGGGATAGGTTATATTAACCCATGAAGACTAACACATTCATTAAGTGGACGTACTGAAAATTATTTTTTTGTTTTTTTATTTCTTGTGCTACCTAGGTCTTCCAGCAGAAATAGATTACTTTTCGAATAAAGTTTACAAACTAGCAGTTGAGTTTCATAAAGCCCACTGGTGAGACATGCTTCATTTTAGCAAAGGACAAAATTTATATACAATGTTTTACATTCCAAGCAGACTATTTCTTCTTTAGCTTTGAAAAGAATTAAGGAATACAAAGTATACTAAGCAGCACATGAAAGTTTACAATACTGTGTATAGCGGCTATCAAAACTATTCACCCCCTTACAGTTTTTTCACATTTAATTGCCATAATATGGGATCATAATGTATTTAATTGGGATTATGCACCACTGATCGACACAAAATACTCTATAATGTCAAAGTGAAAACGCAATTAACTCCTTAATTAGTTTCAATTATAAAGCACTAAATAACTGATTGTGTAAGTGTTGTGTTGTGGCTCGTGGTCTCCCAGACTGTGGCCTGTCATGTTCCAGACTGGAAACCGTTGGCTGTGAACACCCCAGACGGAGAGTGACAGTGCGTTGACTTCAGCACGTCCCTGGCAGGAAAGGGGAGCTCTCTTGATAAGCAGGACATTGGTTTCTTTCTGTCTGGTGGTTTTCATTTCCACCCAGTTTCACCTTCAGCAGGCAACATCACTTGTTGATTAACTACATCTGTATGCTTTGCTTTATTTCCTAAAGAACATGAACAAACAAGCAAAAATAGAGTGCTGCTGTTACCTTCTTTGATGCTCATATTTTCAGATATTTACATGGAATAGCACATCGCTGTGGTGTGCCCAGAAACGTTTGAGGACACGAGAAAGTTTCAGAACTCATTCACCCCAACACAATGTGTTTTGCTGGTTTATGGGATATCCAATAAGCCCTTGTGGGTGGAAATCATATCATAAGGTACTTGTTCTTTACCTGAAGAGATGTCATATTAAATATAAAATCTTTTGCAATTAAACCAGGAGAACATCTGTGCTAATCCATTTACGTATAAAACGTTTAGGCTTAAACAACATTCCAAAGCTGTGATTGTTGGGGAAGGAAAGGCGGATTGTGAGCAGGGAACACTGAAGCAGGTTTTCTGATTTGAACCATTCTTCCTATAGTACAGTATTTGTCAGGTATAGCTGTTCAGCAATTGGCAAGTGGGTTGTTTGCTCTTGGGAATGGGTGCATTATGTATATATTAGAATATATAGCTAGAATATATTATGTGAGGTGGGCTCTGAAATGTGGTTGCTGAATTTGAGTCAGTGCTTTGCTTGGTTTCTCATAACCAAAGTAAAGAGCAATGTAGAGGAAATCCAGCTGAAACTACGACTAAATTAATTTGATTCTTTTCTTTCACTGCCCTGTACCATGGACAGTTACTAAGACTTGCTGAAATATATTCTTTAAAAACCAAAGTTTATATTCTAGGATTTCAGACCTTGCACTAACATTTCCAAAACATTCAGATGACTTTTGTAACATTATCACTTGAAACACTCGATTCGAAACACTTGATTCCACTTTGTTTATTATAGTGCTCGGCTCTTCAGGGTTTAAGAAAATCCCCTGAACAACCAATCTCTACATTATACTGGACTTAGAATAACAGTGAAAGCAATTTTATCAATTGTAAATACCTGGGATACAGAATTCGTTATTACCCTTGTTTAAAAAAATGTTATCCAAAGTGTATTTGTTATGGGATAACACTCAATTATTTGGCAAGCAGCCTTCTACTACACCGCTGAGTGCAGTCCTATGAGAGAAACAGCCTAGATTAGACAAATTTTGAGTGGGGAGCTGCGTCAGTGCGTTGGATGCAAAGGAACAAGTAAAGGTTAATTCCACACTGAAAAGCAGAAAGAAGATAATATTGTTTCCGTTTACTGTTAAGCCTTCTTCTGATGTATAGGCCTGAAGACATTTGAAGACGATTTAACTGCTGAAATGTGGCTTATTCTTTCTTTCTGTCTTTCAGGAACTAACCTTTACTTATTTCTATATACTGTACAGTAGATAAAACAATATTTAAGAAGAAAACTTTGTGATCTAAAATCATCTATTCTACACACATATAATATTTTTCTTTCTAGAAATGTGATTAAAAAAGCTGTCAATATTGTGTTTTGTATTTTTTTTACTTCATGCCTTGAAAAAGTATTAATTTACTGTGGAAAGTAATAAAGTAAATGTACCCCATTCATGCAGATGAATTTTCAGTTTATCTCTAAATCTGCATCTGAATTCCAACTGATTAAAATATAACCAATAAGGAAAACATTCTTAAAAAACACATGAGAACAGCAGTTCTCTACAGACACAAAATGTACTTACCCAGGATCCCCAACAGAAGTAACTGAATCTGCAGATAACATCCCAATCAGAATCACCTCAGGTTAGTTTTTGCTTTTTGCTGTCAGATATTTTTTATTTACCTTGTGTAGTCATTTATGTGCAGTTTTTTATGCAAAATGCTACTTTAATGACAACTAGATTATCTGCATATTTTCTTTTGTAAGGTTATGTTAATTAGATTATACAGGGTAATTCCATATGCAGGAAATTGCGTATTGACCTTATCCCCTTTCGATTTTAACAAGCTTTCCGTAAATGTTTGTCCATGGGGAAACATCGTTACACACTGGGTTCTGGGCCTGAATGGTCTATCATTCAGGAGACAGAGGTGCTCAAAATTGATCCATTTTGAACCCTCCAGCCCTCCATAAGACATCTGTTTACTCATTGATAAGTACAGTACAGGAGGAAATTGTTTTAATTCTTATGAACAAGGCTGTCGAAGTATTTTATAAGAAGTGTTTAAAGTGGTTCTGTCAATGATGATGTTTTCTGGCATTTGTTATCTCAAAACGGGTAAACTAATATTATTGTTTCCTTTTTACATGTGTTGTAATAAAAACCCTTTTCACACATCATGAGGCTTTTGTACCATGCCACCATGAGAGAGGTCCCAGTTGTACTCTTGAATCCAAGGTGCCAGGTCTATCTTCCATGTTTATTATTCTGTTCATGTTCACCAGGAGCAAACACTCAGAATTTTTCACATTTGCATATTAGCACATACAGTATATCTTTAATGCAGAAAATTAATCAAACAAATTCTAGCCTAACAGATTTAAGGACAGCCTTAAGCAAAAGTGTGCACCATCTCTTACTCCACATTTAGTATGTCAACACACTGCCGGTTTAAGGAAATTTGATTCCCCTATACCTCATTTTCTGTTATCCAATTCCAATTGTTTTTCTAGCTGGTGACTACTATAAACAAGCACATTGGTTTTTTCATGATGAATTACAGAAGTAGCGTTAGCTAATGAAACACTTAAGTACTGTAGTATGATTGTTTTCTCAAATTACAGTATGTATCAGGCTGTACATTACGAGACATTAATCTGGTGCATTTTTGCAGGTTGTAATGAGAAGATTGCATTGGGGTTACTTTCTTTTGTCAATACTGCAAGATTGCTTAGGTCTGTTTTTCCTTTACTTTTTGGAGTGGTTTTGAATGTGTTTTTTGCTTCACGTCTTAAAGACTGTGGCTCAACAAGGTGTAGTCATTTTACGTCAACTTACTGAATTTGTATGTTATAGTAAACATTGCAATCTTCTTTCTAGATCTCCAAAATTGCTCTCTGAGTAAAACAAATATACAGTAATGATGCACTAGATAAAGAAATGTAACTGGTTGAGATTACTATGGTAGTGAAAAGTAAAAATTAACACCCTTTTGGCTATGGTACATTCTTCAGGTATATCAGGATGAGGAGAAGAATCAAAGATATTAGATATCTAATTTTAATAATAATTGCTTACACCTAAGTTCAAGTTCACCAGTTTAATAGTGCTTTTCTGCACACTCCACTCAAAATGTACAGGTAATGGGGAATCCCCTCCACCACCACCAATGTGCAGCCCCACCTCGATGATGCAACGGCAGCCATAGAGGAGGCTGCTGGGATTGCACCCCTACTCTTTTTGAGAAATCCCCTGGGATTTTTAACGACCACAGAGAGCCAGGACCTCATCCGAACGATGGCGCCAATTTACAATATAGTGTCCCTATCACTATACCTGGGCATTAGGACCCGCATGACCACAGGGTGAGTGCCACCTACTGGCCCCTCTAACACCTCTTCCAGCAGCAACCTCAGTTTTTCCCAGCAGGTCTCCCATCCAGGTACTGGCCAGGCTCACACCTGCTGAGCTTCAGTGGGCTGCCAGCTGTGAGTTGCGGGGTGATATGGCTGCTGGCCGTTTTTTTACTTTTGTTCTGTCGATTCAGAAACAGTACAACAAAACAACTTTTCTCACAAGTAAACTGGTGTTTGAAGAATTCCCTTTTTCTAAAAGAAACAGAAAAATTGATGGTTGGCAAAGCAGACTGTTCACTATCATACAAAAGTGATACAGCAGCATACACACAAGGCAGTACTACTGTATGTGAAAAGCAACTGTAAGAGGAAATGTTAAGGTTAGACTGAACAAGGGGTGCACCTTCTTCACATTCCTTTAATAAAATTTGTGGAACAATTAGACTGAAGGAGAATCTTAGTTTTAATTATTCGTATCTTGTTTCCCACTCAATCTATTTCCCTTTGCTTTGCAGACAGTGTAGTTTTCCTTCTTAAATCAAGTTTTGCAGGTGATGCAGCAAGCCTATTAAATTTGTCTTTAAATTTAATTTTGGAGACTTAAAACTTACTAAATCTGTAAGCTTTTTCTGTTTCAGCAGCTAATGCAGGAGAATAAGTTTTCAACTGCACTGCCCTAGTTCTCCCTCTGTTCATTGAATCTCTTTATGAAACCTCATTTCAAAGCATGATCTAACTAAAGATTATGTGTCTGTGTACTGATGGTTATTTATACATTGTTCTTTTGATAAAATTGCTTTCACATGATTCACGAACAGATGTTTCCAGCAGTAGAACTATATTTAACCCAAAGACATTGCGCTTTAAGAGGTTATAAGGTTCTGTTTTCAATCCAATGTGTAGA
Organism: Lepisosteus platostomus; assembly: GCF_059453375.1. Classification (NCBI taxonomy): domain Eukaryota; kingdom Metazoa; phylum Chordata; class Actinopteri; order Semionotiformes; family Lepisosteidae; genus Lepisosteus; species Lepisosteus platostomus. The sequence goes on from NC_142622.1 coordinate 10,730,184, forward strand.
AAAAGTAATTTCAATGTACTCAACATTTTTAACATGTCTGTGTTTCTGAATATTAGAGGTCTTCTGATGTGTCATGTTCCATCTGAAGCTCCATTCCTTCCCTACTATAGATGGAAATTTCTTGTACCTCAGTAGAATTGAGAAAGACCAAATCCATAACTGAATTTCAGACATTGCCAGAGTGATGTGCATATATGTTCCTCATTGATGGTAGAGAAAGAAAGGTGAAGAACAGATGTTTTGTCTCAGGAGACGTTAAAATAAGGCTGGTGGTGGTCACACTCTGAAAATGACCTTATTTACCAGTTGTTCAGGTGGGTAGCTGCGTCAGCATGCGTAGGCTGCAAAGGATCAAGTAATAGGTTTATTCCATGCTGAAAATAAACTATTGTTTATTTACCAGTAGCCCACTTTGAAATGCTACTGTACATAAGAAATTGCAGATTTCGATCCTGTAAGGTTTCAACATTCACGTATTTAACTTTTGCGATTATTCGATTATTTGTGAGCGAATAATCACCGTGAGCGATATGAAAAAATATATTTTGCGGGACGGCGATACGAGGCGAATTTCGCATCTCATGTGCTGGGTGAAATTCGACATTTTTGCACTAGCGTGCGAGCCCCATCCTGTCCATCTGCCCATAACTACTCAACCCTTATGAACACCAGTTCAGAAAGATTCCCAATCATTCTTATTTGCCTGTCAATAAACGGGCAAGGAGCCGTGAGTTGCGACAATATTCACAAACTGCGAGCCTGGCTTTATCCCGGGACCGGCCGCATTACCGCACAGAAACAGCGTTACTCGTTCCTTCGCCGCCTTAAATCCTGGAACTAGCGTCCGGCGTCAACTCGATGTTAACGGAGAGCACAGCGCTTCTTGCCATTACGTTTATTCGATATTTTTCAAATCTTTTATTCATGACCAATGTGAAATGACATTTGTTGCAGGGTGATTCGTAAGCTTTTCAAATGTTGAGACCCTACTGCATAATCAAAATACTGTACAAAGAGGCCAAAAGAATAAGGACTCACAGTGACCTGCTACAGGGTCTGTTTGCACATTAAGCCCATAGCTGTGATGGTGTTTGAGGCAGTAGCTGATCTCAGGTTGCAGCACAGTCATTTTTAACCGATTATTGCTCTGGAGCATTTCCTCGCGTTTGTTTTACATTCAACCTGTCGTTCTGGCAGTCTAGCACTTTACTCAGTGCTTGGGGTTTGTTTGTTTGTTTTTTTAAATTATTTCTGTGTGTATTGTGTGATTTTCCCCTTAATGAACAGTGAAAGGTGAGCTGTGGTCAAAACTTGCTTACAGCATTTCTCGCCCGTGAAGCTCTGTAGGGGAGGGCAAGTGAGGAAACCGTCTCACTGTGAAGTGGATAAGCAAAGGCAGAATATGATTTTTTGAGTCAGAACTTGAAGGATTTTTTTTTTTTAATTGGAAGCCAAGAAAATTACTCAAACTGCGAGGAAGAAATCACCAGGATTTTTTTTAAAAAAGATGTGCATCTTGAAAGATAAAGCTTTTCTTTACAGGGTGAGAAAACCAAGCTGGTTCCATTCGTTGTTGTTGTTGTTGTTGTTGGTTTTTTTTTGTATCCAGAGTTGTTCATGCTAACTAAACGATGCCCTTTTCCCTTTGAATCTGGTATTATGGCTCAGTGTGCTCCTGTATTTCTGATATCTGCAGGCCGTAGGATTACAGGCTATAGTCAGGTTCAAACACGTGATCAAGCTGTGCAATTCGCATATTACTTGAGAATTATGAGTAATAATGAGTGCCTGGTTTTTAATCTCTTTATTGACACATGCTCTGCCTTCTGTCTTCCATCTGCTTCATTTCTCATGGAAACTCAGACGTTTTGCTCTCCCTTTTAGGATGATCATGCACAGCCAGAGAACTTGATAGGGTCTTGAAAATCCCTGCATATGCACAGATTGCCTGAACACTGTTATTCCTGGAGGAGCTCCTTAAAGCACAGAGGGCAGGGCCAAGATTAATGTCTCTCGCACTTGCACACTCACACATCTGTTCCTCCTCATAGATGCACATACAGTAGTGTGGTATTTAAATATATCTACCCAGAATGCTGTTCAGTGGGTTGTTTGACAACTATAGAGCAAAACACATCCTCTGTAGGACATGACTGGTACTCCATGAATGGTTCCACCACTTGAAGAAAAAAATTGATGTCAATAGTTCGCTCTTGTTTATGGAGTTAGTATGCATGGTGTGAAATGCAATTAGGTCGGTTTAATTGATCATCCCAGTGGGAGCTTAGTCTAGGTCATTATTAGCTATTTTCTAGAAATATCTTTTTCAGAGCAACACTTCATCACATCCTGGTATTCCGTAGTTTGGCACCATCTGCTGTGTGCCAACAGAGAGCGAAAGATGATGAGAATAAATTACTAGGTGAAACAAAATCAAGTTTTGAACCTATATATTGTTATATGATTTTGCTGTTGTGATGTGATAGTGTTATTTTGTGAGTTTTGTTCATATCTAAAACTCTACCAATGCTCAGTGTTATTTAGGAAGCTTGCAGGACCAAGTTTGTGCCTCGAATCTATTGATATCAGATTGCTCATATTGAAGCAAAATATTGCCGTTCTTTCTGTGTGTTTTAAAAATAATAAGCTATCAGAAATTGCTGGCAATGTTGTATTACAGAGAACAGCCAAGGCTCCTGGCTTTGTGCAAAATAATACAGTGTGATCTAAATCAGGTTTAAAAGGGTTTCTTTTTGCCTGCTGCTTTGACGAGAAAGCATAATTATACCAAATTAAAAAAAGGGTTGAGGTGTTGTCGAGTCATCGCTGTCACCTTTCACAAAGAACGCAGAGAGAATTAAAAGGGAAAACGGGGAGAGTGGACAACACAGCAATACAGCAAAGGAGTGCGGAACACGGATGGTTACATTGAAGTTAGACGACAGCTTGGCTACCTCCTACAGTTCTGGTATTTCAATTTTAGTAATATATCAATTATCAAAAGTTTGAGCTTGAGTGAAATTCAGTTTGATTTAGTGAAATGGAAAGCTCAGATGAGCAGGTTGAACAGCCATATCATGAAATGCTGTGTAGCTAAACTTGGGTGACAACAACAAAAGTACTATTCTTTATATGAGCCATGAGGCAGGCCAAGGACTGTTCGTGCTGTAGCGCTTGACGGTTGTGTAGAAGTTTTTTTTCTGCTTCCGAAGCAGTATTTTTTTCCATCCTTTCGGTCTAGTTTCTCAATAAGGGAAAACTTATCGCAGTCGGCTCTTTTTTTTTTTATTGCCTTCGTTTGCACTTGGAGAGGATACGCGTCCCATTTCGCCTGGCTGCAGATTGCACTAAATAATGCGAAAAGAGCCTGATGCCTGATAACCGCTGCTGAGATGTCAGGCTTCATGTGCCTCAGCCAATCTGGTTTCCAGAGCTGCGGGGCGAACGCAGAAAAAGTTGAGGAATACAGGTCGTGTCAGAGAACGTGTTATAGAGGAATCTGTCTGAGGGTTCCTAGCTGTTTTTTTTTTTAATCCTGCAGCTGTAAACTTCCTTTCCCGTGACAGGGTGAGAAAAACTGTGTTTCTATTAACTATACATGAAGATTTTAGCCAATCCTAATGGAAAGGATTTTTCTAATGCACTGCAAAGTATTCAAACCACACAAAAAAAGCCAAACTGTAGCTTTAATGCCTGCTGGTCTATTTTGTTTTCTTTCGAAGCCTTCTTGAATCCTTCACTCGGTATATGAAATGTTCACCTCCTCAAATTAACAGATTACTTCTTAAAACAGAAATAATTTGAGTCTCTGCCTTAACTAATTGAGAAATATTTAGCAGGTATCAATAGAGAGTAAAGGATGAGCTCTAAAGAGTTTCCCATTAATTTTTTCAGGGCATTATTTACATATTTTTATCCACACAGAGGGGTGGCTTGGTGCTTTTTTTAACCTCTACTTTTAATTTCTGCATTTGTGACCATAATAAGGGATGGGGGGTTGAACTACAGTATCTGTTGAAATTGTGCAGGTAGAGTCCAGATTAAAGGCCTGTAATTTCAGGAAAGCAGGCTGTGAAGGGGAATAAGCCACAAGTTCATGGTCATGATGGAAAAGGAATCTGTAGAAATTAACCCTAACCCTAACCCAAATTTGATTTTAGTAAATCAACTGAAAGAAATACAGTATAAATTGAAAGAAAGAAAATGATGAATAACAAACAGAATCCTGTTTAAGAAAAGGACTGTGATAAATTGCAAGAACAGGTAAAAAATGGCCAAGATATTATAACAGCCAAGAGATAGAGGTGAATATTGCTGAGGATTTATTTTCTGATTTAGAACAGTACAGTTTGTCCAAGATACTAATCTGGAAACTTCCACATTGTGACCGGGCTATTGCTGATGTAGTAAATGAGGATCTCACTTGGGTGTTTACCAAGCAAAAAATCAACAGCATGCCTCAGACTGCAGAAGGAAAGAGTTCTATATCAGATAGTATAGAGGGCTTAATGTGATTGAAGTTATAGATGCACTTAAGATAAACAAATCTGTTGGGGCTAATGGTATTTTACCAGTTGTACTTAAGGAAATGTCAAATGCTATTCACTACTCTTCTGTTACTCAGGACAGAGCCAGTATTCATGGACTGCAAAAATTCTTATTTTGTGCGCATCTATAAAATGGAAGACATTTAGTCTTCTTTCTGCTACATGTAAGGTTATGGAAACAAAACAGTAGGATCACCTGTAGTATATAAAAACAGAATTTTAGGGGACAGTCAGTATGATATTAGAATAATAATGATAATAATGTTTCTTTATTAGCCCTATACAATTTCTTGCATTAGGAATTTGTCTTTTCGCATACCCCAGCTTTTCTCCACGGAGACACAGACAGACAGGGAGAGAAGCTTGGGGTCAGAGCGCAGGGTCTGCCATTGTACAGCGCCCCTGGAGCAGTTGGGGTTAAGGGCCTTGCTCAGGGGCCCAACAGAGTAGGATTCCTCTGCCGGCCGCGGGATTTGATGTGGCAACCTTCCAGTCACAGGCGCAGATCCTCAGCCACAGAGCCACCACTCCGCCCCAGAAGAGATGTGAGTTAAGGTTTGAGTGTGTAACTGTGTGTGAAGGAACAAGTAATAGGTTTATTCCATGCTGAAAAGAGAAGAGAGAAAACGCCACATTTCGGCTGTGCAGCCTTCTTCAGGTGTTCTTCACCTGAATAAAAGAGGATAAAAGAGGACCTTAAGGTTTAGCCTTAACAAATAAACCAGATAATCACAGGCTTGTATCTTGCGTAATGTGAGTCCAGAAAATTTCATCCACGGGTAACTATGCCCTGGTTTAATGCAGTCATCGGTGTGCTTACTGTTGCGGCAGTATTTGCTATTTGCAGTCCTTGTAATGGACTAGGAAAATCAGAGCTGATCATGTTAAACAAGAGATACTTCCGGAATGCCAGAAAAAAATAAAATTGATCAACCAATTAAAGATTACTGACAGAGAGAATCAAGAAGAGGAAAAAATGTCTGATACTTGAAAGCATTCTATGTATTTAGTCATACCCAAATCTTAACGTGCCGATGGAAACTCAATACTATCACAGATAGAGATGAGATAAAAAGAGAGAAGAGGATTCTCAGTAGATCAAATCTTTCTTGCACAGTATGCGGGTGGACGTGTGATTCAGTAGATGCACAAAAACTCAAAGGCAGACCAACATGCCCCAGAGCTAGAAAAGATGTCGTATAGCAAACTGTAGAGTTCCTTTAATGTCTCTGTGCAGCTGGGTATGACTGGCATAGCTGCAGTGACAGCTGTTTCTTCAGAAGTAAGCACTTATTTTAAATGAGATTAATACCTTTTACAAATACAGTGGAGTACCTGAAACCTAATCATGGATGCACTGTATTCTTGATCTGTAGACAGCGCAGGATGAATCGAAAAAATCTTCTTTTCTGAGAGACTCTTCAAGGGTTACCTGAACTGAAGAGTTCACTAATGTACTGATGTCTTACAGGGGAAAAGGGTCACAAAGTGCAAAGATGTTAAATATTAAAACAAGAAACTGAATGTGTGAATAATTCAGTATATTTACATTTTTCATCTTTTTTAAACAATAAAATGCATTTCAGTGCATTAAAATTTCAGGTTGTAACAATAATATGCAATTATTCAAAGGCGGGTGAATACTTTCTGAAGTAATGTACTGTATAGAGTATGCATGAACTAAATCTAATTAGTTTAATCTGTATGCTATTTTTATTTTAATTAGGGGCCTACAGAGTTTAGTAATTTGTTTATAACTATTACTTTTACCATGTATCACTCCCTTTTTTACTCAGTTGTAGTACTTTTCAGAATGTAGCGGTCATCCTTAATTTTTCAATTAAGAGAAAGTATATTCTTTCAGAAAGTGGGACAGAACGAAGGATGCTGTATGCGACAAGTCCAATAGATGGCAGAATTATAATATATCACCTGCTTTGTATGAGCTACATGATTCTGAATAAAACAGTAACTGGATGTGCGCACATTTGTGGAGCCAGTGAACAGGAAAATAATTAAAGTTCAAATTGTTTAAATAACTAGACTGAAGATATCTGTTTTCAATTCTAAGTGACCTGTATAGACCTCTATACAGATAGCATCTCCCAAGAGGAATTTAGAACTCTGGTGTATGATATGCTATTTCCAGTGCTTCTAATCATTTAAACCCCTATTGCTGATTAAAATTGCGGTACGAACTGTAACTGTTCATGATTACAATATTTGACAGACAGGTGCACTGACACCAATTGGGGACCAGTGATAATCTGAGGCTCATTGAGTAATGAAAGATTTACAGTATATATGTATATGTTCATTCAGTTTCAGTGCTTTAACACATTAAAGACTTCAAATAGAACATTTATTTTTCAGATAGGATGTTCCAATACCCAGTGTTACATGCTCAATGAAACAGAGCACTCCTTCCAGCTTCTTTAGAATTCCTTGCTTCATTTAACGTGTCAGCAGTAGACTGTAGACCGTTTAAATGTAGGCATCAAGCAGCCGGATTGCAACATGGTTAGATAATGGATTGTAGTCATGCCTGTGATATAGCTCACTTCCAATAAATGGCATATACAGTAGGTCCAGCTATTGCAGAACCCAAACTGCTGAGCAAGTGCTTTCCTGCTGCATTCAAAAGCAACAGTTCCTGACCATTGAGATTGTTCCCTTTGGTAAAGACAGACACCACGTGCATTATTATAGTCCAGTGATAAAAACCCTCTGGCAGGCTGCTTGTATTTGTCGTTTGCCACTACATTTAGGGTATTTTTGTAATGTGTGATTATTGCTCCCAATAATGGTACTAACAAGAAGCATGTTACTACTTGGACTTCAGTTATGCAAGTTAATGAATGAATGAATGAATGAGATGAAGACTTTTAGTACTGATGGTTACAATAAAACAAATAAAATTGTGCAGATATAACTAATTACTGTCAATATTGAACTGGCCCATAACATGGACACATGCTTAATGTGTAAAACCATATGGAAAGATTGTGTTAGTTTCGTCTTCTGTTTTTTAATCAATATGTTCATTAGGTTTTTACAAGGATAATTACAAACAGATGGTGAAATGCACAAATAGAAGAACAATATGAAAACCTTCCAACGCGCCCTCTCTCCTCCATCTACCCAAGCAGGGCTTTTCCTGTAGTAATATTGCTGAAAAAGGAAAACAAATGTTCATGTACAGTAGAAATGGGTGTGGACATATGTAAAGTAGCACAATACAAAGAAATAAGAAGCAGCTCAACAGGGCTTATTCAAAAACAAAAAAAGAAAAGAGAAAATCTTCTCTTTGCTTGTGGAACAGCACATACTGTATAAGCCTGGAGAAAAAGAAAAGTGTTAGGGCAATTGCATAACGTTAAGAGCTGCTGTCGTAGCCTCAGTGGGGCATGATGGATCCCTGACTGAGATTCACTGCTCGCATACCGTCATGCAGCCATGACATTGATAGAGTTCAAGGCCCTCCTTCATGAGGTCATTGAAGAAGGTGCATAGAGAGAGCTCTGTGTTGTTCTTGACATTTTCCTGTAGCTGCTCAGCAGTGAAAATCGTGTCGGCTGTGCCCTACAAATGAGATTGTAGGAGGAGCTCTGTGGCTTGTGGAACAGAATGATTTGGGAGGACTTTTGCCATGACCCTTCCTGGGATGGACATCAGCGCAATTCCTCTGTAATGTTCTTGGTCAGCTTGGTCAGTTGCCATCCTCATGATCAGTGTGTGGAACTCTGACATGAGCTGTCATTGACAACAGCCTTGGTTATCCTTGGTTAGAGGGGTCTTCAAAATACTCCATGGTTTCGGTGGTCCTGGAAAAAATTGTTGTTGGTGAGATGCGACGACACAAAGGCCTTCTCCATCTGCCTGATCAAAATGGATCCTCCGGGTATTCTCATTAAGCCAGCCCTGATGTTTGCTTGATCAGAATTTAATGCTGGATTCTGTTTGAGGGTAGAAGGATAATTAATCCCAATTTGGCTACCTGTGTCACATCACTGATAAGCCTTTGATAGGTTCAATAGATTGATTTAGAAGGTAGATACTGTATATATCTGATTCAGAGGTTTGTTGAGACGCATACTGTGCAATGTGATTATTTTTAAAAAAGAAAGCATTCGATAGTATTTTATTCACAAACAATCCAAGATTAAAACCTGTTTTTTTCTGTTGCATAACTAAAAAGCTATAGTATCATTGGTTAATGAGTTTTTTTAAACTGTTTTATGTCTTTTGATACAACTGTACAAAACTATTTGAAAATTTTAGCCTCTTCGTGTCCATGTCACTGATTTCAGTGTTTCACTGTGCAAAGCATATTAGAGCCATTCAACACTGTGATTCCTGCCCTATACAAACAGGAGTCTTAATTTCCATACATAATTATGCAAAGTTGTGTGTAACAGCAGTCAAAAGTGCGAAGACCTGCTGTAATTTATTACATGATTAAATGCTGGAAAACGGGTTCATTAAGATGCACAGCTAGAGCAGGGTATGGCTTTCACATTAGGCTGCAGTGCTATTTTTATCCTTGTTTTCTAGGTCGATGGCTCTATTATGTGTGACTTTAATGGTGAACTAATAATTTACATTCACCATTAGGTATGTAGGAACCATCAAAAAATGAACCTTTCACAAAAGTATTTTTTTGCCTCCAAGATCTTCAAAACCACCCAGCCCGGTTTTGTTTTTAATGATGGATTTAAAACAATAATTGAACCTTATTTACTCTAATCTGAGACACAACAAAATTCCATCATCAGGTATTTGCAGAGGCAATTATTGGCCAGAAGAAAATTGGACCATTTTAATAAAACAGCATTGGTCAGTGTTGTTTGTTGCCTTTTGTACCTTTTTGAAATTATAAGTGTGCAAAATAGATTTCACATTTTGACTCTTAGCCTCTCCACGTGTCTTAATGACACTCTACTGTAGTCTAAACTGTTAGCCTATTGATGTATAACTGAGGAGCACTTTCTTTAGACAATTTTGAAATGTTGAGCTGCTATCCCAGGGTTCCCCCTGTCCGATGGAGTTGAAAGTTAGTGACATTTAACATAAAACAGCGCAAAACGTCGATGCTTGAAACAACAAGGAAGACGAAGAGGAAAACAAGAGCACACTAATTAGATATGGACAGTGTCCTGTTTAGATTGGTACACAGCATACGTGAACAAATAAAACAGAGATTGCTGAATGAGAACCCTTATCTTCCTAGATTCTCCTTACTGTCTCAGCTGTTAAAGACACGATAAGTAAAAAAAAACAGTTGATGACATGCATGTTGCAGTGTTGAGAACTGAACAGCGGGGAACTTGGGAATGATTCCTGATTGGTTAGTACTCCCAAAGCCAAATGTTTTTGGTTTTCATGTCATCTGTTATCTGGGTTTCTTATTTGAGCCAAGCAATAAGTCAAGAATCGGTTATGCTTTTCCAAGTCTTTGACAAAGTGTTTAGGAGCATGTACAGTAGGACAGTAAGATTTGACTCAGTCACCATGGAACACAAAATGTTACCTTATACCATAACTCAGCAGAGCTAAACAGTTCATTAACTGTCGCACAGTGGGCCGGAGTATCAGTTGCAGTATATATGCCTTAATTTTTTACAGTATTTGTTTTCTAGTAGCAGATTATGTACTGTAAATGCATTTTAATGAAAGCCTAATATCAATGTAAAAACATTCTCAATAGTCTTTAGGCATCTGCAGAGGTTAATTCTGTCTCTGGAATTTAATAGCTGTCCTTGACCTTCCATGCCTGCAGCCATAAGGAAAGGAATATGATATCCTTCATGATCGATACTTGAATACCAATGAAACTGTACCAAGGACTGAAACAAAAATAACCATCCCAGAGGAACAACAGGTTAACTGACTCCATTATTTGCATCAAAGAAAGTTCCAAAATTTGCAGTGGTTTTACGATCACTGTCAAGTTAAATAATTGCCAGTCTGAAAGTAAAATGTCTTTTACGCATTCATTAAAGGATACCAAAGCAAACCTTCTCGGTGATTTTGATCACGAGCTGTAGCTGTAAATCGAATCTGACAGCTATCAGTGACTTGTCTCTGACTCTTTTCACCTACATATTAGTTTATGTAAGAAACTGAGCAATAGCGCTGTATGTAATTTTGAAGATGAATCATTCAAGGCTGTTGCCTATAAAGCTTCATTTACTCGTATGCTGTGTCTTAGTTAAATCCATTATTGCCTTTAGTATTCCATTTTTCCATGTTTAAATTTATTTTATTTGCCTGCTCGCCTGTGAACGAGAGAATTGAAAAACCAAGAAACCTGCAAGGCTGCAAAGACTAAAATTAAATTAATGTCCACATCCTTGAGGTTTTGCCATGTCACAAATGCTGTTTTTCAACAACGTGCCTTTCAGAACGTGTATGTTCAACACCGCTTCTGCTTCCTTTATCAGATCTGCTCATACTGCAGTGCACTGTCCTCTGGAGTCATCTAAAACATGAAATGGGAAGTTTGAAATTAACTTGTTTCCCCCACTTTTTTTGCTCTGTAATACTTTCTATTGGTAAGCTGGAAAAGATGTGCTGCGTGGAATTAATCAAACTTATCAAGAAAGACCTTTGAAATAGATGGGTATGAAAGTCTTCTAAACACAAAGACAAAACATTTGAAATACAAAATGCTGCTGTTTGTGTCATTCCAAATCCATATCATTTCTCATGACTTCTCATAAAGGCCTTAGTATACAAATACATTTGTATACAAAAATTAAATTCCAGAACCTAAGCACCATCAGTCAGTGCCTTAGCAGTTAAGGAAATGCACAGTATTTGAAAAACTCTTCATTTCCATGACCTCAAGTTCAATGAACTGCTGTCGGTGTCTATAAATAACCTAAAAGATGTAAAAAAATAAAGTTGTGCTGCTGCAATGCGTCCTTTTTCCACAAGTCTAATCCATCTCACTGAGGGTGATAAGCATGTTGTGAGTCATCCCAAATTGCCTTTGTTTATACTTTTTATGCCAAGCCAAGTGAATCCCCTGTTGAGCTGTTTAATCTTCACTATGCCACTTTGGCACTGCACAGCTTCCTTGTAGGCACAGTCACAGAACGAGGGAGCATGAAAATTCAGCTTTTCATTGCGTTTTTAGAGTGTTTACTTATAGATCAAATATCGGATGAAGATGTCTGTTTTGTGGGGTTTTTCACGCTATAGTCCTTCTTAACACACCATGCTTCAAAAGCGTAGTGTGTTTCAACCATATCTGCTTCGCTTTCTAAAACTGTGATAAATAATGCCAACACAACAGCCTCTGAACAGCAGTTGTGCTGTGAATACAAAATCCCTTAATCCCACTAATATTTCCTGTTAGTTTTTCTATGTGGTGCAAAGGAATAGGATTTTTGCTGACACTGGTAGGTGTGTCTTTGCAATGTGTGCACAAATCTTTCACGTTCATTAAAACTTTCTTTGGACAGGTCAGTTAACACCAAACGTTGTTTCTGTTGATTCATAACATCATTGAAATTCTGCAACATCCAGTCCTTTTCTCTGACTTTCTATTGACAATAATTGAAAAAGAAAGTGTGTAAACTTTATTAAGGAGGTGTTAATTGTTATCTGACTCCTTCATGACTGCATCTCCCACTGCTGATGGTTCCCAAGGATCAATCCCACCCTGAGGTCATTAAAAATACAAGTGACCGTAGCATCAGACAAACTGTAAACTGGTGATAGTCCCTGCTTTTTAAAAACTCAAAACCAGGCAACGAAGCATCACCTAACATACTTATTTGTGTTGAACAGGAAAGGTGGTATACCAATACATGTAAACTTTCTCAGAAGTGGACTGTGCTCATAAAAGGAAGGTTGTGGGTTCAAATCATGGGTAGGGCGTTTGTGTTCTCCCTTTGAGCACTCAGCTCATAGTAAATGTCCATCTTCAGGGCTGGATTTTGGTGTTCGTAGGCTCTAGGCACTTTCACTCCGAAATGTGCAAAAAGAGGGGTAAACGCCAACTAAATGACATCGATTGACATGGTGCACTTTAAACTAGTCTAATGCTGAACCGTGTGATTGATGGAGCGATTCGAGCGACCTTCACTTCGATACTTCTAGTTTCTAGAACAGCCACTAGATAGCGTAGGATTACTGATTTGGAGCACCTAGAGTCACAATCACAAGCATGTTTTTTCTGCTCGTTTTTCATTAATCACTAGTGTTTCCCTCCTTCATAGGCCCTAGGCACTGTGCCTGATGGGAAATCCGGCACTGCCCATCTTTGTAAAAGGGTTCAAATTTACGACCCTTCGTGCTTAAATGTTCCTGCCAGACAACTAAGATAATAGTAAAAGTCACTTTTTTTGTTCTATTTTTATGGGCTTCTCTGTGTTGTGAGGATATCTGTGATCTGGCTGGTGGAATTTAATTGCAGAGAGACGAAGTTCTAATGTCCTAGTTATCGGTCATTTTTTCCCCACTGCCAGGATGGTCTGCTGGGGCTTCTGTCCTTCATCACAATGCGCTTGTGTTGCGATACAGACCTGTCTGCACGTGCTCGGTTTTTCCTGTACTGAGATGATTCTACTTTTTAAACAAAAGGTGTTGAATGTGATTATTACATGAACTAACAGTCATTTAATGAATTCATTCTAATGATTTAATTAGACAGCGCTGGAAAATATGTATGGTGTCAAAAACCTTATTAATGCATGTCTTGGGATTTTCCTTTTTTAGGGTACAAACTGTGTGTAAAGAGCCTGGTATTAAAAATAGTATTTTATGGATTTGCGTTCATTTGTTGATGTTCTGTTAAGGCAGTGGTCTCCCACCCTGGACCAATTCAGTTCTCTTAGGTCACCTGTTTTTAAAGACTGGCAACACGTGTAAGCTATTGATGAATTAGGCGAGGAATCTTTTCAGCTAAGAAAACTGTGGTCCATTGTGGTTGAAGACTAAAATCCAAGTGAAAAAAATCTTGCTCTTCTGATGTCAAGCAGGGGATCATGTGTTTTATGGGTTTCTTTTAATGATCCCCTTGTAGCCCTGATCCTTGAGAGAATGCAAAACAGGGACCGCCAACAGTGGTAAATGCACTTTTAAAGGGTGTCTAAATAGATCTCCGAATTAATTTAACAAAGCATGTGTTGAATTGTTCACAAAGGATTTGTGTCTATGGAAGTTGGTGATTTTAATGGTGAGCTACTGTACCACACTTGCTGGATTGGGTCTCCTAGGACCAGAGTTGGAGACGTAGCCAACTGTGACTGGGATTTCCCATTTTGTGATGGCACACAAGTGGATCAGCGCTGTTGGGGGTATAAGTGGGATTGGTCAGCCAAGGCGTTCTTGATTACTGGAGAAGTAATGACCCCCGAGACTTCTTCTGTCTACAACCTCACAGGAGGCCTAAGCTCATGTGTTCCTCACTTCAGGGAACACATCAGACGCACATTGTCTCTCATTGGCAGTGAATCTGCCAGAAATCACACCAGCGTCTTTAAAATCTCCAATATTTCAGTGACGTAATTATTTTTTTATTGAATTCAGTTTGAGGGCATTAATAATTGTTGTTGCCGCATTATTTCAGATTTGTCATATAGATATTGCAATATTGTAAATGTATCTTGGCTGTTAAAGACAGTCTGAAAGTTAAATCATCCATCCGTTTCCAGCCTACTTGTCCTGGTGGAGGTTGCAGCATGAAGGTAAATCGATTGTTCATAATTCAGTACTTTTTCTTCTAGCAGATTTGGTAGAAGACGCTTCCAGTAATTATGAGTAATAGATGTTAACAATAACAGTGCTGGTACATGCTGTGTGGAAGAAAAAAGTGCAGACAATGTTCAAGAAGCTCTGCAATGATCAGCTTGGCTAAATCATTGTGCATTTTTAAGATGTATTCCAAAACCTAGATGAACAGTTTAAATTGAAATCATTTTCATGGACCAGAGCAACTAAATGCAGCTATCTGGCATCTTCTCTGCAGTGTTGCTAGGTCAGCTGTAATGGTTGGAAAGTAACTGCCTGAGTATCTACAATTTTTATTATTACAGCACATTTGATTTAACAGGAGTGAACTATATTTCAAAAGTATTAGTATTCCACTTTATTTCTGTATTATTTTTTGGAACAGCCAACAAACATCTTTTCTTCTGAATTTCACGTTTAAGCTCGCTTTTTCCTATGGCTAACTCACTACACCTACATTTCATTTCTGCCTTTTAAAAAGTGCAGAGGTTTTAAAGTTTCAAAGTTTTCTTATGATATTTCACTTCTAACTTTCTTTATGTTTTTTGAAGGGGGGCATGGTGGCGCAGTGGTTAGCATTACTGCTGCACCTCTCGGCACTGATGCGTGGCGTTCAGTTCTGACCCGGGGTGCTAGCTTCCTGTGTTCACATAGGTTTCCTCCCACAGTGCAAAGACGTACTGGTAGGTGAATTGGCTTCTGGGAAAACTGGCCCTTGTGTGAGTGTGTGCCCCCTGTGATGGACTGGCGTCCTGTTGCTTGCTGGGATGGGCTCCAGCTCCCACGTGACCCTGAAATGGATCAAGCAGATAGAAAAAGGATGGACGGATGGATCTTGGAAGTGGTGTTTCTCTCTTTGTAAATGAGAGAAACCTACAGTAGTAAGTTGAATAGTCTAGTTTTAGTGGAAGTACAGGCCGTGGCAGCCGATGGAGTGCTCTTTCACGGCTTTGTGGCAGGATTATTTTATCACACTGTGTTTCCACACCAGCGGGTCTCAGCCTGGACCCTTCACTGAAGCGTGGCATGGCGCTGCTGGTGTCTGAGGCTTGCTGTGCACCTGGGCCTCACGGGAGGCGTGAAGTAATGCTCAGACAGCTATCATTGCTTTGTCTCCAAGCTACTGCACTTCAGCAGCAGGTTCTCAGCTGTATTTGCTGTATTTATAGAAGGGGATTTCCAGGCTTACTGAGTGGGATGTGAGGATATTAAAGTTTTTTAAATAAATGACTAGACCGCCTTTGCCAGCTTCGTAACTGATTAAGCAGGTAATACAGTATGTTAAATTACAATCATTTGGAACCAAACTTTGACCCTTTAGGGCCCTTTAGAGATCTTTATAATAATTATTCCTTACAGTTATACGCTTAGCACTTTAAGGCTAATGGGGACTCCCCTCCACCAGTGTGCAGCCCCACCTGGATGGTGCGATGGCAGCCAAAGTGCGACAGTATACTCACCACATACCAGGTATCAGTGGAGAGGAGAACAGAGTGATGAGGCCATGGTTGGTAAAGGCCAATGGGACATTTAGCCAGGATGCCGGGGTAACACCCCTACTCTTTTCAAGAAACGCCCCGGATTTTTAATGACCTCGGTTTTACGTCTCATCCGAAGAACTGCCTTTTTACGGTATAGTGTGCCCATCACTATACTGGGGCATTAGGACCGACACAGATTGCAGGGTGAGCGCCCCCTGCTGGCCCCTCTAATACCTCTTCCATTAGCAACCTTAGCTTTCCCAGGAGGTTTCCCATCCAGATACTGACAGGCTCACACCTGCTGAGCTTCAGTGGGTTGCCAGATTACAGTAATTTAAACTGATTGCTTGCTTAATTGATGAGTGATTTATTTCTGAGATTGGATTTGGGGTCTGCAGGACCAGTGCTCTGCTCTGGGGAAAACCAGATTGTTAGTGGACTGGAAAGCCTAGGTACTGTACCTCTGGATCTCCCGACCCGGTATGGTAGGTATAGGGGTATAGGAGACACTATACTGCAGGTAGTGAGACCTTTTCCTGAGATCTTAAATCAAGACCTGTTGACAGTACTTCGATAACTGTGGTCATTAAGGATTCAATGATGCTGTTGTTATTGGCTAAATTCCGTTTCAGGCTTGCTCAGGCTGCTTAATCCAATTAGTGAAGTAATTTCCATCTTCTCCACCTGATCTTCTGGGTAGTGAACCGTCAGTGCAGAATCATCACAGTGTGTGTAGTGGGTCATCTCCTATAGAGTAAATCAAGAGTACTGTACAATTGCAGGGGATTTTTCAATTTGTATTATTAATTATCATGATGACCTCCATTACATTAGTGGCTATGAAAGGAAAGGCTGCTGCTCCCAATCTTCTCCAACTGGGCTGTGCCAGGTAATTTCAGGTGTACTCGAGCTGAGACCACCTACATAACTGCTCAGCCCTGTCTTTCATATGAATACGTGTTCTGGTTAGAGACCACAGGCAGGAGAAGACTGAAACGTGACCCTGTTGGTCAGGACTCTAGGGGAAACCAAGGAGACTGCGCTTTCACTGAGGCACAGGGATTTCTGATTGGTGCTGAGCACTGAAGAAATATTGAGGAATCCTGCCTTTAAATGTATGGTCCCCAGCTTCTGGGCTTTAGTACAGCAAGTCCAGATTGGAAATTTCTACTTACTGTACATGGGATTTGTGAATGATGCTGGGAAGCAATTTTTAAAAAGCTTTCTAGTTTTGTTGTTATCATCTGTTTGTAGGATCATAATCTGCAGCATGTATTCTCTGCAGGTTCCTGGGCAGCAAATTTTCTGTTCAAGGTTTTTTTTCTGGAAAGTGTTGCAACTATTTTCTTTTAAGGAGCTACAGGGCAGCACAGAAATATATAAAAAGAATACATTAATAACAGCAATGCCCAGATTATTCCCTTCAGTAATTTCTGTAAATTGCTCCTTTGACTGAAAAAGTAATTATATGAAGTGCCTTCCAGATTTATTCATACACCCAATGAAATCAGAAAAAAACAACAATTAACAGAATGTTTTACTGATCTTGTCCAGTCAAAGAAATCTACTGTAAGTGTTATAGTATAATCTTAATAGCCTGCACAGAGCAATGTCATATTTAGCATAGTTTTAAGTCCAGAAAACATATTTGGTCACATTTGTTCGTACCTCTTTACTTAGGATTTTGTAAATCCTTCTCTTATATTGTCAAGACACCTCCTGTAATATTTGAGTTTTAGATTCTGGCACTTCTGAGGGAGAACCTTCAGACATTTTGGAAATTAGGGATGTTCATTTAAGTGTCTTAAGGTATCACTGTCATACAAAGGTGTCTGGTACAGGCTTTCTGGTCAGGTGGTTGAGGCACAAACTCTGGGCACCTTTAAGAAATGGCTGGATGAAATTTTAGGTTCACTTAGCCACTAAACTACCAGACAAGCAACATGGGCCAAATGTCAACCTCTCGTTTGTGGGCTGTTCTTGTACTGTTATTTTCATGAGCCTTTGCTTTCCATGAGAGGACTCATGGATCTTTAGATGCAGAATAAACCCAAAATATGATGGTACCCCTGCCATATTTCAAAGTAGGCATGGGTATTTTCTCAACATGAGTTTCAGTTCATTTTAAACCGAACAATGCTAATGAATGTGCCCCAAAAACTTTTTCACCTCTCTAGACCATGGTTCCAAAAGAGGCTTTTTCCTTGCACCCTAGTCTTGTAAATGGAGCTGGATGCTAGTGTTTGAACCTTTGTTTTCTGGAAATGCCATTTTCTGTTGAGATCTCCAGCTGCTACAGTATGTCTGGATGTCTTACATACTGTTATACAGATGCAAGAAATAGACAATCCTCTTCCTGGTAAGGCTGCCACTTACTAGAAGTGATAATAGACATTACAGTAGTAGATTCAGTTTTCTGTGTTTTGTCAATGACCATTTGCATCAAGTCTTTCAAAAACTCCGACCTTAACTGTGATGTTGTATTCAACCGCTGAATGTCATCTGTGTGTTATCTCCTTTTATGTCCCAGAAACAGGACATCTTCAGAGCCCTCTATATATATGTTTGAGGGTTCCTTCGATAATTCCAAAGAGCCAAATGTTACTGTAGATTTGTTTTGCTTGGATTAAGTTTAAAGAAACGCTTAAAGCTGTTAACTGTGATACTCGCGTTTTCTGAAATTCAGTTATTTCTGACAAATGAGATTGTGCTATGTAATTCTATTACAATTACAATTATTACAATAATGTAATGTAACTAGTACAGATTTTCTAGCAAGTTACAGTAACTACAGTACATCTTCCCCTTTTTGTTGCATTATTCTTGAACTAAAGCTCAGGAGATTTACAGTAAACTATTTTAGCAGTCCTTATTTTCTCAGGTTCTAGTAGTCCTCTCATCTAAATTCACTAGTTGTGAGGTCCTTCTCTGTTTTTCATTCGTTAGAAACCATGGCTGTGTGTGCATGTGGAAATTAACCAGGAGAGATGTCAATGCCTTCGGCATGGATAAATTGAGAGATCTGCCTTAATCAATGAACATGATGCAATGAGAGAAATTGCTAATTAATGCAGTTGTTCAACAAGCAATTCAGTCAGCCGTTGATGAGAGGATGTTCAGCTATTTTCTAAGGGCACTAGAAGACTCTTCTTGCAGTACACGTTTCTATAAGGTTGTCCTAAAGAAATAACTTTAAATTAATACTTGTAATGCTTCTGTATACCGATTACAACTTTAGACTTTTTCGGTGTTTGTGCACAGTTTGTCAATTATCAAAATGTATGTTTCTCCTAATTTGCAATTGCTATAGTACCTCTTACTGCTATATTTTTATTCCTCGTATTAACTATAACAGGTACTCCTGCTCTTGCCAGATGTCATGTCTATTGTAGCTTTCTGCTGAAATAGCACTTGTTCTTGCTTCGTATTATATAGCTTCAATTGATTCCTGGTGGAATTAAAGAACAAGCAATATCTGTGATTGACATAGTTGCTTAATATTTTATAGTCACCTCATGAAATTGGAAGTAAATGTTTGGTGAAAAATAAAATCAGATTATTGTGAATAACATAGGGGACCAATTCCATTAGTTAATTGCACACATCTAATTTATGACGTTATTAACACCACAGCTTGAGTCTATAGGCCTGGCACAGTAATGTGCTGTAAGAAGTTGTTTTTTTTATATATATACCAAAGAATATCAAAATCTAAAAATGTCCTGAAGTGGAATTTTATTTTGATTACGGTCATATTTATTACAGTTATAGGAAAACTGAGTCTTTAGATCTGAAAATTCTTTTTGGTGAAACATCTTTAAGTTTAGGGTGTTTTATTGTTTTATTAATCTCACCACAACTTTTTTTTATCTTAACATGTGATTATGTACCTTGTTGACTTCAGGTACTTTTTTCTTTGCTCCAAAATTCCATCAATCATATGTCAAAAAACATCTTTTAAGCTGTCACTTATGATAATAGACCTAATTAAGAATTTCGATGCATTCAGTAATTGAGAACACTATTTTAACAAAAAATAAAGTAGCCTCGAAGGAATGGTATTTAAAGGAATGGAGAATTGCTTTTGCCATTAAAATTCAGTACATTATGGTTTGAGATGACATAAAAGGTAACATAACAAATGATATTATTTCTAAATTTACAAGCTCCTGCAGGTACAGTATTAGTACAAGCTCTTACCTGAAGCATGGTGGGTCAGTGCTTAGCTTTGCTGCCTCTCAGTACTAGGGCTCTGGGTTCAGTTCAGAATCTGGGGTGCTATCTGTGTTGAGTTTATATGTTCTCCGTGTGTTTGCGTGGGTTTCCTCTGGGTGCTCTGGTTTTCTCCCACAATCCAAAACACTGGTAGGTTACTTGGCTTCTGGGAGAACTGGTCCCGTTGTGAAGTGGTTAGAAGATGAATGGATAATCCATATTTTCCATTCATATTTCTAAAAATGGTTTAGTAACACAGAAAAAAAAACTTTTACACATAAGATATTTTTCACCACAGTCTCTAGGGACAGTAGAAATATTTTTTAAACAAGCTCAGCACTCGCTTGTATAATGCATTTTTTAATCGGGACCATCCATTGCAATCAATGAAACATTTATTCTGTAATCACAATGGCAATGAGGCAGTTGTGAGGTCCTGAACATAGACACATGGTAGATGCATTGCAGGCCTGTAGTGGTCAGTGGTGGGCATGGCAAACCTGCCTGTCCGCTGGCTGCAGTGTTCAGAGCTGGGAGTTTGCGAGACTTCAGGAGGCCTCGTATTCTGTGCATATCTCTAATGCTGTTGGCATTCCATTACATTTCAAAGGGGAAATTATCAGCTTTCTCGGCTCATCTGGCGAAGTCATTCTTTCGCCACTTTGTATCCATGGAATTGGCAGTGCAAGCTCCATTATGAAAGGGTGTTGGCATATTCATGTTACACAGGTTGAGACCATCGTGTGTGTGTGTGGGTGTGTGTGTGTGAAAAGGAAGTATTAAAAATTTGGTTGAGTGCAGGCGAAAGAAGGGAGATACTGTAGATGTGTGGAATGTTTGCAGAAAACATAAGTGGAATTTGAGAGCCACTGGAAGGCATGGTAATCTATGTGCAGAACCAAAATGTTAATCCTACAGTAAATATATGCATGTCCTAAATGCAGTATATGCTAAAAAAGCCTCTCCAAACATGAAACATGAACAAGTACTTAATGGCAGTTGCAAAATTTATGCGTACACCTACGTGTTCCATATATTGCTGAGCATTTACCATCCATGTTCAATCAGACACTCACCTCCAGAAATGAAGGTCACATTTTCCAGTTCAGGACTTTATTGATGTGCACTAAATAAGATGTAAGGGAAACGCTGTCACTCTGTATTGATGGAGCTTACTGTATGCTAGAGTGGATAGTGATTTTGTTTATTCAAACTGAACGCTGCATTTATCGAACCAGCTGTCAAGGGTGTAACTAGTTGTACCTGTCCCTAAAACACATTCGATGAATCCATGTGCTGTGGCTGAATGGCAAAATATTTGTTTCAGCTGAAAAATGGAATGCCTTTTCGGTTTAAATAGAAGCAGAAGATAGAAGGTATAGGCACCTTCCCCACAGTGGCCCTGTACAGCTGAAGACGATAAAGGATCATTCACCAGTGTTGCTTGATAATAGCAAGATAATGTTTAATATTGGGGACTGTGCTTTTGTGCTAAACTGCAGGAATGAAGTGTGTCATGCCTGCCACAACATTTGGTGTTTCAGGTCGTACAGTACTGTATATGAAAGTCGAAATTGTAAGCTTCATAAACGTTTTTCCTCTCTACATCTGTTACCAACCCCAGTTAGGGTATTTGTTGTCTACCATTAACATTACTACAATATAGTAATAGTGCCTTTATGTTTACACAACAATACAACAATATAATTTTTTTCTCTTATAGGTCTAAACTTTCTGTAATTAAGGTTTCTATGTGCTAAGCTTTTGAAGTAAAACGGTTGTGTTTCAGTGTGCTACAATAAAACAACTAAAGAGGAGCAACATATGCATTGTCATTTATCCGTCTACATATTTAATAATGCATATTGTTTAGTAGATGCAGGTTACTTTAAGACATAAGACAGTATTGCGTATAAATTGTACTGTAAGCCTTGCAGAAAATAAAATTCACAGCAGCAGAGCAAGACAATGATGAATTTGTTGCTGAAGTGAGTGAACTTCACTTGACTAACAAAAAGCTTCTGAAATATATATACTTCTAACAAATGATTGTTTTTGTTTTTATGCGCTGCAGATTTTAAGCATTACAATTGATCTTGAATTTAATGCTATGAAGTTGTGTGTTTCATTTAAGAATATGAAGTTTTTCATTTGCAGCACGGCCATTCATGCTGTAAACAGTGCTCAATCAGCAAAGAAGTACTGTTTGTTTTCAACATAAAATGGGAAATGTGTAATAATGCATTTCCATTGGTTTAAATGAGCACTTATAATAAATTAATGTTATAAGGGGTTATACACCACATAAGATGTATATTTTTTCCAAATTAATTGTAAAAGAAGTTAAGTTAATTAAGTTAATTTTACAAGCATAATTACAAACACATTCAATAAGTTTGTTTTGCTGATCTATTCACTACCAAGCTCCTGCTTGGTTCATTTTGTCATTTTGGAACGAATTGTCTGTCAATGCTGTGTCAGAACAATGGCAACCCTGCTCAGTCACTTTTCTTTTTTTAACTGCTGCAGACTGAAGAAGAAGTCCCAGTCGGTGGACATTACTGCTCAAGGATATTCTGGTCCCCTGGTAGCCGACACAACGGCATCACAGATCACCAGGCCAGCGCCACCTGTTGCCAAGACAACCACTTCTGAGGAAGAAGACAACAACGCAAGCAATTCTCAGAAGCGCAACCCTCGACGCAGTGAGCTGAAGAGATATTACACCATAGGTAAATGAAGCTGGAAATTCAGAACCGCAGATTTGGGTTCGTGAGTCCCTGGAAATGTGTTCGTTTTGGTGATGTGTCCTGGATCATTTCTTTTCGTGCTTAGGCACATGTTTGTGCCAGTTAAGTCACAAGGTATTACCAAGTCTTATAAGATGCAGTTCTGACTCCGTTCAGTTTTTGACCGTAGAGGTGTTAGTGCGTACGTAGGCTTTTAATTACGCTTTTAAAGTCCAAAGATTGGCCATTTGTTTTTTTAAGAGATTTACACGTGAGATATTTGATACATCAAAAATTAGTGAGTAGTGCTTAACAATAGAAGGGTTTGGTATGGGTAAGTGGTTCAGACTTGCTGAATAGTTGTTTTCGGAGACCACAGCTGGGTTTTCCTGGCGTAGCATCTTATACCAGATGACAACAACTCAGCCTTTTGCTTTGCTCTTCATGAATTGCTGCCTGAAGGAGATCCATTTGGTCCGAAATTCATTGTATCTTTAGCGATTAAAACCAGTCTTCCTTATTTGCAGGGGATATATACAGTAAAACTAGAACTGTCTGCAGATGATGAAACACATTAAGTACTGTATATACTGTACATTTAAAAAAGCTTTTCTATACCTTATACATGCAGTGTACTGTACCATAGGGTATGCCTAATACACAGTGCCAAACAACCCAACTATACCAAAAATGAAAAAAACCTGGCATGAAATACAGTTTTCTATTATACTGGTTTGTTGTATGAACCCATCTCTTGTAGGATTTGTTTGTTGGGGCCCATTGAAAGATAAATCATCTTCATTCAGTGGTCATTGGACTGAATTGAAGTTTCTAATTTTGGTAGCACATACAAATTGAAGCTCCTGTTATGTAACTAAAGCCTGAAGTTACCCCTCTGAGGAAGCTGAATAATTAGTAGTGGATGGAGGCCCGTCATAGATTGGTGTCAGAGTCAATGTCTGTCATTGACATTGCCTAGGACGATAGAGAGAAAATTAGCAGACCTCCTTTATCTTTCACTTTGCTGCTCTGCACAATTAACGAAAAATGACATTTAGTCTTGGCATGAACTGTATGTAATGATTGGCACATAGATTAGAACAACTCTAATGTGCATAAAAAACAGTATTGTAGAACTGGGAATTTTGAGAAGCTTGTTCTAAAAAATGTGCTTCTTCTCAGCTTCTTCTGCGCTGGGAACTCGTACTTACTCAGCTATTTTACAGAATCGATGTAACCCATGTGATCAGACCGCAAATCCAGGCATCCAGTCTACATGTCTAAATGAGCTTCAATGATGCACTAATGAAAGCAATGGAGGGCCTTGTTTAAGATGTAGGGTGAGTGTCTGGGTTTTTAAAGCCAATAAGACTGGCTCTTATTTATTCGTTTACAGTACATGCGTCTTTGTATTTGGAGGGCTAACAGGATTTTTACCGACCTGTCTGTCTGCACTTGTACAGGTACAGTAAATATGAGAAGCATTGAAGTGGAGCATCAATAAGACTCTCAGTTTGTTTACACCCAGCTGGGATAGAGAATAGTGGTTCTTTCAGATCAAAATATTCTGCAGGGATTTCATCTTGACTAATTGACACTGTCTGAGCGCTAATGGCGGTGACCTTTCTCCTGGAAAATACGTTTCTTCTGAAGTGACAGTTTTGGACATTCTGGGACAATCCAGACAAATGTCACACGAAGTAATAAGAATATCCAAACTGGTTTCTGGTGTTTGGTGGTAGAGCTCCTTCTGTGTTAATTACTAGATAAGACATTATGTTCTCTGGAGACACTAGAGCACTGGCACCAAACTTTTCTCTTCAAGAAAGATCTGTAATCCTGACAGCAGAGGATCAAATACTACACTATGATTATTATTCCTTGATTCTAGTCCTTACTAAATAAATGAAAAATCTAAAATGAGCTTGAGTTTTAGGTCCACATCTAATGGATTACTTCTTTTGATAACTATGTGTCTAGAGAATTATCTGAAATGTTTGGAAGATCACACTAATTTTCTTGAAATAAACTGTAAAATAGAAATCATATTTTTAATGAGCACTTGTATTCTGGGGATTGAAACTACATGGGCTACATGTCCATTTCAGCTTACAACCAATATAAAGTACAAGACACTTTCACTGAAACATTGCACATTAATAGCAACTCTACTCGGTGACAATTAGAATCACAGAACCGCAGGGCTTTATTTGGAAGGCCGTTTATAGGCATTTGTTATACAACCCCAGACAGCCTCCTGGATAATAAACAGTGCATTTACACTAGAACTAGTATTTCAGAACTTTTAGGCTAATGCAAAAGTGACCTGATCTTAGGTACTTATGATGATCAAAATGAGCTTAGCCAATTATAACCTGTGCACATTTTCTAAAAGAACAGTTTGAAGACTTCACTCTTCAGAGACTCACTTATGACGGTTGAATGGGATCCATGCTCGCCTGCAGAGCGGGTCATTATTTCACGGGTTATCTAGCCCCTTATGGGAGCAGCACATCTCTCACTGAAGTCACAGCAACTCTACAGACTGTGCTTAATTTGTCCCAGAGCTCAGTTAAGGCACCTCACAGTTTGAGTGTGTCCACACTCCTGGACCTGAAGGCACAGCTCTGGCACCTCCTCATGACATGAAATATTTAACATGCGCATTTTCAATTTCTAACAGGAAAGATGGCCGGTGTTTTGCTTTCCTACATATTACATTTCTGTGAGGTATTTTTGTCCTATAAATAATTCAGGTTTTCCAGAGCAGAGGGTTTGAATATTTACCTAGTCATGGCTTTTCCATTTTTCTTTCATACAATATTATCCATTTACGTATCTTTTTGTTTTTAGCTCTGAACGTGTTGAGGAGTTTCCATGTGTAATATCGATTTCTACTTCAAAGTTAACTTGCAAACTTAAAAACAACAATATGTGAAAAAAACATAGTACTTTTTCAAAGGAACTGCAATTCTTTGCAAATTAAAGTTTTTAAAAAGTACCTTTGAAAGCAATTACCTCAAAATTTTATATTGTTCCTGAAATTTCCTGGTTGAAATAGAATTTGAAACATTTTTTTTTTTGCTAAATTTTGGATGATATTCTCCTGAAGATTAATTTCAGATTGCATTACCAATTTCAGAAGGCTTATCTTTATATTGTCAAGTGTGCCATCTGTTGTGCAGTTCTAATTAAAGTTTTATTAAAATTTGAAATTTAACATATTTCAATTTAACTTGAAAGACACTGATCTAGTAGCTTTTTGTTTTTAATACATATTGCAATCCACAAGTGTTTTTGTACTACCTGTGACCTGTGTGGCACTATAAAACATACAGTATACAGTATGCCAAGACAGAAAATGAGCTCTCTAATAAGTAACTCCATTTTAAACACATTATAAAGGAGGAGAACTTCCTTCTCATCCAGGGTGTGCCCTGTCTTGTGCCTGTTATTGCCTGCAACCCTGAATTGAAGAAACAGTAAGAAAACAGATGGCTAGATGGATAGAGGGGAGAATCTTATTTCATCCACTCAAAAAATAAGTTAAAGCCAATTAAAGTATAAAGCTTCCCAGTGGAACTTTGAATGTAGGATAATGAACTTTGAAATGTTCTTCCTTACACTTTCATTGAAAGTAAGTTGTCTTAACCCATCTCTATTAAAACATGATCAAAACTGCTAACAAAGAAAAATGAATGAAGGACAATGGGCTGCAGCTAATTCTGTGTTGGGTGTGCAAGGTTAATCCCTTATGAAAACTCAGTTAATCCTGTAAATACTACCTTTTACTTTTGTTGAACGCTAGTGTGGTTCTGTTCTACACGATATTGTATTTAGGTACATGTTCTATCTTGTATAAAAAGAGTCAGAAATAGATGGTTCATGTAACCCCAACCCTAGCTTGGCCTGAAATATATGGTCATGTAAATACCATGTTAACAGTATTTTTCGTACGATTGAAAAACTTGCCAAGAAGATGCATTTTCGAAGCTGATGCACTTTCAAAAGTGCATTCATTTTTGTGCACATAGGCACCTTTTGAATTCTGTTGAATGAAGGGCTTCATAGACTGATCACAGAAGTACTCAGTTTAAACCCCAGCTAGGGTTAGGGTTAGCATTCCCACAGTTGTTAGACATTTTGTAGACATTGTATTTTGGATCCCATATGAATTTTAGGAAGAGTGATACTTTTCTCTTTTTTTTTTTGATAGATTTGGCTGCTTAAAGTGAATAGCTTACATTTAATAATTTTTATAAATAATAGAAAAGAGTTCTTTTCCATATTATGGTTATTGGATGTGTTCTTCGAATACGTAATAAAATTACATGTGCGGTTTTCTTGCTGTCGATTTCTTTAGAGGTTCGAGTTCGAAATGAGCTCTTGTTCATATTTTAAGATACGTGTGCCCGGTTGTATTGATTATGATGTCAAATCATATGATATCCATCATGTCGGTTGTGTCGAAGGTGACGTAAACTGCACACAAACACAACTACAGTCTTGGCACATTTAGAAGTGTTACATGCAGAGATTTTGTTTTATTTCACTTTGCCAATAAGAGAGTATATGGATTATTCTTTCTGTGTGCAGGGAAATAGTCTTTTGCAGGCTTGTGTGGCATATACAGTATCTGTCCCAAGAACGTTAAGAATTCCACATGGAAGGAAAAGGTACTTAAGAGCTCATTAGAAGAGCTATTAGGCAGCTATATCCCATCTGAAGGTTATTGTCAGTGCTGTAAGTGAGTGTTGGTCTGGCCCTTGGAAGCAGTAAGCATTTTTAGGACATTTGCACAAGCCTCACGTGAATGTATATCCAAGTTATGTTATTTTTTTTTTAACATTAAGGTTGCTGTGATTTTGAAAAAGCCACATATTCTTTTGCAAATTCTTTTCTGAGTGGTACCTGACAAATTTCATTGTCAAGCCCTTAAGATCGTACACGACGAATTACTAAAATGAAATTAATATTTTCTTTTGAAAGGAAAAATGAATTTTGATCTCTGTGAATTTTGTGTTCTCTAGCTTCTTAACAGGAGGAAATGGTTTTATTTCATCAGGTCGATAGCCGTAATGTGATTTTTTAAATTAATACCATTGTAATGTTTATTCATGTGTAATGAATTTTCAATTTCCAGTGGGAGTTTGTCCAAAATGAAATATGATCTCAAACGTTGGATGTTACTGGAATTGATGAGCGACTGTTAATAAAATCTTTAGTCCTTCCATCAAGCAATTTGCAATGCTCAGGTTTCCTTTTATTTAGTTTGCAGGAACACAAATATTTACTATACCCTGCTTGTGCGTCCCATGGATGTAATGCTGTTATTTATATTCTGCCACAAAGAATGCTGGCTGGCTAGATTTAAATTCACAGCAGTTCAATAGATTGAGCCACTGTCAGCTGAGACTCTGGCTGTTATTATTTAGCAGCGCTGTATAAATGCGACCAGAGCAAAGCTGGGAGATATTGTTTTCTTTTTAAGTCACATCTATGACTTAGTGCACTGGGACTTAACCATAACATTAGATGATGGAGATTGCTGGTGCTCCAGGCAAAGCATGAGCACCGGTTCCTCTTAGCTCAGCGCTTATATAGAACAGTAGTGCCTCTGAATATATATTTAACTAGATTCTGAAGCCCAAGCACTTCTTGTTCTTGTCTTGCCTGTTTTCAGTTGAATGGAAACAGTCAGGGATCCTGAACACAACTAGCTGTCCAAGCACGCTAGAGTGTCTGTGGAAGGTTGGGTTAAGTGTGGGTCGTGTCACCTCTCTGAGAGATTGGTCATGAGGATGTTCAGTACAGCAGAGGGAGGGCAAAGGTCTGCTGGAGCAGACTTGCCAAGGTTGATGGTGATGGCTGTCGAAAATCAATTTGGTAGGAGCGGCACCTGTACAATATACCCTGTCAGACAGCGTTGTCTCTGGTGTTTAACTTTACCGGCAGGGCGATCTAGATTGCTCTTTCAGCGCAAGTACAGTTTTGTTCCTCGTGTATTAAAGTCTTGCAGGTGTCATAATGGATAGTGAAAACATTGAGAGACATTTCCATTATTTTATAAATGCAGCAAATATTATAGCACATCCTAAATGTCCACAGGGAATAAACAGGCTATTGTGTCTTTGCTTTCACACTAGATGGCGCTTAACCACACAACTATGCAATATAATATACAGTGCCCTCAAAGTGCTGGGTTAGCATAAGTCAAAACTGTGCAATGCATCTGGGTGGCTGGGGTGTTGCAGCACGTGATCTTTTAATAAATGAGTATCAAGAAAAAGGACACAGATGAAGTTGTAATGCACAAAGCTAGTGTGAGGGAAAAAAATCCAGAAACCACCTAAGCTTCTCTTTGAACTGTTAACTTCATCAATGTTCCTCTCTAATAATCAAGACAGCTACTGCAAGTTGCTTACAAGCTTCACAAACAGCTCCTCTCCAAGAGTCTAGTCAAATACACTTACCAAAAACTAAGTCTATTTCTAAAACTTTCCTGAAAACCCACAGCACACAGACTGTTTTCTCATTTCTGCCTGTCTCTCCTGGAAGGTTAGCTTCCAGATCTTTAAGTCATCACCAGACCAATTGTCTTCTCCTGCGTGGTCAGGTGACTGAGGGTGGCAGGACCGCCAAGCTTTCTGGGTTATGTGGTTCCAGTCAGAGCTGCCATCGTAACTAAACATGCTGTTCACTCACACCTGTTATTTTTGCTTTACAGTCCAAGCAATTTGTATTTGTAATCATGAGGTTAATATAAATCATAAGTACAATATCCTTTTTTATTTTGTATACCTACATTTGACAATGTATACATACATTTGATCCAGTGACTGCAAAAACATTCCTTGTGTTCAACCATGTGATGTCAAGTGACCTTAGGTTTTGAAAAATTCACTTTAAAGTAAATTTCAGAGTGTAAAAAGTCACTGTTTGTTTGCATATCCCATTGAGATAATAACTGCATGAAGTCTGCAACCCACTGAGCCTTCCCAAACTCTTTGAGTAATCATTTGAGATGCTTAGCCAAATCTCCTCTGCAGTAAATTTGCATGCTTGTCCATTCATGATGTGTTCAGATATGAAGTTTGACTTGGACAGGCTATGATTTTCCATTTTTGCTCATGTTGAATTCCTTCTTTGTATTGGCCATGTTTTGGCTCATTGTTGTGTGGTATTGAGAAGCACAGTCAGACACGTCTGGAAGTATTGTCTATATCAGCAAGCAAGCAAAAATGTTTCTGTGAATGTCGGAGTGCTACAGCCATCATTCGTTTCACCATCACTTAAGACAAATAAGACATTACCTCCACCAAGCTTTAGAAGTACAAAATGAGTCAGGAGGGCTTCAGAACAGTTTTATGGACAGATGAGACTAATGTACACTGTTGCCAAACTGATAGATGAGTTAAAATGTGGTCTAAAGAACACTACTTCATCTGTGAAGCATGATGGAGGTAATGTTATATATCCCCACAGCCTGTTGTATTAAGAATTACCTATTGTTCTGCAAAGAATTATGTCTTTGTGCTTCACAAGGCTTGTAAATGCTCAATTGTATTATTGTGTTTGTGGGGATATCCCATTGATTCTGTTATTTTCTATTCCAGACTAATGAAACTCCTTACAGGATAAAATACTATGGGAAGAAATACTTTGGTACTTACAGAATTGAAAGATGATGCCATTTGATTTGTTTATTAATAATTATTAATTATTAGTAATTATTTTAAAAAGACACATAGTGGGGAAGTTCACAAACTGTTTGACAGGAGTTTCTATCCTTTTGGGGTATGCATGATAGTAATACTGTACATGCCCACGTATACACTGATTCCAGAGAGGCTTTTCAGATTTGTATCATGAAACAAATGTAATGGACAGTGTGAACAAATGATAAATGTATACGACATTTTGTACCCTGTCCTCACAGTTTGCCCAGGACCTCCGTAAACAGTTTCTAATTTTACTGAGCCAAAATGGCTTTGACGTTTCCTACACAGTGGATCCAATGGTGACAGAGACGGTTGAGTCACTGATGGTAGTTGTTAAAGACTACATCCATAGCCACGAAAAATAGTCACTGTCCCTTATTCATTGTTATGTTTCTTTTTTGCCCGTGACATTCAGTATAGTAGTTATCGTTATACTCAATTCTTAAACACGGTCGCTGGACCAAATGCAATTGTTTTACTGCTTAGTGTATCAAAGCACTGTAGCTGTTCAGTACTAGGAACTGTATATTTCAAACACTATATAGCACTATATATTTTTAAATGAAGAGTAAGCAGTTTCTGCAGCGGCCAGGCAATATTGATTCATTCTCCGACATCATTTTGAGAAATGAACATCTGCCTTTCTAAACTACTGTTATTGATTTTAGTTTATTATTATTTTATGTGTTTTTTTTTGTACTCAGAAGTGCTATATCTTCATACTTTTATTTTAAAATTAAACAGTAGGGGGAAAATGTAAAATTCATGTAGCAGGACGATGAAGTATCTTAAAAAAAGACTTTTAAATTGAATTTGTTTTAAAAATTTACAGCCATGCTTTAAACTATTTCCTCGGCTGTAGTGCACTATTAAATAGGACCACAAGGAGAGCATGCAAGCTCTACACAGACAGAAGCCCACAACCAGAATAAAACCCAGGTCACTGGGCCTGTGAGATAACAGTGCTTACTGCCACATCACTGTGCCACCCTCACTCCCACCCACCCACTGTAGTATACAAAGTTTTAGTCCAAAGGCTGGAAGTTTGGATTTTAGGGTTTCAAGGTACTGTGATGGTTAATGCATCTGTTGTGTGAATATGTTAAAAAGACCCTTCAACTTAAAGTACTTAAAGTAGAGGCACAGTACTGTATTACACTGAAGTAATAAACATTCCTTAATTCTGTAACAATTGCAATGAATACATCTCCTTGGTTCATTAGACATATCTCTCTACTCTCTTTTTTCAGTCATAAGGCGATTTCAAAATTTAGTTTCGTTGCTTGAAAAAATTAAGGTTTGCCCAGCTTCCTTAAAGTCATATGAGATTTCCAGTCTATATTTGACAGTCTATATTTGAAATGTAAAATACAATCATTTTATTCCAGGAACTCCACAGTTATTTTTGCCAAAAGGACAGGCAATGCAATAGTTCCGCCGAAAGTGATTTTCAGACCTTCGTGTTCCTGACCAAAAGAAAATTCAAGAGACAAAATTCAGAGGTTGCACTCAGAGGTCAGAGGTCAGTATGTCGTTGAATTGAGGCCTGGGGAATTTGTCTGCATGGAAATGTTCCTCACAGCTCTTTTTAAAAAAGAAGATTTTGCATTGAAGTAAAAGGCTTTTAAAATCACTCTCTATATGTTTGCATTCACAAAGTTAAAATGTCATATTTCAGTCACACTTTTTAGTAATGGGCACACATTCCTAATGAATTCTGACAGACTACAGTGCATTAATATATATATAACAAACCTCATATTTGCATACTGTAGTGTCATTGGCTTCATTATGTTGGTAAGGAGAATATTTAAGACTTTTACAACAATAAAACTGTGCATTTCAGCCTCAGTTTTACAAATGTTAAATATCCAGCACGGATAAAGTGTGATGGGATTTCTTGAAAAAAATTCCAAATATTTTCCTGATCAAATTACTTTGGACTTCCTAAAGTAAATAGAGATGGTTGTTATTCTTTATTAGAAAATCCTCTGTCTGTTTTATAGGGTTGAAAGAAAAATCTTTTATACATCTTATCTCAGTGGTAACTTTTCTTTAAGACCTGGTAAGAGCGGAGTGGAGGAAAAAAATAAACTCATACAGTAGGAAAGGCTCCATGTTTTACCCCAGGGCAGGCAGTGCTCCATCAAGGCCACTGTGACATACTCTCACCCCAAATTTAAGAGTAGTGTTCCAGGTCACTATACACAGGTCTAGGAAATGTTGAATTAGACCAAACAACAGAAGAAGAATTTCTAAGTAAAATAAAGTTTTAAAATTGGGAGGAATAAGATAAACTGGGGTATACAGTACTCCTCTGTCCCCGGGTTTGGTCACAGTACATTCCCAGTTATTGATTTTGGTAGATTAAAGCCTACTGTAGGTCTATTGGATCTAAAATGTGCTGTCAAGTTCATTATACCTGAAGGTAGTGTTTCATGCGACTTTTATCTTTAGAAACATTTTCACCCAAAGAAACATAACTTATTCTTAATATTGGAATATTGTGTTATTACAGACCTTTTAAATCTGTTCTTCCTTTGCCAAATTCTAAGGTTTTATTAGTTTAGATTCATAGGCATCATAATTAATATATACTTCAAACTGCTCAAAAGATCAGATGTTTAACTTGTCCACATTTGTTTGATTTGTGTTTAGGAATATCCATTTAATCCTGCAGTAATAGGTCAGTTATGCAAAATAATTTATAGCTACTCTTCCCAAGTGCAGTAGCCTTAATAACCTTTACTAATTCATCATCTGCCTTGATAGTTAATTAGTATAAAGACGCATGTCAGATGGGGTTACTGCAAAATGTCTTGAAGTTCACCTCATAAAGCATTTCTAAATATAGTCTAATGCTCTTTGATTCTTGCATGGAATTAGCATTTGCAGTGTTAAAGATCCTTCCCCTTTGCTTACCTGGAGTAGGAGGACTTGGTGCAGAGTCAGTGTTGTAATCTGTGTTGTGCTGCAAGCCATTTTTAGTAACTCCCTCAGAGATGCATAATTTCATATTTATAAATCAAGCTCCACTTTAAAATAAATGTCTGCATTTGTAATATAATTGCATATTAAGTCATCTGTAATTTCCTTTGGTTTAAAGATGTAGTGAGCTTTTAGACAATATGTACTGTCCACTACCAGCTTTCCAAAAACTAAATGTGAACAGCCAATTAGTGTAAACTATAAATTTACATTGCCATACCGTAAATTATATGGTCAGTACAATAAAAAAATCATTACTCAGATGAGATTTAGTGTATAGAATTCAAGCACCATCTTAGTGCTTAAAAGTTGCTTTCTTTACAGTACATTTTTAATTCTGTAATTTTGAAATGGCATTCTTTTAAGGCTTAGCCTTATCATGGATGAATGTACTTGGTTTCCTCTGTATAGGTCTGTGGCCAAAATGAAAACTTTCATAATTTTGTGTTTCTGCTGAGCCAAAGATGAAATAACAGCCAGGGGGAATCAGTCTTTTAATTCTTACCTGAATCACAAAAATGGTTGTGATCTACAATAAAGGATTAAAAGAGTGCTATTATGTCTGGTTAAGGCTGTGGACTAATAGGTTAATAAGATTACATTAGAACCTATTTAGATTAATATGTTGTGGGTTCAAACCCTAGGAGACGACACTTGCAGTATCCATGAGTAATGTCTTTGACTCAGATTGCTCCAGCAAACCCATCTATAAAAACAGCTTCCAGAATTTATATGTAGCAAAAATAGGGGATTGTAGAGCAAAGCTTTCTGATCCTGATCCAGGATGGCCAGTGTTTCTGCAGGTTTTCTAGGTCTCTTCGAAGCAGGAGCACCTGCTCTTCAACCTGCTGCTGGGAGAAGCTGTTCGATTGATCTAATTACAGCAGTGATGAGCTGATTTGTCTCGTTAAGAGCTGAGTTGCAATGAAAACCTGCTGACACACTGGCCCTCCAAGACCAGGACTGGACAGCCCTGTAACATAAAGGATTGTGTCACTGTGGATAAAAGCAAAAATGCCAAAAAGCAAATAAATGAAGTCTGTGCTCTACTTTACAAATACCTCTATATGTTAATATGTGGTATCAGATTATTGAATATACTTAAGGCAGCTCAGGAGCTGAGACAAAACTCTTTACACTTGAATAACAAATAGACATGCAGTCACAACAGACTGGGCCACCTTTTCCCCTAAAAACGACTCCCTTTTCTGTCAGGTTTTCTTGCTCTTTCCAAAATTTGTGATCATGTCGTCAAATGGGCAGCCAGGACAGTTCTTGAAATGTATTGCAGCATGGTTATAAACCATCTCACGCCAGCACAAGTAAGGCTCAGCTCCCTCAGAAAATGATTGACGAGCATTCCGTCATATATTATAGAGTTTTAACTGCTGCACTGCTGTCTGCTTGCACACTCTGTACTCTCATTTTTCCTTGACCTCTTCGTGACATTCAGCAAGAGCGATTGCAGCGTTCTTGCTGGATGGCTTCAGTCATTGACCAGCCTCTCATTCACCGGTGCTCACTGCTGGGTACTGATTTCCTCTCACTCTGGCTCTTCTGTCCTGGAACCTAATATGACTCCTCTCAAGCTGCTTAACAGGGCCTGTTTTTTCCCAAGTGTGCTCTGTGATGCAGCATAGACCCAAAGCAATGTACTGCAGAGTAAGATGGCATATTCTAAGCATGGCTAAGAGCTGCAAAGTTCTGTTACAGAGCTGTAAAAAATGAGGTTTCCTCCTGAGCAGAGCATGTTCTTAATCAGCAGAAAGTATTTCTGAGAGCGTAAAGATGCAGATCAAGCTGGACAGAAAATTGGGTGTGGAAAACAAAACAACGTTTTTCTCTTTTTTTATTTTAGCTTTATTTGAGGTCTGAGAACGGAGAGAAGAAAAGTGGCACAAATATTGCAGTGGAGCAAAACACATGAAAAATAACTGTGATGTTTGGAAGCATAATGGGGAAAAAACATCAAATTAAAAATGCTGTTTTATTGAGCATCAATGGTAGGAAATGTAACTGTCTGCCAGTGAACCCTTAGAAAAGCACAAAGCAGCATCTGTAAATGTTATTCATCAAACAGGCTCGAGGTGACAAAGGGCCCCCTTTTCCTTGTGTCTTACAAACCCTTTTCGGCTCAACTCTATTGTCGTGTCATTTGACTTGAAATCAGGTGACTGCAACCTGGAGGCCTTTTTCTTTTCTAGATGAGGGCTTGAGCTTTTGAGCTATTGTTGCCTGTGATGAGGGCTGTTGCATACCCTCATCAAATGGTCTCTGATGTGGCCTCTTGTCAACTTTCAGATGCATTGTTTACTTCCCTTTTATATCTTTGTAATCCCTAAACAACGGACTTAATAAATCCATCCATCCATTTTCTAATTGAAAAATGGCAAAGTGACCGATTTTGTGATTTGACTGCTATTGACTTCTGTACCATGGAGGAAAACTTGGAATCAATGAGGAAATAGTAGCTCCTGCTAGACTAATTGAAATGTTTAGTTGATATTTTAATGAATTATGATTTGAAATTTGCAATGTACCGTTAAGCCATGCAGTCCTCAGCACTGGTAACATAGTATAACCTTCATAGCTTCCAAATGTTTGTCCTGTTGTGTTTATATAGATTTTATGTACGAGGTGCAGTATATAGTGTTCTTCTTTTTGGATTTGATCTAAACTTGGCATTTCCCACAGTTTAATGTCACTCAAGTTGAATTTTGATGTTGGCTTCTTGTTTTAAATCGCACTATTATTGGACATGCTTCAAAATCCTCATTTGATGATCATTTTATGAGCTTGTTTTGTGTTGACAGCCATAAGGGTGGGACACAATAATGAATTAAGGAGCTAAGCCTGTAACAGAGATGTCATATTTGATTTATATGAATTTATCTTGTGCTGATTTTACATGTTGAAATGTCATCTGTTTATGTGTGTGCCGATGATACTATATTCACAAAACACTTTGCATTTATTACTGCATTTCTTCAGCCATCTTTTGTCAGCTATATTTTACATCACTAAATCTAGCCTTCAAAACGGCACTGTGCTTTGTTTTAAATAAATTGCATACGTCAGGTTCAGTGATGCGTGGTTGATGTATTCCTTTGTTTGTTTTAAATTAAAGCTTACATTTTTTTCTCCAGTTTCTTTCCCCCTCACTTATAGATTGGCCTTGAATTGAAGAGACGGTCTCCATCGTGCTGTTTGATACTTCTGTGAAACAAGACCAAGTGTTTGGTTTCTAGCCAGAACCGGTTTGCAATCTTATGAATGTTAAGTGTCACAAAAAGGGAGACGTACTGGGTAGCTAGTAACACTTATTACCACCTCTATTCCTGAACATGAAAGGCGTCTACTAAGAATAAACTGCTGCAACTTGAAAAGAATAAATCTTTTCTGGACATTTTAGCTCTAAAAATGGGCTTAGCAGATAGCAATTCATTTCTTCACAGATGTCACAGATGATGTGCAAGGATAATTCATCATTTAATCTTTTCCACTCTTGAAGCCTGTATAGAAACACTTCACAAGAAAAATGGAAGTGTTAGTGTCCCTGCAGACATGACCACACACACAATCAGATTTCTTCAGTGTTTGACCACTGTGACACATTGAATGAAGCACCCCATGAGCTGATAGGCATAATGGTGTGAATGTCTTTGATTCGGGTAGCTACTACCCGAGGTAGCTAGTAGATAGGTAGCTACTTTTCAGCATACTAGTAAAGTTTACTGTATGCCGAAAAGAGAAGAAACACAGCATTTCGGCTGTGGCGCCTTCTTCAGGTGAAGACGGCTCCACAGCCGAAACATTGTGTTTCTTTTCTTCTCTTATCAGCGTGCAGTAAACCTTGTTCCTTTGCATTTTAAAAAGCTGCCCATTCTTCAAAAACGTGCAAAGTTGTCAGCCCCTTTATGCTACATTATGTTGCTCAAGGAGGCATGTAATATGTTTTTTTCAGGAGGGGGCCTCTTAATTCATTTTATGGAAAGCAGGGTCCTTGTCTGTTTTCATTTTTCTGGCAGAGGCATCCCTTCGCCTGCTTTCTTCTTTCTTATGGAGGGGGTATTCCTCGCTCACTTCCCCCATTCCATGCAGAACATCCATCCATCCATCCATCCATTGTCTGACAGCTTCATCCAACTCCATCTAGGAGAGCTGGACCGATCCCAGCAAGCAACAGCGCAAGGCAGGAAACACCCTGGACGGGACCATCGCAGGGCCACACACAAACACACACACTCACACCCCAGAAGCCAGTTAATCTACAGGACCAGTATATTACCGGACTGTGGGAGAAAACCAGAGTAGCCACAGAAAACCCATGTGAACACGGAGAGAACATACAAATTCCACTCGGATAGCCCCCGAGGTCCAGAATTGAACCAAGAGACCCAGTACAGCGAAAGACCATGAAGATCTGAAATACAGTTCTTCTTTGAGGGTGGCTAGCTGTCTCTCAGGCCTGTCTGAATGGTATTCTGGTTGGGTTGTCTTTCTTAGAGTACTTGAGCCTACAGAACAAGCTTCACTTTAGCATTGCAGTGTTGCTTCTAACTGGTACAGATGGGCTTCTTATTGTGGACCCTGCTGTTGAGCATTATGTTGGTAATGGAAGGAGCACAAAAGTAAGCTTGGTAAAGTGACTGCGAGTTTTTGGCATCAGTCAAAGGTGTGTGCTGGGAAAGATCAAGAAGGGCAAGGCAATGATCCGATTGGGTGAATTGTCTTCTTATTGATGAGGACAGATTGGATCTCTATTTTTACCTGTTGTTTGTCAAGAGCAGACTGTATGAAATGGCCGTGCAGAATGTTTGGATTAGTTTATGTTTGGGAAAGAGTAACTCCGTTTTCTTTGAAAGATATGACATCTCAACAGCCAGCTTCAGAATTAAAGGGGAAGGGTAGAAGTGTCTGGACGGGCACCAAACTCGTTTAGATATCTTGATGATTCAGCTCACCATTATCGAACACTGGCAAGGAAATGACAGGCTTTGTGCCGCTTTTCTTTTATTTGAATAATGCCTTTGTGCTTGTTTGGCTTAAATTTCTGTATTGGAAACATTTCTGTGACTAGTGCTGAATTTATTGAGGATAAAAAATTAAAAAATTCCAGTGAACCTGCCAGAGATGAGTCACAGGGCCTGTGATCCTGCTCCTCCGACTGCTCTGATAGGTGGTGTGTCAGTGATATGCTGTGTAAACAGGCTCCATGTGTTAGTCCCTGGGAGTTGTGAAATATATATTTCCTGTAGGAGGCTTATGAGTGCAACTACAGCTCAGTAAGATAAAAAAAAATAGTTTCCTCGAAATCTGTTTTCTCTCCCATTTTTCATGTACTAAACTTGTTTCACATTCCAGTGATGTTATTTTTCTACAACCATGCAAGTGACACCATAATATAGAACGCTACATTGTACAGAACTGGCAGTATATAGCATGTAGACGACGGGGTATTGAATGAAAGTGAATGCCCATTTTGTCAGTAATACTTGCCCTTGTTTTTTTTTTTCTAATCTCATGGCTGACATGTGATTGTGTTTGTGCTCTGTGCTAGATAGGTGTCCCATCCAAGGTGTCTCTGGGCCTAGTGCCCTTACCAGCCACCCTCTAAGGATAAAGGGGATTCAGAATATTACTGGGTGAAATAATTTAGTGATGTGCATATTTTCTTTATTAAAAAAGGATCTTATTTCCTCTATTTTAATAAGTGGATAAATGATATAAAAAACAAGATAAATCTTAAACATATGTTTTGATTTTAGTTTGTGCAGCACAATGCTTAAAATGCCAATCTTTGCTGAATATATGCAGGTACTTTTGATTAGTAGTATATCCTTCTTTCCCTGTTCGATATTGCCCTTCTGTCTTAAGCTAGGATGTAAGTTTCTCTGATAAAATGACTATTTTATGATTCCTTATGATTTATACAGTAATATTAACTGGGGAACCTCAAATTTCAAGAATTCCACTGCTGCTCATGCATTCTTACAGCACTTGTACGTTCTTAAATGATTAGTATTTCCTTTAAGCTTTCATTTTTAGTTAAAATAATATTAAACTGTCTCTCTTGAAAGCAGATAAATGCCGTTCATATGTAAAACTACTCAAGACAGTGATGTCAGCCTATTCGTTATTGCACTTTTCACCAACACATTTCACCAACCATTATTATTTCACACGGGAATTTTAATTAGGGATATAGGTTACAAGTAATGTTTTGTTTTACTTGCTGGAATGGCACTGAAATTTTTTATATTACAAAGTGCTTTATTTTAACATAAGCCTTGAAATGAAATATTTATGCATTACAAAATATGAGAAAATGATTTTATGTGATAAACTAAGTCAATGCAAGTTTTGAAATTACTGGAAAGAAAAAAAATGTTTCTTGATTTTTGAGCTGTCCTGCATTTGTGAATGTTTTGTTCATTTCGTTTCCAAATTATATTCTGTAGTTATCACACAATTGTCCCATCGGGGCAGTAATTTTGATATAGGCTGCCACACTGTAGCGTGTTTTATGATTGATATGAGGATGCATTACATAATTCCATTTGCAATCATATCCGATTACTTTTGCAATCATAGCGATTCAGCGTCCATTGAGACCCATTTTCTTGTGACTTAATATTGTATGTGAAGAAATACAGGTAATTATGAAACTCCTTTTTTCTTCACATCAAGCATATTTAATGTCTCTTTGATTCTGTGGTTATAAGGTGAAAGCATTTGTCTTTTTTCCATTTTTTTAAAACAACACATACTAGCATGAAATGTGAAGAATGCTCAAATTGAACATAACTGCTTTATGTGATTATGTGAATAACACATAATTACTTTGAACAAATACCACAATTCAAGACTTTCACATTGGAGAAGACTGGAGAAAAAGGTCTAAACAGCTTTGGGAGCTCATTAAGACAAGGCAGTAACTATCAACTAAAAAAGATCACAGATGTGCGGAGACCATTCAATCCAATTAGATAGTTTGGCTAGTAAGAGTGAATTGATCTAAAGTTCTCTTCCAGCTGTTTCTTGAAAGAGTATTGGCTTCAACAAGATGGCTGGATAACTTGTTCCAGCCTTTTTTCCCCCAGAAGGTCTCTCGTTCTCAGTTTAAAAAACTCTTCCCCTTTTAAACCCCATCCTTCCTGGTCTGCTAACACAACACATATTTTTTAACTCTTTTTAACTAAGGAGCACAACAGTATTGTTAATCACCAATTATACTGTAGGTTTTGAGCTACTAAACAATGTTAATATTGTTGATAATAAAATAGTTTAATGTTAGTAGCTCACAGGAACAAACAGGAACAATCTGTATTATGATAATTGATGAGTACTTCCATAGAAGCTGGTTGCAAAACTTTTTTTCAGTAGTTTATCCCCAAGATGATTGCTCTTAAGACCGTTGTGCTGAGGACTGACATGCTGCAAAAAAAAGAGACCAGCAAGGTAAAAAAGAACCCATATCTGACAATAACAGGGAGACTGAAATGTCAGTGATGTTACTTGTGATCAGTAAGTCTTTTTTTAACAAAATAAACTTTATTGCACAATATACATCAATCTTACAATGAGTCCCTCCAAGCCTTACCACCTGTAGTTGTCTGTGCCTTTTTCCCTGTCTTGACTGGAAAACTGCAGTCGTCCAGTCCACCGCGGAGATTAGCAAGTCTTTAACTAGTGACATGGGAAGCAGGGATCTTATGATAACACGGGCATTTGTAGCATCTTGATGGTTTTGTCTATCTAATGGACTGGCGCCCTGTCCAGGGTGCATCCTGCCCTGTGCCTGTTGCTTGCTGGGATAGGCTCCGACTAGCCTGTGACCCTGTATTAGATAAAAGTGGTAAGAAAATGAAAGGATGATGGTATTGTGGCAAACTGTATTTGACTGCTTTCTTATTCCCCTTCCAGCACTCTGCAGTTTTTATTTGCTTCAGATGTTTTTTTTTTACCGTGAAACTATTTCCAATTCAGTTTTCGTAATTAATTGATAGTAAAGTAGAATGCAACGAAACAAGAAATTATTGCATGATTAAATGGTTGATTGCATTTGCCATTAGCTACATCAGTGCCGCGTGACTGAACTTTTTTCTTGCATTTATATTAGACTAATTTGAGCTGGAAACGGAAGATTGCAGAGAGACATTTGCCGATGCTATGTTAGTCTTTCCTTTCCTTGTTAGGCAATTGTGCGTGTCCTGCACTGACTTCTTCAGGGTTCATCATTTTTCCAGAAGTAGTTATTTTTGTTTTGGGGGTTTAAA
The DNA here is from genome assembly GCF_059453375.1 of Lepisosteus platostomus. NCBI lineage: Eukaryota > Metazoa > Chordata > Actinopteri > Semionotiformes > Lepisosteidae > Lepisosteus > Lepisosteus platostomus. The sequence continues at coordinate 10,771,885 of NC_142622.1, forward strand.
TGATCGTACTTGACAGAAAACAGAGTGTAAAGTCTTGTAGAAGGGTGACCTAGCATTCTCATTAGCAACAAGTACAGTGGGTTATAAAGCTCTTGTTTTATTTAGAGAAAATACGGATCTCTCTTAGTTTTACCAACTTGAGAAATTCATCTTTATTTAGCCCTGAACGGGACACTAATTGAACTGGTATTGTGGTACTGGTTCACAAGTGGTCAATGATAATTCTTTTACTGGATAAGTAATGTTATACACCACACTGGAGTTAACTACAGTAGATTAATATTCTAAATGGTTACTGCTACAGTACGTGTACAGTATGTGACTGTCTGAATATGCCTAGGCAAACCATTATTACTTCAATGCCGAGGGAAAAAGTTGGACTAGTGTACATTCAATTATGTCCATAAGGAAATCTTTTAGCTTAGAAATTACAGTACATGTTGAAATTCTGGAATTAAAAAAGACCTTCATAATGTAGTATTCCCTCTTTACAGATACTGTACTGTACATCCCCGGATTGAATTATCCCACATTGATAGACAAAAAACTCAGACTTGAACAGAGCAGACTGAGTGGATGTGACTCAAGTATTACTCAATCCTCTGAGGGATTAACTAAGTCAACCTAGTAGACTAATTCAGAACAGTGAAACTAACAAATGGAAACTGTATTGATATATCCAAACACAGGGGGATTTTTTACAAGAAATGAGGATGTGGAACAGCTACCCGCTATGAAAATAAGGCCAATAAGCCCCCCCGGATATACAAGCTTGTCGTTTTCAAATTTTATTTCGCTTTAAGTAAGGATTTGCAGTCACGTAAAGTGACTGTAGTCACGCTGTAGTTCGCTTCGAGGACTGGGAATGGAGATGTTTGAGGAATGTGGAGTTCTCATGAGTGATGGGAATGCAAGTACTATCGGAGGTTTTTAGTTTAAATGTGTTTTTCTTCCGATGGAGAAGAAATAAAATATTGTAACTCAGCATTTTAAAGGGTGTAATTCTCATGGTTATTGGTTAACACTTTGTGTCAGAGCAGCTTTACAAATGCAAAAAAAACAACTCCTGAATTCCTCAAAGTTCCTGAATAAAATACTAACAAAAAAACCACTCGGTGTGTAAAAGTCAAGTTCGCAGTTCCTTTTTTCCCCTTATGATGCTGTGTGCTCTGTCAATACGCGGAACTCTGGTTAGAGTTGACAGCTACGGCTGCTGTTCTGGCCGTTTCTCTCGAAAGTGTGCTCCAGACACATCAGAAATTTTTCCCAAATGAACCCCAGCTGTCTATCGGTTACCTTGGTTTGACAACGCTTATCGGCCCTGCCTCTTCAGCTCCCGGCCTGGGTCTGACACAGTTTTATAGACCTGCGGATAAACCTTTGATCATACTCTTACTAGCCATTTACCGCCTGGAGAGCAGCTGTACAGTGAATCCACATTTTTTCTGTAATTAACAAAAGCCGTTTTCTTTTGTAAAATGGATACTGAATCAAACCAGAGTGTTGAAGTAAGCTGTCCGTGGGGCGAAAAGTGTTATCTTGTTTTGGGTCAAGCAGCTCTTCATTTGTATTTAAAAACTAACATGTGCACTTGTTTTGCTTGAAATCTTAAAAAGATCAAGGCATCTTTACAGCCATCTCTCCGCACAATGGATCACTGAAATTGCAGTAAATTATTTCAGTTTAACCAAGACCCTTAGATTCATTACATTTAAAGCTGGACTGTAAAATGCAGAATGGTATAAATAAATCAAATGATACAGTAATTTAAAATTGTATGATCGCCAACGTACAGTAAGTCGTTCAAATAAAATACTTTTTGTATCTTATCTTAAAGGCTCTTAAACTGTCTACAGTAAGTGAAAGCAAAGCCATAAAATACACAGCAACTATGATAACACGTAACAGACTCTTTTGATTGTATTGATATCTTAAATTAAATCAAAGAAGCATGTAAACGTATTGGTATCCATGACAGTTATGCACACTAGAGGGCACTAACATCACCAGTGTCCACCAGCGAGTAGGATACGACTTCTCCAATTCAGATGTGGTGTGTACTGTCGCAGTCCTGTTCTTGTTTGTAGCAAAGCCCATGGCAAAGTTTTCAGAATTTAGTTTTCTGCAAAGGTCAATTAGCTTTATAAACACAATATATAACACCCAATAATATATGTACTGTACTGAATATGGCACCAATAACTTTTCATATCTCATTCGTGCCATCTTTTTCTATCTGGAAATTGCACCGCTCTGTACTGAGATCTAAAGGTTTTTTTTATTACTTTAATTACTTTAAAAGTGTAGTTAGGCCTTGTGTCTGTTTTTAAACTTTCTTGTTTGTGTTGAAGCAGATGGAGCTGAAATTGATGTTATTGTATAGTGAACATGTTATGTTGTGTACTGTATAGTGGAACATGTAAGGGGAAGGGTTGTTTGTTTTTTCGTGTTATCACACCTTAATTTGCCCTCAGTTATTTGTGTTCTGTATAGTTTTTTCTTTTCAAATTATTTGCTGTTCAAGCTTTTCTCCTACTGTAGGTCAATGCAGAAGTATCGTAGTGAGTTTAGTGAAATGAAGAATCATAATTTTCAAATGTCATGCTAAATCCTGAAATGTGCTGAAAATGTTTTTCTTAAATCAAATCCAAGTCCTATTAAAATGTTGCTTCGGTAATTACAACCACAGGGCATCGTAGATTGTTTTTATTTCAGAGTTTCTACCTTTTGAAAATCATAACAGCTCAACTCTACAGGAGCTAAGCTGTGAGAAAGTTTAGCTACAGTTGAGCATTTAACGATCTGTTGATATGACTGGGTTGCGGTTTTATAGGCTGTCACATATTTCAGTAAAATGAGCCCCGAGTGGCATTTTTCTGCCTTATAATAGACATGAATACTTTCAGTTTCTGGTTTGCCTTGTTTCCTGGGGAAGCAGCTCCTGGCTACTTTACCCATTATAAACACTCAGCTTCTCCATTTCAATCTTACCTTGACTCCAGCAGTGTGTCCTTCTGTAGCTTTTATTTCCTATGGGCCCTTGCCTAGGTTGGGGGTCAGTCATCGTTTCCTCTCAGAGGTTGCAACACGGTCAGAAGTAATTCCGTGCATTGCTTTTATTAAAAACAACACACAGGACTCCTGTCATTTATCACCATTGTGTGGGCCACAGTGCAAAGCAGTGTGTCCTCTGGATTTCTGGTCTTTGTTTATTTTTTTAGTGGGGGAGGGGAGAGGTGAGTAAGGTACTGTACAAACTCTTAAATCAATAGTTTTTGTTTTGATTAATTTCATGCTGCTGAGAGGGTACAGTATATACAGTAGTTAGTGATTCTAAAAATAATACCACAGCTTTTTAAGTTACATTACTGTTAATAAACAGTTGTGGGAGAATGATGTTCACGATACATGGATGAATAGTGTCTCAAATATTTGTTTCTTCCTATATCTGTCCTTAGATACTGTATCACTTACTGTATTGTTAGATTACAAGATTAGGATAATAGGTCAACATTAGGGTGTAGTGCCAACCTATTCCATAAGTGAAGGATTGTGAAAGGTGAAAAGAAATGTTTGTTCGCACCTTCGGTTTTTCCAAGTTAGGAAAGATAATCAGCTATTTGGTTATTAGCAACAGGAAGAAATACCTAAATCTTCTCTCCTACATAAGCTTTGCACATGATTGAAACATAAGGCATATCTAACGTGAGTCACTATGCATTACTTCCACACTCCCCACCTTAAAACTCAATGATAATGTGTAAGGCTTGATGTTCGCATGAAGAATTTGACACAGATTGCAAAGAGAATACAATATTTTGAAAGAAACCATTGATTGCAACAGATGTTTCAGCTGTCGTTATTACTGTGAAAAATTGCTAGCAGAGCTGATAGATATTTGTACAGTGAATGGAAAATAAACTTTGTCGACTAAAGTCAAACTCCATTTCACATTCTTAACCCTTTTATGCTTTCCAGTTTGCTTTCTCCAAAAAAAGGCCATTAAGTGCAGTCATGGTTTATAAATGTTCCAAAGAAAGTCATCCTAAAAGCTTTGTAATGTGTTATTGATGTGGTGCCTTAAAAGTTAAATAATTGATACAGTTCTATTATCTGATTAAATAACTGCTCTTATTTTTCCTTTTTAAGTGATTAAGCAAGCACAAATATATAATATATGTACAAATATAAATCAAAGTAGGTTTTGGAATGCTAGAAATCTATGCGAGTCAAACAGGTTGAGAATTTACATGAGTTACATTCATTCAGACAATGAATTATATTTAAGTGTTTTTTCAGCCATGTGTCCAATTGTATTTTTGTGCATCTCATTTTTATCTCTCTTGGAATATAGACAGATTTAATTCCAAACAGTAGCAAGGTTTCTGCTTCTGAATTATTTATATTCTCTTTCCAGTTCAATATCTAATTCTGCTTCCCAATTATTAAATGTTGTTCCGGTCTACTGAGTTTTTCAGCTTCTGAGATATTTAGATATAAAAAGGGAAGACCCAACTGCATTTTTTTCTTGGTTTAGCATTTACTGACAACCATGCCTTCTTACCATCTGTTCAAATTAAAATCCTCAATCTTGTTTTACTTTTTATGACTCACTGTCAGCATAAAGATACCTCCTCAGATAAATTAAGCAGTGGAACAATAAAAGATGCTCTGATTTTCACAGCCATCATCGTGCAAGAATTTTCCCTGTCAGAAAGTAGAGGAGGATTCGGTGCACAGATAAATAATCCATCTCTCTACCAAAGAAGCAGTCTTGAGTTTGCTATATTACTGGTTTCCCTGTATTATAGTTTTCTTACACCTGTCAGTGGGAGCAAAAACAAAGAAGATATTACAGGCATCATTTTAATTCTTCCTGATTGTTTCCATGAGAACTTGTACATGCTTTGCATTTATTTTTTTGGACCTGTTAAAAATACTGAATACTTATAATAGCGAGTTCCTGTGATGTGGATTCAGGACCAATATAGTCGTAGCAATACATATAATAATAATCTATAATCAGTTCAAGGAACGACTGGATTAGATACTTGGATCTATTATCTGCTAGAAACCACATAGGCATAATCAGCCTAACTGGTCCCCTCTTTGTCACCTCTTGTATTCTAACAAAATGGACCAGCAGCCACGTTGAAGAGAAGCTTTCCGAGACTTGTAAATAGAAAACAAACTCCCACAAGTCTCCTGGAAGTGTTGTTTCTTCCAAAAATATTTTCAAATATGTTCTTCTTCTCTTTGAGATCTGTGCTGCTTCAGACCTACAGCGTTGTTTGAGGTAAGACGTTTTTGTAGAAATGGACTTGTGCGCTATTTTTAAATCTCCCGGTAATATATTGTAAAAAGGCAGACCCACTTGTGATTCTTACTTTAAAACTTCTGATATCAATTCACAAAACCTTTTCCCCCAATGGGTGTAACATCGTGTAAACACATTCAATGGAATTGTCCATCCATCCATTTTATAACCTCTTCATCCAATTCAGAGTCCCGGGGCACTGGAGCCTATCCTGGCAAGCAGGGGTTGCAAGGCAAAGATACAGGATGGCAGTCCATCCCATCAATAGACTGTAATGTGATGACAAAAATAATACTTTAGAGGGAATTAACTAAGACGTGTACAGTAGCTACAGGGTTAGCTGCCAGGGTTAACTACTATAGACGTGTGTTAGTGTGTGTGTTTTTTGTTTTGGTTCAAAATAGGTCCAATATTCAGTTTGGGAAGAAATTGATATATAGCATTACAATTCCACTTGCAGTAACTTAGTAATTCAAATCAATCACTTTTTTGTGTTTTCATCTACAGTATCTATGACCTCTAGACTTTCAACAACCAGCTTGTTAGACAGTGTTTACAAATGAACTGTGAGTATCCAGAAATATGAAATATTACTCTTCTTGTTTGAGGCATATAGTTAAGCAGTCCAATCACTGTACATCTACTGTATTTCTACCTAATAGTAAATATGGTGCTGACAGTGTGAGACTTATTGTTTGGGTATTTTTCTGTTTTACTTAAGGTCAGAAGAAAAAACTAATAAAAATTCTTAATAAACATACTGCAGCTATTACATGTTTTACCCTATTTTAACCATACAGTACCTGAGGCATTTTTTGTTACTGTAAAATTTAATCAAAACCTTGAGTTAATTATAAATTACAAAACTAGCACCTGTTTCTTGACACTTTATGGTAAAAAAACATTTTTCACCCAAATAAAAATGGTGCTGACTAGGTTTTGTAATAAGTACAGTAATTGGAGTGTAGGTTCAAGGGTTAGATTTAAAGTTAGGTTAGTATTAACTGTAGAGCTTTAATCAGAGATGCGTGTCTGTATCATTTTCACTTGCAACCTCACTCTGAAACTCACTGTTGAAAGAGGAGTTTTATTATACTTTTGTTCAGCTGCAGTAATTTGTCTAGGATCATCTTCTTGTGCTGAATCTCACACTGAATTTCAGAGGACGTGATGTGCTACAAGTAAAATAAATACTCAATTTAAGACATCAGTAATATTCAGATTTTCACAATTTTTGGGACAGATGTCATCTAAGATAATTCAAAATATTTTAGAGGACATCAGATTGAATCGATTTGAATTCAATTAATTGTAAACTAGAGCTGAAAGCTTTGACACTTGGCTTTTTTTTACATAAATAGTTGCACCACTCATGCTTAAATTAAATATAAAAAAGCTGGAGTGCAAAAATATCTGCCCCACATTTAACTACATGACTCATTATTGTAAATGTAGAACTACTAATTTGCCAGATTAATTTGAAACTGCCTTCTGTGGTTTCAAAAGTCCTTGCAGTGTATTTCAGGCAAATTAGTCATGATGTTTATTTTTTTTTTGTAGAAAAAAATTAAGCTGTAATGTGAACTGCACCACATAGATAATTTAGCAGTTGACCAAATTTAACAGTTGACCAAAGAAAATGATGCACACTGTTACTTTAATCTCCAAGAAAACTGGCAAGCCCCACCATTCTCACTGTAAAAAATATTCTAAATCTAGGGATGCAAGGAGTCACAGCTCTGTTTGGTAAAGGTCTGAGATCAGTTTAATAGAAATGAGAACGGCCATTTCCTGAAAACTCTCTCAAGCCAGGTCTGGAGTAAGGACCTCAGGCCTGAGTCAGATTTTTGCATCAATATGCATATCCATCTTCCCCTCAGTTATGACTAGCTTCTCAGTCCTTGTCAATGACAAGCAGCCCCTAAACGTAAAGCTGTTGCCACCATGCTTGACAGCAGAGAAGGTGCTGATCGAGTCAGTGATGGTTTTTGGGACATGTAATATTTCGCATTAAGACCAGAAAGGTCCAATTCTGTCTCATCTGATCACAAAACATTTGCAGTATCACATCATTGCTTTGTTTAAAAGCCAGTGTGGTATATGAGTAGGCCCAATGAACAAACAGAAGTCCTCAATTATTTACAATTTTTTACCAAACAACTCTCTAGAGTATTATTATTATTATTATTATTATTATTATTATTATTATTAAACATCTGAATCAAACTCTGAACTGCTTTGTTTTCATTTTGCTAAGTGATTATAGGGAGACGCTCAAAGGATTTGACAGTAAAATTAAAATGGCATTCAACGGTGATGAATGGATTTGGTTGCTCTAGGCATGGGATTCATGTTTTTTTTCACACATCCAGTCCCGTGGAAACAGAGAATTTATAAATGAGAGGCAAAACATTTCTTAAAATGAATTGTATTTTTAGAAATATACCCGTCTGACAGAAATAACAGTGGTCTCTTTGTTGTAAATAGTGCAGTTAATCTTGTGTGCTTGTACATTCAGAATAATGTATAGCCTAAGGAGTTTTATAATTAGAGCAAGTCTATTCATTTGGTTGTCATGAAGTTCCCTGTTTGATAAACTACTGAAGTCATAATAAATGTTACCAGTGGCCTTTATTCTTTGTAATGGCAGTACTGTACTTTGTAAAATAGTCCAATCACACTAGGTCCAAAAATGTTTTTAACCAGGTCATAACTTCAGTAACAGTAACAGATGTACAGCAATAACCCCGTTTGTACAAACCTTGTAACAATAATAGTAAAGGGAAAAATGTTTTGGATTTTAGTTTTAAAACGCCTTCTCTTAAGGAAAATACCGCTATGAGAAATGCGTTGTGTCCTGGGTCCTCGGTTATTTGACACCTTTTAGTTGCCAGGAACAGAATCAGCTAGCTTCTATCACTTCAGTACTAACTAGACGTAATCGCCATTTCTCATTAATCACATGAATCACTTGGAGGGGAAAATAAAATTGGCAGCTTTACCAGAGATTGTGGTGACTAGATCGATCATAAGCAGAAGTAAACGTACATTAACAATATATTTTAAGTTTTGTATTTTATACGTATACGTAGATTGTGTTGTGTACTGTAGTAGTACTACTGTAAAGCATTATTAGGAGAAGCACTTAAAACACCGTGATACACATAAAAAGTAAGAATAGTCGATCGGAGATATACTGCAGATGAATTATCCTTACGTACATGTTTTGAGGGAACCGTTATTAATGTGTACTATACTGTATGTTCAGTTCGCGACTGCGGCGCTTCTCGCCAGCTGGAGGGGGGAAAACTTTTCCGCAGTTGTTGATGTTGTGTGACTGTATTTCAGTTCCTGTTTGAACGTGTTGTCTCACAGCGTTTCACTCGACTGGCATTAGGAAACATGGCGACTACACTGACATGTACTGAGAAGTGAAGTAATTTTTGGTGTTGTTTTTTAAGATACGTAGTAGAAACCGTGCGCTTTCGAAAACCCAAAATGGATTATATACTGACGTTTACGAGGAGTGCTCGGTCTGTCAAAGAAGCGGTATCCAGTACGATATGGCCTGCATCAAGTCGAGAAGTACAGTTTAAAGATTCCTTTGCAGAAGAACAAGTTAAATGCTCACATATAAAGCAGGCTGTGCAACAAGTAAAAGGTCTGAACTTTCTAATATTACTGTAATGATAATGCTTGCTTTTTGTTCTATACGCTGAAACGTTCTGTTCTTACTGTTTGACTTTTCATGCTTTACGTAAAGAAAGACTTATTTTAACTACCCTAATGCAGTTACCGCACTTTAAAAAGTTAATTATTGTTTTGTTCTTTCATGTTTATAATGTTTTGGGCTTTCATAACGTTCACCCATTTATGTTATCGTTTCTAAAGTGCTTGCACGGTGTGTCACACCCTGGAATTTATGAAGGCTGGCGTTAACGCGTGTGCGTGCTGGACTGCACTTTGTACAGCACATTACTGCCACAGAAATATCCTGTACTGGTAGGGCTCATGTGTAAGCGTCTTGAAACTGATTTCAGTCTTCAACGTTGGACCGCGATTAATACACTGACACGTTTACCAACGGGGTTTGGTATCCAGAGTGCTAATTTTTAATTTTGAGTTGTATCTGACTCACAGCTACTGTACATCAGCTGCACATTGTTCCATAGCGTTAGGTCTTTTTTGCCACTGGTCTAAATTGGGAAACCCCGTGAGAGCCTCCCACTGGTTTGGATTGACAGACACTGTCTAACGGGCCCAGTGAGAGAGCTTTAAAGAAAATAAAAACGAAGACGTTCTGACTTCTGTAGGACATGATTATGCAACGTCAAAAGATTTAGCACGTCTTTATTGTATCTGTCATTTTTGAGTTTTCATCTTTCTCGATATTCCCTCAGTGTTTTTCATGTAATTAAAAATTGTTCATCTTTCCTTGCATAATACCCCGGGACCCAAGGCTATGGTGGTGAAAATATGCTAAGGTTTGCCTGGATGATGTTAGGTTTTGTTTTAAAAAATCGCAGAACATTTTAATTTTTTCCAAAGCTTTTCTGATCTGATCTGGTTTTTATTAAGAATGTTCCAAATCTAGTATTAGTATTTTAGCTTGCCCTCCTTCTGATTTTTCATGAAATGAAAATGGCATTCCCTGATGAAAATCAGGGCTCGGTCTTCTCAGACATATTCCCTTGAGTCCTAAAGTGTAGACAGGTACAATTTTTTGAGTGTTTTCTTGAGTACTAAGTATCCATCAGCCTGATATTGGAAAGCTGCTCACTCCTGGGTGAGGGTCACGCCAAACAATAATGTTCACAAACAATACTGTAGTATTCCTTATTTCAGAAAAAAAGGATGAAAAATCAGGGATTGTTGTCTGAAGACACTGTGCAACTGACTTTGACTTTCTGATGTGCACAGAAAGCAATCAGTTAAAAAATAATACAGTATCTTGTGATATTGTCAGCAGCATGAATTTAAATATACTCTAGGCAGGTTAACAGACAGCCTGAAAAAAAGAATTATGGCCAAAGTCTTATGTAAAAAACAAAAAAATATTGTCATCTCGTTGGTAAGCATAGGAGCTTTGTTTCTGTGTGAAACTGTTCACCTTGTGCGAAAATAACATTACAACAGTTGGCTGAAGTTTTTCAAGTAGAAAATGACTCCCTAAACATGAATAATCATGCATTTGTATTTGCACTTCTGTCGGCCTGCACAATCGTGGAGTTTAAAAATTGAGTTTCATTCACTGCTTCGAAATGTCGGTTTCCCTGACCTTTGCATTCTTGTCGTGTAGCAACATCTATGACCTGATATCAGTCTCTCTTTGTGTCACGCACATTGCTGGATCTATTAGCATAACGTACAGATTCAGCACCTGAAGCCCGGTGCAGCCAGTTTTACATGACTGTACGCGCACTTGCATGAAGGCAGTTATCCTGCAACGCAGAGTGAGAAAGAACTTTAGCTATAGCATTCCTTTCGTTTTCCAGATCATAGTTTTTGCAAAGAAATGTGTGCCTGCTTCTCTATACTGTAGCTTTTCATCTGATGGTCAATGCCCATAATCTATCCCATGGTCTTTTTTTAATTGTAGAGGCAATGTCTGTAGGTAGCAGAAATTCCTTTGAAGTATCAATAGCCTTGGAGCTGGGAAACATCGCAAGACATAACCCCTTCTATTCACTTTTATTGTTGATTTTCAGTGGTCTGTAAGTGTCTGCTGTGGGCTTCCTTGTGATCCATATCTTTTGGATAAATGTCACTGTTTGTGCAGGGGTGCAGGCTGGTCATGTATTGTGAGAGATTGTCCCTAGGAAGTTGTATATACAGTGAGATTTTGTCTGAAGGATATTAAATGCTATACTGCATTGTTCTCTTTTTTTTATCAAGGCTCTTGGTACTTTATACAGTCCTGAAATAAGCTTGCAAGGGTTAACTGAGAAAAGAAGATCAGCCCTTTAAAATTGCGTGCACCATTTGGGTAGTTGTGACAGAGCCAGATTTTGCAAGGGTGTTGTTGTGCATGTCAGTTTGCAGGCTGTCCTTGCCTTGGTGTTTGACTGAGTCCCTCAGAGCCTGGGAAATAAGCCAGACTGCTAATCAGGCATTTTATCAGGCCTTAACTTACCTTCTTTTCAGTAGTTTAATTATTAATGAAATAAAAGGTATGTTCTGAAATACAAAGTCTTTTAATGTCATTCTGTTCAAAAAGAAATGACAAGAAAACAAGCTTGTTCCACACAAGCTCTACAAAATGCCCTGTAAAGTTGTATTTACTTTTAATAAAAATGTACCCTATGCAGGGCAAAAAAACTGTAAAGTTAAATAGCCCTTGAATATGGAGTAGGCTTATTGTGGAAATAGTGCATAAGAAGTCTCTATCTACATTTGTGCTTTTCTGTATTCCATTCTATCATATATTACTTTATTGTTTCTGATTTATGATATTTGAACTTCTGTTCTTGTACCATGTTGCAGAAGCTTATAGAAAACCATTATTGTTCTGATAGGAAAAGCATTGTGGAATTACAGTACACGCAGGTGCTTATGACCACGAAAGGAATATCACTGATTAAAGTAAGAAAAATGTAATTCAAAGATGGTATATTTCGCAATATGCCGTTGATGTAATATCCAGTCCGTCCAGATTTTCATGAATTTTAATCTGAGATTTTGACAGCTGCAATACAGCTCTGCCTAAGCTGATGATTTCCTCACATTGTTTAACATTGTGACCATGGACCTACAATCTAATAACAGCAATTGGAACCTTCTGCAATTATCCCAGATGTGTAGAAGCGACATTTTAAACAGTTCTTATTGTCAGCCATCATCGATGTTTTATGTATTTGTTGCATAAGATTGCATATAAAGTTTGCAATCATGTTGTCAAGAAAATTTGAGTAGTATTTAGAAACAATTTTGTTTGGTTGTACTGTATGTTATTGGATGTACAGTAGAACTAATACTGTATGTTACACTATGATAAATGAGTAACTTTGAGAAGGCTTTCAGCATGGCTACAAATAACAGGAGGTCATTCAGCCTTTTCATGAACATTAGCCAGCAGCCATATCACCCTGCAACTCACAACTGGCAACCCACTGAAGCTAAGCAGGTGTGAGCTTGGTCAGTACCTGGATGAGAGACCTCCTGGGAAAAACTAAGGTTGCTGCTGGAAGAGGTGTTAGTGGGGCCAGCAGGGAGCACTCACCCTGCAGTCCATGTGGGTCCTAATGCCGCAGTATAGTGATGGGGACACTATACTTTAAACAGGCGCCGTCCTTCGGATGAAATGTAAAACCGAGGTCCTGATTCTCTGTGGTCATTAAAAATCCCAGGGCGCTTCTCGAAAAGAGTAGGGCTGTAACCCCGGCGTCCTGGCCAAATTTTCCATTGGCCCTTACCAATCATGGCCTCCTAATAATCCCCCTCTATGAATTGGCTACATCACTCTGCTCTCCTCCCCACTGATAGCTGATGTGTGGTGAGCGTTCTGGCGCACTATGGCTGCCGTCGGTGGATGCTGCACATTGGTGGTGGAGGGGAGTCCCCATTACCTGTAAAGCGCTTTGAGTGGAGTGTCCAGAAAAGCGCTATATAAGTGTAAGCAATTATTATTATTATTATTATTAGTAGTAGTAGTAGTTTTCATTTATTTATAGTTCCATAGACGGCACTGGTGATACTTAGAACAAGCCTCTGAAATTCAACAATATAAAGTAGAAAAGACACAGGCAGGCACCCCGAGTTGAAATTGAACCCAGGACCCTGGAACTGTTGGGCAGTAGTACTAATCAGCAAATCACTGTCAGCCCTAGTCTTTCCAAACGCATCCCGAGTGGCAGTTCTAAGACCAAAGTGCACTACAGTGGGCTTGGCGTAGTATATTGGTCATGGTATAAAGAAGCTGAAAGAATTAAAAAAAAGTTCCATTCTGTAATTATGGAACAGGATACATTTAAAGTGGAGGTTTTCTAATAAATTCCTTTTCTAAGTAATTTAAACATCTGCAAGACACTTGCAGCAGTTTAGGTAGTGCATGTACAATTACATAGGTGTGACTAATATGTTGTACATATGGCAGCATGGTGTTTTAATTATACTGGCTGCTAGTGACTGTCATAGACTGCAATTCATGCTGTGTCACAGATAACAGTAACCATAAAACAGCTCCTTGTTAGCAAAATAGTCTAGGAGGCTGTGAGACAAGTTTGTGCATATAAAGCCACAGTAGAGCCTAACATGATAAATGAGCTCCTGAACAGCAGATAATGAACCGAAAAGTTGTTTTAAGTTTCAGCAAACTATGGCAGTTGAGGATAGGGATATGTAATGAATGCTGTGACTTGCAAAGTCAGGGATATGAAGTTGATCATAAAATAACTGTGATGCTTAAATAATCCATCCATTTGTTAAAATAATATAAATATTAATATTGATGTTAAAATTTTACTGTGCAGATTAATAGTGTATGGATTTTGCCCTTGAGGAGGAAAAAAGACATAGTAAAATGGAAATACATCATTATAATGACTTTGACTGGGTTTTATTGATGGCATACTGCCTGTTCGTGTGTCTAGCGTTGATTTTTAGACGCTAAGCACAGCAGGGTGTGAATATATTTAAAGAATGAGTTTATGGGGACCTTTCCAACAACTGGAAGATTACAGTACTTTCATTAACTTTATTTTATAGAGCACCTTTAAAAGCACTTTACAGTATATCAAATAAATTAAAAATTGCAAAAGCCAAAAACTGAGCAGATACAGAAGGTAAACATAATGTTTTCAGGCTGATTCCCTGATTTCTTTGGGGATGCCATCTCCAGAGGTCAAAGTGATGGAAGATCCCGACTCTCCAGTGTGTAGTTCATGGTTGTCCAGTCCTGGTCCAGGAGTAGTGGGGCACCTGCAGGTCGTCTAGGAGCACCTGTACCCAAAGAGCTTGCAGTGTTAAAATCACCGATGAGCTGATTCAGGTTCTTCTTAAGAGCTGAGCACTTTAATGAAAACCTCAGACATGCCAGCCATCTGGACAGATGGATTGGACACTCCTGGCATGAACAGTGGGAAAACGCAAGAAACCAGAACCACCTGAGTCAAGGTGCCCAGTCTGCACCCTTGCACAATTTGTGCAGTTTGTCTGAACCTGTGTTTGCAAAAGGTTAGGAATTACAAGTTAGAAATCTGATCATGTCACTGATGCAGTCTTAGCTAATCCAATTTGCATTCATTTTTTTTATGATGACAAAAATGCAGACAGATCTGAAAAACTTTACAAAATCTGAATGAAAGTTATAGTTTCAGCCCATGTACTGAAATGTTATCTTAAATGACATGGCGATTACCGGAACAGACCAAAGTTAGGATCCTTTGAGATGCAAACATTTTTTAATAAACATCTTTTAATGTGAATGTGAACCAAGTGGTAGATGCAGTTGTAACAGTTATATCTCGTCATTGGATGTCATTAATGTTTAATTAGAAGATGTTCGTTGATGAAAGCAGTAGCATGTAAGACAATTCTTTTGTTCACTGCACAAGCTTATAGTGGTCTCAGCTTTCTCATGTCTCCTCAATCCCGAGACTTCATATCAATGAAGAAGAGGTAAAATATTTTCTAACCCATTTGCAAAATTCTCGGGACACTGTTTATTTGCGAATGAGTAACAATAAACCTGAAATTGTCCTATTTCAGTTGTGGCAGCCAATAATCTAGTTTAGTCTCCATCTCTTGTGTGTTGAAGGCCACCATTTAGCATGTGTGCAGAAAGTCTCCAGTTTTAATTATGCAAAGGAGCAGGATGTGGGTCGGGGGAAACTCCCCTGGTTAAGGTGATGTGTTAAATACAAGACCGACGGCAGATCGGTTTATTTTTTAAAGCCATCCCTGCCACAGTGCTCCATATTCTGAAGATCAAGCTGCTAATGAAGAAATGATTGACAGTGTGTGGGCATGTTGTTTGTTAACAGCTTGGCAGAGTCTTCAGAAGCAAAGAAAACATTTAATATACAGTGTGTTGCAAATGCACCGACCTTTTCCTGTTAATGACAAAGACACTCAGGGTAAGGAAAACACCTAATGAGCTGCTATGAATCCTTTGATTACCTGACAAAAGCTCTGCATGTGGAGTGAGCAGAGGCAGATCTCCTGCTCCTCAAAAACTTTGTGTTTTGCATTAGATGAAATTAGAGTCAGACTTGGCAGGGTCGGTTTACTACTGTACAGTATGTTTGTCCGATAAGTAATGAATTTGTTAAAGGAGCACCTTTCTGAAAGATTGCTTCAGGAGAGATTGAAATGCATTGATGCCTATTCAACCTTATGTTTCCTGTGGGGGTCTATAATGATTTTGTACTGGATATCAAAACTGTACTACTGCTGTAGAACACTACGTACCTCATGTATGTCACACTTAATCTTAGTTAATTTGTCACGGCGTGTACATAAAGAACAGTTTCTATTGCAGTGTGTACATTTCAAGTCACTTGGTACCAGAAATATGGGCATGTGCAGAGCAGTGTAAATAGTCACTATCCCATTTTCTGCTTATGCAAGTGAAAAGTCTTTGTCCCGTTTCTGTATAACAGTCTCACTGGTTGCAACACATGACTAGTCAGGTTTATGGAGCGGTTTTGTGTGCAGGTGTTTCTCCCTCTGATTGTGAGATGCATATACTGCCCTCCAAAAGTACTGGGACAGTGACGTCTAAACACAGTGAAGTCAATAATACCTAAGTACAGCTTCTAAGTATTGTATTTTAAAACAATTCAGTTCTTGCCTCCTGAGTCAAATTAAACAAATTAGTGTGATTAGATAGTGTTGAATCTCTTCATCGTGGAGGAGAAGAAGCATTAGGACAATTAGCTGAAGGGTATCTTTTGTCGGTCTGGTGTTTGATCTTGGATAATTAGGCGCTCATGAAAGAGCTGTGAGTCTGTCTCACTTTGACGTCGGGGTTGGCATTCTGAACTTGAAACCAAAAAATGTTCTGTTAAAGAATATCAGGCAGAGGCAAAGCACGTGGATTGGGCATACAAAAATATTCTATTTTGAGTAAACTAAAGAAATATGAATTCCAAGTTAAGACCAGGTTGGCTAAGAAAAACACCTAGATATGATGACAAAGATATCAGATCTGTCAAGGAACATTTGTCAGTAAAATCCGCAACAATCTCCAGTGTGCCTGGAAGAAGGTATAAAAATCCTTGGCTCTCAGAAGAATGAGACAGCGCAAGGTTGTCTTCAAGGCTACTCCTCAAATGTTAATCTCTCATCAGCGACAAGGAAAGCCATATTAAAATCTGCTTAGAAATTGGTGTGAGCCAGTAAAGTTTTAGAACAACATTTTACAGACTGATATTTGAGACTAAGATCAACCTTCACCAAAGTCGTGTATACTTTAAGTTCCTGTGTATTGATGTATTCATGTGTCATTTTTACAAAATCTTGATTTCCGTTATCTTTATATGTACAGTGTCTTCTCTCTCAGTGTTGTCTTTGTCATGCCCTGTTTCATGCTTCATAATTACTGTTAGTTGTCCAGAGTGGTTAGTGTGACACCAAATAATTCGGGTTTTATCTTTCACACAAATCTCTTCCTGCTTTTATCCACGAGCCTGTGCTGTACTTATGATAGTGCCAGGCAAGATCTAAAATCAACTCCTGTATTTGTGCTGCAGGTTCAGATTCCTGGTTTTGTTCTTCTAAAACCAGTGTTCAGGAAGACTGGAGACAATCAAGGTTGTTGTCTTTATTTTCTGACAGGAGTGCCCCTGCAGAAGTGGATGGGAAATTCTTGGTCCATAGCCATTAAAACGGGCGTGCAGCCTTTTGCTGATAATCGTGAGCTCCAGCTGTGGTGTTTCACACATTGCAGCGCTAATCCCACAATGTTTTTCACTACTGCAAACTTCACTGGCTGCAGATTTGTATGTATAGTAACTACAAGCAGGTTATGTACGGTATCTAACAGTGTCACTTCTTTCTAACCCTATTTGCTCTTCCCCAAACCCTCATTTTGTATACTTTCCGAGTCAAGTTTTTGCATAGTTATATATTTTCTGCTAGAACGTATTTTTCTCTCTGTGTTCGAGAAAGAGGCTGAACAACTCATACATACTGTGGCTCATGTGGAAACACCTGCAGGCTGTGTGACGAGGCGCAAAAGCTGTCCGATAGAATGCCGTTTCTTTTCTCCAAAGCTCCCATGTGCTCAGATACACAATATTCTTAGAAAATGAGCACTTTGCTTGCAGGTTTCATTTTCGGTTGATTCTCATGTGGAACGATAATTTCTGTCAAGTTGCCAGAGATTCTATGACCTGTTTCTGTAAATTGAGGAAAAACCCTGGGTCACGTAGAAAGTTTTTGGGTTAGAAAGGGTGAAATCATATTTTTCTCCAGGTACAGTTTTTAAAATGCAAGTACAGTATGGACAGGTTATACCATACAAGTCTTTTTATAATTTGGCTAATTTCCTGTCTTTTGTGCCAGTACTTGGCTGCGTGTTGCAGAATGGAGACAGGCTTGTGTGTCGTCTTTCTGTCAAGATTTGGGTGCAGAAATGAGCCCATTTCATAACCCTCTTCCTTCTTGTGTAGAGCCTGTTTGTAATTATGTTTGTGACACCCTGTAACGTGCTACTGTATGAAGAAATGCTCCTGTTATGCTTTGCTGCAGTGAATGAGAGGTACATGAAATAACTTCTACGTGTTACGTGAATTTAAAGGAAAAAAGTTTCAAAAGATTTCTTTACTATTTTTTGAGGAGAATTACAGTATATTCCACTCTTGTACCTTCTGTTGTTGTCCAACAAACGGAAATTTCTAATTTCCAATTTAAGGAAAACCTTAGTCTTTAGTATCTATCCTTTTTTCATTTAAAATGAATTTAAAATTAATTAATTTGAGCCACTGTAGGCAAAACATTATATTGATTTATGGTCAAGTTTGTGCCTTCAGTATTTTTTTCCACAGTAAGTGCTATTGAAGGTAAGAATTCATTCAAGATCAGGCTACACATTGAAATCATATCACAACAAATTCTGTCATATTTAATGACGACTGACTTTTTATTTAAAGCATGTTACTTGTTGTTTTATATAGCATTGTAGCCAGACCTGTAGATGTTGTTGTAATAAAGGGAGTGGAGGTGAAGGCCCCAAGCCTATGACCAGGGACAACTTGGAATGTCGCGAATGAATGAATTGCACATTATGACACGAATAAGCTCCAAGAACTCCAGTCACTTCATTCACCTCCAGGTATGCAAAGAGCTATTCCTTGGAGGTCAACCTGAAAATGTCTGGCATCCTCTGTGAAGTGGATGATTTGTGTCGCCCACATGTTTGGAAAGGTATTTCTAATACAATAGTTAGATAGCTGGATAAATAATATAGAACAGAAGCCAAAGGTTAAGTAATGCAGAGATTGCAGTCTTCAGCTATAAAGTCTCTTATTCAAACAGTACATTCCTAGCATTCGCATGGAGGTAGGAACATGAACCAGACCTCCATAGGTAACTGTACACATACTGTAGGTCACAAAGATCCATGACTAATCGCTGGTACCATCTTACTAATGTAGCAGTGATCCTCCTGTACTGTGTGAAAAGGGATTTTTTTTTACATTGTTTTTGAGTATTTTCTTATGGTCAAAAACGGTGCAGTGTATCTGTATACAGGTCTGAAGTAATGGACTTTACGAACAGCATTATTGTACCTGTTCTAGAAACTGCCGATTAAAAACAAAAACTCAGTTTAAAAAAATCTGTTAACATTGTTCAATATAGTGTTGTCTGATTGAGCAAGATGGAAGAAAAATAGTGGCGTTGAGACTGCAAGGCAATGTTAGGCAATAGGGGTTCTCTAGTCAGCAGTGCTTATTTTTTTCAGGTTTCTAACGGTGGATTCTAGAACCATCAGAGGCATAGAGATAATAGGTCATGTGTTAGGCACTAAAGACCATTGGGGAAATGGTATAATCAGGTTTTAAGGCATTATAATGTGAAAAACCCCTGACACTGCTTCTCTCCTGCTGAAGGAAGCCAAGGCTTTTTATTTTGCATGAATGTACAGTTATGGTTAAGCACTTCAGGTAAAGCACAATAATGCTGCAGTGCATTTCTAATTTAATGTTCCTGTTTTTCTGTATTCGGAATGCAACTGAAATTTGAAGATTACCACAATTGAAAAAAGAGGTTTAATTACCTTCACGTGGTTTTTATTTTTTGGAGTGGTAAAGGGTAAACTAACCTCACAGTTGAGCCACAGAGTTTTCAGAATTTTGCCTCAATGTAGGCAGAACCCTGTTCGTGATGTAGTTTGAGGGTTTAATCCTGAATGTCTGGTAACGTGTTGTGATCTGAAATGAGCTGCCTTCTTCTTTCTTGTGGCTGGGACGAAGATGTAATTTTAGAACGTGCCCTCCCCTGTGCTGCAGCTGTGCTCTTGATTTATCTAGATTGCAGTAGCAATGGCTTCTGTTACTTATTGAGTTTTTTGGGTCTTTTTTTAATGGAGTTTTGTTTTTGTGATAAACCGAAAATTTAGAGGGCAGCACAGTGGTTAATGTTACTGCCTCGCAGCACGGGGGATCAGTCCCAGATCTGCTGGGGCTATCTATGCGTGGAGTGTGTATGGGCTTCCTCCCACAGTCCAAAGAAACGCTGGTAGATTAATTAGCTTCTGGGAACATTGCCCCTGGTGCGAGTGTGTGCGTCTTATGTTTGTGCACACCCCGTAATGGACTGGCATCCTGTCCAGGATGCACCCTGCCTTGCAAATGTTGCTCACTGGGATGGGTTCCTGTATAGGAACAAAACAACTACAAAATAGGTGGATGGATGTAATTGCAGATGACTAATGTTGTCTTTCCATATAATACCGTGTTTTAATTGACCAGAGTAGTATACATTCATTTTCATAAGCTTTATAAACCACAGGTTTGAGGATAGTGGCTTGCAGTTTTGAAGACACATACTGTACAGTACCAATGTAAGAAAATCCATTTGTATTCTCCTAAAGCAGTAATGGCTTTTCCCCCCTTTATTCTGTTTGTCAATGTTATGATTTTTTCACAGAATGATGTTTATAATTTTTCAGCTTCAGTGCAACTGTTTTTTGTTGACTGAAAAAATAACAGGTGACTTGCATTGTGTTCAATGGCTGTATAAAATGAATTATGTAGTGCAAATGAACAAGTTGTCCTCATGAAAATAACTGTTTTGTCCACCGTCATTATTACCACAGCACGATTAGGTGAAATGTGAAAAAAAAATCAAAGACAACAGCTTTTATTTTAGAAACAAGAAGCATTTGATATAGGAATAAGGGCTTTAAAAGGAGGGGGGAGTTTTTTTTATAAGATGCTCGCAGCTTCTGATCTAAAATCTCAGTTTTAGCACCAAGTTTGGAAGACGCATGTTTTAAAATCACCATGTGTTGCCCTTCTGCAGCTCCACAAATGAAGTGTTATATTGGTGCTGTAAATTGCTTTGATCGCTTTCGGTGAGAGATGATCAAAAAACTTTCCAAACCACAAACCACTGTTGCTGACGTTACTAACCAAACAGGTTAGGTTCTATCGCAGATCCCACAGCTGGTACCAATGGCTTTATAAGGATGGTCAAGCTTTGGGGAAGGTTTGTCTGGAAAGGTATGGGTTCCAAACACTGACAAATGGGCTTCGATGAGATCAGGAGCAATTTGCAATATGGGGCGGAATGAGGTTTCTCTTGCACAGATTTCCTTTTTCTGACAAATGGAAAAAGTCATTTTAACTTTCTTCCCCTTTTCTTTGGACGATGCAAAGATCTTCATTAGGGCTTTTGCAAGGTTGGTAAATGGATCACCAAAGAGAGTTATTACTTTGGTGAAAAGGTTATTTTATTGTCCTTGTCAAATAATGAACCACTGGATCACACCGCTTGAAAAGAACAATTCAGTACTAATGTTCTGTTTTTATTGAATCACTGGAATGCTCAATTAATATTATTCTGTCTTGAAGAATTTGTCTACTTTTTAGTTGTTGTTTTCAGTTTTCCTTTTCTTAAACTACCAGTTGCGAGCATAAAACAACTAAGCTTAGACAGTCATTTACAGTATATGAACAACTATTAGGACAACATACATTAGTTTAGGAACACAGTTTAGTTTGGGAGAAATTTCACAATCTTAAATTCACATTGATCAGAAACTTCAAAAACGTCATCACAACAATTCAATGTAAATTATGCATGAGGAGCCAATATGACATTTAATTGTAGCTAATCCATCACATTTTCCAGTCAAAACAAGTCAGGTCTTCCTCATCAGGAGCATCACAGTTGTTCCTGTCTACACATTCATAAGTCTAAAAGCTGCTTGTTATTCTATGAAAATACAAATTGGTTATTTCAAAACAAAATTGCTTATATAGCAGTAAAAGATATCCTTAGGATTGTGTTATGGATCACAGAATTACAAGTTTTTTTTAATGAGTAGAATAATTCAGAATATTTTTTGTGACTTCTGCAAAGCCTAGCAATTGCACTGAAATCTTTTATTAAATTAGTTGCACTCTTTGAAGAGGGTGAATATTTATGTTTCTTAATGACTTGGTATACAGTACCTTTTACTGTCTAGATATGAAACGTAGGGCTACCTATTCCAACATGGATTCTTCCTTGACAGAGTTTCACCTGTTGTTTGCCAAAGTTATCTTTTTTTTTCCCCCCAATGCAATCTTTAGTCTCATGAAAAGCTTTTTTGGTCACAGTGACTCATGTGTGACAGTGTTTCTTTGTCATAGCAACACACAAAAGCCTGTCAGCTCTTAACGGGGCTTGTATGGCGGGGGTAACTTTGCCCGTGGAGGAGAAGTCAGTTGCTCAGCCTCTTCCACACTAATGCCCTCAGCAGATGCCAGCAGGTGCCTCTGTTGTTAACGACCTCTCCGAGGTCACGGCGGTCTGTGTCTTGTCTGCGAGATGAAGCCTGAGAGCAGCAAGGTGAAGAGGAATCTGTGTCTGTCAGCTGGCTGGCTGGCTGGCTGGGAGAAGGGAAGGGGGTAGAGTCTCTTGCAGCGCAAACTGTTTTTAGCTGACGAATGAGCTGTCTGCCCACAGGGCTGGAATCAGCAGCTTGTGACAAGCTGGGGAGAGAGGAACATGAATGTAATGCGCACCTTGCCTCGTTTGCTTTCAGACACCGGGCAGAAGAAGACTCCAGAGAAGAAAGATGGGCGTCGGATGTCTTTCCAGAAACCTAAAGGGACCATAGAATATTCTGTAAGTAGGAGCCGATTTTATCACAGGCACTTTCTTTCTCTCCAGAAGGAGCTTGTTAGTTCATGTGATGTCTTCTTACCTGCTGCACATATGCTTTTCTTTCACTGTGGTGAGACTGTACCCCTCCTCATTTTTAAGGTGTACTGTATATGTTTTCCATTTCAGCCATTCCTGCTCAGACAAACATTCCTGTTTGTCTTCTGCACACCTAAACACTTTGGAAATTGGAGTTGGAGCAGTGCCTTTCTTCTGTTTACAGTAACAGGCATTGATGTGAAACGCATGCTAGAGTAATAAACGGCTATGACGCTGTGCTGTATGTAATTTGTAGAAAAACAAAGTATTAATTTTCCAAGTATACAGTAAGCAAAGAATCTTTTCTAAAGATCGAAATCGTTCAGAGTGTAGAAGTCCCCTTTAAATTTGAAGTCCATGAAATGAATGAGTCTGTTCTTCTTTTTTTTTGTGTGCTGTGTGCCTGTTATCAACATACATTCCGGCAGTGTTCACAAATGACCTTGCAACTGTGTTATCATTTCTATTGATTTGGTGTCTGTAGAGAGAAGCTCCAATTCCTAAGCATTAACTGAAAATGGAGCCTGGCTCTGTCTGTTGTATGTTCTTCAAATGACCCTCAAACCCAGCTGCAGTCAGTTTCTTACACTCCCTGGAAACGATGAGGAGTCTGATGTGAGTCTCAGTTGTTACTGGAGCAAAGTCACAAGCTAGGACCATTGGGCTGAAAATAGCAAGTGTCCAGACGTATTATTTGTATAGCAGATTGATTTCTGCTTGGTTTAATAGTATGCCTCAGCATCTGGTTCTTTTCTTTGCACTACAGATGTAATTATACTATTTGAACACAGTGAGCAGTTATCTCGGGCATCAGTATTGTGCATTCTGCATTTAGAAGCATATTCCCTCCTGAGCAGGTGTTGATAAACGCCTCTCCTGCAAATGTGTCACAGACAGTGTTGCAAGGGAATGACAGCAAAATTGTTTTCATCAGTGGACCATTTAAAGTGTCTGATAGCAAGATGGGATTTTCATAGGGAAGTGTGCTTTGTCATGCGCAGGGATGATAGATAGGCATGAATTTCATATCTCTGTTATCCGTTATAAGTTGCTTTGGCTGTGACTACCTGGGTTTTTCTTCTGCTGTTAGCACTGTTTGTAGTAATTGAAGAATGCCAAGAATGCCATGTGTGAGTTTGTTTGTCATGTGGCAGCGTATTTAAGGCATTTTGACTGTCTTCTGTACAAGAACAATATTATTGTGGTCCTTTTTCTGATGTCTATTTTCAATTAAGAAGACATTAAGTTAGGGTGATTTGCTGCCTGCAGTCTTTGGTGTTCGCTTAAAACTTTTTTGAAGGGGACGGTGATTTTCCATCAGATAAATTTCTAATCTTCGACCGCTAGAGAACAGGAAAGCCTTTGTTTTATCAAGAGAATCTCAGTTTGAAAAACAGCCGCAAAAACCATCTGCTCAGTCACCCTGCTGTAGCTCCCTCTTTCAGCAAGGTCCTCCCATTCCCTGACCTGGAGCCAATTAAACAGGGTTAGAACTCCACTGGAGAGAAAGGAGCACAACAAAAGACGAGCAGAAGACAGAAGGGCCCCAGAAATGAGTTCATGGATTCCTGACCACTGTCCCTGGAGTAAAGCAAACCTATAAGAGCTGGGAAAGATCCAAATGGTCATCTTTATCATACTCTTTCAAAACAAAACAAGATGATGATGATGATAATAATAATAATAATACTTGTTCAACAATTTTTCATTTGTTTGCCATTAAGAATACAAATTCCCTTTCCACTAAACTCTTCTAATAAAAAATATTTATGTAATTTTATTCCAATCCGAATGTGAGAAATAAGACAAGATTATCGTTGTTTACTGATAAATGTTTCATACAGCGCCTTCAGAAAGTATGCACCCCCTTGAATTTTTCGCATTTTCTTCCTCTTACACCTCCACATTTTACATTTTAATACATTGAAATACTTTTTTAACCCTTTAATAACGCAATAAATTAAACACACTTATGAATTAAAAAAAAAAGTCTCCAAAAACATTCACTTCTCCAGAATGAAGAAGTTTCTCATTTACAAAAATATTAAATCCCCCCCGAGTCCATTTGTACATGTTCCTTAAGGAGTCTAACGATGTAGGTCCCGTATTACACACCATTGCTATTTCTACGTGAGATTGCATATGTGTGCTTGCTTCTGTTATCTGTTTACTTTTGTTAATGCCCTCCAGTCCCAGTAAACCACTTCTGCCTGTAGGATTTCGTGCATGATTTTTTTTGGAGCTGGTGACACACCACCTGTTCGACTGTTTTTACAATATAACTTAAAGATGAATATGGCGTACAGTTGTCTCATATATGGAAATCTGTGTGAAGGGCGAAAAGGTTTATTCTGAATATACGTGTCCTAAAACGTGTTCTCTAACATGAATGGCATTTGAGGTTGATGCTTTAGAGTATTTAATGTAATGAGCATTTGCAGTGCATACACGCCAGACAGTCTCTCCGTCTGGTCTCCAGAGTGGCCTTTCCGTGACGGATTAAAACTCATTGCAAACCTTCGCCGGACTGCTCTGCGGCTTCTTGCGTCCGGGGAGGGCCGCGGCAGGTCGGAATTCCAGAATCCAGGGGAATGAGGCGGGACAGGGCGCACAGAGAAGAGATCCCTCTGGACCGCATACCAGTCCATCTGCACGGGTTTGATCTCAGGACACTGCTTCTCTATAGCTGATTCTAGCAGAGGAGGGCAAGGATGTCAATCAGAGCCAAGAGGTCACCTGTCACCATCAGAATAATGCGCCTCATGTTGTCAGGATGTTAAATGAGGCACTTCTCAGTTGCTCACTAAATACCTTGGTATAAGAATGAAAATAAATTTCAAACATCATGATATTATCTCATTTGTGAGGATTGCTTGGGCAATTTATATAATATTTTATATTTAAAATCCGCATGTTATATTTTGAGCAGTGCATATTATATTTTACTGCACTGCTAGTAATAGTAGCAGTGTGTAGAAAAAAAGGTGCTACTGATGTATAAGTTTAAATGCTCTGCCAGTTTGGTCAGACATAAATAAAGCAATATGAACTTCCATTCGAATTTCACATTTCTGTATGAATGTCTCTTTTAAAGTATTTTACTTTTAGCCAGTTTATGTACTGTAGCTTTAAATTGTCCTCCTGCAGATCAGAGGGAATAAGGTAAATACTAGCCCTGTGTACTGTAAATGAGTTTATCTTGATGATTAAAGGGAAAATTATCCTTAGTGGTAAGTTGCCTAACCACATTTATGTTTTGTGTTTCGAACAAGTTCAACACAGCATTTTCTGTTACATGCTTCTTTCGTCCACCCATCCATTTTCGAAGTTCTTCAGCCAGTTTCGGGTCGCAGGATGAGCTGGAGACTCTCCTGACAAGCAGAGGGGGCAAGGCAGGGTCCCTGGACAGAACACCAGTCCATCTCGGGGAACTGTAGACAAAACACAGACATGCACATACCCACACCAGGGGCAGTTTTCCCAGAAGCCAGTTAACCTACGAGTACTGAATGTCTTTAGACTGGGGAGAAAAGCATGTGAACACAGGGAGAACACACAGGAATTGAACCCCGGGTCCCAGCGCTGTGAGGCAGCAATGCTAGCTACCCATTTGTCTTTAAGAAATTGTCATTTGTAATTTTACTTACAGTAACTACTTGTCGATTTACAGTAACTTTTTGCTGTGGAATGACCCTACCATTATGATCTTCTAATATTCAGACTTATCTTGAGGCTCAAGTCTTAGTCTTTCAAAGTAAAATAAACAATCTACAAAGTCAATGTTTAAGACATTTAAAATGGACAAAAGTCTAAATGAAAATTTTCAGTAATTGTATTCACAAGAAGGAATTTCTGTTCAGATAACAGTCTGTTTCAAGACTTGCTGTTTGGCTTGAAGGAATAAGACTGTTTTGTTTTAAACCAATTTTATGAGCTTCAAGGACACGTAGTTAGAATATTGTGTAGCAACAGTATTCAGTTTTTTCTTCCTTCCTGAGTTGCTGACTGTTTTGAAAGTAGTTATTAAAAGGTGCTGTCATGGTAACTAAGAAGCTCTTTTCATTCAGCCAGAAGCAGGAAGAGCAACCCTTACAGGTTGTCCTAACATCCTCATCCTGGCTTTAACAGGGAAATTGCTATGGCAACTGTCAGACAAGCATTGTAGCTCTGCAATATCTACTTGAACATTTTTCAGAACTGGGTTTTCGACGGTCTGAGAGGGATGGAACCCCTTTACTTCGGTATTTTCATTTTTTCTTGTGACAAAACTATGTGGCTAACCTTGAAGTTCAGCTTGCCAGATCTGGATTGACCTTTCGATGGTTTTAGTCCACAAACCTCTGTACGTGTTAACACGTTAAGATTAACACGTCTGAAGAAGAGAATGGTTGTCTGAGCTTTTAGATATCACAAGTTATGGTGTGTGTGTGAAAATGCCTGATGGTAGGAGGGCAATGGAAAGTTCTCACCTGCCTGTTACTTTAAAATAGCCTGTGCTACTTTTTGTATTTGTACAGCTTATGTCATAAGTTACTCGTTTTGGGACGTGCTGTGTTGCTACAAGCACCGAACTAAGCTTAAACAGTCCAGTTCGTTTTGCAAGATCTCATCTTCAAAGTTGTTTTTTCAGACGTGGAGTGCGTTTTAGTGTTCTGAAAACACTAGAATTTCTGTGTGTGAAAGAATGAAGATGGCTCTTGAATTAATCCCAGCACTTACAGATAATTTTGTCTGGTACAGTCAAGCGGCTTGTTTGGCAAAACAGCCAGGACACTTCTGATGCAGCTGCAATTCTTCAGAGTAAATCTGTCCTCCTACTGTTAGTGTAATTGCACAGGACACAGGATCTTTTTTATGGTGTTTTGTTCTTTTTCCAGCATGACACTTAAAAAAATACATAGGGAACATGCAAACCAAGTGTTAATAAGTCCTATTCATCAGTAATATGGTACTAGAAGTAATACAAATGAATGCTATTAATTATATAGGACTTATTTTTTTAGATCACTCGTGCAACAATGGATTTCTTGCTGAGAGTCTCTCTTGTTAAATTCTCCTGACTTATTCTGTGAAAACGGCACTAGAACTCTGCATGTCTTTTTGTACATTTTGTCCCCAATCTTCCTCTACTTTAGTGAAATATACAGTATTGTACCTGTAGGAACCCAGAAAAAAGGAGTCTGTTTTCTTTGGTCTCCAGCATTATACACCAAGTAAGAATACAACATACTCTGTTGTTAGTGAATGACAATGAATATAGGCAAGCTAATAGGCTAGTTCACTTTTTAAAAATAGAGGAGAAAATCTGAGAGAGACATTTGCAAACCTCCCTCCTGTCCAAAAAACAAGGTAAAATTGTTACTGTTCAGATTTACTGTTTGTCTTCATAGTGTCTTGAGTAATTTGTGCTAATGACAGAAGATCGTTTGTTGTCAAATATTGTATTTTATATCATTGTGTGTATTCCAAGCACTCATTAAATACACTGAGCATTAAAAGACACTTTACACAGTTAGACACAGGTATTAACATTCAATAAAATCTTAAGAACTGTGTGTTGTTTCAAAATAAAGTAGATTTTGTATAAGCGTTGGTGTCATTTTAATTAATTGATCATTCGCGACTGACTGATAAACTCCAATCGCCTCATGAGCGAGAGGGGGAACACGTGCTGAGGTGATTTAACCTGTTGCGTGTGGCAATGTTCTGCTTATCAAGAGAAGAACGATTCCTGCCCTTGGTGTGTCTTCCTCAGGTGGGCTCTCCAGCAGTGGTCCCTGGTCCTCTTTAGCAGACCTCCCCGATAGCTGTCACCACAGCATGGTGGGGGACACACAGAAAAATGCGCTAATTGTTTTGTACAATTAGCTGTCAGTTTGATGGTGATGGTCTGGGCAGGAGTGTCTAGTTACTACAGAAGCTCGCTTGTCGTTGATTGATGTCTGCCTGACAGCACCGTGCTACAGTACATCATCGAGGTGGGGCTGCACATTGGTGGTGGTGGAGGGGAGTCCCCATTACCTGTAAAGCGCTTTGAGTGGAGTGTCCAGAAAAGCGCTATATAAGTGTAAGCAATTATTATTATTATTATTATTATTATTATTATTATTATTATTATTGTTATTGCTCAAGTCCAGGTGACAGCTGTTCCTGCGGGACAGGGGATGTTCTTGTGCAGCTCGTGAAGCAGCGTCTTTCTCGCGAGATGAGTTTTCTTCTTGCAGCTGTGCCGTGGGCGCACTGACATGCTTATCCAGGCTGTGCAAGAGAGATGGGACACCGTCCCATTTAGATGGCATCTGCAACCTGGTGCAAAGCATGTATCGCAGATGTACAGCTTGTATTGCTTCTGCCAGCAGCCATACCCACTATCAGCCTGTGATTTTCACAGCAGATTTCAGCACTGATCCAGATAAGACGAAAGCTTAGAATATGTGCGAACCTCAAATTTTAAATGCCAGTCGTTTTCCAATAATGCCTTAAAACGTGCTTCTGTGTGGGCTACACGCTGGCAGGGCTGTTAGCACTGATGCCACATAACTCTTGGGTGCTGGGTTCATATCTGTGCTGAGGCTCCTCATGCATGGAGTTTTTCACCATGTTCATGCTTGTTTTCTCCAATACCCCAGTTTCCCCCCACCTTATAAAAAGGCATGCTGGCTCAGTTAATGGGTTTCTCTGAATCAACTAAATTATTGTGGCACAAAGGAACAAGTAATGGATTATCCTCATTGTACCCTTTTACTGTATACAGGTGGGTATGTTACTGAAGCAATCTGTGTGCAGTTCCTTGCTGCAGGTTACAAGAGCAGTGTCTCACCCGGGATTCCAGTTACCAGTCCCGAACCCTAACCCAGTTTTAACCAGTGTGCTTGTGTGTGTTATACCCTGCAGTGGACTGGTACGCCATCCAGGAGGAAGACTGGCCTTGAACCCTCTGTTTCCAGGGATGGGTTTAGGTTGCCATGACCCTTACAGGGAATCAGGTGGCTTTCTGGTTTGGGTATTTTTCGTAGGAAGCTTAATCTGCAATCGTACACATTCCCATAAATAACAGACTTATATGTACATCCATTTTATATCACTGACAGCATGTTGTGGTGATAAAATAATATATTTTATCGTGCAAATAATCAGTAATCAGTAAAGAATAGTTTATGCACTGGGCATCACTGTGACAAAGTGATTAACATTGCTGCCTTGCAGCTCTGGGGGTAAGGGCTGCTATCTGTGTGAAGTTTGCAAGTTTTTGCTTAACGTTCCCTGCAGCTGTGTAGTGGATAAAGTGGTTAGAAAATGAATAGATGGATAAAATGAGCAGAAAACAATTTTCCTATTATCAGGGTTTAGTATACTGAAAACATGTGGCTTAGAAATGAATTAAATACTATACATTTCACTTTAAAAAGGCTGTTTGAAAACTGTATATCATCTGCCTCCTCCGCTGAAAGCCACATGTAGCAACTGATCGATTGATCTGTCTGTTCTGAGACACCTCAGTCAAGTTAAAATAGTACAGGCCTGGGAGCAAATGTTGCACAGTTAAACTGACTGAGCAAGAGCACTGCACAGCTGACTGTCCCACTCGCCTCTGGCTGCCAGAACTGCAGATGTATTATTTGTTGAATGCTGCGTTTAATTTGGCAAACGAGACTGGGTGTGTGCTCGTTGAACAGAAAAAAACATCCTATTTCAGTCTTATACCTGAGCCTAACTCCCATCATATTTGTCTTGGACCCTAACAATAAATGGGGGAGAAGTTCATATTCCAGCCCGGCCACTTTTTGTGTCACCTGTGGGTCCCCACCCTGATGAAAGAATCCAGTTACCTCTTCCTTAAGGAGAGCTTGTGTTGTGTGTGCAGTCGTACGCAAGGTTTCTTCCTGTCGCTTCTTGCAGATGTGAGCATTATACCTGTATCCCACACAAGATACTGGTTGCCCACTGTAGCCTAATGCAGGCCTGCAGCCACAGGAGACTTGAATGGTACTGCCAGTCCTGAGGAGTGGTGAAACTTCCAACAGTCTCCTCTTATCCAGTGAAGCCCATTAATGCTGTCCCCCCGTAAACTGAGCAGCATCCTCGCTCTCAATAATCCGTATCGTGGTCCCGTTGTATAGAGCTGATGGGTATCTCAGCCACCCTCTGGAATTGGCGTGGAAAATCTCAGATGAAAGGCTTCCCATTTGTCTGTGCTCATCCCGTTGATGGTGTTGGACGGACCTCAACCAGCTGAGTCTTTCAATTGTTTCTCTCTGTGTGCTGAATCAGGAGGCTGGGAGGTTGACCAGGACAGAGTGTGGGCTGCATGCTATTGATGGGCAAGATGAGGAAAGCCAGTGTAGTGGACAGGGGTAGATGGAGCTGGGCCAGGGGATTTCAGCTGCTGATGTCAGATATCTACTGCAGGGGAATCTTTCCCTTTGCTGTGAGCAATATCTCCTGTTCCAGCTGCTTGTTTTCCCTCTGGCTCTTGATTTTATGCTTGTTTTTAAATAAATCTTGATTTATGTTTTTGTTCTGCATAGCTTAAGCTGGTTTATGTAAATTCCATTCCTGCAAACTTACTGGAAAAGAGCAGATATTCTTAGCTCCTATTCTTTTTGTGTCTCAAGGCAAAATGAATCAATAAAGAAGTTCCAGTTTCTTTTCTTTCTTCAAAACGCCAGCTATCTCATTTCCTATAAATCAATTCATTTGTAAGGGTAAACTCTACTTCTGAGCTTATTGGAGAGAAATGTACATGCGCCCAAGTTAATCACTGCCTATTATAAACCTAGTGTCAGCAATTTGCAGGTAGAACAAGCTTGCTGGTCTTTCCAGGCACAAACTAATAAGTGCTTAATAGCCGGGTTTAATTAAGCAGCAGGACCCGCCGTGAAAGTGATTACTAGTAAGTACCAGCATTCCTGGGTGACGTTTGTGCTTGACTAATAGAAATTTGATCCGTTATTGTTCCTTTACGAAACCTTTTTGGGTTGTTTCCTACTTGGATGTTAACTATGTTCGTAGTTCCTTGCATATTATGAAAAGTCACAGTAAATAAGAACTTGGGGAATATTTCAAATGAGAGAATACCACTTCTACCCATCTAACTTGTTTGGCTGCTGGTTGATAACTGGTCATAGGATTTCATCTAGCTGTTTCTCAGAAGCCGTCAGAGAGTCCCAGCTTTAACAACGTGGCTGACTTCAAGACTCCCACAACAATTTGTGTAAAAAAAAGTGCCGCTTGATCTCAATTTTATTACATCTCCTCCTCCGTGTTCACTTACCTTTCCTGACTTGCTTTTCACTGTTGATTTGGAAGAAGTCTGGCGGGTTGGCTTGATTGTCAGTGCCATGTTGAGGGTTCGGAGTGCTTGAATCTGGTTGCCTCATAGCCTTGTGTGTTCAGGACTAAAGAGCTTAAGTTCTTTTAACATGTCAGACTAGGTAAGGCATACTTTTAAACCCAGGAATATATCAGATTCTCTTCTGGACTGATTCCTGAGTAGCAGGACCTTTTTCAGTAATTTGTTGAACAATGTTCTATGCAGTATGAGCTCTTGAGCATTGTACAGTTTCAACAAACTGTAGCATCCCTTCATGTAAATTATATTCTTTTAACTATACGTTGTAACATTCTGTTGATATTTTTATTTTTGCCCCACATGAACTTAAAAGCATCATATTGATTTCTTCATTTTTACATTCTTAGAACTTAATGATTTGTAATTACTTGGTTTCAGTTTTCTTTTTTTTACAAAAGGCTGGTGCATTATTAATTTTCATGTCAATGGGTATTACTCTTGTCTTTAGTAGCTGTTAGAACACTTTTGTTAAACTTGTTTGATTAACATTACTTATTTCCTTTAATAGAATTGGTAGAATAACATCACGCCTTGCAGCTTTAAGGGCTTCTAGTACCTGTAACACTTCCACCTCTCCTACAGGTTTAGTATAGAACTTTCTAGTCTGTCTTCAACTTGAGTTTTAGTCGTCATTACAACACTTTCTCGTAGCCTTTGCAATAACCTTTTCCTGCATGTACTCACAGTTATATCCCTTTTCTTCGAGTAGATCTTTTTCTTTATTGGTTATTTTTGTACTTTCTTTCTCCCTAGTGTTTTTAATTTATTTATTATACCATTTAATGTTTTCTTGCCCTTGACTTGTTTGCTCTGGCCTCAACAGTCTCCTCTTGGCCTGAATCTGTTATGCATTCCGAGCAAAATATCTTGTCTTCCTTTCCTTGCTGATTCCATTATTATCTCATTCCATTATACTCTACCCTTGCAGTTTCAAAATAGACTTCAAAGCATACCATGTTGTGATCACAGTTCCCTGAGGATGGGCTCCAGTCTGTTTTCATTAGTCTGTTTTGATTCTTAAAGACTGGATCTGTACAGACAGTCCCCCTCTGGCAGGTGGTCTGACAAATGAGGAAGAAAGCAGCTGTTAGTCATGTCTGCCATTTTATTTTTGGCCGATGAGGTTTCACAGTCTATGTGCGGAAAATGAAAATCTCCCACGCTAACCACTTCTTCCTTTACACATACTGTATGTTCCTGATTTTGTTATGTAAGCCCGAATTATGATTGAGATCTGATTGATAGTGCTTCCAGTCTAATCAAAAAAGGTCTCTTTAGCTATTTTTCACAGCTGGTGGTTCCTTTAGTTTTTGTTTTACCAGCTATGAACTGTCAGTGTTAAACATACATCACCTTACAAGCTGTGGACATCATGAATCACCCTGTCTTCTTTAACAGGGTAATTAAATAGTAATGAAATGTTGTCATGTAATAAATGCTATTGTTTTATAAACATGTTCATTAAATGTAAAAGCAATGTAAATTTAGATTTAAAACTAAATATTGTATTAAGGCATATTTTTAGTTATAGATAATCAAGGTTTATTATCAGTGGAGGCATTGTATGTTTTTGGCTTGTTGAAAAATCTGTCAATTTTAATTTCATCGTTTAGCATAATCCCCATTTCTTCCACATTTCTCGCTGAGTTTTTGATTTCACCAAGCTCTGGTTATTTGTATATAAACCTATAAAGCATCTGATCTAAACATGGGTGCCTAGAGGTAAGAGGCAGTCAAATAATGTGGACTTCTATGCATATACACCTAAATACAAATACAAGAAACGTCTTTCAGTGTTTTACTCGGGGAAACCTTGGTAGTCTCTAAAATAGCATTTGTCTTGCACAGGCATCTGTCATGTTAGACATCACATTTGAAATTCACCATTTTCCCTGCTCAAGATTCAAAAGCCTTCTGGCTACATTTGTCCCTGAGCTGTTCAAAGGATTTTGCAATGAACCAGTGAAACAAATGAATCCCTATCGGTTTCCTTCAGGGATATCCTAGGCCACTGTGAAGGCCCTGTGGGTCCCTAGCCAAGATTGGTACTTCCATGTGTGTGACTGAGATTGCACACAATTACAGGAGCGAGGTTAGTGAGCTGATCCCCTGGGGACCCCAGCTGCAACAAGACTGACGGCATTTTTGTTAGAGTGGTACCTGAAAGTTAACCTTTGATCTCCAGGTATCATTATGGATTTGTAACACGGCTTTTCTTGATTATGAGGCACTTCAGATCAGAAATCCCAATGTTTTTATGAGCTACCAAAATTGTTATATAGTAGCTTTTCATTTTAAAAAATCTTAAAACGTCCTATCTTCCTGCTCATTATGATAAACAAGCAGATTCAATCACATGTGTTACACCCATTTTACTAGTAGTATAGTTTAGGATTATCTTATTAAAGATATCAGAAAGCCCTACTGATAACTGTATATCATTTTAGAATTTAGTTGTGCTATAGTGCAAAGAACCACATTATTGCTTCAGTTGTTCATTGCCAAGGAAAGGCTGTTGTGTTTTCTAGCACAATTTCCATAGCCTCCCATAAAACATCTGATTGGGTTAGGAAAATGATCTTACATGTGTTGCAATTAATTTTAATGAGCACAGCAATGTTGCTTTTTTCGTTACGCCCTAACTCTTGTGTTCTCTTTTATTAATTTTGAGAAATGTGGCATTTTAAAGACCTCAGAAGGCTTTTTAGTGCTAATGTTTGCTTCAGTGTTTTGTCTAGTAGGTCGAGGGCACTTCTGGAAGATGTTTGTATAGCTGAGTAGGAAGGCTTTGCTCTTTTGCGCATCTGTGTAACCAGATGCTAACCAATTACAAGTTTTTAAATCAGTTATTTATTGCTGCACTTTAAAGGACAAGTAAATACTTTTGTTTTTATGTTCACAATTTAAAGTTCTACTCTAAAGAAAACATTAGATGAGCTTTTAATTTTAAGATTAAGCTTTTTGCGTACAAACAATTTGAAGATTAGGCTTCTGCATTTTATTGTTTTCTATTTTCTGTGCAATATTATTTTCATGGTAAGATTCTGAGTGAATAATTACTAGCACTTACTCATTGCACTATAATATTATAAGCATTGCTTAAATGTTTTAGTAAAACATCCGTAGCAGGATTGTGCCTATTGTGTATCAGACAAGCAGAAGTGGAGTCAGCCGTTGTTTCCTAAATTTGTATTAGGGATGTAGTTCGGCAAGCAAAACAGCACAGGAGCTTAATTTAAGAAAAATTAATTCTTTCCATCCACCCTCCATTGTCTAGTAACCAGTTCTTTCTCAACCATCAAGTCTCTCACTGCGCACGAAAGTGTTTTTCGTGTGTTGGGTGAATTGTAGGTTAACGGACAGGATTGACCAGGCATGAAGAATACAGGAGTGAGTCTGAATTCTCCTACTCATCGGTCAGCTATCATCACAGCTGTCCAGTGTTGTCTCAGAGGATGGCAGCACCTGGCTTTGTGATAGCCCTGCTAAGGGTTTTTCTTCCTGACAAACCAAAGAACTTGCATGATGATTTTTTTTTTGCGTTTCTTTTTTGTTCAGGTGGAATCAAGGGACACGTTGAACAGCATTGCATTGAAGTTCGACACCACTCCCAATGAGCTTGTCCAGTTGAACAAGCTTTTCTCCAGAGCAGTTGTCCCCGGTCAGGTACAGAACATATTGTCATATTTGTGCAGCCCAGCAAAAGGACAGATTTTTCCTGGCTATGTTCCTTAAGAAGTCTTTAAAGACACAACTCCATCTGATCTGATTGCTCCATTAACGTACAGAATAAAATAAATCAAGCATTTGCTTTCAAGAGGTATTTTGTGTTATTTTGTTCACATGCTCAGTTTCACAAACAGCCTACTCATGAGCTGTGTGTCTTCCAGTAATCTTTATTAAAGACCTGGGCACTTAAGAAACAAAGAGGATCATTCTGATTCTAAAGTGCTGTACTTGTGGATGGAAATTATTTCTGTCATCAAGATTCTTTTGCTCGGTCGACATTGAGCATGCAATGAAAAACCTATTTTCAAAATGTACCCCTGGTCTTGAGCTTCCACTCGACTTCTCGAGATTGCCTGTTGGGGTGCCTCTGGAGTTTTTCATTAGCCCTTCATCAACACCAAGAGTGCAGCATATCCAAATTCAATTGTTAAATGCCTGAATGCTGTAAAAATACTTTGTATGCATTGTTCTTGGTAGGCTCTATTTGAAAACTTCTCTTTTGTCCTGAAATAATGAAAAACAATTTTGGAAAACCCCCACCCTGTCATATTTTCGCAGTACATCTTTAGTACAAACACTCCTATTTTGTTTGTTTAATGTCAGAGTAATTCTTCAATGCTTTAACCTTTTATGTGAAACATTCATTTGGGTGAATGTTAAAAACTGGAATTTAAGACAGACCCAGCTGGGGGAAATGGCCATGTCTGTGGCTTTACTTGTCCAGTACATGGGCAGCAGGCTGAATTCATTCACAGTTCTTGTCTCCAAAACATTTTGAGAGGGAGGTGGGGTCATAACAAATTAAAATAGTTCTTAAACCCCTTAATGAGAAAACAGGAGCTCAGATCTTTACTTATTGCAAATTGTGGAAAGAGCAGACCCGAATGGCCCTGTCCTTAAATCTTCCTTGAGTTTTAGTCCTTCCCCTAAAATGAAAATGAGCCACATGCTGCAATTCTCTTTCCTATTGAAATAGATTAAAATTTGCTGAAAGCTGCCTCAGCCCAGAGGGTCACATTTGCCTGGCAAATAGCTTTCACTGTAGCGTAATTATCTCTCAAGTTCAAATTTCATGTTTCTCTTTCTAAAGAAGATGGTAATACAGTATATTGGTATTAAAGAATTAGTATTTGTTCTCTGTTGCCTGAGCTTGCAATACATTTAAAAGTCACTTCATAGTAAAGTCATGCTCTGTAATTTATCAGGATGTTTTCCGTACTGTCATGTCTTGTGATTTCAACCTGATGCCAGTTCTTCAACAAGAAGACTTCTGGTCCTGTTTTGCAGGTTCTGTACGTTCCAGACCCAGAGTACATTTCCAGTGTTGAGAGCTCTCCCTCCATTAGTCCCATCAGCCCTTTGTCACCAACTTCATCCGAGGCAGAGGTCGAAAAAGTCACGGTACGCAGACATGTTCGGGGAAACGCCGCCGAAGGGTTTCTGTCATCTTTGGGAAGTGGGACTGGGGACTTGTTTCTGTGAGATGAGCCCCATTGTCCATCCAGGTTACATTCCAGAAAAGTCCAATTGATATATATAGTGAAGCAACAGTAAAGGAATTTTGTCCATAAAAATACAGGTTAAACATTAATTTGCCTAACAAACCCCTACCTACAAACAAAAGTACAAAAATGCTTTTTATACCTTATTTAAAATCCCTAACACACAAAAACATTTCTAAATCTTATACTCTGTGAAAACATTTACCTATTGCCATTTTAGAAAGATGTATTCCCCACAAATAAAAAAAAATTGTGCCCTATAAGCTTAATTCACATCTGTATTTTAAGAAATGTAACATTTTTGTGAATGGAAAAAAAAATGTTTTTAGAAGTACATGACAGTATAAACAAGCAATTGTTGTGTTACTTCCAGCATAGTAAGATTTGTGGATTGTAACACAATGAAGCATGTCTCACAGGTATCTTAAAAAAGTAAGCAGAGTCCATTTTGGGTGCTCCTGGAACCTGGGAGAAGTACTTGAGCGTTCTCATGTTGGAATGTATTGACAAAGAGAAATTCCATCCATTGTCTGTGGGCAGCTAATGCACCACCTGTCCTGGAAACAGAGGAATGGATGTCCAGTTCCTGATTTCTCTGCCCTGGATGGGATAGCAGTCCAGCGCTAGGGGAAATGGACAATTTAGAATACTCATTCCTTCCCAGCATGTCTTTAGGAGGTTTAAGGAAGCCAGAGCTCCCAGCGAAAAAACAGCTGAAACCATAGGAAGAACACACTGACTCCTCACAGACAGATGCCCAAGGATGGGATTGAACCCGGGACCCCTGAGGCAGCAGCTGTAACTGTCACTTCACAATTTCACCCTTACAGGAATTCTTGCTTCAAAATTCAGCGCACGCCTCATCTTTCCTGTTTCCTGCTATCATTAATCTCCTTTCTATATACTGTGGATACTTGCATGGACACACAAGTGCGCACTTTGTTTAATTGAGAGTATGCTTAACAGGAATGAATCTGAAGTGTTTCTGTGAGGTTCCTGTGATCTTGTTAAAATTAAATTTCCATTAAAAAGGAGTCCCGGAATGCATGACGATTAAACTCAAAGTCATAGTCTTTTAGCAAGTATAAATGTTCAACTCATCGTGACTTGCATTAGAGAAGAGGTATTGGCAAAATATTTTTTTTCAGTCAGCCCAGCATTGTAATTTTCTTTATAATTGCCACTTACTATGTGACTATCTTTCTAGACAGTCTAAAGTGACATTGTAAATTTTAAATAAACACTGAAACTTTTTCAATCAGCTTCTGTCACAGAAACAGGATTTTTCCTTACTGTTTCTCAGTCCAGGCTCAATGTGATGAAGGGGGAGTTAAGCTTTAGAAAAGCCTTCTCGACATTTAGAGAACTTAATAGGTTTATGTAATATAGCCTAACAAGCTGGTGATTATACCCTTTTAATAAAATTATTTCACAGATGCAAAGTCTGATGTTCTGGAGAGTGATACAGTATGGGCTGTGATACGAATTAATGATTTAGTCCAAGAAGTGCTGAAGTTTTGAGTAATTATTTAATTGATTTTTAATTAGTTATTTTTTATACAACCGAAGGAAGAGGTTCAGAATGCATCTGTGCAAGCAACATATTAGACTTGTTGTCATGCTTGAACTGATGCTGTATTACCAATTAAGGAATTCTTTTACATCCTTACCATTGGCAGTGGTATTTTTTTCATATTGCAATGGCTTTCTTTATTGATGTTTTCGAATCATGTGCTTGGTGGATAGGTCAAGTTTCTAAACACATCAGGAAGGTCACTGTCTCAGTTCTGTCTCTTTAGAGTTTGTTTCCTAGGTTAAATTTAGTTTAACCTGTGAGATGTTTTTTTTAAAGTGGTGGTGATTAAACGTTTAATGTTCTTTTTGTCTAGGCTTGGATTTCATTTGCTTTCTTAGAAATGGAGTATGACAGTTTAAATAGATCTTTAAGAATTCGTAGTGGCTTTGAGACTTGTTTACTGGATTAATGAGATTATTGCCAGTAGTTACTAGAAGATAAAACATTTGGAAAAAATAGCTATGTAATTTATGTAAGAAGCCAGATTAATATGCAGTTGAATTTTTAATATGAACATAGTAACATAATATCCTATAATGAATGTATATCCTTAACACATCCTATCCTTGAACAGGCATCTACTGTAGTTCTATGACGGAAATATTCCAGCACCCTGCAGGAGAAGGCTGTGTTTGCACTCATTATAATGTTTGGCAAGATACTGGATTTCTGTCATTTCAAAGGAAGAACAAGTCATTTCTGTTCCCAGTGCCTTCTGTGCCTCTTGACGTCGGCACTGAGCCTTGCTGCTTATTCACTGACCCCTTCCTTTACATTTCCTCACACGTCCTGCTGTGTTGTTCTAAATATAGGGACTATAAACAAGTGAGCGAGACAGGAGAGGCCACTTTAATGGCTGTCATAGGGCGTTTTCTTCATTTGAAGAAGCAGGAGATTAATTACAACACGCCTGTTTATTGCATTTATGTGAGGAGATTATTCTTTTTTTTTTATTTTGTTGCTTTTCTGTAGGAAAATGTAGGACCTAAATTACTCAGCAATTAGTACCAAGGATTTAAATGCCTAGGGGTGAAATTCATGATTGGTTCAGCGGTTTCATTTTAAATTGAAAAAGATGTTATGCTCAAGAAAGCTAATAAATTATGACTGCAATGCATAATGTTTCCACTGTGTGGTGCTACAGATTGTTACAAGTTTAAGGGTACTGGTGGTTTTAGAGGGTTATGTTAAAAGAAGTTATTATAGCGTTTTAAGCTGATAAACATCAAATATTAAAAATGAACAAGTAATAGGTTTATTCCATGCTGAAAAAAAGAAGAAAGAGAACACAACGTTTCGGCCGTGGAGCCTTCTTCAGGTGTTGACACCTGAAGAAGGCTCCACGGCCGAAACGTTGTGTTCTCTTTCTTCTTTTTTTCAGCATGGAATAAACCTATTACTTGTTCCTTTGCAGCCTACGCATGCTGACGCAGCTACCCACCTGAAATATTAAAAATAGTAAACTTTCAACAGAAGCCTAGAAATCCTACAGTAATTAG
This sequence comes from Lepisosteus platostomus, assembly GCF_059453375.1. Lineage (NCBI taxonomy): Eukaryota > Metazoa > Chordata > Actinopteri > Semionotiformes > Lepisosteidae > Lepisosteus > Lepisosteus platostomus. The sequence goes on from NC_142622.1 coordinate 10,812,212, forward strand.
GCACTCAATTAACTTTCCTATATTGTTGTAGGTTTATTCATTGTATTTCAGATCATATTTACCCAGTGCCATTTCAAATTTTTGAAACAGCTATGACAGGTAAAATGATCTGTTTTTCACAAAGCTTTTTCTTTTTGAAGTGAAACATGGGAAATTAATCTCTGCGCTTATGTTTTCTGATAATGTACCTGCACTTTTTTTTTCCAAATTTAGAAAAAACCTACATTTTGCACTTGTTTTTCAATGTGAAAGAGCAATTAACTGACCACACATAAGCTGCCCAAGACAAACAGGAGAGAGGAAGCAGCGAGGTACTCTTAATTTGACACATTCATCGACTTTTGTAGTTTCCTTTCATATAATTGCGTTTCACACCTCCCCTGCAGTTTGGTCCATAGTTCCACAATTCTTCCTCCTCTTACTTGTACTTATCTGGGCAAAGTCGCTTCATAAACTGCTGACAAGGTTTCCATTCATCCGTTCATGTATATCTAATGGTGTAAAAATAAAAAAAGCATCCTCCCAAGAAAATACAAAAATGTGTATCTACTGGTCTGGGGTTTTGCATTGCTGGTAGCGTTGGACACAAAACAAAACTCAGAGCACATAACTGCCCCCACCCTGGACAGGATGGCAGTCCATTACAGGCAGGGGGAGGGACTCTTTGGTATGTAATTTCAAAACCGATCACAGTTATCACAGAGGAGGCTGTTGCAGATGCCTGACTTCACGTAGACAGATACCTGCACGCTCAACACTAGTACCTGGCGTGGCCTCCAAAAACTGACACTTTGCTTATAATAATAATAATTATAATAATTGCTTACACTTATATAGCGCTTTTCTGGACATTCCACTCAAAGCGCTTTACAGGTAATGGGGAACTCCCCTCCACCACCACCAATGTGCAGCATCCACCTGGATGATGCGACGGCAGCCATAGTGCGCCAGAATGCTCACCACACATCAGCTATCAGTGGGGAGGAGAGCAGAGTAATGAACCCAATTCATAGAGGGGGATTGTTAGGAGGCCATGATTGATAAAGGCCAATGGGAAATTTGGCCAGGACGCCGGGGTACACCCCTACTCTTTTCAAGAAACACCCTGGGATTTTTAATGACCACAGAGAGTCAGGACCTCGGTTTTACGTCTCATCCGAAGAACGGCACCTGTTTACAGTATAGTCTCCCTGTCACTACACTGGGGGCGTTAGGACCCACGTGAGCTGCAGGGTGAGCGCCCCCTGCTGGCCCCACTAACACCAAGTCCAGTTATCCAGTTGGTTATGGATGGGGTGCAGAGCATGGGGTGTTCTCCAAATAGAGAATAGTAATTATTTGGAAGAACGCCAATACATAACGACTGAAAAGAGGGAGCTCAAGCCTGAAACAACAGAAAAATAATTTTCTAGTGAATAATGATGAGGAGCCTACCAAAGGTGCACTGTTCAGAAGGGTGAAAGCCCTCAGCCTCTGTAAATCTCAGGCGCACAAAGTATGCACAATCTTATATTCTCTCTTGAAACATGAAACAGTGGACTGATGGAAGTGTCATTTTGGTCTTAGAAGACCCCAGCACAGAACCCACCCACTGAAGCCATTGGTATACTGTGAGAGAATGCATTACACTGTGACTGAATGGCCTGCACGCAGTCCTCATCCATTCTGTCAGTGCTTAATGGTTTCAGCTTGATCCAGTTATCTTTAATGGCATTGCAGTTTTTCGAGAATGCCACTGATGGACTTGTGTTGTAGCCTGGCTCTTAATTCCAATGAATGTGGCCTTTTGATAAGTTTAGATATTAAATAAGTCTCAGCTGTTCTTTTGCCTCTTCCCCACCATTTGGAAGACTAACCGGGTTCACTTGTAATTGATTCCAGTCTTTCAGGAGCATATGTGAGCAACTGACCAGCTTGAGATTTGAGTGGATTTACTGTATATTGTGTCTACTTAATCTCCTTGTTTTTTGTGACAGATTCAACATTAATAAGGCCTGATAGGTAAAACAATTAAACCACAAAAAAGCTTCTTATTTAAAGGCATGTTTTCATTATTATTCTTCCTACCTTACATAGGTCAAAACAGTCGTGTAATGTTTGTGCTTTGAATTGCTTTGAAAGAAAGATGTTTAAAGAATAAAGCCACCCTTAAAACATAGTACTGCAATGAGTATTGTGTGAAATAATGTCTAAAGAAAGATTGGAAAAAAAACTAAAGGAACCTCAAGATGCCTTTGAGATCAAAATGTCTTTCAGATAAGATCACTTTATTGGCCATATACAATTTCTTCAATAGGAATTTCTCTTTTCACATACCCCAGCTTGCTCCCCATGAGACACACAGGCACGGAGAGAAGCTTGGGGTCAGAACAGGGGTCAGCCATTTATGCAGTAGGAGTAGGATTCCTCTGCCAGCCGCGGGATTTGAACCAGCAACCTCCCCAGCCACAGGCACAGATCCTTAGCCACAGTGCCACCACTCCGCCCCACTTTCCAGTTATTAGTTATCCAGATATCTGGATAACTCAAGACTACAGACAAATAATTAGCTGGCCTTTGCGAAAGCAAAAATGAAAACCAACCTTGCTTAAAGGGCTTTGTTATTTCATTAGAGATAACTGACTGTTTTACTTTTTAGACGGTAGACTTTGATTCCCCCAGTTACATTATGATGATCATATCCAATATAATTATGGAAGATGCTGTCTTTGTTTTTCCTTCCCAGTCTTGGTGATTTAATATTGCAGTGCAAATCCAAAATGTGATGTTTGATTGAATTTGTGATTTTGAGTCAGAGGAGCGTGGAAGTCCTGATGGAATCACTGTTAAAGTCTGAAGGAAGCCAATATTCCTTCAGACTTTAACTAATATTCCAATGTTCTTTTTCATGTTTCTTATCACCATTCCCATATTTCAATGTTTTTATTTATTATTATTACTAACAGTTCATATACATTTAATGAAAGATCCCTGTGTCTTTCTTGATGTCTTTCTTGTGTTTTTTGTCTTGAGGGTCTTGTTAAATTCTTGCTCTTTTACAATATGTATTTACATACTACATGTCAGAATGAGGATGCAGGACCACACATATCTGCAATATGCTGCCTTTAATGTTGGACAAGAAACCTATATCAGTGTACATTAGGGGCAGTTCTTATAGATGCCGATTATTTAATGCATGGCTGATGCAGTCACTGATATTTTTACAGCACAAAAGATCTTATGTACTTGTTATCTCCCACACAGTCAAATGGGTTTTATCTGTATATGTGAAGTTGCAGTGCGTACTGTATGTGTTAAAATGCTGTGTCATGTTCAAAAGAAAGTGCTTCTCCAGAGACACGGCAGTGGCTAAGAATATGTTATTAATGGACAAAGAGAAATTGTACAGCAGAGCAGCTTTCACACTTTGTGAAGCATGAGTGGCTCAGCCAAAGTTAGAGATGCTTAAAACGTAAAGTTATATTTAGATAGTAAGGCGATACAATTTAGGTTTATAGGAGTGTATAGGGGTATTTCTGTAGTATTCCTTATACTGGGATTATCTCTTAAAACTGAAGTTGAAAAGAATTCAGATTCGTACCACTATAACTTGCTGATACAACTATAAGAACTTGACAATGATGGTGGTGTTTCTTCTTAGGCAGGTTGTTAATAAATCATAAGTGTTCAGTACAGAAGCAAGATGTTTTGTCCTACAGCTCTAACATTTTGCTTCAGATGGAGCCTAACCTTCAATGTTCTATCCTGTGCACCAGACTGTTGGCATTTTAACCACTGTAATGCAAAAGAGGTCTTTTAAAACTCCAAAGTACAGACTCTTGTACATTTGTTTTGCATAGGTTATCATGTATTTTGAATAGTGACAAAGATCATGGGGTTTATCTCATGACAACGTTTATGTCTTATACCATAATATTTATTATAATGGTGTGTAGAAACATACAAAACACCACAATATAGTCAGCAACTTTGAACACAAATATTGAAAACAATATTTTGGGTATGTAAAGTTGTCATTTATGATTCAAAAACCTTTCTAAAGCACTGCTATAGGCAGAAATGGGCAAAGTAGATCTGACCTAGCAAGCCGTAGCATTTTAGCTGCAAAGTATTGACTACTGCATGTTGAATTTTGATACTGTAGTGATATGAATTTCAACAACTGTTGTTCCAAGCTTTTCTTTGGGTGGGAAAATTAAAACGACCCTCTCAGTCAGCTTTGGAGCGTTCTGTCTAGTCTATCAAGACACGCTGTAAGTTGGCTCTGTTTTCTTTGTCCTTCAGCAGGCGATATTAGTCCTTTTCAGCTGGTTTTATGGCTGTCCTCCACCTTCTTTAGGAACTCTAGGATTCTGAAGTTTGTTGTCAGTACACAGCTTCTTTTGACATCTCCTTTATGCGGTTATGCTACAGGTCTTCAGACTTCACCAGGTCATTAAATTGTTTCATAATTGTAATTAACTGCAAGTATGTTTTAACCTTTTCACCTTTACTGTATGTGCTTAATATTAAAGTGCTCTAAAAGGAAAATAGGCAATTCTCTTAAGTGTTTAAAATATCGTTAAACTCAGATTTTGCATTGTCCTCCTGCTTCTTCATGAGTTGTGCTTTCGAGCTGATAAGGTCCGACAAGCAATGGTGTGTTGTGATTAGTCTATTGGTGTGTTGTGATTGGTCTATTTTTCCTTTTCTGGGTAACTGGGATCAATTGATTAACAGTAGTTTCTCTGAGATATTAATATAATTATATCTGATAAAGGCTGTCCAAGAAAAGTTATGAAACCTGTTATTTTCCATCCACTACATGGTGGAATACAGCATGTTCATAGTTCAGCAGGGTTTCTAAAAAAAACTGTAGATTCACAATTTTTTTCTGTTGTGGTTTAAAGTTAAATACCCTCCGTGTGGCACTTTGTAGATTGCATGCTAGCTTTTAGACCCATTCTTATATCTGTTGGGTAATTTATTCCAAGCTTTATTGTCCAACAGAAAGTACAGCCTGCATGGTGATTCACGGCAGCAGTGGTAATAATTGTCAGGCCTTTCTACCGCATTGACATGTAAATGAATAAGTGGGGACAAATACTTATCATATTGGTTCTTCCACTAGTTTTTTCCTTTCATGCAGTTAAGGCAGTCTTTCAGTATATTTAATAGCACATGCAGGAGGCCTCAGGAAAACTCCATTTCAGTTTTTTTTCTCATTCTGTGACAGTATTTTGCCACATTATCACTTGTTTTGGCGTTGTTGACCTGACAGTGTGAGGACTGAATCCTGTGCAATGCTGGACTATACTGTAGTGATAGGGAATGCATAGTGTCATTCTTTCTCCTTTGGAACAACACGCAGTTTATAAAAAAAACTATCTAGGTACAAATAAGGACTGTAGCAGAGCTCTTTCTCGTCAGACACATTATACTCTCCCTGCTGCTGTCATCCGTGCAAAATCGAGACTTTTTTGTATTTTGAAATTAACAGAACTGTACTCCTCAAATAGGCTGGCATAGTGTAGCGGTAATGAGACATGTAGCAGACAGGTTGTGGATTCAAGTCCCTGCTGTAGACTCTGCTCTTGTACTCTTTAATTAGGCACTTTACCCCAATTGCTTCAGTCCACTGAGCTGTATAAGAGGGGGACCAGCGTTGATGAGGGCATAATCCCTGTGACAGACCAGCGTCCCATCTGGGGGTGACTGGGTTGGGGGGGGTAGGTATTCTCTTGTCCACTTAACACAGGAATGAGGATGAGCCATGGCCTATTGAGCCACTGTAGTTCTGATATGGGCTTTATGTTAACCGTTACTCCTCAAATGCAGATCCATAGACACAAGAACTCATCAAACACGGCAGATATCCATGTCCTGCTTGTTGAGGGTCGGCCTTTATGTCCTCTGTACAGGATTCGGATGGAGTCCCTAGGAAGGAGGCCACCTCGTCCCCAGCTCACGCCTGCACCCGGCCAGCCAGAGTGGTATCGTCCACCTCGGAGGAGGAAGAAGCGCTGACCGAGAAGTTTCTTAAAATCAACTGCAAATACATCACGGATGGCAAGGTGCACCTCTTGTCTCAGCCCACTGGAGCACTGTAGTGTAGCAGTAAGAACGTGAGAGGGGGCTACAGCATGCACTCAGCATGCTTCCACACCACATCACTGACAGTGCCTCCTCTTGGACATCCTAGAAGGGAGAAAGGCATAGAAAAGAGCTACTTATTCAGATTCATGTGAATCTGGAATCCTGTGTTACTTACGTGGCAAGAGGCGTAATAAATGGTAACTAATGATTATAGGGAAACAGTAGCAATTGTAGGTGTTCCTCTCGGTGTGTGTGTGTTTGGGGGTCCTTAGCATCCTAAACTCCTTAAATGGCACGTGAATACAGTGGCAGAGCTATCCATATGCGAGAGATGGCAAAAACTGAGGTTCGTTCTGTAATTATACTTTGAAATCTGGCCTGATTTACTTTTAAGTGAGGCACAACAGCCCTTTGTTTGATAGATAGCTAAAGTAAGAATCCACTGGGGTTTAATAACTAGACAGAAGCTCCAATAATAGTATGTATTATGAGAGTCTTTGAATCTTACCATGAGAGTTACCACATCTTAAAGCCTGATTACAGGTTTTTTACAGTTATTCCGTTTCTTGCTCCATTTGTTTTCGTGCCCATTATTGTTTTTGCTGCTTGAAGAGCTCCCTGCTGACTCCTACAGTCAAAAACAGTTTCTTGAATGCATGAGTGATACAGAATGTGAGGTAGTGAGGTAGAAAACTATGTTCAGTCTCCCAGAATGCTTTGCACAGTGCTTCACAAATGGGCATATGCAATATGCTGCAGTGCCGCACGACCTCATGGTCAACTTTGCAAGCCCTTTTTCAGAGGTTGCACCCATGTGCTGCTGCAGCTGTGATGCTTTAACTGATCGTGGTGTCTTCTTAGGGGGCAGTGAGCGGTGTGCTTTTGGTGACGCCCAACAACATCATGTTCGACCCGCACAAGACAGACCCCCTGGTCCAGGAACACGGCTGTGAGGAGTACGGCATCATGTGTCCCCTGGAAGAGGTCATGTCTGCCGCCATGCACAAGGAAATCGTGGACAGCAAAATCAAGGAGTCGTTACCTCCGTAAGAGCTGCTGCTTATTGTACTGCCTCCCACTTCAGAGTACAGAATTCACCCCAACCAAGAATGCAAAAGATGCTTATCGTTAGTTAATATGTACGAGTCCGCCAGTTATAGGGGTTAAGAAAAACTTGGTAACATAGCTTGGTTATTTTCTCTGGCTAGGGCAAAAGAATGCACTCATTTAACAAAATATGGAAACTGTATTTACAGCCTTGCTGCACTTCATGAACCTTCGACACATTAGTTCCAAACAACAGATTCCTGAGCATTTTCTTCACTATGGAAGATTGTTTTAATGCAGCAGTCATATTAGGTACTATAGGCCTGATATAGAGTAGAACATCAAATTATTTTTACGAGGCTCAACGTATCCCATCCTAATCCATTTCTCCACATTTGCTTACTTATAATGCATTACCAGAGGTAATAGTGTGGTGGATTTATCCATTATAGTATTTTCTTTTTATAACCCTTGTGCATTGGAATCTTGAATTTTCTATGGCCATCCAGTTTGGAATCGCTAATTGTTTTAGAACTCAACTCTGGCAACAACTCCCGTGTCATCTAGGGAGCAGGTGAGGCCTGTAGCAATGCACATGCCCCACAGTACCAGACAGGGGTGTTAGCACCAGTCAGAGGAGCAGGGCCTCTCTCCCTGGCATCGGCGCAACCCTGCAGCACCTGGCGAATCACAGGAGTCTTCGTACTGTCAGAAAGCTAGCTGATCAGCTGGGGCTAACTGGTCCCATTCCTAAGCCTAGTGTGCATTGCTGACTCACAGTCACCATCGGCTTGTGGTATTATTATTTTTAAACAAATGCCGGAAGTAACAATGTGAAAGGCATGAATGGTACGGGTCACATGGCGCATTTGAGCCAAACGCCGTCACTTACAAGGCATGTCCTCCGTTAACTGGAACAAGCGGCAGAGATGTGGCACCTGGGTCTCAGGGATGCTTCCCTATTCTATAAGGCAAGTGACAGTTTAATGATGTCATTTGGTAGCGTTTGACACTGATATATATTATTTGCTGTGTTGGAGAAAGGATTGTTGTATTGAAAGATTAAAAGGATTGTGTTAATGTCAATGCTATTGTAAGAACAGTCAGAACACATCTCAAAAAACTGTCAGCATGAAGATTAATACCAACAGCAAATGTCTGTGTGTGTACTCTACTAGAAGGGACCTAGAGCAATGACTGTTTATAAGGGATACTGCAACACTAGAAGGAGTGCAGAGGAGTGTAGCCAGAGTTGTATTTGATCTTCTGAGTGATTTTAAATGGATAAAGTGAAATAAAGCTTTTCAACTTTGAAGGAAATACAGGGGAGATCTGATCGATGGTTTTAAAATTGATAAAAAGAAAATGGCAGAGTCAAAACAGACCTCTACTTCAAGTTCCTCACAAAGATCAAAGAGCAGGCTGTAACTGCCGATTAAGTGCAGCTGAATTCAGGATTTAAAACAATCAGGTGGTACTTCCTAAACCAAGGGTTTTCAGGTTTGTAGAAAACACTTGCCCAGTGGTGTTTTTATATCGAGTCTCAGGAGGCTTTGAAGATAAGTCTTGGTGATGTTCTTGGTTTGTGAAGTTGCTTGTATGTTGTGCAGGTAAGCCAGATAGTATCCTTTTACAGTGTATGTAACCTTACATTTAGTCAGTGTGCTTGTTACTTCACAGAGATCTAGAACATCTGGCATCTGGAAGAGATCCCTGTCACTTAAAAAGAATACCACGCAGCAATACAGACGAGATGGAGCTGAGACTTCGGGATACAGGGAATGATAGCACCAGCACAGCTCCACGGAGCACAGAGGAGTCCTTGTCGGAAGACGTGTTCACGGAATCTGAGCTCTCCCCAATCCGGGAAGAGCTGGTGTCTTCTGACGAACTGCGGCAAGACAAGTCATCGGGAGCTTCTTCAGAGTCTGTTCAAACCATAAACCAGACTGGGGCAGACTGCTGCCTTGTCTCCGAGACTGGAGAGCCTCCCAAACCGAGTGCTGAAGACACCCCCACCCAGGACAGAGGTCTTGTCAGGCACAGGGCAGAGGGGGAGAAATCGGAACCGGCAGGAAATCCGGAGGAAAATCCGTCCCGGAGCCAAACCCCCAAGCAGTCTCCGATGGGGTCCAAACAGCACAGCACAGACAAAGAACCGAGCACACCAGCCTGCAAAGACCAGCATTCCAGCTGTAAGGGCGACGTGGCCAAGTCGCGCGCCGGCTCGGACTCGCAGGGCCCCGGAGCTGCGGCCGGAGACCCCTCCGACAGAGAGGGCCCAGAGAAGAGCAGCCTCAGCAGGGAGCAGAGCTGCGACTCGGAGACCGAGGTGCAGGAGTTAAGAAAGCTGTGGAAGACTCACACTATGCAACAAGCCAAGGAGCAGAGGCAGCATGTCCAGCAGCCACACAAAGAAGTGAAACCGAAGCCAGGGAAAGTCATAGAAGGACTATTGCCACTGGAAGGTATGTTAAGGTTTGTGTGGTGGCGCCTTTTAATGAACAGCTACTTTAAATGGTTGTCTTCCAAATATATGGTTTTGCTTTGTGTTCTTCATAGGTAAATGAGCCCAGTTTTTATATGCAGGTGACTTTTTTTTTACAGTACTTACAGTTCTGTCCAACATTCATTATCTTCATCGTGCAACTCCAAGGCAGTAAGCCAAAGCTCCCTTCTAATTCACGTAAGGTTAAAAGAATACTGTTGATTGAATGTTGCCAAAATGATTTGTGGATCTCGGGGCTAATAATAATAAAAAAAGTCATGGTGTGTGTGATTAGTTTATCATACCAATAAAAATAAATGACTTGGTAACACTGGTTACACTTCTTAACAAATATATTTAATAACTTTGCAGAACAATGACAATTATAATAAAATAAGTACTTCACAACATTCACAGTAATTGTAGAAACAACACAATAGAAAATACAGCTGAAAAGCACAACCACCCAAGGCAACCATGTACTGTGAATTATTACAAGGCTTCATAAGCTCTGCAGACACCACGGCCTTTCCTTAGAGACTAGGGAAATAAATCTAAGGATTGGAAACCAGGAGTTCAGAAACCTCCCCGATCAAAACCTAAATGCCAAGCAGAATAGCTGTGAAAAGTAATTCTCAACGGCCTTAATTATCACAAGAGCCAGCTGAGCTCCACCTTTTTTGTATCTTGCCCTGTCCACCTCTCACTGTGTACTGGAAAGGCTTTTCTCCAATTAAATAACCCTCATTGCTTTCTGTAATCAAAGGACTCCTGCCACGCACTCACTCCTGTCTCCTGCTTTAGTGCTTGTTCAGCTCCTTTCCTGCTTAATCCAGGAAACCACCTGATGCCAAAAACTAAAACCCCTGTCCTGGGTTTGATAACAGTTTGCTTGTGTACACAGAAGGCATTGCAATAGCAGTCAGTCAAAATAAGATGTGAACCCTGGATACTGAATCCATTACTGAAGAGGAGCACTGAACTCAGTCAACAGGTTTAGAGTGTACCTTCCAGATACCCCTTGCACTAAAGGGCTAGTTACTGTAACACACAGGTCACAAACGTCATGTCTGTCCTCAGTTACTATAGTAACTTTGACAAGTATAATGAGAAAATCCTGTTCTTCGTTAGTTTTTGGGATTGGTACAACTCTCCTCCTTCTAGTACCTCATTCTTCAATATCTTACAGTATTCAACCACTTAACCATTATTAGCACGTATATTTAGAATGTGCTGTGCAAGTGGCATATTTGATGAAAGCTCAGCTTATTACTCTCTCTTAAGTGCAGTGCTTCTCTATTTTATAGTAAAATTTGTCTCATCATTTGCAAGGAAAATGTACCGTTGAATTTGTCTGAAATGCAAAACGTTTTCCTACTGCTCATTTCTACTCTTCTTAATATCTCGGCAACAACTGCATTGCCATTGAAGCACCTCGAGGATCTCGACTAGCTGAATTGTATATGTAACAGAACAGTATTGCTCATTCTCATTCATTGTAAGAGCTCACGCAAACTGGCGCGTACAAGCATGGACAGTGTTAAGACAGCCATTAACTTAGTCTTTGTGTCTTTGGGAAGTTGGATGAAGTCGATACACCTGGTGAAAACTCCTACAGAGTTGTCTGGATAGAGAGAATATGCAATATGCAAACTCTGGGAGGCAAGCATCCCAGGCTTAATCAAACCTGCACACTCTGTCACTCTGCACAGTGTTCTTGTTCTGAAAAATTAATCTTTAAGAGCTGGTGAGCCTCTGCAATGAATTGAGCTGGTGTTTCATGGGTAAGTGACACTGGGAAAACTCAGCACATGTGCAGTTTTAGATGCACGCATTATTTTTCTTCCTTTGCTTTGTTCACATAATCATTATTGCTCAGCAGTGCAAGGGATGTATCCATGTCATACTGTACACTGAAATGTATTCTCTAGAAGGTTTTTGGGAAGCATGCCTTTTTAATGATTAAAGCCTAGATCTGAAATGTATTTGAGGTTATTACTGTCGGTGTAAATAATTAGGATTGTTAATTGGAAAACCACTAGAGATGAAATTATTTCAAATTGAATTTCCTCACAGTGGAGTTTTAAAAAACCTGTAGTCTGATCTTGTCCGATATCAGGAGCTAAGCAATGGTGAGCCAGGACAATGCTGGGATGGGGGGGACTTCTGAAGAAAACACAGTTGCTGCTGTATGTGGTACTGGTTGACCAGTAGGTGGCGCTCTTTCGTCTGGGCCGGAATTTCCAAACCAATGCCCCAGTATTATTAATGGGGACACTCTGCTATAGGAGGTGCTCTTTTTCTGACATCAGGACCTAACTTTACTTCTATATTTAAAGATCCCACACTAGCCCTGGCAACCTGGCTACAGTTTGCTCTGCATGATTTGACCTAGAGTTTCCCCTTAATTCAGTTTGTGCAGTAATTTATCATTTACTCTGTTAATTTGCACAAAATCTAGATAACATTTCCATGATCTTTCATAATTTCAGGCAGAAAATATTTGCATTACATTGTCTTGTACAGTTATGTTGGTATTTCAAGGGGTTAACAGTGATTTCACGTAAGTATCAATGACTGGAACGGCAAAGACATTATGGCATAGCCAGTCTGTTTGTAGATTAAATTAAATGTAATTAAATTAAAGTGCTGTTACACGTTGACATCACTTAATATAGCCTGCTTTCTGATGTCTAAGTTACAAAGACCTGGTCCTGAAGAAACATTATGTCTTCCATTTTTTGTCAACCTTATTTTTTATCACGACATTTTGAAGGTGCGGATTGAGATGGTAGAGTTGAGCCCAATTTGACTGGTCTCCTTGCTCATCCTGACCTGAAACCCCTGTGCGTCCTGAATACTGCAGGTTCTGTCGTCTGCAAGGAGAAGAGGAGGCACAGATCTCACAAGTTTCTGTGTCTGCGGGTTGGGAAGCCCATGAGGAAAACCTTTGTGTCCCACGCGAGCGCGTCCATGCAGCAGTATGCACAGAGGGACAGGAAGCACGAATACTGGTTTGCAGTGCCGCAGGAAAGGTGAGACACGATTACTGTATGTAATACTGGCAGACGCTGTTAAAGAATCACCTGCCACAGCAGGAGAATTCTTCTCAGTAGTTACTGTGTGTCTTCTTGCCTTTCCCAAGATAAGGCCCTTATAGCCTGCTCACAGCAATAGAATTTGCATGATGATCAAGCACAGGTTCGCATTCTATATTTGGGAGTAGTTGTAAACAGCGTCTTGGAGTGCTTATTACTTTGAAATATAGTGGTGTGTTTTTACTGACTCACTTTAGAAGAAAAAATAAATTAATTTTAACTATTTCTTGTCTGTTTTGTGGTTTGCCTTTATACATTAATCATTTTTTTCACATCTTTTTTTTTTAAATCTTTGTATAACATAATCTCTTCAAGTACAGCGCCTTGTGAAGGATGTTTTTGTTTGAAATTTGCTATGCAAATTGTTTGGTACTTTATTACCATCTTTCTTCTATATGGTACTTTCTGATATCCCTGAATAATGACTTTAAAATATAATTGTTGTAATTTTATCATGGATGATTTGTTGAATATGCTGTGTTATACTAGAATGAATTCTAAAGTTTCTTAAGTGCCTTTGTGACCTGAAATTTAATTATGTGATTAATTCTTACAGACTTCCATATATTTTTGCTTGCATCACGAGTGCAACACTGCAGCTTACTCTACCAGAGCAAGTGCAGCTGTGTTCAGACCAGTGTGTGTCCTAGCTTCTGATACATTAAGCAGGGTGAGAGTACCTGACCCATCGCTGGATGGGACCAGGGACCCTGATTCATCTCAGGGCTGTTCTACTCCCAGCAGTGCCGATACCCTTTCATACAGCTGGGTGGACTGGAGCAGTCAGAGCATACCGAGACATACAGCCCTCGTGTTTACTAGGGGATTGATTCCACAACCCTTAAAGCACTGCTCCCACTTACAGTATACGTGTGCCAGATTAATCAGTGAATTTATAACAAATAATTGCATATGACATTGCATGTGACAGCCATGAGTAAGTAGGGTAACCTTGAAAATTCAGACTTCATAGTTTTCCTTACAAACCTTTGGCAAATTTGTACAAATGTACGAGGCTAAATGTACTATGTAACTAAGCATAGGCTCATGTTTTTACTCATGTAAAATACAGTAGTTTTAAAAAAAAGAACAGTGTCATACAGTAAGAATCGGTGTCATTTTGTAATTCTCATGGTAACTGTAGGTAAAACAGCCATGCTTTAGGGGGAAAAGGCTTAAGGATAAGATGGGATAAGATCACTTTATTGGCCATATACAATTTCTTGTATTAGGAATTTGTCTTTTCACATACCCCAGCTTGCTCTCCATGAAACACATAGACTCACAGACAGGGAAAGAAGCTTGGGGTCAGAGCGCAGGGTCACCCATTTATACAGCACCCCTGGAGCAGTTGGGGTTAAGGGCCTTGCTCAGGGGCCCAATGGGGTAGGATTCCTCTGCCGGTCGTGGGATACGAATTGGCAACCTTCCAGCCACAGAGCCACTGCACCACCCAGGGCAGTCGACATGGGTTTCTGTGTAAAGCAGCATGCCAGACATAGTGTCCCCTTTCTGCTGCTATTACTGATTGTATGAAATGACTGAATTTCACAGTCTAAAGTTTCCCTGCAATTTACTGCGTGTCAACATTTGTGTGTAACAGCCTGTCATTTCAAAGAGGATCTGTTATAGGGAAACAAAGCTGTATTATAACCACAACTTTGCAGCAAATTAGTCTAAATTGCTCCAACAACTTAATCAAATTAGTCGTCTCATAAAGGGGTCTGTTGTTTACCCCAAATCTTCAACTAAATAAGCCATGACATTATTTTACTGTTCTGTACCACAAGCACTTTGATATTTGATTACGGTAGCTAACTGGAAAGAAAAACACATGATTTAAACAGACGTTTGTACCAGCTTTAGTTCAGATAATAAACTTTTATTCTAGCTGTGACATTTCAAGAAATGTACTGACTTGGTTTTGATTCATCTTATTTTGTTGTTTTCATTTGTTTTGTATGTTTTATTGTGTAATACAGTTGATTGCACATGTCATGTGTTGCCAAGAGCAGACTCCTGAAATTCTTAACTTCCATATAATTTATTGGAATCTGAAGTTAGGGTTACAGTGACATGCTATTCATTTAAAAATCTGGCTCGTTTTTTCTGTACTTTCCCGTCCTGATTGAGACAAGTTGCAGCATGACAGCAAAGCAAGCTTTTTTTTTTTTCAAAAAGCAATCACAGACTCAATGAGCAGTCTAGTTTTACTGCATTTTATCAAAATTCATGCAAAATGCTAACTGATGCATGTCCCAGTTGGCTGATGACACAGAAGATGCGCATAAAATATCAAAACAATCCTGAGCACGCAGAGATTTAAAAAATATGTTTTCGTCGTTATCCCATAGTACACCACATACTGTAGGAACACTCAGTAGCAAACTGGCACTACATTCTGTTTCTGTTCCTCTGAACATATCTTTTGTTTGTATTTTTCTAATTGTTTCTCAAAAAAGCATTACTTTGTACCTGACTTAAAGGGAGAACTTTTTTGCACTGAGGGAAACCTCTTTTGATGTAGGGCAACTTCATACAACATAATACTGGGTCCTATAAAGGATTCTTATTGTAGAAATATAGCAAGGAGAAAATGTTGGTATTATACAGTGTTCTCACAAAGTACTGAGACTGCAAGGCAAAACTTATTCTTGGTTTACAATCCAGTAAACTTGTATTTATGATCATGAGATTAATACAGTACGAATGATACATGCCTTATATGTTTGGTTAATCATATATTTGATAATAGTAGTATGAATATAAACTTTGTGTTAAACCCAGTGATTTCAAATGACCGTAAGTATTGGTACTCATTCACATTAAGTATAAAGTCAGTATTTGGTTGTATATTTGGTCTCTTTGAGGCAACAACTGCATGAAGTCTGTGTTTGAGTCCTTACTACACCTGTTCTGGGGGTGTTCCATTTTTCATTAGCATGTAAAATTTCTTTCTTCGCTGTGCAAAGTCCAGACTCAATAGGATTTAAATCTGGAGATTGGCTTGGCTTTTCCACTGGAGATTTTCCACTTTTTTTGGCTTCTGATGAATGACTTTGTTGCATTTTTGTATGTGTTGTTTATTGTTGTGCTGCATGGTGAAGCACCACCCAGTATAGAAGCATTTTCTCCTACAACAGCAGACGTAATGTTTCTGTAAACGTCAGAACTCATTGTGTTGCTGTCATCTTTAGTTACATCATTAATCAAGACACGTGCCAGTTCCTGAGGCAACCATGTATGTCCAGGCCATGACGCTAGCTTTCACAGAAGAGGTGGTGCTTTTTGGAGTGTCGGTTAATCTTTTTTTCTGTGTCTTTAAAGAATAAGCTGTGGGACAATCTTTCTTCACTTTAATTGATATTTTCAGAAATATTTTTTTAAATATATGAATGATATGGAGATGTATCAGAATGCCAGTGCTTTTCTGAAGTGAAATAAAAAATGCAAGCAGCTGACTAGTTCAATTCATGAACTCAAGAAAATGTTGAATTGTGCATTCAGAATTGTCTGTCTTCACTCACCCTAGAGCTTTTCATTTTAATAATTGCAAACCTTAAGGAATCTTTAAATGTTTATTTAATTGTAGCTGCAGTAGAAAATGAAAAGTGTTTACCAACTGTATATACAATTAAAGTTTGTAAGTGAAAGGCATTGGACGATTTATAAAAAATGTAATTCACCGTTGCTGTCTTTGTGCTTTACTTGATTCTGGCTAAAAACTCCATTATAACTCTCTGCTAAACACTCTTCAAGATGATGAAGCAAGGTGCAGAACAACGATATAGCAAAATAAGGTGTGATGTAAACATCCCAGGACTGTTTCTGAGGTGCGTTTTTAGAAAGTGCTTGACAGCTGTCAAGTCCTTAGGCTGTCTTCTGTCATTTTCACCTGGCTTCTCTTTACCTGGAGTTCGGCAGTTAGCCTTTGGCTAAAACTGTCTCATTGTGAGCGATTATAAAGTATTGTGTGCCTGTCAAGTCCTTTGCCAAAATGTCAGGAATGGATCATGTGTGTTATTTCATAGTGTTGTGCAGAGTGCAAGGAAGGAGTTACGGTGGTGTTTTTTAGCTTCAAAGGAACAAGTAAAGGTTTATTCCATGCTGAAAAGAAAAGAGTCACAACGTTTTGGCTGTGCAGCCTTCTTCGGGTGTTACACCTCTTCACACCTGAAGAAGGCTCCACAGCCGAAACGTGTTTCTTCTCAGCATGGAGTTAACCTTTACTTGTTCCTTTGCAGCCTATGCATGCTGATGCAGCTCCCTGCTTGACCGTTTTTTAGCCTCATGGACAGCATTACTGTTTTTATCAGTACAGCTGTCGTTGCAAAAGTTGCTGCCTTTGAAGAAGACTCAGATCTTATTTCCCTCAAAAGTTCTGAAGCCTCAGAGTTTTAGAGTAGGTGAGAAAATAACTCAGTGCGGCAGCGGAGCATCATGCGTCTTGTCACAAACGCCACAGCGCGACACCTGGCCGCCAGCGCTCGTCGTTAGCATCCGGGTCGTCCGGGCGACCGATCTCCTGCAGACACTGTAGCCTTTCGCCTGCTCCTGTCTCTCCAGGTCGGACCATTTGTATGTGTTCTTCATCCAGTGGAGCCCGGACATGTACGGGGAAGGAGCTGGGGGCCTGAGCCGGGAGCCCGGGTTCATGGTGGTCAAAAAGAACGAGGAGCCCGAATCGGCGGAGGAACCACTGGCCACTGACGTGACAGCCAAAGAATGGGAGGTAGGGCTGTGGGACGTTCATTACTATCTGTGTCTTTCTGCGTAATTTTGATATTTGGCATAGATACTGTTCGTCTAACTGTGGTTTGTCTTCACACATGTACAATTGTGTGGCAGTCACTAGTCCTTATTCGTCTCCTGGCATGATCCTCTCATGTCATTAAGGTGCATTTTCTATAGGTCTGTGAAACCTTGGTTTCTTTGCTGAAAGGCTTTGCTTTTCCAGTGACTGTACTGTCATTGAGCTATCCAGTTTTGCATGAAGTGTTAAAAAGCATCTTTGACATGCTTTCTATGAGGCTAAACTACATCAGCATCTATGGCAATGTGAGAGCTGATATGTTTTGCATGTCACCGATATGGTTATCTATAAAACAAGTAAACAGAAGTGTATTTTATTTGTATAATGTTTTAGTATTGCATGAATGCTTTTGTGTTTGTCAATGTTCATTAAATCTCTTGTTTTAGTGTTTTTTTGTTTCCTAATGCCGTAAAGGTGTTTTATCACTTGAAAGGATTCACTAAAACGGTATGTAATCATGGACCCGTTACTTGTTAAATCTTTAATAGGATGGTCAGATGCTATTTAAAGGTAAGGGATTTTGCACAGGTCTTATTTGCAAGAGAGTTCTGACAATGCACTTAACGTTCTAGAAGGTTCATTGAAAACACTTGAATAAAAAAACACCCCGGTCTCAAACCTCTGGGTGAGAGATGCATTTGTCCCTTGACTCTGTTTTTAATACCACTGGATTGCAGCGACTGCGATTCTTTAAAGAACATTGTCTTTGTCTAATGATTTCACGTTTGTAGTTGTGAGAGCAGATTCATCTGTCTAGGTTATGGTTAATTTCTTAAAATATTCTGGGGTAAATATTAAAACAGGATCACTATAAAAAGTACAACAAATCCCCATATATAGGAAGAGCGAGACCTCTGGCTTTTCTTTAACTTTGTTCTCAAGTCGCTTTTAATTAATTTACCTGCTTTCTATAAAATTCTGAACATTGTGCCTTATAATTTGACTATTTAAATTTAGGATGATCTGTGTAGACTTTTACTAGTGTATTGTGATGATTAAATGTTTATTTTAACCTTTCTGTATATCATAACTTTCGGGGGGCAGTTCTCTTAAATACACGCAATCGCAAAGAAACACATTTTTACACCTGCCTGGTTGATGGTTTCTTCATTAACATTATTAATACAGGTAGTCATGCTTTTCCCTGACAGGAAATAATAAAAAGATGTTTAAACTAGAGGTTTCCCTACGTGATGCCGAGTTCTATTAGTATACTCAGCCTTCCAGTTCTTCTGCAACTCTCGGGGGGACTGCACAGCAGCATGCATCTACCATGCACTGTTGCTCTTGTTTCTCTTCGATCGGTAGCCTGCCGACATGGAAAAGTCCAGTGTACTGTATATCGATGAATTATTGTTGATCATCAGCTGAAGTAAAATAATGGAATCATTCAGAATAGAAGCAGCAGTATCTCCCTGTGAGTAGTCCAACACTCGTAATTATGGGAACCATGTTGCAGATTGATGATTCAGTAGGTGGTGCCGATTGAGCTCTGATATATGCAGAGGCTAGGGCCCTTCAGCTTACAACAAAGTCTTGTGCAACAGTACAGCGGCATGGCTAATGATTAGCTCTACGTGTCTGGTTAGTGCTGGCAGGTTTGTGCTGTACACATTCTCTCTGTTTAGGGTGAACATACAGGTGACTGACAAAATAAAGGAAACACCAACATAACGTGTCATTGTAGGGCAATGGGCCACTATGAGCTGACAGAACAGCTTCAGTGCACCTTCGCGTAGACTCTACAAGTGTCTGGAGCTCTACTGGAGGGATGATACACCACTCTTCCACGGGAAATTGCATCATTTGATGTTTTTGATGGTAGAAACCACAGTTTGGGGCGCCACTCCAGAATCTCCCATAAGTGTTGAACTGGGTTGAGATCTAGTGACTGAGATCACCATGGTATAAGGTTTACATCATTTCCCTGCTCATCAAACCATTCAGTGTCCACTCATGTCACTGGATGACAATGGGGGCACTGTCATCCTGAAAGATTCTACTCCCATCAGGACAGAAATGCTTCATCATTTGATTCACGTGACCATTTAGAATGGCTTTGTATTAATTGGCAGTTACCTTGCCCTCTAAGGGGTTGAGCGGACCTAAACCGTGCCAGGAATATGCACCCCACACCATCACAGAGCCACCAGATCCCTTCACCATCAAAAACAAGTAGTCAAGCCTGTAGGCTTCTTTTGGCCTGCGCCATATACAGAATGTACTGTACTCGTCCCATTGTTGAGAGCAGAGTGAAGGATGACCCATCTGACCATATTACTTTTTTTGCACTGTTTAGTAGACAATTGCCCGTTTTCTCTGCACCACTTTACAAAAGTACATTTTTAACTGTAACAAGGGTTTATGCACTCCAACCCGACTCTCGTTTTTTGTATTGGAATCCAAATAAAATTATACTTTTAGCCAAACTTTAGTGGTAATTGTGATGCTGGCCCCTATATGCCACAAATCATGCTTATTTCAAGCTGCATTCCAGCTGATGAAACTGCCTGCGCGCACCTTAGATTGACATTTGCAGAGAGACGATTCAGAGTGGCTCGTCTGTTCTGCCCTGTATTCCAAACCAATGCACGGACATCGTGGTCGAGGAGTACTGTGGAATTTCGTCCACAGTTGCCCCTAGCTGACGATGTCTTTTCCCTTCGGCCTCCATGCCAGCATCACCTCAGCCACTGCTCCTCGTGAAACATCAGCCAGCTGAGCAGCTGTTGTCACTGAAGCTCCTGCCACACGTGCCCAACAATCACCCCTCTCTCGCAGTCCTTAGATCTCTTCTTGCAGCCATGGTAGCCAAAATAATGGGCACCTGGCCCTGCCCAGCATTTTTATACATGACCCTAAGCATGATGGGATGATAATTGCTGAATTAACACAGGAACCACACCTGTTTTCAATATGCTTTGGGTCCTTCATTTACTCAAGTGTTTGTTTCTTTTAAGCAGTTACCTGTATGTCACGTGAACATACAGTATGCCAGGCCAGGACAGCCTGTATTTTTCCAACCCTTTTTTTTCCAAGGTGTCATGTTTTCAGCATAGGGAAATACACGCACCCTATCAGTATGGTTCAGTATGGTACGACAGGCATGGTAGTAATTCTAAATTGAAATGCCTATCTCAGGAGACTATTATTTTCCATCTCCTAGCAAGTTACTCTGTTCAGACGTAGTGAAAGTAATGAAACAACCTTATCACTCTGGGAGCACCTTGTAGAAACAGGAATAGGAAATTGCAACAGGAGTCTGTTCAGAGTTTCTACCAATGACAGCCTGAGAGGCAGCCAGAAACTGGACATAAGAGACTCTCTTGAGAGGCAGGGGTATGAAATTGATACATGACACCAAGAAATGGATACTTGAGCTCCGGCTTGAAATTTAAATATTAATGCAGATAAATGATGTAGGAAACAAAGTGGACTGATTTGTTCTCATGGGCTTCACAGACTTTGAAAAGCCACTTGATCTTGTGATTGGAATAAGTAAAACAATATCCTTTCAATGTCTCTCGGTCCTATGAGTAAGCATGACTTTTAAGCAACATTATATTTTAAATTCCTTTTCCTCTTTAAAATAATACAAAAAGCTGAGGTTCCTGAGGCATCATATTAATAAAGTTCAGCTGTATGGTATCATACACTCTCAATCCGAGTACTTTCTTGAAACGATACAATTTTTGCCCAGATACCTGTAATAGAGGGACAACGTAGGTACGAAGTGTGATGAAAAGAGTTTTATCTGGAAAGGTCTGAAGAATTACAGTAGTACTTTTTTGTGCTAAGAAGTCTGCGTTTTCTCTAGATGGTGTGTCCCTGGATAATGGTTTTTTTTTAGTTTTACTAGTAGTTAATATACCTAATACACAAAATATCTCATAGCAAAAGCACAAAACAGTGAGCTATTAAAATATCTAGATTTGGGTGCTTTGATGTTAATATTTCTTTCTTTTTCATTCGGTATTACTTCTGTTGGTTTTATTACATAAATTGCAGAATCAAATCAGGACCAACGTAACCGACGTCTGTGCCGAGTTGTGAATATAATAGTAATGGGCGACGTATCTTGACGAGATGTTCTGGTGACGTTAATTGCCTATGTAATAATTTTATTTCTTTTAAGGATGTAATTGGGTTATGTTGTAGACTTTTTCTATTTTGTGCGAATCGTTAAGCGACACCCTGGGATCTTTTAGAGGAAACGGCTTGTAATTGCGTACCCTTACACTGGCATGTAAATAGTTTAAAAAGATATGGCTCTCTCAATTCCGAATGAATCAACATTATTGGATTACAGTTCTTTTTTTTGTAGAATCGTTTTTGTAATCTGCGCACGCTAGACTGAACCTTTCTGACTTGTTTAACACTGGATACACTAACGTTGGAGAGCTTTTAAACAAAATTAACAGAAAATGACACTTAAACCAATGTGAATTCGGCTTGTTCTGTTTAAAACAGTCATTTTCAATGTTTGTTGTCTCGTAATCTAAACTGTATTTACTATTACAGTATAAGGTTTAATTATTGTCAGTAGTACATAAGCAATGTGGTGTTGTTGTTGTTGTTGTTGTTGTTTGTAGTTTACGCACACAGTCACGAGCTCAGGCCCCAGAAAACGGCATTTTTAGAATCCAAACAAGAATGTTCTGCGTCTTTAAATCCCGCACGTCTCGTCCTAAAACGATCCGGTGGTCAGAGGAAATCCCGCCTTCATCGATGGGATTGTCCAATAAAAACCGCGATCCTTCAGTCCTCACCTTCCTATTGGCCGTATGCGGTGTCTGTCGTATGTGTGTTGGACAAGCCGAGAGAAGTGGATAATTTAGGGTAGTCGGTGCTGTTCCTTGTTTTCTGATGCTGGCAGATTCTGAATGGAAGGAAGTCAGGAAGGTGAAATGTAAATGTCACGGATCCGATTGACCCCAAATAAGAAATGTTTTCTTCCAGTGGAATGAAGGACGAAAAGCAGCTGACGGCTAAATACAGCTATGCTTTGGTAATGTTGATTTGGTTGCTTTATTACGGCAGCTACGGTCTTGCGTTGCCTAGTAGTAGTACTAACGTTGAGCGTTGACAGTTCGGAAAAGTTTGTAGCCGGAACTGCAATATTTGTCCTTATTCACAGTTTGTGTGGCACCACTAAAAAGTCAGTATTGTATTGCCCAAGGTTCACGACAAAGTGACTGTGACCTGCGTCTGTGACTGCACGCTGGTCCCAGCAGTTATGTACCTGCATCACCACGAAAATACGACAGAGGGGTTAGCTGTCACCGAGACGTATTTTAAACGGTCTTCGGTGCACTGTGTTTAATTTTAATTTAACTGTTTCGTTCATGTACGTGTTTTTTTTTCTCCAAATACCAATACCGATCCATTGCAGTTCTCATAAATGTTACTGTAGGCGTGCAGTTATACTATAGACTTGCCATGAAGACGTGTTGTTTCGTATATGATCAAGCAAAGCGAGAGGTTCTCTGACAGCTCCCTTCAGATCAGTTGTACTCAGCTTTTTTTCTTGTTTCTTGTAATTCTTGATTCGAGTGGCGTGAATTATGCCTTACCCGACACGATAATACACTTTACTTTATACTGAGCCTTTAAGAAGGAATCGTAGCTTGGTCGTTGTCGATAGGTGCTCCCCAAGAGAAAGTGTCTCAAAGCATGCTGTGCTGTTTTTGGCTGCCTGTCGTATCATTTTTATATCTAGTCCTCGATTGTCAGAGTTAGTCCCGAGATTTTCCTGGTCGTTGTACTATTTATGTCGATTACTGCATTTAAGGTTGGGAATAATTTTGATGCCATTTTGATGCTAGAGAGTATGAATGAGAGTGAATTTATGAATGGATGTTAAGTCTGGTGTTACAACTCTCAGTCCAAAATGATTAGTTTTCCAACAATCATTATAGGCAATCAGCGAAAGGCATAATTGTGGCAATTTTCCAGCTTCTCTTAATATTTCAAGTGGTTCTGATTCAAAAGTGACCTAGAAATCGGACTGAGACCACCTTGACCTAGAATATTTTGACTTGGCTTATACAGTATATTCAGCACAAACTATTAGTACTCTAGCTGAACCTGAACTACACTCTGGTTTATCCTTCTGTCAGATTTTAAAACCCTCATATTGTAAAATTTATAAATTACAATATTTATCACTGAAAGTTCCTAGCCCACCGCCTTTCCAGACAATTGAGTAAAATAGATGTTTTTTTTTAACCCTATTTACTGTGATTTTAAATATGTAATTAATGTTTTTTAATGTATTTCTACGAAATCCCTCTTTAGGATCTTTCAGTTCTTAGATACTGATGTCTTGCTAGCCTGGTCATTTAAAATTGCAATTTAAATCTTTGATGTTTTTGCTTTAGTCATTACAATCTACAAAATCATTGCTTTAACCCTTTTTACAGCCTTATTCATATAGTGTCTTAATAAAAGCACATGAAAAGTTGCAAAAATGTATCAGCTCACAAACATTTAGAATTATATGAATCTATTTCCATTAAGATGAATTCTTTGAAATTATATTAGGTAAACGTGTCGAAAGAACCTTATGTTACATTTGTTGCTCTGGTCATGTATTTAAAGGGGACTTGATCATTATTTTGTTTTTTACAATATCAAGTCAGTATCAGTCTGAAACCGGAGCCACATTGCTGTTATGTTTAGCCAGGTAATCGTCATGATGTTAAGCTGTTTATGAAGTTCTCTGTAAATGAGTAATTACTTACTGTATGTTTATGTCGCGTTTCACCACAAAGCACTGTTTCCCATAAGAGGGACCCATGTCATCCACTAATTAAAATGCTAGACCCACCTGGGTGAGGTGTGGCTCCCCTCACACACCAAAGTCCTACTGGACTGCAGTTCAGGCAGAGAAGCAAGAAATTGCTTTACGGTTTGCATCATGGTGGACCAGATTTTGCAAGTCCAAGTTTGTAGGACAAGAGATAACACTAATGCTGTTGAAAAACAATTCCACTTTAACTTTACCGATCAGTGTTTGGGACCTCGATTTGACAAATCTCATCCAAAGAATGGCATCTGCTACAGCACAAATGATCACCATGCTGGGACATTCTGGTCCAATTCCACTGAAGAGTGCCACCGACTGGTCCTCCAATACAAACTACATTAGCATCCTGATTTTCTTAAGTTGTTCCCCAATACTGACCAGACCCAACCTTGCATAGCTTCTGAGTTCTGACTAGACCAGACTGGAAGGTGACGATGACCTGTGTGGTCCATGACATTTATCATTAAACTTTCATATACTATGACAGTGCTCTACAACTGGTATTTTGCTTATATTTTTATTATAGTTGTTAAGATGTATGGAAATTGGTTGTACCGGTCTGAAAACCAGTGCTAGGGTTGTGCAAATTACATTAACAATGTACCAAAGTTATAGATACTCTATTTTGCACTATCCTTCAACTTATTTTTGTTACATGGTTTTCAGATAACCATTATCTGAATAAACTGTATGCCTCAGTTTATTGCTGTATTTCTTATATATATATAACCATACATATGGCATTGTGTAATAATGGAAATTAAAATGAACCATGTAGCTTGTTTTAAAAACTGTGGACCATTTTCATTCTAAAATTCCAAGTTATTTGATTTGTTCTGTAGTTATTTACAAACTACTGTTTGCAGCATTCTTAGAATGTTTAAATCATAGATAGAAGGAGACCTGCAGCTGTTGTACCATTGACAGTTTTGCAGAATGTGAAAAAAGTTGTTACCCTAAAAAGTCTCTAGTTCTGTTACCGTGTAAGACCCTCATTAGTCAGATTTTAAATAACCTTTGTGGAATAGCCTTGATCTTTGTGATTAGCCGTAAATTGTTTTATTTATCACAGTTATATCCTTAAAGTTTTATACACACTTAAGTACAATTTGTCTGTTCAGTAGCCTCTAGTCCTGCATTAACCAATCATATTGTTGTCTGCATACATACAATCATTGCATGGCTCAGCTGAATGCCTTCTGAAAATTATTGGAAGGCCTTCTCATACTAAACTTATGGGACTTGACTTACAAGAGGTGTGAAACCATTTTATCCCAGCTTAGACTGTAAAGAGGAATCAAGCACATCTCTTGTACTGTCACATAAAAGTGTAACTGTATTCTGCTCTTTAGTACATTTAAAGGCATGTAATAGTTTAAATATCTACTGTACTGTGAATAGAATTTTATATAGCATACGATCTTGCCAATACATTTTTGTACAGTCTAAATATCTGTGAATTCTTCTTGTCCCATATCTGTGGGCAACAGTAGACAACAGGCTTTTTGCCAGGGTAGCATGCTGATGTCAGCTGATCCTATCTTGAAACAATAGCTTTCTTTGGCTCAATGATATAATCCTGTTGATTAAAGGAGTAAAGGATTCTGTTATGTCCTGAAAAGTTATCAAAGATTTCCCATTTTCAAAATACATAGCAGATTTGTCTGGGTCATTCCATGCTGAATCGGCTAAAGCAATTCTCTGATACTCAAAATTAATTGACCATCTAAATTGGTCAAATGTTCAATTAGTTCAGGTAGGTGCGTCAGCATGCGCAGGCTCCAAAGGAGTAAGTAAAGGTTTATTCCATGCTGAAAAGAGAAGAGAGAAAACACAACGTTTCGGCTGTGGGGTCTTCTTCGGGTGTCAGTTAGTACTTGTAATGCCTTTTTGGAAGGTCTGCCTTTCCTCGCTACCCCTAGGTGTGTACTACCATGGCCGTGGAACAGTTTTGAGAGGTTACTTTACCAGAAGAGACTGGAGGTCTTAAAATTTGAAGAGCGACAGAAAGCATGTAGAGCATTAATTTTGTGTTCTACTTTTTGTTTTAAAATGTGGTAAAATTCATCTTAATGTCCTCGGAAGCATTTGGACAATCGTGCTACTGTCGCATTCATGGAACACGTAATTATTTGCTTATTTATTTGCAATTGGAATGTACTAGTTGATGAAACATTTTGCATGATTTTGCATTTAACTGATTGGTTCAGAACATGTGACAATGTTTATCTGGTAGAGGGATCTTACGATACAGATCCTTTAAATTAAGCTGATTTTCCTTACGCAACGTTTTGGCCACTTTTCAGTCGTGAAGGTGTTGTATACACGTGGCAGTACGATGCGACATGACATGACTGAGGTTTTCTTTGTAAAGATGTTGGAGTGGCGTTAGGGCTGTTGCACGCCAGATCCGATTCTGCTTCTGCTGTTAATGTGCATCATTGTCATGTGAAAATGAAGGAGCCTTAACATTTCTTGTTACATATTTGTCATATGAGTGTGGGTGTGTTTTACAGTCAAAGTGGGTTTGGTTTCATTTGAGTTGTAGTGCATTTTAGACACTTTGAAAATTCAGACACTTATGAAAACATGCGTTCCTTCTGTGTTACATGCCACAAGAATGGAAAGTACTGTTTCTAGCCAATCATAATCAGCTTTAACTGCAAAGTGAAGGAATACAATATTATAGATCAAGTCACTGGTTGAATTAGAATGGTATGCATATCAAAACAAGAAATATTTTGACAAGTGACTAACATGTAATCCATACTCTTTATGAACTTTGGATTCTATAAACAATATACTTTATTTTTAAAGTTTAGAAAATGATACAAAATAATAAGCAAATTGCATTTTATAGCTTTCAAAGACCACGCATTATGGCTTTAACACTTATTAATGTTACTTGTGCACATAGGAAGGACTACAGAAGCTCTTAGGACAGCTGTTTTAGGATCTTTAATATTGGATGCACTCAGTGATGCCTTGATTTGAGCTTCTGGCATTATGTACTGTAGCATCTTCTTCACTGCTGGAGCACCTTCGTGCTCTCGACACTTAAGCACAAGTTCAGTATTCAGTGTCTGTATATCCATACTGCAGTGACATGAGGGATTTACAATGCACTAGATGCATAACTTTTCAGATGAGCGATCAGATCCAGTGTGCCTCATAGTCAATAAGAATAATTTGAAGCTGTTGCCAAATGTGACATCAAGGAAATTCTTCCTAGTTATGGCACTAGTAAAAGCACCAACTCATGTAATGAGATGAACTGAAATAAATGTGATTCTTTTTAACAGGAAGTAATTTGTTTCTTGACAATATAAATGGGATAAATTATGTTAAAGTGGATTTATTTATCACCTTACAGAAAGCCTGGTCGACCAAACAAGTCCATTAGGTAAAACTGCTGAATGCTGCACAGCTTTTTGCTAACAGTGAAATCCACAGTTTTGATTCAGATCCCGATGTGGAAGTCGTTAATTTCGGTGTCAGTATGGAGGAGTGGTTAGGACTTGGGAGTCCCAAATCCCGGCTGAGGTGCTGTTGTTTTGTCCCTTGATCAGAGTACTTCGGTAAAATGCTGAATAAATAGTTGCAAAAGCAAGTCGCTTAGGATGAAATCATTAACCAAATTACTGAGAAGCTGCATTCCCTCCGCACTGTACTGCCAGTTCCCTGTACTGTGTTCTGTTTTTCCACTGCTGTCCTGCCTCCCATTCCTCCGTTGTCAGCAGAATCATTCTCTCCCTGTCTCTGTATTCAGGTAGTGTCAGTGGCTGAGTATCACCGCAGGATCGATGCTCTAAACACTGAAGATCTGCGCTCTCTCTGCAGACGTCTCAAGGTGCCCCCTTCAGTAGTTAAAACCCTTTCACCAGAGACCGTAGTTTGTCTCCAGTGTTGTAGTGTTTTTGACTGGGACAAGTCCCACACTCGGTGGGTTTGTCAACAGCTGCTTCTCTCCACAAAATAGAGTTCCAGCAGAAAATTCCATCATTTTTTGAGGTTTGTGAATGTGTTGTGATTTTTTTTCTGCAAAGTTTGGAAAACTTTTAACCCTAACAATGCACAATATCTCAGACTGCACATTGTCTGTCCTCATGAGCGACACGTCACACTCCCACATGCATACACACTCTGTTATTTGGGTTTCTTCATCAGTCAGTTTTGTGTCCAGAACAAATAATTACATCAACCCAAGGCACTGGTGGGGTTAAAACATTATCTGGATTTTATGGTGTTATTCCAGACAAATGAGGAATTTTCTGTTAGCCTCCTTAGTGACGCCTCACAAACTGTCCTCACATTACAGCAGCTTCTGTGGCGATGAGGAGCTAGCTGCCTTTCACAGTTCGTTTTCGTCTCGGAAGTGAGGGGGGGAGCAGAAGTGTTTTGTTTTGGCCTTGTGGGTTTGTTTGCTGAAGACAATGCAGGTAATTCAGCGAGGATCAAGTAACTTGAGTGCATCCAAGCAGTCATTGCTGATGCGCAATGCATTTTGCTTGGGCCTTAGGAAAAAAAACAGCAATTCCTGAAACCACAGAAAATCCCATTAAAAAAATATATTTTGCAACCTTTTTCGGTATAGCCGATAATACAATGGGTTCACCTGAAATTTCCTGCTTTCTTCAGTTAATATCCACAGTGTACTAACAACAGGATCAGAATGGTTTTGGTTGCACTAAACGTATAATTTAAAGACCAGAATAAGCATGGTAGCAATGCAAATATCCAAGTGCAATTCATAAAATAAATATTGCTATACATAGAGTAGTAATTACAATACTGGTATATTGGTATACTGTATGTATTGGAAGTTGTTTGGAGTTACTTTCGGAGACTTTTGTATGCATTAGATTCTCATGTAATTCAAACACTTGGAGATTTGCTTTTGTTTATAGAACCATCTTTCCTGTTCTGGATCTGTTAAACAATAGTGCTGCCACAGGATTACCACTTCTATGCTTCAGTTGTATTCTGGAAAATTGTTGGAAATTTTGCGGAAAAAAAATTAACCTTTGGTAGCATTTGAAAGTCTTTGGTGGGCAATACCCCAGTCTGCGTGTGAAAAACCTTGTTTATTTGTTTTGAATTCATGGCATTCATCAAATCTACCTTTTAAGCTTCAGAGTTCAAAGATGGTGGGTTTTGTCACCACAGACCTCTTTAACTGTGAAAGTGACTTTTTAGAGCAAATTTACACTCCAGAAATGCCATTTTTTGCCCATGCACAAACAATCTTTACTTGTATTTCCAACCTGCCTTTAATAGTTCTCATATATTTTTAATAGTGTGCTGAAAATGTATTTGCTTTTATCTTATTAGATCACTACAAAGGAAGAAGTCAATTCAACACAAGGTACATCCATCAAAACGGACTTGGAACCAGACACTTTCAGACCGAATCTCAGTGAGCCCAGTGACCTCCTTCAGCCAGAGCAGATTGAGAAGGTCAGCATGATTTCTTCCGTATTCTTTTCATGCCTGCTGTTTTCTGCATGTTTTATTACAGTATGTTTCTTGTGGAAAGTGGATTGCCATTTTATCAAAATATTCGTTCATTGCTTTCTGTGGACTTAATCAAATTGAATGTTTGGTAGGTGAAATGCTCTGTAATTAAGAAACTGAAATTTATTCAAAAGAGGTTTGATAAAATGCATTCAGTATTGGTTACCTTGATTATAAAAGTTGGTATTTTTATTGTAGAACTGTGCAAGTGGCACTGGATTTTCACAAGCTGTGTATTATGTGATAACTTTATTGAATTCCAAGGAATCCCATAGAATTACAAAAAGAAACAGTTAAAGTTGTGTAGTCCAGTAATACATTTCCATACAGTGCATGAGTCTTTTATGTGTATAACACCTGCTTTTGGAAGTTTAAAGTTTAGTGGCAAAAATTGCTTTTTCGAAACATTCTTGCATTTAAAACAATTGTATGCACAGTAACGGTCACACCCCTAACATCAAAGGCATGATGGTGAGTAGTACAGAATATATTTTTGTGTGAGTGTACAGGTATCTACCTGTATAGGCGTAAATAACCTTGGAAAGAGAAGATTCTGAACAAGGTAATATTTCTTAACCTTAGCATTCTTACATTTCAGCTTGCAAAACATCTTCCACCCAGAACAATTGGTTACCCATGGACGCTTGCTTTTAGCACTGCGAAGCATGGCATGAGCATCAAGACTCTGTACCGTACAATGGCAGGCCAGGACACCCCAGTGCTGATGGTGATAAAAGATAGTGATGGACAGGTAAGGATTTCATTCATTCTAGAAGTAGAATTTGTCCAGTGGGAACTAGTATTGTTGTTCTTGCATTTTAAACAATACCTTTATCATACAAATGAAATTTATTTTGTGCAGCTAATGTCAAAGCACCCGGTGAATAATACAGAATACGTTTTTGAATGAGTCATAAATACATTTTTGGAAACCATATTGTTATGCTTGCAGTTAAGGTGTTTGGATAACAGTGAATCTAAGGTGCCTTTTCATAAGGTTTGAAACCCCCAGCAGAAAACTAATCTGATTGCAGATAATAGACCTCAGGGATCACAAATATTATGCACTCATCATATTTCTTTACCTGAGGTTTTTTTATAGGCCATACAGAGCATTTACAGCTACAGCTTTACTATAGCTCGCCAGTGTTAGCATTCACTCCCCATACATCTCTCACTACACTATTGCAGCATACTCTGAAGACCATCCTATTACTAAAGCTAGGCAACCCCTCAGTCCTTAAACTGTAACTATATTATACAATAATTAATTAGATCTTAATTATGTAATTATAGTCGCTGTATCACATTCAGTGAACTGTTTTAGATTTAGCATTTCAACAAATTGGTTAAGAAGACTGCCTTGAAAAGTAGAAAGGTGAACCACCAAATTGAGGAACTGAGCAGTTTTAATTGTTCCCTTGGAAAACCATGGGGGCTTTGTGCTACAATATGTTAATGGAATAATAATATGTTGTTCCAAGCCATCAGATACTGTCGCTGACATGACATGACATGACACCCATGAATGACACGGTTATCCTTGCCATTACATAGTATAGACTGTCGTGTCGCGCTTGTGGTTTTCTTTGGTTGGTAATTTATGGACTTTCATTATTTTGCCATGGGTATTGTAGAGATAGCTCAGAACAACCTGTATAGGCTAGGGACTGCTTGTGCTGTATTTTGTGAACATCACACATTTGGTTTCCCAAAAAGTCAATTTCTTTATAAATTCTTACGTTTAATTTCCATGCACATTTCATTACAAAGTTGTACAATTTGCAGTAAAATAAAATACTAGACTAAAAATCAGATGACTAGAAGATCTGTAGAAAAACTGTAGGTGATATGAGATGATATCCTTAAAAGACCTTTCATGTGTTTCTCTTTTATCCTTATACTTTTTCCAGGTTTTTGAGCGGTGTGAGTTATTCAAGGATTTTTATACATAAAACATAGAATGTTTTTTTTTCCCCCACTATCATTTTTGATAAGACAGAATCAAATATTGTAAGTCAAAATCATGCTAAAACCTATTATATATTATATCGTATACCATATAGCTATTGCAATGTTCTACATTTATAATAAAGGAGACCTCAGTAAAATTTATGAAAGAATTGTTTGATGCATTTGCATGAGTAACTATAAATTAATGAAAAATGTTTTTTTTCTCTAGATATTCGGTGCTTTAGCATCTGATCCCTTCAAAGTTAGTGACTGTTTTTATGGGACTGGCGAAACATTTTTGTTTACGTTTTGCCCTGAATTTGAGGTAGGTGTACAGAGAACTTTGAAATGGAATACTTCACCTCATAATTTGAGTGACAGCCTGTTTGAAGAATGTTACATACTGAGCATCAAAAGAAATCACTATTCACGTGTGTACAATTGAAAACAAAAAAGTATGTATATTTTGGATATTGCTCAACTGTTTTTTACATCTTTTTGATTAAATGACTGTGCATGGCGGTGATTTGTTTGAATGACTTTGTTGCATAAGCCTTACATCACCTTATTGTAGTGTAAGTTGACTGGGCACATGAGATTAAGTGATTGAACCTGTTAAGTGTCAAGTCTTGTGTACCAGAAAAGAACCAAAATGACCAGTTTATCAAGGCAACGCCTTTGTGCCTTTTTAACTATTTGCAGTGTTTTGCATTTTTGGTATTTATTTTACAACGAAATAGCTCTTGTTGAACTGCAAGTAGCAGTCAATAGGATTCAGCAAAATTTACTCATTATCCTCTGAGTATGTTTTTACCCTTATTAACCATTAGTTTAAAATAAAAATAAAAGTTATAATTAATTGTAACTATACTATAAATGTGTACTTATAAAAGTATAATTATTGTACGCTATATAAACCTGTTATGTTGAAAATAAATTTTAAGAGTTGTTAGCTTTAACTTGTAAACAGTGGGCAAAGATTTATCTTCACAAGCTGAGGGGATGGGTAGATATGTACTGTATACACGTATTGAATTGAATAATGAGCCGCTGCACGTTTTTTAGAATTTTTCATTATAGATGCAGGCTCTGGGATTAGTCATTGGTATGAGTCTGCTTGAGAGCCTGGTAAACTAACACATTATCAACACACGTGTGATGATGAATGAGACACAGTTCACCTTGGTTCAGAAGAACACAAACTCTGTTAATTAATTGGGAGACCAATTCAGCAAGACGCATGGTTAGAGGGACATCACTCAAAAACGTAGAATAATATTGACTAGACATCAGATACATACATGCACCTATTGCTATACCTGTTTTACAACTACTGCCTGTTGTACAAATCAGTCATGTCAGCTGTTCTTTTCGTTGCTGTACAGTATTTTGTCCAGTATGTTCACAAATCTCCCTTTTGAGGTAGTAAACATAGGGTACAGCTTCAGTTCGACCAATGATAGTTCAGCTGCTGATATTGCTGCGCGGTTTGGAGAAGGAGTTTTGGAGATAGCGTGGTCTTGCAGTGTCCGTTTATTTCCTCAACGCTGTGTTCATATAAAGATGCCGTTATCAAGTTAGATCTGTGACATCATCAAACAGCAGCACCACACAATTGGACGTAGGTGGAGAACATGAAACCTTACATTTATAAATGAGACAAAGCCATTTAGTCCAGGTAGAGACCAGCAGGGCGTGTGTGATTGGCACACTGATACAGTAACGTCACCCAGAGCTTTGTCAAAAAGGCTCTGACCACAACTGAGTCACACCAGTGGCCAGCAGGCCAGACAGCCCTACGCTAAGGGTTGGAAGACCAGAGGGTTACTGAGCTCTGCCAAGCTTTTGATTGTCTGAGTCCCACAGCATTTAACCAAACAAAAACTGTTAGGCAAGTTACTGCCAGGTGACGTTTGAGATCATTGTGGCTTTTTACAGATCCCATATATATTGTAGTATTAAGATTTCCTGTATTGTTATACATACCTTATCATATGACCTCTTTACAGCCCTTCTCCAAGTGTTTGAAATGTGTAAGAAAACACAGGCTCATTTTAGTTTTGATAAATCTTGAGAACTAAAAAAGAACAGACCACAAAGGACTGAAAATCCAGTAGAGAAGAAGGAAAGAGAGGCAGTCAAACCCACCCTGCCTTACCATTATAGCTTCTACACAAGCACAATAAAATGTAGCTGTACTTCCTTCCATCAGAAGTGTTTACTGTAGTGCTGACCAATACAGTTATAAGTCATTTGTTTCCATCCAGGCTGACTGCTTTGTACTTTGTTGAATTTACATTAAAACATTTAATTGTGATATTTTTATGTATGAATTATTTGATATAAGCATATAAAGGTATATAATTGTATAATGCAGAACAAGATGTGTTTCGGTTCTGTTCAAATATGGTTTTCTTTACAGGTATTCAAATGGACAGGAGACAACATGTTCTTTATAAAGGGAGATATGGACTCTTTAGCTTTTGGAGGAGGGGGGTAAGTAACTTGTTCTGGTGATTTTTTCCTTGTTTAAGTATCAGCAGCATATTAAGAACAGTTTTGTATTACATTCTGTGGTAATCTGTAGTTACTGTACCTTTTGTGAAGGTTTTAATGTGGTGATGAGCTTTGTTCTCCACAATCCAACTTTTTGTTTTCTGTGAAATTGAATTAATCTGAAGTTTGCAACAAAATGGACAAATTCGTTTGACATTCAGCTGTCTACTTCAAGGCTGCACTGCAGTTCACTGCAATCATGTGAATCTGGATGCATTTCTTAAACTTGCTTTCCTTGTTTGAACTACTGGTAGAAATACTATGTAATAGCTCTGGAAGGTCTGCAAATTCAGTATGAGTGTTGAAAAAGCTCTGCTGACATCAGTGCCTCAGACAAACGTTTTTCAATCTGAAAAAAGATTTGTATGTTTTGGGCGGTTTTTAATTTGAAACTGATAATACATAATTGTTCAGTAGACCAAAATCATTCACAATATATTTACTACATGATCTGTTGGCCTCTACAGAGATCTGTCAGCTTCTCAAAACAAACAAAAAAAAGTGCTTGAGTATGACAGCAGTTCTGCAGACTTCAGATTAGTAGATGTACAGTTTTACGTCTCCTGCACTTCATAACCATCTTGTTCTGCTTTTGATGGTAGGGGAGAATTTGGTTTGTGGTTGGATGGAGATCTCTATCATGGCAGAAGTCACTCCTGCAAAACGTTCGGGAACCATACACTGTCCAAGAAAGAAGACTTCTATGTGCAAGACATTGAAATCTGGGCTTTTGAATGAGAAAATGTGGAAAATACAATTAAAAAAAACATTATCCCAAAAACAGTCGTGTCCCTAACCTGACTAGGTACCACACAGGTTCCCAGCAAGCTAGATATTAAAGTATATTTTATGCTTTGGTATGTAACTAAAGTGTGTGCACTGGTATTCCTAAAATTACTATTTTGTTACATTAAAGCTGCATACAGCTTATAACCTTCTACAGAAGTAAAGAAATGGAGAGAAAACACCGAAGATTGTCACCAAATATTTGTTTTCTAGCTGGTTGTCACATCGAGTTAAGAATGAATAGGGGATTTACACTGTTGTAAGTGTTGTTGCTGGTCGTACAGGTCTGGAAATAAAAATAATAGCCGTGACAGGCCAGGGACCTGAACTGTTCTGGATTGTATCAGACATGTTTCTAGATTTATAGAAGGCGTGTAATAACACGATTTAGCTGGGATAAGATCACATTTTCCTGGTGTGGGCCTGGAAACGAATCTAAAAGAATAAACTAATTTCACTTTTATCGCTGAGACAGGGTTTAAAAATAGTTTTATGAGGATTCATATGTCGGTAAGGACCATTTTTTTTACAGTGAAGTTTCCATACCAACAATTGAAAGAAGTGTAGACTTAATGTATTATAGTCTCCCTGCCATCCACCATCATAGCACATCCTCAAGCACATAGGTAGTATCTGAATATTCATAGTTGTGATGTTCTGTCAAGTGGGTGTGTGTGAGTTCAGCTAACACCAGCTCTAAAGAAGAGTAGTGTACACTGTACGTAGGCAGTAATGTGTTGCAATAGATTTGTGGAATATGCAAAT
Organism: Lepisosteus platostomus; assembly: GCF_059453375.1. NCBI lineage: Eukaryota > Metazoa > Chordata > Actinopteri > Semionotiformes > Lepisosteidae > Lepisosteus > Lepisosteus platostomus. The sequence continues at coordinate 10,848,118 of NC_142622.1, forward strand.
TACTGTCATGTGACCTCAGAAATACTGACAGGACCACTGCAGCCTGTCACTCTTTCAGAAGGAACTCTTAAAGAGATTTGGAAAACAGGGGCTTTTCTGCATATCGGTAGAAAAGCCTGAGATATTGTTTGTTTTACATGAAAAAAATATATATATTGCTGTTATATGTGTGACAGTGACTTTTTTTGTGCTGATATTTTCAGCTGTTACAAATATATAATGTATATTACCCTGTAAATTAATGTTAAAATAGTAGATTTGTTCCTATATATACATATATATAAAGTGTGGATTGGTGGGTTGCTTATAGCACTTTATTATAGAAATGTAAAAGCAGAAAGCCAGGTTCTTAAGCATAATTAGAAGTAGATGTACAGTAATTTGTTTAGATCATAAAGATGTTAATTGTTTATAGAAAGCTTGCTGCTACAGTACAAAAAGGGCAAATGTAATGTTCTGTATTAAAAGTTATTCTGAATGTTGAAGAAACAAATACAGGGCATCGTTATTTCCCTTCAATGTTTTGCATTTAGTTCTGTGACTTTTAGTATGTAGACTGAATGTTTACAAACTGATAGAGAATTTACAGTTGTAAATAAACTTAACAGCAGCTTTCTTCCCTTTTTTGGTCTTCCACAACAGTATTATTGTCCTTGTGGAGTCAATACAAAATCTTAAAATGGTATCATCAGGCTATGATGTAATAGTGATGTATAGTAAAAAAAATAAATTATTGTAACCTGGTTATTGTCTGAATCATTGGTTTTCTTTGTCATAATCTTTCTTTAATTTGAAATAATTTTCGAATTATTTTAATTTCCAAGCTATTTGCATGTTTTACATTTAATTTATCAACTTTGCTTAGTATTTTTCTCTGTTTTATCCTCTTGAATTTTAAAACTTGAAACTGTCATAGTACAGGGAAATATAAGCCTTTGTGATTTATTGGCATCCAGATATGCAGTATGTATGTGTATCTTTATTGTTAAGAGATTGTCAGATTTGTTTTTTTGCAGAAAAATGCACCATTCCCCAAGTCAGTGAATTTAATCTGTTTAATCACATTTAGGTGTGTACATTCGTTGTTAGAACCATTTTATATCACCATAATCCTTAGCAATATAGAAAACGCACAATTAGACATGAGCATTGAAGTCAAACCATGAACATAGTATTTTAATAAGCGAGAAAAATCTCAAATATACACTTGAATACAGCGATATGCAGCATACCATGTAGAATTCACATAAACAGGTCATATGGAGTACAGCATCTCTTTAAACTCTTCCAAGAAATAATTTATTGACTTTATTTTTCCATTTTGCCATTCTTCTTCTTCTTAATATACTAACACAGTTGTGAGCTACCAATTCCCTAATCACAGTCCTCTTTTGATTGCTCCTTTAACATCTCATCGGTGCCAAACATTATGCAAATTAATAGCCTTGCAACTGCGTGCTGTGCAGCACAAACCAAAGGCAAAGGAGTAAATAATAGTCACTAGGGGCTGTCTACCCAGGGGTAGACAGTCTCTGCTCTTCTATTCCATAGTGTTATTGAACTTGAATTACTCTTCAGCACCTTGGTTAATTGAACAATTAAAGATCACTTTAGAAGTTAAGAATTAGTTGGAACAAACACTTAAACTGAAATATAAGAGCTAAGGTTTCCTGTTCCTGATCTAGGCTGTAGGGTCAGTAATGTAACCGTTGAAAACCACACTAGTGACAGTGTGAATAGAATGAATAGGCAGACTCTGCCACCTTGGTCTTGTGAACAGTCAAATTGTCATGCAGCTGCTGAACACCATGCTGTATATCCGCATATCCCCGTTGTTTTTTCTTAGATGAATGTGTGTAGCCAGTCCAGAGAAGTCACTGCTTTGAGACACTGGCTGTAATCTGGGCACCAGAGGAGAGCTAAAATGTGGTCTTCTGCCACTCTGATTCAGGCTGCGTCTGCCTGAGCCATGAGCCATGAGCCATGAGCCATGGCTGTTTGCTTATCTGCGATGCGTCAAGATGGTCCAGGCCCAGTGCCGGAGGGTCGGTGTCTCTGTAGGTGTTCTTCCCTGATCAGCTCTTTATTACCTGGTCCACTCAAACCAAGCGTCTTGCCAGTTTACCAGCTTCTCTCTGCTTATCTGGTGTTGCTTTAGAGCAGATACTGCCTTTGTAAGACTGGCATACCTGTGTCAGATAATATTCCCACTGTTGGAAGATGCTGTCCTATTGACCAACAATGGATTCAAGGGCTTCCTCCTAATTGTAAGCTCTTATTTTTCTTAAACCCTCTTGTGTTGTGAAAATGCAAAACAGGAAATTTTGTTCTACTTGAATCATTTACCATCAAACATTGTAAGCATCATAATTTTGAATGCTGAGTACAGTCTACTATGTCACACACGTTTACAAATGTTTTGCCTTCAATTTGCCATCCTCACCACCATCCATTTTCTAACTGCCTTATCTAATGCGAGGTCACAGGGGCTCTGGAGTAGTGGGCGCCAGGCAGGGTACACCCCAGACAGGACACCAGTCCAGTGCAGGGCAGACATGAGCGCACACATACACGATAGGGCCAATTTTCCCAGAAGACATTAACATAACCTATCAATGTCTTCCACGCATGGGAAGGAAACCACAACACGCATGAGGAAACCCACACTTACCCAAAGAGAACATAAGACTCTACACCAATAGCACCCCAGGAACAGAAGGCCCCAGTACTACCACAGACTGTCTTGCATTTCTTTCATTTTTCTAGAGCCCATCCCACAGTTCTGCAGGTTTCGAGGTCAAGCACTCGCAAGAACAACATCCTCTCCTTTTCCATGGAAAGCAATTGAATTTTAATCTGGTTATGTATTGAGGGTTATTTTCAGTTGAAAAGCAGCTTCAAACCAAGCGACTGTACCTGTTAGATACTGTGAGGAAAAGATTCAAATGTGTAGCTTTGGCGCCACCTACTGTTAAAACTGGAGGCATGCTTAAATGGCATGCTTAAACTGAAGTATTGCAGTACAGGATCTCACCCTGACCTTGCTTGCAGTCTGAGACTTGCAGTGTCATAACAGACAATTTGATGCTCAGTTTCTTAATTTTGGATAATTATTTCTTATTATTTCTTATCTATTTGTCTTGTGTGAAATTGTTTACAGTGCCATAGTGACACTAACCGCAACTATAACGTTTATCTTTTATTCCAAGAAAGAAGAAAAATCGAATTGGAAAGAATAATCGTGTTCTTTCCAGCTTGAGAGGGGCATTGTTCACCAGGATCCCGAAACCCAGATCCTTTTTGTGAAAATACTCCTTAGTGAAAGCTAACGTTTATTACAAAAAATAAAAACCTAAATACAAGATTCAGCATCACTACAAACAGAAAAAGTGATGTGTTTGAAGAGGTGCTGGCTGTGATTTTTCACTCCTGGCAGGTTTCATAAGTGACTTCTAATCCTAAAAAGTATAGACCTGGAAAGAGTGTTAATATAAACCATTTAAACGAAAAACTGATTCAAATTCATAATCAAAGTCGCTAAAAATAGGACAAAGAGCGGGTGGGATTTGAGTTGAGTTAGAGGTTTTCTGGACAAAAGTAGACTGTCTTATCTTTGATGTCAATTTCAAACAATTTTGACACTTGAAAGTTCATGTCAAGATGTGGCAATAGCCCTGTTTGTCACATTTTGGGAGACGAATTGTCAATCTGAGACCCATTCCACAGGCGCCTCCTTTTGGGTAGAATCCAGTTAGTACACAGTTAGGGGTCAGCTTTTTATTTTGTCTTTATTTATTTATCGTGAGCAAGGAACTCAGTAATACCCAGTTAAAATGATAGAACAGCAAACATGGAAGTAATCCAAACAACATTTGATGGCTTATACAGTTTTCTGCTGGGTATCCTGTGATTTTTCTGCATCTTCTTTTGGATTTACCAAATGTGTCAACAGAAAAGGAAAAAAAGACTTTAAGGATACGCTCAAAGGAACGACCAAACACGCGTGTTGCAAGTGTGCCGGGGGCAGCAGGTGTCTGAGCTGGCAGCAATCAGACTCTCCCCCCAGTATGCTTCTCTTGGCTATCCTTCGAGTAAATGATTTCACAAATTTGTTCAAAACAACAGCTCCTGAAAGTGAAAAGTCGTACAGGATCTCTTTTCTACTCCGTTCATGATCTCCCACGGTCACGAACAGCCCCGAAGAGGTGGAAAAAGCACTAGTTTTAAGCAAGACCACAGTCCTCCTCAAGGGCAATAATTGTCATTTTTACCTTGTGATACCACCCTTGTTTGGAATGAGGTTAGACTACAGTCTCTGCTTTTGCACACAGATTTGATGAACGAGTGACCTGTGACTTGTCCCATAATAAGCTTTTCTTTTTTGTTTGCAGCAAATGCCTACTGTGATACTGGAGTTGCTGAGACCCCATGTTCAGCTCAATCAAATTACTGCTAGTAGATTACGTGTGTTGTTAAAATACAAAGGCATATATTTAAAACTATACTGTACCTAACTAGAACTGATGCAAATTCAGTTTTACATGATCACGTAGCAATCTGATGGCCTGTTTTCTCTTACTTGGGAAAGACCTGATTAGGAACATGTGAGTCTTGTACTGATGGTGCTACAGAACTCTGCTTGCCTCAGACAAGAAAATCTGTGGTTGTTTGGACCTGAGGAAGTGGGAGAGACACTGTGTTTAAACACAGGACACTTGTGTGTCTGTGTCTTCTGTTAATTGTTGGGGAGAAAATCTGTTGAGTGCCGCTGGAGTGAAGAGCTCAGAGAGGAGAAGGGGTGAGTGAGTTCATGAGTTTAGTGAAGGAGTGAGTGAGTTCATGAGTTTAGTGAAGGAGTGAGTGAGTTCATGAGTTTAGTGGAGGTGGAGAAGTACTATTTGGTTTTGTCATGGTAAGTATAAGCAGGATTTCACTGTGTTTTACATTATGTCACCAAGCCCTCATTAACAAACACCAGAGGAATTTTCAGCTTTGCTGAAACTGTGGGTTTAGTATTCCTGGCAATGTGCAACATTGCAAAATGCTCACAGACTTATTTTCACAATTAAATGCTTTTACAATTGGTACCTCATGTAAACACAGTTTAAACCATGAGGACACTCACACTGATCCAGAAATGAACAAGTGTGATGTGCAATTGATTCCACTGTTTAAAACTGCACGATAATGATAATGTACGTTTTAGATAAATTGTGCTGTTTTGTAATTACGACATAATTGCACTCGTAATGAATGTGCTTCCATAATTTTATAATTAGTTTTTAACAAAAACTTTTCATCACATCTTGTGTACATTTCACATCAGTCAGGACCATTTTTATTATCGATAAAACTAGTTTTGTGCTAATCAGTTAATAACAGATAAAACACAATTACAAAAAGGTGATTTTTATTTTGAATAGCAAAGTAACAATTAACCACAAAAACCCCAACTCTGTTAATTAAAGGCTAGTCTATTATGTAGGAAAATGGAACCTTTATATATAAAGGGCAAATATATGTTTTAAATGTAATCTTAATATACAAGACACATAATTAAAAATAGCAAAACTGGTTTCTACATTTTTCTGAGCAGTACCTCTTTTATATGACTTTTAATAGTGTTTGCATAGTTTACTGTTGTTCGTATTGCACTACGAAACACTAAGGACTAGTTTCTTACCAGCAGTCTTAGTTTCACAAGCTGATGTCAAATTCCTACATTTGAAAGTTTTATTATATAAATTTCCAGTTGTTTATAATACTGATTTATTAACTGTAACTTGCTTGCTTTTATGTTAATAGATTCAAGTACACATCTTAAGTGCTCTGAAAAAAACACAAATTCATAAAAACAATATACCAGCTGGGAGATTTGGGGAAGTCTCTTGTTTACAATGGGCAGATTCTTGCAGGGCATTTCTGATTAGGAAATGATACACAGCATATACTGTATATAGCTTAATACTGACCAGGGCTCACAATTTCTGAAATGCAATTGCTAGGGATTAAAGTTTTTGAGACACAATGTTCAGACTGTGCAATTTATTGATTGTAATACATACATTTATTGATTGCAATATTAGTATACAGTACCCAATTATGCCAAAATAATTTTATAATAATAAGAATTTTAATAATTTCATTCTGAAGACATAAGAAAGAGCTTTTCTGCTAAACAATTGTTTTTGAGAAGCTGCAGGTCAAGAAAAACGTCAAGAAAGCAATTTCCAGCCTGTTTGCCTATGAACACTGCGCAGTTAGTGTGCAAAGAGGCCCAGCTGTCACTTCGACATCTTTACAATCTGCGCTTAACCTACTGTTGTGGTGGTTGGGCCCAGGCTTGGATAAGAGCTTGGATTCCTGTGACGTCATGGGCTGTACTGCACAGTCTCCTGCTGTTCACTGTAATGTCATGGTGCCTCTCCGTGTTTTCTGTAAGTCCCCATAAAATGGCTGAGATCGACTGCACATAAGAGCACCAATGGATTTAAAAGGATCAAAAACAGCATGGTATCCTCTGGCCACTGTTGTCCACTTGTTTGTAGGCTCTGCAAGCTTGTTAACGACTGACATTAGCCAGACTTTGTTCTAGGTTTTCCCATGAGACGAGCAGTTTGATTTTCTAGCTTCCTTTTCACGTTTCTACTCTAAGTTAGCGAGAGATGGAAAACTACAGCTTCAGCTTCATTTGGAAACTGTACTCCATCCCCACAGCCTTTTGCCAAGCTCCGACGGAGCTGCAGACACGTCCCAGTGATCAGCACGAGAAAACCTCACAATAATGCAGTCTTCACTCTACTATGTGCTCTTGAATTCTGAAAGGAAGTTTTTTTTCCGGAAGACACTGTCCATTCTATAAAGGCATTTCTGTGCACTGTGTAAGCGGCAAGTGTAAGACAGTCCACGCAACAGTCAAGACAAGGAAAGTTGTGTAAATCACAGACCACACCCCGCCAACAAGCGGGGTACAGCTGAGGCAGCAGATGATGGCCAGATATATTTTTTATATAAAAGACTTAAATCAAGCAACAGAAAATAGCTGAAATTAAAATCATGACATCACCTCACATAGATTAGCCCAAAGATTCTAGATCCAATAAAGAGCATTAATATAAAACAATTAATCAGACACTATTCACTTCTAAACATAAACCCACGCAAGGCTAAAACATTCTTCTCATGGGGTTACATCGAAGTTTCTTTCTGTTCCTTACCTCAATTCAATCATTTTCAATGAAGAAGCTGATTAAACACAGGAATTACAAATTTAGCAGCAGAGTGGTTTGGAAATCTTGTTTCTGCACTTCATATTTGACGCATTGGATACACAAATCGATTACGAGCTGTCAAAATCAGTGCCTTTTTAATTTTTGTTTTTAATGCAAATTCTCATTTTGTTCCACGCATTTGATGAGAAAAGCAAAAAAAAAAATACAAGTTATTGAAAGGCAAGTCTCTCACCAGACCCACCATGAGACACAGATTCATCATGTTAAATATATTAGAAGACTGTGTGGTAGATTCAGTCAGTTGACCCCCCAACAGTGCTCCGAAGTGTTCGATCCAAGAACACAAAATTCATACTGTGCACGTTTTTAAAACGCACATCGTTGCAAAATCACAGCCCTGCAGGTGACATCACAGTTCATTGGGAGAGGTACCAAACAGAGCTCAGTGTGACGTCAGCCCATCAGAGTCTAAAATCGTCCATCTGTGGAATATGTCACAGTAAGTCCAAAGCTGGAGATGACACTTCACACCGTCAGAAGTCAGAAGTCATTACAGTAAGAGACTCAGCATTTCTGGCCAAGTGCCCTCAGACCTCGCCTTCCCTTTCTATGGAGGCTTCAATAGACCAGATATTTCAGTTCTGAGTAGATGAGGGAGAACATGATGATACAAGCACGGTACAGAATGGCGCCACTGCTGAGCAGGGCCCGGGGCATCGTGACCCAGGACTCGGATTTGAAGCTGAAGTAGATAGCGTAAAGAGCCACGGCAAAGAAATGGCCGATCAGCGTCAGCGGTTTGGGAGACAGCCTGGTGAACGAAAGGCAAAGAGTCAAAACAGTATCAACGCACATTCCTCATCTTCACTGACCAAGACATGTGCTCCTTTGACCTGATGGAGGTGAGCCAGCTGCCTGCAACTCCCAGCTGGCAGCCCACTGAAGCTCAGCAGGTGTGAGCCTTGCCAGTGCCTGGATGGGAGACCTCCTGGGAAAAACTAAGGTTGCTGCTAGAAGTGGTGTTAGTGGGGCCAGTAGGGGGCGCTCACCCTGTGGTTTGTGTGGGTCCTAATGCTCCGGTATAGTGGCAGGGACACTTTAGTGTAAAAAAGGTCCTTTTCTTGAGATGTAAAACCAAGATCCTGACTCACCATGGTCATTAGAAAATATCAGGGCGTTTCTCAAAAAGATGTACAGAAGGGGTGTCCTGGCCAAATTTTCTCCTGGCCTTTTCCAACAGTAGCCTCCTAATAATCCCCATCTATTAATTGGCTTCATCACTCTGTTCCCTTCCCCTCTGACTGTTTTTTTTTTTGTAATCATGTGTTCACACATATAGTATCTCGAGGTCAAATGGAACAGAAACGAAAATATAGCCACTTCACTTTGATACTTACACAGACAGTAAACCGATGGGTCCTGAAATGCACTCCCCACCAAGCCTAAAGTACTGGAAGCAGGCTTTTCTGAGCTGGTGCAGGGAATCTGAAATTACAGAGAGGAAAAATAGATTTGGAGATTGAAAATGAGAATAAATTAAACACACAGAACACGCAGTATGCTGTACTCTGTGCTTAAATATTTTTAAAATCTCCATCTGGTAAAATTTCAGTTAGGTACCTTGAAGTAAGCTCATCAAAACCACATTTCTGTAGTCATATTTTTGTTCTAACTGTTAACTATTTAAGAAAACGTCTCAGTAATTACTGGTAGTATTTGTAATGAAAATGAATACAGGAAACTTTCGAAAAGCATTGTTTTCCCCCAATAATTAAAGCTGTTGCGTGTTCAAACAAATCAGTTAGATCGCCATTATGATATTAGGGCTTACCCTGTATTAGAGTTTGTTTTTTTCTATCTTGGTAGAGCACATTTTCTTGACTTTTTAAACCTTGATGTTATTACTATTAAACATGCAGCACTACAGTACTGTAGTAAAGTTTATTACAGCCCAGTAATTACAAAGGAAATTACACTGCCTTCCTACGCAAACAAATCACTCTCCTGCTCCTGCAGGTTGTTCTTATTCTCTTTCTTCCCATTTCTTTTGTTATCCTTTTCCACATGAAATGCAAGAACTGAAACTGTGACAAGTTAGGGGTCCTCAGAAGTGTGTTATGTGCTAGAGCCCAGCACAGGTCGGATGACCAATAAGATTCAGATGTGCAACCGGATAGCCTCATGTACTCTCCTACCGCACAATCTGTGAATAAGCAAAGTTTGTCCACAAATGCAGAAAAAGTGGTCAATGAAATTTGCAAAGAACATGCAAAAGTGTGAATGTAGGACTTGCAGATTTTGAGGTTTTGCTGTATTCTCCAATTTCAGATAGATGACAGCAAAAAGGAGGTCAAACGTGATCTAATCTGCTTCATGTGGATAAAAAGGCGAACGTATTTTGAATCAAATTTTAAATCAAAGATTGTGCTGGGCAGGAAACAGAACACACTTCTTTCCACAAACCCATCTGGGGATCCAGAACAAACTGGGATATTTCTGGATTGCTGGAATATTTACACAAAAAGTAAGGATGCAAATCTTACATCTAAGAGCAGCAAACAGCCCGACAAGTGAGCAATAAGAGCCGAAAGGTCAGCTCTGATCTCTGAGCTTCACATATTCTATCCTCGTATTTCTCATTGCCTCACAAACAACAAACATTCGTAGAGATCAAAAGGATTCTGTAAAGAGCAAGACTTAGCCTAGCCATTAAGCAGAATAATTTAAAAAAATAATTTGCTACTAAATAAAAAACATATAAAAACTTACGACACAACCCCTTTGTACTGTGAAACATGTACCGTATTTCCATAGTTTGTTAGAGCTTTACTGATACTTAAGAACCAAATTAAATTCAAAATCTGTAAAAATCAATCAGGAACTACAGGAAAGAAAAGAGAAGGTGTTCTCGAAAAATACAGTACATTAAGTTGTTATTATTATAGATCTATTATCTAAATATGCTACGCAGGCTTTTACCAGCAGTCTGTTCACTTAAAACTCTGGCTATTTGGCAACACTGGAGCTGCAGTGCCTAGGAAGACAATACTTCATGAAGAAATTTACATATTGGGCATTTCTGTTTTTTATAATATTATATAATAAGTCTGTTTAACTAAATCTAAAAAAGTACATTTATAGTAGTAAAAGCTAACAGGAAAACATTTTATACATACAACAGAAAAATAACTAGACTGACACCTTGATTAACCACTCCACTATGCAACTACTGATCCGGTGAATAGTACAAGAGGCTTAGAAAACAAAATGTCTAGTCCCTGTCAGTGTGCCACCCTGGAGGATTCCTGAGCTGGGTGTGAAAAAGACGCTTCTGGGAAGCACTATGCTTACTGTCGGTTGCTGCGAAGAGTTCATAAAGAGCCTGTGCGAGCACATTCACAACAAACGAGTGGGACTTCTTCCGGGCCCAGTAGAATGTCTTCTTGGCCTGGGGAAAAACATCAGGCAGGTCAGCTCACATGGGCTGCACTTTCAAAGTCGGCCAGCACACAGAATTAACTGCGAAGGCTAGTTACGAAAAACAATCTTGACTTCACGAAGCCAGCAGATTTCTTCTGGATGAACAGTGAAACACAAACCAAAGGACACTACCTGGAAGTGTATTTAAAACCAAAAACAGGAACAGAAAGCACCTCTTCACCCAGAGGGTTGTGGGAGTAGCTAAAGAGCGGCCCACCCTGTCGTCTTTCAAGAAACCGCTGGATGAGATCTTCAGATCAATTAACTACTACCAAATGGGCTAGATGGGCCTACTGGCATCTTCTCATTTGTAACCTTTCTTATGTTCTTATCTTCTCAAAGGTAAAGGAATAAATGTCTCTGTTAACATTGCTATATGAAAATACACAAACACAATACAATTCTGTTTGTTTTGTCCAGTGTACCCCTTCTAGCAACAAGAGCTGTAATATAGTTTGAATTTAAGAATACAGGTACTCACAGGAAATATAGTGTTGAGAGTTTATATAGTAGCTTATCTGTCAAAAATAATGTTAAATAGGGCTTTAAGACATTTTAATTTTATACTTCACTCTTCTTTCTGAATTTTCCAGATGGGGTACAAGCAAATCTTTAAACACAGTTTTTAATACAAAGAAAGGCTCGCAAATTAATAGCACTGCCCCTTGTTGTCCAAAACTTGTGTCGGCTGAGCCTAGTGTCTTCCGGAAGAGTCTACTTCTCTCCGACAGCGCGGGCCTCACCTGAAGCATGGCCGCGTCATCGTAAAGGTCGGCAACGTTTTTCAAAAGGCCTCTCCATATCCTGACGTCGTTGAGCACAACGCTCATGCCTCCTCCAGTCAGGGGGTGTCTCATATTGTAGGCATCTCCCAGGAGAAGGACTCCTGCAAAATTCAACCAGCCAGAGTCCATTACAGGGTCTTCCGACATGTGTTGCCATTCCATGCAGACACATTTACAGCTGGAGTTCTCAGATTTTGTGTTTTTCCTTTTTTTTTTTGGGCTGTGGCATCCCTGTGATTTCTCACGTCAGCCCTTTGAGAGGGGTGTTTTTGCTCACAAAGGGAGAATAGGTTGAGGCAGCAACGCGCCCAACCACTCTCTTGGTTGTTCATCTTGGGACACCCACTACAAGCCCGGCAGTGATGTGAAGACACCAGCTGGGGGAGAGGTGCCCCTCGCTGACAGCACAGAGCTGAATCGTGCGCTGCCACTTAGGGAACCCTGTTCACTCAGCTGTGGCCTGACTCAGGCTTGGACACCACCGCCCTGAACGACATCTCCAAACACCATATTTGAGTGCTGGGTGTGACTGCTGGCAACTTTAAAGAGCTGTATTTTTTAAAAAAACTCCTGCCCCTGGAACCTTGCTCTGAAGAGCGGTGAAGCTCAAAAGTCAAAGCAAGTCTGTTATCTCCATCCAGCCACAACTGATATTACAGTTCATTTTAAAAAACAAAAAAAAGATAAAAAAAACACAGCTGAATAAATGCAGCCGAGGCCGTGAACTGGAGTTTTACAAATGGATAGACCACCAGTTAGTGGTCCCCCCCCCAACCACAAACTCTCCCAGACAGCAGGTTTGTCCGGAGAACCTCATGGCATCCTTGTTTCACTGTACTGTGAGAAAAGAGGAGGATTGTTTTACGTCACCTGGTTTATTCACGGGGGAGGGCGGCAGAAAACTGGCAGGCATGGTCCTCAGCCGATCGCTCTGCAGCGCGTGTAAGAACGGCTCTTTTATGTGCTCTGCGAAGTAAAGAACGGTGAAAGATAAAAGGAAAAGGCGGAGACAAGGCAGCAGTGCAATCGCAGACTACAATGCTGCAAAACAAGCCGGGCTCGAAACAGACAATGAACAGCGCTTCTACGTAAGCACAGGAGTGAAAGACAAAGCCACGCATTTTGCATTTCCACTTTCTCAGACTTAACATCTGTTATTTCTTTGTGTTCCCCTTCCCTTATGCCCGTACCTGGAAGCTGTGGGTATATCTTGTCTGTCATGTATTCCCTGAGGTTCTTTGGCATTTCTCCTCTGATATCCACCAAAACCCTGGTTTCAGACGATGAGATCTGGTATATGAGAACTGGGCTGGGGTTGGCCAGAACAAGCTCTGCGTGGTTTGCCTTGAACTGTGGCGAGTTCTGAAAAAGAAAACGCAGCCACTCAGACAAGAGCAGTGCATTACTAGAGACAGCTAGTCTCTCTCTCCCTCTTTTCAGTCCCACAGAGTTACACAGACCAAAACACGCCTTTTCTATAGATGTACCAATAACTCAGTGGTCCATAACTCCTTTCTTTCGTTTGCAGTACATACATTTAGGTCATGAGAAATATCAAGGCTTATGAAATAAATGTAGCGAAAAGTGCTTATTGAGTGGATTCGTCACAGTGAGGTCTGGCTCGGCCCGTTTGGCTGAGGGCTGAGCTCCTGGCCAGAGGACGAGGAGGCTGGGACCCCCCTGCAGAGTGAGGGGTGACCCAGGGGCAGCTGCAGAGGGGGAGATGGGGTGGAGGAGGGATGCAAGAGACATGAAAAGGGAGAGAGGGAGCAAAGGCTCGAGCATATCAGCTAGATAATTACGTCAGGAATGATCACGAGTTGAGACAGCTAAGGTGAGAGTGAACATGGCTGCTGTCATCCCTTGAGTTAAAAAGTACATTCACTGCAGAGAGTCACAGCTTCCTCTGAATTATCTTCAGTATAGTGTTCACCATTTGTTTTTTAAGTAAATGTACTGAACTAGAGAAGACCGTCACAATCTGACGGCGCTGCGGATTAACAGTTTTATCGATTTACAAGGGTTATAAACAAGAGAGGGCCAGTTTGGTCATTCTAGCTTGTTTGGTTTGTAGAAGTTGATTGATCTAAGGATTTCTGTATTGCCTTGTTTTTTAAGTATACAGTTTGTTCATTTTGCACTTTGTGCAGCTTTAGATGTTGTTGTTCTTCACTTCTGCAGTTCTCCGACCCTCCTCGTATCCTTTTTCACATCCCGAAACCCAGTATGTCCTGGAAACCTTTCTCAGAAGATACCTAAATTTTTCTTCAAATTAAGAACTGCTAAACTGTCATGAAAAGAGGCATTAGGAGTTTTAGCAAACATATTTTTAAAGTTAAGAAAACAAGCATAAAGTAAAGTTTGTGACAAAGGGTCTAGTTCCAGATAGCGACACAAAATCATCTTACCTTCATTATGCAACCAACAAAATGAGAGGAGATGTGTACTTTCCCAGAGACTAAGTCTTTCCTAAACTTTGAAAAACAGCCGTCAGCAACAACTGTTAATGCAGAATGAATTTCCTAAAAAAAATAAATTCAAGCATTTATTTTAAAAGTCGTGTCATTCCTCAACTTCAGTCTCATAACTAAGTCACAGGTTGTGCTAGGAGATGTTGCTGTATTATGTTACAGTACAGTAGTATTGTAATATACTGTATATAGACAAGCACTAATAATTTATTTATTTATTTTCAGCTAAGAAGGCGTCTCCACTAAAACACCCTACTGAAATACAGTAAACCTGTACCAATTATAATACAGAATTGGATCATTCAAATTAAATAAGTACAGTTTGCATCTCATTTGCATTGCATTAATATTCCATTACTACACAACTAACAAGCTGGATTTACATTATGAAAGATCAAATCTCACACACACAAAATCACTGGAAATTACAAGAATAACAGGGAGACCATGATCCAATTCAGTGGTAAATTTTCTACATCAAAAATAAAAACTATAAAAAGTCATGCCTCTAGGTTTTTGCAGGTGACAAAAACTATCATAGAAACGTTCAAGATACTTGAATACTATGATAGAAAAGTGAAATTTGAGTTTGACAGAAGGCTGTCCTGTGCAGGTGCAAACGGATTTGACTTTGGACATTTTAAGAACAGTAGATTTTGGTGTCTTACTTTGATCTCTCCTGTTTCCTTGTCTTTGTACTGAATTCCTGTGACAGATCCTTCCTCCTCTAGTAGGTTTGTCACTGTGCCTTCAATAAACTTCACACTGAAACAATACAACCCCCAGTTCACAAAGCATTAATGACTCTATATACCAAAAAAACAAAATCTGGCCAACTAGTACCATAAACAAATTCTGTCAAATTGCCCAAATAAATTAAAATTGTTGGACTGCTAATGTAATGAGCTCTCGAATCTAAAGAATGATTCTTTTTACCTGGTTGTTGAATAGACCTAATTGTTTAGGAATTAAAGAGAATGAAAGCTAAAGATAAAATTGTGCTACACATTTTCAGAGATCATTGAACTACTATGTATACTCCACAGTATAGTAAGTATACTTCATTATGAGTTTGAAACAACTGATATAATTACATTCAATTAGCATCAATTTCATCACTCAATGTAGCAATTCTGTTTATAAGTAAAATGAATTTGCATAAAAATCAGCAGCTGTTTTCTAATTCCATGCACGTCACGTGGAAGACTTACAGTATCTTGTCAACTTTTCATTGGAAACACTACTTAGTTGATTTATTGAAAGTTATTTTACATACTCAACATTTTGTAAAAGAATACAAATATCAGTATACAAATGTGCAGTACAATGCTTAATAGTCCATATGAGCAAACCGAAAAGGTTTTAACAGTGAGTATGGGCAAACTGAAAAGGTTCTAATTGAATACTTGCATCAGTGTTCTTTTGCCAATGTTTATTGTGGTTAAAAGGGACTGGCATCATTTCCTCATCTCATTTACTGACGCAAGTTTACGGGATGGAATGTCAGTGCCGAAAGTGCTTTCTGGAAACGGATTTCTGTTGGCTAGTCTGGCTATTGTGTGTTTTAACCACCTTTGAAGCTGGAAACAAAGCTTGAGCAGGTGTTAAAACATCTTACAGCATACCATCTTACATGGTTTTCCTAACTCCCACATCAGAAAGACTACAGAAACTAAAATTATCCTGCAGCTAGGATCACAGCTTTCCCCTTCTCTCAACTCGTTTTCTTCTAAATTCTCTCTATTCATTATAGGCTTCATTTCACACCTCTCTTCACCTCTCCTGACTTCACACCTCCTGATTGGCCTCTCTGTCTGTCCCCTGCTCCCGCCTCTCGCCCCTCCTCTCTCCCAGCTTTTATTCTCCTGCTATTTTACCTTTGCTTACTGCCCTGTCTCTCTCACACCTGAATAAGACTCCACAGCCGAAACGTTGTGTTTTCTGTCTTCTCTTTTCAGCATGGAATAAACCTATTACTTGTTCCTTTGCAGTCTTCGCATGCTGACGCAGCTACCCACCTGAACTATCTTACAGCATATTCTGCTTCATGGCTTGTAAAGCTTCTTAGATGCTGAACTCTAGATTAAAAGAGCTGAGAGGGACCCGTGAGCCCTGGGTGTGTCTATCTGTTCTTGGGCACCAGCACCTGGTTCCTCTGCACGGTAGGGACCCTTACTTTGGCTCCGCAGAGGCTGCCCGCCGCAGGCCCATGATGAAGCGGCCGTGGTGGAAAGCTCTCCCGCACTGGATCACGTTCTCCTCCATGGGGTAGGGAATTTCGACCTCGGACCGGCTCTCGATGTCGTGGATGACGTAGCCGTTCACGGTGTGGGCGTCGACCCCTTCAACGCAGCCTGTGGAGCAATAAAGTGGCATCGGGAAAGGCAGCGGGCAGCCTTTTAAACAGACTTCTACAACACAGCAGCAGGTCCTAACAATATAATAATATCCTTACACTTATATAGCGCTTTTCTGGACACTCCACTCAAAGGGCTTTACAGGTCATGGGGACTCCCCTCCACCACCACCAGTGTGCAGCCCCCACCTGAATGATGCGACGGCAGCCATAGTGCGCCAGAACGCTCACCACGCATCAGCTATCAGTGGGGAGGAGAGCAGAGTGATGAAGCCAATTCATAGAGGGGGGTTGTTAGGAGGCCATGATTGGTAAGGGCCAATGGGAAATTTGGCCAGGACACCAGGGTAACACCCCTACTCTTTTCAAGAAACACCCCGGGACTTTTAATGACCAGGGAGAGTCAGGACCTCGGTTTAACGTCTCATCTGAAGAATGGTGCCTTTTCTACTAGTATAGTGTCCCCGTCACTATGCTGGGGCACTGGGACCCACACAGACCACAGGGTGAGCACCCCCTTCTCTCTAACACCTCTTCCAGCAGCAGCTTTAGTTTTTCCCTGGAGGTTTCCCATGCTGGTACTGACCAGGCTTTTTTTAAGTTTTGTAGCAGTTACATTTAAATCTTTTTATTACTTATATATTAAGACAAAATGCTAAGTAACGCAATATAGTTTAGCAAGACTAAAAGCATATTTGAAACATCAACTCCAGAAATTATTTTGTTAAAACAATTAAGTTTTAAAACATTCTCCACACACGTAGTGCTCAATTAGAAGCAACTCCTACTGGCTCCTGTCCGCGTACCAGATGGAAAGACAAACAGTTACAGTGGGAACGCTTACCGTCCAGTCCCAGCTCCCTCAAGGCGCGGTACCCCCCGGGCTGCAGCAGCTCCCCGACAATCCTGTCCGGCTCCCGCAGGTCCCTCTCGATCACCGTCACCCGCCTGCCGTCCCTGGCGAGCACCGCCGCCAAGGCCGAGCCCAGCACCCCGGCCCCGACAACCACGACGTCCGGGTCCCGAGAGTCGGCGGCCGAGCCGCACTCGCTGTCCGGGCAGGTGGAGTCCGCGGGTCCGACGTGCCGCCGCCTCCTCCTCCCCTCTCCGGGACGCGCCCTCTGCTGGATTGATTGGCCGGACAGTTAAGGGGCGTCAGTGGAAAATAAGACCGGAGAAGCGTCTCAACAACGAAAAAAATAACACTTTTCCATCTTTCATTATCGTCTTTTTCATTATAGTAGCTCCCCTGTATCGGCCATAAAGATGTGATTTTGCCTTTTTATACTGGCAAGCACATTTAACGTCACCCCAACCGTCATTTCAGCGTGGGAAAAGTAGAAAACCCAAGCCGAAGTCTGACAACTTGACAGAGGATTTCGAGCTGACCACGAATGCCTGACTATTGCTTACACACGCCTAAAGAAAATAAGAAAATATTTTAAAGAGAGATATTTGGCAACGCGTTTCTAATTTCAGCTTGCGCCTGGGCGACCTCATTAAAATCATTAACACCTCGAGAACGGACGGTTCGTGCTAAATGCAAAAGAGCTGAAATACTGTCGTATCGTGAGTAAATGGTATTAAAATGGTAATCAAATTTCCACGAAACCCCTGTGAAAGACGCTGTAGGACGCGAACATCGGAGAAGCCGAGCCGAGCTGTTTTTTTTTTTAAATAACGCTTTTTTACTTATTATCCACCGTCACGGTCTTGGTCCTGCACTGAAGCTTAATTATTTTCTCGATATATGTATATATCGATAGATTTCTCATATGTTATGTGAGCCGGCAGAAACCAGGTTTCTATTCTAAAGGCATCCTGAGATCTCCCAACTGTGCCAGAGCGGAAAACGATTGGAAAAAGCTCAATGATTCAATTCAGTCGAGATGTAATTAAAGCAGGACAAGGGGGTTCCTGGGGGAGAGCATCCCTGCTCGAGAAGAGGGGGACCCCCCACTCTGGAAGTGTGTGAAGTCTGAACACCGCAGGTCTTCCAAAAAAGTCCATCTTTTTAGAAACACGACGGACCGCATCTCGCATCACTGTGACCCTCCCTGGCCGGATCTGCTCCTGTCCGACCGGGAAACGTCTTTTGAAACTCGGAAAACCAGCGAACGGGAATCACAACGCGCGTTAAATACCCACCGCAAAGCAACCTGTTAACACAGCCGCGCTTCTGCTTTTCACAGCACCCGGCGGAGGGAGGTACTGTATAGCTTGCCAGGGCGGATGGAGATGCTCCCCCGACCGCAGACGGGTTTACCTTTTTGGCCCGGCTGCCGGAGTCCGTGTCCCGTCCGGAGAAGAAGCGGGCCAGCGGCAGGGACGCCGGGATGTCCAGACCCAGGCTGGGCAGCGCCTGCCCGCTGCGGTACCTGGCGTAGGACAGCAGGGAGGCGAGCAAGCAGCAGCCCAGGAAGACCAGCGCGACCTCCTTGTTGGCATAGTGCAGGACGGCGTCGCATTTCTTGTAAACGTAGGTGAAGCTGGCGATTCCCAGGAACGTCCACATCTCTCGTCAATCAAGGGATCGACAACTGAGCGACAACCAAAATAAACGTGCGCTCGGAATAAGTTTTTTTTTTGTCAAAAGTGGGGTTAAACGCGTCCCCGAGAGAAACGCACTGAAGGCGGTTATGCTTTCAAGGTTTCAAAGGCAAGGAGTCCGGCCTGGGCAACCGATACCGAAATCTGAAATGTTTGTTTTATTTTTCCTTTTAGTGAACGAATCTGCTCGTCATCGCCGAACAGACGCCGGATCAGCTGTTATTTTGGATCCAGGACACCAATGTGAGAAGAAATGAAGCCACGGAAATAACGGTTAAGATATTGCTCAGCTGTCTTCTAAATAATAAAAATAATGTTGTTCTTATAATAATGATATTAAAGAAATAATCCGTCCCCAAATGTCCTCCGATATTCAGTATTTATATCATTAGTACTAAAAAAAAAACAGACTTGAATAACCCAGCTCTTAAATAAATTGTAGTTCTTTCCCGAAGACCTTCACAGACAACTGTGCAACTGTAACATGAAAAGTGAGTTTATATTTTTTTTCTGATGGTGACCAGAATAGTTGCAACCTAGCCGGCGTGTCACTCTCGTGGGATGCTGAATATTTTATGGTAATGAGGAGTCTATGCTAATGAGCCGCGTGCCCGGACCGCGCTCTTCCCCGCCCCTTTCTTCATCGCAGTACCCAATCAGAGGCCGCAGAGCGGTGAGCAGAGCTCACGCTATCTGGCCATTGGCCAATCCGGTCCTGCCGGTGGCCGAGCTGACAGTCAGGTCTGCTCTAGTCTGATGTGACGTCATGGGGCAGGTGGGCCCGCGTCAGACGCCAGTGTCGTCCCCCTGTGCAGTACAGGCGGATCTGTCGGCCGAGGAGGGCTGGAAACACGGTTACAGCATCCCCTCGCTTCCTAGAACCTGCCTGACAAAGTGTTCCATCAAGAAACATGTTTTTATTTGTGTGTTTAATTTTCTTAATACACCAGTACCATTATGTACCCGAAAGGAATGTGCTGTGAACTATGCATTTAAAAGTATTCGTCAGGATATTTTCGTGGTGTGATAACGAGTTTATCATTCTGCCTTTATCAGATTCGTGTTCCTTGTGTATTTTGTACATACTTTTATTTATCTAGTCTCTCCGTGTGTGGATGGTTGCTATTGAATCATCTTTACTAGGATCAGAATATAATGCTTTTTTACAATATGTACTGCCTTACAACCGGTCCTGCAGTTAAGCCCAATTATTTTCTCAATTAAATATTCGTCGTGTTCTATGTCTGAAGCGAGATTTCAGGTTTCTCTATAAACATTGTACAGGTACTCTGAAACCTCCCACTGTTTCAGAACAGAAAAGAGTTTGAAAAGAACTAATTCATCAACGATCAATTCAGCAGAACTGTAACAAAAACAGGGCAAGGCATTCCTGAGGCAGCAGATTTCTGGGGACACCTGAGAAACGAAGGGAAACATTCCACCCCCAAGCCTGGAAGTGTGTTAAGTCACAAAGAAGGTCTTCACTGTCAATGTACTCAGTCGATCTGCTGACCCATAGTTCAGCTTCTTCTCTAATCTAATCACACTTTAATTTAGAATACCACACATTGATTTTCGATCTTAACTGGAGTCCTTGTGGAGAGAACCTGAGAGTTGTTCACAAAAGAGAGCATGCCATTTGTTAGTAGCTAATTGATCCCAGAATTGATCCCCATCCTGTCACTTCTTGAAACACACTCCACCAACCTTAAGTATTAAGATGTGCCTAGGACACAACACTGTATTCAAACAAGACGATCAGTACTTTTAACAGGTCCCCTCAGAGGGCTCTCAGTTCAAGAGAAGTTCTAGTGCACTGTACAATTTTAACCTAACATCCCTTGATGCTTCTCAACACTGTTTGCCTTTATTGTTTCTCCACATTTACCACTGGTTTCCTTCTCGAATGGTGGAGAGAAAAGCATTAGTAAAAAGTAGAACATGCTCCCGCATAATGAATCAACATCAACATCATCTTTAATAATCTAACTACAGTATTCACTAAATGTTGAATAATTAAAGCAGACTATATGAAATTACAGGCAAATGCCAATGGATTAATTAACACATCTTGAATCTAATGTGGTTAATCTAATAAGAGCCCCGGGCATAAACACCTGACCCCATTATTCCCCACAACACAGAAAACCCTGACTAAAAAGTAAATATATTAAATTATACAATTTTAGTTTTTTGTTAAAGATCAGTGAGCATATAGTTCATATTTCCATGTGTATCTAGGGACACTTATAATGCATATAAAGCTTTATGTATAAATAGTTTATATCTTCTATTATGCAAAAAAGGTAATTAAATAAATTATGTAGCTCTACATGCCAGCTAATGGGGTCACAGCTTTATTTGCAGGCACTGAATCAAAATAGATTTTCAAATATATAAGACAGGCTTGTCTTTACAAGTAATGGTTAAAAATTGATTCGTATTTTTCTTGTTTCCCTGACGTGGTCTTTGGTTCTCCATTTTGCTTGATAAACTCCTATAAACAGAAAAGAAAACTTGAAAAACAAAAAAAAACATATACTGGTTTTTAAAAAAATAATATTTTTAGAATGCTACTGATTTGTGAATCATGCCTATCAACACAAGAAAAGAGAAATAAAAGAGGAAAGAGCTAATATCCTGATGTGATCAAGAAGGTAAAAGTGAGTTTGCATTTTCTTGTAGGACGTGTGGGTATTTTTTCAAGAAAATCATCTGAGAGGCATACGTTCTTTACAGCACTACATGTTAGTGTTAATTAATACCACTCTGAGAGTGCAGCAATTAGAAGGGCAGTAAACATTTTAAACTTGTAACTCTAGACATTGGTATTGTAGCACTGGACAGAGGAAAAAAACTGCCCATTTCAGCCTTAGAATACTGCATTTTGTGTTAAAAAAAACTGTTTTTAAACGTATACTTTAGCTTGCTAAGAGCTAGGTTTTTGAGTTGGACATTATATCTGGTGATGGAGTAAGAGGTTTTTGTTCTATGTTACTGAAAGTTTAATTTAAGGATAACTGATAAAGTTGACTGGGATTCATTTATGATAATTTCTAATCAGCTAAAATCCAATGCATTGCACATGAGGGAAAGGTGAAATTACTTAACTACTTCATTTTTCAAAGTGCCTCAATTATAAACTCACATTGTCGGCAGCCATATCACCCTGCAACTCACAACTGGCAACCCACTCAAGCTAAGCAGGTGTGAGCCTGGTCAGTACCTGGATAGGAGACCTCCTGGGAAAAACTAAGGCTGCTGCTGGAAGAGGTGTTCAGGGGACCAGTGGGAGCGCTCACTCTGCTGTCTGTGTTTGTTCTAATGCCCCAGTATAGTGACGGGGATTTTTTACTGTAAAAAGGCGCTGTCTTTCAGATTAGATGCAAAACCAAGGTCCTGTCTCTCTGTGGTCATTAAAAATCTCATGGTGTTTCTTAAAAAAAGATTAGGGGTGCAACCCTGTCATCCTGGCCAAATTTCCCATTGGCCTTTACCAATCACGGCTTCCTAATAATCCCCATCTATGAACTGGCTTCATCACTCTGTTCTCCTACCCACTGACAGCTGATGTGTGGTGAGCGTTCTGGTGCACTATGGCTGCCGTCACAACATCCAGGTGGGGGCTGCACACTGGTGGTGGTGGAGGGGGGTCCCCATTACCTGTAAAGCGCTTTGAGTGGAGTGTCCAGAAGTGTAAGGAAGTGTAATCATTATAACACTCAGATGCGGAGAACTCTGCTAAACCCGTTGCTGTTATTACCTCCAGTTCCACTAGCGTGGCTGTGCCTTCCTCCACCATACTGCCAATTCCACTGCTGAAGCTCAGGTAGCGTTGCTGGACAACAGATACAAAGCACACACTCAAATGTCACGGTTATGGAGAGTTATAGTACATAATGTGTTTCAAGGAACATAAAAACCTGTAACCAAGTTTGACCTGATCCGTCACTGAGCTGAGCTGTTTAGCTACGGTATTAGATCCCCTTTGTTCCAGAAACCATGTGCTTGTGGCTCCAGCGGGTCTCATCTCCTCCCTTCTGTGACCCACTTCCTGAACCACTCTGTCCAGCTCTGAAACCTGCACTCATCCCCAAAAGCAGCCCACTCCTCATATGATTTCTCAGATATTCAAAATAATTAAAAGAAATAAACATAACTTTCATCCCTGCCTTTACAAACAATAAAGATTGTCTTTTAT
Organism: Lepisosteus platostomus; assembly: GCF_059453375.1. Classification (NCBI taxonomy): domain Eukaryota; kingdom Metazoa; phylum Chordata; class Actinopteri; order Semionotiformes; family Lepisosteidae; genus Lepisosteus; species Lepisosteus platostomus. Next base: position 10,871,193 of record NC_142622.1, read on the forward strand.
AAAGGACTTTACCATGCATTACGTAACACACTGCATAGAGCAGAGTTTTGGGGCTCGTAGATCGTGCCACCATTGCACGTGCTTGTTTCAGGGTGCCAGTTGAATCCTAAAAAGTCTCGATATGACTCGTTCAAGTCTAGGCTACAACAGAACCCGGCTGTGGTGACCCACAGTGGGCTGAGCCTCCTGGGATTGGCAGGGCTCGAGTCTGCCAGGGCAAGCCCAGCGCGCTACCCAACCTTCCAAGCCGCAGTGAGGTTGCAGTGACACCTGGGAGAGACTCATCGGTCAACGAAGCCCAGCCCTGCTATCAGCATTGCAGGACTTGCAACGTTCTGAATAAGGGGGGTGGGGTGGCTCAGTCCAGTGTATCTTTCGGAAGAAAGCGCAAATTGGTCTTCATCCCTTCCGTGCTGGTACTGTTCTGTCCAGGACTGGTGCTGGACCTCAGCACTGTGAAGCAGACTTGCGCCTCCCCATCCGGCTCAACGTAACAATCATACGAGCACAATTTCCCTCCGGGCAATGGGCGCACAGTACCTGCAGCATCTGAGCAATCACGCCCTCCTCGATGATCTGCACCGCGCTCCTCAGACCCCGAGCAAAGGTGTCCATGGCACCAACGTGTGCGATAAACAGATCCTCCAGGTCCGTAGACTCTCGCCGTACTTTGGCGTCGAAGTTCAGCCCCCCAGGCTGCAGGCCCCCTTGTTCAATTACACACTGGAAAGCACCACAGAAATGCAGCTGGTGGTTTATACTGTATACGTCAAGCGAGGTTGTATGTTTATTTTTTTCTGTTTGGAAACTTGTACTGAAACAGAATCAAAGCTAAAGTGTGAATGAAGTTGTCTCTGTTAAACTCCCTCTCTTTGGTCCCTGATTTCTGGTTTGGATTCTAACACTCATTATCAGTCAGGCAGTGCTTGATATGCCTTATGTCTCCCTTCCAAGTAAATAACAGGTACCACAATATCTCTTAACGACAGACAGAGACGTCACATACATGTAAATGTAACACAGGCAGTGGACTGCCATTCCTCACCTTCATCACCATAGTGGTGTTCTTGATGTCCATAGGGAACTGGTCTGTGTCCCAACCCAAATCAGGAGACCCAGTATTAGAGTCCACTGAGCCAAGCATACCAAACCTACAAATGCAGGCAACAGTTTCTATGACAACCAATTCAGCTAAACCTGGTAAAGCAGGCATGTTACATAAACCTCCTGCTCCTTTTACAGCAAAAAAAAACTTACTAGAGCTCTTCCTTATTTACCAATTCCCCATTTTCAGCATGTAGCTCACAAAACAGCTTCTAATGCAAACATCTAGTTGGGAGCATTCAAACGCATCACAGAAAGGAGTCAACAAAAAATGAAAAAATAAAAACAGAGTATGCCTCTCACCACAGCGCTGTGGATGGTTCGATTAACGAACATAGCAAACAGGCACACAGCATTCTCCTGTGGGTTTCCAAAGCCCGATGGTGTAAGATAGCACAAGAAATATTTTAAGAGTACCTGACTGAGGGAGAAAACACTGCTCCACTTACGCTGAAGCCATAATGATGTCATGCTCGTAAGAATGTCCCGCCAAAGTGGTGTGATTCGGTTCAATATTTAACTTGAAGTAGCTGTCAAGCTCAAAATGCTTCAGGAATCCTATAACGCTCATGGCATCTAGGAGCAGCAGACAAAAGATGACAAATCACGGAGTACAAATAATCAGAGAATCAGAGTTTTGACCTACTACATTGGTCCTATTAGCCTCCTTTATTACAACGCTGAAAAAGTGGTTAAACTTAGTTCTGAATATCTGTGTGTGAAATGAAGTAAAGCACATGATCATTCGGTACAGCAATTCCACCTGCTTGCTTGCAATGAGACCAGCTGTCTGACACACTTCCCTTTAATTCTTAGAGGACACAAGGCAGGACTTCACCCAACTGGGATGAATGTCCACGGCAGGGTGCAGACACTCAGACACACATTCACTCACACAGGAACACGATTCAGACAACTTCAGTTAACTTGGACAGTGTGACTTTGGACTGTGGCAGGAAACCAGAGCACCCCGAGAAAGCCCCTGGGGAGAGAGGGGAACATCGAGCAAGCTACACAGAGATAGCATCGCCGTGTGCAATCGAACCCAGGACGCAAGCGCTGTGAGGCAGCAGAAATAGCTACGCCCACCGTGCCAAAACACCAGAAATTCTGCAAAAGAAAACGCAATGCCTAGGATCTAAGTGCCAAAAATATCTGTAGTCAAGCAGCATGCACTGAGGAACAAGCTCTGCTTCGTGACCTAAAACCTTGATGCAAAGCACAAGCTGTTTTCTTACCGTAATCATATTGATGTTTGCAGGGCTCTTTAGGCTTGGGCTCGATAAGAAACTGGCACTTCAGGCCAATCTTCTCTTTGTACGCTGCACAGAATTGAAATAGGCAAAGATATGTGATCAGTCTAGTTAAGTGCCTCTACCCCTGCTGAACAATCTTTGAATGGGTCACTCACCGATGGCCATTCTGAAAAAGTTCGCCATGTGCTTTAATTCTGCAGCTACATCGGTGTTGTGAGGAGAAAGGTAGCCCTCCCTGCCACCCCAGAACACTGCAAAATTAACCATGGAGACATACTGTAGGTATTCACAGAATGATGTTCTTCTTATTTCATTACACAATTAAATTTGTTTCATGTGGCACTCCAAACAACCATTTGTTTTTCCTGCACATGATGAAATCTTATAATCAACACGCAAATTACATTTTAAAATTTCACATTAGAAGTCTTATACATATTTTCACCAATATATCGATCCAATATTTCAATTCAAAGAGAAAAAATACTTGAACATTTTCGTCTGCAATACAATATGTTCAACATATATAGCCTGTAAACCAATGTTTTCTGTAACATTTTCTTATGAATACTGTAATTTTAAAAATAATGATGCTTTGCAAAGACATGTTCTACAACATGAGGAGAAATAGGTGTTGAAATTTTGATTAGCATGGACATCTGGACCGTATTTGTTTTCTTACATGACCTTGACTGTCTTTACTAACAGCTTTAGTGTGGTCACCTGAGAAGCAGTCCTTACCAAAGTTCTCTGCTCCCAGTTTCTTGGCTATTTCCAGTCCTTTCTTCAGCTGGGCCCCAGCATAGGCGACCACATGGGCATCAGGGTTAGTGGCTGCTCCATTCATGTATCTGTTCTATTAAAAGGGAAGGTATCTGAAATGCCATCTCATGCCTGATTTAGGCAGACTTTTACTACCTTCATGTTTAGCTACAAAGATCAATTAGTCACCCAGTATTGCATAACTTGAGTGAATACAGACAATTTTCATAACTCACAAATCGTCTTCTGCTTTAAGGACATAAAGTCCTGAAAATCTGTTCTGCTCTAGTTATATACTGTATAAATCACACCTATTGTCTTATCTATTGATACATACATGATATGCTATATATTTTTTTCTGTTAAAATCTTACCTTTATGCCTACAAAGCTTTCAGAACAACACAGGTTTTGCTACAGCTATGCACAATAACGTAGGAGCAGACATATGTCAGAAGGGTTTGTAGCCTTTTATTCTAAGAACATCTGCAGATTTTTCTTAAAAAATACCTTTTCTATCATTTGTGTTGTAGGAAAAGCACAAGAAATTGATGTTCTGCAAAAAACAACAGTGTTGGATAAACCTCTAACCTGATCTGTTACTGACGTTTTCGATTTCATGTCTTTTTTATTCTTATTATACAAGAACGAATAAAGAAAGGCTATTACTGATTGTCTCAGTTCTCTCATTAAGACACTTTTAGGTAAAAAAAAATGTCCACAAAAAACTGTACATCAGTAAAATCATGCATTCATGAGGACTGATCTCAAATGTTTCTGCTTGCGATACAGGGCTGAGTGTTGACCTGGGGTAAGCGAAGAGGTTACAGGTGGCCCAGAGGACTTTGATCCCAGTTTTCCTCTGGAGCTCCAGGGCCAGGTCAGTGATCTCATCCAGATTCCTGTTAGTCTCCTCCAGTGTGCCGCCTTCTGGGGCCAAGTCTCTGTCAGAGGCAGAATAGCACAATTTCAATCTACAGACAGATGCAGGAGAGCACGACACTCCTGAGGTTTACACAAGCATGTGTGTCTGCTGCCAGTCCAACAAAACCTTCTCATTCATAATTGACTCAACAAGCATCAGTAAGTCTGGTTACTCATTGGAACCACTACTGAGCTCACTTTAAAAGCCACCTTCATAATATTTTTCAATTCCAAAAGAGTTAAATAAAATGGATTACTAACACAAAATCACAAAGAGCATGCTAAGGGTTGTCCATATTTTAAACATTTAAAAAAATGTTAAAAACTTAAATATAGAAGGAACACTAACAATAATTGCAGATGTATACCCAAGCCTTTTTGAAATTTGCACATTTGCAACATTTGTAAAGGGAATATAAATATTTTTATAAAAGGTCAATATAAACATGTATTTTATTACTCAATAAATGGTCACAGAAGCCAGCACTAAAGGTTGAATTATACCTGTCATGGAAGGTGTAATACTTTACCTGGAGGAAAAAGGAAAAAAAAATCCATTAAAACTTAAATTCACAGGTTTACTGTGAATTAATGATAAGAATTTATCTTAAAAAATGAAAATGACTAATTTTAATAGTAAAAATGTCAATTTAAACACATGAAATCTGTGATTTAATCTAAAATCTGTTATTAGCATATACATGTATCTGGACCTGTTCTAATACAATGTTTTCTGAAAGGACAAAATTGTAGATATTTTAATATCTGTTGGACACAATTTTCACTTTTAGGCCAAACGGTTATTTTTACAGCTTTGTAGAAACAAAAAGAAACAACTAAACTACTTCTATTCACAAAAAAAAGTATTGTGGCAGGTTGACCTGCAAGAGTTCAGTAATGACCTAGGACCTACCACTAGAGGGCTCCTAATCAGTCTCAAGCCTGGCTCACCTGTCAATAGGTTCACCTGTGGTGTATAATTGTTCTATTTTTGGAATGGAACTCAGAATTCTCACACAGGGTTTAGTCAGCATAACCTGTGTGATTGTAAAGGCGTGGCACTGAAGAGATTTTGCTTACCGACGTTTTATGTACTCTAAATCTCTGTTTTGTATAGAGACTTAATGAAGGACCTTTACAGGTCATTGATGGAAGATTTGATTAAGCTGCTGAAGGAAGGACCCCTTTGCCCATTCCACACAGCCCGGTAAGTTCTGGGGTTGGAGCCGGGGCTCGGCAGTCTGATGGGACCCAACCTATTGGTGTAAGAGTGGGATCGAGCAGGCCTCCAGGCCATCGATTTTGACCTCAGCACTGTCCCGCTGGGGGTGCTGCAGGTGGTGTGAAGAACCCATTCGCCCCTGGACCCCCTGTATCAAGAGGGAACCCAACTGGTTCGACAGCAGGGGGAACTTCGGACACGCCTGGCACCATTTGTACTCTGACCTGCACACCCTCCTGCTTCAGGAAATAAATAAATACCTGTGGCAGGAAAGGAGTGCACCACATCACCCACATCAGAAGAGCCTGAAGTGGTACCTAAGGTAATAATCTTCATCATTGTTCGATGTGTTTTATATGCACAGGTCTGCATTATAGAGCTACAAGCGAGGATCCCTAACAGTATCATGTTGGATGTGCACCTTGGGATATTTTTCATGGACAGGTGCTTTAAATAAAGATTCTACCATTGGTACTAACTGCAAATATGTGCTGCTGGTGACAAGATGATCTTGCAACCAGATGAAAAGTCTTAACCGTTGAATTTTTCAGAACTCCACATCTGTGTGGACTTACACCCAATTTTGTGAAGAATTCAAAAGCTGCATGCATTCTTCTCTTAGCTGTTTCCATTGAGTTTTTTCCATCGTCCCAGGGCCTTTTCAGTGTGGGAAATCCAAAGGGATCAGCTCCTGAAAGCCATAAGAAATTCCTTTTCCTTGAGGAAGCCAAAGTGAGCACAATAATCTATGAAACTGTATATATTACCTATATATGCAGTACTGTGACTGTATAAACACGTATTTCAAAAACACTGATTAATCAGGAAAAGAAGAATAGCTTTTCAGGCTGTGAGGGTAATGGCAGCTTCAGGCAAGATGGCAGCTCTGACCTGAACTACATTCCCCAGAATGCTGTGAGGTCCTGCTGCCTTCAGTCACCTGAAGACTGCTGGTCAGATCATGGTTGAAAGACCAGGGAGCCAAGGCCTCCAGGAGAAGAGAGGAAACAGAAAGCAAACCCTCTGTGGAACTGACTCTGTGTTTTTGGCAAATGTCTCACAAAGAGGCTTAGGGTTTGAGAGTAATTGTAACTAGAGTTATACTAGAGGGGCGTTGAAGAAACTGAGTTATGATTCTGAAGTTTTTGTTTTGTTTTATTTTATTTTGCTTGTGGGGTTTTAGTTCTCCCTCACCACTGTAACTTTAAAAAGTACTAGTTTAGTACCTTACATCTGCATTTGTGTCTGCCTTCCAGGGACGGGACCCAGCTATTAAAATATCACTTGCTACTCTAACTCTAAACCCCCAGGTGTGTCAAGATAATATCAATACTTGCCTTGTCTTGCTCTCAAAACTGCACGACTCTAGTAGCCTATTCTCATATCCAACACACCAAACCAACACCTGTGTTAGGGACAGGAGGGTCACTTGGTGCAGTGGGAGACAGATTTCACTATCTGCATTCCTTCCTTGACAGAGTTGTGTAGAGAAGTCACAGCAACGGTCAGTGAAATAAGTTTTAATTTGTGACAAACAAAATGCCACAGAGAAGGCGCACAAGGTTTATAACCCACAATTCCTCCTCTAAGCAGTGTCAAGAGAGAGTTTTCTAGTCCAAGCATAGCCATCGTCACCCTATGTTATTACCATGAATGGGTGTTCATGAGTGAAACTTTACCAATCATACTGAGATCATAGACAATATTTTCACTTACGGCCCAGTGGCTATTCCTGATAAGGAATCTTTCCGCTACTCCTGAAATGTCAGCAGGAATCAGTTTAAAATGTACTCAATCTAGGTGAGACGAATGAGCCTGGTCCAGGGTCAGAGGTGAACATTTCTCTGCTGTGTCCACTGGCAATCTGATGACTCACTAACATCATCAGCTACACAGCTACATTGTCTGGTAGTGGAGCTGTTTGAAGGTCTTACCAGTTCCACAGAAAGAATGCCAGTAACAGACAGAGAACCTCAGCCAGTCTTCCATTGTCCTCCCAAGTAGGACCTATATAGCAAAAATGAAGTCTTGTTTATTAAATATCATCATTAACAGATTAGATATTGTAAAGCACATTAAAGACAATCAATAACTGAGCTAGAACTATGAAAAGAATGCATCATACAGCATGTTCAAAATAATCATTTTGACTACAAATAGCCTACAAAAATATGTTTGCTAAGTTGTTATAGAAGCTAAAATGTGTGCAGTACTGACATGTCATTCTATAAGGACAAGCTCAGATATCGTAATGAACAGGCAGTTTGGTCAGAGACCTGTCATTTACAAGTAAATAAAATGTGCTTCAAATGTCAAACTGAAGATATTAAAGGATTCCATAAATGTCATCAGAGCAACGAGAAAGAGTTAAACAAATGCTGAGTGTTCTAACCGTCTTCCATTACTTTAACCCTCCAGCCCTCCAGAAGGTACTTCCACCTGCAAGGATGTGCTCTAAAAGACCTTGCATTATGTTGGAAAGTATATACAGTGCAGGCCTGGCTGAGGGTTTGAATTCAAGGTAAGGAGTTCAAGTAGCTCAATTTGGTTAACAAGAGCCAGCTTCATAAATGAGTTGCTTTAAATCTGATGTGATGTCCCTCTCACTCAAGGTGTTCTACAGGAGCTGTTCTGGGACATTTTATTATTTATATGCCGGCTCTCTGTCAAATTATTCAAAAATATGGACTTGGGTTTCACGGCTGTTATGATGATGATGCTCTAATTTATTTGCAGAACATATCAAACGCCCCTGCTACAGTTTGTGCATGTTACAGACGCCTGTCTGACAGTAAGGTAACTTTCTAAGTTTAAGCAGATACAGACTGACGCTATGCACATAGGCTTCTAACAACAACTTGGCAAACGTAATGACTTCGGTGTTGCTGTTGATGGTGCTGAAATAAAATCCTAGGCTTAAGGTAGAAACATTATTGTTACTCTTTGCCTTGTGATTTGAAGTTTGTGTTACGAATGTCACAGTGGTATCCTTTTCCAAGCAGATAACTTTACTTGGTAAAGGGTCTTATGCAGATACTGAAACACTGATGCATCTCTTTTTCCCATTAAGATTAAACTACTGTGACACATTTCCTAACCAAAACCACTCTGCATATAACTTCATTCCTGTATAAAAAGCACTGGATCCCTGTAAAATATACAATGGATTTCAAGGTCACTGAATACTCAGGTTTCAGGCTATCTTAAGGCCTTCATTTTGTTTTAGTTCTGTCTGCCTTGTTCATACAATCCTATACCAATCTTGCCAATTAGCAGGAGCTAACTGTACAGGAGTCTCCTTGAATGTTGCAATTATTATATTGGAGTCAATATACTGTACATGTAAGTGGAATACTTTATCTGGGCTGCACTGGGGAAAATTCCAGTCATCTTTGTTGATATATATTGTAAAGTATCGAATCAAATCAAATCTAATTGAATGCACTAGAACATATATGGGCATTTCCTTGCTGGTACAGTATGTCCTTATGGAAACGACTGCACTTTAAAGTTTATGTGATGCCAACAAAGACTTGTTTAAACAAGGAAAAGATTAAAACATTTCATTAAGACCATGCTACGCAGCTGTGAATCCGTTTTAATGAGTGCATAGTATGTGTGAAATACATAATAGTCTGTTTTTCAGCAAGCTGAATTCAAATTTCCCATTTAAAATGGAGCTTTTGTCACCAGTAGGTCTGAAGCTATTATGTTATCTTAAGAATCAAAAGAAAACCACACAACCACTGAAGTGTGCATCTCGATGAGAAGTAAAACAGATTTGAAGAGTGGGTTATACCATTATGATGTTTATCACACATTTACAGCAGCAAAGAAATTATAGATGTGCAAGTGTTTGTCTCTTGAGAATAACCTACCAGTACTAAGAGAATTCACTGGAACAGTTATGTCAGTAAAGAACTTCTGGATCAAGCTACTGGATCTAAAAAACCGCCAACATAAAACTCACCTCTTCTGCATTGTAGTACTTGAAGCACAAAACATTTCCTGCTCCTCCATCAGGGACATAGGTAATTTTAGAAATACCTGGTAAGAAGTAAGATAGACACTGGTCCTTTATTTGATTTAGCACAGTTTAAAATGGACTGAACTAAAATTATTTTTGTTGGTATTGTTTAAATATGATAGTGTGGTAGCCAAGACTTTTTTTTTGCAGATTGTTTTTGTTTAGTTCAGAAAGATAGTTTATTTAAAATTACCATAGTATGATAGAGATACACATGCCATAACTATTACCACCCAATAACTTACAAACATACCCACTTATCTTAGTATTCAATTTCTACTCCTGTTTAATATCTCCTCCTATTATTTTAAAAATATCACAACAACATGACCACCTATGAAATGCATAGGAGAGTGGGAGTTTAATTATAAAACAAGCTCTTAATAGTCAATATTTTCATTAGTTATCATTGCAATTATGGTTAAAATGAGGGTAGGCATTTTCAAAGACAGTAGATTTTTTACCCATCACACAAATATAAGACACAAAAATGTCCCAACATTTTGACACAATTATTTTGCCTTCAGCAGCTCTGCAATGATTAGATCCCGCTATATACTGTACATCTTATGTTTTAAGTTAAAGTGAAACCATAATATGGAGTTGTGAACTGCAGTTTGAGAGGAGGATGAACAGTAATCTTGCACTTCTGCTCTCTTGTGTATATACAGTACATACTCGCCTCTTGTGCACAACACACACAGACTGTATCTTCTCTTGTCCCCTCCCTACACAACTGCTTCACTCTTGTAGCTGTCTCTCTGGGTCATTCCCTCCCTGGGTCATTTCCTGGCAAGTGAGGGGGCTTGGAACATCATGACCTTACAGCCAGGGCTGCTATTTCCTCAGCCAGGAGAGTTAATTCCAAACACTAAAACTTCCAAGAATGGAGCCCTTTATATCTGTCATCTCATCTCATCTCATGTCATCTCATAAAATCAAATTTGACCACCCTACTAAATTGACTTTCGGCTTCTTGGTTATGAAGAAGCATCTTTAGTTTCGTTGACACTAAAGCGAGGAAATGTTCACGTTTTTGATCATCTGGAAAACTACAGAGCACTGGAGCCACACACGAACTCATAGATAAACACTTCACTGCATTACAGCTCTTTCTTATCATTGTCTTTTCCAAAGTAAAGAACTCTGTGGTGCTTGAATAGTAAATGCCTAAGGCGCCACCACATACAAAAATGTTACAGAAATGACACAGATCAGGTATTTTGGTAAGGTAAAGTGAACACACTGTGCAGTCAGACTTGGCTGTACGCGTCTTACTCTCAACAAATCCAAAAGCAGCTTCTGGAAATGAAGTTTTTTTAAGGCAAAAAGCATTAAAGCCAATTCAAAGCAAAGTGCAAGCGAGTAGAAGATGACCCTATTTATATTTGAACTGTTAGGTTGTTGAATATGCAGCTCTTAAGATACAAATTTGCCATTGTTCGTGATAGTTATTCATGCACATCCTGGACAGGTAAAACCCTCAGGAGGGCCTTTCGTACTGAGAAGACAAATCTGATTTAAATGTGGTGACAATGACATTTGTCCTCGGCACCTGGTATTTCTGCATGGGGCAAAACAGGAGAAAATTACACAAAGCACTTCTCCACTCCCATTAACAGATCTCGGGTAAGTTTTACATTTTTAAAACTTTTTTAAGTTTCGAACAACTTAAATTCTATCTACAGAGTACTACCAGTTACGAAAAAGTTACACAGAAGCTTACAGTATTTTTATATCCGCTGTGACCTACGGTCATTAATTCCTAAATACTTTTCACTGTCAGAGTAACACCCCAAGTAGTATTTTTTTAAATACAATAAAGGCCTACGCCTACGTTCCCCCTTGAGCTTGTCATTAATAGTATTTTTATTCGTACTTTGTGTTATTTATAAAGGCCACCAAATAAAAACACACCGTACAGATCGTGTACAGTCTTTCGGACGTGAGAGCAAAGAGACGATTTCCTTTTCACTTTGTTCCGTCAGCGTTTCTCGGTTGCTTTGATGCGTAGTGCACGCCCAGTTACTTAGACACGATAAGAAGTACAATTTTTACAAATACACTGTTACCTACCACGAAAATACTCGACATCTGCCATATTTCTGTCTTTTGCAGTGAAGGGTGGTTTCGGAAAGTCCTCGACTCCTGTCGAGAGTTACTGATTACCAAGTGGGACTATGCAAAGCACGCCTTGCACTGCAGGTTACTGCCACATGGTGTCACCCTACAACCATGTGACCGTTTTTTGTCTGCGAAAAGAATCCCATTCCCCACATCTTTACAACCTATAATAATAATAATAATTTCTGACACATATATAGCGCTTTTCTGGACAATCCACTCACCGGACTCCCCTCCATCACCACCAATGTGCAGCATCCACCTTGATGATGATAATAACAACTATAACTTTTAACTGTCGTCACTCTATTTAGACATCATTGTACAAGTTACAGCTGTAAAGAATAAACAACTATATTACACAGTACGAGCCACAATTACCAGGCCAGCTCAAAAACTATACACGACATATGGACTTTATCGGTGTTATCTTCCAGTTATATTAGAGTACTTCTCCTTTGGCAGGTTAGGGCCTGCCAATAAGTGTCTATAGAGTTTCCTCTGCTCTTTCCTGAACACTTCTTCTCTCCCAAATTACACCCTTTGTATTCCCGTGGCATGGAGCACGTTTTAAACCCCATATACTGTAGTTTTAAGGACTTCCGAAGCCGCGGTTTACAATTCTGTTCACTGCTCAGCATTTCTGATGTAGAAACAACCTCAGTTGTGTTTCATTTAGAGGCTGCGTTTCCACCATTCCGCTACTGACAGTTTTCATAAAACGACTGTACAGTATACCCTTTTATTATATAGTTTTCCCCCTCGAAATCACATTAAGGAATTTGTATTTTAATTTTTAAAACGAGCTACCTGGCGTTATCGGTACATTAGAAGATGAGTTTTGCTCACATAGATCTAGCTAGGATACTGTTTCCAACAACTTGATTTTCTTGCAAGAAACTCCCCCCTTTCCAATAACCGTTTTTACAGAAAGTCATTCATCAACACACAGTGCCATCTAAAATAATGCGGAGTACTGAAGATGAATTTCTGCAAGACGTGCACTTTGCATTTAAAGATTTTTTTCTGTAGAACTGCAGTTTTCTCTTTGGTTCAGCTGAGTTTTTGCATTATTTTCGTTTCCCCACCGCTGCCCTAAGAAGAAACTGTTTTCTGGTGATGGGTGAATGAAACCGTGTTTCCTAGGCAGTGAAGGGCTGTTAGACCTGGACAGAAACCATTCATAGCAAAGCCTCCTCCGTCCTCATCTGCTTCGAGATACCGTTTCTGCTGAAAAAAAACAACAAATTTAAAATGCTAAGCCCTTTTCTTCAGCACACACCAACACTAACACTTTTTGCAAACAATAGTTTGCGCTCTTCCGTTTCTTGACTGCTTCATGAAACACTGTGAAGCTGGATTGATCCCTCCGGGTTTCAAGATTTTTAATTTCGCCTTTCTTCAGTGTAGGTGCTAACTGGCACCCTACACAACCCCGGCAGACATTCTCAGAGAATTTCTTTCCTCCTAAAAAGGTGTTTTCTGGTGCATTTAAAAACAAAACGCAGCAATACAGGAATTAAATTGTAGGGGAGACCTCCTGGGAAAGCTAAGGTTGATGCTGGAAGAGGTGTTAGTGGGGCCAGTAGGGGGGCGCTCACCCTGCTGTCTGTGTGGGTCCTAATGCCCCAATATAGTGACGGGGAAACTGTACTGTAAACAAAACGTTGCCCTCCTTTGGATGAAACGGAAAACTGAGGTCCTGACACTCTACAGTCATTAAATATCCCAGGGTGCTTCATGAAAAGAGTGGGGGTGTTACCCCGGTGTCCTGGACAAATTCCCAGTGTCCTTTACCAATCATGGCCTCCTAATAATCCCCATCTCTGAACTGGCTTCATCCCTCTGCTCTCCTCCCCACTGAGAGCTGGTGTGTGGGGAGCGGACTAGTGCATCTTGACAGAAATCACCCAGGTGGGGCTGCACACTTGTCGTGGTTTACCTGTCCACAGGATTACCTGTAAAACACTTTGAGCGGAGTGTCCAGAAAAGCGCTATATAATCGCAAGGAATTATCAGTATTATGTATTATCTTGCCATTTTATCAATAAACATTTTACCCCAACCACTGCATACAATGTGTAACATGTTTTAACAGCGAAAAGCCTAAGAAGATCTAAATAAAAGTGTTTTGATGACAACTGGTTATAGTTTAACTCTATGTATTTCAATACTTGAATCCAATAATGTTAGGACTGTTTTGCTTGATTAGTTCTTTCAATACCGATGATCACACTTGTGATACTGTAAAAGTGAGGAAATAAAAAGGGAATTACGTGTCCCTGTTTGAAACTGTCATAAATTAAAACACACAGGCCAGACAAGACAGGCTGAAGTTTCTGGGAATTGTTTTAGTTTTTAATTGACCGTTGGCAGAAAAACAGTATAAACAAAACATAATACATTCATAAATAAGAGTATGTACATGGTACAAGCTGAAAATCTAACCCCTTTGGTTTGTACAGGATACAGAATGTAAAAAAAAAAAAATGCAACGCAGGAAGGCTTTCCATGTCCTGCCCGTTAAACCCAGCTAAACCCTTCTGCTATCTAGTACACTTTCCAAAGCCATTTTGGCACATCGTAACCCGCAAGAAAATGTGGATTTCGTCCATTTGTCAAAGTGCTATGTGAAATACCAATCTGTGAAGGAGTCAGTGTGTGCAGGTATGAATCTCCAAGAGTTAAAAGAAGAAATCTCAGCTTCCATCCTCTTGACATACGAGGGGAGAAGCCTCAATAAGACTGCCTGACCCATCCGCAGTGTTTAAAGAGGTGAGTTCAGGAACTAGCTTAATATTTTTTTTTCCCTACCAAGGGATACAATAGTCTAACACATAATAGGATATGAAACTAGGGCGAAATTCATGACAGGAAGGTACAATTAATTCCTTTAAGTTCCTTGGTCGTTATTATAAAACCTGTATATAAAGAGACCAGTACTGCAGTTGACATAATTTATGACCAACCCCATGATATCACGTAAGATAATCCACACTTCTCAAATGTTTTTAATATTAGTAAAATAATAGTAGTATTATTTATACATTAGAATCATTCCAACACCGAATTAGAATACCTTTTTAACAGGAGGTACAAGCTTTTTTTTTTGCCATTTTCTTTTTTTATTATAAAAATACGCAGTAAATTTGAACCAAAGTACAGGCACATTAATCACAGGCACCTGTGTACTCTTCAGGACAGGGCTGGTATTGAACCAGGGAAAGGCACTTTTTTTTAAAAAAAAAAAAAGCAAAAACTAGATTTTTGTATCAGGCCGGGTCTCTTTCTTTTTCTTCTTGCCTCGACAGGACTTACAGATGCAGCAGATTATACAAGGAGAGGCAAGGACAAGGAGAGGGGAGGTTACCAGCACTATTATGCTCACGCCCACCAGGATACCCACCACCTGAGAGAAAAAAGCATGAGAGGTTAGGGTATCAGTGCCATGAAAAATTCAGAACAGCCTTCTGAAGACAGGCTCAAACACACGGTTCCATTTTATGCTAGAATACAGAAAAACACTAACTTAATAAAGTCTGTGAAAAGGTTTACAATATGGTGAGATTTCATGAGTGCAGAGAAAATATATATTAATCAAAAACATAAGTAATTAATGGAGCTAACAAGAAAGACTAATTTTACAATATGGGTATGAAAATGTCATGCACATATTCTTCCAATTATATAGCATTTTCTGACACTGAGGAAAAAAGATTTAAGAAGGACGAAAGAATAACAGTCCAGTCGCTCAAATATTTGGTTTGAGAACTCCCATATAACCCACACGAGAAGAGGGTCTGGAAGGACTCTACCCAGAACTTTTTTAAATTTCTCAAGACAACTGCCTAAGATTTAAAGGCAGTAAAACGCCAAGACTGCCAAAAGCAAGTATACAATCGACTGGAGATTACCACTAGTTTTCCCCTCACCTGTGTTCGATTCCACATCACTGAGGCTCTGGAGTGCCCAAGTTTATTCCTGCATGGGCCTTTATCATAATGTCTCAGAAATATGTCACCCTGTTTGATAAAGAGAGATATTTTTAATTATAGATTCTTAAAAGTCGGAATTGGGTTTAGAGAAAACATGCAATACATTATTAACAGCATGGTGTGTTGCAGACATCCTTTTTTCCCCCCAAGAGGAGTGCATTAGGCATGATTATATATTGTCTTTTCCAACTCTCCATCTCTACCAAAGAGCGAAAGTAGAAAAACATATTTTCATATTTCCGGCATAAAACGTTAAGTATGACGATAGTATTAAGTCAATGCAATTTTTTAGTTTACTCAGCTGGAGCAACATTTGACCTTATAAGGAACTTTATAAGAACATCCTTATAAATTGTGGATAACGTAGATTAACGTGTACATTGGACCGTTAGAATGTCATTTTCTATGATCTGGTATTGAATATAGGTACACTCACAGAGCTGTTTCAGTACAGGTGTCTTGCAGCAGACACTTTAGATCTAATGCTCCAAGACAGGTGAGCAGCCTGATAACCTCCAACTGCAATACCTCCTTAGGGCCAGAGCCAAAATGGATTAAATAACGATTCAAAATTCCCCTTCCCTACTCTAAAATCCATCCATCAATGTTCTAAGCACTTTATCTAAATACAGGCTCTGGGGGAGCCGGAGCCTATCCCAGCAAGCAATGGGTGCAAGGCAGGATACACCCGGGGTGGGACGCCAGTCCATCGCAGGGCACACACAGACACAAATACACACACACACAAACTCACACCACAGCCCATTTTCCCACAAGCCAATTAACCTACAGTACCAGCACGTCTTCGGAGTTTGGGAGGAGACTGGAGCACCCAGAAAACATTCAAACTCCGTGCAGATAGCGCCCCAGGAATTGAACCCGGGGCCCCAGCAGTGTGAGGCTAACCATTGTGCCACCTTGCCTCCATCCACCCCCTCTTAAATACAAAAGCAAAATGTTGCAACCTTACATCTAAACACTCCAGACAGTACCAACAGAAGGTGTGCTTGCAGTTCTTGCACAGCATTTGTGCACATCCTTGGTTTCGCTCTATGTACACGGCACACCCGGGACACTGCTTGATGGGAGAGTCTGCTTCATCGCTGACCTGGATGCTGCCGATACAGAATTTTGACAATCGCTGTGCTTAGATTTCATGTGGGCTTGGAGATGATTAGCCATTAGTTCACGTCTCGCAAATGTATGTAACCTCCTCCAGCTCCTACGTTTCCCCTAGATATGCAGGGGGCGCTATTCCCGACTTCTTCAGTTACATTCTCATCACAGACACTTTGGATTGTTTCAGCCTGCCCCTGCCCCTGCCCCTGCCCCCTGTCCCCTGCCCCTCCCCCTGCCCCCTGCCCCTGCCCCCTGCCCCCTACCCCCTGCCGATTGCCCAGTGGAAAACCTGCTTTCCTACTGTCTGACTGCATACACAGCTTGAACAAGACACAAAAATGTCAAATAAGATCTTTTTTTGTCATCAGTCTCATCTGAGTGCTTTAAAGTCTTAGACACTTTGCATTGTTCTACCATTCCCACTCAACATTTTATGCAGAAACACAGTACTTTGGCGACTGGATAAAAGTTTTGCTATTTATTTCAAATACATTCAGTAGAGGTTGTTAGAATAGTAGACAACAGTACTGAAGACTCTGAGGAAATTGTTGATGGTTACTACATACTGTACATGTAATCTAAGACATATGAACAGCAATCTGTTCCTTTTATACTTACGGCATGAAGAAAACCTTCAGATTTTTTGAACATAATAGAATTGTGAATTTAAAAATAAAATACGATTCTTTCCACAACGTAACCAAAGCGATGTCAGGAACATACCCGTTCTCATTAATATACCAATGAATTTCAATATTCATTCTTCCTAAATAAATGAAGGTGTTTAACGTAATGAACAATGTGCTTAACTAGGACTCCAGGAATGGGTGTTTAAAACGCATAAGGCGACAGTAATCAAGCGACAATGTTTTACTCACCCATTATCAAAGGAAGGCCGTTTCAGCGGCTGGCTTTCGGAACAGGAATGCTCCTGACGCCAGTCACTCTTACACACTGAACAAAATACCGTGCGACAGGCCGGGCACAGCACAGACCCCGGCTGACCGTCACTGCGTGGGTCAACACTGCAGGCTGCTTGGCACTTCAAGACAGGACACCAGGTCTTACTGGGATCCAGCTGCACCCCTAGAGGGAAGAAAGAAAAGAAACTGAATGAACAAGGTATGGAAATTAGCAGCAGTATCGCATCATCACTCTCATGGTGGCTGCCCCAACAAATGCAGTCTGTACAGAATGTGCCCGTTTCCTGTCGCAGTTTTGATTGTATGCAAAATAACTCAATTAGATACGTTGTTTGGTTCACGCAGGGTACTGCAACTGAATTTGCACAAAAAGGAAGCTCGGGCTGGAACGGTACTATTCAAAACACAGGGGCTCAAAAAGCAGGATTGTTATTCCACTTTGCAGTTTTGCTTTGTGCTTCTCTGTCATCTTCTCTTTCCTCAAACCCGTGGACTGAGAGAGAGGCCCGGTGGTTTTTCTGGGTCTTCTGGGTTTTCATTCCAGCTCGGCCCTTAAGGAGCGAAACCTGCTGGTCACGGGTTTAGCTTCTCCCAGTTGCCTTTCCATGATAAAGAGACCTTGAAGGCCTGCAGACTCACAGGCTCTCCAGGACTGGACAGCCCTGCCTTACACGGCCTGGAAACACACTGTAAATATTTCCCTCTCGAAAGGCCCTGGCAGAGCAGGCTGAACGCCTCACCTTGAACTTGCAGTAGCTAGCACACCGACACGCATGAGAAAGACATGCCAACAAGGAACACTAGCAAAGTAAAAGCAAGAGGAGTGAAACTGGGAGGTAAGGGACAGTATGCGCTTGACCAAGCTCCTGAGATACGATAACAAATAGAACGACATCTGTTAGAATCAATAGTTCTTTGTAATAAGGATCAGCTTTTGTGGCGCAAATAAGGTATACGTAAGCAGCTACGTCTGCTCTTGATTTCTGAGAATTGATCCTGTGACGGAGGTTCTGTTGCTGTACAATCTCCCTGACGGCAGACAGAAAGCTGACTCTGTTTTAAACTCCCTCACTCAAGTTTTCCGTTTCCTGGTTTGGATTCTAGTACTGTCCCTCATCCAGGTAATAACGATTTAAAAGTGGATTAATAAGAGTGAAATAAAAAAGCAGTTTTATTAAATCAATCCAAAGAGGTATGAGCAGTGACGTAAGCCTGGATAGTTCTTATTTATCTCAGGAAAATGAAAGCTTGACCTGCAAAATCACGGTTATCAATTCTGAGCGAAAGTGAAATAAACTTTTCTTCATTTTACAGGTTTTTATTGGCCTGTGATAAAGTGGAAATGATGTCCCTGACGTAGCACTAACTTAAATTATTTCTTCTCTCAAACACATTATATTTTGGAATTGACTTTGTTCCATTAGCTTTTGACAAGGACTAAATTCAAACTTTCTTCTGTGTGGGAGCAACAAGCCGCAGACACGAACCAGCACTTTTTCACGACTCCAGACACAAGCGCTGACATCAGCTCTCTGGAAACGCATCCATTACATGCAGTTCTTGACATCCGTGATTAGCAAGTTTCAAAACTACCGGTTTCTCCATCACTCACTCCCTGGTGCAATGAACCTTATTTGGCTTCTTAGCGGCTGACTGCTGTGGTTGTGCAATATTTCTAACGTCCAGTGGTTCTGAATTGTACATATTGTATTTTCCAAGGAAACAGAATGTTTTACCAATAATCAGCTAGAAATAAAATAAAGAAGGTCAGGATATAAAAATTAAACATCATGTGACGTACTGTACACTCTTCTTACTCGTGGGACACATTGTAAAATATTACACTCCCCAACTTCTTTATAAGCGTTGTTCTTCTACATGATCAAGGGCAGCTGAAAACCAAATAGTGAAAAGCTAAAACCACATGTTCTGCCATTACTTACATTAAGGTCAACAAACGTGATAGATTGTGCATTGCTAAGCACACATCTGCTGAATGCGTCTCAAATGTTCTTGAAACCAGATTAACAAAAAAACTATCTAGTAAAGGGAAACAGCCCAAACTGTAATCAGACAGACAGGTTTGAGGATGAGAGCACAGATGGTTAAAAAGACCTTCACACTGCATTGTGACAAGAAACAAACAGTACTGTACCTCTTTCATATTTCAGTCGTTGATAAAGCTGGACTTTATCTGAAGGGGCAAAACAGGCAATCTGTAGAAAAAGAAAACGGTAAAAGGAAAGATCACATTTCCAATCACCATCTCTCGATGGAAAAGTAATACCAATTATCAGGTTCTGTAACAGGTCTTTGCTTGTCTATTCAAGGGAATAAGGTTTGGCAATATTTGAAAGAACCATTTTAGACATGACTAAGTGATTACACAAACACTAATAGCATTCTTGGCTGCATTTCACTGAAGATACACAAGTCAATGCATACTAAAGATAAGACTGTTGAAGAGGCCACTACAGTCTGTGGATATCCCCAGGTATAATGTCAGTTTAAACGCAGAGCAAGTGGTTTGCTCAGCAATGGCTTTAATTTGGTAAAATATGGGATACTGACAAGTAAGCAATGTAAGGAAGGGCATTTATATCAGAGCTAGGAAGAGCTATATGTTCTTAAATATGTGTTAAATGTGTTTAATAAGAGATTGTGGAAGGTACTGTAAATATAGACACTCACATGGCGGGTAATTGCATGAAAAACAAAGTGGGCTTCGGACCGTTTTGCAAACCTAGTTTCCTTGACATTTATTGTCAAAGCCATTGGGTCGCCTTCACAGGAACTACTCTCTCCGAACAATCCAGCACATGTGGCGAGGAAAATTAATTAAGGGAACAATGAGCTAATTAAACTATACGAAGCACAAGTAGCCTTCTAAACAGCAGCCCTTTCTCAGTTTGCCCATCCCTTGGCTTTGCTGTGCTTCCTGTACCGATGGCCAGAGCGGCCGTACCTCAGAATCCAGAAGCACCCCCTTTTCCCGACAGGCCATGTCTGGGCAGGTGACTGGTGCTCCACAGCCCCCTCCGATGGCGAACAGCACGTACTGCTGCAGGCACTACATGGAAGACAAAGCACCGAGGATCACCGAAGTGTCACGTTAGTCCGAACTGTACGTTTCTATGTATGAGCACTTTCTAAAGGGTTCCAAGAAAGCGCGTGTCGGTTGTACGTCAATGCAAATTCAGAAAGGGGAACCAAAAGCAGAAACAGTGCTTGGCTAAGATTGTGTATTATGACATCAGGGCCTAGCAAACATAAAAAGGGTCCGCTCAGCAGATGATGTATGACAGTGACGGCTTCAGAAGCTCAAGACTGAAAATACAGATTTCAATAATCCTCAGTAGAGTCCACTTGCTTTTTGCCAAGAAAATAAATGCACAGTCTATTAACGGTATGAACAGTCCAGCATATTTTACAGGCGTAACTAGGTGTAGCAGTGTGACAGCACACACTGCCAAACTGTTCAAGAGATGTTGTTTTTCCTGTTACGTGTTATTTTAGATGTAAATGCTATCAAGCATGTTAATCTGTACCACATACACCTTCCCTGGCTTGAATGCATTAATGTTTTCAAGACAAGGGTGTTGTTAGCTAGCTGGTTTTGATTATAGTTTCTCTCCAAGACCTTTTCTATTGCTGGTATACTTAGGTGAGTTGAGTTGAAACCTGTCTCTAATCAATGGGTCATAAAATCTTTCAAAATCATTTACTCAGAACAGCACTGTTTTTCCCATCCATCCATTTTTTTACCGGTTATCCAGTTCAGGGCTGCGGGGCAGCCAGAGCCTGTTCTGGCAGGCAATGAGCACATTAATAATAATAATAATAATAATAATAATTCTCTACACTTATATATCACTTTTCTGGGCACTCCCCTCCACCACCACCAATGTGCAGCTCCACCTGGATGATGGGATGGCAGCCATAGTGTGTGAGTACACTCACCACACACCAGCTATCAGTGGGGAGGAGAACAGTGATGAAGCCAGTTTATAGATGGGGATTATTAGGAGGAAATGATTGGTAAAGGCCAACAAGAAATTGAGGTAACACCCCTACTTTTTTCAGGAAAGTCCTGAGATTTTGAATGACCACAGAGAGTCAGAACCTCGGGTTTACGTCTCATCCGAAGGACAGCACATCTCTGTCAATATACTGGGGCATTAGGACCCACACAGACCGCAGGGTGAGCGCCCCCTACTGGCCACACTAACACCTCTTCCAGCAGCAACCTTAGTTTTTCCCAAGAGGTCTCCCATCCAGGTACTGACCAGGCTCACACCTGCTTAGCTTCAGTGGGTTGCCAGTTGTGAGCTGCAGGGTGATATGGCTGCTGGCAGGATACACCCTGGACTGGACGCCAGTCTATCACAGGACAGATACCCAGACACAAACATCAAATAGCCTAGCACTATGACTTTGGACAGTGGGAAGACACTGAAGAGTCTGCAGGAAACATGGGGAGAACATACAAACACCACTCAGACAGCTGGCCAGGAACTGAACCCAGGGCTGCAGCTCTGTGAGCTATAAATACTAACCACCCTGCCACCACGCTACCCAATTTTTCAAACCTTATTATTAAGTTAACTTTCTAAAATGAGTCTAGAAGCAGCCTACATTATAACACAATAGGCAGGCCATGTGATTTATTGAATGAAACACACCAAACTGTTAGAAAGCCCTTGGACGTACGCTCAGTGCTGACTCATTCCAGCAGACTTGCTGTCCAGACTTACCGGAGTACAGAAGATGCAGTCGCACATGTGAAGCCTGCTCATCTCAGTGGAAGGATACATGCTAAGGCACAGTTTGCAGGTGGTCAGGATCCGAAGTGCCACATCCTCTTGCTCATCAGGACTCATGGCGGACATGCTGAATTCTTGCCTGGTTCCTCTCGGCAAGCCCAGCAACTCGAGAAATTCTGAAACACTATCTCGGCATTCCTGCGAGACAGAAATATGGACCACACGAGCAGCGTGTGAAAGCCTGCCCCCAAGGAGATATCATAATGCTACGCGTAATCGTCTAGCTAAGCTAAAGTAAGACTATAAAAGAGGATTAAAGATGCACAGAGCTCCCTTTTGGAATGAACCAGGATAAAGATTTTTTAAACATAACACAGCAGCTTATTTTCCTCAACTAGAATAGAGAATTTTAATGCCTCCCAGGATTGATATTGTGATAATTCTATGCTTAACTTTGTACCTACAGAAGATACTAAAAACACACACAAAACAAACTGTGTAGACATACTGTAGTACCTAAGGAACAGGTCATGGTGAATTCCACACTGAAACGTTGAGCCCTCAGGTGTGAGTACCAGGTGAGTTTCTTCTTTCCACTTTTCAGTATGGAATTAACCTTTACTTGTTTCTTTGCAGCCAATGCACACTTACACAGCACCCCACTGAAACTTCTACTGAGTACCTGCACAGTGCAAACGAAACAGCACAGAGACAGCAAAATGAATACAAACAGTAAAGATCCTGGGCCAGTAGCATGGAGCTTTCTTCTTAGAAATGAGAGACACACCTGTAGATTGCCCTGCAGTAAACGTCAGTTTTTTGTGGAAACATGGAATTCTGATCTTTCTGGATTTTTATTCATTTTGTAGGCATCATTTCAATTTTCATCAGTATGATCAAGAAATGTGTTCTTAAACTTTACCACTCTGCCTAAACTGTAAGAGAAACCCATGCAGGCTTAAATAATATTTTAAAATACAACCCATATGAAAGTGAAAATGCAGATTTCCTTAGACAACCATCACCCAAAGCTAAAGAAAAATGCTGTCAATTAACTTTGGTGAGACCTGTAAAAATGTCCCGTTTTATTATCCCTAGAAGGGTCCCTGTGGCACCCCACGCAACAGTAACACATGGTGAACTGTCTCACTTGAGTCACTTGCTTGGTTTAATGTCTGTTTCAGCCACAATGAGAGGAATAAAACAGCTGAATATAACAGCCGCATGTCAGTGGAGTATGAAAGGATAAACCAAGAGACAATATTAATTTATCCTAATCCCTGCGAGCACCGTGAATAAAATCATAATCCAGACTGTGAAATTCACAGAATGATTACTTAAAAAAGTGGTCCTCAATCTGTCATGTCCTTACAGAGCCATGGATAATTTGTGAATAAAAAAGAAAAAGACCAAAACTTTCTTACTGATTGTGTAGCACAACAGTGCAGGCCATGTTCTAAGAATGTCAGGCTCTTAGAATCATTTTGCCCCTTTTATTCTGTCTTTCATTTCCAGCCTGTGCCCTGCTCTATGCCTGTAATAACCTGACAGCACCAGACACGAAATCCTAAAGTTCACTGGTTGACTCATCAAGGCGTTGTTGCCTGTTTTCTCACATTCCCGATCCAGGAAGAGCTCAGGCTCAAACAGGCACAGTGATAGGCAGTCTTAACCAGTAAGGGCGAGCTGCCCAGTCTTTGGATACTAGTGTTTACCCTTGATCAGCATTTCTCAAAAGATGTGTCGTGGCACAGCGGTGTATCTTCAGACATTAACGGTTGTGCTGTGGAATTTGGAAAGCTCACACATGAGAAAAATTTTAAATGTCAAAAGTCAAATATCGTTTCTATTTACTTTAGGTTTGTGTTGAGTAACCAAAGTGTCGTGTTGCACTATCAGTATATGCACAGGACAGAGGCCACATTGCAAGACCGGATGCGCCAGACAACTATGTATTTTGCTGCAAACTCAGGTTAAACAGTGAAATAAATTGTGTTTATAGTATTAATAATAATGTGCTTGGGCTGGTGACCAGCATGCAGGCATGTGCCTTAAAAAATTTAAATTCATATACGTGTGCTCTAGGTTAGATATGGTTGAGAAATACTGCCCTGGATCAAGGGAGTCCAGTCCTGACTCTGGAGACCTACAGAGTGTGTCTGTGGGTTCTAACTTCAACTCAGCTGTTAATGAGCGAAACCAGCTGATAACTGGTTTAACTGGACCCCTTCAACAGCTTCTGTCAGCTCTTCATGTGCCTCTGCTTTAAAGAGACCTTGAAAATCTGCAGAGACCACAGCTCTCCAAGACCAGTACCAGCAAAATTGCAAACCCCTGTTCTAGGAGAATAAAAAAAGGCATTGTGTAATTTGATGAATGATGCTGTAATCACCATAGATTCGAAAGATCATTGCCATAAACCACATTAAAGCCATTTTTGAAAACAATCCTTTTAAAAGTGTGTTTTTAACATATATCAATGTTAAACATTTCTAAGTCTAAACATTTGCAATAAACACACATAAAGAAAACTCTTGTGGAAGCATGTGGAGACTTTCATACTGTATATTCTCATATATTTATGGACAGTATATACTGTAGTAGAAATGTTTAAAGTGACCTACAAATATTCATGTGCACCTGAAAAGATGGTGCAATACTTTAGAAACTACAAAGAAAGACATCTTAAATGTAGATGTATATACTCATTATAAAATGTATTATATGCACGAGAACGATACCATATATTAGTGACTAAACTATATTTAAAACCAGAAGTTTTTTTTAAATAAATGCCATTATATAAATATTAATACTATAGTTTTATACAGTTCTTGTGATCCCATGGGATCTCAAAGCCACTTCAGAGATAGATAGAGCAGTAGAGTCCCCACATCCCCTACTGAATTGCTAAAATATTATTGTTGTACTAGTGCACTTTCCCCTTACAGAAAATGCATTTGTTCCCCTCATTTTTTTAAATAATGCTCATGTACACCTCACCTTCAAAATACTTTTCTTTTTTTATTTGCCTTCTAAATAAGCTACACTCTTCGGGAGACCCAATAAACACAACAATACCAGTAAGGAAAATAAGATACATCTTGGTCAAAAAAGAGAAGATCAGTCAGCCCATTCAATTCGTTTGACTCATAGTTGTTACTGCAAACCATTTCCTGTTGTGACTTTAAGTGCCATTTAGCTAGATTGATAGGTTATTAGGAAAATACTCATGTCTTGAGATTAGAATAACAGCAAAGATGCCACAAGGAAAAAAAATGTCAGTTTATCATCTTACAAGCAGCAGCCATTAGAAATGTTAAATCCACATACTCAGTCAACAGCCACAGGCAAGAGTGAGCTGGTCAGCTCACAGTTTATGGCACAGAACAGAGAGACTGTTGTGCAATTAAGTCTTTTGCTGGAAATGTTTATTTTGTAACATTAACTCATTAGCTGA
This sequence comes from Lepisosteus platostomus, assembly GCF_059453375.1. Taxonomy (NCBI): domain Eukaryota; kingdom Metazoa; phylum Chordata; class Actinopteri; order Semionotiformes; family Lepisosteidae; genus Lepisosteus; species Lepisosteus platostomus. The sequence goes on from NC_142622.1 coordinate 10,896,871, forward strand.
TGAATCACTGAAACCTATGTTTAAGGTGTGTTACGTGCACTGTTTTGTTTTTCCAAGGAGAAATAAAGTGTTTCCCCCTTTTCACTGCAGGACAGTAACAAAAACAAAAGGCAGATATCTAATCAGTTTCTGGAAAATCCCACATTTATCTTGTGAATGGACTTCATTCCTCCCAATGGAGATGAGTATATTTGTAACAAACAGAAAGGTCTCAAGTCTAATAGACGTAAACAGAGAAACAGCAAAATGTCAAGCAATTACTGCAGGAGGCACCAATAACTAACGTCCGATTGAACACACCCCTAGTAGGGGTAGCTGCTGGCTGAGTAGTCTCACTTCTGTGCTCTCCGGCACCACTCTGCACCTATTTTCAGCGGCGTTTTGTATCCATCGAAAGCAGTAATAAACTGTCTGAGCAGGGAGCTGCGTCAGCCTTCCTTGGCTGCTAAGCAGAAAGTAAAGGTGAATTTGACACTGAAAGGTGAAATAAAGGCTCAGCGGCTGAAACTTGGGGCATCTCGTTTCTACTCTCCATTGTGGAGTTAAACCTTTGCTTGTTCCTTAGCAACACACAGCTACTACTATTCTTATTACTTAATGTGTTGAGGTGACTGACTCCCTTGTCCATTAAGGCCTTTGCAGGCTGAAACACAAGACATCAGTTCCTAAATCAGAACAACCAATAACATGAGACTTATCAATTCTCCTAAATGTGTCCTAAAATGTACCTGTCCTTCACACCGTGTATAAAAATATTATTTTATGTTTCCACGTAGTTAGAATTTTTTTTTTTTAGATTTGTATGAGCACGCTGACGACTGCGGAACCCCGTCTTAAAAATCTTCAAGCTTTCCAGAACTGGTGCCCCTTATGTCAAAACCGAGGGGGTACGGGGACGTACAGTATGCGACAGCAGTGGTCCACTAAACCACCTCTAACCGCAAAGATGAACTGATAGAGCCTGCCCCCCATGTATTATCCAGAACTGTCTGTATTTTATGCGAGTGGCTAATCCCATATGTTTGTCCCGGAAAAAAAAAAAACCCCAACAACGTCCATTTCAGGAAGTAGTTCTATTAATAATTGATCACATCTAAAAAAAAAGTAGGCAAGGCAAATTTACAAGATCGTACGTACTCACTATCACGTCCCCTTTTTCACCGTATTAAAGCTGTAACGTGATTTTATGTCCCCCCCAACGAAAAAAAAATAATAATAATGAGGGATTTGCAGACAAACACGAGCTCTTACCTGTACCAGCAATCGGGCTACTTGTTCGGCGTCACCTCTCCTGCCCAGAAACCGCGGTGCTTTGTTTTTAATCGCAACCGAGAGCCGAGGATATGAGACAGCCTGCGCCGATGCAGTAAGTACACGGGTAGACTCCCAAACCACCTACAGAGCACCTCCGACTACCTATCTTTTGGCAAGAACCGCCCATGAGCCTGACAACCTGCGTAAATAAGCCCTTCCTGCTATTTAGAAGCGAGGTGTCGCGTCCGCAGAGGTGTCTCACGGTTAGCCGGGTTGTAAACTGGGGACACTTCCCGTTTCTCGGTGTATTAAGGAGGACAAGGACTGGACTCTTCGCGGAAATCTAAATTTTGGCCATTTACTCCACGGAGATGACGCAGCCTATTTCACCGGCGTCATACCACAGGCTATCGGGAAGTGCAACATTTCAGAAGTAAATTCCGAAACCGCAGTAATATGACAGAATGTATTCAATTTATTTAATAGTCTTTGGACACTGGCCCTTCCGATTTATTTCAAACAAGTACTCCCAGAAGAGTAAACGAATTGCAAAATGTAACATTTTTTTTGCATCATTAATAGATTAAATAACTTTCCCCACCCTTCGCTTTTTTTTTTACTTTCACCACCTTCTCCAGAAATATTTTCGTGGGCTGTCAGGTGATTTCCAATACAGGAGCGATTCGCGCAGAATACATTCTCTGTCGAGTTAATAATTCTACAGTCGTTGCAGTAAATTTGAATTATTGGTGTTAGGAATCTGACATTTTTGGCACGCACGTAAAGATCATTTTACTCCAGAGGTTAGGTGTAAAATGCGTGCACGCAGCAGTTTTGTGTTGATTTCATTAACCCCATCACCGCCGACACGAAACTGTACAACGTCTGTGTTCCTTTCAACACAAATCAAATTACTATACCTGAACAACAATGTAAGACAACACCATGACAAACAAACGGGGTTCACGGTTCTCTGCTTAGCGCTGGATTTAGAAGCGCAGATGGAAATCTGTATCATACGAATCAGTTCACTTGGCGGGGTAGTAAGAATTTAAGTGCGAGTGAAAAAGGGGTTACAACACAATTTGGGTCGAATCGGCTTCGGACTTTTCATGCGTCCCCCTTTTTTTAAACGCACGGAACCATTCGGAACAAAATACCAGCTTTCAAGCAAACGAAAATCGTTGACGATGCATTTCTTGACAAAAACAAAAGGTGAAACGAATCAAAAATTAAAATCCCTTTGTGGGAAACGTTCCCTTTTGATTCAGAAGTCTTACCAAGACTTCCTACCAAAATTAGCGCAACAGCACCGTTGCTACGTCTCGCCAACAAGGGCTGCCCCCTACCCTAACCTTCAGCAGATTTGTGCAGTACTCACTGTAAAGATTTATTACTGGAGCTGTCGGATCAGCTCCCGAGCCACAATGTCACCGAAGAACGGCATGAGCTCGCTGTACTTCAGTACGCTAGTAACAGTCACAGCGCCACCCAGCGGAAAGAGGTAATAACACCACCATATAATCACTTTTCAATTCAATTCAAGCTTTATTGTCCCCTAGGGGAAATTTGTTTTACAGCACAGTCAAACACAACACAATGGCAAATAAACATCACCAAAAGGGGAGAGAATACAGTAGTGTTAAAGGAGATAAGAAACAAGAGACGAGGTAGTTCAGGTGGGTAGCTGCGTCAGCATGCGTCGTCGGTGGAGCCTTCTAAACGTTGTGTTTTTTTTTCTTCTCTTTTCAGCATGGAATAAACCAGGTAGTTACTTTGCATTGTAATTGCAGTGTGAATGAAAGATTTCCTGAGTCTGTTGGTTTTACACCTGGGGCACAGAGGCGTCTCCCACTTGGGAGAAGTGTGAATTCGCAATGGAGGGGGTGAGACACACACTCCCTAATGCTTTTGGCTTTCTTAGTCACCCTCTGTTTGTAAAGGATGCTCAAGTTGATTTGATTATTTCCGATTGTTTTGCCACTTATAATTACTAATTTAAACAGCCTATTACAATGACCGGTACTTTTGTTGCCAAACCAGCAAGTGAAGCAGTATGTTAAGACACTTTCAATGAGCTAAAGGAGTGATTTGTGGAAAAGTGTAAGAATAGTTTTATCTACCTTCAAGTAGCTGAGTTTCCTAAGAAAGAAGAGTCTCTGTTGGCCTTTTTTATCGAAAGTGTCACAACATTTGTCCCATATTATGTTTTTGTCAATGACCAGTCCCAAGTACTTATAGTCATCATAAATTTCAACAGGCAATTTTCTTTAGTAATGAAAATTTTCTTGCAAGGTGCTATTAAACCCCAGGTAAAGAAGAAAATGCGCAGCGCAGCCATGTAATTTAGTGCTGGAAGTTATCTCCGCCTTATCTGCATGTCATCGGCAAACAAGGAAGCAGGATTATACATTTAACTCAAATAATTCACCGTACAGCTTTTTTTTTATAGTCTTTTATTAACGCAGATGGTTTTCTCTTTCCATGCGTCTGGCAAGCAGGGATGTGTCCTTCATCAGCATGTTTTTCTTCACAAGCAGGTGAATGTCGCTCCACTTGACAGTTCATATGTGAACAGCGCTCGTTTTTGCATCAAATAGTTCATCATCTATGCTCAACTTGGATTGTCCCCTTTTCTGTATCCCGGGTTTCTTGACTCAAAGCAAAAGATACGGGCTCGAAACTGACCTCTTTGCTCCTCGCTGCCTGTATATGCTTTGCATGTGTCCTGCTGTTACGTTTAAGCATATCATGTTTCTGTGTTAGTAGTTCGTGTAGGTAGCTGCGTCAGCATGCGTAGGCTGCAAAGGAACAAGTAATGGTTTACTGCTTGCCACAACACCGTGTCACACCTGAAGAAGGCTCCACAGCCAAAACGTTGTTTTTGTTCTCTTTTCAGCATGGAATAAACCTTTACTTGTTTCTGTTTTGTCTTCAAGTCTGCAATGTTGTGAAGTGTACATTTGTTAACATGAAGCAATTCTGTAAAACTCTGTAGTGAAAGTTTTCCACCTTCCAGGAAAGCTGTAGTTTTTTTTTCTGACTTCTATCAATTCGTTCGATTTCTCCGTTGACTTGTGGATAGCACATTGGAGACTTTCTATGCGCAATATTTCTTTCACACCAAAAATGTTCAGACTCTACTGAAACGAGAGCCATAGCGGATTCAATCTGACTTGCAATAGTAATAGCTTTTGCTAGTGTCAGGTCAGTTTCTAGAAGCAGCCGTTTTCCGATTCCAGACAAACTAGTTTTTCCAACCAGCTGATCCCGGATCATATGATCTGCGAAATCTCCATACTCGCATGTTACCATCACCTCTCTCAATGTTGTTACACACCCTGCTCCGTGGATGCACCACGGATTATCTCTCCGCCTTTTAAAACATTTTTAAGACAACCAATATCCATTAACATATGAGCCTCCTTAGATGTGAATAATACGAAGACATGACGCATGCCAACAAGTTAACCATCTATCACATAAACCTGTGGTTGTAATGTATGTAAAATCACCGTGATTGTAAGATCTATGGTTTTTATTTTGTAAGGCACGTTTTCCTATTCCTTCTCTACGCTGTTGCCAAATGCGCAACTGTGGGATACCATCGCGACAAGACCTCCGCAGCATGTCATGATAGGGACCCCATTTATATTGCATGTCTATCGCGGCAGTGTATATCACGACTGGCGCCTTGCTTCCATGCCACCCTGGCACCGCTGTCGCAACAAAGGTCTATATCAGGACATGATATACCCAGATAGGATGTATTGCAATATATGGACTTTGTGTCGGGACATGGGGTCAGCATATCCTGTCAGGGTATGTCTTATCGCAACAGACGGACTCCATGTCGCGACATGGGGGCGGGGCTTTTGGTCGGGTATGTCATATCGCGATATAGGGCCTTTCATGTCGCGACATGGGGCGGGACATTTTTGTTGGGGGTATGTCATATCGCGATATGCGGGCTTCATGTCGCGACATTGGGGATGAGCGTTCTGGTTGGGCATGTCATATCGCGATATAGAGCCTTTCATGTCGCGACATAGGGGAGGGCGTTTTGGTGGGGGTATGTCATATCGCGATATGCGGGTTTCATGTCGCGACATGGGGGTGGTCGTTTTATCGGCGGTACGCCATATCGCGATATGCGGGCTTCATGTCGCGACATGGGGGTGGTCGTTTTATCGGAGGTACGCCATATCGCGATATGCGGGCTCCATGTCGCGACATGGGGGTGGGGGCATTTTGTCGGGGTATGTCATATCGCGATATTTGGACTTAACGTCGCGATTGTGGCGCCATGACAGTGGTGTGCCGGTCGCAGTAGGTATCGCGATGTGATCGTGGTCCGCGCACTCCTGTCGTGACATGCTATCGGAGTCGTGAATGCGCTGTAGATGGCATGACATTCTTTCTCTGTTATTCAGTTTTGACCTCAGTGCGACTTTGTGCGAGATTGATCAGTAATTGAAAACCAATGGATCTGTTATAGTATATCCAGCGTGCTCATACAGCACACACGATTAACCGGTTCTACAGTATTTGGACCAAGAAGAACATCCATCTACATGTTCTCGGAACTTCAGCTGTGGCGCTTTACCCAATCAGAGTGTCGATTCTCACTCTTCACCCAACCGCGACCCGATCTGTTCGGGGGTTTAGCCAATCACGGATCTGAGAGCTGTGCAAGCTAGCAGCGCCAGGCGGATCGGCTTGTTTACTGTCAATGATTCAGTCTGCGTTCCTATGCTCATATGCGGGTTGTTCGAACGAACCCGTATTGAGCAGTATTTCTTGCATTGTGAACGTATGTACACAACGGTCCAGCAGTGTTCCAGTTAGTGCGTAATTACGCATCGATTAAAACCCTGAGGTTTGCAAAAAGAAAATTAGCTCACTGATAGTTTTATGTAGAGGTTGTGAACATTTTTGCAAGTCGAGGTCTTTAAAATGCGTTTGGTACGAAGGCTTTATGTGTTTCCCTTGCGAAGTTATGGACAAAGAATATTTGTGCGTGGTCAAAAAAAATGGCGTAAAAACGACAAAGTGAAGGCTGTGAAAACATTCACAATGTACTTAAGACACACAGCAAGATGTTTCGTAACTCTAGGAGGTTTCGTGAAAACGCTACTGGCGTGCCCCAAAAGTTCAAGCTAACGTTACCGGGGTGTTCACTTTCGGCTCGAAAAAAAGCTCTTAAACGCAGTCAGAGGAGTTGCGTACTTTTCATCGACTAGCGGGAGGGTGTAGAAAACACGCCGTGTCTCATCTCCGGGGCAGTGAAGAAGCAAAGCCTGCGCTGTCGGTTCAAGTAGCGGCCGGTACTGTAGCTCACCCTGGCGAGCAGCGCTGAGGTGCCGGTGTTGTCAAAAATAACTCGGAGCCAAGCGGTAAAAACCACCGCAGGCCGTCCCGTTTGTGGGAGAGCAAGGGTGTAGGATGAAGCAGGGAAAGTAAGACATCGTCGTCGCCAATATGTAGCGTGCTGAGGCAGGGAAAGGCAGTAACTAACTTTCAAAATACAACACAGGCCTCACGATCACATACAGTAGCACTTTGTACCCACTGATAATTACATTTAATTCGTTAACTCACTGCCCTTCATTACGACAGTAGCGACTCCTAGCGGCATGGGGTTACTGGTTAACTAAATTATTGCATTTTCCGTATGAAAAATAATAATCGTCATCGTCATCATCATCATCATCATCATCATCATCATCTTACACTACTATTGCGCTTTTCAGGACACTCCACTCAAAGTAATGGGGATCCCCTCGACCACGCATAATGCGTAGCCACAGCCTGGATGATTAAAAGCAAACATAAGCGTGATGGTTAATATTAGGGGCTCCGGTATATCACTACAGAATACCGATATACAAAGACCTGCAACTAAAAATGGGCTGACAAACGTTTTTGAAATGTAATCATTTATATTGTCAAAACAACTTTCGGCACATAAAAAAGTTCTTAAACACAGTAAAGGCAGTTTCATGTATAATTCATGTGTTTTTCTGGTACATATTCGTATGTTGGCAGCGTAATAAAGCTACAAAGACTCATTGGCTATGATCCAATACTACAGTTTGATTTTGAGAACAGAACCAGTAAAGATAAAATCCGCTTCTCCACTTTTTAACCGTGGCGCAACATGAAACTATGTAGATCTGTTCTCCTCCCTACTGATAGCTGGTGTGTGGGGGTCGTTCTGGTGCACTATGGCTGCACATCATCCAGGTGGGGCTACACATTGGCGGTGGGAGGGAGTCTCCATTACCTGTAAAGCGCTTTAAAAGCGAAAGGAATTATTAATACTATTAAAGTTAGATGTAATTACATTAACTAATTTAATGTTGGATGCTGCGCATTGTTGGTGGTAGAGGGGATCCCCATTACCTGTAAAGCGCTTTGAGTGGAGTGTCCAGAAAAGCGCTATGTAAGTGTAAACAATTATTATTATTATTATTATTATTATTATTATTATTATTATTATTATTATTATTGGTTTACTGGTGTGATGCAGTAACATTGGTATATTATTAACTACTTCTCAAGGTTTCACAGATCGTTTCAATACTAACATTATCGACGTCTAACATCTACCGATATATTTAATCTACCAATAGTTAAGGGAGATGGGCAATTTATCTCCCTTAACTATTAAATGACTTAAATGACGGATGATGCAATTTATTATTTGTAATTCCAGGATCCGTCATTTAATGCTGTAGGCGTTGTAAGCGCTAGATGGCGCTATTAAGGTTTGACTGAGATTGTTCATCATCCAACAAGTTTGTTTGGATGTGTCTGGTTGAACTCTGGAATTATTTCATATTACGTGGTGGCCAAAATTGTACACAATATTCTATATTACTAGTGCATTATACAATTATAACACAATAATCTTTCATTTAATTTCTACTCTTTAAAACGATATACCCTAACATTCTGGTTTCCTCTTTAATTTCCTACTTTGTCTAGTGTACACATTTATTATGTGTCAACATAAATACAGTCTTTTTCATAGGCAGCCCCTTCTATCTCAGTGTTTCCTATTTTGTATTTATAATGTATTTATGTTTTTACCACCTTCTTGTAGTCAGTTAGAGCGTATACTATACTTCCAGATATTTTCTTTAATACTTGAGTGAATTATTCCACATCAGCCTCTGCTTCGGTCTTTGTATTTAAGCAAAGGTACTACACCCTGCACTTACCTACTGTACATTAAACATCATCTGACAGGTGTTTGCCCAGCCTTGAACTTTATCTGAGTCTTTTAGAGTTTCTGCTGCTTCTACAATATATGTTAATCCTCTTAATTTGGTATCCCCTGCAAACGTGACTAGTTTACTAAGAGTACCAATGAAGAAGAGCAGTGGCCCTAATACAGATTCCTGTCATACTCTACTAATTACATCCCAAACACGTTCATGCAAATGCTTCTATTTAATGTTGTTATTCTGAATAGTATATGACATCTCCTGTTCAGAAATACATTACAAATACAGAAACTATTGCTCCAAACATCTTTCCTTATAATTTCCCCCATATGTCATCCAAACACAAAGTTGAAAATAAATGAGGCAGTCATATCTTATTGTATAATAGATGAACATTTTTTGTAACATCGGTTACGGATGAGAGGTGATTACCCTTCTGCCCATGTAGCTTGTTTGGTTGCTAGCAGCTGCTAATACAAGAATCTCCTCTGGCTGATGTCTTGTTAGGCTGGGTGGCTTGTACCAGACCCCAACAACCCTAGGCTCAAAAAGAGTTGCTTGTGACTAATGGTTGATTCTGAAGAAGTCTATTGGGCTGTCAATGCCCATTGGCCATCTGAGGGTTGTGGATATAAATTTTTGAAGGGTAAGAGAAGATTTGGTGGTCTACAGCACCCACCTATCCTTGTACTGGATGCCAGTCCATCACAGGGCAGACAGACACGCACACGATCACACCAGGGACACCAGTTTTCCCAGAAGCCAAATGACCTAGCAGCATGTGTCTGGACTGTGAGGAGCTGGAGGAAACCCATTGTTGAGCTAACTGAAAGGTGAATGGGCCATTGCCTGGACATTTCACAGTGCTGCACATTTACAACACCCCCTTCACACAATAACAAATGCAGAAGTAATGTAATTACTTGATTACATAGAAGTATGACCCACACTTTCTAAAACTAATATTTAAAGCAGAAAGTCAGTAAACAGTTTTCCCCACAGCTCATCAGCTCAATTGCTTGGGCAAAAGCAAAGCAACAGAGTCCAGCTATTTTCCCCACAATTTATAAAATGCATCATGTAAAAGTGAATGAATAAAAATTAATTAATGCTTTTCCCAGTATCCTGATGAAATCGCCAATGCTGAAGCAAAGTACACATTTCACACAGAGCAGCAGTTCTCTTCTTCCGCAGTCTGTTGCCCTTATCCAAGAGAGAACTGAGAATGCATTTTGAAAATAAAAGGCAAGGCGCCTACTGTACGTGCAAATCATTTCATCAGCTTTTGAGCCACTGTTATGACTGCTGCTTTAGGAGGAATCAAAAACACTCAATACAGCTGTACCTCAGAGCTACAGTGGTGCCATGACCAAATCAAGTACTGTCAGACAAATCATTAGCAAGGGAAATGTAGATTATGCAACCACCAGAGCTGTCTAACAGAACATCGAGACATCAGATGCCACAGTAGGGTTTCAACTGACTAGAGGCCATATTTCCCATCTTGCAGTTTGGTGCAAATCTGAAGCCTTCTGTTGTATATATTCTGCTGGATGTTACAGTAACTGCCAGGAATAAAGGGTTCAACTGAAATTAGTGTAGAGATTTTAGTCAGGGATGTACAATGAAAAGTGTGCAAACTGCTCAGATTTGCTTGTGAATAACAAGGTGCTAGCAATCAGCTATCTGAGAGTGCGCTGGGATTGTCCTCAGTTCAAAGAGCAGAGGAGCTGGTATAAAGCCCTGCAATGAGCCTACTTTGCTCTGCCTCAAGCTGTCAGCTGGTGTTTTGAAGAAATCAGATGCCTGTTTCTTAGGGATTTGTCTGAAGTCCAGTTAGATGATGCTTGCTCGCTTCATTGTCACCTGTCAAGCTTAGGAGGTCCCACAAGGCTCAAGCCTGGGCCATGCTCATCTTTTCCTCTGTGCATCTTCCGGGACACATGACTTCTATTTCTGGTGTTAATTACAAGCGCTCTGTGGGGTGTGCTGAGGGGAATGGAGACACAGAGTCTGGGTATGTTTTCCTGGATGTGTACAAAGCGTTTCTGTTTCAGAGCCCCACAGCTCTGAGCCAGCCTAAAGGAAGACAGCCTATGTGTTGACTTGCAGTGATTTTGTTTGGTTTCGATTTTATTTTAAAACGTGTTTCGGGTGTTTTCATAAGCATTAGTATTACTAGAAAATAATAAGATCTAGCAAAATGTTATTGCTGCTTCTCCATAAAATAGTTATGTACATCTGATTACAGTATTTACTGTATTTCAAATAGGGTGTTCAGCTCCCAGATTCTATTCTTGTAAGTATTCTTGTGTAATTAACTTTTGTATTTTCTTAAATCACTTATTTTCATTTTGCTTTTCCAAAGTAAGGGAATGCGCTTTTTTCCTAGGAAAACATAGAATAGGAAATAAAAGTCTTCAGGGAACCAACAGAAAATGAATGGGATTAGAAAACACAAGAAGTAAAAGAAATATAGTCACTAATATATATCTGCTTGTATGAAGAGTTACTCGCATCTACAGAAGAAAAAGTTTGAAACCTCTGACATGGTTATTAGCACTATTACTTTCTTGCTTTGTGAAAACAGCCTTGATTATGTGTCCCGCTTATTAAACATGCACCACTTTTGAAGGACTTTTATAAGTTACTGAAATCATTAGGACGGGCTGTTCTTGTTGGACACCATTCAGAGTGGATTCACTGCCAAAGCTTGGCTTACTCATGTTCTGCTTCACTGCTGCAAAATGTAATGAAACCATATCCAGGGCAGGAGACAGCTTACCCATTCTCCGCGGGGAGTACTGATGTGTTTGCACGGAAAAGTGAATATGGCAAAATGCCTGAAGCATTAGATTGCATTTGTCAAGCAGTGGCACAGGTGGCACAGTGACAGGGTATATGTCAAAACTCTTAAATTCAAATTAATACAGTGACTAGATTATCAGTCTGCTATGGACCCATACACTGCAACCAAGCTGCACTTACAGCTGGCTGTTGATTGATAATCTTGCCAAACTGCAGCCTATTCTTGGCAGATCACAGAGTCCTGTAATCCTTGGAGATTACGTGTGACAACTTTTCAGGGATCAGTCAAAGATAATCTGCTAATAGTAACCTAGTGATTACCTACACATTGGAAGAATTTTGATGGTTTTCATTGGTTTCAATGGTTTTCAATTTGTATTATACTGTAACTTTGATCTTGAACACCATATAAATACTACCAGATGACCATCAGCCCAGAAAAGCAGAAGTCCCTCTTTGAGAAACTTTATGTACTGGGCAGAGTACAGTTCTTTCTCAGACCAACAGAGGCCACCATCCAGTGGCTGAAACTGCACCAGAGTAAGTCAGGACATCATTTCCCTTTCAGATGTGCCACCAGACATAACCCCAGCTGATCCTGGGTGTGCTTTCTTTTACGGATGAGGAAACACAAAACACAAGATCCACCTCCCCGGACTCTGCCAAACAGATTTTGTGCTGAAAAGGGCAGCCATCTGGCATGGCACCACTGCCGATCTCATCGATGTGATGTATATCAAGCTGCCGACTTTAGCGAAAGCTAAAAGGTGGTGTCACGGACCATGGACCACATCAATTTCAGCTCTGTGCTTGGCTCTAGAAAGTATAGCCACTCATTCAAAACACCCAGACCTATTTACTTGCAACTGACCTCTGTGTAATCCTTTTGACAGAGTCTGTACTAACACACTTCTGCTTTAAAAGGTAAAGCCCATACCTGGGCCTACAGGCGTAGATTATTCCAGTTTTTGTAGCATTAAGCAGGCAGTTTTCAATTCACACCTTCAGGGTCCGTGACAGAGTTACCCCGTGCAATACTGTTTAACCAAATACACAGCGGGATGGACTGATTAACTGGGGTAAATCACTGGAATTGGCTTAAGGACAAACCATCAGTGTCTATGTGGGAACCCAACACTTCTATTTAAGAATCCAGAGACCTAACACAGCCCTTCACAACCCTGTCACCACAGTATCACTAGTTTTGTAAACAGGTCACTGCATACAGTAAGTAAAAGGGCACAGATAGGATTCTAAGATTCCTTTGACAGGCTCAAGGTGAGAAAAGTCTATTACCATAAAACTAAAAGGAACACTCCTTTCTTTTAAAACTGGTTTAAAACGAGTTCATAACATTCTTTTCAACAAGAAAAATGTCCTTTCTTACTTCAGGAATGAAGATTGGCTTTCAGTCTGATGAACAGTCCCCCAGAATGGCCGTCGCTGTGTGTAACTTATCTTCCACATCACATTATTCACTGGTCAGGAAAAAAGAGGTTGTTAAAAGCTTCAGCAATTGACAGGGTGTCCATTTCAGAAGCTCTGTTGATTTGGCCTTGACTGTCTGTAATATGACACCCAAGTGTGTTGAATGATGCAAAAGAATTTCCTGGCCTGACATTGCATTCTTTGGCCTTAAAGAGATACATTTGTAATCTCTCTTTACAACTCAATTAAGCTCTTCCTTTGTGTGTACTGTAGTCTGTTACACATGATTCCCCCCCCCCAAACACCTAATGTTGCATCTTAATTTTTAAATTTCATACTTTTTAAGAAAGCAAAACATATGCAAGGCCTTCTTAAAGCTGACTTTAACAAAAAAAAACATGGTGGTGAGTATTTTAAGTGTTGCTCAGATGCCCGTTCTTGAAGTAATGCAGTTAAATGTATTTTTAAAAAGTCTTTAATTGTTTGAAATTGGACTGACAAAGGATTTGCTTTTGCATTTTTTCAGGAGCACCTTAGGAAATAAAGCTTAAAAGTATTAATATTGTAATATTTTGAATATTTAGAGAGTCTCCTGTTCGGAATGATTTGTTAAATTTATTTAGCATACAGTGGGAGAATTGTAGAAATCTCTTGACCGCAATTAGACTTATCCTGCCAATATAGCACATATTGTGTTTCTTTTTCGTCTTTTTTAGATACTGTAGACCACTTCTTAGAAGATTTTCATGTTAGTTTTTCACACGTGAAAATAGAGTAGCTGACAAAACCAATAGACACTTCTCTTCAAATTCTTCTTCTGCTTAACCCTCGTTCTGGCTCCAGCCTTTCTGTCTATTAAAGGTCTTAAAGGAGCATATGTTTACAAAAACGAATAAGGAAACCATAATTGTAATTGTACAGTTGTAACCTTTTTGTCCTGGAATAGCCAGCCAGCCCAGTCAATGGCATTAATAGCTTTAAATAACAACAACAGAAAAACTGCAGAGTACAAAACCATAGACAAGGGTATTTTGATCATCAGGTTAAAATGAAATAAGATCATTCAGTGGGAAAATGCTGCCCAACTCCCACTTGTATTCAAACCCCTTGGATGGTATATCTCCTGCTTATCCAGTTACGTATTTTTCACATACTGTACCACAAAAACTCAGCCAATGAATTCTGGTGTGCTCTCCATTCCTAACTCAAAACATTGAGGACATCCATTCTTTTCTTTTGCTATGCTCAAATATTGTAATGTTCTCCCATCGTGGACAAAGGTCTATTTTTATACACCAGCTTTTCCTTCTGTTTGATCTGAATAGTGTTCCTGTATTTAGTAAACTTGGTTTACAGTATGTTTTCTTTTCATCTGTACACCTTGTAACATACATCATCTTACACCAAAGATTGTGGGTGTCTGAAACAAGTAACTCAGCCATACTGTTGAAGCCAGTACCCTTGCATATTTCAGGATATGCCAGGATGAGATCCACAAATCAATTAGCTACCAGCAACCAAACGAGCTGAATGGGCTCGATGATCTTTCTTCCAGTCCTACAAAAGGATTATGTTTGTTACACCTTCATGACCAATGTTGTAGTAGATACAAGCACAGAAAATATGCCTACACTTTTCCTTCATTGTTTACCATTAACATTTCTGAAATATTTAAAGCTGTGTTCAGTGGCAGTAAATAAAAAGGCATCATGTGTCAGTCAGTGGCACACGTGACCTCTGGCCTCTTCTGTGTAATGAATATCATTACATGGATGTGGGATTAGTCAGTCTCTTTTCCCACTGGTCACACAAGATATTTTGGCACCTGACATGATGAACACATTTGCAGTGATGCACTGCAACTAAAATAGAGACCAAACATTATTTAAGAGGCCCGTGACCGTGCCGAGAAAACTGTCATTTAACAGAAGCAAACACGCAGCCTGCATAAAACAGTTATCCATAACATCTGAGAAGCCTGCTTTCCCCAACATGCCTTCCCATGCTGCAAAGGATATCCCTTATCTCTTCAACGCCTATTGTGATGTGAAGGAAGACAATGTCAGGAAGAAGGAATTTTATCAATCAACATGGCTGGATCTGGATATGGAAACAAGACCTCAGGAAAAGTAAGTACCAGACCTAACCCTAGCCAAAAAGGTTTAATATGTAATGAGTAGAAAATATGTGTATCAGGGTACCTGGGGAGCTCTTTTGTGTTTGCATATTATCGTGACCTTAAAGTTTGTATTTTGTTACAAAATAAGCTTTTTTAAAACCTGATTAAGAACTGTTAGGAACTGCGAGTGACATAAAGAACAGAGAGATGGGTGATAATGATGACAGTGACACAGACAAAAAAACAATGAATCCCAACTTGTTTGTAAGACAGTTCTAAGTTAAAATAAGAAAAGGAAATTGGAGGTCTGTATCAGATCGCTAACATCAAAGCTGAAATGATCTGCAGTTATAAAATGCTAGGTTTCCTTTGGCTAGTTTGTTTTTTTACATAGCTCATATAGTTGTTCAGAGCCTTGTAACACTGCTACTCACTCACACTCCAGCTCATACTGTAAGCTTACTTATATCCTGCTAACTTAACAACCTTAGACCACCACAGGAATCGCAATCAGTATGTCATTTTCAGGACTTCAATGTAACATTTGTATTTCACCCATAACCCCTAAATTCAATACATTTTGCCCATAACAGGCTCAAACAAGGACTGCATGATGGCGCAGTGGTTAACAATGTTGCCTTGCAGTGCTGGGGCCCTGGGTTCGATTCTGGACCTGGGGTGCTATCTGCATGGAGTTTGTATGTTCTCCCCATTTGCGGCGGTTTTTGCTGGGTGCTCTAGTTTCCTCCCGCAGTCCAAACACATACTGGTAGGTTGATTGGTTTCTGGGGAAAACGAAATTCCTGGTGTCAGTGTGTGTGCAGCCTGTGATGGACTGGAATCCTGTCCAGGGTGTATCCTGCCTTGCTCCCGTTGCTTGCTGGGATAGGCTCCGGCTCCTCAGTGACCCTATAGTGGATGGAGCGGTTTCGAAAATGGATGGATGAGCTCAAATAAAACAAGCTAATTTTTTTTTTTTTTTACGTGCTTCTAACAAACTGTTGTAATCCACTCTCAGGACAACGCTGTTCGAGCAAAACACTTCGCGAAAGGAGAGCTATGAGAAGAAGCAAGTGGCTCATTTTCTGGTGCAGAGATCCCCCAACCAGAAGATAAAGTTGGGCATACTGGGGGAGAAAATGAAGGAATACCAGCTTCCCTACAAGAACGTCCTCCCTGTTCCCATGTTTGTGCCCAGCAAGGCTAAGAAAGAGCACCACCGCACTCCAACCCCAGAAGAACTCAAAGCCATCATGGAGTTCGAGAAGGCGTTGTCGAGCGGCCTCAGTACCAAACGAAGAGAGATTTCTGAGATTAAGAAAGACATGCCCAAAATGATCCAGCCTACGCAGTTAGACTTTAGAGCCTCAAATCTAATTTCTCCTCAAAATGTGCAGGCTGTGCAGAGAAGCTAAGGGTTTAACTGTAAAAATAAAACACTAAAATAAACTTTCACCCTGGAGTCATGGAGGTAAAGGATAAAAGGGTTAAAAAGCACGTGCTAGTGAGATGTATTGATTCTGTAGATCTTAGCGAACATGTTTACAAGAGTAGTTCAAGTAGGGAGCTGCGTCAGCATGCGTAGGCTGCAAAGGAACAAGTAAAGGTTTATTTCATGCTGAAAAGAGAAGAAAGGAATCACTCTTTGGGTGTGAGCCGAAGTGCTCACACCCGAAACGTTGTTTCCTTTCTTTTCTTTTCAGCATGGAATAAAAGTTTACAAGAGTGCATTTACATGACAAACATATTCTCTAACTTAACTCAGTTGTATAATGTTTCTGCTTACATAACTGTTGCAGTATAAATAGATTCGGAAAATATTTCTCAAAGCTCCTTGCAGTGCTGCGACACTCACTTGTAACATTAACTTGTACATTTCCACCACAATTCACATTTTTGCATCGGGAAATGTGTTTAAAAGCTTTTACTTCTGGGTGAAATAAAGAGCAAAATAACAACATAAAGTAGATAAAAACACAAACTCACACGATAAGAACACGGACACAACAGAGAACAGAACTCATTCTAATAATATCTAATGTATAATGTCTTAACATGTCTTAATGTCTTAACATGGGACAAAAAATGTGATCATGTTTTTGTATATTTGTCCTAGGAAAGGAGTTGAGTTAAAGAAAATTAGAAAATGTTAAGGACATTAGACCCTTGTCTCTACAAATCAATTACAGAGAATGTTAACACTGTAAACATTTCACTGTATTAATCTCTCAGCAAGCAGGCTAATTAAAATGCTTATTTATCTACAGTAGCACTACACTCTGTACTTCAGATGAAAGGGTAAAACTGAGATCTGAACTTCTTGGCCATTAATGATCCCGAGGCACTATTCAAAGCAGTGGGGTGTTAATCCTGGATAAATTCCACTCTGGGCTTGTGGATCTTTTCTGACACATCTGCCTTAATTCAACAGGTGAAGCAGTTTCTCAGAGATCTGCCTGATCTGCTGGGCAGTGGGGCTGCCGCTGTAGCATGTCTGCCTTGTGTCACACAGGTGGGGGCTGCTGTTCAGTGGTGGGTGTAGTGGGTCCGTCCCCTCTGAACTTAACTAGCAGTCCCATTGCTGAATGAACTTGGACAATGTTAGATGGTATCATGTTCACTGACATAATCTGATTCCAAATATAGCATAGGCATAACTGAATATCTTCAAAAACTATCCCAAAATATATTAATACATGTAGAGGGTGTTGCGCAAGTGTTCCGAAAGAGTTTTCGAGGATGAAGTGTGTGCAATCCAGTGTATTCATTTCACATAATGATGGATGTACTGGGCAGAGTAGGCCTTTCTGAAGTCAAAAACAAAATATGACAATGTTGTGCCACATTGAAGGAAAAAAATGGGTTTGATGAAGTACTTCTGTTATGATACACTGTATGCGAGACAGTGACAAACTTTCACTAGACTGGAGTCTCGTGTGATGACGACCTGTACTGGGCTAATTAGCTGATTAAGGGGTATGAAAGGATGAAGAATGCCTGACAATTGATTAATTAATTGGCCAACTTGGGCAGTCACCACGTCATTCAAAGGAGTACTTTCAGTTATGTTCAGTAACGTATCATGACTGAGTCTGTAGCTAATCTCTGTTGGTGTTGGCCTTAGTAGCCCACATTAATTTTGATTAATGTTAATTTTTCAGTTGAATTTAATAAAATCAATTTCAACAGACCATATATACACGCGTCTGCTGTGCTTTTCTGGTCCTACACACTCAGCATGTTCAGTACCTGCCAGTTTCTAACCTCTGGTCTAGGTCCTGGTCCTGGAGGGCCAGTGTGTCAGGAAACTTTCAGTCGAACTGAGCACTTAACATAAGTCAGCTCATTAACAGCTTCTCACATCTCTTAACATGCTGCTGCTTTAAAGAGATCTGGAAATCCCACAGACACACTGGCCCTCTAGTACTAGGATTGGAGACTTCAACCTCAGAGCATTAGGAATTGTGTGTTTAAAACAAGTGGTTATACAACACAGAAAATCCTCATTGATAAGATGAGGATATTAGCATGAGTATTCACTGTATGAGTGCATCAGATACAGTTGACATGTCCCTGAGCCACATATACCTTGTTAGATTACCTATAATCTTGAAAACTACAGGCATGGCAACTGTTCCCTCTTATTTTTAAATAATATCCCGATTATTTTCCTAAATCCCTCCTCCTTATTCGACACCCTCATCACGGACATCACTGACTATGATTGGTCACAATTGCATGACAAGGATTTACTGTATATATTACATCTGAAAAAAGACAGGATAGTTTTACAGTGCTGTACATTGAGGGTGTGCAGCAGGTTCAACGACTATCATGCATCTGCTGATTTCCATACAAGTCCAATGCAAAGGCCATTACACTTTCAGAAGTTATGTCTACCAGATAATCTACCACTTTTAAAATTGCTTCTTTCCCCATTTTACCTTTATTCAGACTAGCAAGTCACCATGTGTATTGTACAAGCCAAAGTATATGCATACGTACATGTCATCACAACACAAGGAGAATAGTGCATCCTGAGGATATTTTATCACACTGGAAAAAGACGATCAAAAAACAAGTATCCTCATAAGTCACAAAACACAGAACAGTACAACTGAAACAAAGCAGGAACATCTTAAAAGTTAATGGAACCAGATCTATGAAGAATCTCTCCAATATACTCTGTTTAACTGAAGATAGGTTCTAGCACTTTGCACACTGGATAACTTAAAACAGTTGACCTTGCAAAAGGTGCAGGAATACAATTAGTTCAGAGTTCATTTTTTCCACTTTTCAAAGCGTTACTGTACAAGCTTTACATTAAAACAAACATTACATAGTACAGAAGGAGCTGTCCTATGCAATACAGGTACCCTGGTTAAACCAGTGAAAATGGGAACATCAAATTATAGTAGAATATCCCAGCCGACTTCAAATATGGTAATGAGAACGTCACTTTATACTGACACCTAGTGGTCGAAATCGTGAATTGAAGAAGGT
Organism: Lepisosteus platostomus; assembly: GCF_059453375.1. Taxonomy (NCBI): domain Eukaryota; kingdom Metazoa; phylum Chordata; class Actinopteri; order Semionotiformes; family Lepisosteidae; genus Lepisosteus; species Lepisosteus platostomus. The sequence goes on from NC_142622.1 coordinate 10,916,215, forward strand.
GCTGCAGGACAAGAGTTCCTTTTCTGGGGTTTCTTCGGAAATGATCATTCCAGGTGCACTTATTTCACGGCTTCCAGCCTGTCATGAATTGCCTTCTTAATTATTATAGCTTAATTTCAGCCATGCACATCAAAGCCCAACTTTTTAAACATAGTTTAAGCAGTTCAATTTGATAAAAACATTTGCGATACTAGGGATGGTATTGCAACAAACGTTGTCTGGCAGCTAAGGTCCTGCCGGCATAAAACAACAGTTAACAGAGGTGTTATTATGAGAGTGATCTAATTGGAACTGGCTTTACTTGCAGTTATAATCTTTATCTGACCTCAAATTCGTTCATTTCATTTGGGTTCTGTTTTTAACTTAACCACGCATGAATAAAACAATTATTTCCGTGATTTCTAGGCAAGTACAAAGCATTGCTCTTTCACGAGATTTGACCTTCTGTCTCTATAAAGTAGCAGACTGTGACACCAAACCTCCCCCCAATAGATCTTTTTCAAGACTTTACAGTAGTGCAAAGGAAAACGGTGATCTACAGTACGTGCCTATCAGTGTTTCTCCCTTCTCATCGCATCGCTGCAACGTCACTCGAGGTTAGACTGCGATCCCAAAAGAGAATCCTCCACTTTCTTGAACTTCTGGAGCTGGACCTGCAGTTCCCAGTACTTCAGGTAAAGCCACATCAACCTGCCGTTCCTGCGCTTATCCGTATTCAGCCAGTCCGCACAGTGCCTGTCGTGCCTGAAAATGTCTCGGAGACCGGCTTCCAGTTTCAGCTCGGCGGCGATCGGGTCCGTGGCGGCTTTGACGAGCAGGTTCTTCTCCACCTCCAGCCGCCGGTCGCGGGGCAGCAGGACGCTGCAGTACGCGTCCTGCCTCTCGACCAGCGCCGCCTCCAGCTCCTCCAGCAGCAGCGCGGCCCTGCCCTGCCACTCCCTCTCCCTCTCCAGCGCCGCGCGGTACTGCACCCCCGCGGCGCCTGCGCGGGCGAGCTGCCTCCTCTCGGCCTCCAGGCCCTCGCGCTCCCGCCGCAGCCGCCCCCTCTCCTCCAGCAGCTGCTGGCTCTGGGACACCAGGGCCCGCCTGTAGCCCTGCACCCGGTGGCGCTCCTTCTCCAGCTCCACCTCCAGGAGAGCCGCCGACCGCCGGCTCTCCCCGAGCGCGTCCTTGTACTTCATCTCCAGATTGGCCGCGGCGGACTTCAGGGCCTCGTCGTGTCTCTCTTTCGCCTCTCCGATCTCCCTCTGGGACTCTCGGGTCCAGATCCACCCTGGGAGAGAACGCGACTGGCACGTCTTTACAGGAACAGCACCTGAACTTTCACAAGCTTTGACAAAACCCATTCGTCTCTTGATCAGGTTGGCCCCAGGCAAGAAAATGTGGGGCTACCTACCACATAGACACCCCCCACTGTCACGGCGAACAGCAAAGCTTATAAATACAGTGCAATCACTAACGATTCATACTAATAATAAATCATTTATTAAACCGGACAAACCAGTTGAGGTACAATGGCCTTTTTTGCTGTGCAATGGCAACCTGGCTCGAATCAATACTGAACAAAACAGTAAGAATAATAATTAACAATAATAATAATATTAGTTCAAGTAGGTGCGTCAGCATGCGTAGGCTGCAAAGGAACAAGTAAAGGTTTATTCCACGTTTAAAAGAGAGTAAAGAAACAACATTTCGGGTGTGGAGATAATAATATTATCATGTACTGTTAAAAGGCAGCGTTAACAAGCGCATGTTGTGAGGATTTGATATTCTGAGGAGCAGCACAGTGGCACTATGGGGTCCCGGGCTCAGTTCCTCATTCAGATTGATTCACTTCTAGGAAAACTGGCCCTGGGGCGTTTGTATTGGTGTCTGCCTCGAGATGGACTGGCGTCCCGCCCAGAGCGTATCCTGCCTTGTGCCCGTTGCATGCTGGGAACGGCTCCCCCACCCCGCGACCCTGAACTGGTTCATGTGGTGTTAGAACAATGGCTGGATGGATGATTCGCTCATACAAAGCTGGAAAGGTTACAGTCGAAGGCAAAGGCAAAGTAAAATGTCTGCAGCTCCCATAATGATGAGTGGTATTTTACTAGAAAGAATTGAATGTCAATTACTGCATGCACATGAAGAATAATCTGTGACAGGAAAATTCCTAGAAAGTTAAAGTGCAAAATGTACAAGACTGTGATTAGACCTGTACTACTATATGGAGCTGAATGCTTGGCAGTTGGAAAGAGGGAAGAGAACTTGATGAGAAGAACTGAAATGAGTTGAGATGGATTCTGCAGATTTCAATGAAGGATAAGATCAGAAATGAAGAAATCCGTAGACGATGTAGGGTGGTGGATGTGGTTGAGAAGATGGGAGAGGCGAGGTTACGGTGGTATGGACATATCATGAGGAGGGATGTTGAGGAAGTAACAAAGAGGGTAATGGAATTTGAGGTGGAAGGTAACAGAGGAAGAGGCAGGCCTAGAAAGAGATGGATGGATTGTGTGAGAAAAGATATGGAGGTATGTGAAGTGAGTGAGGAAGATGTGCTCGACAGAGACAAGTGGAGTAGAGCAACCAAAGCAGCTGACCCCAGGACAGTCTGGGACTAAGGCTGTCAAAAAGAAGAAGAAGAAGAAGAAGAAAAAGACATGAAGAAGACTCCAGCCCAGACAGGGTTTCAGCGAATGTGTCCATCTCTTTCATCTGCTACAGGGCGGCACGAGACCGGGCGCTTTCGGTCAGGAGGACGAACTCGGAGCTGTTACCGGCTCGCGCTCCTCGTTTAAATAAACGGGGATAAGGAAACCACTGAGACTAACCATCTCCTCCCAATATTCTTTATTTACAGGTTGGTAACAGTTTATTTGCTGTAAATAATATTTAATTCTTGTAAAATCCCCAGAAGTCATTACTCTATAACATACATTATATGTAGTGTTCGAGTTTCTTAAAATGATGTAGGAAAATGTGTAGAATTCGTCTTATGTAGCGGCGCAACCGGTAGTTTAAATGATCATTAACGTACTTAAACTTTGTTTCAGTTACAAATAAGATGCATTAGAAGAGGTTATTTAATTTTGTTTCTAATACTAAGTCAATTCTTCTTAGTTTAAATAAATGGAGGTAACGAGAAAGCACTGAAATAATTTGCAGGTACGACGATCCCATGTTTGTATTCGCTCGGACCCGTAATATCTGAAACCCCCTATTTTCAATAATGCATTCCCCTGCTATAAGAGGCATCTATGGAATACAGCTGATCCTGGACATTTAGAAACTGTTCACCACGAAGTCAGTTTTTCAAGTCAGTAATACATCGACAATGCGTAATAAGGCTGTCAAAGCAAACTGTGTGAAAAAACTGTAGACAAACCTGAAATTCACAGCAATGAACTTTATTGCATCCTGCAATGTTTTTGGCATTCTCTTTCACACAAGTACTGAATACTTACTAAAGGCAGCCAGGCCAAGCATTGGCACCAGAAGGGCATAATTCCACTTGTTCCCACCCCCGTCCCCCCTCTGGTCTGGTTGGATATTCCATCCCGGAGGGTCATTCAGATTGTTCATGGAGACGAGCTAGAGACAAGAGCACAGAGGCACTGAATAGTACAGAGGACGACATGAGGTCTCTGTAGCCCAGAAATCCCATCCTCCCAGAATTGATCTGGACTGGGTCACTAGAGAACGCCGAGGACTTCGGCATCCTGCGTGTACCCTGTAACTGCGGTTTGCCACTCTATAATAATATTAATTTATCAGTCATCATCGAGGAAACTTTAGCTTCCTTGCGGTCCTGTGTTTACGCACGACAAGATCTGTCATTTGGATGCGAGGAGTGTTCAGTTCGCTTCCTGAAATACTGCTAGCGGCGGTACGTGATGCACCCAAGTGCAGTTCACACTCTTCTACAGGTTAAGCAGATGTAACCGCACCAAATTAATCTGATGACATTGGTATCAACATTGTGAAAAGCTACTTTCCACAAGAGCTCTTATTTGCCATGCATACGAAATCCACAGCGTGCTGTATGTATATGAAGTCACACAAACATATACTTTATTAACTCACTAGCTATGAAAACGTGCAAACGTGAAAGTTGAAAATAATGTTCATTTCACTGTACCAGGACAGTACGGCACTATCAAACACGTATACACTCTGTGAGGACATACATGTGCAGAGAACGTGTGTGGCTTCTGTGCATTTTAAAATAATGTGGTCAATCTGACTATATAGCTGCATTCATCAATAATTCATATCTGATGTACAGCAAATGTATCCGTACACGTGCAAAAGCTTAAAGAAAAACCACTCACCTTGGAACTGAACTTACTCTGGAGTGCTTCCACTTTATACTGCTTGCAAACATTACACAACACTTTTTCTCTACGGACGCAGTTAGAAAAACATAGGGAGGTAACATATGACTACATGCCGTATCTTCAAGTAAAACATACATTATTACCTTATTAAGCAAAGCAGTTTTGTTATTAAAAATAGTCCTTTTCAGATGTCAGAAAGACTCATTTCATGGTAAGAATCTTTTCGTTAAGTAATTTTGGTTCAATGCGGGTACCCCCTCCGGCGTGCTCTAATTTTGGTACGTCCCAATGCGAGGCGGAAATCTTCCGCGTAGTGCCTATTTGCGCATGCGTAATTAGCACTTGATCCTGTCTGGACTGCCATGGCTGCGGTCTGCGCTGCTTCACGTCTTTTTGCGAGGAGGGTCGTGTCATCTAAAGCCGTGAGTGTCTGTCTTTTAATCGTGCTGCACACTAATTCGGTGTTGCTGTTGCTAACGTTTTGCGGACAGCTCTGTCTTTTCATAGCCGCCTGAGTTTCAGTTGCTGCTGCTGGCGCGGTTGTGTAAGCAGTAGTTCTTTATGTGGCCAGTGGGTTAAATAACCTTTTTGTTTCTCACCTCTAAAAGGAGTCGAGCAGCGAATAATGCTGTATTGGGTATTTCATGGTGTCTCATAAAATTTTTTGTGTCGTGATATTTTTCATGTTTATTTTTAGTTAGCCAGCATTTTAAAGCGGTATGTAAGTCTTTGAGTAGTGAAGGTCAATGTGAAAACGTTACAAAACAGTGTCGTATTTCTGTGCTACACTGTCGCAAATACTCTTGCCTACTCGGACGGATGGATAAGCGCTTTTATTTGGGCTTTGCAGTATTTTTTAGTTCTGTTATTTATTTTCAATTAACTGCTTAGCATTTCATTTAACAGTTTAAGTATTTGCCACTTTATGATGGACTGTTATCCAGAGGACGCAAGAAACTGAATTTGTTCGCAGAAGTTTTATGGCCTCTTTGTAAGGATTTATGTTTCGGCACATTTCTTTTAAGATTTAAGATCGTATGCTATGTTGTACCTTTTTCACGTTTTGTCTTCGAACATGACCTTTATTTTGCAGCCTTTACTTTTGAAAAGGTGCACAATCGCCCGTCTAGACCGCAGAGCTGAAAACTGTAGATTACATCTTTGACAGATTTTTCTAAGGATTTAGATCACTAATGAGTTTTTCTGTTTTTGTTTTTTAAGAATGTGTTTTTTTTTTTAAATAACCCATTCCAATTCAAACATTTGCAGTACTCTTTATTTAACTGTGTTTTTTGACGTTTTTATGGCTTGTTGTATTGTCAGTGGGTGTAATCATTAACTAGGCCTGTGGTTTTGATTAAACTTGTCATGGCTTTGGAAAGCTGTTGAACAAAATATTGTGTTAACAGATGTGTGAAATTCCAGTTAATCCTGTCTTTCGATTCTTTAATTTTGTTTCCCTTCTTGAAGACATTTCAAGTCTGCTGCTTAATAGAAAAGTCTTCTCACTCTGTCCCCAGCTCCCAGCAGTTTACCAAGGGAATTCTCGGAAGTTTCACTTCACTGTCTATGGGAAAAAGGAGAAAACTGCTAAAGTTTCCGATGCAGTAAGTTCATCATCTCTTCTCCTATTTCACACTGTAGCAGAAAACTAAGTTTTTAAATATGTGGTTCTAAATTAGCACTATATGTGTGTAATCCAATGCAGTGTTTATCTATGTAAAATAAGGTGTGAAATTGCAATTAGTCCATTGATAAAGAAGACAAAAGTGGCAGTAATTCTTTGTTGCTGTCGTCATGTAGTTCTTTTTTTAGTTACGTTACTTCAGTCACATTTCTCCAGGCTCAGTGCATGTTGTTCAGCTGTAGGTCTCCCTGACGATTGATCTAAGCTTGTGAGGTCTCTTCATGGTACCTGATCAGTAGGTGATCTCCTAAGACAAGTCCAGTCAGCACAAGCTTTATTTTAACCAGTCCCATGGAATGTAACTTGTGCACAGTCTAGATAGCAGGGTGTTGCATGGTTCATAGTTTTTTTGAATACGTAGCAAATGCATTTGGGTGGTTTACTTTTTTCTTCTTTTCAGATCTCCACTCAGTACCCAGTGGTAGACCATGACTTTGACGCAGTGGTTGTGGGAGCAGGTGGTGCCGGACTGAGAGCTGCTTTTGGCTTGTCGGAGGCTGGCTTCAACACTGCCTGCGTGACGAAGCTCTTTCCCACAAGATCCCATACAGTAGCAGCTCAGGTACAATCCACAAGTGGTACTCGGCTTTTTAAAACATACATGAATCCTTTAAATGGTCCTCTGAGCCAGTTTAAGGTAATAGATTTAGTCAAATTTATTATTGTATGTATTTATAAATGTATTTTTACAAGTGAATACCAGTTTGAAGGTACAGCTTTGGGGGGAAAAGGGAATAATTAGCATTTTCTAAACATGAGCGTCACATGCTCACTAGTCCACATAGTATTAGAATGTGCTCTGGCCCAGTGAGCTGTGGTGACTCCATTATGAACTTTAGCGTCATAAATTATTATTAAAAGCTAGATTTACCTGTGATAAGCGCTTTGGCAGTCCAAGGTTCATACCAAGGCGGCACTATGTAAAGTGTGGCACGATTGACTAAGCAGAGTCATTACTAGTAACATGAGCTTTTATGTTACAGCCACAAGGAGAGGGTTGCTTAGATAAATGAAAGGTGATTAAATTATTTCATACAGTGTACACACATTCTTTTAATTGTGGATTGTTTTTTTATGTTTAATAACAATACGTTCATAATTCTCTGCTTTACACAGATCTTAGTGATTGTATTGCAGAGTCCTTCAAACCTGGTCCTGTTGAGACCGATCCAGTTAGTTTTACGTGTTATCTGTGATTGATGATTGGCAACATCTGTGAATTATAGATAAATAAAGCCAGTAAAGAGAACTCTAGTCCTTGAGATACGAAAAGTGCTTAGATTTTAGTTCTAAATGTTTTCTAGATGACCTAATTTAACAAATTGCATGTCTATTGGAATTGTTCCATATCTTTAGAAATTTGTGATGTAATGGTGACATTAAAATACCTGCTGGATTGGACCTGTCCAGGACAAGGATTGGAGACACCTGCTCTGTTGTCATTTGTTCCTCCTGTCCAGGGTGGTATAAATGCAGCCCTGGGGAATATGGAAGAGGATGACTGGAGGTGGCACTTCTATGACACTGTAAAGGGATCAGATTGGTTGGGAGATCAGGATGCCATCCACTACATGACAGAACAGGCCCCAGCTGCAGTTATTGAGGTGAAGTACTTGGGGTTGTACTCTGCCTGGAAATCATAACAGTAGAGACATCAGGGCATGGGTGGTTTGGGCAGCTCAGAAGTGCTCCATTTTACAGAAGAGATTTACAGAAGCTTTACAGAAGCTTCCAAGCTCTATTGATGTTTCACTGAGGGTGTAGCTCCACCACACTGCAGTCCTATATACGATGAAGCAGCTATGGATACATCTTGGTTTTAAAGATAATGGAAGTAAAGTCTAGTTTAGAGTTTCTTTTTATTTGAAGAATACTTTCATTACCTCCCTGTAAAGTATATTGGTTCTGCATAACACCTGCTGTATCTGTTGCTTGGTTCTGCATAACATCTGCTGTATCCATTATTTATCATAGAATAGTTTGGGCAGTTCAAGCACATGATGTTTTAATGGCTGCTGAATCTCTACATTCTCTATCTGTGAGGGGATCCCAACACTGAGTCAAGCTGTGTTATGTCTTGTAGTTCTACTGAATAAGCAAGTACATCATCACTATTTATAATTCAGCTACATCATTAAAAATCCTTGGAAACTCTAGTATATGTGTAGAAAGATTCTAATTTAAGTTAACTTCTAATTGACATAGTCTTTTATTATAATAAATATTGTCTGTTGATTTTGCATTGTTGGTGTTTTTTTTCAATAGCACACAGTAATGTGCTTACCGTAGTGAAGCAAGTGAACGTGGTATTGTAGTGTGTTGTGAGGATTTAACTGAATGTGTTTCTCTGGCTTCCTTTGGATTAGCTGGAAAATTTTGGGATGCCGTTCAGTAGAACAGATGATGGGAGGATTTACCAACGTGCTTTCGGGGGGCAGAGTCTGCAGTTTGGGAAGGGAGGACAGGCTCACAGGTGCTGCTGTGTGGCGGACAGGACTGGGCACTCGCTGTTACACACACTCTATGGTCGGGTAAGAGCCTGTCTTGCTCTCACAGCTATCTTCCTAAAGCAATCTAAATTTAACTGCAACTACACAATCACAATTGAATAGTAGGTGCTGCTCAATGGGCAGTGGGATTGCAGTGGGGTACAAATTGTTCTTCACAAGCCCTGTCACACTGTTAGATGCAATACTGTAGGCATATTTTAGTGATGACGTTTTTCCTGCTGTTCTATTTTGATTATTTTTTCCTCTGGTGTCAGAGACCATTGCCCTGTGTTGTTTTCAGTGAGATAACTACTGAGTAACACTTCTACTGTCTTTAAATGCTGTAAAAGCCTAAGAAGAAGATACATGCAATTAAAATCTATTAGTTTGTCGTATAAATTCTGTTTTAATGAGAACCACTTAAATAGGGACGAAACATGATCATAAGAAAAAGCATAAGTAAAAGGCATTCATAGAGAATGTTTTCTGTTTAATCTGCCTCTGTGCTGCCTTCAAACCTGATTTTATTTCCAGTCTCTAAGGTATGACACCAGCTATTTTGTGGAGTACTTTGCTTTGGATTTGCTTATGGAAAATGGAGAATGCAAGGGAGTAATAGCTCTTTGCATGGAAGATGGATCAATTCACCGTTTGAGAGCGAAGAACACAGTCATTGCCACCGGGTACGTACTGCAGCAGTCTCCTAAAAGCTACTGAAGGAGTCATCCTTTCCAATTATTGCAAAAACCTGTCCAAACTCTGACGATAATGTTTTTGGTCTAGCAACATCTTTGCAGTGCCTTTCACTACGTCTGGCTTGAGTAATAGTCAGTTAAGCTGCTGAAAATATTTTTTTTTAAGTGAAGCTTCTGAGATGCTGAGCCAGTGAAGGTACAGTACTTGTTTAGAGCACGGGTTGAGGCCTATAACGCAGAAGACTCTGGTTCAAGCTTTCCTAACTAGGAAGGAAAAAATAGAACAATAGAATAGAAATAGAAAATGACTAATTTCTTTTCTCTCCTGTGTACAAATAAAAAATGTACACTCAAAATTTGAAAGGAATGTAGGCCTTTAACACTGAAAATCATTGGCTTGTGTCTATTATCATAATTACACAGGAATAAAAAGTCCCTTTTAATTTTTATGCGATATGTATTCTGCACCCATCTTCAAAAATATAGCCAAGGGGACAGTTTTGTGCGTAGTGTTTGGTTCGGGGAAGTTTAGGTTTGAGCCTTTTGGTTTTGTCTTCCTTTTACCCAGGGGCTATGGCCGAACGTTTTTCAGCTGCACCTCGGCCCACACCAGCACAGGTGATGGCAATGCAATGGTCACCAGGGCTGGCTTGCCATGCCAGGACTTGGAGTTTGTGCAGTTCCACCCTACAGGTGAGGATGATCTCCTCTGTGCGTTTCTCACTTCATAGGATCTGGCTTCCACTAGGCAAACAGAATGGATTTACAAACGAATAGTGTTTTACTTTGGTTCCTGTTAATCTTCTGAATGAAGACTAAATTAGTTGTTGTTTTTTCATTCTTTGGAATAATTTTGCTTTGTCCCCTCTTAATTCACTGTTTTTCTCTCCCTGTGTTTTTTTTTCATGTTAAAACGGTAGGTATTTATGGAGCAGGGTGTCTGATCACTGAGGGCTGCCGGGGTGAGGGAGGTATTCTCATCAACAGCGAGGGGGAGAGATTCATGGAGCGTTATGCCCCGGTTGCGAAGGATCTGGCCTCCCGAGATGTCGTGTCCCGGGCGATGACAATCGAAATCCGTGAAGGAAGGTTTGTATCTCAGTGTTGAGAGAGCTCCTGCCCTTCGTGCCATTTGAAGATGTTCATTTCTGTCACAGGTTAATCAATTTCTGCCTGCCGTAATATATAGAGCTCCAATTCTTTATTTTCAATTAGCTGCTCCCACCTATGTGGACTTTGAAACAGGAGTTCACTCTCAAATAGGTGAGCTAATGTGGCCCAGTTCATACACTTTATAAACAGTCTAGTTAAACACATGGTAAGTATCAGAAAAAATAAGACCATTGAAATATTTTTAATATGCATTTTTGGTGAGATCTTAGACGAGTTACAGTTATTCAGCTGATTTAACTGCTAATAACTTCCTATAGCAATCCCACATATGTCTGAATATAAGCTTTGGAAAAGCTTATTAAAACGCTTTATAAACTCTTTATAGGCAGATGGCATGGTGGCACTAGATCAAAAAAGAGTGAGATTCAACTTGAAACTTGGAAACTTGATTGAACTTGATTTTGACTTGAAAAAACAAATACTGAAGTACAGCTAAATCAATGGTATGTTTCTGTGAGAGAATACATAGTAAGCTTCCATGCACATCATGAAACTCCACCCTTCTCCTTTTCTCTGTGCTGCCATTTGGGCTGATGGTAGCAGTTTTTGTGGCAGTGCCTTGATTCTTAGCACTTCCAGCCCTCCATTCCTTTTCTGGAATCTAAGCAGTTTATTTAATTATATTTCCCCGCTAAGAGAGCCTTACAGTAGTAATGACTGCATGAAAAATGCAATGATAATCTGCACAATAATGTTCGCCTGTCAGCCTCGGTGAAAAAGAAGTGCAGTGACCGATTCAGGCTAACGAAGAGAATTGAAGTACGAATAAATAATGGAAAACTAAATAAAGCAACATAAGATTTCAAGATGATCAGCAGAGTTGGCAAATGGCAACATTGCTGTAAAAGATTATGGTAGTAAGTGTTACATAGTGACACCTGTCTGTACAAACCATAATGTTTGCTTGCTTTTATTGCAGTTTTAGAACTGTTAGAGGTGTTTAGTGCTCTGGTATTCATTGTTCTGTACTACCCATTTTATGTTGTTGTGTTTTGTTGTATTGTAATCAATATTACTATTTAATGCTTTGTAATGTACTGTGCGCATTATGTGAAAGTGATGTCTACCGTACCGTGCACGTCCCGAGAGAGCAGTGCAAATACAAATCCCTATGTACGTGTACATATGGCATATCCACCATGATGGTTTTCAATGGGAGGTGTCGGAGGTCTCCTTTTGATATGATGTGTCCCTCCTGTACGTCTCTCTTCACAAATCTCTGCGCTCTGCCTTTGTCCTTCCAGAGGCTGTGGCCCTGACAAGGACCACGTGTACCTGCAGCTGCACCACCTCCCCCCGCAGCAGCTTGCCACCCGCCTGCCGGGGATCTCTGAGACAGCCATGATTTTTGCAGGTGTCGATGTTACTAAGGAGCCTATCCCTGTCCTCCCTACAGTCCACTACAACATGGGGGGAATCCCAACCAACTACAAGGGCCAGGTGGGCACCACAGACTCCCGTCACCGCCTTCTGTAGAATAATCTACACTAGCACTTGTCCAGTTTCCCTTCTTGCAAAATGAAGGCAGAATAAAAATGTGCTGCAGTAGGAACTTGAGGTTAGCAGAAGATGGAAACATAATTCAGTTTCTCTGTTGTGTTGGTTTGTGTTCACCATGTGTAAAAATTCCTTTTTAAACTTAATACCCCAAAATGTGCTTCCCAGTAGTTGATAGTTTTTATCCACATTTTAGGGAGTTAAGTGAACTGGAGCTGCTTTTTAAAAAAAATTGTATTGAGTGTCTACTTTACGGCTAAGCACGGTCTTGCTGTTTTAGGTCATTACTCACAAGGACGGCGAAGATAAGGTTGTCCCTGGACTCTATGCTTGTGGAGAAGCTGCCAGTGCATCCGTCCATGGAGCCAACCGACTGGGCGCAAACTCTCTCCTAGACCTGGTGGTGTTTGGTCGGGCCTGTGCTCTGACCATAGCTGAGACTTGCAAGCCTGGTATGACTAAAGAATTACTGTGTGTGTCAGACCTAGGTGTGGGGCGCCATAACGGGGGTCTTGGAAAGACAGGCACACAGATGCAGGTGTAAAGTAAAAGCACTGCTGCTTTTGTTGCCAACCCTCCTCCGAATTGTAGTTGAACTTTAACAAACCTTTAGAAACATAGCTACATAGCCAAGTAGCTAAGGTTCATACCAGCTTTCTTTTTAATTCAGTGCTCTGACCCTTCCCAAAATTCACGAGTTCCATGGTTGGGTGGAACTCCTCCTTCTTCTGGTACAGGTGCATAACAGCGGATCTGCTCTCTTCTCATAGGGCAGGTGTTGACTGACCCTGGAAACCTCAGCTTCTGGGCTTGAAGTATCACATGACCCATTGGTCAGGTGATGGAGGATGCTAGGTCATCCCTCATTGCTCTCTGGACAGTGTGGTTCACACAAGAACCTTCATCTGCTCCTCATCTACTGCTCTCACACTTTGTACCTTGCAGCCTTCTTTCACACATGTTTATTTAAGTAAAGATCCATTTTTAGCATATTATTATTCAAGAATCTTAAAATGTGTAGTGATTAAGTATATTAGTCTGTCTTATTTTTGGATTATTATAGGAGAAACTCTTCCATCACTCAAGCCAAATGCTGGAGAGGAGTCTGTGGCCAATCTTGACAAAGTGAGATTTGCAAATGGCAGCACCAGAACTTCGGAAATCAGGCTTAATATGCAAAAGGTGTGTAGCTGTAATAATGAGAAATATATTTTTTCGTTGAAATGATTTGTTTTTCAAATCAGAAGTCTATGGAATGAACTTTTTCAACTCCTGTCAGGATTCTGAGTTAAACTCAGAGAACACTTCTCTTTTCTGTTCTTTTTGCCTCTTTTTCAGTGCAGGACATTCTTTTGATTTTTAGAACGCACCCATTAGCTCTTCTAAGAACTAATACTAAAGCAGCAACATCTTTTTTGCATTGAGTGTGACTAAAATCCTGTGCACTATCTAAATGAGGGTTTATGAAAACACTGTAAAATATAATAATGTTTGCCTTTTTTATTGCTTATTTTACTTTTTTTTATTGCTTCCCTACAGAGTCTAAAAATGAAAATATCAACATGATCATCCATTTTTACAAGTAGCTTTTTTAAAAAAATGTCTTTGAATAAGAAGTGTTATTGTTAAACATTAGAATAGTTTTGCTAATGTGTGCTGACAGGTCATTGTTGTTGCACCACTGCCTTCAGAAAGGATATTGAACTAGTTGCTAAATACTATGAATTACCATGGCAAAATGTAATTAAGATTACAAATCCCACGAATACCTTTTGACAGGAATGGGCTTGTAATATGGTTCTGAAACTATAAATGTATAAATTTTCTTCTTACAATATCAAATATGAGATGTAGTCAATATAATTTCTTATAGAAAAGAAAGCTCTTCTTAAGGACATTGCTGGATCCGTGTTAAAATCCAGGGTGCAGTAATTTTGTGTTGAGGATGAACTGTAGTTCTCGTCCTAGCCCTGTGGTTGCTGTGTGAGTGAAGTCTGTGCCTGTGCTCTTTGCTCAGACAATGCAGGCTCATGCTGCAGTGTTCCGTACTGGCCCGGTCCTCAAAGAAGGCTGTGAGAAACTGGATGCTGTCTTCAAAAGTATGGATGACATCAAGACCTTTGACAGAGGTATGTTTCATTTTGCAAGGGGCTTGTTGAATTATGTAGGCTAAACGCTTCTCTCGGCTTCCGTTACTGGAAAGATACGCTTTTCGCCCTGTTTTTTTTATTTCTTAGATTAAACTTTGGCATTCATATTCTGATACCTTTGTTGGTATGATGATTAGTTTTACCTCTGCTGAAGTACCAGACAGTGCTGTCCACTTATTGCTGATATTTCCATTAAAGCCTTTGCTGTTTCCCCTTCAGGACAATGAGGAAATCTCTTAGATGTACAAAAAATGGCACAGAAAAGTTTGTCAATGTGGAGATGATAATTATGTAATATTCCGCCTTGTACTTTTGAAACCTTTTGAAGGTTTAGTAGGTTTTCCTGCTTAAAATCAAGACAACATCACATAGCGTGGCAAACAAAAACTAATCTTTGCTAAGGCAGTATCCAGATTCACAGAGCAATTAATTTCATGGGGACAATTGGGTATACTACTGTAATTTGCCTTACACATATGTACTGTATATACTGTTTACTATATTTTGGACTCAGCTGTGCCACACAACAATTTCAGACCTGCAGTGCCACCCATCAGAAGCAGCAATTGAGAAAGTAGTAAAAATCCATTAGTGGATTACATCAGATCCATTTCTACTCCTTAAAGGAAACCTAATGAAAATTAACCAAATGAGAGTGCAGTGTCCACAGGAATAAGGTCATAGGTACATAAACACAACAATACATAGAATCAGTATTTATCCAGATGGGGATTGAAATGGAGCCAAGACTATGTAGCCAGATGAGAGTTTGAAACCATCTAATATTCATTGCAAAATGCAGCAAATGTGCAGTTGATTCAGCAGACACACTATTAGCTTGTGAATTTCACACGAGATCCTTTATTGATAAAATGTTAATTGGCGTAATGATTTTACCAAGAAAGTCAGCATACCTGCTCCTAAACACATTTTATTCAGTATGAATTATCTAGTGAATGTTTGTGAATTTAATAGTTATAAAGGAAGTTTTATTGGATGCTTAGTATATTACAACATTATCTGCTGTTCTACCTCAGTTACGCTCATGTCTGTAATTCTTTACTAAATATTAAAAAATTCATGTAGGTTAATCATTTTGAGTTTCTAGTTAATAGATTTTTGTCCTAATTTAGGAATCCTTTCATGTTGAAATGTTACCCATAGCTGGTGGATTTTCTATCTTGGCTCTGGATGTGGTCACAGATCCAGTTTAAAATAATTTTCTTTTTTAGTTTTCTTTTCTTTGATTCTGAAGCTTTGAGACTCTCTGTTATGGCTGTTTGAGGGATGAAATTTAGGGTCTATGTGGTGTTTTTTTAGACAATTTACTGGTGGTGAGCTTTGGGAACATTGTTTTATTTCCATTTCTACCAGCTTTTGTCCGCATTGATTAGAAGAGTTAACTTAAATCCCTTCTCCAGTGGTTTGATTTTCAGATTTACGTCATCAATATACACTTCTAATGTTTACTTGAGCATCAGTCCTGGGAACAGGATTTAAATATTCAGACATCTGATTATCTATAGAATGTGTTTTTCTCTCTAATATATTCGTTTTCCCTAGGTTTTGTTTAAAATGGTCCACTATTTCAATTTATGTAAAGACAGTTTGGCCAGGGAAATGTCCTTCAACATTTGTACACAAGTTCTTTCTGAACCTCTGTTTATATTTTCATTTTACAGACAAAAGTAGAGATCAGCTGCCATTAGAAAAGATCATACAGCTTGAGTAAGAGTCTGATCCTACCTTCAAGTAAATTTGGACTTGATGCATCAGGGCACAGACGCGTATAGAAATGTGGGAGACGATATTTTGTAGCTCAGTGACAGATACTGTAACTGTATCAATCAAGGAAGCCATATCTGAACACTAGGCATATTCCATGGAGCTTATAATAAACCTAAGTCCCAGTGTAATAAAGCGTGCTGCTGAGTTGGTGTGTAGAGATGGTGGGATTTAAACAAGAAGCAGTTTTTCTTTGACATTAGAGGGACATTGCTGATTGGGTTGAATGACGGAGGGGGTGTTCTGTGTCCTCAGGCATTGTGTGGAACACGGATCTGGTGGAGACTCTGGAGCTGCAGAATCTCATGCTGAATGCGCTGCAGACCATCAACTCAGCTGAGGCTCGCGAGGAGAGCCGGGGGGCACATGCCAGGGAAGACTTCAAGGTGCGCTGCCTGTATTTCAGAACCAGACCGCCAACGGGGACGCTGCCAGATCCCATATATACCCACAGACACCACAGGGCCTGGTTGGATTAACAAGACCACATTCTGGAACAGGGCTCAGGTCTTGATCTTGACCTCTCTTGTGCTGAAGTAAACGGTTTAGGGCTTAATATGAGCTCCAATTCTGAGAAATTTCTTCTGTAGAAACATGTAGACACACATAGAACCACATTTTACTTAAATGGGAAGAGGTATGCAAATGCTATTTAACAAAATATAAGTTACATATAACTGACGGATGAGTTTGATATTTCCAGCGTTGCAATGATAACAGTGTGACTATGCTATGTTTGAAAAACAATCACTGTGTGATTGTTTAATTTTTCTGATTGAGATGGGTGATCACTACTCATTTTGTTAACAAGTATATGTTGACTTTCAGGACCGCATTGATGAGTATGACTACAAGAAACCACTGCAAGGACAGCAGAAGAAGCCATTCAGTGAGCACTGGAGAAAGCACACTTTGTCATATGTGGATTCCTCTGGGAAGGTAAAGTAATATTGCTGCCTGGGTTCAGAATTGACCCCAGGTTCAAATCTGGAGTGCTGTCTGTGTGGAGCTTCCACTTTCTCCTTGTGTTCATGTGGGTGTCCTCCAGGTGCTCCAGTTTCCTCCCACAGTCTAAAGACATACTGGAAGGTTAAATGGCTTCTGGGAATATTGGTCCTGGTGGGAGTGTGCGCACGTGTCTGTTCTATGTGTGTCCTGTGATGGACTGGTGTCCATTCCGGGGTGTCCTTCCTTGCGCTTGTTGCTTTCTGAGTTTGGCCCTGGCAACCTAGGATTGGATGAAGTGGTTAGAAAAGGAATTGATGGGTCTGGAAACGTGCTGGTTCCAAAGCCTGGTAATTCATTAATTTGGAGATGAGATGTATAAAGCACTTTTTCACATCTCGGCTTGCAACTGCAAACCCTGCAGCAGCACACGGGAGAATGAGGAACCGTAGGCAGACTTGTTCCACCCCCCGGTACCTTAGAGCTGCTCATCTTTTAACTCGTCGCAGGCAGCACTGCCTGAACCAGACGTTCTGCGCCTGATTGAGGGACAAGTGCGCCCTCCCTGACAGCAACATTTTAGAGTTTCGGTTTTAGATATAATTAACTATTTACATTATGCCATCACAGATGTGAGGTTAGATATGGCAATATAATTAGTAAAAACACAGCAAACGGTTAATAATCCACACAAAAAGATGAGAAAGATCTTGTTTCATAGATTAAAATCAGGTCTCAATGGGGTCATAAATTTTAATCCATGGCTTGCCAGTATTTGCTAAACCTCTTTGCCTACAAGAGGAAAAAAAATGATTTTCTTTTC
The DNA here is from genome assembly GCF_059453375.1 of Lepisosteus platostomus. Taxonomy (NCBI): domain Eukaryota; kingdom Metazoa; phylum Chordata; class Actinopteri; order Semionotiformes; family Lepisosteidae; genus Lepisosteus; species Lepisosteus platostomus. The sequence goes on from NC_142622.1 coordinate 10,933,781, forward strand.
ATAATTTGAATCTCCTTCACAACACTGATCCATTGTTCAGATCTTGGGGGTTCTTTAGTACACCATTTTCTTGCGATTTTCTTTCTGGCTGCTAAAAGAATTAGTATATGTATATCAGACTAGTATGTGTCTATCCTTACATTGATTATTTCTGGGTAAAATTGTTGTTCTTGGCTGCGTTGAGTTTTACTATAACTTCCCTTCCATACCTCTGTTTCAGGTGACTCTTGAATACCGGCCAGTGATTGACCATTCTCTGAGTGAGGAGGAGTGCTCCTCCATTCCACCTGCTATTCGCTCCTACTAGGCTGCCGGAATGACATGTTACATGCCTACATTTAAATTATAATAGGCTTTTGGCAATATTCATGTGAACACAGTTCTTTTGTGTACTATACTGGATAATACTACCTGGTATTTGTGTTCTTGGCTAAAAGGTTTTTTGTATTTTGTTCAAACACAATGGCTAAATGTCTGTTTTTGATTTCTAAATCATTCTTGTTCTTGGAGGAAGATTCAGGTTTTGCTGACTTTCAAGGAACATTTAGAGCAGGCTTGGTTTAAAAAGATAATGGTGTCAAGCTCATCTTTAGTTGTAAATAACATTTTTCACTCATTTGTATGTTCAAGTGGCCTTAATAGCACAAAATGCGTTTAAAGTTCTGTATTGCATGTTTAAAGCTGGCACGATTTATTTAAAATCTTAATAAAGGGCACCCGGAAGAACTTCTTAGTGTCATGTTCTTTAAGAGTGTAATTGGAATGTCTGTCAACTCTGGGAGAGACTAAGCGTTTCTGCAGCCAAAACAAGGAAGAATTAGCGACCAATCGGTTAATCATGTCGACCTGAGTCCCAACCAAGGATCCAGGCCTGGATGTTGAGGTCCAGCCAGTCCTGCTGAATTGAAGTGCCAATCTGACAGCGACCTCCCTGCGACATTGAAGCGAATAGCCGCAGCGCGCACCGTAGCTGAGATGCGAGAGAGAGAGCTGAGATCCTACAACCGTCTGACAGTCTGTGGAAGTCGTCAGCAGTGCTGTTTGCAAAGAAAGACAGCAGATGGAGACTCTGCGTGGACTATTAAAAGATGAATGCTCTGACCCAGAAAGATTCCTACCGCTGCATCGGATGAGTTCTTGGATCTGCTCTCTGGGTTGTCTTGGTTCTCATCCTTGGATCTGGAAAGTGGCTACTGGCAGGTTGAGCGGATGCCGGCCGTGTGGCCCAAGACGGCTTTCTCAACAGGCCAGGGGCTGTGGTGATTCAAGGTCATGCCTTTCGGCCTTTGCAATGAACCTCTGATGGACTGGGGTCCTGACGTCGATACCTCCCTCCATCCTACTTCCTACTTAACATCCTATCCTCCTACTTCCATTATCTTTAATAAGGTTTGCCCATAACTACTTCATCACATTGCTGCTAAACTCTCAGTGGAACAGCAATCCATTGCAAGGCATGCAAACATCAAGACAATTTAGCGACACCTTTTAGACCGACACGTCTTTGAAAACAGCTACCCCCCCAAAATCAAAACATGAACCCAAGAACTGTGAAGCAGCATCAACTGTTGCCACACTGCCTTCTCATTATGCATAGAAAGAAATCCTATTCATCTATTTACGAACAGCTTCTCCTTATTCAGAGTTGCGGGGGAGCTGGAGCTGGTCCCAGCCAGCAATGGGTGCAAGGTGGAGTACACCCTGGATGGGGCACCGGTCCACCACGGGGATCATGCAAGCAAAACACTGCACACAACCATGTCAGGGCCGGTTTTTCCAGAAGCCAATTAAATGTCTCTGGGTTGCGGGAGCACCTGGAGAAAACCCACATGAATCCAAGGAGAACATACAAACTCCACACAGATAGTACCCCAGGTCCAGAATTGAACCCAGGGCCCCAGTGCTGCAAGGCGGCTATGCTAACTACTAATCATAACTCATGATTAATAAATTTTGAGAGATTTTCAGTGATACAGTATCATGTACAGTTTTCAACACACAGGAAGAAGAAAAAACTACATATAGATAGCAACATAGTTTTACTTACACATACTGTAAGATCAATCACTTTTGTCTTTTCTATCAATGGATTAATTTTAGGTCACTTTTGTCTTTTCTGTCAAGGGATTAATTTTGCAATTTTTCAAACAAATATATTCCGTTTTGCAGCTCATCTGACATACAGATAAATGTACTGCATTGCATGATACACGTATAGTGTAAAATGTTGAGCCATATATCCAGAGCACGTAGGGGTTATAGATGTTTGACCACCAACTGTCAGTTCTAAAGAGGTGTGTTCTACAGTCAATAGTGAATTTAATTTTTGTATACTCAATTACAAGCACATATAACTTTCTGAAAGTGCTTAACAATTACTTTGCCCAGTTATGCATCTCTTTTACTTGGAAGCTTCTGTAAATCTCTGCCATGTGGCACCTCTGAGCTGACCAAACCGTCCATGCCCTGAAGTAGTAGTAATAATAATTCCTTATGCTTATATAGCACTTTTCTGGACTCTCCACTCAAAGCGCTTTACAGGTAATGGGGACTCCCCTCCACCACCACCAATGTGCAGCCCCACCTGGATGGTGCGACAGCAGCCATAGTGAACCAGAACGCTCACCACACATCAGCCATCAGTGGGGAGGAGAGCAGAGTGATGAAGCCAGTTCATAGAGGGGGATTATTAGGAGGCCATGATTGGTAAAGGCCAACACACCAGGGTAACACCCCTACTCTTTTAGAGAAACACCCTGGGATGTTTTAAAGACCACAGAGAGTCAAGGTTTCAGTTTTATTTGAAGGAAAGCACCTTTTTACATTATTGTGTCCCCGTCACTACACTGGGTCATTAGGACCCACACAGACCGCAAGGTGAGCGCCTCCTACTGGCCCCCACTAACACCTCTTCCAGAAGCAACCTTAGTTTTTCCCAGGAGGTCTCCCAACCAGGTACTGGTTGTCAGTTGTGAGCTGCAGGATGATAAAGAATGTTGTTTGTAAAACTGATATTATTAAAGCAAAACCAGCTTTAAGAGTAAACTATTGAATGGAGCATCCAGTAAATGTCTAAAGCATGCAGTGACCATTTCTAAATCCCTTTATAATACTCCAGGAGTGCCAACACCAAGTGTCAATCAAAGGTGTTTTAAAAAAAAACACTTTATTTAGTAATATAAGTATTTTTCAGTTTCTTAAGAAACCTTAGAATCCTATATATATCTAAGAAATTAATGAATTCTTTAAATGATGACTCAGGTTAGAAACACAATTAGAAAACATTAGAATTCCCTCCAGGAATTCACTATCTATTAATAGTCATTTGATTTCTTACTTTGGGATGAGAATTTGAGCCACATTTTATCTGATTACTTGTATCAAATGCTCACATCTTATCAGTTTATCATTTATCTTGAAATGTACCCACCCATTCACTGTTAGAAAGTAGCTTATTCCTGTCAACAATTAATTACATAAATAAGCAATGTTTTTCTTTCATGGTGACAACCAAATAAATGTACAATGATTAATATAGCATGTGTATCGAGAAATGAGTTTTAAGGATTGACCAGAATGTGATGTCCAGCAGTAAAACACATGTTCTACGTGCAGTAGGACAAATGGCCATTTGGATTCGTTTGGATTTCTGATCCTGATACCCAACAGGCCCTGACAAGTCAAGTTAACATACCACTGCTTTCTTGCTTTGAGTGGAAGTAGGTGTGGAGACAGCATTGGATCATTTCATATATGCCTGCTCATTTGAAACTCTCTTGCTGTGGGTAAGTGAGAACATTTTTCTTTACGTTGCATGTTTAAGGCTTGTTACTTTAAAGAAAAAAAGGAGTGCAAATCGAGATGAGGTTTTTCTGGGAATCGCCCAAAAAAGTGTACTTCATTTTCCTTCACTACTCTTTTTATAATCTTTTTTTTAAGGTGGGGATAAAAAATGTAATGTTCTGCTTTATTTTTTACCAGCTGATTGTGCTGCTCAAGCTGCATCCTAGCAGAGCTTTAACATATTCACATGTATTTTATTGGATTCACAGGGGTGTTAGATTTTCACTGAACTTTGTTCGAGAATGAAAACCCACTTTTCATTCACTAAATGTCAGTGACGTTAGGAAACAATGATTAGTTGATTATGTGCACTTTTCTGCTTTTCTTTTCTATATCAAATGGAAATTTTTAAAACCCACTGCCTTCATTTGGCAAAAACGGATTTTAAAGTTTCTTGAACGTGTGTTTTGATGCAGTTTGCTGGAGCGTAACTCTTTAGTGATGTTTAACTGCGTCACATTGGTGCCTTTTTCTGCATTTTCAAGGGTCTGGCAATGTATCTTTTTTTCTCTAAACTTTGAAGCTTTTAAAGAGTAGAAACTATACTCCAACTCTGTCGATGTACCTATGAACAGCCTCAGGTATTACAAAAATAAAGACACACCCTCCAGTTTGCAGCTGCAGATCAGGTTTTTTTTTAGTTTCATATCAGGATAAAATGTAGGTTCTGAAGATTGAATTACATAAAGCACAGGATGCCTAATTTTCTCATGAATGAATCAAGGGAACAGGTATTTTTAGGACCCTGTAATTTTTTATTAGAATCATAACCATGCTAAATCTATCTTTGGTGAAAAAATTAAAAAATGCATATATAAAGCACTCTTTGTAAATGGAAACTACATTTTATTTCTTATTTTTAAAAAAATTATAAATGTCTCATATTAACGGAGCTTAAATTTCTAAATATTTGGTTTCTTTATCATTTTTCATAATTCCCATTTTATTTTCTTGTTTATGATCACCCCTTGCTGATCATGGTGGCACAGTAGTTAGTATTGCTACCTTGCAGCACCTGGGCCCTAGGTTCAATTCCAGATCTGGGGTGCTGTCTGTGTGGAGTTTGCATGTTCTCCCTGTGTTCTTGTGGTTTTCCTCCAGGTGCTCCAGTTTCCTCCCACAGTCCAAAGACATACTGGTAGGTTAATTGGTTTCGGGTAAATTAGGCCCTCGCGTTTGCCTGTGTGTCTGCCCTGTAATAAACTGACATATTGTCTAGGGTACCCCACCTTGAACCCCTTGCTTGCTGGGATAGACTCCAGATCCCCCACAACCCTGAATTGGAAGAAGTGGTTAGGAAACAGCAGGAAGTGGATGGATAATGTCTTATTTACTTTGCAGTTGAAGACTGTTGAAGTTGAAGAAGGCTTTTTTCAAGTCTGATGTCATAATTCCATTTGTCTTCTTCTCATTTCTCTTTTCATGTCAATTGTCAATGTACCCTTGATGAATGGATTTTAAAATATAAATTTAGAACTTTAAAATAACATTTTAAAACAGAGATGCACTGTTAAACACTGGGTACATTTAAATGCAAAAAGCGCAGCATTATCTCAGTAATCAAAAAAACATTTCCCAGGGCTGAAAAACAATTTTATTTAAAAAAAATCTTTGTTTCGTGCAATGTCAAGCTCTGTTAGTCATGCGATACATAAAACACGCTTTAAGGAGCTTAGCTTCGGGTCATCAAGCAGTAATGAGGTGCTGAATAGTTTAAGCTAACCATGATAGGTCATGAACAATGAACGATGTCAACATTTTTTAGAAAAAAATCCAGTATATTTAGGTGCAGTAACTATTGTCAGGTCAGTACAGTGTTTCTTTGTGCTCACAGTTCAAAACATCCTTTTCCGCAGCCTGGATTAGGCCACTGGTAAAGGATACATCACGCCAGGGACAACAGAGATACCAGCTCTGTCTGTGTTTTCATCATGAAAGACCTTCTCAAGACTGCCTTCCTGCTGTGGACCCTGCAATTGTCCGTGCAAGATCCAGCTGCTGAAAACCTGGTCTTAAGACCAGGAAATGTCAATGGTGAGGAATTATTAACCACAGGAGCATGTAGAACCTCTTAAAATCGAAGGCACCAATCCAGTATTTCTAAAAATGAAAAGTAGAGTAGAGAATAGAGAAGCCTTTCTCTCCCCCAGTCAATTTTAAAACACAATAGTGCATGAAGTATGCACTGTTGATAAGCTGTTTTCTGCACTGACATAATGCACAGTTAATAAATCTGATTGCCCCTTTGAAATTTGAATATTTTCACTGACTTGCCATAATATGTTTCTGCTGTTCTACTGATGTTATCCTAATTATTTGTGTACAGTAATGTGCAAGTGGATTAAAATCTGTGATTTTTGATAAGTGATCCATAAAACTTCAAAACCCTGGAATTGAAAACCCTGTAAAATGAAAAAATGAACTAATTCCCATGTTTCCTGTAGGGGAATACAAAACCAGAGGTAAAGAGCATGGGATTTCTTTTTAGATAAATTGTTTTTAGGAAAAATAACTCTTATTTGTTTTGCCAAAGCGAGCTAGAGCTTGCAGTCCTGGTCTTCAGTTTCCTCAGAAAATGAGCGTATTCCCACAAGGAAATGCATTCCTTCTGGGGCTGTTTGGACTCGCTTGGCCCAGTTCTCCCAGCCTCCCCCTATGAACTAACGGGTGTTTTATTCCTCAGGCCACACTACTTAAACCCTGCTCTGCACTGAGACAGAGTTCTGTCATTGAGCTACCTTCTGTACCGGGTACTGCGCTCAGCATTACCAACCTGCCTCCCCGAAGTACACTCGGCCTGATCCTGCCCAGAGGATTCCCAGTCTGTCCTGACCCTCTTCTGTTCATCAGCACTGGACCAGTGGCACAGTTCCCTGCCAGTATTTCTGTACAGCGGTGCAGCCACCTGTCTCCATCTGCCCTGCCAGCTGCGTTTGCCTTCCCCTTCCCTCCGAACCCCGTCTCCATTCAGCTTCCACGTTCTCTGCCAGCTTCTGTCCACCAGCCCAGTTCGGCTATCTCCGCCTGCCTCCGACTCCCTCCGAGCCCTCACTGGGCTATTGCACTTGGGTCATCAGCTAGCCACGTGGTAACACTGTTGGGTCGCTTTAATGTTATTTTACTCCCTTATCCTATTAGATTTAAAACGTACCAGTTTCGTTACCTTACAATATGTCTTATATAATTTTCAATTAGCTGTAAAATGAATTGCAGGGTTGGATCGTGCCTGAAATTAATGCTTTTCTGTGTGTGCTCGAATGTTGTTGAATTCTGGCCCTTTTGCTCCCTTTTGTGCTCCCTGCCATCAGTCTCATGCCAGTGTCCCTGCCCCTCGCTCTCCTGCAGGAATGCAGGACTGCCCCATCAACGTGTACTTCACCATCGACACTTCGGAGAGCGTCGCCCTCAAAGAGTACCCATGGGGCAGCCAGGTCGAGGAGCTGAAGGTCTTCCTGAGGATGTTTGTGCAGAAGCTGCAGTCCACCACCCTGCTAGCCAAGCAGGTCCAGTGGTCCTATGGCGGGCTGCACTTCTCCGACCGGGTGGAAGTCTTCAGTCAGGTCACCAGTGAAGCTTCCATCTTCCTGGCCAGGGTGAACGCTATTAGCTACATCGGCAGGGGGACCTTCATCGACTGCGCCTTGAGGAACATGACCGAGCAGGTGCAGAGAGGAATGCTGGGAAGCAGGCATCGCCTGCAGTTTGCCGTGGTCCTGACGGATGGCCACATCACAGGAAGCCCCTGTGGAGGGGTCCAGCAAGCCGCGGAGGCCGCCAAGGCTGCTGGGATCAAGATCTTCGTCGTGGCGACCAGCTCTGACACGATGGAGAACGAGCTAAAGCACATCGCGAGTTCTCCTGTCGAGCTTTACCGCAAGGACTACTTAGCCTTCCCAAGTACCTCCCGGGAGTCTGCAGTCAACAGGATCACTGACGCAATGGCAAGTAATGTGTGTCCAGGAACAGGAGGGTGAGAGCATGCACACACATGCAAAGCACACAGATTCAAATTTACAGATTCATGCTTCATTATCCTGAATGGTGAGCTACAGTGTTACCAAAGCAGATACAATTATCACAACATTTTCAGTACAAACAGTACATACATCACATGAAACATACTGTACAACTTTATTAAGAGACATACAGCCATCCGTTCCTCAGGCTGTGACAGTTAAATGTATTTGGCTGCTTCAAATTGCACTTACAGACTGCTGTGGCAGCCAGGCGACATTAGAAATACGTGTTTTTGCAATGTGAAGGAGAGATCAGATGTGCTCCAGTTTCCAGTTTCTCTTTCAATTCAGAAATCCTCAGTGTCTGAATGTGACACTGCACGGCACAGATTCTGTTCTCCCATCCCTCCATTTTCTAACTGCTTCCTCCAGTTCAGGGTCACAGGGGAGCCAGAGCCTATCCCAGCAAGCACCGGGCTCAAGGCAGGATACACCCTGGACAGGATGCCAGTCCAATGGAGGGTACACACAGATACAAACACACACACACTCACACCAGGGACAATTACTCAGAAGTCAATGAACCCACCAGTATGTCCACCAGCATGGACTGGGCGAGGAAACCAAAGACAGGGAGAATATTATTGCTTCCTTCTGGTGCTCTAACTGGAATAATGTCTTTTTGTCCCCCACTTTAGGTGAAAGAAGGTGAATATGAGGTGAGAAAATGTTCTTATACCCTGAGACCTACAGTACCAACCCTTTACAACAGTATGGTGTATTTGCATCCTGGGAGGCAATGCTAGCAGGACAAGCAGTTTCTCTCTCTGTGTTGTAGCCCTTGCCGCTGAGGTAGTTTGCCCCAACAATTAAAACAAATTGCTCTTTATGAGAAAGGTATCTCCTTTCGCTTGAACACAGACTCATTTATTGGTGCTTTTCATGTTTATTCTTAGTGTGTAGAACAAGGGTGCCTGAGAAGTGAAGGACCACATGGCCCTAAAGGATCGAAGGGTGTAAAGGTGAGAATAAGAATAATAAACTTGTTTTTTATTTCTATTTTGCAGTTTCGTTTGAGCTGTCAATTGATATATATATGTTTTGTGATTAATTTGTCCAGGGTGCTAAAGGAAGCATTGGTCCTGTGGGTGATGCAGGGGCCCTAGGACACAGGGTGAGATCAATTGTACCTTCTTGAGTAGAGCACTGTGTTGTCATGAGCTGCTGGGCTGCTGCCTTGATTCACTGATGTGATAGAGTCAGTAGAGGGGCGGACCCATTACCTCTTAAGAATCTGCAGCAACCTGTGATTCAAAATGTAAAAGAATTAAACTGGAAAGGAAGCTGTTTTGAAAATGAGAAAGATTTTAAAAAAATAAAATGTTTTTGAGGCTGGCTGCCAGCTGGCTCATTCGGAACACAAATAGATCTCTACAGCCCAGACATACCTAGGTTATAGGTCTAGGCTATGCTATGAGCACAGGGGTGTACAAAAAGGACGAAGTCTTCCCGGAGTTAGTGGACTTGGGACAGTCAGGAGGTCCTCGGCTTGCCGAGAAACAGCGACCCCTGGTGGCCGGCAGTGACATCGGCATGAGCCGCATTAGTTCTACTCCTCTCCAGTGAACGACAGCGGGGGACTCGCACTGAAAAAGGCCATAAGAGATCATTTTATTAGTGATCATATACAATTTCTTGCTTTAGGAATTAATCTTTTCACATACCCCAGCTTGTTCTCCATGAGACACAGACAGGGAGAGAAGCTTGAAGTCAAAGCACAGGGTCAGCCATTGGACAGCACATTGTAGAGGGTTAAGGGCCTTGCTCAGGGACCCAACATAGTACAATTCGTCTGCCAGCCACGGGATTTGAACCAGTAACCTTCAGGCCACAGGCACAGATCCTTAGCCACAGTGCCACCAGTCCGACCCCTGGTTTGCACTTTTTGTACTCAGTTTCTCAGGATTCAGATATTAAACCATGCTGTCAATTGCAAACTTTCCATTTAAACTTAATAACAAACTTATTATATTTAGTTTTACTAAATATCTTAAAAGCTGCATTAATGATTTTCATCAATTTTGTTTAAGGGAGATCCTGGAGTAGAAGGTCCTATAGGTTTGCCTGGGCCTAAGGTATGTATGACTTATATGGCTTAGAAAATGGATATAATACAACAATTATAGACTGGTTAAATTAATTTGTTTTTGACTCTTTCACCATTCAATTTTCAGGGGAATCCTGGCCTTAAAGGAGAAAAGGTAAGGTATACATTTTATTGTATAATATTTCATAATATTAAACCGTTTGAAATGTAACCTATATATTGTTTCTTTATTTATTTTCACAGGGAGATATTGGTACTCCAGGCTTGAAGGTAAATTTGTTTTAATACATAGAACATTTCCTTAAAACTATAGGAAAGCGCATCCTAAACTCTCTTTGCAAATGTAGAATTGTATGAGTGGTGAAATATGGTATTAGTGACAGGCAGGAGAGACGGAGAGCATTTATACAATAGTTTATTTGCTCCATTAATGGATAGTCTCACAAACGTATGTGACTATACTGTGCTCTTTGAAACAAAACGATACAAGTAATAAAAACACCTTGAAAATTCTGCAAGGCACTGATAGTATTAAGTACCCAATTTGAAATAAAAATGTATCTTTTGTGCTAAAACGCTCTCCTATGCAGCGAAACTGGCAAGAGTAAAAATAATTTTGTAGTGTCGTTTGGCATTTATCCTGCTGAAGATGTTACTGGAACAAGATATGTTCTCTATAGTACATTTTTCAGTCTTATTAGTTAAGTGTCCAAAGCCCTGCACGTTATGATGAACTGCTGTCTCGTTTTTAAAATCGCAACTACCAGTATTGTATTTGAAAAGTATGTTTTTCGTAATGCTATCTTTTGTGCAAGCAACGAAAAGAAAACAATACCCTGGATTCCTTGTTCTGTAGCGTCCATCTTATTGTTCGAACGAGTTTTAAGTTCGTTTAATCTTTTCAAGGGACAACCTGGAGCACCTGGGTACAACGGTGTTGACGGTGTGAAGGTAATAAATATTTCATTAATCATTGTTCGTATTTTCAAAACATATTATCGCCATTTTTATGTTCTCCTATTCTCCTATGCTGAAGCATTCAAAAACACTGCTAATTGTTTTTCTTTGTTCTGTTCAAAGGGGAAGCTCGGCACAATTGGTACTCCTGGATGCAAAGGAGACCCTGGTATGCAGGTAAAATTGAAATTCGTTAGATTAATGACTAATCTCATTGGATGTCCCCAGAAAAATCAGTCCTATCCTGCTGATATTGAGCTATTGCAATTTACTGCATCTAATTCTTCAGAATATCAGACCAAGAAATCAGTTGATTTAGAGAAATTCTGAGATATGTATCCATAGCTAAATCTAACACCTTCTGACAAGTTGTATGTTTAGATACTGTACCAAGTTCCTGTGTCCGTTGAGTGTGCAGTGTAGTGGGTAAATATGTAATGTGTTTTATACAAGACCACTTTAACAATTCTCTGCGCCAAAAATATTAGTTTACTGGTCACTCTCCTCAGGTTCAAGAAGCTTTTTGTGGAACTGTGGCTGTGGGTATATTAGGAGGCTGAAGTCAATAACAATGGGGACAAAAACAGTAACAGTATACAATTAGATATGTAATAAAGAAATTAAAAGACCAGGAAACTGAAAAACTATTATCTGTTCCATGAACATACAAAACTGGCTTGCATTTGTCTGAACTAAATCCACTCCTTCAGCATAGGGCAAGAAAAATGTTTCAGTGCCTAAGTTAACTTTTTATGACTGTTTTAACCTTCTGCTCCTGACAGAGAGATATTGGGCCACAAGGTGACTTTGGAATAAAGGGTGAGGCAGGAGAACCTGGAGAAAAGGTACACCAGAGACCATTCAGATCGAGCTGTTGACTCTTTCTGCTGTCTGGAATGGCCTTGGCAGTTGTTTTACTGAAGTTATTCCTGAGAGAAATGTCAGTAGTGATGTTCATCTACTATTTTGCCACCTTTCTGAAGAAAATCTAATACCCACATCTTTTGATGGATATTGTGCTCCCTTCCAGCAACTCATTTTGACAAAGAAGAAGAGTACCTCATTTTGAATATCTTCAAGCCTGGTAACATTACAAAATCAATCTCTAACTGACCTGCTGTATTCATTTTCTGACCACTTCATCCAATTCAGGAGCCTTGTTAAGCAATGGGTATAAGGCAAAATACACCCTGGGCATTACGCCCTTCCATCACAGGGCACACAGACACTCACACACTCACACCACGGCCAACTTTCCCAGAAACCAATTAACCTACCAGTCTCTGCGAGAGGAAATTACAGCACCCAAAGGAAACAAACATGGGGAGAACATACAAACTCCATACAGATGGCACAACAGCGCCGAAATTGAACCCAGGGCCTCAGCTCTCACTCTTTTATATAAATATAGACTTTAACTCGAAATGCAATGTAATTAAAGCTGACAAGTCACCAGAAACGAATGCACCTTGTTTTGGAAAGTATTAATGCCTACAGTATATCTATTTCAGCCACTCATATGTAAGTACTGCTCTAGTTCTCTTCGCTTTGCTCGTCGTGTGAATTTTGGTGATAAAATCCCAGAAGCATTTCCGTGTCAGAGTCACCAGTCAGAGCACCGGCAGTGGAGCTGGTAGGTGCTTCGCCCTTCGTCAGTTAATAATCTAGAATTATCTTTTCAAATATTTTCATCTCAGGGTGTCGCTGGACAGAGTGGCAGACCGGGACCCCAGGGCAGTAAGGGAGACAGTGGAGGAAAGGTAGAATTCGGAGCGTGCCTCAGTGTCACCCCTTCACACGAGATAATAATCCCCCAACAGTGCTGAGGAGATAAAGACTTCTGTCCGTTACACAGGGCGTCGTCGGTTACGTGGGAAATCCAGGTGTGCCGGGGCAAAAGGGACAAAAGGTAACTTTCATTATGAGGTCTATGTTTAGAATTAAAATATTCTGTCAGTCAAAATAAATATACTTTACTACCATCAATCCTTATTTTCATTATCAGGGAACGCTGGGGCTTCCTGGTGATTCAGGCGATATTGTAAGTAATCTTTTACTTTCATTTACTTTCTTTTTCCCATGGGGGGGTACAAAACTCGAAACCTATAACGATTATCGGTAAATAGGTCAATAGCAATGTCTGTGCTCTAGAATGTCTAACTATCTTGCATCCTTCACCTTCAGAAGGTTACTGTTATGAAATATACAATACTCCCTCACAATTGTTGGAGACCTAAATCCTGTAGCACACTATGCACAGCCATATTATTTATATATACTCCTACTTTATTTAGAATCAAGCTTCTTTGTGTAATGAGATCTCCCTTGTCAAGTAAATCAAGTACTATTTTAGCCATATCTGAAAACCAAGACATAACGAACTGAGACTCATTATGTTGACTCAAAGTCACATCTTCTACTGTCCTAACGATATCTTCTTAGTAACTAGATTTTAGATCCTCAAGTCCTGGGTGCCCCAGTCCAGAACAATCTGTAGGTCACCATTAAATTACCAGTTTCTAAAGAAATTGACAATTAAATGGGTGTTTTGGTAAATCAAGTAATGTAGAGATTATCTATGACTAAATGCACTTCATCCATCAAGGACAGTGGGTATTTTAACTTTTAATTGCTTGATTCATCAACATCTGAAAAGTGTTATCTCTCCTTAGCGACAGGTGACCTGTGGCTCTGTCCTACCGGACCGTCACTGCTGACCAAATGCTTCTTTTATGATTACTAGGAGGAAACTGTTGAAAGGAAAGAAATATCACTCACCCTGTCCTGATATGAGAAAAGAGACACTATAGGGATAATATGGGAATCTTTGAAATGTAATGCACGGGTTTAAAGCCCAGAGGTTCAAACATTTATTTTGTGTAAGAGGGTATGATGAAAAAAAGGATACAGTTTAATCTCTAAGCTTTTAGCTTTAGCACTTCTCTTCAAAAGTCCATCTTTTTTATCCAGTTTTGCAATCTATTTAATGCAAAGTTAAGCCCTTACTATCTCGATGAAGTCCAGAAGTAATAGAAACTACCTGCTCATTGATTCCTGGTGTACAAATACAGAACTACGAATTATAGTAGTTGGCTGAACTCTGTCCTAGATAAAAGCTCAAATAACCTGTTTCCAAGAAAGCACTTGAGAGAAATCAGTTTGTATTCTCTGAAGAGAACTGTTGGGGTTAAAGTTTGTTTTTGTTAACTATCACTGAATCTGTCTTTCTTTGTTAACATGACAAGATAAGAACACTTACAAATGAGTGGGAGACATTCAGCTCATCGGGGTCTTTTGCTTTTTTTCAGAAGCTAATTTATTCCTATATTATCTAGTGGACTCTTGATAGAAGTCAGGGTATGCAATTCAGCAACACGGAGCATAGGTTACAAGTGGAAATTATTCTAAACCTGAGACCTGGAGGCATGTCTTTACACACAGGGTGGTTGGGGATATGAAACAAGGTAGTCAGCCATGTTGCTGAATCTGGTGCTCTGTTTTACTACCAGAAATGACTGGATGAGTTCCTTGGATCAATGAACTACAAACTACTAAACAGTCAAGATAGGCCAAACGACCATCTGTATTTTTGTAACTGCTCTTATGTTGTTACAGTTAAATAAGCTCTGGGCCGAAGTGCCTGTTGCTCTGCTAAAACGCCTTTTAGAGGCACTGTTGTTGACCTGCTGAACTTGAATTCTCAGGGCACGAGAGGTGACAGTGGAGCAACTGGACCACGGGGTACAACCGGGGGCAAAGGAGATAAGGTACAGTACATAATTTTGAAAGTGGTTGCAGGCTGATTTCTCTTTGCTTGTTTGAAATCATAAAGACTAAAAGCCTTTGATTATGTCATGTGTTTTAGGGAGAATTAGGCCCTGAGGGTGAGAGGGGACTACCTGGTAAACTAGGAGATAAGGGAGTCTCGGTGAGTGAGTTTGGATTCCAACCATAATCGACCACAGTGAGGTAAATTAATATTGACCCTCCCAGTGTCATTTGCCAGCTTGTTGACGTGAAATACACAATGCAGCCCACAGGTTTTGATTCTTTCCTTATCAACACAGAAACTGTGCTGGAACGTTTAAAGTTAACTTACTGTAAGATCTTTGAAAAAAAAACAACAAAAATACTCATGCATGAAATATCGCCACTCTGGAACTAGGCCATGCCATCAGTCCACTGTAACCAGAATTCCTCAAAAAGACCGAAGATGCGAAAGGGTTTGGGCAAGTGCTGCTGGTGTGACAAGAGTCACTTTCCCTGCCCCTGCTGGGTCTTGGTCACTCATGGGCTCCACGCAAACCCCAGAGCCTCCTCCTGGACAGCGGGGGATTGAAATCACTGCTCCTCTGTAACGGCAGTTTTACACTGCCTAGATTTCGGAGGCAGGTCTCATCACCTCTGTTCCCCCTCAGCGTGCTGAGCCCTGTTGCGCTGGATTTGGCCGGGCTTAGGACAGCAGGGGGAGTTTCCATAGCAACGGCAACCCTTGTGACCTTTCGCCGCGACCTGCCAGGCACCTGTGAGCTTCTGAACTGAATTCTGTGGGCTTACAGTGAAATTGTAAGAGACAGATGCATTACTTACCTCTCCCAGGCTGTTGGTATTCAAGAGTGGTAAAACTGAGTTGATAGGAATGGTTCCAAACAAGAGGAGGCCCATTTGGCCCACCCAGAACATTTGGGTTTTAGTAAACCTCAGAACTGTCAAGCACTGTCCACAACCCTTATTACAATCAGCACTTCTGGACTGGAGCGGGGAACAAAGCAAAAAATAATCATTGGCCCCACATTTGAAAACAATAAGCTGGGATGAAAAAAACATCTGGCGGTTGTTAGTTTAAAGGCGTTGATATCAGTGATGACGTCGGGAGGCTCAAACACTAATTTAATTATTACTCTATCAATTTTCCCAGGGGCCTCCGGGTTTCCCAGGAGTTAGAGGTATAGCTGGAGAAAGTGGTGCTCCAGGACAGCGTGTGAGTAGTGAAAACCTCTTCTGTAAGTAAGGGTGTCGTTTCAATTCCAGCAGTTATACAAAAGAATTAAATGTTTGACTCACTGCACAGGTGTATTCTTACTGCTCTATGAGAAGGACTTTCCTAAACGTGCCGTCTTTCTGTACCTTAGCAGATGTACCTTAATTAGAGATCTTGCACACTTGACTTCAGGGAAAAACCCACAAACACTGATATACCAATAGCAGTGCAAATTCAGTGTGTTAAGACATGGAAGACCTTCAAATTGATCTGCTGTATCTCATTTTCTGTCAGTAGCACTTCTGGAGGAGGTTGTATTTTTTAAGACATTAAAAGGCAAAGTTATAACATAGCACAGAAGTCATTTTTTAATGCACTCGTGTGTCATACGTTCTACATCGCATTCAAGTGATCAAATCATGATATTGCACTATACTGGACTCAGTTCAAGTCAGTTTCACCTTCATGTTTTTCGTCTGATGGACAAATATACAGTAAGCTTCTCTTTGAGCTGTTTAAAGGATTTTATTAAACGCTGAATATCTGTCTTTGTTAGGGATCTCCTGGGGTGGAAGGTAATATAGGACCCAGAGGAGACACGGGGGCACCAGGCGCCAAGGTGAGTTCTGCGTGTTTCCACTGACTCCCCACACAGAGCGTGCAGTGGCAAGCCTGAGCCTTGCAGCCTTACATGCCCAAATCGCTTACAGAGCAAACACAATGGAAATAATGGGTTTCCTGTTGCGGGAAACCTCAGTAGCTTTCCCAGAGAGGCCACACACAAAGAGAAATATAAGGGCAGAAAGAGATGGTCTTTTTCACTAAGTTCATTTGGATTTGCTATTCTGTTGTGATTTATAGTTATATTTATAGCTTAGGCTTCTGCATTGTGCAAGGCCTGAGGTAAAGTCATGCAGGAAAAGCAGCTGTCTGGGGATGCTCATTTTAATAGCCCAGTCCTCTGCTGTAGATTTTCTGCAATTTGAAATAACAGAGTCAACAGGACGCTTGCAAAGCCACGCACAGCATTAATAAAGCTGGGATTCCGCCTTTGTGTGTTTCAGGGGGATCAAGGAAAAGATGGGTACAATTTTGTGGGTCCCAGAGGAATACAGGTATGGTGTAATGGAAGTATGAGATGTAAAATTGGTGATGTTTTGATGATGTTTTCTGCAGCTGAATAAGCCTCCTTTTCTGATTATTGTCAGGGAGACAGAGGGGATCCAGGCTCACCAGGACTGCAGGTGAGATGACAGAAAGAAATGTGCACCCATATTTCTAATTATCAAGCGGGAGTACCTGTCCTGTTCAGAAAACACCTCTTCTGAAGTCTTCTCTGGTTCACATGAGCGGGTTTAGCTCCGAGGTGATTCACTGTTGAGCGGTAGAGGCTAATTGAACTGACTGTTTCATTGTTCCCCAGAGGCTCTTAGGAGACACAGTGCCCTATTTCCTGCTTAGCACAGAGCTGGACATTTGCTCCCTGACAGTGCTGTCATTCCATCCTGGGCTTCTCGGGGCAGTGTGAGCGTGTTTGGTGAGGTGGGGGTGAGGGGTAGTACATTGCGACCTTTATTATTTTATCTTCATTCATAGAAATGGAACAAATCCCATGACAGAAACTACAACATGTAGTTTACTTTGAGCCTGAACTCTCCTGTTTGCAGGTGTGTGAAGAGAGAAAAACATGCCCGTCCAGCGGGTGTGTCATTCCTGCTCAAAGGCTGATGTAAATCAATCTGTGTTCCAGGGCTCCAGAGGGTACTATGGAGACAAGGGAGCCCAAGGACCCAAAGGAGCCCAGGGAGAGCCAGTAAGTGACAGGCTGGTGCTGGAGGGGCGGAGCAGACACACCGATTGACGGTTCTGTTCACAATGTCTCCTGTTACGCTACGATGCACATCCCCCGGAAGACATTGACATCACCTGCTGCATTCTTAGTTTCTTATTGTTTGAAGCTGTGAAGAGTTTATTAACCTTTGTAATATGCAAAGAAACACACACCTGCTGAACACTGGGATTTATAGGCTTAAGCTTATTGCATAAATTACCTTTTTATATTTATTTGTTGGGTAATTGCTTGCACATATTTCATATCCTATAAGAAGCAAAACATACTTTTTGGATCAGCTCAGTTATTTCAAATGCCGGGGCACGCTGTGAGTGCATCTCAAAGTGTAAAAGTCTGGGTTTGGCTGCGTATACCTTTGAGGAAATAATTGCATGTTGTCAGTGACGCACCATCAGATTCTCTGTGCAGTCATCTGAGCCCTTGTTGCAGCTGCTTTCAGGGCTGTTCTGAGTTCAAATTTGTTTCAGTGTAATATGCCTGTTTGTTCTGGAGGGTGACATGGCTAGACGAAGATTTTTTACCTTTTTCTCCTATTTAACTCCTTGGTGGCATGAGGTGTATGTTTTGGGTCACTGCCGTTCTACATGGTGCAGTGCCACCCAATAGGTGTGGAAGCATTTTCTTCTACGTCAGCAGACTAACTGCTTCTATAAACATCAGATGTCATTCGGCTGCTGTCATCATTAGTTACATCAACATTAAAGATCAGTGATCTAGTTCCAGAGGTGACCATATATACCAAAGGAAAGACATCAGCTCCACCAGGCTTCACAGAATAGTCTGTCTGTAAAACATTTAAAAATTCTGCTGGTTTATCTCCACACTTCCAACCAATTATAAACTGGGAAATTCCGATCAGTTCATGGTGCTGATGGGAGGTTTACATCCTGCGGTGTAGACTGTAAATTCTGCTTCAACGCAAGGTTGTTTAGGGTTTTCTTTGACTTGATATTTCTTTTACTTGATGTTTTGTGCAGTTCTGCACTCATGTTAAACAGGTTCTTTTAGATCCAGCCCTTTGAACTGGCTAGAGCCCAGAACAATATACCGCAGTGGTTGAGGTACAGCCAAACCACAGCTGGCTCATCACTGAGTCGCAGAGAATTGCCAGTGAGCTTATGGTCAATTTGTTTCTTGGTTTTTCCAAGGAAAAGAAAGAATATTGTGTGGTACCACGTACAATAATGAACAAACGTGAACCATCATCATGGCATGAAAGACTTGGTACCTAAACAAACTGTATTAATCCAAAAATAATATAAAAACAGGAATAAAGGAGTAGAAAAAAGGAAACCAGAGATTTGGGAGAGATAAGCAAAGGAAAAAGAGAAAAGAAAGAAAAAAGTAGTGAAAAGACAGAAGAGGGAAGCCACAGTCTTCAAGGTCTTTCATATGTTTGGGCCGAGCTGCAAGCTCTTAAAGCAGTTTAAAAATGGCTGCCAGGCAGAATACGGTTTTGCAGTTGAGTCACAGAGGGAAAACCTCATTCTTTCTTGGCCACAGGGGGAGCCAGGGCCTGAAGGCGAGCCGGGAGACAGAGGTGTGCGGGGTCAACCCGGGCCACCGGTGAGTCTCCTCTCCGAAACACAGCAGAGGACCCCCTTCCAAAAGAGCCAGCAATGTAGCAGAGTTGTCATTATAAATTAGGTCCGGTTTTACTGAATGGATCGAACCCATGAATGAAAAGTTATTCTGAGTTGTGTGTGAGTTTTTCTGAGGCGATGAGTGAGACGTTGCCGTTGAGCATCTATGATTAGACTGTTAGCAGTTACAGCTTTCCATGTGGCGTTCTCTACAAATGTTTCCTATCATTAACAGCGCCATTTTGATTTGCAGAAAATGCAGTCCAGTCTGGATGTTGTATGTGTTCCTGAAAGTATTTTCGATCCATCTGTCACAACTAATAATTGCAGCACCAACCAGTCCTTACAGCTTAGAGTGCTTAATTATTCACGACAAAGCACGCCATGTATTTTTAAATCTTTGTGTACCCAATAAACTTTTTGATCGTGTTCAATGTATCCTAGGGTGTGCCGGGCACTCGGGGACACTCTGGTTTAACGGTGAGTTTCACTTCTTGCAAATACCATCCTGTTCAAAGACGCATTGTATCGAGCTTCACCCATGTGACCCCTCTGCATTCTCTCACCAGGACTGTGAAATAATGGGATATGTCAGGGAGACATGCGGCTGTTGCGGTGAGACTTTTTTTCCCCTCGTCTTCACAGACTGGCCCCATCTTAAAAGTAATCTACCGTGTTATTTTTAAAAATTTTGTCTTACAAATAATACAAGAATTCTCATTTTCGTTAGTGTATCTGTTAGATACTGTGTGAAAGTTTGCAGAAATACAGTCCAGAAACACCGAGCTTGTTACAGGTTATATAATACGCTGTGGGAGCCTGGTGTTAGTGATGAAAACCTGAACTGGTAATGATAAAAGGAATACATTATTTATGTTGAAGGTAAAAGTTGTACACTCCTTTTTTTTCCTCCAACAGACTGTGAAAAACTATGCCGGCCTCTGGATCTTGTGTTTGTTATTGACAGCTCTGAAAGCATTGGGAAAACGAACTTCAGCCTTGCTAAAAACTTTGTCATCAGTGTTGCCAACCGACTAGGAAAAATGTCTAAGAATGTTTCTGACATTTCAGGTAAGGAGGTGGTCAGTTTCTTGTAAAATGTTGGGTTTATGCATGTTTGTCTTTTTATGCCCGTGCTGGCAATTTTGTCAGCTGTGATCCGCTGTGTGGGGAACCCAACTGAAC
Source organism: Lepisosteus platostomus (assembly GCF_059453375.1). NCBI lineage: Eukaryota > Metazoa > Chordata > Actinopteri > Semionotiformes > Lepisosteidae > Lepisosteus > Lepisosteus platostomus. Next base: position 10,954,245 of record NC_142622.1, read on the forward strand.
TTTGACGTGTACTGTCATGGAGCTGTTACTACATCATATGTTTCAGTAAACATCTAAAACCTTGATTGAGCTGCACCTTACACAATGTTTTCATCAAAAACGAAGTCCTTCTTCATCTATTAATAAGAAACTAATTACACGCTTACATTCCTTCAGAGAGTTTTTTCTATGAAGTTTCTGAGAAATTATATTCTCCATTCCTCATTATCCATTCATAGAATCCAAGATAGAGTTTCCACAAAGTAACTCCTGTCATATTCTCAGACACTGGAAAGAGACGGAATTATTTTTAAAGCTGTACGGTATTAAGTCAAAAGAAGAGAATGTGTGCAGTGTTTTTCTTATAGTATTAATAGTATTTCACAGCAATGAAAGAGGCATCCAACCACACATGTTTAATGAGAAACAGTCTAGGAATACCCTGGCCAACTCAAGCCTACCCACCAAGCTCTGGCAGTGTGCAACCAGGTGGGAAATGCAGTTATGAGTCTCAGTGGGCTAATAACCTTGATCTGAACTGGTGAATCCTGGACTACAGGACTCGACAGAGTCTGAAAAATGCCTTTAATGTAGAAACTAAAAGTAGCTATAGAGCTCTGACAGAAAAAGGGCATTTCTGGTGACCAGAATTTTAAAATGCTAATGAAGGTGTTTGACAGTGGAATCAAAAGCACAGACAATTCTGGATTATTTAATAATAATAACTAATAATTGCTTACACTTATATAGCGCTTTTTCTGGACACTCCACTCAAAGCACTTTACAGGTAATTGGGACTCCCCTTCACCACCACCAATGTGCAGCCTCACCTGGATGATGCGACGGCAGCCATAGTGCGCCAGAACGCTCACCACACATCAGCTATCAGTGGGGAGGAGAGCAGAGTAATGAAGCCAATTCAAAGAGGGGGATTGTTAGGAGGCCATGATTGATAACAGCCGATGGGGAAATTTGGCCAGGATGCCGGGGTTACACCCCTACTCTTTTCGAGAAACACCCTGGGATTTTTAATGACCACAGAGAGTCAGGACCTCGGTTTTACGTCTCATTCGAAGGACGGCGCCTGTTTACAGTATAGTGTCCCCGTCACTACACTGGGGCATTAGGACCCACATGGACCGCAGGGTGAGCGCCCCCTGCTGGCCCCACTAACGCCTCTTCCAGCAGCAACCTTAGTTTTTCCCAGGAGGTCTCCCATCCAGGTACTGACCAGGCTCACACCTGCTTAGCTTCAGTGGGTTGCCAGTTGTGAGTTGCAGGGTGATATGGCTGCTGGTGATATGGCTGCTGGCAGGGTGATATTTGCACTGCTGTGGCGAAGCGTCACCTGTCACAGCACAAACCCGCCACTCTGACCTCTGCCCCGTGCACTCAGGTTCCAGGCTGGGCGTGGTGCAGTACAGCCACCAGGGGGCCGTGCAGGCCATCCGGATGGACGACCCGGAAGTGACCTCGGTCGCCTCGTTCAAAGCCAAGGTCAAGGCGATGGAGTGGATCGCGGGCGGGACCTGGACTCCCTCGGCCCTGAAGTTCACGTACGAGCGGCTGATCGTGCCAGGGCGGCGGCCCCGCACCAAGGTGGTCGCCATCGTCATCACGGACGGCCGGTACGACCCGAAGGACGTGGACAACCTGGGAGCCCTCTGCGGGGGCGTGGAGGTGTACGCCATCGCCATCGGCGACATGTTCGACACCAGCGCCGAACGGCAGTCCTTGGAGAAAATCGCCTGCAACACGAGTGACAGAGTGAAGACTCTCAGCGTGTACGCCGAGCTGACCGCTGAAGAGTTTCTGGAGGAAATTGAACAAATCCTTTGCCCGGGTAAGTTCTTTCCTTCCTCTTCCATTGACTGGTTTTGTGTACATCCCGTGTTTTGACAGCTGTGTAACCACGCCTCATTTACAATATTTCAGAGCCGGATCATATCTGCCCAGACCTGAAGTGTGCCTCGGGTAAGAAACAGTGGAATTTCTCATGGCTTTTGGACATTTTCATTTTTTAATTGAGTCCGAAGAAATGTGACATTCTTGGAAATTGACTTGTCATGATTAATGTTCATTTTCATTTTGATGCTGAGACGTGGTGCAAAATTCATACTGTAAATCCATAAATCTAAAACCATAAATCTAAAACTTTTTTTCTTATACTATAAGAATGAGTTTTAACTACACTTCTTGAAAAGTGTCCATTTTATTGATTTCATGTGCAGAGTTTTATAAAATCATGCAGGAACTGTAACATTTGGTGTTCCTGTTTCTTTAGACTTACTAAACTTTAGAAGTACTTAAGAATGTACCGCAGTTTTAACTTGGTTTTCAGAGGAATTGGTTCATGTTTTAAATTTGTCTTGCTATCTAAGCTCATTGATCCATTACTCGTATATCCAATTCACTCACTTCAGTGAAAGATGCTTGAAATTTAAATGTGGATTTTTTTTTTCATTGAAAGACTTCTCCACTCATTACCATCACAACTAATCTTCATTGCTCTCATTAGAGAACCCCGGGGGAATTCAAGGGTGTTTTGAAAACGACGGTAACCAGTCACGAACTACAGAAAAGTAAAACCAGCTGTTTTAAAACTGATGCTCCATGTGATGGAAGAAGAGATATTAAAAACACAACAAAGGAGTATTGGCTGTGATTTGATCTCTCTCGCCATATTAAGCAATTGGAACGGCACTTAGTCATCAGAAAACATGCCCTAAAAGGATATTTTTTTCCAGCAAACATTCAAGCTGCGTTTGCACATTTCATACAATAGGCTGGTGTCATGCTCGTTGTCGTTGCAGGACTCAGCGTGGCTCCTCTCATCCAGCGGCCCGTGGACATCCTGTTCTTCGTCGACGGCTCGGAGCGAATGGGAGCCGACAACTTCGTGACCGCCCTGCGCTTCGTCGAGCAGATCTCCCAGGCGCTCCGGCTGGCGCCGAGGGAAACGGATCACCGGGGAGCGCGCCTGGCCGTGCTGCAGTACGGGGGCGAGCAGGAGCAGGACGTGCTCCTGGAGTTCTCCCACAGGGCCGCCGGCGTGAGCTCCCTGACCTCCCGGGCCGTGTACCGCGACTCCTCCTCCGCCCTGGGGAGCGCCATTCTCTTCGCCGTGAGCAGCCTGGTGAACGGCCGGGGCGGCCGCTTCCGGGAGATGCGCAAACACGCGGAGATCTCCTTCGTTTTTATCACGGATGGCGTGACCAGCGACGACAAGATGGACGAGAGCATCCGGGCGATGAGGGAGGCAAACGTAGTCGGCACCGCGGTTGCCGTCGGCTCCGATATTGACCACGGCCGGTTACTGCAGCTCGTTTTCAACGACAGCGCCTCGATCTTGCGTTTCGGGCGCTACAGTGACCTGATGTCTACAAGGGTAGTCAAACACATTGCACATCTTCTTGGCTAAATAAAGCTTGATGTCCCTTTTACGGGCCAGGTTGTGTATGTCATATGTTCAGCATTCAAATACACAAATACTAATGTAAACATTGCAACACTGCTTCTAGCGCTAATGAAAGAACTGCCTCACTTCTTTCTATCTATGCATACAGTACATACCAGGTAATTATCCAAATCCGTTCACTGAAAAAAATTAAATCATTATACCTTTATTTACTTGGCAAAGCTTCATCTTAAATCTGTACATTTACTCACATAAATGTGATTTCTTCTAGTTAAAAGAGTAGCATAGGAATATTAGATTACCAAATTGTCTTTTGTCACAGCTAGGTGTGTTGTTGTCTGTCATAAATATTGGAGAGTTATTCTGTTTAAAAAACAAAACTATAGCGGACTTCAGCTTTTTAATTTTTTTTTTGGACTTTGTTCATCGTTCAAGGAACTTAATTTAATAAATATAAAGTGGATAACTAAAGTAAATCGAGAAGAGCATTGTGGCAAGTTAATGCAAACAGAGAAGGAATCTCCAGTCCCTTTAACTCTGTCACAGTGTGGTCCTGCTTTCTCCAGAGGAAGGATGGGTCCCTGATTGACCATTTATAAAGGATATAATTACACCATGCACTAGAATGTGTTGTACAAAATTTAATTGGTGGAATTTTACAGAATCAGTACTGAGTAAACCAGGACGGACGCTTCCTGGTTCTTTCTACAATTCGTTTGCCCTTGTCGGCATCATCGGGCTTTTCATTGTCATACAGCACCACGGTTTCCACGGCCGGAGAGTTGAGGGGCTTCCCTTCCAGTGTTTGGATCTGTCCTCGGATTATGGCCGTCTCTCGCCGGACCTTCTCGTAGCAGAAACCACACAGCACGTGCTTGAGTTTGAGGTGGCCGCACTCCGGGCACGGCGCAATGTTCGTCTGAAAAAAAAAAACCCCAGGAAAAATAACAACCTCGCACAAACCTATGAGGTTACACCAGTGTTTCACTTGATGACCATCCATTTCGGGATCCCTTTATCCAATACAGGGTTACTGGATACTATCAGGCAGGTCACACCCAGGATGGGACGTCAGTCCATCATAGGGCACACGCAGACACTCACACCAGGGCCAGTTTTCCCAGAAGCCAGTTGACCTACCAGTATGTCTTTGGACTGTGGGGGGAATCCCCACACAAACTCGGGGAAAACATAAAAACCTGGTACCAAGAGTGGAAATGAACCCAGAGCCCCAGCCCTGCGAGGCAGTGATGCTAATCAGTGTGCCTCCAGAAACTCTCAAACATACACTTTATCCTCTTCATAGTGCCCTTAAACGTTTGTGGTCGGCCTTTACCAATCATGGCCTCCTAATAATTCCCATCTATGAACTACCTTCACCACTCTGTTCTCCTCTCCACTGAGAGCTGGTGTGTGGGGAGCGTTCTGGCGCACTATGGCTGCCGTCGCATCATCCAGGTGGGGCTGCACACTGGTGGTGGTGGAGGGGAGTCCCCCAGTGTTATAATAATAATAATAATAATAATAATAATAATAATAATAATAATAATAATAATAATATTATTATTATAATGTACATAGTTTTTTCTCCTCTATTTAATCACACATGACACTTCACTTTATGGCCTAGTTAGATTAATCATTTTGATACCCTGGTGACTCCTCTCATCAATCCCAATTCATGTAGTGGACACTACACAGTAACACTGCAGCAAACGGACCAGCCATGAGTAACATACAGGCAGCTTTTTAACACTATACTAGCTGACAAAGGTGCAGATGTTCAGAAGGAGAACTCTTGGAATTTACAGTGGCTTTACCAACATACAGATGAGATCTCTTGATCAGCTCCTAATTAGGCAAAAAAAAATGAATTGGAAGTGTCATTTACACATTTATATTTTTACAATATTTCAGCCAGCATCAAATTAATGGATCAAAACTAACACAGTGCATTGGTGTTATTATAGTAGGCTTTTGTCCTTGTTTGAAAGGTGAAAGTCTGGTTATTGTCTCAACCTGACTGTTGAGAAGATGACCTGATGGGATATTCACAATTCTGAAGAGTGCTGGCCACTGTCATTCTTCGGTTAAACTCTTTCACGTTTTGCCGGCAGCTGTGGAGAATCACCCACCCACAGCACCACGGGCGCTTGCATGTCATTGACATCTGGGACCGAAGCGAAGGCGAGTACCTTGACTGGGATGAGATTGGTGGGGTTTCGCCGGCGGCAGCGGTTGACCTCGATGGTGCGGCGCTTCTTGGGAGCGGCCATCCAGAAGACGCTGTCGCGGAAACCGGAGTCTTCCGCCTGGGGGAGGAGGCAGGGCGCTTCCACTGCCCAGGCTGGAGCTGCGGGAGCACAGACGCTCACCGAGTTAGCGAACGCGTCTGCTGCTGCGTGCGCCGCGCCAGATACGGCCCTGCGCGTCAGCACAGCAGCGAGCCACTTAGGAGAGAGGGTGATCCCATTATATATTTGTTTCAAATACTGCACTAACACCATATTGTGTCTATAGAACACCATGATAAAGTAGACATACCCGAAAAGGCTATTTAAAAAAAAAAGACTTTGGCTTAAAACCGAATCCCTCTAGGGTGGCCGGTTATTTGACAACTTCATTTTTACCACAGATACCTTTTTTAATGTAGATCTGATTGGGACTAAACTGAGTGAAGCCTCTGAGATCTCGGCTGCTTGCTTACCTCCCCCGTTTTCAAACTCTGGAACTGCTGGCTAATGTTTTGATTCGAGGGCTGCGCTTGGACTTAAATTTAAGCTGCCCCTTTTCTAAAGTCTGTTTCCAGCCTGTGACAGCACTACTGCACAGACTCTCAGGCCACTTGGAGAATAAGTTGTGACACGTGCATTTCAAGAGGGGTTAAGAGCTAGTATAAATAACCAGGATCTCAAAGTATATGAAAGATCTAATTTTTTTAGTATGTTGCCTATCCCATTATCCCATTATGTCCAAACTTCAGCAGCCAGAATCCTGACCAGGTCTAGTGCACGTGTTTACTTTACTCCTATCCTGGAGTCTTTGCACTGGCATCCGCTCAAATTCCGTGTAGACTTTAAAATCCTCATGCTCACCTATTAGGCTCTGCATGGCTTGGCACCTTTGTACCTGTCTGAACTATTATCGCCCTACTCCCCACCTCGCAATCTTCACTCTTCTAATTCTGCTCTCCTTACTGTCCCCCAAGCCCTTCTACATTATATGGGTGACAGGGCCTTCTCCTGTTATGCCCCCAAGCTCTGGAACTCTCTCCCCAAGGATATCAGAGAGTCACCTTCTCCAAACTCCTTCAAATCCAGACTCAAAACCCTCTTCTTCAGAACAGCCTTTACTTAACTGGTTCCATTCTTCACCCCTATGCTTTTCTTAGTACCACCATCCATGTCTCCTTTGTATATTGTAATTGTGTTTTATCTTGTGTATTCTTTTTATGTATTGTTGTTGTCATTGTTGTTGTCAAAGTGCTTTGAGAAGCCACCTTTAAAGGCGCTATATAAAATAAAGTTTATTATTATTATTATTATTATTATTATTATTATCATTACCAAGACTAGCCCTCTATAAAGACATGATGGGCCACAGCCCTGGTGTGCTCAACTAGTCCAGCTGACTTGTGATCATGAGATATGCCAGTTTTATCAGTTTTGCCAATAGCATGTAGAACCTGATCAATGGTCTACTAAGCGCACAGGAAACACAATGTGCCCTCAGACTAATTAGCTACTAGCAACCAAACGTTAAGATGCACCAAATCGTCTCCTTGCTTGTAGCTTCTCTTACGTTCCCTTGTGCTTAATAGGCAGCTAAAAAGAATAACACACAAACCAGTTTCGTGAGGAGGATCATATCAATAACAGGCAATGTCAAGAACAAGGACGTCTACAACATTAAATGTGTAGAACAAAAAAGACACGAGAAAGAGCATTTAAAATATTTCTAACATTTGCGATCACAGGCTTTTCTGTACATGACCCTCACTCAGTTACTTCAGCCTGCCAGTGCAGGTCCTGGTTACATTCTCGGGTTCTTGCTGTTCCTCGAACTGATTCCAGAATCAGTATCGTGCAATTTAATCATATTTTGACATAAAAGAAGTAGAAACGTTTTTCATAGGACGTTTCATCACTCGCGGTCCCTCCCAAGTTAGGTTTACAGTTTTGCTGCACGCATGCAACACTTTGCGATTGTGTGCACATTAAAACTACGTGCTATCTGCCAAATGTCATGAATTTTGTTCTGTCCCCAGAATCAGTAAGTCGATCCTCTTCGCTGTATTCCGCAAATTGCTAGTCAAACTTACCTAAATTACTGTCAAACCCCGCGACCTGCAGAATTCGCAATTCCAGGTTTATCAAAGAACGTCTCAAAAAACAAAGAAACCCCGATGTTCTCAACCACACCATATTGCCTGCTTGTCAAAATCAAAACGTGTAGTTAGAACAAACACAGGGTCAGTGATCCACTGCGACTGCGCATATCATTTCGGGCTTATGGGAACGGAATATAGGTTTATGGGAAATGTAGTTTATCCTGTGTGAAAATTGTCTACTTTTTCAGACTTTTATTGCACAAAGGTAGCACACTTTCGCACAACATTGACGTTCATGCATCAATATATATTTGTACTCAAGTGATAATTACAAAAAAATAAATAAACCAGCGCAAGACATTATTAAGAGCCGGAAAAGCGTCCTGGATTTTGTAGTTTTTACTGCTCCGGAAGGTTTAAGTCCCAGAGTGCTCTGCGACACTGGTACGGTCCGGCGCAAGTTCCCCCGGCAAGTGAGCGAAATGGCAGAAAGAGGCTACAGCTTTTCCCTTACTACATTCAGGTAAACAACCGTTTGTTCTAGTTGAAGTGAAGAATGGGGGATGTGAACGGTTTGTATGATTTACGATGAATTGTAAAGTTTCGCAGAGCGTTTACAATTACATACTTGATCGGCATTGGGCATTTAAGATGCGATGCGTTTGTGTAGAGTTGCAGAGTCACTCCGTTGGCCTAAGAGTCTTCACTGATTTTTCTAATCGTTTAATAGTTTGCACTACTAAAGAGTTAAAAATGTGTTACTAAAATGTTAATTCTACACCTCGTTTTATTGTATAGCTCCCCGTGTGTATATAAATGGATTAAGATCCGTGGCACTAGTGATAAATAGCCGTGCTTGGCTGTGGAGTTTAGCTGTACTTTCACTTTCAATTCGTGTTAGTTTATACTAAGATGGATAATCTTGCAAAATAATATTCTTTCCTGCCTATTAACTAAACACGTGTAGTAGCCAACAAGTGATCGTATACTCCATGAACAGTATATGAAAGCTACACATTTCCTGTTTATCATACACGCAAACATGTCACGATGGGATGTACAGTACAGTCGTTGTGGTACAGACAGTTTTGCCCCTCTGCCTCTGTAAGCAGTGCATGTGAACACCAAACGTGCAGAATGACTGGTAGTATTTAGGCAAGGGTAAACCGATCGTACCCATGGTGTTTTACAGCATTATTCTTCTGCCGTTATAGAGTAGCCAAATGAACTTCTTTAATCCTTATCGTGTGGTTACTTCTATACTGTATGTTTTCAAAGTTCAGATTCGCGGTACGTGAATTTTCCGTGTCTGACGGCATGGCCGATTTTCCTCAAGTCTGTCACCTCTTCTTTCTGCAGTCCTTCGGGCAAGCTAGTGCAGATCGAATATGCGCTTGCTGCTGTAGCTGCAGGGGCTCCATCTGTTGGAATCAAAGGTAAATAAAGCAAAAAGTTGCTTCTTCGAATTCAATATGTTATTCTTTACCGCAGTGTGATTTCTCTTAACGTGGTTAATCGCAGATGGGAAGTTTATACTTTGTCTTTTAAAATCTTCTCTCTCCTGAGTTCATGTAAATGTGGTAAAGGGCATTATTTTGCTGTCCTTGACTGTGTTTATTTTAAATGTACGATGTCCTTTTTTATAAAGGAGAAAATCTGTCGAATATGACGTGTTTCTAGTTCTAGTTGAGAAAAAAATAAACTAAAGCTTCAAGCCTAAACCTTTTTTACTAGCTTTCTGCTCTCCTCTCCCTTTTTATTACATAATTTGCGAGTATCTGCTTTTCCGCTTCTTATAAAGCTGTCATCAAATAATATTTTTGCTATAGTACATCAGCTGGAAAAAGCTGAATTATGTATGTCTGAGCACAGAGCATGTTTATTTGTTGCTGTTCAATCTTATGGCGATTAGTCCTAGTTTGTGCTTGGAATTAATCTGGTGTCACTTGATTATTCAGCTGCAAACGGAGTCGTACTGGCAACAGAGAAGAAACAGAAGTCCATCCTGTACGATGAACAGAGTGTGCACAAGGTGGAGCCAATAACCAAACACATAGGAATGGTATACAGTGGCATGGGTCCGGATTACAGGTACTTTTCTTTCCATTCTGCACCGGGAAAACAATCCAACAGCTTTCTTTCCAGCACAATTCTCCTAATCCTTTTATGTTTTATCCACGGCCAATTGCACATCTCGTGCATTTGAATGTAGAAATAAAAAAAGACAACTGTACAACTGCTGATCCTGGTCTTAAATATGGCTGTATGTTGACGGGCAGCAGCCTCTGAGGTAAATGGCTAATAAATGACCCTGTGGATTTAAGGTCCTGAAAATCTCCGCCATTCCCTCTGAAACGGAAAACCGGTCTTGCATTATTCTTGCCGACGTGTGCCGACAGGGTCCTGGTCCGGAGGGCGAGGAAATTGGCTCAGCAGTACTTCCTGGTGTATCAGGAGCCCATCCCCACGGCGCAGCTGGTACAGAGGGTCGCCTCCGTCATGCAGGAGTACACACAGTCCGGGTGCGTATCCCCCCACCCTCCGAGACCCCGCGTCTGGCTGCTGCGGGTTTCCAATTGCCGTGCGGACACACGGTGATCGGAAGAGGTGAAATGTTGTTGGGAGCAGCAGTTCATTCACATCGAGGGTATCCCATCACACATCACAGGATAAAGGAGCCTTGCATATTGACGTTCAAGTGGGATCGCCTGAGTAAGATTCTCAGAACTGTGTAGGGATTTTACTATTTGGTGTTAGCATTACGAAAAGGTCTTATTCAAAATGTTATTCTTTCTATACAACTATTTCACTCCTGCCTTTTAAATTTTAGAGGTGTGCGCCCATTTGGAGTGTCACTGCTGATTGCTGGCTGGGATGAGGGGCGTCCATATCTGTTCCAGTCAGACCCATCTGTAAGTAAACTCTGTAACTAACCGATAAGGCCGTTTTTCCCGGTATGTGACTGTCATGTATATTTACCGGTAGACAGAATGGTTTCTACATACCTGTTTCTTTCTTTCTGCAATTTTGTCTTGTTGTGTGGTGTTTTTGTAATATGTGCAGAGCTGATGGGCTGCATTTCAATGTATAAAGCACAAACCTTGATTTTGAAGTTATGAATCGACATGCATTTCATGGGCTATGACATAAGTAAAGCTACAAAAAAATGAGGGTATTTGGCTTGTCTGACTTGCTAAAGAAGACATCCCACAGCCTGTTTCAAAGTAACTCCTGCAGGGAGCTACATGGTCTGTAGATCAGTGCAGTGAGGACTTTCAGGGTCACTGCTTGTGAGTGATGTTTATATTCCCACTGTGAGTATTCAGCATTATTTCATTACAAGTTCAACATTACTGGACACTACATTATCAGACATCTTCGTCCCTTATTTCTAGAATTTATATAGTCCATAGTCGGTCCATAAAAAAAATGATAATATGATAATGATAATACTTGCATTATCCCTTATTAAATTAAGAGTGTAATTGTTTTCACACAGGGTGCGTATTTTGCTTGGAAAGCAACAGCAATGGGAAAGAATTACGTAAATGGAAAAACATTCCTTGAGAAAAGGTAACTATTCTGAGACGTAAACTGATTTGCTTTTAAAAGACATGAAACAATTTAAAGAAAATGTACAGACTACATCGCTTTAACAAGCGACAAGTATCTTTATGCCAGATCCATTTTATTCCTGTCAATCATGAAAGAGTAACTGAAAAATATCCATGCAATGTTTTCACGGATGTATGAGAGAACAAATGACATATGGTTTGCTGTTTGATAGCATATATTAAAAAGTTAATCTTAAGAAAATGTTTGATTTTACAGATACAATGAAGATCTGGAGCTTGAAGATGCTATTCACACAGCAATATTAACGCTAAAGGTAGGGTTTTTTCATTTTCGACTTTAATTTCAGTAATAAACTGATAATTTCCAAGACCCAATTCAAGTATATCCTTCTGTAAAACATATTGTTTAAAAGGCTTTAACCTTAATTATGAAGGATGTTTACCTGTTATTTTTTCTCTGGTGAAATGCTGACCTTATTCTTTACTGATGCTGTGCAAGAAGCAGTCAGGCTCATCACAAATGAGACTGCCGACTGCAAACCAATGAAATTAAATATTTTAAAACTTGAAATCTTATTCTTGTGCCCCATTGCCCACTGTGAACAGGGAAAAACTATTGAAAACCCCAAGTGGGAAACAATTTGGGAACTTTGTCAAAGTCAAACAATTTGACTTTGGAAACAATTGAAAAATAATTTGTATTTAGGTGCAAATGAAAATAGGATTCTCAAGCTAAAACCTACATTGTAAGAATAAGAGGAGCCCATATGTTTCTTGGAATTTATGTATTTAAAAGAAAACCCAAGTTTTATTTTATAATACTTTTCCTCCATTCCAACAGAAAGGTATTTATTCCTTATTAATGAATTGTGATTAACAAAATTAGTGATTAAATGTAAGTGTAAAGCTCTTATCTATTTTCTGATCTGATGTGAATTTTACCAAGATAGTGGAATTATGACTTTGTACTGCATATATGAAAAGCTAATGGAAAACATTGCTGCCCTAAAATGAACTGAATAGACCGTATTGCAGATCTGAATACATGGTTTAAAAACATTGATGCAGTGCCATTGTTCTTTTTATGCATTTCTCTAATGTAGATTAAATTAGCAGTGATGTAAATGTAACACATTATGGTTTCTGTCTGTCATAGGAAAGTTTTGAAGGGCAGATGACTGAAGATAACATAGAGGTTGGCATCTGCAACGAAGCAGGGTTCAGAAGACTCTCCCCCACTGAAGTGAAAGACTATCTGGCTGCTATTGCCTAAAATAGCATCTGTTTACCTTGACTGATATTTTTTTGAGGAGCTGTGTAGATTTAATCATTAATTTACCAATACTGCATTACCAACTCGGAACTTTTTAGCATTTGTATCTTCACTGCTTTAAATGAACTATTAAATACTGGTAATGGAACAATAATCTAGACCCCATTCTTTAATGGCCAGTCCTGTTTTATACATATTGGAGAACTTCAAGAATAATTTATTCCAGCCCGCAAGTGACTTAAACATTTCCAGTATATTGCATATGAAACAGACTTAAAATAACATGTTTTAGGTTGTAAGGATCTTCCCCAGTTTCATAGCAGATTTAAATAGAAGAAATTAGCTGAGCATATAAATGTCAACTCTTCCTTGGTCAGTAATCCCAATAACAATCATGTTTTGGGAATGAAAAGGTTGTAGTGTTTACTTATATGCTAATGAAGGACTATATAGATTAAAACACATTATGATGAAAGGATTAAGAAGTTTATTAAAAACATTTTAAATTTTTGCTATAAATTCTTGGAAGTTTAGCTTTCAGGACAAATGTGCTCCTTTCAGTTTCAGAACTCTGTACATGGCCATTGTACCTCGCAGACTATTGCAGTGGAATTTCTGCATACCTGAATAATTTTTCTCTGAAGACAAAAAAGTCCAGTACTTTAACACACCTGGAGCTGCAATTAAAATGCTATTTTGTAGACTTATAATTATTACATGTATTTGTACACATTTTGAAGGACAACATTCTTTAGAGGTGAGCTTTGCGTTTTGGCCTGTGTTCTGCTAGTGAACAATCTTCAGTAGAACACCACATTCTCATATTCTCACCATGCCTTCTAATGGGAGGTAAATATGATTCCATGCTTCTCCAGATTATTCCTTTTAAATACTTTGTTAAAGGCAAAGGATGCATTCTTTACTTTGAACACCTTGTTATGCCCTAACAGTCCTGAACAGTCACTAACAAATTTACAGCTCCAATGAATTTCTTTCTTCTGAAGTAGTCTGCCATCAGGTCTTGGCAAATCGTTGCACAAACTCTGTTAAGGTGTAGACGCTGCCACAGCCTCGCCTGGGATCCATGCTGATAAAGTCGTCCAGGTTCATCTTGGACTCTGCAGAAGAGGAGGAGAGGAAAGTTTCAAATTTCACTTTTCATAAGGACAATTTTAATATTTAAAATTTTTCAAAACAGTTTATTCCTAAATATATCGGGAGTATCCTCTGAAATGCATTCCTGAAGCCATGGTGGACAGTGGTGCCAAATTTTAGGCTTAAAGATCAGTAATCCTTCCAATTTTAAAGACATCCCACAATTGACTTTTTTAGCCCCTGAAGAAGTGTTAGATTTAGTGAATCCAAATATTCTTGGCAATTCAAACATGGCTGAACTACTCATACCTCTACGGTACTGTGCGCCTTACGCACTTTTTTACATAGTGATTGTGTCTTTCGCACATCGACGCTTGATTTTAGTGAATAGTTGGTGGAACAAAAAGACATATACCTGGTGTTTCGATGCACGGGTATGGAGGTGGAGGCACACGCCAAGCCCCGTTGGCATCTCTCATGTGAGATCGATCGGATGCAAAATTCTTCAGGTACAGCTCTGCTGGCACAACCCGCAGTTTCCTGAAAGTAATCACAACCCAGACCATAGTAGGAGTGTCAACGTTCGACCACAGAGGGAATATTCACCATAAGGTTTTATTTTTAAGACAAATGATAAAACCCAAAGGGATAGATTTAAAAAGAATAGTTTTGAATTAAGAATACTTAAGTAAAATTTTGTGACTGATCTACAGAAATAACCTTGTACCTCCTAAAAGCTGGTTTGATAAAATCATCTGATTGAAGGGCGTCCCTTGCGTACACAGCGAATGGACAAGGGTAGGTCAGGACGGTATCCAGATCGTAGATATAAGTTTGGCCCTCACGGCTCTCATGGAGCAGGATAACATGGTAGTCCTGGGGAAGAGAATAATGTGTATATCAGTTTGGATTGATGTGTCCGCAGGTCTGCACTGCAACTCAGACGTTAAATAGATAAATCAGCTAGTTACCGGCTTAATTAGACAGTGCATAATAGCTTCCCATAGTTCATCATGCCTTAAAGAAATGCAGACACACTGGTCATCCAGGACCTTGATTGTATAATATATTTAATATACATGTCATGAAACTTGAATCAGGAGAGAACTGTTTATTCATCATTAATCCTTTGCTCTTCCTTTCACGTGAAACACCCACCCACCTAGAGAGCAGGATTCAGTGAGCTAGAGATCTGTTAAGAACCAAGTTAGATTAACAAAATAATTCAAGATCTCAGACAGGGAGAGCTGTGTTTGCCTTCTCTCTCACTGCCCAGATACGAAGTTTATAACAGAGGTTGGGGAGGAGTGACAACAGCCAGGTTTAATCAGCCTCAGCTGTCAGTAATTCTCTTTTGTTTTATTGTGTTGATTTCTCATTTGGGGGAACACACAAATTTAGCACAGGGATAAAGGTTTTATTCGTCATGCCATATCTGTTTAATTCTGCTGGGTTACCACCAGGTGCATCTGAAATTGCACTCTCTAATGCGACACTCATCTTGGGGCTCAGGATGAACAGGGTTCTTATCTGTGCAATTTACCCAAATTACTGGCTTATCTCCTTGGCTTGACTTCTGTTTCCAGATTGGAACCTGAAACACAAGACAGACTGTACTCCATTAATACGTCATTTACAGCTTATTGAAAGGGAGGCAGAAAACAGACACATTTTAAGTTAATCAACATATAAAATGAAAATTAATTTCATGATTTTATTTGTAGGATCAAATTGTGCTGCAAGTGTCCCAGTTACTTGAAATCACTGGGTTGAATATAAAGTTTCTTTTTCATCAAATGTTAGCAAACATATGAATGGTGCTTCCTAAAAATAAAAAGTATTGTAACGCATACGGCCTCCATTGGTTGTGAGAGCCGGCTTATCCGCGCGGTGACGTCACCGCCCTTCCCTGTGAATAGCAGGGACCGTAGCCACTAGGCTGATGGGAGATTTCTCTTTAGTGGCTGGGTCCCTGTTGAGTGACGCTGGAGGCCCGGGTTCGAGTCCCTGACGGTGGGGGGCCGACCTGAGGCGGCAGCGGCGAGGGCGCACACCCACGTGAACCCCGGAGCGTTACAGTATCTTAGATTGGACATGCCAATCATAGCAATTTCATGATCACAAATACAGACTGGCAATAAAGCAAAAATAGCAGTTTTGAGATTGTTGTCCCAGTAATTTGGGTATTGTGTCATACTGGTGACACAGAGTCATTTTTCTCTTGATTTAAGCAGAGCGTAGCAGTCATATGCGTTTTTTCTTTCTATTCATTTTCCTCCACCTTGGCATTCAACAGTTTCAATGACTTTTGCTGAAGTGCTGAGAGGTTCCAAGCTGGGCACCATCTGAGCTGGATGCCGCATCTCTGCCATGGATCCAAGAGGGAGATCACGAATATACTGTAGCTATAGTTCAGGAGGATTTGCTGGTCCACAGAGAACTGCATGGAGTACTGGCACACAGAAGGACATGATGGAAGACTCAATACTCCACATTTAGTACTTTTTTGGAATTGTTTAATGTTAGCATGCCCAGAGGGGTTGGGCAGCCAGTTGACCTTGGACCCCTAGAGTTTTTTTTTCTCCTTACAGAGGAGTTTTTGGTTCCTCTCCTCCGTTGTCTTCTGGCCTTTTCTCTTTCTGGACTGTAACGTCATGTACTGTCACACTGATATGTGCCTTGGGGGCAACCTTGTTGTGAAAGGTGCTATATAAAAATAAATTGAATTGAAATTGAAGTGTGAAACAGACATTTTTGGAGAAGAGAGCTTGTGTCCTGTTTATTCTAGGAAATGTGCTCATCGCCTGTTACCAATCAGTTTTCATGTAACAAAGTCATTCGTGTGTTTCACTCAGTCAGTATTAAATGATTACAATGATTCTAAAAACAATTAAACAAAATCAGAAATCTGCATACCGTCTTTCCAATCAGCAAAAACAGAGCTATACATTTCTTTTGATATTCAGTATATACATTGTGCATATATTCCTAGACTTGGTGAAAACAGGGGTATATGTGACAGCTTACCATCTTTCTTTCGTTGGATATAAACACTGCATAAACTCCACCCTCAGGGTATTGTTTTCGAGTCATAATGTGTTCGCAGAGCTTCCAGACATTCTCTTCGCTGACAACAAAAAAAGAGTTTAATAGTCTGCATCGGTAGATTGGCAGGCGACTAGAGGTAATGTAAACTAAATTCATCATTCATGTCCTCAAATAAAAATACAAAACAGGAAAAAAGAGCGCTACTGTTAAGATTAAAAAGGGGTTATGCACACCGTTAAGGGTACAACATTCCGCAAAAAAAAAACCCCACAGTAACAAACTTAATTCTATTCGTGACAATCCGGATAGCATTTAAAGGTTCCTTCAAAGGCAAAAGAAAAACCTTTTAATCATCGAAGCAGAATTCCTCTTAAGAAAAGGCATAACAGGACAATCAACTTTAGTAAATAAAAACACAAATGTATTCACTGTCCTGCCGCACAGTTTCATTGATAGTAATACAAGAGACTTATCAACAGGGTAGCGTAAATACCCTAATATCTGCTGTGGATAACTCAATTGTCCTCACCAGTAGCAGCTTGTATAGATGCAGTCTTGTCTGGAAGGTGTAATACTGCAATAATGAGATGATTCGTTTGTATTATTCATGACTCGAGGGAAGATGTCAGGGAACAGTAAAGTGAATTCCTGACTTTCTTGACTTGTTCATCTAAAAAAGGAACGAAACGCCTCCATCATGCGGACGTTAAAAACAGGGGGACTGGATATGTTACACCTTTATTGCTCCGGGTGGCAAACAACTTTTATGTAATATGTTAACCTCTTGGTGGATATAAATCCAGACTGTTTTCACCCGCTTTTTATTGGTAAACCTTTATGAATAACCTGACTATGAAAAGTATATTTAGTGTTATGCACAAATGAAAGATCAAACACTGTGGTTCAAAGCTAAACATTCTTACAGTCATCCTTTTGAATACAAAAGCAACGGTATAGAGATAAATACTTAATTGAACTTTAACTTAACGTTAACCATAGCAATCAGAAACAGTCGTTTATACAGACTCCATATATGACTACAATAAAAAAACAGCTTCATCGTTACTAGTTCGCGCCAGCAAACCTACGAGCTTGGTTGTTTCATACTTGATAAAAGTACATGACGTCCACAAATACAAAATATGCTTGTCTGAGCATGGCGCTCAATGAGTTTGTGAAATCCCTCTCCTCTCACTCATTAAATTTAAACAGGCTAGCAGTTTTCCTTCTTAAACAATTTTACTGAAAATTTTACAAAATCAGCCAGAGATGGCTTTCATACATACGAAATGCAATCTTCTATAAAACTATAAACAGAGGTTCCCAGGGTCCTTCTGCCTTATTTCTAGGACGAGAAATAAACTGAATTAATCCCAAATTCATTGGTAAGTTTTCATTATTAACGTATTCGCTGGTTTTACCACGAACACTAAAGATTTATGTGCACAAACTGAAAGAATGAACCTCGCTTCTGTATGTATTTAAGACATGTAAGGAATGTACATTTATTTCATAAAGTGCAGCTTTCCTTTTGTTCTTATTTGCCCCTCTTACAGAAGACTGTAACTGTGTAACGCACATATTCAGAATGCACTGCAACAGGAGACTATTTTGAATTGACAGCTCCCGCGTTTTCCCTGAGCCTCACGTGCTTGTTATGACCTCGGCTTGGGGGCGGGGCCTTTGTTATTAGCCAATGAAAGCCCCTCGTGTGGCGTTGTTTACTACGCGCCAAAAAGTTACCGGGGCCCCCTTTCAAAATAGATCACTACGCAGGATGGAATAAAATTCTTAAGGTGTTTAGAAAACAAGAACGACAGGACGCAGGGGTGCCATATATAAATTCCTTATCATCACCGCCATTTCAGCATAGTGTGGTCAGAAACAGGACGTTACTTTCCAAAGTGAAGAGGGTGTACCTACGTGGCCTATTTCTTGCTTCGGAGCAACATACAGGTAGTGATCTGACTTTCTGTGACGTTTGTGGCGCCAGAAATCAAGGGCTGGAAAAACAGAAAAAGTGAGAGGTTGTCTGCTAGCGGCAACTGTCCGGCCACTACCGGAAAAGGGACATGAGCGGATTGTTCCTACTCTGAAATCTCTTCACTTTTCCAACACGTCCGTTGACGGTCTGAGCAGGAGAACGGGGAGCTATAATGGTGATGTTGCGCAGCAGTGCGGGCGCGGACCCCGCGTCCCCGAAGAAGCTGCCGGCGCTGGACTCGAGCGCCGAGTTTCTGTCCCTGAAGTCCGCGCGGAGACGCTCCGCGCGCTCCAGGAGGGCCGCGGATGACAGCTCGAGCGGAGCCGAGAACACCCCGACTCGACACGTGAGGCGCCTGTCCTTTCGCGGGTTACCAGAAATAATAATAATGATAATGATAATGATAAAGCTGTTAATAGGAGGGTGTGTGCGTCAGGAATGACAGCTGTTTTGGACTAGACGAGCTGCGGTTTCTTCCCAAGAAACTGTCTGAGTCGGGGGCTGACTGACAGCTGGCCCCCAGATCAGCCGGACACTTCGTGATATAGGGAGCCTTGCGTGTTGGCTCTTAATCGCAACAAACTGATAACAGCTGGACTACGGCGTCGGTTTATTCTTCTGGTCGCCCAGAGCTTTCTCAGATCAGATGATCTGGGCTGCCTGACAGCATCACTGACTTCTAGCAAAGAGAGTGAGAGTTGGGATGACGTGTGAATTAACAGAGGACGAAACCCGGTGTACAGTCCGTAAAGTTCTTATTTTGCATTGAAACAGAGAAACATAAATGCAAAATACTAAGGTTACTGACAGTTTTCCTTCACGCGTTATACGACTTGTTTTCATACCGGCCTAGCGGTAATTAGCTTCGTTTTCGACCTATCAAAGTTCAGTTTCCATGTCCATGTGTTTTAATTTAGAGGCGAAGAGGTGAGCGTGTCCGGGTCATCATACTAACCTTACGACTTGACTGAATAAAGGAGATCATGTCAAAAGCTGCTGCTGGCTCGATTGTCATACTGCAGATCCGAGGATGAATAATTCCTGAGGTGGACAGCAGTGGACACCTGGAGACGAAAGGGGATGATTTTGAAGTTACTGCGAGTAGTAACGTCAGTGGCAGCTAAACGTTAGCAGAAAGTCGTGATCTCTCCAGGCACAGAATGCAGTAACTAAAGCGTGTCTTTAAAATAGTTACTCCCCATCGTCGTAGTTAAGAAATTGTCTTTTATGATTTGTTGAACAGTAATCTGTCGCTGAAATTTGCACAAGCGCTCCCATCAGTTGGTAACAGCTCAAAGCTGTCCAATAGCTGGCCAAAAGTTGTAGGAGCAGATCACAGAAGGCAGTGTTATTAAGTGAAAAAAGAAACCTTAAATGGAAATCTTAATAAAAACACGACTTGGCAGCGTCAGTGATTATATTGCTAGTTGACCTGTGTCCAGTATGTCTGGAGCCTGATGTTCTGAATCAATTGGATATTGCAGCAGCAGCCATATCACCCTGAAACTCACAACTGGCAGCCCACTGGAGCTAAGCAGGTGTGAGCCTGGTCAGTACCTGGATGGGAGACCTCCTGGGAAAAACTAAGGTTGCTGCTGGTAGAGGTGTTAGTGGGGCCAGCAGGGGGTGCTCACTCTGCAGTCTGTGTGGGTCCTAATGCCCCAGTATAGCGACGGTGACACTGTACTGTAAAAAGGCACCGTCTTTTGGATGAGACTTTAATCCAGGGTCTTGACACTCCTGTGGTCATTAAAAATCCAAGGGTGTTTTTCGGAAAGTGTAGGGGTGTTATCCTGGCTTCCTGGCTAAATTTCCCATTGGCCTTTTAAAATCATGGCCTCCTAATCCCATCTATGAACTGGCTTCATCACTCGGTTCTCCTCCCCACTGATAGCTGATGTGTGGGGAGCGTTCTGGTGCACTATGGCTGCCGTCGCATCATCCAGGTGGATGCTGCACACTGGTGGTGTAAAGCGCTTTGAGTGTCCAGAAAATTGCTATATAAGTGTAAGCAGTTATTATTATTGTGCTGTAATGTGGTCAATCAGATTTTAATTTTGGACAGCATGATATTGCAGCAGATAGCATTGCTGCCTCTCAGCACTGCGGCCTTAGTTTGAATCTTGGACCCGGAGTTCTGTCTGCATGGGGTTTGTATGTTCTCCCCGTATTCTCACGGGTTTCGTCAGGGTGCTTTCGTTTCCTCCAAAACATCTATTAGTTGGTTAATTGACTTCTGGGAAATTTGGCCCTTGTGTGCCCTGTGATGGACCCCACCCGCCTTGCTCCCGTTGGTTGCTGGGATAGGCTCTGGCTCCCCTGTGACCCTGAACTGTGGTAGAAGCGGTTAGAAAATGGATGAATGGATAATATATAAGATCTCTGGGTGAAAGGCCTGCTGCACGTATTTAGGGAACTACCCTTCGAGTGTGGAACTTAATTTACAGGTGAAAGCTATGGAAAGAACTAGATCTGCTATTTTATTGTAACTTTTAGGTACATTTAAACTGGTAAGCCAGTAAGATTTTCTTTTAATTCAGCTTGCTGAGATACTGTATACTGTTTCGTACCTTTGTTGAGAGGATGAAGGCATTTTACAGCTGGAGTCTGATTTTTATTACAGTCAACAATTGTAAGGTTGGGCTGAATAGAAACAGAAGGAGCCTCATCAAGAAAGACGTTTGTTTGGTATGACATTGTGATAATCTTCATGCACAAATGTGAGGAAAAGCGCATCTAGAATCTAGGAAAATGTGTTTTCACCCAAAATCAATTCTGCTTTCTTGTCTTATTTTTTTTTTATAATAAGAAATAAGAAATGACACATGTTTTACAAAATTTCCTTTGAATTTAGAGCCATGTATCAGTAAAGGATGAAGAAAATGTAGCTGAACTATCTCTAAGGAAGACAAACGGGCAGAAGGAAAAGCAAGAGGTGTCTTTCTCTGATTTTAAAGATAAGGAAACTCCACAAAAGGATGGGAAAGAAAGAAAACATTTTACAAGGTAAAGTCTTTTTGTCTGTGGAGAACACAATGTCTTTTATAAAGACCTTTCAGAACCGATTATGAGGAAACAAATTACTGCCCCATTACAAAAGGTCTACTGGTGAAGCTCAGTGTAGTGTGGAACCCAATTTATGTTCTAATTAGCAAAGGGCAGGAGGATATTGCTGTTAAATCACAGCTTTAAAAATGCTGGTGAGATCTTCACATTTTTATCCGAGATTGAACTGTAATTTTTTAGCAATATCTGATATTTCGCTTTGAGGTTAGAGTGCATCCATCAAACTCTGTTTGGCATTATTGATTAGAGAGTGCAGTTAATAATATTCAGTTGCCCATTTTATATTTGCAAACACAGCATTAAGGTAGCATTGATTTCTTTCTTCTAACGTATACACAACCAGTAGAGAATGGGTTATGAGTAAATCATTGTAAATCAACTGTTGAACATTTTTGAAAAACAAATGTTCTCTGTTTGTAGGAAATCTGCAAGGTTGCAGGCTGATGAAAAAAGCGTTGAAGATCATCCAAAAGGTATGCATGACAAATATGTGGCCGTAGTTAAATGTTCAAGATTAAGATATAATTCTTAAACACTGTAGTAGTGACATTGGTGTATCTCCCAAACTGATTTTTAAGCCTGACCTTGTAATTATATTCTTAATTGTAGTCCTTGTTTCATAAATGTATTTATGCTCTCAACAGCATGGAAAAGGTTGTAATACAAGCATGAAGCTGTAACTGTCTGCTTGTAGGGGCCATGTTTATTGCAACTTGAGCTGTGTTATCTGGGGGGAAAAAAGGAAACCATCATGTTGAAAATAATCTCTGTTGCCTTTTGTTTCTTCTGTGACGCAGATGATAGTGATGCATCTCCCACTTCCAGGACTCCGGAAAGTAGAGCAGCTGGGATGGAAGTTGAGAGCGAAGTGCGCCGCAGCTCCAGGATCAGCAGATACAGGCTCAACGCAAGGAATCAGTCTGTACTGTACGACAGACTCATTACTAAGTAAGGGCTTGCAAATCTGTCTCGTACTGTAATTTGATTCCAGGGATGCTCTTTTATTACGTGTGTCAGGCTGTGTAGCATGCAGTTCTCACACAGGAAAGTTCGACTTTGTTCCCCTGCTAATTTCTAGAATCTGGTTTTGCCGCACGTCATAAATGCTTCTCATGCACTTAGTTAATGTCTTGACTACATTAAGGTATGCCCTTTGACTTTTTCTGTGGTCTTGGCCTGTCTTTTCTTAAGCACCGCTGAGGCTGTTCTTCAGAAGATGGATGACATGCAGAAGATGCGTCGCAGGTTAAGAAGCCGAGACACTCAGCAAGCTGTAAGTCCAGAACTATTCAATCTGGTGCAGATAGAGCAGCATTAAGCAAGATGAAAATCGGCGGCATCTCACAGACTCTCATGGATCATGGTTATTAATGATAAAATACAGTCCATACCTGTAGATCAATGAATATGTTTAATTAAATTGGTGCTAATTACGTTTCGGGGGTAGGTATGTTGTTATAAAATGCAGTCTGAAAACATAGAACACTATATCAAAACAGCACACTTCTTTTCCCTATTCATTGCCACAATTTTAGATTGTTCAAATAGTTTCCTGCATTCACCAAGTAAGCTATAGTGTTGTCTGAAATCTTGGGACATTAAAGTTGGTTGACCTGTCTGTCACTGAACGAGCTCTTCCAAGTCCCAAATGCGATCCCAGGTTGAAGGAATCTTGCTACTTGGAATTAACTTTTACCAAACAAAAGGCCTGCTGCTGCCCCCTTCCCTATACTTTCAGAGTTTTCTCTGGGAAAGACATTTCTCTGCTGCTTTTATTAAAAATGAATATTTTGTTGCACTTTGTTTACTTTACCTCAAATAGATCAGTTTCTGTTTCAGTATTTGCTGCACAAAGATCATCTCTTCTAGCAGCAAGTGGTACCAAACTTTATTTTTCATTTTTCCTAAATAATGGTGGTCTGCCAATTTGTGAATTGCTGTGCGACTTTATCCTGGGAGAGGAGCAATATATAGTCATCCTTTTAAGCTTTTTGGTTTGTTGGAAATTGTTATTTTTTAACTTTCATTAACAAGTGGTTACTGTCAACTTGTAGACTCTTGGAATCTATTCAGGAGCGAAAAGGAAGAGGGAGTCTGAAAGAACAGACGAAGAAACTGACAACCAGGAGGATGGTAATGAAGGTCTGTCCCTTGATGGCGTTCTAAAAAATATTTGCTCATTAGATATTTCCAGCTTTCCGTCTGATGGTCGTCCTGTCTTCACCTTGTTCATTTAAATCTTCAGGGTTCACTGAAGAGGAGGAAGAGGAAGACGAGGATGAGGATGGCGAAGAGGATAACCAGAAGCGTTATGAATTCAGGCAAAGAAAAACAGTGGTGCGCTACCAGGCGCCTCTGGATGGTGGGTGTTTCATTCTGCATGTGGATAAAAGGTTACCCTGTAGGTGGGAAGAACGCTTCAGGATCAGTAAAACAAAATGGCTCCAAAGTAAAAAAAAAAAGCATTACGTTAAACTTACAAACTTGCTTATTCTTAGAAAATGGGGCCGTCATTTTTTCCATGAATTTAAACAAAACGACTTACATGAATGTATATTCTTTTTTCATTACTTTTCCCAGAACCCAGGAAACAGAGTTTGTTCTACAATAGCCGTTCCTCTTCTGACAGGAGACGATATCGTTTCAGCTCTAGTGCCCCAAGGAGCCCTTACAGTAAAAGGAGAAATAACAGGTTGGAAAAGACCCTCTGTCTGCACAATTAGACTATTTGCATTAACTGCTTCAATTCTCCGGATTGAATTGTTCTGTCAATAGAGCAGTTCAATTTCCATACCTATAAGGCAATCCCAGCTTGCATTTCTTGTCAATTTTATAGCCCACATGGTTTCCACTACACTTTGGCTCAACGTCATATGCATCTTTGTTCTTGTTCCATTGGCTTTCATAAAGCATTGCGTTCCACGTAAGAAAAGTTGTTTCCATTTACCACCTACAGAGATTTCCCATAGTATTCAGGATATTGAGTTTTTGAACCTCAAACTTTTGTCAGTACAAGATAAGAAATGATCTCTTTTTGTTCTTGTTTTATTTTTGCTGGCGCAACAACAGAATTGGGTCTGCAGATAGGTAAGATTTTTAGCATTGTACTTTTAGTAATGTACTTTATTTTTCAGACCTTGCCATCTATTTTACTGTAGGAATAAGAGAGTTTGCCTTTGACATGACATTTTCAATAAAATCCTTGAATGTCCTAAGAAGTTAGATATATAAAGCAGTGGTAGCTATATTCATTCATGTAAATGCACATTCCTGCAGATTTTGTGCATATGTTTTTTTTTTAAATGATTGAGAAACTGGGCACTTGATATTTATTCTTATCAGGAATCATTCTTGGCACTCTGGTGTTGATCAGAATCTTCAAAAATTGTTTTCTGGGTTCTGTGCATTTTGTTGGTAATTACTCGTATGAGGCCTTGGAGACCTCACACCTCAGCCTGTGCTTGTTACTCACTTTTCACCACGAGTCTTATTGATAACAGTTACACCAAAAAACACAACCAGGTGGGTAACGGGTGTGAATTTAGACTTAAAGGGGACCTGCAACGCTATTTTTCTGTTTCCGGGTTAGAAAGAAACGGCATTGATGATCGCATTTCAAACCACAATGAAAGTAAAATGTACACGGTAATGTGTTAAACCTTCCAGGTATGAGACTAAATTTCCAGGTATGAGCAACGCCTTATTGCTGTCATTGTCTGCAATTTAGAATGAGGCAACAAAACCTTTGGTGACTCAACTGGCCATATTACATTGTAAACAAGTAGACTTTGTGGAGTTAAATGTCTTCTGTAGTATCTGTACTTACAGTATTTGTACTACAGTGACTAGAGAGTAAGAAGGGCTGGTTTAAGTCACAATTCTCACAAATTCTTGCTCTCGCCCGTGGGGAGACCAGCAATTTGCGACAACGTGGCAACCATACAGTACTTTCTCGAAGTTTTGTACTTAATTCGGAATTTGTAACATTTTGCGATACCATCAATTAAGTTGGGAAATTTGGACTGCAGTTCCCCTTTAATGACTTGGCTGAGGAAACATTTAAATCCCTGGATAGCATGGCCAATGCTATCCCTGAAGAACCACAGAGTCCAGCAGATTTTATGGGTCACATTAGATTATGCATTTATAAAGACTTGAAACGGCAACTTTGATATTAATTAGATAAGAGGTCATTAGAAATGAGAATATCAAAATACATTGTAGCTCTCAAGGTCCCCAG
Organism: Lepisosteus platostomus; assembly: GCF_059453375.1. Taxonomy (NCBI): domain Eukaryota; kingdom Metazoa; phylum Chordata; class Actinopteri; order Semionotiformes; family Lepisosteidae; genus Lepisosteus; species Lepisosteus platostomus. Next base: position 10,980,253 of record NC_142622.1, read on the forward strand.
GTGGCATAACTAGACAAATTAACTTATTAAATTGATTAAGCCTCATGTTTTCCAATTCTTTATAACTTGATGATTTAAGGATGATCTATGAGACCTGCAGGGCTGTGACTTTTCAAAATAAGGGTTACTTACACCTGCTATAAAGTAACTAAAGATTAGGCTTCGTTGCTGTGCAAAATCTTTCCTTCATCAGCTCTTCGTGTTGGGTGTGTTTCCACCAGACGCAGGCATGCCATTCACAGCAGTGACTCTACCTCCTCTTCCTCTCCCTCCTCTGATGATGAGCAGCACTTTGAAAGACGTCGGAATAAAAGTCGAAACAGATCAGTGAACAGGTAACTGCCTCTGCGCAAGTGTAATTCACCTTACATTTCCCTCACACAGTACATGACTTAACATTCTTCACTTTCAAAACAGTGTCCTCCACCTCTTCTCCCAGGATCAGAAAGTCACTTTTGCTGGTAATGGTTACAACATACCTGAAACTATAACAGAAGCATAAGGTGAAAACTGGGGTTAAGTTTAGTAATGTCAGTAATAATTTAAAATGATCAGTCTGTCTAAAGCATTATAGGTTACACTTCTAAGTCTTGCAAACAAAAATATATTAGCAATGAGAACTCCATTGTGGCGGGATAGGCCTTATTGGATACATTTAAATCAGGGTGTTTTTCAACCTATTTTATTGTATGGAAATATTCAATATTTTGTCATTCTAGCTGATTGTAGAAGGGTGTATCCTTTTTTCACTTGGTGAGATTTTTCAGTTTTTTTCCATTTAATGGGTTAATGTTAACTGCAGTATAAATTAGTTGTATTTTGAAGACACTTAGAAACTCATTTCCAACACATCAAGTGAAGTAGATTTTTTGGGGGCTGCTGTTGTTCAGTTTTAAGTACCACTCTAACAGCTTACTAGAAAACACCTTGAATAATGGTTTCTGCAGTTCTGTAGCATGTGCTCTCAGGGTGCTACCAGTTGCTACAGTAAGGATGTTAATACAGTACTACATAAAATATAGATGCATGCTTGGAGCAGTATATAGTAGTGATGTCATTTTTGTCATAACGGATCCTATTGTTGCATCATCTGCATGTTTCATTTCCTTTATGTGATTTTGTGTTTTGGGTTAGATATAAGAAAAGCTGTTTGCTTTGATGTGGTGTAATTCAGGATTTCTCGGGAATGGACCTTCTCAGTTGAAAATCTTTACATGATAGAATTGTCTTAGTTATTGTCCGTCTTTAAATTGAAGTGTGTTTTGATCCATTTTTGAACTGGGCTTGAATGTGTTGATGTAACCCTAGTTTAATGTAGCTTAGTAACTGTACTCTCACTGGCTCTTTATCCAGATGCCTTCCTTTGAACTTCCGGAAAGAAGACCTTTTGGGAATCCACCAAGACAGAATGAAGATTGGAACAAGTCTCGCTGACGTTGACCCCATGCAGATTGATACTTCAGTAAGATTTTTTTTTATTGTGAATTCTTTGAGCCTCTGTTGTGTATTTCATGTTTTTTTTCACATCGCCTTCAGATTGTAACGCATTTTATTATTACTCATTTCTGTTTAAAATTAGTCTTGTTGAGGAGGTTTAATCATTCTCCATTTCTTATTGTTGTTTTGGACAGAAAAGTGCATATAGTTTAGGACCCAAGACAAACATAACGAGTAGGAGTGAATATATTAAATAGGTGCTCTGCTTCTACTATTATTGATTCCTAACTTCTTCTGAGAAGCTGAAGTGGGTTAAATAATATTCCCTCTAAACAGGTGCGGTTTGACAGCATTGGCGGTCTGTCGAGTCACATTGCTTCCCTGAAGGAGATGGTGGTCTTCCCTCTGCTGTACCCAGAGGTGTTTGAGCGATTTAAGATTCAGCCTCCACGGTACGAGAATTTAATGCACATGTGCAAAACTGGACTTCCATGATGAATGAATGTAGCAGTGTTTAAGAATTTCTGCATGGATTGAGTAGAGAGAACCCACTGTATGTTGTGGAGGGAATTGAGGAGAACTTCAAGTACTTATGAGTAACCATGCTGTTTCCAGTTCTTTGCGTCATTCTTTTTGTATTGGATAACCCCAGTGCCATTGGATATATATATATATTTTTAAAAGCATCCCTAATTTGGAATTGTGATTGGCCATCTGCGTGGTTTCTCACGCCTGGGCTGTGAACTCTGCAATGACACACAGAGATGAATGAGAAGTAGGAGGTACAGGAGGTGTAGCACCGACTGGAGGAAAAGAGCATCTGGCACCGACGGCACCCACAGCAACCGCATGCCGCTGTATTACCAGGAGCTGAGGGAGCCCCGGCTGATTACCGGGGCTCCACCAATTGAGCACCACCTATTGGGGGAATCCCAGTCCCAATCGACTGGTGACGTGACACAGACTGGAAAGAGTGACACCTGGAGCAAAGAGCTCAGGCTGCTTCCGAATCGGAAGCCCCAGGTTTCTGACACCGAGCCTTTATGGGGGTGTTTAGGCCGTTCAGTCTTCTGAAATGTTAAGAACTGACTAGTGCAGGCACATTCCAGAACTGTTTCCTCCCGCCTTTTGATTTTGGACCTCTGACTTTGAGAAAGTCATGCCCTTTCCAAAGAGATTATAAGCCACAGGCAAGAAAAGTTCCTACACTCTAGACAGCTTTTCTGGAACCAGGAGTTGGGATTTTCTGACTTATGCTCTTGCTTATTTCAGAGGCTGCCTGTTTTATGGACCTCCTGGTACAGGAAAGACGCTGGTGGCCCGGGTTCTGGCCAATGAGTGCAGCCAGGGTGACAGGAAGGTCGCCTTCTTCATGAGGAAGGGTGCCGACTGCTTGAGCAAATGGGTGGGGGAATCGGAGAGGCAGCTCAGACTGCTTTTTGACCAGGTAATTCAGCTTATTTGTTAATTTAAAAAAAAAGAAAAAATCCCTAAAAAAAATCTCCACATTTGGAGGCTCTTATTTTTCGCGGTCTTGTTTCCAGGTTTAGTTGACCATAATGAGGTGAAACTAATTTTTAAATGTGCGAAATGGCAAAAGGTCAAGTTATTGGAGGTGATGTGCATTTTTGTGTGAAAGTCAAAAATTAAATGTGATGAAAACGTGCTGCGTTCTTCTCGCCACACGTGTGTGTCAGCTGAAAGTTGTCGGTTGAAGTGAATATTGAAACATCTGTGCATCAGCTGCCGTTTCAGAAGTATGCTGAAATTTCCTTTAAAGTTGGTAAATTCTAGGGCTTCTTTTAGTTTTGAATGAGTCATGAGGATGGATTAATTTTTTTCTCCTCAAATTTAATTTTCTTGTGTACAGTATATGCTGTTAACCACAAAATATCTTTCAAAGGGATAATGTTTTGCTTACAGTTCTAGAAAACGTCAATCCTCAGTTTTCTATAGCCTCATGTTAATAATGCTGTGAAGTGTGTTTTTCACATTCAAGAGAAAGAATGTTGTGAGGGAAGGCACATGAAAATGTGTTAATGGTTAGTATTCGCGGGTCTCCTTTTTAACCTTTTGTTTTTCCGCCCGTCATTTCAGGCATACCAAATGCGTCCCTCAATTATTTTTTTCGATGAAATTGATGGTCTGGCTCCAGTTCGATCAAGCAGACAAGACCAGATACACAGGTGAACTTACTACCCAATTTTGCAGGAGTAAATTGTTTGAAAATTAGTAAAAATATTTGGAAATGTGCTGTTCTTCCTCCGGCCCACCTGCAATGTTACTTGGCATTAAAAAAAATGATGTAATGTGGGATATATTTATTAAAAATCTTAAATACATGATTAAAAACAGGTTGAATGTTGAAGGGAAAGCTGGAAGGAAAGGATTGTTTCCTCTTTTCACACAGGGAACTGACCTGTGATCTTTTGCACTTATTTGATGTCATTGTGCCTTTGATTTTAAATACCAAGAAATCTTGCATCTCACTTGCTGCTTTATTTCAGCTCCATTGTGTCCACGCTGCTGGCCTTGATGGATGGGCTGGACAGCCGGGGGGAGGTTGTGGTGATCGGAGCCACTAACAGGTTGGACTCCATTGATCCGGCGCTAAGGCGGCCTGGCCGTTTTGACAGGGAATTTCTATTTGGCCTTCCGGACAGAGAGGTAAGTTTAACCCTTTTGGCTGGAAAAAATGTTTCTGTTTGCCAGGCGTGTTGCATTCTAGGCATCTCCAGAATAGATAAGTGGAAGATTTTTTTTCACTTATCAGAAAACCTTGTATTTTTTTGGAATTCCAAATGGAATTGGAATTACAGTAGTTTTCAGAGGATTTATTTTCTTTGGTTGTGAATGCAAATAAGGGATAATTTAACAACTTTGAATATACAGTATTTATTCTTATACCAGAAGAAAGTGAATGTGTTTTTTTTAAATATGTGTAGGTTTATAAACTATTTTTCCTTGAAAACTCAAAACTAAGCTCTCGTAAGTTTGATTAGAATCGGGAGTTGGTGAAATCTTTTTAGCTTTAATTGTTCTTTAGAAACATCTGGTCTTTGCACATTTTATTGTTTTGCAGGCCCGGAAAGAAATCCTGAAAATTCATACCAGACCGTGGAGCCCCCAGCCCTCTGATACTTTTCTTGAGGAGCTGGCTGACAAGTGTGTCGGTAGGACTTGCAACACTATACTTCATTGGATGATGTATTAAGGTTTTCTATAAAAGGGTTCTGTTCCTCTCTGTTTCTTCAGATTTCTATACATAAATTCTTGCCTTGAAAGCCCACTCCTGGTACAATTAATGTTAATCTTATATGACTGTAAGTGATTGTAGTATTGAATTGAGAATTTCTTCAAGACGCTAAGCCTTTTATCAGTTCAGTCCGTAAACAAAAAAACTCTTGTGTTCTAAGTTTTGACACAAATGTTTTGCAAGAAGTTAAAGGTAAAACAAAATGTAGATGTCTTAGAAACTCTTTAAATTGGTATCCAGAACAATTAGCCATTTCCCGTCATTTTATTGTTTTCTCCTAAGGAAAAAACAGGTTAACGCAGTATGATTGATGTTGAGGTTTTATGAAAATGGCCCTACATCTGAAGAATTATGTAACCGGATTTAATTCTGTGCTGTGTGTGCTGGGTTCCCAGGTTACTGCGGTGCAGATATTAAGGCGGTCTGTACTGAAGCTGCACTTTGTGCTCTGCGGCGCCGCTACCCCCAAATCTATTCCACCTCCGAAAAGCTGCAGCTGGACGTCGCCTCCATCACTATCACCAGCAAGGACTTCATGTTGGCCATGAGGAAGACTGTGCCGGCGTCCCAGCGTGCCGTGTCCTCCCCTGGGAAAGCCCTTTCGCCCATTGTCCAGCCCCTGCTTTCCAGCGCCCTGGAAAGCATCCTGGAGGCGCTGCACAAGGTCTTTCCCCATGCCGAGCAGGGCTTGAAAAGAAAGAGAGACACGGGTGAGTCGGTGTGAGGGTGGGGCCTCCTTAGCTCTTGAAACACTGCTCAACCTGCTTCAACAGTCATGCGTCTTTTAGTTTTGAAAAGGCTTACCCAGTGACTTTGAAGCCTTGTTTTATTTTGTTGGAACACACAGATTAATGAGGTTTATTATGAACTAGCCACAGCACAGGTGGCTGAAAAACCATTTGGAATTTTTCACTCTTTTTACCCTAAAGAACTGCAGATTGAGATTCTTTAGCCTTGGCAGATGAATGGCTTTTGAACAGTTCATCTTAAATGTAAGCAAAGGTTGTGTTGGTTTTTAAACTGGATAACACCACAAAGAGTCCTGGTTAGTCGTTGTCGTAGAGGTTTTAAGTGCGATACTAATGCAGTTTTAGGAAATTGGTTTGAATCTGTGGATGGTTATTCAAATTCAAATGTTCTCTCTTGCCAGACATTACAGCTAATATTCTAGATGATGACCTCATGTACAGTGATGATGAAGGACAATCAGTGTGTCAAAATGGCCCTCTCCAAAGACAAGCCCATCAAAACAAGCCCTTCCTCCATTCCAACAGGTAACCCATTAGAAATGAATAAAGGACAGTATTAACAGAATGGGATGAGCAGGTGCTCTGTCAATGGATGACTAGATGAAGGTGAAATTGGTTTTCCCATCATGAGGCGTATTTGTCCCCCCTCTGTCTCCATTAGGAGTGCCCATTATCACCCAACTTCATACCGGCCTAGACTGCTACTGGCTGGCCGACCAGGGTCAGGCCAGAGTTCACACCTGGCTCCTGCTGTACTCCACGCCCTGGAGAAGTTCACCGTGTACACCCTGGACATGGCTGTGCTGTATGGGATCAGCTCAGCTTCGCCAGAGGAAACCTGTGCACAGGTAGTCTGTCTGGGCAGAGAAGACTTCCTCAGTGGGGAATCTGAAGGAGATTTGGGTTTAAGTGATTTTTAAATACTAATTGTAAGGTTAGGTTGGATTCCACTTTATTTTCTGATTCCTGTACTAATGGAATATGTTTTCTTTTCGGCTTCCACACAGTATAATGAAAACTAATAATTTTCATAATTACACAATTGATAGTAAAGAACACTCGTATTTTTAGTCCGATTGTTTTTAGGAATCTTTCTGAGGTATGTGTGTAGAGTGTACATAGTAATGTTATTGTAATCTATAATACAATGTGTAAATCTTTATCTTTTCTTGGTATGCATAAATACACTATTTTTATTTCAGCTTTTCTGTGAAGCAAAGCGAACTTCCCCCAGTATCCTGTACATTCCTAACATAGACCAGTGGTGGGAGACAGTAGGATCTGCTCTGAGAGCTACATTTCTCAGTCTGCTGCACGGCATTCCTTCTTTCTCTCCGATACTACTTCTAGCAACTTGCAGTGTGTCTCGTGACTGCCTATACAAGGAGGTATTTGATTTTTTTTTTAAACTAAGTTTTACGGTGTCAATTTGAGTGCATTTGTCTTGTAAAAATATTCAGGATGAAAAAATGTTTACTCTCATCACATAATGTGGACATGATTAATAAATTTAATTCCACAACCATGCTTTTGATATCTAGTATCTATTAAGTCTAGTATCTAATCTAGTATGGAACAGCCTGGGAACAATACCCCTTTTCATGGTGTTTACACACCTTTCATCTCTGTTACTCATTTATGCAAGTCATAAATGGCAAACTTTAATTACCTAATTTTCTTATTACTGTAAATGAAATTGTTTTCATATGTATAGAACTGTAGTTGCATTACTTTCCTCTTGCAAAAGACAGTTTCCTCTAATCCTTCAAATAGGCCGCCTTTAAATTTTTGTCATCTCTCAACATGCTTACAGGTATTTGACGCTGTAAAAAGTGTTTTTGCTGTTGTTCTTAGGTCCAGGATCTGTTTCAGATTGAGTACGGCGAGGTGTTTTGTGTTCAGCTGCCCAGCCAGCAAGAGAGAAGAAAGTTATTTGAAGATCTGATTCTGAATCAGACTGCCAAGCCTCCAGCGTCCAAGAAAAAAGCGGGTCTGTTTTCGAAAGGGCGCTGCGCTCAAACGGCATTGTTGTGAATGGAGGAGGAGCTGGGCTCTTTTTAAGATTTGTGTTGTGGAGGTGGAGGGGGGGCAGATATAGGACAAAATTCCAAGTCAGAAGTCAATTTTAGCTTTTTCACAAATCTTTTCGTATGAATTTAAAAAGTGCTCATCTGCTTTTGTCAGATTTCCCGTTCCATAGCAAAGTTGAGCAGTTCATGGAAGTTATCTTAAAAACTGCGAACGAAATGAAGCTGGCTCTGTTGTTCACCGCCCGTTGTCGCCAGTTATGCCTCAGTGGAAGGAGGGGTCTTCCACGCCAGGCTCTGACGCCGAGGCGCCCCCCTTTGGGCAGTGCAGCGGTGGGAGGGGCCGGGGGCCTGTGTGGGCACTCACGTCCTGCCTGTGCTGTACCGTACGCAGTGATGCGGGCGCTGGAGGTGCTGCCGGTGGCCCCACCGGCCCCGCCCCGCCAGCTGTCGGAGGCGGAATTGCAGAGGCTGGAAGAGCAGGAGGAAGACACCTTGCGGGAGCTACGTCTCTTCCTGCGCGACGTCACCAACCGCCTGGCCATGGACAAGCGCTTTCGAGCCTTCACCAAGCCCGTGGACATCGAGGAGGCACGTGGCTCTCCCCGTCTCCCCGTGTCTCCCTCTTTCTTTTCTCTCTGCGTGCTCAACGTCTCAAACTAAAGTGCTGCCCTGTAATGACCACGACGAGGGCATTTGATCAAGTAAAATTCCTTTTGTGGTGCTGAAACTAAGAAGGTCTCGTCTCTTATCTGGAGACTGAACGAGGCAACCGTTTGTACTTGAATTTTGATGTATTTGTCTTGTTTAGGTTCCTGATTATAAAACGGTCATCAGGCAGCCCATGGACCTGTCCACTGTGCTTTGCAAGATAGACTTGCATAAGTATGTCACTGTCAAGGATTACATGGAAGATGTAGACCTGATCTGGAAAAATGCATTAGAATACAATCCAGACAAGGATCCTGCAGGTAACAGTCTCCTTTGTACGTGTGTGATCATTTTAACATGGAGAACAATTAAAGACGCTGATAGATGCACTTAAGTGTGATACAGTAAACATATGAATGCAGAATTAGTGTTCTCTTTATAAGGTTTTATTGTACCATACATTTAAGGGGGAAATGTATCAAACTCTGCTGGGCTAATATAATCTAATATCCCAACCATTTGTTTTTTTTATTTCCTAAGTCATTTATTCTATTAAACTAATAGTTGTTATAAAAAATAATTTGGGATTTAGCTTTCAATTTAAAGGGAATAGTAAACATTTTCATTTCATAGCTATATTAAAAATATGGAAACTTATTTTTTAACGGACTTTTAAGATGGCTTTTTGTGTACTCTTCCTGGTCTGTGTTGCAGATCGATTAATACGCCACAGAGCCTGTGCTCTGAAGGACACAGTCCATGCAATCATTAGAGAAGAACTTGATGAGAATTTCGAGAAGCTATGCGAAGATATTCAGGAGTCCCGGAAAAAAAGAGGTGAAGTATTTATTTGTTTAGTAAGTTCTACGCACTGTTGATTTTTTTTTTAAATGGATACTCTTTCTACGATCAGCACCTTATTTACATAATTGTACAGAATTACTGATTATAAAACAAGAAGCATCTTTGCACCTTAAGATGTGCAGAAATGTACTGTAAGTTTGTAAGTTAACATTCTTTTTGTGATATTTATCCAAATCTGCATTTCTGATAAAAGGGTCCCTATTTCTGTTTACTTGCCCATTGTGGCAGGAGGGATTAAGAAATGAAAGAGAGAAATCTCTCCCTAATTTTCTGTTTTCCTGCACTTATTTTTTTCCCACTGAATTCTGAATCTCTAGAATTAGGTGTCTTTTGAAGCTGTCATAGGAAATTCTGTCATGTTGGTACATGTCTGCCAGGTCAAGGGCATATATTCTGCTGGTAAAAGATATTACATGTCAGAGAAGTAAAACAAAATCTGCAAGCTTATTTTTCATGCACTCTTAGCTATTTTAAGCTGAGGTAGTCTTTATTGTTCGGCTGCAACCCTGTGGTTTATTATATTTGTTACAAATTGGAAATGAGTATAATTCTATACAAATATTATTAGAGTCTGGATACCTTTGTTTTTTGTTGCACAAAAGACTGTGGTACCATACCGGATTACACTTTCATCATGGAACTGAAAAACATGGAGGCGATCTGACTACTAGCACCAAAAACCTGTAACCTGTGAAGAAAGTAAATTACCTGTTTATACTGAGTAACATCTATGCGTATTCCCAGACATTGTTTAACATATTAAACATTCTTTAAACAAACACCAAGCACACCTGATAACACTAAACCATATGACATTGTATAGTTTGCCACCATACATGATATTGTAAAAAGCTAGGGGGTGCAAATATGTTGAATAAATGAGGTAAAAAATATAAGGTTAACAGTTGCTGCCCACCTTCCAAGCAGACACTGATAGGCATGTTTTCTTTGTTCTCTGGAACAGTGAGGTAAAGCGTATTGATAATAAGTAATGCATGAGTAATACTCAAGGCAGCACTAATTTATAAGATTAATATTTAATTTACAATTATTAATAATTATTTTTGGTCAGCATACCACAAAACTCATAATATAGCTTTAGAAGGAGTTCAGAAAACAACAAGAAATAATTTCCTGCTCTCAGCGATTGTCCTTTACAGATTTGTTAAAGGTGTTACATATTTGAAGTTGAAGATGAGATTAGATCAAGGTATACAGTATCCTAAAGGGTGTGGATGGGGTCAATATGGTCAAACTTGACAGTGAAACAGTTGCACAGCTCCACAAATGGAAGTTAAAAGGGAGTCTGTTTAAGAAACGCTTCTACTGTATTCGCAAAGAGTTGTTGGTATCAGGAACGTGCTTTCCAGCCAAGTGGTGAAATCATGAGGCTGCTGTTCGAAATGTTTATTCACTTTATGTACTAAGTTACCAAATGAGAAAGATGGTCTGAATGGCCTCTATTCATGTTTTGTAAGTAGTAAAATGTTTTGTAACTATTTATTTTTTTTTTTTAAAGGCTTTTCAACTTCACAGTTTGCTCCATCCTATTACCACGTGCTTCCAAAGCAGACTACTTCTACTGATTCCAAGAAAAATGAGTCTAACGTAGCTAAGGACTCTGTCCAAACATCTGCAGCACCTGTAACCGCAAGTACTCCACGCCCTCAAGGTGAGAATTTACGGTCACAATTTTTAATTTTAAGCGTTATTTAAGGTACATTTTTGTACCAAGGTAAGACTTAAATGCTTCAGTAAAACCTGCATGGAGGATGAAGACTTATTAAAGAAAGGAGATAACTCATTAAAAGAAAGATAAATGTAATAGTCAAGAAATGTCTGTTTCTAGAAGACCTCATCATTAGTAGCTCATTTAGCTTGGTATGCTGCTCTAAAAATCAGTAAGTAAAAATCAGATGGATTTTAACCACTGAGAACTTAAGCATAAGTGGGAAAGAGAACAATAATATTTAGCAGATCATGAATGATTTACAGCTCACATGACATTCAGTGGTGTTTTACCACTGTGGAAATGGTGAGCATAGGACCAGCGAAAAGGGCAAGTTATATACCAAGACAGTACGCAGGGATGTTGCTGAGAATGAGGACAAGCCATATACCAGGACAGCATGCAGGGAGTTCACTACAAGTGAGAACAGGATAAGAACAAGCTGCCGGGAGTTCACTATCAGTGAGAACAGGATAAGAACAAGCCATATACCAGGACAGCACGCAGGGAGTTCACTACGAGTGAGAACAGGATAAGGACAAGCTGCAGGGAGTTCACTATCAGTGAGAACAGGATAAGAACAAGCCATATACCAGGACAGCATGCAGGGAGTTCACTACGAGTGAGACCAGGATAAGGACAAGCTGCAGGGAGTTCACTATCAGTGAGAACAGGATAAGAACAAGCCATATACCAGGACAGCACGCAGGGAGTTCACTACGAGTGAGAACAGGATAAGAACAAGCCATATACCAGGACAGCACGCAGGGAGTTCATTACAAGTGAGAACAGGATAAGAACAAGCTATGTACCAGGACAGCATGCAGGGAGTTCACTACGAGTGAGAAACAGGATAAGAACAAGCCATATCCCAGGACAGTACGCAGGGAGTTCACTACGAGTGAGAAACAGGATAAGAACAAGCCATATCCCAGGACAGCACGCAGGGAGTTCACTACGAGTGAGAACAGGATAAGAACAAGCCATATAGCAGGACAGCACGCAGGGAGTTCACTATCAGTGAGAACAGGATAAGAACAAGCTGCCGGGAGTTCACTACGAGTGAGAACAGGATAAGAACAAGCCATATACCAGGACAGCATGCAGAGAGTTCTCTATGAGGACTATTTTCAGTATTAAAAGTTGTATCTGAGATTATCACACAATATCTCAATTTAGAAATGACATTAGCTTTCAGGAGGTTACTGTAGGTATTGGTAATATTAGTGATGCATCAGACACCATATGTGCAACCTTACAAGTCTATGAAATTATTTCCCACACAATCGATGTGCCAGTAGCAGTTCTGAAAAGAAAGCGCAGGAGATGCCGGTGGAGTAATGGCTTTATTGCCAAGAAAAAGACTTCATCTGCAACCTCCAAAGAGGGCGTGAATGGACTCGGGTTAGAAGGAGAGGAGAAGGCGGAAGAAGTAGCCGAGAGCGAAGATTGTGATGAACTTGACGCGTTACTTAGCAACGGGTCCAGTCTGGAGCTGATTGAGCTGGAGCGCTGTGAGGACTCCGCAGGGGAGGGTGATCTTGAAGCTCCTGAGAACATAAAACCGAAGCACCCAATAACTGATGAACCTGCACAACTTGAACACCAGGCAGAGAAACTGCCTTCCACCCCTGCAGAGTCTGATGGAACAGACAATCAGGAAGAACCCAGAGGTGTGTAGAGCTGATGGCTACATTCACTGCCCTGAACTTGGTTTCAGTTTAATCAGTGCTTTTCTTTTTTAGGTTTTGGAACATACTTCACTTCATATTGACAGCTGTAGAATAACGTTCGGTTGTGTAGTTGTGTCATCATGCGTGCTGCAGAGAAACACAGAGATTAAGTCCATGTTGTAAAATAAAATGCAAAATAACATTTTGGTTGCAGATCCTTATTGGGTAGCACACACTTGAAGAACACTCTGCATTTGAAACAGTCCTTTTTTTTTGGAGAGGAATTAACCTGTACTTGTTCCTAATAATCTACATGTGCATCTGCCTCTTTGCTGTGTGTTTGTCTTGATTGACTGGACTATGTGTTGCATTAAACCACAGCAGTATGTTTGGTTTCTGCCCCAAGTGAAAGCTGTAGCACCATTGCATGTTAGGGGTGGAGATGGAGAAAGGTATACAGTAGTGAGGCTTAAAAGAATGGTGGTGTGGCACAAGCTTCATAGTTGTCATTCATGTAAACACTTTTTCACCTCTGTCTACATAGGGGGAAAAGGACATTTAAACAGTCTAGAGTTTAAGAGATTTCATAACCATTTTTAAAAATATGTCTTGGAGAATATGCAGGGATAGAGGTGTATTAAGTGATTTTGAAAAAACCTGTTAATGTTTTTTTTTAATCAGAAGACAGTGCAGGTCTTCAAGGAAACAACCAAGGAGTCGTTTCTATGTGCGTACTGTCTGCTAATAACGTGTAGTGACTGTCATCCTGTCCGCCTGTGCCTGCAGAGAAGAATGCCCTGCGCATGACGCGAGGCCGGCGCTCTCAGGTCGAGCAGCAGCAGCTGATCAACGTGGAGAAAGCCATGAAGATCCTCTCAGAAGTGACCCCACAGCTAGTCGTTGACCACCAGAAGCTGAAGGTATCCTCTTGGCTGATCAGCAAAATTTTCTCTCTATGTCCCTAGTTAACATTTTTCTGTGCAATGTAAAATCACAATTTTACATTGTGCACAAAGGATTACAGTGTTTCAATCTGGGGGGGGGGGAGGGGAGGTTTACAATGACAACAATTTGGTGTTGTTTAAAAACAGCCAGCTGTAAAACCAGTATTTTGCCATTTTCAGAACACTTCCAATAACAGGCATTAGTACTTCAGAATTAAGAAGAGTGTGAAATATTTTATTTTGGTTTGGTGTCTTCAACTTTAGGTGAAAAAGATCATTCAAATGTTATAATAATATAATTAAGCTTGCATAGAACTTAAAATATTGTTACGGGGGGGGGGGTTATGAAACTGGTGAAAATCAGTATTTGAGTGGTTTAGTCAACAATTGAAATAATTATTCATAACTCTCGACTTGTAAGAGATTTCTAGCAATTACCCGAGTGGCTGGTATAACTAGAGGCACGTGAATTATTTATTCTCTGGCACAGCTTTGCTGAGAGGAGTAATAATCCAGGCACACTTGGTTAAAATAAATATTTATTACAATAAACTATACAAGACACAAAACATACAACACACAAAGTTACATTTTATACAGTATTTACAAACGAGGCATTTCAGAGGCCTAACTTTCTGCTCACCCATAAATCCCCAGATTGCCACTAAGCACTAAACTCTTAATATGCCTACACACAAGTGATGAGCTGCCTTCTAACTAAATACAAAGTAACCTGCAGTTAAATCTCCCGGCACCCTGGATGCCACAAAATAAATGGGAGCCTATATCCCTATCCATAAAAATGCACCCTAATGAGGAAAGACGTTTCTAACTGAGGTATCTTTTACCCAGGAAACCCAAGTTCCATAAAAACACAGAAAAGCACGTTCTCTCTAACAAGGTTCAAATACTTAGCTCCAGTAAGGTTTGATTTGGATGATCAGGAAGTAGGTGCTCTCGCCTTTAGCAAAACTTTAGCATTGTTTCTGCTCAACGGATCCCCAGACCTCAGCAAACATCCTCTCTCCTTTGAAGTTAGAAGTATTTAATTTATTCTTCCCAGTGTCACAAACTGTTTCTGAAATCTAAGAGACACTTCTAAGTCACCTAAAGCTGTAACAATATGTTCTAAATATAATGATAATGAAATGAGCACTAACTTAACCCCTTATTAAACAGATTCCAAAATAACTTGCTTACAGAACAATACAGGTCTTGAATCTAAAATATATCAATTATAAAAACAAAAAAGCCCTTTCTGCACAACTCTAAAATTCTTTGTCTTGAACAACAAAAGGCTGCACTGAAGGAAAGGTCAAGAGGAGATGATTGCTTTCACTAACTTGATTTGTTTCTCTGAAACGGATGTGAGTGAAATAACGAGGCTCTTTTTTTTTAATAGAATTTACTGGACCGAGTGATTGCCAAGACTGAGGGATTTGAGGTGTATCAGCTGGAGAAGCTTTATGCTCTGCTCTGTCAGTGCATTTATAGACATCGGAGAAATTACGACAAGACTGCACTAATACAGGTACAATAAGGGTTTTATACCAGAAGGTTTTAAGCGTCTTGTTTAATGGTAGAAAAGACCGAGACTATCTAATGGACAAGATAATGGATCCTTTTGAAAGATGTTGAGTAAATTCAAGAAATGTACATTGCTTCTGAATTCAGCAGTTCCAAAAACAACTTGAAATTTCTCCCTTGTCTGTGTCTTCTTAGAAACATCACAAGCCAAATATGCCGTTGCTTATATACATTATCAAGTAATATGTGCAAAAGGAAGATTTGTTTGACCTAAACTTTAATTACTTACATTGTGAGTCAAAGCTTAAGTGTGATGTGGGAAATATGGCAGATTTGTTCTTGGTTTCTGAATGAAGAATAAATTGTCCTTTTCTTCTTTTTTTACAGGAAATGAAAAAAGAAATTGAGAACTTCACTTAACTTTTCTGACTTTTTTTCCAAAATAAATGAAGCAGGTGTCAAAAAGGCATTGCAGTTTCTTATTAAATATTGTACAGAGCTTAAGACTATAAACTATAAAGTGTTTATTTTACTAGAATTTTAAGTACATTTAGAGATTTCTGGGTGAAGTGTTATTTGGCTTAAAGTTCATTAAATGCTTTAGCAATCCAGTTCTTGTAGTTGTTTTTCTTGTAACGTCTGATGCCCACTGAGCAGTACTAAACCTCTTTGTGTTCCACTAAAGACCCCTTTTTTAAGCTGAAGCAAGTGATGCAACAGAGTATCAGCTTCTTTGTTGTCATTGTGGAAATAAATACTGCCCTATAGTATAGTTGGTTTATAGGCCTTGGTCTATATAGCAAGGCCTACATTTTTAGTGGCCTGGTTACTGTAATACTGTAATATACTAGGCTGTACTTGAGTTTTCTCAGACCTTTGTTCGTGGTTATTGTACTCTGATATTTTTGTGACATTTAGTAGTTTGCAACAGCGCAAAAAACAGAATGTCAGTCGGCAGTGTACAAAGCTGTAGAGGATTTTTTTTTAGGGTGCTGGGGAGAAACATCACCAGCCAGATTGCAGAGGTGCTTTGTATATGAATGAATGTAACCCCACCTAATCTTCACGAAGCAGTCCTGCTGAGTAATGAATAAATTGTAGCTGCAGGGCTTCAGACCTTCACTGCAGACTCCAGGGCTCAGCACTTGTCGGGGAAAGTCATGCCTTGCTCAGGGGCAATTCCGTAACCGAAGGACTGCCATTAATAAAACAATCTATCCTACAGCCACTGGGTTCCCAGTGTCTGCAGAGCCTTAATCACACTTGAAGCGATTTTTAACTACACCACAAACTATAGAACCCATCATTCTACGTCATGGTTATTTTGTCCTTCGGTTTTGCTTTAAGACGTCGCTCCTGACTAGGCTGTCCTTGCGGTCACAGCCCTGCAGGGGGCTCACGGTGTCGCTATGAAATCACTCCATGCCCTTTCTGTCCCTCTTCACGGGGTGGTGTGATATTGTACATTTAGGTCTTCGTTTCTATCCACCTGGGATGACTTTCAGATGACAAGGGTTTTTTTTGTCTTCCAAGTTGCCTTTACACATGTTACACTTGATATGTTTTGTCATTTTAGGTCATCTGTAATGTACACCTTAGAGTCCTTCATAGGGTACAGTGGGAATCTAAGCAGGATCTTTGACTAGTATTTTTTTTCTCAGTGTGGTATGTAAGCTTTACCAGACAGTGTAGAATTTATGATATTAGAACTATTATTTGCCATTATCTGGAAGACTGGCTATCCGCCTTTTAGCGTAATGAAACGTAAAGCTTCTAACAGACGGCAGATGCCGCCCTTTCCGCCGGTATCTACAGGCGCTCCTACGTGTGCGACGCTGTAGCTGTGAGGTGAGGGTGTAGGGCGGCCGGGCTGCGTCACCCTCTTTCCTACCCGAAATCGTGAAGCCCCGCCCTGGGTGACCCGATAGAGAATATATCAATAGGACAACAATAACGTTATACTAAGTGAAGTAAAAAAAGATCAAGGGATTATCAACAATAAAAAAAATCAATTGCAACATCATTCTAGTCAGACGTCTGTGTGCATAGATCTAGATAAAAGATCAAACTCAAGACGTTGTGTGACTCGGGTCAATGAGTAACTCCTGTTTAGGAAAGGGGTGATGGGTGTTTTGCTGGACACGTTCGCTGGAAATTTGCACCTCTTAAGAGGGTTATGTCCTAAGCGAGATAGCTGCAGCATGTGGTCGCAGGAGCATAATTCTTGCACAGCAAAGTAAAGAAACCCCGCTTTCAAGAGACTCGGCAAAATAAACATTACAATTGCTGCCTGGACTTGCATGCGTTCTGTCGTTGATAAACTTCAATCTCCCGCTGGTCTTCATACACCCGTTTACCTGCCGGGCTGCCACAAGGTGAGGGGCGTTTCCAGCCTTTGGGGGCCGGGCAGTCTCTAAGGTGTCGTCCACTCACAAAGGACACTGGGGGAGACCACGCCCACGTCCCCGCCCCCCCGCCTGAGCAGCGCGACTCGCTGCAGGAAATCGGGTAGGCAAAAAAAACGAAGTCGGGGTAAGTCGCTTTGCGATGACGCGGAACGTATTTCATCGATGGTGACGCCCGGGTGATTAAAAAAATACCCTTCTGAATTGACACATACTGTAACGGTCTTTATCAAATATCATGCCGATCGCCGTGGTTTCACTGACGTGTCTGTTCTGATCGACGCCTGAAAGGACGCGAAGCGCCGCTGAAAGCGCCGGAGAGCGCTGCGCAGCTGGAAAAGCGCCCTGTAACTGTATTTTTGTTGTGCATCTCTGGCCGCATCAAGCGGCAGCACTTCATCTCGCCTGCCTCCGCTGTTCCAGCCCAGCAACAACTGCACTAGTGTCACCAGCGCACGTAACTCTTCATACTGGTAGGTATCCAAGTCATGTACGGGTGTTGCATACGTCGGCCTTGCGGGCGGTGAATCACTGTTGTCACACACACGTCCCAGTTGGTACAGGATGGTTTTTTGGGGGTGGGTGAGGAAGGAGGGGAGCCCTTTCACCAGCCAGTACAGTGTGCTGGAGACGGAAGAGAACAGACAGTGGCCATGGATCACGGGCTTTCTTCAGTGGTCTTTATATGCACCATAAGAAGTTAAAGAGCGTAATTCTGTTTCTAGATAAATATGAATCGCCGTTGCATCTAAGCGTATTGCTTACATGTGGAGATTTACATAGACCATATTAGTTTATTCTGCATTGGCTTAGTCAACCTTCCGTCGCCTCTTGTATCGCTTGTGAACAGTTTTGACGGTGGACGTATTGCCTTGCTTTATATCTATTTTTTTTTTGTAATGTAAAGGCGACATCCCTTCTGGCATGAAGTATTCCGAACTTTGAACTTACGTCGTATATATAAAGATCAAGCGAATAATTGGGCTGGCTTCGTACATTTCCCTAAAAACACACACCTAGGGTGTACATACTTAAACGTATGAGTACCTGGTTATTTAGTGTAAAAATGTAATGGAGATGCAAGAAAACAGGAATGCTTTTGTGCTTTTTTTGCTTAAAACGCTGGAAGTATAGCTTCTAGCGTAATAGTTTCGAAAGCTTAGTATTACACAGACTTATTCCGTTAATATCGCTTAAGACGTTCATTTATATTGAAAGTATGTGCGAGGCAGCCTGAGCTAACCCCATTTCCTTTTCTTATTCTTTTTTATGTGTTACAGTAAGAGTAATCGTGCATGCCAGTGATGTGCGCCTGCGCGGTTTTGTCTTTCGCGAATACCTTTGTTTATTACGATGAGTGCCCTGTGATTTTCCGTCCTTGTAGTCTCTTACGAAACAGTAAGGTGTATTATTATATAGCCCGACGTAAACTCGACGGGTTGTGCTGTTGTAATTGCTTGATCCGGAACGCATCTCACAACCTGTCGCCTTAGCTTGGCCGAGAATCCAAAATAAATGTGAAGTGTTTCTCGGTACTCAGGAAGTGGTGTTAGTGAAGGCAGTCTGGTGCTACGTAGTGTATGTGATCCAGGATATTCTTGGAACTTATTTGAAAGGGCAGCTGAGGAAAAAAAAAACATTCTGAGAGGACATTTGCAAAAAATAGCTTTTGTCGTATCTCCTAGATGACCGCTTGTTGAAAATCTCATGATTGCAACCTCTCTGCTAACAGCATTACAGTAATTTAATTACACTAATCAGGCACTGCAGCGTCAACAGAAGTGTTTTTCCGTTTCCTCAGTAAATCTGTTTTTACTAAGATTTAAGAAAAACATATATAACATTCCTTCCAGCAGATTCTAAGTAGTTCACATCACGTCAATAATAACAACAATAACTGATTTTATACAAGTAGCATTAACAACAAAGGGCTACCAAGATATAAGAGAGAGAGATCACTTTATTGGCCACATACAATTTCTTGCATCAGGAATTCGTCTTTTCACATAACCCAGCTTGCTCTCCATGAGACACAGACACACAGACAGAGAGAAGCTTGGGGTCAGAGCACAGGGTCAGCCATTGTACGGCGCCCCTGGAGCAGCTGGGTTTAAGGGCCTTGCTCAGGGGCCCATCAGAGTAGGATTCCTCTGCCGGCCATGGGATTTGAACCGGCAACCTTCCAGCCACAGGCGCAGATCCTTAGCCACAGTGCCTTTGCTCCACCAAGCTATATCACACAGCAACTCACAACTGTTAACTCCCTGGTCAGTACCTGGATGGGAGTCCTCCTGGTAAAAACTAAGGTTGCTGCTGGAAGAGGTGTTAGTGGGGCCAGCAGGGGGCGCTCACCCTGCAGTCTGTGTGGGTCCTAATGCCCCAGTATAGTGACGGAGACACTATACTCTAAAAAAGGCGCCGTCCTTTGGATGAGACTTTAATCCAAGGTCTTGACTCTCCGTGGTCATTAAAAATCCCAGGGTGTTTTTCAAAAAGTGTAGGGGTGATACCGCTGCGTCCTGGCCAAATTTCCCATTGGCCTTTTCCAATCATGGCCTCCTAATAATCCCCATCTATGAATTGGCTTCATCACTCTGCTCTCCTCCCCACTGACAGCTGGTGTGTGGTGAGTATTCTGGTGCACTATGGCTGTCATCGCATCATCCAGGTGGTGCTGCACACTGGTGGAGGGGAGCCCCCATTAGCCTTAAAGTGCTTTGATTTGAGGGTCCAAAAAACCACTATATAAGTATTAGGATAATTGATTATTTATATTATGATAAATCTAAATGTTAACCTGTTTATTCACCCACTTCTACAATAAGGTTTTCGTATCAGCCTGCCTGTTGCATTCAGTTTCACAAACACAGTCATATTAAATCCAAAACAATGCAAATTCAAAAGTCCATCTGACTTTGAAAGATGCTTTTGAAGTTTCAGAATTATATGCGTTTTTTTTCTTTTCCTGTTTCAGGGACGCAAAAATCTTGGCAATGAAATGAGGTTTGTAAATCTACAATGAGCTGCCCCTGAGAAACAAAAGAGGGCCGGGCTGACAACTCGTCATTTGATGAACGCTGCCTTTTCAGGAGGGGGGACGGTCACACAATGGCGAGCAAACGGAAGTCCACTACCCCTTGCATGGTCCTTCCCACAGAAGCAGGGGAGCAGGACCCGGATATGGAGATGATAACGGAGCTGGAAGAAGGCACCGACGCCCCAGTGGAAACACCCTCAGAAAGTGCTGCGGTCCCAGCTGAAAACGCCTCGAGCGAGGAAGACATGCAGGATGTGGACCGCTACATCGAAACCATGGATTCCAAAAAGGTGGAAGGTGGATACGAGTGCAAATACTGCAGCTTCCAGACCACAGAACTGAACATGTTCACCTTCCATGTGGATTCGGAGCACCCCAACGTAGTGTTGAACTCCTCCTACGTTTGTGTGGAGTGCAACTTTCTAACCAAGAGGTATGATGCACTTTCAGAACACAACTTGCGCTACCATCCCGGGGAGGACAATTTTACCCGCACCATGGTGAAGCGCAATAACCAGACCATCTTTGAGCAGACCGTCAACGACCTGACCTTCGACGGCAGCTTTGTGCAGCAGGAGAACGAGGAAGGGGGCGAGGACACCACGGCCACTGGGATCCCGCTCAGCAAAACCCCCATCATGAAGATGAAAAACAAGGCGGAGCCCAAAAGGATCGCCGTGCCCCACAAGGCCGCTGAGGAGAATGAAGTGAAGGATGAGAGCGAAGGTGAACAGGAGCCCAAGGAGACGGCCCCTGTCGGGACGCCGGCTCCCGTGGAGGTGGTGGCTCCGGTCCCAATGGAACCGGTGAAGCCAAGTGTGGTCATCAGCAATAGTTCCGCGCAGCAGGATCCAAAGAAGACAATAATCAATTCTGCCACCGTTCTCCCAGCTGGGCTTGCTCAAGTCCTGTCGGCCCTCCAGGCCCAACAGAATTCCCAAACCCAGCTCCTGATACCCGTCAGCAGCATCCCAACTTACAACGGGGCCATGGATAACAATGCCCTTCTTGTGAGCACCTACAACAAGTTCCCTTACCCCTCGGTGTCGGAGATCATGGGGCTGTCAGCGCAGACAAAGTACACAGAGGAGCAGATTAAGATCTGGTTCTCTGCCCAGCGCCTCAAACACGGTGTGAGCTGGACGCCAGAGGAGGTGGAAGAAGCCAGGAGAAAGCAGTTCAATGGCACCGTGCACACCGTGCCACAGACAATCACAGTCATTCCTGCCCATCTCTCGGCGGCAGCCAACGGCCTTCAGCCCATTCTTCAGACCTGCCAGATAGTTGGCCAGCCGGGCCTTGTGCTGACACAAGTTGGTGGCACCAATCCCTTACCGGTAACCACTCCCATCACATTGGCAGTAGCTGGTGTGCCCAATCAAACACATCTGCCAAAACCTGCTATGCAGACAACCCCGACTGTAGTGGAAACAAAGAGGGCCACCACCGTTCAGCCTCCTCCTCTGACCCCTCAGGAGAACTCTGCTCTGAGCGCTGATAATTTTGGAATGCGACCTAAAAAGTCTAAAGAGCAGCTTGCAGAGCTGAAGGCCAGCTACCTGAAGAATCACTTTGCCAGTGATGCAGAGATAGCCAGGCTGATGAAACTGACCAATCTCACAAAGGGCGAGATTAAGAAGTGGTTTAGTGATACGCGCTACAACCAGCGCAACTCAAAGAACAATCATGTTATTGTTTTCAATGAAAACAACAATGTCAACAACAATGCCACCATAGTGATTGATTCGAGCGATGAAACTACAGAGTCTCCTACGTCTGGCCCTGTCAAAGAGTCACGGAAACAGACCTGGAACCCATTCCCAGACTTCACACTCCAGAAGTTCAAAGAGAAGACCCCCGAACAGCTGCTGATACTGGAGGAGAGTTATCAGAAGAACTCCACACCTACAGACGAAGAACTCAGCCGACTCAGGTCTGAAACCAAGCTGACCCGTCGGGAGATTGATGCCTGGTTCACGGAAAAGAGGAAGGCGCCGGAATCGACTGATTCCAAGCCAGAACGCAAGGAGAGCGACCCTGTGAAATCAGTCGCCGTCAAGCAGGCATCACAAACTCCCCCCAGCGGCAGGAGCAGGTCGGGCAGAGAAAAGATCGGGAAAAAGACCCCGGAGCAGCTCCACGTCTTGAAAAGTGCCTTTGTGCGCACGCAGTGGCCGTCGTCGGAGGAGTATGATAAGCTCGCAGAAGAGAGCCGCCTTCCTAGGTCCTACATTGTCAACTGGTTTGGAGACACAAGATATGCCTGGAAAAACGGCAACTTGAAATGGTACTTTTATTACCAGAGTGGCAACATCAGTGCTATAAATGGAAGTGGATACAGGAAGAGAGGAAGAGGTAGAGCCCGAAATAGAGGGCGAGGTAGGCCTAGAGGGAGACCCAGGGCGGGCAAGAGGTCATCTAGCTGGGGTAGGTCACCACCAGTGATGAAGTTTAAGACTGGAAAAGAAATTCTTAAAGAGTATTACCTAAAACACAAGTTCCTCAATGAGCAGGACCTCGACGAGCTGGTGGCGAAATCCAACATGGGCTACGAGCAGGTCCGGGACTGGTTCGCCGAGGTGCACAGGCGGGAGGACACGGGTGCGGACCCGTTTGACGATGGGGTGGAGAATGAGGAGCCGGAAGAGGAGGAATCGCAAGGTGAAAGCGAGGCGGGAGCGGGGGGCCTCGAAGACGTTGCTGGCGATGAGGAAGACGACGAAACGGACGACAGCGAGACCTGGGAGCCTCCTCGAAGTGTCCGGCGCACTCTCTCTGGCTCCGAGGATTAGCGCCAATCCAGGTGAGCGTCGAGGTGAGTTGCCTGGAGGGGGAGAGCTGCCAGTTTTCCTACTGGCAAATACCTAAGGCCTGTGCGTCAGAAATGTATGAGAAACATCAGGATTCTATCAGCACCATACCCAGTTTTGAGTTTAATTATGAATTTTATTAGAATTAACATAAACAAATCATGATACGGTGCTGAGAGGTATTTGTACATCCCATCATCTGTTTAAGCTACAGCATTTGTATAATTTCAGTGGAAATTGCTGTATGAAAGATATCCTTAAGTTCATTTTTAGGTACTTTAAAGATGGATGACAAAAAACTTTGCTCCGTCTCATAAGAAACTGAAAATTCCACAAATTTAGGAGATCTAGGAGAAAGAATAATCGCTCATAACACCCACTTAAGAACAAAGTTTTCTTTTTATTGAAACAGTCACATTTCAAGGCAACACATCTTTAATATCATTAGTATAGAGTTATAATGTTGTTCTTTACCTGGTGTGTTTTGAATTCCAGCAAATTGACACAGAGACTCCAGTGCACTTTGTTCAGCAAAGTCATTTGAGAAATTATTATGAAGAATAGAGAGCTATGGGGAATGCTTATATCACACTTATCTTAAAAAATTCAACTAATACATATAGAAATAATTAGGAAATATTACGCTTAAAAATAACATCATTTTATTGAAAATATTATTTTGTCAGTATTTTATGCAAATATTCTCTAATATCCAAATGCATTGAACGTGCTGTACTTGTAATTGACTAAGATATTATTTAGACTGCTGTGTAACACAAAAAAAGATGCAGTTTGTGACATTTAAACCAATTCTATAGCTGTAACAATAAAACATTTAACTAAAATAAGTATTTTTTAATTCATAATTTAATTTCCTGTTAATTCACTAGCTTTTTTTAAGTGTTATTTGTTTTTAAATGACTGTTATTATGAAAACAATCATTCAGAATAATTGCAAATGTACTTGCAAAAAGACTACATACATGTTTTAATCCCCTAGCGATTAAAATCTATTTTATTGAAAGACAGAATCCACTCAAAATTATTTATAGTACTGGGACATATAATATTGTACGCAAGTACACTTCTCCTTAAAGTAAATTATTTTTCTGAAATGAACTTATTCTGATCACGTTTTTCATTTTATTTTTACAGAATTGCCCTTTTATTTATACTGAAGAAAGCAATGGAAGCTGATAATTTGTATGTGGAATAGGCTGAGCAAAGCTCAGAGCAGAGTTCGAGGGTGACGTGAAGGTAGCACATCAGTGTCCTCTTCGTATCCACTGGAGGGTCTATGGTGCCAAAGTTACACGCAGCAGGCATTCCTGTCTTGTTTACAGAGTGTTTAATTAGTGAATCTGTCCAAAATGGAGCTTAATTACATCTGTACCCTTGGTACCCAATGGTATTGGGTATTAAAAGTCTCTGTGCACATACTTCATTGGGTACAGTGACCACTATTTTATCTTTTGTCTTAGATTAAAACTATGGTGGTGAAGTATGATTTGCCACCTTAAATCTGGTTGTTTAATAGCATTGAGAGACCAAAAGTTTTATAAGAAGTTTTTTTTTTAAATGCATTTAACTCCAGAGTTCCCTGTTACAGTATGTGTACAGACCATATTTGCACCTCCTTGTCTTTGTTCAAATGATACAATGGAAGGAGATATTTAAATTACTCTTTTAAGAGGTTCGTGTACTACAGATTTAGAAAGGTATGACTGGCTTGTGTTTTGTGTCATATTTTTCACACAAAATCCTTCTCATGTTACCCCCATTCAGTTTCTCTCCCCTTATAATGACAGAATTAAATGAGAAAACAGCAGGCAGTTTTCATAGCTGCCAATTAAGTCACTACCCAATTTTAACAATGTACTGTAGGTGAACTGCACAGAAACTAAGGAGTTCATCGATCAAACAGTTCTTGCCCAAGGGTTGTTGGAGGTACAGGATATGCATATATAAGAGGATAAATTAGGGGTCAGGCAGCCATCCTGATTAATGTAGGAACCCTAGACATACTGTATTTATCATGTTGATAGAGGAATTATACTTGTGAAGTTTGCAGGTCAAACTACACCACAGGACACAGTGTCCATGTCCTGTTTGGTTGTCAAAGTCATTGTAGCGACTTTTCGGGTGCAAACCTAAATAAAAAGCTTTTGTTCTGGATGAAATCTGCCAGGGTTCAATTCAGCTGGTGCCATGGTTCTTAAGAACGTGATTTTGAAAAGTTTTCAGATTTGCAGGGTTCAGTTCCCATCTTGGTTGGCATAGTTATTGTGTTGATAAGGCTTTACAGTTGTAACAGAACATGGGGATAGGGGATACCTGTATACCTGCCTAGTGTGAAGCTGCTTGATCTCTGAACAACAGATTGAAAAGCAGGAAGAGCAAAATCCTTATAAGTAATTTTGTGGTTAACTAATCCTTAAAAATAATTGATGCTTTATAAATGTATTTATTACTCAGTTAAATTAACCCCACTTTTCAGGAAGTAGAAGCATTATGTATTCCACTTGTACCTTGAATATTAGAAAGATTCTTTCATTCTTTTCTAAAAACTAGAAAGCACATATTCTGACCACCGTCATGATCTTCTCAATGATCACTGTTAAGAATCCACAGTTGTTAGAAAAATGACAGCTGGAGTGATATTTTATAGAACAGACATGGTTTAGGTAAATTCATTATCGTGTCTGAGATTTGTCATCAGGGGGCTTGATCAGAGTGGAAAATCGCAGTTGTACATTTTCGACGTGTTTTGCGTCAGGTTGCAGATGCAGTCTTGTGGATTCTGTCCTGATCCTCTTGTAGACAGGCATAGAGGTTTGAGTAAAGAGCAACACATATAGGTTTATTCCATGCTGAGAGGTAAAGAAAAGAGACACCTGAAGAAGGCTTCACAGCAGAAACGCTGTGTTTCTTTTCTTTACCCTTCTACATGGAAACAACCTTTACCCGTTGCTTGACAAACAAATACCTGTTTACTGCTGTCTGAGCCCTAGGCGCTACACATCAGCCCAGCTCATTCCACATCCCAGCTCGTCCCAGCCAGATGACCTAAAGGCTGGTGACTAGGGCATCCACAGCATTACTCTCCCTTTCTTATCTCACAACTCAGCCATTGTTACACCAGCAGGAAGAGGAGTTGAGTTGTCCTGCTGGAGTGTTGTCAGATCAGGATGGGCCTGGAGGAATGGTAGCATGTCAGGTCCCAGGGCGTGATGAGTGTATCGCTGTGCCATCAGCTTGCTACTACAAGGGGATGGTTGGTCATGAGTTAACACCCCTGCCTGTGCTCCCTCACTCTGGATCGGAGCTCCTAGATAGTGGCTCATCACTGACAGACTGTGGCCAGATGGCAAGCAACAGTGCTCTGATGTGGTCCAACCTCCAGCATACCCGTGGCACAAAGGTGCTGTTCTCTTGTAAGCAGGGAG
Organism: Lepisosteus platostomus; assembly: GCF_059453375.1. Taxonomy (NCBI): domain Eukaryota; kingdom Metazoa; phylum Chordata; class Actinopteri; order Semionotiformes; family Lepisosteidae; genus Lepisosteus; species Lepisosteus platostomus. The sequence goes on from NC_142622.1 coordinate 11,006,808, forward strand.
TATCGGTTCCTTTCTGCATTTTTTTGCTCTTGATTGTGACAATATGTCATAGTCAACAGGTTTGCCCGATCAATTCTCTCAGAAGTGTAGTGTTTAAGTAACAGTCACTTAAATGTATCATGGTCAGTCATGAATGATCAATTAATCAAAATACAGAATCTGTATACTTTGTTTTTCTGAAAACATACATGCATTAAAGGATAACTTTCCTTTGATGATGGCTATGTATTCTGAACTAATGTAAGCACATTATATGACATGGGTGTGATTCCAAGTAATTTGTGCTGCTACAAATATAACGGCAAAATATATTCATATGCTAATTTGTTGTAGCATTTAAGAAGTGTAACAGTTGTTCTACCCAGAGTTCCACTTAGAATAGCTCCTGAGACCAAGAATGTTTCAAAAATAATAGGCAAAATGTTTTGTGGTGTGCGATAAAACAAAAACAAAGAAGGTGCAATACACAGGAATTACAATCACCATGGTCATTATAGCAGGTAAACCATTATTTTAACAGTATAACAGTAGAAGGATATTTTTCATCTTCTCGACTGATGACATCCATTTTCCAGATGAGAAAGTATAAATACAGTACTGTAGTCTCTGTACAGAAAAGGTTTTTGCAGTATAGGGCGCAGTGTGATTCTGTCTAGGGTTAAGGCTTCCGTTACTTCACATAGCAGTCCGCTGGAACTTTGCCTTTCGATTGTTTTTTGTTGGCAAGTTTGTTTCTTCAGCATCTGGGTACAGAAATGGCACCTTCACTAACAAATCATTTGCACACTTTTGCACCACGCTGCTTTGTCACGTCAACAGGGCACTTTAGTATGCACTGTGATTGTCCTGTCACTCTTTTTCTAGCTGTGAGCCCTGTTATGATTTATAGTACTCTGCTGTATGTTGTGCTATGTAAAGATGCATAGTTTTAGGGCAATACTGGTGTAAAGAAAGAGATCTGTATATGATCAGTTTTAGATTTTATAGTGTCAGTGGCTGCAGCACTCATCCTCTGACACCCACAGCTGTGTCTGTTGCACGTCTGCCTTCAAAGACATATTTGGAAGCATGTGAGCTTCAGAAAGACAGCTTCAGCTTTTCTCACCCTTAAGTAATACAGCAGAACATACTGTCTGAGGTGCCTGGCCTTCTCCCAGGAGGAATAGTAGTACTAAGGCCATGTCTAGGAAGTGGAGTGTGTGGGGTTCTAAGGTACTTATAAGACTGTCTTTTGTTTCTGTATTACAGTGTCTGTTGTTTAAAATGGCTTCAGCTTGCAATAACAAAAAAAACAGTATTGATTTTGTACATATAAGATCTTTTATCTTGATGTATTTGACCAGTAGTTTTTACAAAATTTTATACTTTCTTATATATGTTTATACATTTAACCTTCACTTCATCCCAGTGCTTCAGTAGTGTTGATGAAGACCTTCAGTGCTCAGTAGACCTGCATTGTGTTTGCTGCTCTTTTTCTATTCTGCTGTTTTATAAAAGAAGAGATTGTCAGGATACTGACCAATACACCCAACCTGTTTGTTCTCCAAGACTCATGTAGGACTTTTCCCTTAAAACATCATGTTGCTAGAAATACTTTATATTTTATGACATTCTGACCACAGAACTTGAAAAATGGAAGTCAATACTAGAGTTATTGTAAACAAGGATGAGTATGAAATCTGTTTTTCTCTACAAAAATGTAGAGTTTTAAGTTTTTGTCTTGGGAATATATTTTCTAATGGTCATAATCTCTCTCTCCAGTATGACAGTAAAATTCTTTGTTACCAATGGTTTTAATATTTCACTTCTTTATCTTGGATATGAACAGTTTTCCATATTCAGAACTTTCTCAGAATGATAGCCTGAAAAAAAACCTTCTGGGATAAGGGATTGCTTAATGATCATGGGATTGTTTCCTCTGGGGAACGTGAAGACTTTACCATTGAGAGAGAGAGAACAGTGTTGCATTAATAATCATTTGGGCCACATATTGGACTCTGGGAAAGCCTGGCTTTTATCTGACTGTTTTCTGGATATGGAGAAACTTTGGAAATCAGCCAGGTTCATGCCTGGATATTGAAGACAAAATATTTGAAATTGCTGTACATCTCTTTGAGTTTTCTAAGCAAGTAATTGTGTGATGTGGAAGCAATGATGTATGCAAGTACCTGTGTCGAGAGCTTTATTCATTAGAGCAGTAGGCATTGCTTAATAAAATTAATTTAAGACTGGAAAAGCATTTTAAGAAGCTGAAGCTTTTACTTGGGGTTCACAGAATCTATCTTTTATACTGATGTGTTTGAAGAAAATGCCTAATAAACTTTTAAAAAACTGTAATGCCTTGTCTCTGTATATTGTTTTTTACCAAGGTTATGGCTTACAAAGTGCACTGATTCCTGTTGTAAGGGTTGTTTGTGCTTATATGTCCACACACTACACACCACATGACTGCAGTGATGTCACATGGATGGAGTTTAAAGGAATCCTGTTATTTGCTTTTTAAGAGAAAATGTTAAATTTAGACTTTTAACCATGTCTTTGTGGAACACATTTATACAGTGGTCATGCAAGTATATCTTTACTTGTATCATCCTGGAACTGGATGTATATTGCCCAACTCAGTAGGTCAGTACATAGATATGATTTTGTATTAAGAAATCCACTCAAAGGTAAAATTTAACCCTGCATTTAAATTTCTAGAAAATAAGTTAGTATGTTTATATGCTGCATTTTAAAATGTAAAAATGCAAAACAGTCTTACCCTTTCACCTTGCCATGAACCATTAAAGTTTTACCTTACAGATTGTGTTGGAATCTTGTTCTGTGATATTGTGTGCACGCCTGGTTGGGCCAGAGCTCTGAAGATAACATATGTGAGCTTGACAATGCCTTCAAGTCCGTATCCCATGGAAATAGCCCGTTCTCGGTTGTTTCCAGACTTTGTGCCACAGGTAATTTCCCTGTAGGACATTTAGGGATGTTATGCATAAGAATGTTGAATATGTTCAACGAATGTAATGAAAATAATTTCATATAGTATTTTTTTGTAATTGTTGCAATTCATATATTTGTGTTTTAGTTTAATTTCGTACATTTACGTATTCTGTCAACCCACAGAGACTGTGTGAATTCAGGGTTTACAGGTAAAAACGATACTCAAATTAAAACAAACACCCTTGTTCCTGTGGAAGGTAAGGAGTTGCACTGTATTGTGGGTATGACTTAATTAAACTATTCGAATGTTCTTATGTATCATTAACATAATCACTTGCCTCTGAACACTGGCTGGAGTACTAAATTCAACAGCTACTGTTTCACGCATTTAACATTTTTAGAAAACAGGGTATTCACTTTGCTAGTTTCGCTGCATTCATCCGAAGACTACAAATTATTCAAATCGATCAAATTACTTGTTAGAATCACCAGCACTGCCACACCAGATAATTATTTGAAGACAGCAGGCGATATTTTTTAGGGTTCAGTGGAGCACACGGCCTTTGAGATCTTCAATCTGTACTATTTGGGGAGTAGCTGTATCTTTCTTGTAACGGGTGACTGACATTTGTACAAATGTAATAAGGCATAAGTGCTAAGTACATTTTAATATCAACACCAATTGATTTAAATTATTCGCTTTTAAACTATAGAGTTTAGACTAGCTTTTTGTCCGCTTTTTTATTGCTACACAGCGTCTAGAACATGTAAATAATGTCAACATACACAGCCTTTTTTTCAGACGTACCTGATTCTTTGTAGGTTCACAGTTTGTATTTAGGGTATGTTTTGATAACTGTAAGCGATGCCTGCACTTGTTGACATTAAACGTGAGTTACCGGTTGTTTGCCCTATTTGTGAATTGCATTATAACTCATTTTGAATTTCGTCCGCTTCTTTTGTGCGTTTCCTAATTCTTCTGTTGTTACCCTTCGTACGTTTGCTTCTGTCGTTCCTTACATAATTCGTAACTGATAATGTCGCCCCGAATTTAACCCGAGTAGAAAAAACTTTACGATGATAAAAAAGAATAAACATAAGACTGTTGCTCTGATTTAAATCTTTCAAATGCACCAGCCATTAAAACGTCCATGGGAACGCAAGACACAGGTTGCGATGTTCCGCCGGTGGATTTACAGTGCAACACAAATGTATGCCATCAATGGACCTTAAAAAGCAGCGATACAATAATCCAGATGGAAATTTTAGGTTTTACATTTGACGATTCAGTGTTTGCAGAAACCCGTGATCGTGTTTCATCTAAACCTTCTTCTTACAACGCAAAATGCTGTGAGCCAGGAGTAAGTACATTACTTATCTTACACTACACGATCAATATACCTTCTATACTTGCAGCGGAGGTTGTTTGTACGGCAGTAAAGTTATTTAAAAACCAGATTGCAATCTTAAACGTTATCGAATGAAAAGTAGAGTCGTGAGAACATGTGGTTAAACCAATAGAGAATATACACGATACGAAGTTACTTTATTTCCAAGAATACGAAAGGTCGTTGCAAAACTTCTCCCAGATGGATATTAAGTATCTTATATAAATTAGCAGACATTAAGTAGGAACGGTATTTTATTAACCTCTGTTTTCTGTTACTTTTTGATGCAGTGGTTTTGTGGAGAAGTATCCACAGATGATGATGATGATCTGGAGAAGCAGAAGGTCTTCAAGTTTAGGGGAGACCTGGCATACAGGCGCCGGGATTACCAGGTACCAGGGCTGAATTAGACTGGCTGGAGGTCAGTTTCAGACAACATCATTGCTGATCTCCCTAATCACTAAATCTCTTGCACTCTCTGTTGCCTACTACAGGAAATCATGCTTCTTTTTATTCAAGGACAGATGCAGTCTTTTTATGAAGTATTAATAACCAGTGCCTTTATAAAGTTTATTCTATCATATTAGTAACAGCAGGGCTGCACAGGCCTGGGTTAAGTTTTTGCCTTGGGGTGCTGTCTGCATGGAGTTTTTACATTCTCCCCATGTTTGCATGGGTTTCCTCCAGGTGCTCTGGTTTTCTTTCTCCAGTCCACGGATGTACTGGTAGGTTAATTTGCTTCTGGGAAAGCTGGCCCAGGTGTGAGAGTCTGTGTGTTTGTCTGTGTCTGTGTGTGCCCTGTGATGGACTGGCGTCCCGTCCAGGGTGTACCCTGCCTTGCGCCTGTCGATTGCTGGGTTTGGCTCCTGAATCTTTTGAATTTTGAAGCTTGTTTTTAAGATTGTGTAGACTGGAACCGTACAGTAGCGTCTGTGATGTCTGAATTTCCGCTTTCAGAAAGCTTTGTCCGAATACGCAAACTGCTTTGCACTGGTGCCGGACAGCAACATCGCCATCAGACGAGATGTGAGGGAAGCTCTGGCCCGGTGCTACTGTCAGCTGGGCAGGTGGGAGATGGCCCTGGAGATCGCCCAACCCCTGGTAGGGATTCGTGCTGCTGCTGTCTGTCTTGATCGTCTCCTTGGTAATAATGAGTTCCCTGGACATGGGCCGGGGGCCCTGTGAGAATCCAAACCAGGAATCGGAAAGGTTGAGAGAGGGAGTTCAACAGAGCAGCTTTATATAATCTGCTGACGGGGAGATCTTGCAGCGCAGAGAGTCCGCCATCACGTGAGCAATTCTCAGAAGGAGACCCAACTGCATGAGTAGACCTTTCCTTGCATCTCCAAGGCTTGTTCATTTTCACAAAGGCTCTTCACGTTTTAACTACTTGTTAGCATGTCTCAAGGATCCCAGTCCAGCACATCCTGTCCTCTGCCTGCCAGTTACACTTCCCTTGTTTTTCCCTTCCTGCGAGACCTGTGTGCTCCCTTTTAGTAATCATTCCCATAATTGTGCAGGGCTTCTGAAAGGTCAAGGTTGGGTGTTCAACGTGCACAGCCTGAGTCCTTCGGCACTACATTACACAGTGTTTTTTTCAAGCACTTTGGTCAGTTTTGAGTTTTAACATCAAGATTAATGATTACACTACATGAAACACGTGCATCTGTCTCATGCTAAGTTTCAAAATGTTCTGCTGATCTTCATCCAGATAATAGCACATTTTGTGTGTGTCTGCAGAATGTGTGTGGCTCAGGCATGAGCTTAGACATTTGACCTATTGTGATAAAATCCTGGAATTCTGTTGTACAGTCCTTCCTGTCATCCAGCATGCCTGTTTTATATTCCGGTCGGTATTGATCTAGCTCCGAGCTCTCTTGTCAGGCACTTGTGCTCCTCCCCAGTCTTAGAATGTGATACACAAGTACAGTGTGTATAACTGCTTTGTTCCCTACATGATGTTAAGGATGCATCAGAGCTAATAAATTATATTTTTCTCATGTAGTATCTGATTGTTTCTCTGTCATGAATAGAGGAAGGAGGCAACAAATATGAGCCACCTCACAGCGGTTCTGAACCTGGAATGGTTCATTTACCACAGCGCTGGGGACCTTAGGAAGGAGATTTCCTCTGTGCAGCAGCTCGTTTCCCTCCTGCCTTACAATCCCTGGCACTGGAAGAAGTTGGCAAAGGCCTACACGCACCTCTTCCGGTCCCTGTCGGGCTCTGCGCCTGCAAAGACCGGCAGGTGCCATCACAGAGCCTGGGTGATGGAAAACGGGGGCCCCTCAGCCGTGCCTCGTCCACTGTGGTGTTTGAGGGAACCCCCTGAGGAGCCCCAGCGTGAGGGGCTGACTCGGAGCCAAGAGGAATCAGAAAGCCCACAGCCTGACCCGGGCAGAGGGGAGCCTCAAGAAACGGCAGCCGTTGAGAAGCAGAGAAACGATGAGCTGAAAGACATCTGGCTGAGGTCCTGCATATGTTTTGTTAGAACAAGGTAATTTCTAGGTTGAATTCTTGGCGACGTTCTAACACTAAGGCCAGGGGCGTCTCTGAGGGCTAGTCGGCCTGCAGGTTTTCACTGTCTCTGTAAAACGGCAGCATCTGAAGAGCTGGGAGAAGCTGTTGAGGTCCAGTTAAGCCAGTCACCCGCTAGTTTGGTTTGTGAAGAGCTGAGATGGAATTAAAACCCACAGACAAGCAGGACTCCCAAAACCACGATCTTAAAGTCCCAGTTGAGTGCTCGTGTCACCCTGTAATCCCGAAGAAATGAAATGAACGCCCTTTTCAGATTTGTGTTGGGTATAAAACTGTCTGTGTAAAGCGCATGATAACTTTTCCATCTACTGATCAGACCGATTGATAGGGGCTTCTGATGTAATTCAAGGAAAAATGGCAAATTAGCCACTTTTTAGTAACTACCAGAAGATCAATTGTCGTTTACGATGGGAAAAAATGTTGCAAATCTTCAGTCGCTGTTTTTCTTTTGTGGATTGTTTTGTTTTGATCACATTTATCAGCACAGCATCTATCAGTAATAGTATTTATCTTGACAGACAGGTAAGGTTGAAATTTGTCTTTGAATTTAAAGGAAAGTGTAAAACTCCTTCTTGTTTCAGAATCCTGGGGATTTAGGAAGAGCATCATGTATACTGTATATCCTGACCTCTGTATCAGTGTATTAAACAAAATGGTCTCAGTAACTCCGGAGGTAGTGTTTGAGAAAGAGCACAGTCTCATATTAAGGAATCCCTAGTGGGTTTTAATTTAAGATGTAGAAACACTTGCCACTCAGTTCATTTGCTTCATTATAACAAACTAAACATGTGCAAAAGAGGCTGGAAGCAAGTATAGTGCTTATTCTTATAATTAAGAACTACAGTACCAATATAATTGAACAGCCCTGTTTCCCTGGCCTTTACAGGGACGTTTATAGTACAGATTGCTGTTGGGCAATGAGGAGAATTCAGAGTTGCTTGTGATATTTCTGTCCTAGAGAGTGAAGGTGTTTTTATTCTCATGCGAGTCTCCAGCCAAGGATACTGATTATATAGACTCAAACAGACAACACCAAATGGGCCAGGTCATTATCTGTCATGGGTGATACAAAACGTAAACAGGTAGCACAATGAGAACATTGTCTAATTAAGCGTACTGAATCTGTAAAGCCCCGTTTAAAACATCACAATAAAAGGTCTAGATTATGGGCTAACACTTGATATTGTGAGTAGTGACACTCCTTGTAACCACTGGAATTCATTAATAAGATGCTGGTTGTAAATGAAGTTCTTTGTTTTCCTGCCAGGCTACTGTTCCACATGGTGAAGTTTCAGCAGTTATCCTTCGTGTTTCTTAGCAACAAGAGAGCCCTGGAGGAAATTGAGGATGCACTCCACAGCCTGGAACTACAGGATGAGATACTCCACTTAATCACAGAGGTGAGGTACACTGATGTTACCAGAAATACGGACATTGCTCAAGACTGACGCAAGTCCCTAACAATTCAAGTCTACAATTCAAGGGCGTAATCTTTCAAAACAGATTATGACCTGACAAGGTCACCCCAGTGTACTGCTTCAGAATAAACGGTGAAACACTCATTTAAATACAAGAACCTGTGGTACTGTTTTTACAGAAAGGGTTTGAGAGTGATACCCTGGCTTCTTTCTTGAGGTGGATGAGATCCTCACATCAATTAACTATTAACTGCCAAATGGGCTGAATGGCTTCTTCTTGTCTGTTACATTTCTTGTATTAAAAGAATTATCGCTAGCAAGAAGGACCCACATTTGCATAAACACTATCCTTAAGAAATGAGAGTTAGCCCGTTGACTAATGGTTATGCGTTCCATTTCTTCCAAACATTTCCAGAGTTTCTATGAATAGTTATTCACAGAGCCATAGTTCATAGTTACCCACATTAAACCTGTTTGGTGTTTAAAAGGAACTTTATCAGTCAAAACTACTCACAGATACACATGTTTAAAAAACACAGAATTGTCCTGGTCTTGAGGTCAGCTAGTCTGGTATTTTAGAAGATTTTATCAGCAATGTGAGCATGAGCTTTGTTTTTGGTTGGTTTTAATGTGTTAATTACTGTAGCCTTCTGCTCTGACCTTAATTAAGACATAGTAAGTTCTGGTGACATTTGATGAAATACAGCTTTAAAAAATGGGGAAAAAAAACACTCATGCACCTTCATAAAAAGACTGAGGTGCAGGAGGCAGAGATGTCTTTTTTTCTGTATTAACAGACAAAAATATATTTCTTTTAACATTTTTACCCTTTACATCCTGAGTGCTCTTTTGTGAAACTGGCGTGGTGAAGCAGGAGGTTGCTGTGTTTGCAGGAGATGAGTGAAGACCTTGTTTCGGAGAAGATGAGAGAGGAGAGCCCGGAGGCAGAGAACATCTCATCTGTAACCTGCGCTACAGTGAGCCCTAACTCGGACTTTGAGGAGAAGTGGTTTAACAGATTGAAAATGAGAATCATCACGTCTGAAGCCTGGACTGCTGGAGATGCTCATTTTCAGAAACACTGAAAAGGACGAAAGAGATTGTTTTCAGGAGCCTTTTCTTTTTTTTATTACATTTTCTTGCCTCCCTGTTCTCACCAGCTGTAGACCTTTCACTCTGGAAGAGCAACAGCTCTTCTGTTTGAAATATGCTGTTGTACAGAGTTAAAAGCATCCAACATAAATAGATGTTTCTGTCGCGAGGGCTGTTTACTGCTCTATATTGAAAATAGATATCTGTTCAGGGGCGAAACTGTGCGAGGACCTGGGATTTTTACATCACCTGTTCAGTTTTAGAGTTCTTCTAACAGAGTAAGCATCCTTTTTACATTTATTTTACTGCTTCTGCATTGTGCTGTCCCTGTCCTACAGGAGAAACTACACTGCAGGCTTTTTAATGGATATTTTTTTAATCTAACGATTGTATTCTTTGCCACATTTGAACATTTACAGTAAAACACATGAGCAGAAAATAAATGTTTTATTACTTGATTTTGTGTAGCAGTGTTACAAACTCAGTTATCTGTCTTCTGTTACCAGTTAGATTCTAGAAACAGTAGAGGTGAATTAGAAAAATACTTCTAAAACAGATGTTCTGTTTTTTTATAGACAATCAGTATGGGCTGAGAAAGGAAAGGTTGTGTTTAACTTGCAAGAATTCTTTGAACAGACAACAACATGACATGCTGTTAGCATGTTTGCAAGCTTTTGTTAAGGTCACTCATAGACGTTAAATTCTCAAATTAAAAACCCATCACAATCCAATGTATTGTTAATGGATAGGAGGCTGAGGGGGATGTTACTTCTAATTGGGTAGACATGAGTAGTGATGTACCATAGGGATCCATTTTAGTCACGTTGCTCTGTGTGATCTTTGTTAATGATTTATATTCTTAACAAGCTAGTTAAATTTGCAGAACATACAAAATTGGGTAAGTGGCACATTTAAAAGCTGCAAGGAAATTTCAAATGTACTACATTGTGTGTTGGGCAGACATTTAAAATGAAATTTAACATTGATAATTGCAGGGCGATCCACAGAGGTAGAAGAAACATGCACTATATATATATATCAAATGGGTGACTTCTGAAGGTGTAGAAAGCAACACACAAACAGGATCAGGGTGCTGATGTAGATTTTTCTTCTTCGTTAAAGTGTTAATTCTCAAGGTTTGTGATGCACTGGTAAAACCTCATTTGTTTAGGTTTGGTCAGTGTAGAGGAAACAAGAAGTCACAGCGCAGTTCATTGAAGGTTTGATGTGAGATTTAATGTGTTGCCAAAAAAGGCGATTTTCCAGGGAACACCCAAGAAGGTGCACACAAGGTGTGTGTCCCTTGGCGCTCTGAATCCGGTTGTTTGTTCAGGTAGAATAGTCTTGAGTAAGGCTCCAATCACTTTCTCTTATGCACTCATTCATGGTAGTATGTGTTAGAACCCGTACAGAAACTTTCCACACATGGCACAATTCCTGCTAAGGTTAACCCTGAGATGTCAATTTGTCAATTTTAGAGAGCACTCAGGTCAGTTCAGGAATAAACCCAAGTCAGGTCGGGTCCTACAATCACCATATCACATTAGGCTAACTCTTCCAGCCCACAGTCAGGAAGTAAACAGATTGAAAATATTATGAAGTTTGATACTTTTTAATAAGTGACATTTTATTAGTCAATCAACAGTTACGCTTCCAGGACTATTTATACTTCTGCAGACGTTATTTAAGTACTCCATGGGGTGTGGCAGTGTGTGAGGATGTCAAACACAAGAAGCTTCACAAATAATTTGAAAGGCACAAAGCATACGCTCTGGTTCAAAGTGCAGTGTTGAAAGTCTTACAGGAAAATCTGAGTTGTTTTCCTGTGATGTAATTACTGTCTTTTAAAAAGCACCGTGGCATATCTATAAACATCCACCAGCAGTCTCCTGTAATGCACGTTAACACTGGGTTTACATTTTTGGAAAACTCAAAAAATCTTATTGTGTCAAGCCACTCACATTGCAAACACTCATGCTTAACATACTACTTGATAAGTCATTATAGCTTTTGGATTTCTAAAACTCAAAATGTTTTCATATTATTTTCTGGATGGGAGAGTCTCTTGGTCAGGTTTTCTTTGCGAGCGAGTTTTCTTAACCTATCTTGCTGGAGAGCTCAGGGTTTATTGAATTAATGTAACAGGTTACAAACTGTAAGTCTCCTCTGCGTGCTGGAAAAATGCCATTTAAAAACAACACATTGTCCGTTTGAAATGATGAATTCGTTGTTCAGTTCTTTTAATTATCAGCTCAGTCAAGGACTGAGGACTGACTTTTTTTTTTTCTGTGCCTGAAGTGCTTCGCAAAGCTCTATAATGGGAGTGTAACTAAAGTGGTATGAGGTCTGGTTTATTCAGGAAGTGAAAACGTGAGACCAGTCTCGGAACCTGGATGTCGGGTCGGCCTGGGATCATCCCAAAAACGTTGTTGAGTGGCGGCTGTGCTGTATCCCCCACTGTGTAGTCGCTGGAGAAGGACCTCTGTCGGGCATTCTGAAGCCTGAAGTCGGGTATTTGGGGCTTCCAGTGTTCCCTGGGCGTAGCTGTGTGGTTGTGCGCGTTGGTTTTTAATCTGTGAGCGAGTGTGACCGGAGGCGTCCCGTCGGAATACCTCCGCGTCGCTCTACGTGGCGGAGGGACGCTGTAGCCGCAGAGCACGCTGCGGGGGTCGGACTGATGGCCGATGCTGCCGTCCTCGGCCGGGGGCAGCTGTGTGCCCCCCGCGGGGAAGTCGCCGACCGGCTTGGAAACGGCGTAGAGCTGCCGGAACTCCAGGTCGAAGTGCTTCACGCTGCTGCCTTTGAACAGCACCGCCATGTTCTTGTCAACTTGCGCCGATAGCCACGTGAAGCTGGAAGTACAAATCGTGGGAAACTCTGTTGAGTTCGCATGACCCTCGCTAGTCATACTCTAGATCTGGACATCAAAAACATAAAAACATAACTCATCGTTATCAAGTCATGCTTGCCTTGATTTTGTGTTCTTTTTGGACAGTTTTTACAGTTACACAGTGAGGACAAATGTCAAGAGTTACTCGGCTTTATTTGTAAAGTCTGATCCAAACTGGACTCTTGCTACAGACCTGTATGACCCAGCAAGAGCATGAATGCAGTCAAAAATGACAAACTTTTCCTTTATTTGACCGGAGAACTTTCTTCCAGACTTGGTACAATATACATCTCCGGTCACACTACGAACAGACATTCTCTGTGGAACGAGAAAAGGACAAAATGTGAGTTGGCTTTGTGTTGATTTATTTATGCTTCTTAATTTCTTTAAGAACAAATCTTAGTCCTTAACACACGTTTTGTTGATAATGTACTACCATAGACATGTATTTAATTCTAAAACAGAGGTCATGGGGTTGAAAAAGAAATATAAAAGATGTGTTACTGTGAGGTAGGAACTGTTGATCTGCAGTTTCTCACACATTTCAGTAAAGACATGCAGGTTCATGTGGTCAAGTAGCAGGTAGACGGAGACATTGCGCTTTTTGGTCGCTTCCAGAATGTCACAAAACACCTCCACGTCACTGAATATGTCCATCACAATTGCCAGCACCTGCACAATAACGACACACATCCCAAAAGAAGGCAATTGTCATACAGATCATAGATGTCAGATCGTGGGGGTTTCACCACTATGTTCATTCATCAAAGTGTGTTAAAGAATGAAAAATCAGTTCAAGATCTTCATAGAAATATAGCTCCATTGGCTGGACCATGTCTTTTGTCATCTCTACGCCTATGAAAAATCCTTTGAAAATGATGTAATGGTTAGATGTGCTCTTGCCTGAAGAGGAAGCACATGGGAAAAAAAATTGGAAGAAATTTTTCCCCTTGTGAAACAGAATGGGCACTAACATCCTTGGACATTTGTGTGATGACGGTGGTTTGTTTCAATGTTGTTTTTCAAAGAATTTGTATGATGTATTTTTTGTCTTGTTTCTTTTACAGTCCTCTGTAAACATGTATATTTTGATCTAGACACAAGCTTTAAAGCTTCATGGCAGTATCCTCTTATATTAGGTTCCACATACTGTAGATAGTGCACACCGTCTCCTTCTGCCCATAGTGAAGTAAATTTGCCCATTCCTGTATTCTCCCCCTCTTGTTCACTAATACTGTTTGAAGATGCAAAGGAACAAGTAATAGGTTTATTCCATGCTGAAAAAAAGAAGAAAGAGAACACAACGTTTCGGCCGTGGAGCCTTCTTCAGGTGTCACCTGAAGAAGGCTCCACGGCCGAAACGTTGTGTTCTCTTTCTTCTTTTTTTCAGCATGGAATAAACCTATTACTTGTTCCTTTGCAGCCTACGCATGCTGACGCAGCTACCCACCTGTTTGAAGATGGCCTGGTTCCCTCTTTAGATACTCACTGAGCTTCACTCAACAGTTAAATCAAATATAGATTTTCAGGAGCGTCCCATTAAGATAAACATAGTAATGCTGTTCAGGTATTATAATTAACAATTCACCAAGCAGGTGCCTGTCAGTGGCATGCTTTGAACTTCAGTGCACAATTCTTGTTTCTGCAAAGCTTGCCATCAACAGAAGCACAGAAGGAAGGTGACAAACGCGAGCAGGCCATTTCGCCCATTTAGGTCTCTTGGTTGCGCCAAGTTGCTCACCTACCAGCTGTGCAATGTGTTGCAACATTCCCCACCTCCCCTGATAAAAACAGCAGGCCATAGTTACCGTAGTGGCTTTGCTGATATACTCGCGAACGAGGTCTTTTATACTCCTTGATCTGTCCGTCTGAAAATAAACTTCCACGCTGGGCTTCCCCTGCAGGTAGTATCTGCTCTCTGCCATCGGCCAGCCATAATCCAGTGCAGGGGCTTCGCTCTCGGAGAGAGTGGGGAAGTAGGTCACAGATGTCTCTGTAGGAGCAGCCGTTTCCCCCAGGTTTTCCCCTTCCTCAGCCTGGCTTTCGTCGGCCGGTGAGGGCTCCTTGGCGCTCTTTAAGATGTACTCCTTCTCCGCCTGGGACAGGAAGTCGACCTCCCCCTCGGCGGTGAGCGTCTCCTCGTAAGCCCGCAGTCCGCTGTCCAGCAGCGCGTCGGTGGCTAGCCGAACGCTTTCGTTGTGGCTCAGGTCGATCCGTGACAGCTGGGACGACTGGTATTTCATCTCCTGCACCCGCTTCTTGATCTTCCCCACTTGTTTGGGTTTGAGGTACCAGCCTACAGAGTGGACCCAGCTCATCGCGGACGCTGGAGGCTCTGTCTGCTTCTGAACCGCTGCGGCTCCAGAAGCAGCTGAGAGGACGCAGGTGTTTAAGTACAAACGGCAGGGGTGCCTCAGGGGACAATGGTTAACCGTCGGTTTGTCTGCATACTGTGAGAGCGGTGCTCTTTCAACACGCCCTGCCCATAAGGGGGTAGAGAGCAGCTGAGAGGCAGTGATGAGAATGGAGCTGGCACTTCTGCTCAGTGATTAACCTTAATTCAACAACCATAGGTCCGGGGGTGATTTTAATAATTTAACTACAGTACATGTTCTTCCCATGATTAGCTCCTGTACTTCAAGCAAGGTTTTGTAATGATAAAAGAGTTTTGTAAAACCTTAATTTGTGTTCCTGCACTATAACAAAGACTTACCACCACCCTCAGTTTATAAATGTTTCCCCCCCCAAGCTAGAGCACTCTGATATTATAGTTTATTTCCGATGTTAACTACTGTGCAACAGAAGAAATACGCTGCTGCAGAGTGGCATCTAGATAGCTAGAAAGCAGGTAAAGTTATTTCTAGGTACTTAGGAAGAAGAGAGGGATCTGTGATTGTTATTGAATAAGGAAATACAAGTCAAATCTATGATTTCTTATTATGATTTGCATCAAGAAATAAAATTCAGAAACTCAGGCTTTGTGGGTCTTTTATACAAAGACTACAGTACGTAAAATATCCTCAACACTGCATTTCCCTTGTGATGTCACAACATTTAGAAGCAATCTCCTAATAACAGACCTAATAAATAGAGTGTAAATAGTGTTCTCTTTGTTTCCCCAAATATACAGTATTGTGATACTGATTTATTCCCTGAGGTAGTAACAGCAGGACAAAAAGTCTGAGTTAGACAAGTGAAGGAAACTACTGAAATGGGCAGAAGGCTATGAGCACAGAGCACCATAGTGGCTGGACACAGGATTGAAAAGCTCTGAAAAAATCCACACTGAATTCTGATTCTTGTGGACAACCTCACCCTCCTGCGTTAATCATACTTCCGTCTTGCTTTGCGTTTCACCCAACCACACAGCTTGTGGTTCCGTTTGGCTGGGAGTCAATTGGCTGGTGTTTGGCAAATTCATGACTCTTCTGTTTGTCTTGGCATTAACCTCGGCCACAAAATCCAGGTACTGGAGAGCCCTGATCCAGCAGGTTGTGTAGCCTAGTTCACCATTAAACCTCCATTTTCTAATGCCCTGGAACAAGTGCGCAGATGATTTGTTCAATTAAATAATTCAGAGATTATTTGTGAGTGCTCTTTGAGCCCTCAAGGACCAGCATTGCCTTAATTTATCTCCACAAGCATACTGATAATACCCTTAAAGATCTAAGATTCTGTATTCATTGACAACTATTTAATAACTCAGTTTATTAGCTGGGTTAACTTCTTCAGAAACATTTAACAAGTGAAACAAAAAATCCAAAGGGTATAATTTTTTATTTTGATCATTTCCTTGATTATGAGCATGTGATATAATTGATAGAAAATTTAATTTCCATGACTCCAGTACAAATCTTAAATGGCTAATACTACAGGTATATAACTGTCACAGGTGTGACTATCAAATATCAAATTGCACAAAGCTATAAAAACCTTAAATTAAAAAATACAAAATTATTTACATGTAGGTTTACATACAGAATCTCTTTCAGTTTTAGAGAACTGTGCATAAATAAAAACACTGATGCTAACTTTACATTTGAGGTTTAAATTAGTTTGAAATGAATGGGAAGCAGACACTAGAACTATCCCAACATTCACAGATGTGCAGATCTTGGATTTCAAGATCAGGAAACGTCACTCTGATAGGTGTTTTCCACACTCTTCTTTCAACAGAAACCCCAGGAATCTTTAAAAAAGGGCCTAAATGTACTGAGGAGTTGTGAAGCCTGGGTTAAAGTTGAAACTTTATACCACCTGTCAAGACTTCACTGCTTTCTAGCAGCATGGAGTCTTGTTCTACAGAGCCAGAGTCTTTCTCACTCTCCCTCTCCCTCCGTGTGAGCACATTCCTCTATGATTTTTAGAAAGTCTCAATGCTCACAGCTTCTGTACAGCTGTGGGGGAATGTGATGTTGCCATACTCAAGTCCTCCGACAGCTGCATTTGAAAAACTAATGATATTAAATAAATGAATGTTAAAGCAAAAAAAAAATCTATTTTTGCAAGTCAGACTTTCCAACAGCTTAAACGAATCTGCATTAAACGCAGTAAAAGTAGAATTTCCATTCTACTTAAAACCCATAAACCACAGTTTCAACATACAATCATAAAAATGGAAGTATAGCACTAGCAAGAGCCAGGTTGTAGATTTGCTTTTCTTTCTTTAAAAAAGACACTCCCTGGATTCTAAGGAATTATTAAGTACTAGATGAACGGTCTGGAGGTTTTGTGTTTCTGGCCCGGGCTGCAATCTTCTGTCGGAGTTCCTGGACGTCCAACATAAGCTCCCGCTCCCTGCTTTCTAAATCACTTCTGCCCCTGTCCAAAGAAACTGGAGAAAAAAAAATATTGAGGTTCTTTTCTTGACAGGAGTCCACCCTTCAAATATTTTGGCAAGACACTTGATGCATTCAGTTTTCCAGTGCAAACTGGAATAGCGTGCAAATGCAGAATTTGACGTGTTTGAGTCCAAAAAGCATGAGCTCAGCAGGAATAGCTAATTAGGATCTCTGTGAAAAGCAAATAAAAGATTTGATGATTTGACACAAACAGTCCTTGACATGTGGCTCCAAATAAGGCAAAAATCACTACAGATTTATTTTAACTACAAGACCTAAAAGGTATTCACATCTCTTTGGGCCAGAAGAAAAAAAACATACAGCCTTACATTCTAAATTTAGGGAATTTTATTTGCTACCTAATCAATCACCAAACTAAAAATTGAAAGTGAGAATAAAAACAAATCGATTTTTGATTTGATACAACATTAAAAAAATAACAACAGTTTTCTTGGTACAAATTCCTACATATAAGATATGTCAAGCTGAAAATTGTTTTTTTTTTTCTGTGGCAGTTCAATAAATCTGGACCTTTAGCTATAACAAGACAGTATGGAAGGCCTTACAAAACATCCATTGGGTTTGAGTACACGCAAACTCACTCACAGTGTGTGGAAGAGTCATCAGAGGACAGGATGTTCAGACAGGTGTTTCGGGGCTCGGACTGGTCTGTGTTGGGCTTAGGCAGCAATCCCCTGACTGAACAGGGAGACCTGACTCTCAGCTCCCTCAGTCTCTCTGCAACACAGAAACGTCCTCTTTCTATATTAATCACTACATTCATCTGCAGGACAAACATGTTTATCCAGAATGATCAGTGAATATTTTAACACAGTGTGAGAGACCACTGGAAGATGTAATATAAGGGAATCCTTAACAATGTTAAAGCCCCTTTATAAATGCACATTGCCGAGCCTGTTGCTGAACTATCGCAGCCAATAAGCCTTGATATCCCATGACTGGTCTCCATTATTGCTGTTGGACTCACCAAGGGACTCTTCCTGACTCCGGCGTAGGCTGTCGGCAAGGTGTTCAGCCTCCTCCTTCTCCGCAGTAAGGAAGGCCTTCCGCTGAGCCTCTGCTGAGGCAGCTGCCTGCTTCTCTTCCTCTAGCTGTGCTCTCCTTTCCACAACGTCCTCCCACTGCACAAAACACAGGCCTCTGCTCACCCTCCCAACCGCTGGATCAACACAATTTCCTTTCTACCACTTGCGTACCTGTTTTTAATTAGATGAAATCTGTTTCTTTTCATACCCCCCCATTCTGAAAACTTTAAAATGGTAATCAGCTTAAATCTTCTGCCACAGTATACAGTACGTCGCCCCTTTTCTGAAACCTGCCCTATCAGAACTAGCATGAGCCACCCTACAATCAAACAGGCACTTACAAAGTCACAGGGCTCTCTTTTCATCTTTCAGATGTTTGCCCGGTCTTGAATTTTATAAAACTCTTTTATTCATTTTTCCTAATTTGGTATCATCTGCAAACTTGACTAGTTCACTAACTAGTCCAGCATCCAAATCGGTGATACAAATTAAGAACAGCAGTGGTTCTAGTATAGATCCCTGTGGTACTCCGCTAATTACATCACCCCGCTATTTCACAATTTAAAACCACATGCTCTGTGTATCCATTACTGATGCTTGTTATTCAAACAATTCTTAACAAGTCCATTAGAGAAGACCTATCTTTTCTAAATCCAGGTTGGATTATTCCCTAGCATCGAGAACATGCCTTGACATAGACAAAATGTACTCTATTTTCAGATCCCAATAAGAAGCAATCAGCTTACCTATGGTATTTTCAATGTTTAACCATGGTACAGCATTTCAAGCCATAGTAAGTCAGGTAACTAGTAACAGAGACCAGATGCAGATCAGATTCTGGGGGGACCACTTAGAGCAACCAGACAGATCTAACCTGTAAGTCTTTTGGAGAAGGACAAAAATCACAGCACCCGGAGAAAATCCATGTGGACATAGGGAGAATATGCCATTTCCACAAAGAGGGTGCCCCAGCCTAGAACTGAACCCTGCAACACGAACCACCTGGCACCCCCAAGCACTGAAAGAGTCACTTAGAGTATCAGGCAATATGATGACCAATAGCAAGTGGTCCTCACCCTCTTGCCCTCCATCTCCTTCATGAGCTGGAGAAGCTGTTCCTCTTCGGCACGGGTCTCTCTGTTCAGACGAGCCAGCTCCAGGTGGCACCTCCCCCTCTCAGCATCCGCCTGCTCCAGGCGCCGCCTCACCTCGGCCTGCCAGCCCAGATCCGTGCACAGCTGGTCGGCCTCAGCCCAGGACTCCTCCAACACCTGAGAAAGAAAAAGGGCCCCAGTCACAGGCCAACTGCTTGTCAGGGTGCGATTCCCCCTAAAGCTACCTTTCTCTTCTGCCTCATCTGATGCCAAAATGGTGATCTGTCCATTGTGAATGCCAAGTCAGCTGCTCAGAGTGTTACTGGGTTGGGTACTTGTCTTCGCTGCTAACGGGATAATTCAAACTGACAGTGTTTAAGCCACAGTCATCACATTGCTTCATGTGTAATGAGCATTGGGACAAAAAGATTATATAAGGGCACTCGGAAACTCTAAAGGTCTCATCTTTATTCTCAGGGTCATTTAACAGTGCCTTTAGATCATTTTTGGTTTCAAAATATTGCTGCACGAGAGGCACGTGGGTAATGCACTACCTCTGTGGAATTTGCTCAATATGAGCAGCTTTAGAAATAAGAATATTGTGATCGAATTTCAGCGTTTCAGTTTTTTTCTAATAAAGCACCTAATCGATTCTATTAGATGTTTTCTTTGTTGGCATTTGCCAACATATAATTTCAAGTGTTTTTCAGTTTTCTAGTACAGAGCAGAAAATGTAAGTCCTGCTTTATGATGATCTTATATTAAGAAAGCAGCAAATAACGATTTCTTTCTTTATGCCAGACGTTCGTTTTTTTTAAATATACTGAAGATGTTTAAATAGCACTTTTGGAATTCCAAATATCTCAAGTTAATTCTTGCATAAAGCCGTAGCAGAAACTGAACTTGAGCCAAACATGCCTTGACTCAGCACCAAAGGCTAAGAGCAACTTTTCTGTCCTGATTTTTATAAACAATGCAATTCAGCCCTGATATATAGGACATTTATACACAGATATATCCCTTTCGAGCCAATCATTTAATCAAACCATTTCATGCATTTCTTTCTTGAATTTTCTCAATGTTCTGAAACTTTGGATTCCATCACTGGGTTACATGGTGTGTAAAACTCACCCTTTTGGTTTCCAAGTCTTGATCTTTCTCTGCGTCTACCAGTTTCTGAAATGCATGGTCTTCTGCTTCTGCCTTTCGCCGATGGGCATCCACTTCACCTTTCACCTCCTGGTTCACTCTTTCCTGTTCTTTAGCCAGTTGCTGAGAACACAGGCCAGTAAAAATGAAAATCTCTCTAGAACGGCAGATTCGAAACCAGCACTCCCATTTCTGCCAGTGGACTGAAAATGAGGCAGAAGAGCTAAGAGCTCAGAACCAAAGCATCTCATTCATTCCCAAAGTTGTAGCTGGCGTGCATATAAAGCAAAAATAAAAACGAAGAGAGTTTTTCTTTTTCCAAAAACCTCTCTGGTATTATTTCAGTTATCTCACTGTTCGATTATGAAAAGAAAAGCTTTGAGAAAAGGCTTTAGAATTTCATATTGTTGTAGTTCTTTGTTTCTGTTAGCAATACAAATGTATGCTTTCTCTCCACAGCACAGAAGTCTAAACCAACCCAAAAAATAATAATAATGTAATGTGTAGGGGGTATTTACAAGTCTTTTGCTCTTGTCAAGTATAAACACTAAGCAACATCAGTGATAAAAAATGCCTGGCACACGTTCTCTAAAGGAACATCATATTAGACATCTACTTTCAAAAAAGACTCTGCACAAAGGGTCCAAAAGAAGAAGCTACCTGTTCAAACAGCCTTCTCTGAGCCTCCAGTTCCATTTGTCGAACCTCGATATCTTGCAGCACTGTTGCGGTTTCTTGCTCTCGCATTGAAGCCTAAAGGGGGAAAAAAGACATCTGGTCTTGTGTCAAGTTCATTTCCCAATTTAACCACAAAAACCATAAAGGAATGAATACCATGTGAATCCTAGGTATTCGTATTAAGAGTCATTTCTAGTAAAAGGGATAGAAGCAGACCTTTCTGTTGATCTCATCGTCAAGCCTCCTGAGCTCCATTTTCTTCTGGTCTTGCTGGTACTTGATGAAGCGCCTCCGTGCCGCATCAATAAGGTGGAGTTCCTTCGTTTTCAGCTCCCGTTTCATAGCAACCAACCTGGGAAAGGGTTTATTCAAAAAACAGCAACAGACTTCCTTTAGGGGGAATTCAGATGGGCAATTTTTAACTTTTAAATGCAATCATACAAAGCATTACACAGAAACTCTCAAATGTATCTATCCTTAGTTTTATACTTCTTTAAATGATCAGATACCTAAATAAAACACAGAAGGACTTTAATATTTATTGGAAAAGACTGAAAGAATATCTCCAATTGTAAGAGATTTCAAGGCAAATCACATTTAGTAAATTTACAGTCCAAGTCAAATATTAGTACAACTTAATTTTAAAAATATTTAGCCAGAAACATGAAGCCTTAATATAACTTGATTTTACTAGTCTTTCTCTAAATAATCATCATAATATTTACATATAGTAAATATCCTAAAAAAAGAGAAAATTCATAAAACCTGATTTTAGTTTTAAGAATAATTTTTATTTGTCTAGACAGTTTTAGGGAAAAACAGTTATGAACAAAACAGGAGAGGTGGAAAAAATAACATAAAAAGAATGAGATCTAAACTACCTACTGAAAAACTATACTATCTGTTCTGAGTTGTTGAATTTCATTATAAATTGTTGTTGCTACTCAGATTACTATTCTGCTTCTTCACTAAGAAATGCTGTTCTTCCAAAATAGCTTGCAAAATTATGTTTTGACTTTGAATTTACAGAAATGATTTCAATTTACAGGATGGTGTGAATATTACATGAATATTAATATATGAATATCACATATGGTCTCACACGACTATGCAAATTTTAGCTGGTACTTAACCTTCTTGGTGCAGGAAAATGGGCATTTAGTAGCTTTTCTCTTTTGGCGTTACAAAGGTGAATCAACTGTACAGCTCAAGGCTATACATGCAAGACACAGGAGCAGCATATTAAACAGCTTGAAGCTAAAGTGTTCCTGCAAATGCGAAACGGTCTTGGCTTCCTCAATCAATATGGACAACATGAAGTCCCGCCCCCACTTGCAGGGGGACCACCTACCTGGCTCGCTGTTCCGCCAGCTTGCTCTCCTCCTCCAGCAACATCCTCCTCCTGTGCTCCTCAGCCTCCTGCAGCAGCTCCTGCTGTCGGTGCCAGGCCTCGTCTTCGGCCTGGCGCCTCACTGCCTCCGAGCGCAGCTCCTGCGCCATCTGTCTGGGGCACAGCGCACAGCCAGCTCATACCAGCTCTGCCTCGGCCCTGGACGGGTCACCGACTTCTTCAACATCACCGGGGAAACCTGATATCGTCTCAAGCTCTTCTGCTAACGTAACATTCCAAAGCCGTGTTCAATGGGGCTATATGATAGTTTGAAAAGCATTTTGCTCAGTACCTCTGGGGCATGTAAAAATGATATAGGGCTTGCTTACAGTTCTGGGCCATGAATTTATGGGTTTGAACTGTCTCCTTATGTCAGCTCTGCTTAGCTGTTTAATAACTCAATTTTAATATACAGTGTTTTAAAAACACACAAGGAAATTCAATGTGTAGTAGATAATTCAATCTGTTGTACAGTAAATCTTCTTTCTTCTCCAGAAAAGAAAGAAGAAAGGGCCAAATACATTACTCAGATTTTTTTACGTGACTTAGAGCAATAAATAACATACTACGATGCTGCATGTATGTAAAAAAAAAAATCAAATTAGTTCATAGGTTTATTATCTATGAAGGGATGAGCAGGAGGTCAATGGATTCAGCAGGTGCAAAACAAAATGTAAAACTGAAAGAGGTAAATGTGGTCATGACTCTGGACTCTAGAGAAAACTCTAGAACTCACAGTCTAAGCATTTTACAATTGAACATAAATGGGTAGGAAAGCTGTTTCAAAGGACACTCCACTCAAAGCGCTTTACAGGTAATGGGGACTCCCCCCCGCCACCACCAATGTGCAGCATCCACCTGGATGATGCGACGGCAGCCATAGTGCGCCAGAACGCTCACCACACATCAGCTATCAGTGGGGAGGAGAGCAGAGTGATGAAGCCAATTCATAGATGGGGATTATTAGGAGGCCATGATTGGTAAGGGCCAATGGGAAATTTGGCCAGGGTATAACCCCTACTCTTTTCGAAAAAACGCCCTGGGATTTTTAATGTCAACAGAGAGTCAGGACCTCGGTTTTACGTCTCATCCGAAGGACGGCGCCCGTTTACAGTATAGTGTCCCTGTCACTATACTGGAGAATAAGGACCCACATGGACTGCAGGCTCAGCGCCCCCTGCTGGTCCCACTAACACCTCTTCCAGCAGGCAACCTTTTCCCATGAGGTCTCCCATCCAGGTACTGACCAGGCTCACACCTGCTGAGCTTCAGTGGGCTGCCAGCTGTGATTTGCAGAGTGATATGGCTGCTACTTTCTGTATTGTTATTACCATAAAGCTAAATTTACATTTACAAAGTGGCGCAACAATTCCTCATGAAGGAGAGAATCTCAGGCTGAGTTATGGCAATGAGGATGTGTCTTTTTTACCTCTCCCTTAAATACTCCATCTCCTGCTGCCTGATCCGTTCACGCTCTTGAGACTGATACTCCACAATGAAGGTGGGGTACTTGTTGAAGACTGGGTACTGCCCCTTGGTTAAGGCCTCAAAGTCGCACAGCATACGTTGGGGGTGGAGCTCAGCCGGCGTGCTGTCCATCAGTCGGTACGTCTCCTTGATCATGGCGCTGATATCCAAGTTGTTGCGGTGGTGGAAGAAATACTAAAAAGAGGAGAAGATCCGGACTGCAGCTTGCATGAGTGAGTACAACAATGCCAGTGCCATTGATGCAGCCAGCAGCTATTGTATATCGTCCTGCAACTCGCACCTGGAAGCCCACTGAAGTCTGGTCAGATGGGACCAGTAGGGGGCGCTCATCCCAAGGTCTATGTGGGTCCTAATGGCCTAGTAAAGTGACATGGACAATATACTGTAAAAAGGCGTCACCTTTCAGATGAGACATAAAACAGCTCTTGACTCCCACTGATCATTTAAAATCCCAGGGCATTTCTTGAAAAGAGTAGGGGTGTTACCCCGTTATCAAGGCCAAATTTCCCCCCTGGCCTTTAACAGTCATGGCCACCTAATAATCCCTATCTCTCTTCTCCTCGCAAATGATAGCTGATGTGTGGTGAGCATATTAGCACAGTTTGGGTGCTGTTGCATCATCCAGGTGGGGATACACCTTGGTGGTTGTGGTTGTGGAGGGGAGTCCCCATAACCCAAAAAGCGCTTTAAGTGGAGTGTCCTGCAAACTACTACTGTATAGAAGTGTAAGAAATTATTATTGCTGCTGTAAAACACAACTGTAGAAGGTTCACAGCTGTGTCCACTTAGCTGCTGGTTCCAACAATGACTGAGGAAGAGACCATTCTTTCGGTCTTTCGTATCAACATTATAAATCAACACTGAAACCAAGCTGTTTTTATTCAACCAAAGAGTATAATAAATTCATAAGGCCAGATGTAACTACATCCTATTCAGATTAATCCAATGCTTCTCTTCAGATGAGGTCTTCCCACACCCAGGGCTGAGAAACTCATGGCTCTTTCAAGGCCCTTTCATCCAAGAACAAGAACCCAACTTAAAACTCCCTCAATATCACAAACAAATGGCACTTTGATATCAATATCATGCATATAAAAGTGATACACTGTGAACAAAACAGTACAAAACTGAAAAAAGACACATCAGATCCACACTAATAATAACTGCTAACCTTCACTTTAAAAGATGAACATAAAACTAGGTGTGCATTTTAATCATCACAAACTATAAACTAAAATATGCTACACTTCCCAAAAAGTAGAATTACACATAAATACAATGCATGGTATATACGCTATGTCATTAGAGTGTGACTGTCTCCTCTCAGATGGTTTAAGTGACCCTGGAGCACTTTTCCTACCTCAAAGTCCTCTGTCAGCGTGCAGTGCAGCAGGGGAGACCTGCAGCAGGTGATATAGGCCACCACGGCCAGGAGCAGGAAGGAGGGGTGATTGGAAAAGACATTGTCAAACAGCTGCAGCCACTCCTCTCGCGTCAGCACCTCAGAAAACAGGGTCTCCAGGAGCGGCCAGGCATATAGCTGCAACAGAGGGCATCAAGAGAGAGGGTTTATCTATAAAAATAGGGGGATTTTACACTTCAGAAGGGCAAACAGACAATACAAAAGACATCGTTTGCTCTCTCTTGCAATGCAACTTGTTTTTCTTACAGGATTCAGTTCCACTGCCACCCTGAACTGCGTGAAGCGTTTCCGAGAGTGGTTGGACGGATGGATTCTGTGTGCTCTTGCATGGGCGTGAAATCTGCCTCGCGAACTAACCACACCTGAAGGGAGCAGGCTGGGAAAAGACAAAGCGTTGCATGCATGCTGGGACAGTTTGGGAGCGTGCACTGCCAGGCGGGTGTATGGTATGTGCTTTCAGCATTGTGAACTCAAATATAAAGGGCTTTGGTGTGACAAACAGGACAAAGCGCTAGCTGTGCACAGGAGTCATGCCCGCAGGTATTCAGTTCGGACGTCAGGCGAGAAGAACATCCCGATGCATGTCGCTGATGCACAGTAAATTGTGCACCCAGCTGGGACGGCACAGGCTATTGTCCCCCCCAGGGGGGGGTTATCCGAATAACTCGGATTCAGAGACAGCAAGGCCCATTCTGCAATGCGAGAAAAGGTCTCCGGGGAATGCGAGTCTGTTTACATTTTTAATGCTTTTAGAATCATGTAAAGACCTCGTCTGTCTGATAAATGGCCTGTTGTGAGAGACAGTGGGGGGGATCAGAAGCAGACCCGGGGGGGATTAAGGGGGCTCACCTGTGACGTTACTCCACAGTTGACCAGGTGCTGGAGCAGCTCCTTGTCGTGCTGGGCCAGGACGTTCTCCACCATGCACAGCACGTTGAGCGGGGGGTTGGGGAAGTACTCGAACCAGTGCTGGCACCAATTCACTAGAAAGAAAAAGAAAAAAAAAACAGTCAACAAAACTCAGGACAGCACCATCGTTGTGCCCATTGTGTCCTCCTAATTTAAGCTTTTTCTCAGTGCTGAACCCCAAAAGAGTTTTAAAGTTTGCCTACCCCCTCGCATATTCATGAGTGCTTGCCAAAATGGCTAATTTCAAATCATTACAGTGTATTAAACCTATGTTGTATTTATTTTTGCTTTGTTTTGTTATTTCAGGAAAGGTGAAAAGTTACTGATTTCCAAACAAAATTTCCATTAAAAGTCTGTTAAATCTGGAGTCACTTAAACAGAAGGTTTACCATAATGATATGAATTTTCCCTGTAGACCCAGAGAAATCAAATGAAAATGCTTACAATCCATCATAAGTACTCTTTGTCTTATGATGGATTACCTAACAAAACACACTTACTTATAACAGTAGCAATCACTTCAAAACAGATAAGCTGGTTGTTCTGGAACAGTTTAACAAACGGGAACGCCACCAGTGGCAGATACTGCGTCTCGCCAAAGATGGCGGACCAGTGCGCGAGAGCTGACAACACCCTGCAGAGAGAGAGAGAGAAAACCAGGAGTCAAGAGTCAGGATGAACTGCCTCAGTCGTCTCAAAGACTTCTCCAACTGAGTGCTGGCTGCAATACAGTATAATTCCTGGCAAAGCGGCATCAAACATAGTCAGCTGGGGGTGTCCTGTCCATCCAATGAGAGATTTATCTCGCCGTTCAAAGATGAATCACAGTCACGCTCGCCCCTTTAGTTCTAAGAGTATAGAGGGTGAGTTCAGGCTACACTTAAGACACAGTAAGACAAGTAGAACTGTCTCCAGGAAAACAACTAGCATTCTAGCAATTCGTCAGACTGACTGCCACTTGTCAGGGGCACAAGAAAAGCTATAGCCTGTGTTGGACTTTAAACCAGACTTTTTACTATAATTCTCTGGCCAAATTGGAACACAGGTGATAGATTTGTGCTCTGTCAGGTTGCTTGTGGAGGGCCAGAGAGAAAGTGCAGTTCCTCTGGATCGGTCCTGGTGAGAGGCAGCGGGACTAGCTCCGCACACCTCTGTCAACCCCGAGAGCAGAGACAGAGGCAGAACACCAGTGGACTGGGAGAAAGCTTTGCTTTGGTCCTCCTGAAAACTGTTGCTCACGGTGGCTTAGCATCCCTGGGGAGCATCAGCAAGGCGATGGCTTGAGAAAGTATGGGAAGATAGAGTACCGAATCAAGCCAGGCTAGTTTCTGGTCAGAGGAATGAAAGGGGTTTCCTGTCAGATCTGGACTCCAGGAGAGGGCTGCTTTCTCCACTACACAGCCAGAGTGAAATCCAAAGAGAGAGGGAGAAGGGATCATCAGATGGACTACAGGGATTACAGAGGGAATATAGGGATCTGAAAGGACAGGGCAACATTCGTAAACACCTGGCCAGCATGAGAGAACTTCACCCAGTGCAGAGCTGACAGGGAGAGAGAGAGAGAAACCCGTGACAGTAGAGAATACCCTGAGCTCTCCACCAGAGTGAACAGAAGGTGAGAAAGGAATGAAAGGACAGCCCAGGCAGTGCCATACCTCTGGAGAACACGCTGTAGCTTCTGGCTCTTGATGGGATAGTGCTCATGAAGCCGCAGGAAGGCGGAATGTGGCCCTTTCGCTGCCAGGCTGCTGAAGGCCGCGTGGTTCTCAGGCAAGCGGAGCAGGGAGCGCCAGATAAACATCCTGAGCAGACAAGCACACGGACACCGGCCTTTACTGCAGTGTTTTCCTGGGAAGCCACTCAAGCAAAGCTCAAGACACCCAAACGGCTCTTTACAACGAAGAATGGCAGAGTCGTATTCAACCTTTGTACTCTTAAGGAAATATCGACTGCATATATGAAAGTAAACTTGAAATCGTTTATTGATTTTCTTATAGCATGACATCACAGATGGTGGTCTGATTTCAAGTGAGATGTCACTCAAATTTCTGAAATTGAGTAACATTGATGAGAATATTGTTTAATGGCAGTTAAAAGTGCCATGTACCTCAGTGAGCAGGAAAGAACAAATATTAATAAGAAGAAAATCAGACATTTTCCACCAATCATTTATTTAAGACTTTCATCAATGAAATCTGCTCAAAACCAACATCTGAAAACAATGGTTTAGTACCTGTATTTTGCTGGATATTCCCCAAATTCTTTCAGCAAAGCCTGTAGTCTCTTCCTGCTCAGTCCATCGGGTAATTCATTCTGGAATAGATTCATAATTCAACCGTTCGTTCAGCTTTACCCAAGCAAACTAAACTGCAAATACTTATACTGTACGTCATTAGTGTTAGGAGCTGTGAACTGGTAATGAAAAACAGTGAACTGAACAAAATAAAGGGCCTTCATTGTTTTAAAACAGAAATATGGCCACAACAATGAGAAGAAAGACTGTATTCAAGTACTTTATAAGCAAAGCAGCAGGGCTTATGACAGAGATATTGAATAACAGAAATATTACCTCCTGCATTATTCCCTTGCATTGAGAATTTTAGCAATAAAAAAAAAGGATTTATCTGCACACGTGGTCAAAACAGTGCATATGACATTACGGATAACATTTCTGACTGACATCTAAAGTAGTGTGGAATTTGAGAGGTATTAACCAAAAAAAGATTTGGAACTTTCATAATAAACTTTCATCCACCATCCAGGTGGTGCTGCACATTGGTGGTGGTGGAGGGGAGTCCCCATTACCTGTAAAGCGCTTTGAGTGGATTGTCCAGAAAAGCGCTATATAAGTGTAAGCAATTATTATTATTATTATTATTATTATTATTAATACGGTGAGGAATGAAATGGAATCCCTTCACAGAGCAGAGGTACAGGACCCAATGTGTGCGTGTGATTCAGAGCTGCTTGACTTCTCTAAACTGATCCTACCTCTTTATCCTCGGGTGTAGGGTCGGCTGGGGGCCTTAGCACTCTAGTCTGGGTCTTTCCCCCTGCTGATCTGACAGGCCTCTGCACGTGCTCAGACTTCACCTGCATTCTCAGGCCTGCCTCTTTGGAGACGCCGCTGCCTCTTTCAAAACCCGAAATCACCTTCACTAGAGGAGGAGGAGGCTAGACAAACGTACAAACAGAAGCACACAGAGCTGATAAAGAAAAAACGCTCATCAGTGTAATTCTTTGTCATTTTTTGCAAAAGAAAAAAAGAATCAGCTTCTGATCCTACAATGCAGCACTTCTTTGCCTAAAGGTAGTAAGGAGGTTTGTAGGTTATCCCTACAGTTTTGGGTTAAGATGAGAGGGGATAAAAAAATTTAATTCACTGACAATTAGATATTGTCTTTAAGAACAGTATTAACCTTGTGAAAATGTTTGAATTTAGACGCGTTCACATTGCACAACTTCCTGTAAGCGGCAAGTCTTTAGAATTAAAACTGGTCAGGTACTACTCTGTGCCAATTATAAACTGATTTTAACATACACAGAGTGAAGGAGACTCCACCTACGTTTCAAATAGAAATCAACACAACACAGGCTCCACCTGCTTACATGCATACAGTATGTTTTTACTCTGTGTATTTACAGTATGTAAGGGCTCCCCACATGATTATCTCTGTTTAACAATAAAATAACCCAATACATTTAGTCTCCTACTGTTTTCTTGTTTCATAAGGCAGGTAAACCAAAAAATCATAACCAAAGTATGAAAAGCCTTCAAGGGACCTTGCATTGTATTCCATACAATCTACCTCAAAGTTTTAAAATAGTCAATAAATCCAATTAGAATAACCTAGACACACTTAATAGCATTTACAGGTCCAAGATATGAGTTACACACTTTTCTTATAAGCAGCTCAATAATAAATTAACTACCACCACATGCCAGTTCTAATGGTTGCATTTTTTCAGTCAGATTCTTATAAAGAAATCTAATAAATCAAAATTATTCAAGGTTTGGGAAGGCAGAAGTGGTATGTTGTAAAAGATTTCTGGACATCTCCTCTCCAATTTTAATTTTCCAATATTCTGTGCTTCACTGGAAAAGCACAAGGGCCTCTTTAAGAACACGCGTCTAGTCCAACACAAGTCAACCATTTTCAAACATGACTCATGTCTGATTACAGGTCTATTTTTATACCACCTGTATTTTCTGTAAACAACTTAGCACAGAGCAGTACCAAGACTTTTCTGAATCCCAAGTTGCCTACTCAGTCTTGCTAAAGTTAGGGTATAGCTAAGAAATTGCAACAAATTCTGAAAACTGCTTTTAAAAGTAACCGGAAACAGCTCTGTATTTTCAACTAAGAGCCATAGTATCTTGGATTAGAGATCTAGATACACTGAGGCTTACCAGCAGGTGAACTTAAAGTTCCTGTTGATAATACATAAAGAATATCTAATTCTTAAACAACAAAAGAGTAAAATCTATCTAGTATTTACATAGCTTCCCAGAAAAATCAATCATCTATCATGCATCGTATTGCAGCTTACCAAATAGTGAGTTAACAGTTTAGTAAAAAGGTTATAAAGAATTGAGATAGGGTATTTTTAATCGTTTTCTTCCATTTGCCTGTAATAAAAAGGGTGCTTCTACCAATTATTTGTGTTACAGGTTACGTTACCTTGTTAATATCCTGGGTCAGAGACTCAACACTATATATGTTCAGGCTCCCATTCTCCATCACTGCCACGATGTGGTGCCCATTTGGGCTAATAGCTGCTGAGCTGATGCCATCGTCATGACTGCCAATGTCAAAGGTCAGCTTGCATGTTTGAACGTTTATAAACCGCATTATTCCGTCCTGACTCAGAACTCCCAGGATCTGAAAGGTAGGGAAATAAAAACCACCAGAAATATTTTTTTTCTCAATCTAAGCCCGCACTTTTTTTTTTGTCTGCGTCTTTACGTTATCTGCAGTTTGTACCACTTGAAGGTCTTAGTGACCCTGAATTCATTAAGCAAGCTTGGAGATCATTTTAAACAATTCAGCCCTCCAGCCTTCAAACGTGCAATTCTGTCTGTTCTTGGTCAAATCAAGGATTTTCTAGGTGTTCACTAACCATTTATGAACCATGTCATGAACACAATTATACAATATTTTGTAAAGGCACAATAATTCTAGTTGTAATGTAGCGTTACGTATTAGTCTTTGCTGATGTATTTTCTTCATAGCAGGACAATATCATCATCAAAATGCACAATGACTGAAGCTTCACTCTGTCAATTATGAGGAAGAATAGGGGCCTTTTGAAGACTAATCCATATTGCAAAAAATGTGATCAAATTTACAGGACTGAGGAGTTCAGGACAGTGATGTTTGAAAGCACAGGCATGAGTTGTCTTAAAAAAGTGGATTTTTTTTCTGATATTTTTTGAGGAACAGATTCAAACAATTTCAGGACAAACAATCTACTTGTACATATTTAATAGGTCCTACATATACTAATTTTTGCTCTTGTCTTGAATATCATACTCCACTGCTGCATCAAATTGAACAAATTACTGAACACATTTCTTGTACTTACTAAGCTGAGAGTACTGTTTTTCCCCTTACCTTGAGTTCTGCATTGAATCGCTACTTGAAAAACATGCATATTGTTTATCAAAGAATAGCAAGATAGAATCAATCTCAATATTGGGCCATAAACTCTTTACAACCATTGAGTCCTGAAGTTCAATATCAATGTCCATCTGCCCTATTCTATGTAACCCTGATAGGCTTGAATTGGGACATGTATATATCTCACTTATCCAGCATCGCAATATCACCACTTGAGGTGTGTTAATTTAGCCTTAAACAAAAGTTACACTAAGATGCCATAAAGCTGACTTGCTTTAGCAGCCCCAGCGACTTAACGCTACATAATAAAAGACAGGAACAACACCCACGAACACACCATAAACAGGTTAAAGCAGATCAATGTCTGCTGCATATCAAAGGGCAGAACTTAAAGTAAGACAGAGCAGGACAAGAAGTAATTACATAACAAAGAACAGGACAAGCACTCAGACTGTGAAACAAACTTCTTTCTGACTGTATATAAGAGCTGGGAAACCCTTGCAGTTTGTTTGTGGGGCAGACCCAGCACGCGTTGCTGGACTTATTGAGCTTAATAAAACTGACTGTGCCCTGCTCCTCTGATGAAGAATTTCCCACAACAGGCTCATCCTGATACGACAAGACAAGTCGTATCAGTTTATCGCTTGACCTCCAAGAGATAGACAATTTTGCAAACTGTAAAGCTCCCCAGAAGCATCTCCAATTGCGTATGAGAAGATCTACACCCAGGGGTGTTCCTGAGCCATTTCACACGAGTTCATCTCACACAAGATGTTCGGTTTACTATAATAATTCAATAAAAGTATATCGCTTTACGTACTTGACTTGATCCCCCATCAAAGCTGTCGGGTAAAAACTCCAGGTGCCGCACAGTTCTCACTTTCGGTGGCATCTGAATGATTCTCAGAAGCTGCCTGTTCTCTAAGCACCACAAGTGAAGCAGGTTGGACTTCCCACCAGCCACCAGTGTGCGTCCATCCCTGAAGAGCCAAAATTCAAAACCAGTGAGTAACGAAAACCATCCTTTCTCAGTTCAGATGTGCAAAATAGAAAGTGTGGTGGCAGAATGGCAAGCCTGTTGAAAATCTAGGATGAAAAACACATAAAGGAATCAATATGCCAGGTTATAAAGAGAACAGTGCCTTCATGCCATTGGTATGCTGGACTCGCCAAGTATCTCTTTAGTGACAAATCAAGGTTTTAATATTATTATTATTATTATTAATTCCTTACACTTATATAGCGCTTTTCTGGACACTCCACTCAAAGTGCTTTACAGGTAATGGGGACTCTCCTCCACCACCAGTGTGCAGCCCCATCTGGTACTGGCAGCCATAGTGCACCAGCTCCCCACACATCAGCTATCAGTGGGGAGGAGAACAGAGTGATGAAGCCAGTTCATAGATGGGGATTATCAGGAGGCCATGGTTGGTAAAGGCCAATGTGAAATTTGGCCAGGACGCTGGAGTAACACCCCTACTCTTTTCAAGAAACGCCCTGGGATTTTTAATGTCCACAGAGAATCAGGACCTCGGTTTTAGATCTCATCCGAAAGGCGGTGCCTTTTTACAGTATTCTGTCCCTGTCACTATACTGGGGCAGAAGGACCCACACAAATGGCAGGGTGAGCGCCCCCTACTGGCCCCACTAACATCTCTTCCAGCAACAACCTTAGTTTTTCCCAGGAGGTCTCCCATTCTGGTACTGACCAGGCTCACACCTGCTGAGCGTGAGTGGGTTGCCAGTTGTTAGTCGCAGGGTGATATGGCTGCTGGCTGCGATTCTTTTTATGCACTGTATACATTCACATTGTACATGAAACAAGCAGTAGGAAAGCACTTTGAAACAGTGCAGAGCAGAATATGTGTATTAAAAGTATATGGGCTCCAGCACTGAA
Organism: Lepisosteus platostomus; assembly: GCF_059453375.1. Lineage (NCBI taxonomy): Eukaryota > Metazoa > Chordata > Actinopteri > Semionotiformes > Lepisosteidae > Lepisosteus > Lepisosteus platostomus. Next base: position 11,040,604 of record NC_142622.1, read on the forward strand.
TTATAACTCACCTTGTGACGGCAAATGCCTTATAATGCAACCTGGGTCCCTCCTCTGGCACTGGCAGCTGATATTTACAGTACAGAGTGTCACTTTCCCAAGCAAAGATGGAATCATCTTTAAAACAGCTTAGGATGGTGTTACTCAGAGGCAAAAAGAACACCTGGCAAAAAACAGACATCCAATTTTAACCACAGGACACTTGATAATGTTGGTAAGAGATCAACTTCCTATTATGTACAGAATTTTCTACACTGGAAAAAAATCTCTCTCACCAATTAGATTCATTTGCTGCATCTGTTTTCTACTTCGTGTTGCCAAGTGGACTTCAGTTCCTTTTTAGTGTTACTACCTTTTAACTTGAATTCTTGCACTAAAACCACGATACACTAAAAAAAATCCCATTTACACTTAGAGAGACTTATAGATGTGAACAATTTTGGTCAAAGCCATTCATACAAAATAAAAAATTAAAAGCTATTTCTTTCACTTCAGGCTGTGCGTTTTGCATATCATGGTGTGCTTGTGTCTCCCGTTTAGTCTTTTTCAGCCGTGTACTAATTTTCCTACATGCTGGTCTTCTCCTTTAATGGACAGATGACCTTGCTTTGTCTTTGAAATTGAAATCGGACAAAACAATCGTACATGAGACGTCCCTGGTGCTGTCAACAAAGTTGAAATCCCAGTGCACTGACCTTCTGTATTCCCACAGACTGCCGGACGTTAAGTTTCCTCTTCCTCTGGAATGTGTCCAGGTCCCAGAGCTGAGCTGTGTCTGCAGAGGTAGTGATGGCATACCTCCCCGAGCCATGAACAGACACTGAAGAGACAGCAGACTCGTGACCTCTCATCCAGCTCACCAGCTCTTTGGAGTCTGACGAAGGCAAAAACACAGTCTGAACTTACAGGGAGTTTACAAGCCGTAGGAAAGCACTTTGTCAATGCAGTGCCTGGGACACAACATAGGAAATATAAAGAACCTTCTCTTTGTTATGAATGGGACTATGTAAGTCGACATACCCTAAATCAGTGCACCAAAAATATGATCCATCAACATTTTAGTCTGCGGTTAGCAATCTGGAAAGCAATAAACCTGGATACTGAAACTGTGACAAAGCAGTTCTCTGATCTTATAACTAGCCAATTACCTAATAGCGCAGGGAATTCTCAGCTTAGTGCCATGGACATGTGTACCTGTATCAAAGCACTTGATGGAGTAGTCGGCCAAAGCCACCAAGTACTCTGTCTTTCGGCGTAGGTTAAAGGCCAAAGCAGTACAAGCCTGCCCAGTCTTCTGAACAAGCCTGAACCTAGGACAGGACGAGAGATCACCAGAAGTGTGACTGCAGAACACAGCTAGGAAACACATCAAGGATAAAAAATAATAATTAGAAATCTGATTTACTTGCTGGCACAGGAAATGCCGGAATGAAATTTTACAACGCAAAGAAATTTGCAAAAAATAAAGAAATCAATGGTTATGAAGGGGATAAGAACTTGATGGCCTAACCCATGTACTCAGCAACCTACTGTTCCTCTGTAACTTTAAAAAGGTTTAATCATATCCAGGTTTTCAAGCACCTCTTGCTTCACAAATATCTTACAGGCTTCAGTGACTTTAAATGCCCACACCAGGTCATCTCCTGTAACACTTGCTGCTCTGCTTCAAGAACTATTTGCACATTTAACTCTAAACTGGGTAGATATTATAGTGACAAAGTTTGAGTGGGGAGCTGTGTCAGCATACATTGGTGAAAGTAAAGGTTAATTCATTATTGAAAAGAAGAAACAATGTTTTGGCTTTTGAGAGGAAGGAGAGAGAGGAGAAGGTTGCACACCTGAAGAACACCCAACAGCTGAAATATTGTGTTTCTTTTTTCTCCTTTTTTAGAGTGAATTTAACCTCTATCTTTTCCATTATATTGACAATGCAATCACGATACGGCAGACCAAGACTTCTGTATAAACCAGGAAGGCCGCCTGAACCTTTGCTCCGTTATCAATAGCATCCTGCAACGCAAAATGCTCCTGAGCATGAAATGTTTTCGCCAGTCAATTCTCAACTTGGCAGGTAAACATCTAGTGACAACACAATTCACATTTTCCAAAACAGGCCATCACCTGCTCACCAAAATTCTCCTTCTAAAACTGTTTGGCCAGTGACTTCCCAACTTGCTAGGTATCATTATAGCTTCCACTTATTTTCCTTAAAGAGTTCACTCACATTATCAAAGCAACAGGGTATGGAGTTGCTTGGAAGTCTTCAAAAAGGTTGTGATTTTCTAATTATTTATTCCTTTATCAAATGCCTCTATCCAGGTTAATGCCAACTGGATGAGTGCTTGTTTCTTGATGATTTTCGTGACAAATCTGCAAGCACATGGCAGTCCTCACAGCTGAAGGCAGAGAGAGCCCAGGCAGCTGCTCCCGACTGTATCCTATTGGCACTCAGGGCGCTGGGCAGTGCTGCCTGGATTAGCTAGCATACAGGCAACTTTTATGAGCAACCATCACTCTATCACATCTGATGATGGTCATCACATTGCACTGTAATGGCCCCTTACAAAGATCTTTTTAAATTTACAGGTACTCCAGAATGGTTCAAGTCAGACATGACTGAGAAACAGCATGAAAAACTAAAAGAGTCCTGATGCCAGGAGCTCCAATTAAAAAGCCTGAGGTCAGGTAGCTGTGAACAACCCAATGCTTTAGATATCTCACACATCACAGATACGTCATGACAATGTACCTGTTTCTGCTGATATCAAAGACATAGGTATTTCCATGGTGGTCTCCCGCTAAAAACGCTTCCCCTGTTGTGTCGAAGGCAGCCTGCAGAAAACGAACAGTCTTGGAATGGTATCCTGCTGCACTGCGAATCACTCTGATAAGGACCCTGTAAAGGAAAATTAGGATCTCTTATTACCCATTTTAAGGCGCTACTATATCGTCGACAAATGAGCCCAGACATTGTCTACACTCGTACAGGGGCCTCATGAAGCTAATACAAAAAATCAGCTCTTTGCAGTCTTTTTTTTAAACACACACCCTTCCCTTGTCCCGTTACAGCATGGATTGAATTGATCAATAAAGACTCAAACACATTTAAACAGATTAGAATCTGAATCTGAAGATCACTAATATACATACTCGTTTATCTCGGTAGGGTGTCATCTGTGCTAGAGGCCTTTCACTCAGACCTACAGGAGATGCCTTTGTAAAAGAATTCACCCTGGGCACTTTCGTCACTTCAGGTTCAATTTAGTGTTCCATTTGCATCTCACATAGATGACAAACCCTTTGATTTAGCACATGGATATCTTTGTGACTTTTCACCACACAATGGTACAATAACGGGCACCCAAAGAGCATTTATATAGATCACCCTAATAAGTATATATTACATCACTGGAATGAATGATAGCTCACTGAACGCAGAAATGGCATAAGACGTGCAGTTATTACTGCACACCAAGCGGTGGCACCACTGTTAAGAAATACATTTCCCTACGGGATAACACTCAAACTGAATAAATGAATTGTCACTACATGAAGTACTATCCATCAAGTTAAAGTATACACTTTCCGACAGTCTTGAAGTCGGGAGTATGCGTGTGGAGACTTCTTTTTACTTTTTTGTGAGTTGTTGGCGTTGTCTGCTCTGGCATAACTATTTCGAATACTTTATTCGCATACACGTTTCCGCAATGATCCAATACAAACAATTTTCTGCTTCATATACGTAAGCAAACTGTTTCATGTTCACTCACACTGCACTTTACGCTCACAAGCGTCTTACTTAAACAGATCATGTTGTATGGGTATACAAACGCATTAATTCCTCTTGTAGAACACGCGAGTTAACAGGATTAAAATGGACATACGCAATATTGATCTACAAAATCATCAGGCAAATGCTAATGCCAATTAGAAATCTTTACAGCGCGATGATAAACTTTGCGCAATCCAGCCTCCTGGAATTATCGAACTAAAAATATGTCTGACAATACATAAATCACATCGCAAAACACATGCCTGAAGGATTTTATAAATCCGTTTATTTGACCACCTGTAAATTCCTGTCTGAGATAAACGATACTAACCCATCACTTGGTGAAGGCGTTGGCTTTCGGTACCAGATTTTCCCACATTCTTTGGTGCCTATATCCGTTGTCTGCATTTTGTTAACTGGAGGACAACCACATAAAACTCAGTTATAGTTTTTTCTCCCAACGGAGTATTGCCACTGCGCCTTCCTGTACTCACCGTTGTGAACCCGGCGGTTACAGTACCGCGAAATTTAAAACGATTCTTAGATACATTCGCGGTGCAATGATTAATAAAATCCTAATGTATATAATTGGTGGCTATACACAAGTACACGTTTGCATACTTTCTAAAACCGAGTTAACAAAAACTTTCCGAAACGTCTGTTAAAGCTGTAAAGCAGTTTGCAAGTAATGCCAGTTTGGTTGCCATTACAATAGGAAGTGACGAACAGGTAAACAGAGAGAGGTGGCTGATGGGTATTGTAGTTTAAAAGCATTTCCTGCTGTTGCGAGCAGGTAATTCATACTTTGTAAATGTGTGCTTTTTAATATTAAACAAATCCTAAACCCTAAAACAAACCTGAGTGTGTGGCAAATATTACACATGGGGAACCTGAGATAAACCTTTTTTTAAACAGACTTAATGTCCTTTCAAATATATTGATTCGGGTTTAGTTTGGCAAATTGTACAGCTCATTGTAACGGACACGTCTGATCAGTAAGGAGCTGCTAACTAACCACGGAATCATTCCCCCGTAGCGCGATGATTCAGTGCTTTATAATTGACTTATTACAGTTAAAACATAAGATTACAAGTGCCGATTTATGCGACAAAAATATTTTTAAGAAGGCAATGTCAAATATGTAAAGAAGTATTAAATTAAATTAAACTCACAACCAATGCTTATTTTTAATATCAGCGGGCGATTAGCTGTCAGGAATCTTTTCCAAAACTACTCATTGTATTGGCTGTTAACATTTCAACAAGTGATCTCCCCGGTTGGTGAACCGGCACCGTGTTGTTCGCGTAACCTTGCAAACAGGAAAACAGAAAAATTAAAACGGCCTTTCAAAAAGATTCAAAGATAAAAACAAAAGTCAGCAAACTAATGACAGATCCTCTGTGATTGACTTTAGCCACCCGTTCGGAGAAGTCAGACTCGGCTGGAGGTCGGTGGGGCCTACCGCCCCCTTGCGGTCATGCTTGTATAATTAAGACACAGGAAGTGTCGCCCTTTGACAAACTACTCCTGAGCAGCCACGTCAGGGAAACTTGAAGATAGCGAAACGAAACGTTGAGTCCAAAAAGACATTACTGTGCGTCGCGGACAACGAAGAGGGTTTTGTGGGAGATATTTTGGCTTGGATTTGGACTTCATTCGGACTGTTGTATGCATAATTTTCTTGAAAATGTCAGATATCGGGGACTGGTTTAAGAGTATCCCGTTCATCACCAGATACTGGTTTGCTGGTTCAATCATAGTACCCCTAATAGGAAAACTGGGACTCATTAGTCCCGTGTACCTCGTTTTGTGGCCGGAATTCTTTATTAACAAATTTCAGGTAAGAAAAGATCTGACTCTCCTCATTTGAAACCCCGTTACGCGTCGGTTAATCCTAGAGATGCAAAATACATTTATTTTTCTACATATGACATCATTATTAAACAACGTTTGACGTTTTAGTTTTCTCTTTACTGCAAAGCGTGGTGATTTTTACTGCCTTTCTGTGTCTGTTATTTATTTTCAGAGTTCAAGGAATTCATTTCAGGGAGTCATTTACTACCTTGTCAGACTGGCGTTTCTCGCCGTTTGTAACCTGCCGATATGCTTGTTGTTTGTTTTTTACAAGAATGCGGTCGTTATGGGCATTTTTAAATGTATTATCGAAATACGGCGGAGTTAAAGAACCAAAACAATGCCGAACAGGGCTTTATTGGCGAGCTAGGCCTGAATAGTGTACGTCCCCTCGATTGACAAGCAAGCTGTCCACTCGCGTGCGCGTCAGTTCCCCGGTCTCCAATGGTGACGCAGCGGCGGTCGGACTTCCGGGAAACCGTGACGCTTTGTGATCGCAAACTAACCCCCAGACATTGAGAAGGATTAAAAAAAAAAAGACATTGAGAAGGATTTGTGTTGGGATACTATGATCCGGGCATTGTTTTTTTCTTGTTATTCATTTACATTTCAAGTGTGGAGGAGTAGGATATGAAAGAAATACTAGAATAAAACGTCTGTATTTTATTAAAGAAAAAAAACGATTTAATAGCAATCTGCTAATGGTATACATTTCCCATTACGAGATGAGAATAATCGTAATTAGGCAAGTGTAAACTGCTGTTGATGTTATAAATATAGTCCCATTATCATCAATCACAACCTTTCTTTACTTGTGATTGATAATAATAGGATTGCATTTATCATTTGTAATGATCTGGTTAGTGCAGCTTGGTGCATTAAGGTTTTCTGTTACAATATAGTCTTTGTCAAATTAGTAATACTGCTGTAGTACTAATGTAAAATACATCACGGATAATGTGCAAGTCATGGTTGCTTACTTTTCTTCCTAGTGGAAACTTAAAAAAAACAATTAAATGAATACTTGGTAGATAGGCCTGTGTACACTCTCTGAAGTATAGTGTGTTTTGAACACTTATACAAGCTCAGTTAATTCAGGGAAACATGTGAAGGACACAGTGGTTTTCTTGTTTTAAAAGATAATGTATGAATTTTATGGAACGTGCTAACCATCAGTCTACCCAGAGTTAAACATACTGTATGTTAGTTTATAGTAAAATGAAAATTACTTTCAATTTAGCATTGGAATATCAACTGACTTTTCTACTTGATTTCTGAAAGAGTTTTAGATGAATCATTGAGTCAGCATGAAAAAAGTGCAGTTTAAATTGGAGACAACTTACAGGGTGGAGTGGTGGCCCTGTGGGTAAGGATCTGCACATGTGGCTGGGAGGTTGCTGGTTCAAATCCCACGGCCGGCAGAGGAATCCTACTCCATTGGGCACCTGAGCAAGGCCCTTAACCCCAGGTGCTCCAGGGGCGCTGACCTTGCGCTCTGACCCCAAGCTTCTCTCTCCTTGTCTGTTTGCCTGTGGTTCTCATGGAGAGCAAGCTGGGGTATGTGAAAAGACAAATTCCTAATACAAGAAATTGTATATGACTAATAAAGAGATCTTAACTCTTTATTACTGTACTGTAATCCTGCTTACAATTATAATTAAGGTATGTGTCATAACATTAAATGCCCACAAGGTGGTGCTGTTAAAACAGATGCTGTATAAGCTGTGATGCAAGACATACCTATACTTCTTGGTGATGACTGCATGGAGCTTAGTGTATGGTCAGGAAAATATTTAAAAGATGTAAGATTTTTTGACATTGTGTAAAAGGGGTTAATCGTTTAAAATGCACTTCACGTGCGCTGTGGTTCATGTATCGCAGTTTATTCTGAAGTAGTCCATTAGGTTGACTTTGTCAGTGCCTTTGAATCTTTTGCATGTTTGAATCGGGTCCCCTCAAATCCAAGAACCTACTTGATCTCTGTTCTTTGGCAGCAATATTTCTTTTGTGCTGACCCAAATGTTCTAAACGGAGTCCCCCTAACTCATTGTCCAGTTTGATATTCATTGGTTGACATTTTATGCTTTTCTTTATATATGTTTGAGTGGGCAGCTGCAAAGGAACAAGTAAAGGTTAATTCCACACTGAACAGTAGAAAGAAGAAACCCAATATTTCAGCTGTAGTGCCTTGTTCAGGTGTGAAGAACCTAAAGGAACCTCAAACCTGAAACTTTCTACTTTTCGGTGTGGAATTACACCTTACTTGTCTCTTTTACCTGTCTATGTACTGTACATGTATAGCTAATAATATTGTTTGCCTGTTTTATTATTTCCATACATTGCTTGGTGGAAGAAAATTATGCCAACGTAGCCTTCAAGCTTCTTCGAGATTAGCATTTCACATCATAAACTAGACACTCTGCTTTTCTGCAGTGTTTTTGATTTTTTTTGTGTCGATTCTACCATTGCTAACTAGCTTTGCTGTTATCTGTATCATTGATATTATGTTAGGAAAAGCAATGGACCTAATGTAGATCCTTGTGGTACTCCACTAACACAGAGCAATAAGAGCATTTATTTAATCTGTATCCTGTTTTCTATCCATCTACCAGCTCAGTCCAAATACTTGCATTCCTTTTGATGCCAACAGCCTTTAGTTTTAGAATGATTGATTGTTTTGTGTAACTTAATCAAAAACATTCTGAAAAACCTAATACTGAAGCCATTATCATGTTTTCATTTTATGGTCATATTAATGTCGAAAGATTACAAGTGAAAATGGTTAAATATTGAAGATGAAGTGTTTATCACAAAACTGATTTTCAGCTTCCTTTCCTCCTCCCATGTTTTGTATTGCTGTTTAGATGTGACTATTAACCACCTTCAATATTTCATTACCTAAAATGTGTAGTAACCGTAATCGTGAAGAAACTGTGAAAGTGCTGTGAAAGATGGATCTTGCAAAGACAAGTTTAGACTACAAGGCAAACTTTTCCTCCACTAAGCATGCTACATGTGATTCATGGTTTCAGTAACTAGCTACCACTGCGTTTCTTGCCTGTTTGTTTCGAGTGTGAGGCCTGCTGTGTTAGTTATGTTGTCGAAGGGGCTGTGGTGAGTGCAGAATCTTGTTACGTCACTGCAGTAAGTCCTGTCTGGTTCCTCCTTCAGTTTTCATCCGAGACGTATTGTGATGCATCAAATAAACCCCCCAAGATTACAGATGAGGGGTATTTTCCTCTTTGTGTCTGTTGTTTATTAAGGATTTCTAAAGTCACATACTAACTTAGCAGAAGCCATGACTGAAAATCTGAAAGTGAAGGTATAGGGAGCTAGATTATTGCATTTCAAATCAACTGTAGTGTGAATTCAGCAGCGTGTACTAAAATAAATGTAGTCTTTTAAGCCGCATGGGACACCTAGGGGAAGCGAACTGTGTACACAAATTGAGAGTAATGTGTGTGCATTGCTGTAGAAACAGTCACCTTGCTTAACCTTTGGCGGTTGTGCACATTTCTGTCCCTTTTAATAAGCATGTGTTTAACGTCACTCATCAGAAGTGCTCTTTTTCTTATTTATCGTTCAACCACATGTTCGACGTCCTTTGGCTGGAATTGTCACTCGTCGCTGAGTGTAAGCCTGAGACAGGGACAGCTCTCCGTGCTGTAGCGCAGTCAAGCGAAAGATGTACTTTTTCTTCTGGCAGAACTTTGTGTTGGCGAAGCAGCAGCTCGATTATCTGGACACTTAGGGCGGTTTCAGTCTGACCTGTTTTCCTCGAATCCTTGGCCTGAATTCCAATTGAAATGCACTTCCCCAGCCAGTCTATGATCTAATGTGAAATTGATTGGAAAGGCGGAGACTCAAGGTTTTGCATCACAGCCATGAGTCAGAGATGTGCCGGTGCTTTGCTCTGGCTGACACTTAAGCTGCGTGATTAGAGCCCAGCTCGTATGGGACCAGCTACCTTTCTGTTATTTGGGTCTGTTCTGTTGAGAAACAGGATCTGTTTCTTAGCCATTCCCTGTTTACGGTGCTTTTGCATATGCGTTCGTCAGTGCCTCTGTTCTCCAAACGGCATGCAGAGCTGTGGATTCTCCACGGGCTCGTCTACGCCGTCTGAATTTATAAAGTTTTGCTCGCGTTAAAAGTAACAGTCAGCACTCGCACTGAAAGTGTGAAAGACCTGCTTTGTTAGTTGCCTTTGCATAAAGTAAAGAGAGACTCCTCAAGTGTGGGGAATTCAGGACTTGATTTCCGTCCAAGGAGGCTCACTTGCAGACAGAGGCTGGACTAGTGCGGTTAGCTGGAGGATACGTCAGAACATACAGTAAAAAGGGCCCAGTGGCCTCTGGTTCGCTGCCTGTCTAATTCATTTGTTTGCAAAGGTTTATCTCATCCAGTCATTACTTGAAAACCAGGGGTATAGCAGTCTTACCAGGTAACTTGTTCCACACTCCTACACCATTTCGCCTCTTGTTTGTAGTCTAAATAACCCTTCCCTTTGCGTCTTCTGTATGTGTCTCGCTACTGGGACTGAAGAATTCACAGGATTGATTGTGTAAGTGCCTTTGTTTATTAATAAGAAATTCACAATATTACCTTTGTAAGTATTTTGTTATTTTTTATTACTTGAGGCAGGTGCCTTTGTAGTCCTTTCTGTTTAAAGATGCGTTCCCCGTAGCCTGTCAGCAGGACATTCCTTCAAGCAACAGAATGGACTTGGTCTCTTTAGTTATGGCTGAGTCCATAGAAGCAGTATTTTTATGATGGCCAGAATTGTACTCTTTAATCTAACTAAAACTCTTCTTAATATCCTGAGCAATTTTATTATTTTCCTTCATTTGGGATTCGACAAAGGCATGCCGCTGCCTCATAGCTCTCGGATCCTGGGTTTGATTCTAGTTATATTTGAGCGAAGTCATATTTGGTATAAACAATCAAGGCCAAAAATCATGAGTCATATTTGTTTGTATCTGTAATGAGTGTTCATATTTTATAAATCCTCCTCTTGCTTGGAGTACATTAACAGGACAGCTCCTACAGTGTGCTTTGAGATTTTGATAGTGCTAGGGGGAGATTTGTGACCACTCCTCCAGAATAAGTTTCCCTTGCTTCCTCATAGCCTGGTTTTGATCCTTTGTCGATTTGCAAGTGAAAGATACTTCCACCATATACTAACCCAGAGGTCTGTACACTTGTCCAACCCATTTTTCTAGGTTTGTATTTGTAATTACTCTTCAGAATATTTGGAAATTTAATTTGTTTTTCACGTGGAAGTTGTGTATTACAATATATAAAAAGGTAAAATAAATTCTGAATTAAAATACAGCCTTGTTTTCTGTGTGTTAGGCCACAAAATGTGGTACTTTGGAAAGGTGTGTAGAAGTTTTATATAGGCACTATATAGTAGGGAGAATCTTCATGCTGAAATGTACACTTTAAACCAGAGCTGAGCTTCTTGGCAGAGGGAAACAGGTATTTGATAAAAATATCCTGTACACTTTGAAGTTCAGGATTCCCACTATTTTAGAAAGTGCTCCATCTGTTTTTATACTGCACATAATCCCGATGAGCGTGTTCAGAAAGCTCATTTTTTGTTTCATCTGACCCTAAGACCCTATGTTTCCCTTTATGACTCAGATGCCAGTACTCTAGTGGTGCTGTTAGAGTCTAATACTGCTGTTAGCTGGAGGATACATGAGCACATAAGGGCCCAGTAGCCAGTAGTTGGCCAAGTTGGAGTTGCAAAGAAGACGCTTCTTCAGTGGAACCTGGCCATGAATACCACATGCATGCAGGTGATGTCGAATGGAAGTTTTTGACACTGCATCCTGACAATGCCCGTTTGTTTTGATCCCCAGTTATTGCTTTTGGGCTTAGGGTTGCCTTCCCAACAATATTCTGTCCTGCGATATTTCTTGCTCCTGTTTCCTCAGGGGGTCTCAGTATATTTGGAGGTCACTGTGCCTTGTGATGTACTGGTGCCCTATATAGAGATGTGGTCCTTTCTCCTGCTCTGTGCTCCCAGGGTACTTACGCTTACCAGATAAGAGCAGCTGTCTGATGACGGATGGCTGCATATTTCTAGATTGACTTTTTTTGTTTTGAACTTGATATCGTAACGTTTCTACTTGCTTCCCCGTGTTCTGTAGAGATTAAGATGTCAATACTGACGCCTAGCTCTTTTTCTCTTGTGTTTGATCGCCTGTACATTTTCTTAAAGGTTCTGTACGGAGGTTTGAAATCGCACCGCTCTGCTGCGCAGACAGCCTCTTTGCAAACTGTCATCCGAGTTGACACGGATGGGATGGAACAAAAACGGCTGAAAGCGTTTTCTGTTCTCGGGCGACATACCTGTTAGAGCAGCTCTGTGAATACGATTAGGAAAGACAGGGAAAACAAGCGTTAAAGCTGAGCTTCACAAGTTTCCCGGAAAAAAAAAAGATTTGTGGTTTATGGTGATGTAGCAATATTAAATGACTTAGTCCTGTTTTAAGAAAGTACCACGATTGTATGTGGTTCAGTTCAACCCCATGAACAACATCTGGGCGATAAATCTGTTTTCAGGCACTGGTCCTGGCATGCTTGCAGACTAGTTTGTTTTTGAGGCCAGGAGGTTTGCACTGAGAGATAACCTGCTAATTTCTGATTTTTCTCTTCCTGGCCAAAGCAGCATACAGTGGCCTAGTTTTCAGGAATGCGCACAGTTGAGGGAACAGTATGCAGTTTTTCTTTCGTTTCTATTAGTTTGTGTTTGTTACATGGAGAGCACACAGTGGTGATATTCATGTACTATGTGTGTTGTAAAGTACAGAAGACCTGTTAACGTTACATGTGTGCAGCAGGCTGTAAGCAGATTGTGTTTTTGGAAGGCTTTTTTTGTATTATGACTTGATTGCCACTGAATCTCCCAGAGAATTATTGTGCTTGTAGGCCTGCCAATGTACATAGGAGATGTTCTAAACAAGAGGGGAGACAATTTGGCCCATCGCGATCATTAGGTTTCCCCTCAGCCTCAGCCGTGTGGGCTGGGTAGTTTGTTCCATGATCCCAGCAATTTCATTGCTTTTCGCTTATTACAGACTGTTTTTAAGGTTACTGTGACGAAGGTATAAATTGTATTGTTGCAACCTTTTCTCGTATTTAAAAATAAAGATATACAGTAGGCAGATGGGATATTTTTAAAGAAATAACAAACGAACCCTTTTTACACAGGCTGTTTTGTTAACAAAGAGACCCTCACTGGTGTAGTACTTCGGAAAACAAAACTTTTTTTGTAATTTGCATAAGTTCATCATTGCAAGAATGCTGTGTTAACCTGAATATGCAGTGATAAGTAGCTGTATTAGTGCCTGCCATAATTTTAAATGAGCCAAGTGGACCTCTGGTGGGTTGCTTGGGCTAAACAACTGAATATCTTTTGCCCTTTCCTCAGATATTTAAATAAACCGTTTTTAGCACACCACATCCTATATGAAAGTTGCAGATGGCTTATATCAGTACTGATTTGAGAATTCCGTTTTTCATCTGCCAACTTGCATTTCAGTGTTTGCATTTACTCTTTTGTTTTTCTCCATAACCTCAAGCAGGAATTTGAAAAGGTCATGCAGATCATCTCTAGAAATGCTGAACTGGTATAGAACAGCGCAGACATGATCACACGCCTGTTGGATACGCTGCCACCACAGTGTTAATGCTTAGCAGGGACAGAGATCGGGGACTGACTGTGAGTTTCCATTTAGCTGCATATATAAAAAAAATAGAGCCTCTTGTTTACTGACCCAGTTATCCATGCCAGGGAATTACTAAGCAAGTGTGGATGACAGAACAGCCAAATGCGTCTGTTTTATTGCGCTTGTCTGGGCTGCACCAGAACCGGTACACTAAGGACCCGTGGACAGAGTAATATAACCTGTTTCCATCCATCCGTTTTCCAACTGCTTTATCCAGGTCAGGGTCACCTGGGATCTGGTGCCTATCCTGGCAAGCAGTGGGCGTGGGCTGGGATAATCCTTGGAAGGGATTCCAGTCCATCGCAGGCAGACGAACACACGCTCACACCAGAGACGGGTTTTTCCCGAAGGTCAATTAACCTTCCAGTACGTGTTTGGATTGTGGGTGGAAACCGGAGCACCTGGAGGAAACCCATGAGGACATGAGCAGAACATACAAACTCCACACAGACAGCACCCCAGGAATTAAACCTGATGCTGCTAACCACTGCGCCACCATTCCACCCAACCTTTTTCCAACATGAATTTGTCTGCAGAACCCCATTGAGCTGGTGTGGCACTCATTAAGGAGTACTGATCATTGCTGACTTTTAAGGGCCTCAGCTGAGGTTGCTAAGCTGATGTTTTAAGGCCCTAGCTAGTCACAAATTCTCCCAGTATTAGTGACTGGCCTTACAACCTAGGTTAGTTGATGTCAGGCAAAAAAATTTAGTCTTGCCTGTTAGTTTCTGTGCCATTTATATGTGTGTGTTGTTAATTGTGCTTGAAGCACGAATCCTTTAACCAATTAACCGCCACCCGTTAGAGGCAAACAAGATGGGAGTTGAGACCTGTCATTTGTAGCCTTCAAGTAATTTTTGCAGTGTGTTGGCTTAAACGTTTAATATTGGTTCGGTGACAAAGTAGTGCATATTTAAAATTGTATTTTGAGATCTTGCCTAGATGTGCGACAAGTGTTTAGATGCAAGATGCAGTTATGAATACAGTTCAGCCCTGTTCCAGACTATGCAAGAGACTTTTGTTTCAGTAGGTACAATCTTTAAAGGAAGCTCAAGGTACAGTGCTTTACTTGAGTGGATTCCAATGGGAGATTTTTACACAGTATTGAGAGTGTGAGTGAGAGACTTTAGAAGAGTCCACATCCATCCAACAATCACTCTTGTTTCCATTTTTTACTACAGATATGGAGACCCATAACCTCAACATTGTACTTCCCTGTCGGCCCTGGCACCGGATTCCTATACTTGGTCAACCTGTATTTCCTTTACCAGTACTCAACAAGGCTTGAAACAGGTAGGCTGCAGTCCAATACTGATGATTTTTATGGATGATCTAGCAGGTGCTGGTGTTTAGGACCGAACAATGTAAGCGTTCGACAAGGGAAGCTGCCATCAAACTTGGGAGAAAATATGCTCTTTTGTCTGTCATTTGTTTTATCATCTGCATCATGTTTCTGAAAAAAAACACTTTAAACCCAAGAGCTGCATGCAAGTAGTTTCAGGTGTTTTGGATACGTTTGATGCTTATAACCATATCATATCATGCCAGTAGCCATATCACCCTGCAACTCACAGCTGGCAGCCCACTGAAGCTAAGCAGGTGTGAGCCTGGTCAGTACCTGGATGGGAGACCTCCTGGGAAAAACTATGGTTGCTGCTGGAAGAAGTGTTAGTATGGCCACCAGGGGGTGCTCACCCTGTGGTCTGTGATGGTCCTACTGCCCCAGTATAGTGACTGGGACACTACTGTAAAAAAGGTGCTGTCCTGTCCTATCTGTGGTCATAAAAAAGTCTCGAAAAAGGGGAGGGGTGTTACCTTCCCTTCCTGGCCAAATGTTCCGTTGGCCTTTACTCCTTTACCAATTGGCTTCATCACTCTGTTCTCCTCCCCACTGATAGCTGATGTGTGGTGAGCACTATGGCTGCCACCACATCATCCAGGTGGGGTTGCACACTGGTGGTGGAGGGGAGTTTCCATTACCTGTAAGGCGCTTTGAGTGGAGTGTCCAGAATAACACTATATAAGTGTAAGCAATTATTATTATAACGTTTCCTTGGCAAAGGGTTGTGATGGTCATGAGATTGTCAGTGTCCACAGCTCTGGCTTGAGTCCCCATGAAAGCCTGAATTCTGAAATGGTTATACATGATCAAAGCAGGAGGCAGATTTCTAAAACTGACTCAATTACAGCACCTCTGTTTAATAGTATTTACCATGCTTCCTTTTACAGGTGCCTTTGATGGGAAGCCAGCAGACTATGTATTTATGCTGCTTTTCAATTGGATTTGCATTGTTGTATCCTTTGGACCGTCCATTGTTGTATTTTCGAAAGTAGTAAACAGTATGTACAAGGCTCTGGTATCTGTATTCTTATTTGTAATATTCTTTCACTGTTGTCTGAATTGATCTGTAGTTTCCACATCCCAGAAAACCAAAATGTTTAAGTACTTTCTCTCAGGGTCATTTCATCCTTTTAGCTGTGGTTTTGTCTATTTCAAAGATTTTTAAATTAGCCTGAATTCCTTTTAGCCATTTTTCCCTTAACCTTATGCACACAGATAACAGGATTAATCATGGACATGCAGGTAAGTCTTTCCTCTCCTGACACATTCAGCTTCTGGCTCTTTTGATTCTTTGATGGCTTTTTAAAATGACACTTCCCATCTGCAAGTGCAACTGTATAAAAACAACACTTTTTCGTTGCAAAACATACCATAAGGGAAACTGACTGCTGTAAAGTACAAAGTGAGTGTGAAGCAGCAAGAATGACCCTTGGGTGTGCTGAAAAAAATGTGGACATCTCACAGATCACAGTATTGCAGAACTCCATGGTTATGGTTTTTTTCATATAGACCTAACTTTTACAGAAAACGGGTGAATTTTTTTACTGTCTCCCTCCCCAGTGGTGTCTCTAGAGATGTAAGATCTGAGGACTAGAATACATTGACTAAGGGTTTAGTGATCTTTCTTACCTCATTACATTGATGTAGTGCTCTAGAAGAAGTATCTCTTATAGCCTGTGTATGCAATGGAGAGTGTATGGAAGACCATTTTCAACTAGTCAAGGGAGCAGACGTTTTTAGAGATCAGAAGAACTGGTATTCTACAGTTTTTGGGAGTTTAGTAAAGCCTCTTATTTTGACTCTCAAATCAATCTCTAAAAAAAGCACCCAGGTGTTTTTCCTGACTGGCAGTTTTGAAGAATGTGTACGTATAAACAACAAGTTAGGCTGGCCTCTTCATACACCTTCCTGTTTTGGACTTGGGTGGAACAGAAACTTGAGAAAATCAGACCTATTGTTCTTCTGATGGTAAATAGAATGTATTATTTGTTTTGTAACAGATCAATTTTGTTTTACAGCTCTTGATGATTCCCCTGATAATGTCAGTGCTGTATGTGTGGGCTCAGCTGAACAGGGACATGATTGTGTCCTTCTGGTTTGGGACTAGATTTAAGGTACAGTACACTGAGCACAGGCTCTGGCATGCCCTAAGAAAGCATAAACAATACAAATACAGTAAAAACGTGAATGTGGTTATTTCCTTTACATTTCATCTGTAAGATTACATAATATTTAGAGCACTAATGAAACATTTAGAGTGTGTGCTTCATTAATTTTTTTCAACTGATCTGTTTCAGGCTTGCTATCTTCCATGGGTGATCCTGGGATTCAATTATATCATTGGAGGATCGTAAGTGTTTCATATTTTATCACAGATGTGCAGTATAGAAAGCAAAAATGTCTGCTGTTCTTCATGTGTTGGGCATTTGCAATATTCTGCTAATTTTTAGTGCCCTTTAATTTTTTAAATTGTATGTATTGTTTCCTAAAGACGTGTTCCTCATAAGCAAACAAGTAGTAATAATGATCAATAAAATGTGAGTGTGTGTGAATGGCCCATGCTAAAGAATGTAAAGTAAAAAAAACAAATTAAAGTCATATCAACTTCATGGTGGCATATTCTTTTCTCATTGTCCTTTCCTGCACACAGCATTGTCAATGAACTTATTGGAAACCTTGTTGGGCACCTGTACTTCTTCCTGATGTTCAAGTATCCCATGGACTTAGGAGGGCGGGCATTTCTTTCAACACCACAGTTCCTGTAAGTTTGCAAATGTCAGTTTTTTACTTGACTGTTAATCGTTGCTGTTATGGGTAATAAATGCAGTGTTTTCCTTATAGCCTAACTTTCTAGGTAAATACTGTACCTGGTGTATTTGCTTCACAACACCGTTATTGGGATTTCAAGAACTATAGGGAGTAAGTATACAGTATATAAATATAAATTTATATTATTATGTTTATTGGCACACTTTAAAGCAAAGCATAAAGCATGAATACAGTCAACAAGAGTTGAATTCTTTGATTTTTAGTGAGCAGAAGTTGAGTTAAGTGTATGGAAGCTTTTCTAAACCATAATAACAATACTGAGCATAAGGAAGTTGCAGTCTATTCTGCATGTATGTTTTTTTCAATGACCATGATGCATTTGAGTGACCGTGGCACAAGTGCTTCGTCATGTCCTTAGAGGGAGAATTAACTGGGCAAGATTGAGGTTATTTAAGGCATTGAATGTCCAGCCTTGTACAAGTGCCCCTTGTATTTTAAAAAAAAAAGTGCAAATTAGCAAATTAGTTGCAGGCATTGTTGATTTCTTTTTACTCTTTATATTCCAAAATATTTGCCAAAAATACCTTAGACCAACAGAGAAACGTAAGCGCTGCTCCGATGTGTTCAGAATGCCTTGTATAAGAAGCAGGTGCATTGTGTACATGCTGGTGTAATTTAAAGTAATTTAAAGCTAAAGAATTCCATTAATACATACTATTACTTCTAAAATGTAGCAGCAATTTTTTTCTCAATTTTTCTCTACTAATTAGAAACTGTGTAATAGATAAACATTCCAGGTTTTTTTAAGTCCTCAAAAACAATGTAATATACAATAAAAAAATTGAAAATATAATTGTGTGTTCTCCTTTAAGGTATAATTGTCAAAATCCTGTTTTAGAGCACTGTTTTATCAATATAAAGCCATCAGTGATTGAATCTGTTAAACAGTATTACATTTTTTTTTTACCATCAGCATGGAAAGAAAAGCTCATATTTCTTCATGCCATCATCAAAAGGAAGCATGTAAAGCCTGAATGGCAGTAGACCCAGATCAAAACCCCGGGCAACGCCAAATCTTAGACCTCTGTTCAGGGTTAAATTGATCTGAAGAGAGACAAACTGGCCGTTTGGTTGATCATATCTGAGATGCCAGTGAGCCTGTATTAGCCTTTGAATATGTAACAGGGTTCCACGGTGGCGCAGAGCTTGTCACTGCTCCCAGCACTGGGGTTCAATTCTGGACCTGCGGTGCTGTCTGAGTGGAGTCTCTATGTTCCGTCTTGCTCTCGTGCTAGTGTGGTGTTTCCTCCCACAGTGCAAAGACATACTGGTAGGGTCATTGGCTTCTGATCAAGCTGGTGCTGGTGTAAGAGTACGTGTGTGTTTGTGCCTGTGTGTGCTCTGCGTTGGACTGTCGTCCCATCCAGGGTGTATCCTGCCATGTTCAAGGTTGCTTGCCTAGAATAGACTCCGGTTCCCCCATGTCCCTGAATTGGATTAAGTGGTTCGAAAATGGATGGATGAATACAAAACCTCTATTTTTTTTTCCCCCATTTGACTTTAGGTATAGATTCTTCCCCAGCAGAAGAGGTGGTGTCTCTGGGTTTGGCGTCCCTCCAGCTAGCAGGAGACCTGCAGCCGATGAGCAGGATGGACGCGGCCGACACAACTGGGGCCAGGGCTTCAGACTAGGAGAGGACTGAGGGGGGTCCTCCTTCACCTTTTGAAGAAAGACTTTCATTATTGTGCAAATCGAAATAATGGTTCACAAAAGGCAGTGGATTATGCCCTGTCAAGAGAAGAAATTTGTCCGGCAGTGAGATCTAAGCTGCAGACCAGCATGATTTTTTGTTTCTATTGCTTTTTTTATGATGCCGTAGTGCATTACATAGTGTACCTGATAGGTCACCTTATGTGCACAAATTCACAACAACTTTTGCAAGGCTTTATTAAACATGGGTTTTGAAGAGATGTGTACTATAATTTGAGCATAGAAGAAACCATCGGATTTCTTTGCATGTTCCTGTCTGGGAAAAAAACACGACGAGAATTCTTTTCAGATTTTAAAAGTTTGTTTAGTGTTCATTAATATTTCTCATATACTACTACATAATACATACAATACTAAAAAAATATTTCATGTGAGTATCCCATTGTTACTTAGGTTTGATGATGGTCATTAATTTAACCTCTATAGTTACCTTGATTGGATGGGATGTACAAATTAAAGCAGAAAATCTTAATTGGAGAAATCGGTATACTTTTAATAGCAATTGATTCAAGACTACTTTGCTGTTTTCCAAATGGACACCAGGCATCTTGTTTTGCTAGCCGTACTTATCTTCCATCATAACAAACACACAGCAGCTTTTTAAAATTCTTCACAAACAGCAAGCTCATTTTTGGAGGTGAAAACTTGAGTTAAGTGCTACATGGGTGCACTTTTACATTAGGTACAGTTGGTTCCAGAAGAGCTGCCGACAGTTTGAAGCAATTCATCTACATACAGTACCATAAAGATCAAGCTGTTTAAATGTTTCGACATTTCCCTAAAGAACTGGGATGAAACATAGCTCTTGAATTGTTGTGCCATATTCAGGTGTTAACTGTTTGTGGTCTTAGCTGTGTACTAAGGTTGGTTTACAGAGAATGTTAGGTCAGGAAATGGAGTCATTTTATATATTTTGAGATTAAAAGCAGGGTTTAAATGTTAACTACTGAGATTATATAGAAGCCTTTTTATTTTCAGTTAAAGCCCTCATAGTAAATTAACTTGGTTTTCTTTAATGCATTCACACAAGGTGAAGTTTCTCAGTAGAATGCTTATTTGCAACTATGTCCAGTACATGTAAATTGTTCCATACAATCCAGAATTGGAGAAAACAAACGTAATTAGCTCACTTCTATATTGGTACTGTATTACTATAAAAACCTAATTGTAAAGATATCGTTACTTAAATTGCAGTAATCGTTTTATATACACAAGTGAATGCAATGGTTAATATTTAAAACGAATGTTACAATATATTACTGCTTATGATTTCTTGAACTTTAAGGTTTTTTAAATGCAGCTGCTTATTTCAAGACTTTTTATCTGTGGTTTTCGTCCTTTCCCGATAACATTATTTATAACCCGATTATCAATGACATAGGTGTTAATACCCTAAACAGCAAATTGTCCCTCTGTACACTGTTTTGTACAATGGGATCCTTTCTCTAGTAATAGAACTAAAGGAAATGTTCAATTAAAACCAAAACTTGTTGATGGTGCGAGTTCCAGATGTATTCATCCTTGATAAATGTTTACTTTGTCTAATAGTAAATCTGCATTTTCGTCCACATTTGGTTTTACTGATGAAACAGGCTTGTTTTTAAACATTTCCAAATATTTAAGCCCCTTTATGTGGTAGTATTATTTAGGACTAGTTTATGTGTTCTGTTTTTAAAATATTTATTCAGATTTTGCCTTTTTTAATTATATGATCTCACTTAAACAGGTAGCACATTCTCTTATAAAGTGCAGTTGCACATCTCTTTCAGTATTTGTAATATGAAACTAAAAACCATTTAAAAATTCAAATGCAAACGTGCAAGTAAAACATTATACCGCTTCATTAGGAAAACACTCTCTCCAACACTTGTTCAGTTTAAATAGGTTGTTTTTATTGGGTTACAGCAGATGGCAAATGGATAAAAAAACATTAAGCATGACCTCCATAGTAGCACAGTATTGTGATATAACGTTCTCCGAATATGACACTATTGCAGAAGCTCAACACAAAGTCTAAAGGAAGGGTTATTTCTGCTGTTGAGAATGAACTATAAGATCATCCTAGAAAGCTAACACTTATTATCTGACAGACCAGTACTGATGTGTCCATTACATTGAGAAAAACAACTGAAATTGGATATGTAGTATTTCTCTTAATTCATTATACACCTAGTTTTCACTTTACAGTTTCCCATGAAATAGTGTGACATTACTGCTTTAGCAGGACCCATGTTGCTTTTGAAGCACAAGTCATTCCTCTTAAGAGAATCATTGACTTAAGAAATGCACGGATTGTCCAGCCATTAGTAGATAGATTTCTATTTTCTTCTTGACAAAATCGAAACAATTTTTAAAAATTTAAAGAGTGAAAATATTGTCAACAAATATAGTGGTTCAAGGTGTCTATAAAATGGAGAATATACCACTGCAGTTTCATCCAGAAATTACAGCGACCAGGTGTACCAATTATAAATGTAACAAAGCTCCCCAAAATTGTAGAAATCTGTTGCAGTACGGAAAAAAATATTTTGAAGGATCCTTTTTTAAAGTCTTATAATGCAGCAGAACAACTTTGGCACTCTCAAGTCAGCCCCAGATCAGTGCTGTTGGCGCATTTCAGTTTATTGTGCCTCTGACTTTGTGGTTCAGATAAATTCATTGGTTCCAAATATGAAAATATATATAATCTGTTCTCTTCCCATAGGAGATCTTCTGTACATCTGGCGGCATTCAAATCTTCACTCACCTGAAAGTAAAAAAAAATCCTCAAAGGGCTGTGAAAATTCTGCCATACACAGGATTATAATACATGGCTGATAGTCCCATCAGAGACGTGTATGTCTCATTTGATTCTACAAGCTTGTACTTGGGGTTGCTTATGATGCCCATGTAGCCAAGGCTGTCCCTCAGATTCTGCAGTCAAGTACTTAAGGAGTGAAAGTGAGCATCTTCCTTGTATTACTGTTGTCTTTGAACAGTCTTCTCTTTAAAGTACACTGCTGCGTTCAATGAGACCGTTGTTTCCTAGTGCCACCCAACACTTCCAAGCACGTACTAGGAAAGCTTTAGAACAGGGGAGGGTATGTTGCTTGATAAATGGGCTTACTGCTTTTTTCTTTGAGGGGGATGAAATCTTCAAGCTGCATTAATGCTTTTACTTAACAACTGGTCCCATCAAGAACAGTTCCAAAATGTTGCACAAAAAAACGACACAATATTGAGATCCTGTACAAAATAGAATGACTGAGTCATGGTTCATGGATGATAAATTCAATTTTGGGACTATAAAAATGTTACTTTAGGTAAAAATATCCAAGGTCACTACTAATTAAGATCAATGAAACTTCCCCTAAGATTACAGAAACCAGCAAGTGCCATTAATATGCTGGAACAAAGTCTCTTAAACTGTAAGAACATAAGAAGCACAACAATAGAAGGCAATTCAGTCCTTCTGGCTCCAAAAGGCAATTGATCTAAGGATTTCATCCAGCCCGGGAGCTTGGGTCACACTCCCACAACTTTTTACGTAGCCCCTGTCCATGGTTTTAAATGCACGTCCGTGCAGTTTCTTCTGGTATCTCCTGGTTTTTGTATCCCTGTTGACTCTAAAGAATAAACTTTGGCTTTACAGAAAACAATATACATTTTAAGTGCTGTTAATATACAGGAACACAATCGCCCTCTCAAGTTGTACAGCTTTCCTAATGAAAAGAAGACATACTGGGTATTTAGCATACTTGGTAATATTTCTGTCCAGTGATGGTAAAATATCAGTAATCTGAGTGAAGAAGTAAAAAAACACTTATGCTCATCCTCAGTCCCACTTGTTTCCAAACTTCTGACAGTTTCTGTAGATGCCTTTGACCTAGGAAGGCTGCCCTGCTATTTAATCCTGAAAATGACACTTTGAATTATCTAGTCCGTTTTGGAAGTTTTTAATGACACATTCACATAAAATTACTCTCTAAATGGTGAATGGTGATTTCATATGCCTAATTGACAAAATCTGGTATTAGGTTCTTCCTCATAAAGGGTACATCCTTTTATATTGAATGGTTTATCTAAACGCCTTAAGATAAAAACATATCTGTCAGAGTAATATCAGAATGAATTTCCTTTTTGGAATTATAGGATTTACAAATTAAGTTTTATAAACGATGTACTGTAATATCTATTTTAATAGTCATCGATTTGTCAATTGTGGCTCTATAGAATGTTAATTAGTCAATAATGATGAGTCTAAGACAAGGTTGGAGTTGGGCTTAACATGAACACAACTGTTTATGTACTGTATGCCTTATTAACAATGTAGATCCCCAGTTGATAGTAAATTGATAACAGAAATGAAGATAATAGCATGTCTATCAAATCCTTATTTATACATCGGATTCTAAAGTGCTGCCTATGTTTGTTAGTTTATTTGTATGAAATCCACTACATTTTCATTTTATAAGTGAAATCCACAACATTTTCTAGCCGGGATGTTGGACCTGAACCTTAAACATTCTCAATAATGAGAATATGCCTTAAGGACCATTGTTTATAAAAACCCAGGTGTCTGTCAGTGCTTTGTAACAGATGCCTTGGTTACCTTCCATACATTTCAGGTTGTTGCCCCTTCAGAGTCATCCTCCACCATTTCATAGGCAGCTTCTGTGGAGTCTGAAATAACGTCCTCTTCCTCATTCAGATCCACCTCATCATCATCCACCCCTGCTGCCATCTCCATCCACTTCCCATGATCCTCTCTTTCCCGGTTATCCTGGCTACCACTCTTGTTGGCTTCAAATGTTTTTGGTTCCTGCTTGTTTGCAAACCAGTCTTGGACTTCTTTGTGGCTCAGTTTGGACTGCTCTGCCAACTTCTCGATGTCCTCCTCTCTCAGCGTTCTGAATTCCTGGTAGTACTGTTGGAGGGTGCTCTGAGCGTGGTCAGCCCTTGACGGTGGGTTTTGATTTTGCCCATTCTGCCCTTCGCCATTCAGCTTCTGGAACTGCTCCATCCATTGCAGGCTTCCACTCTTTAGAGCTGATCGGTTGTCCTTAAACCAGCGGACAATTTCTGTGCGAGCCAGTCCCGTCTGGAGCTCTAACTGATTGTACTCCTCAGGAGATGGCCACTGTGTTCGTGCAAATACGTCTTTCAGAAGATTCAGAGATTTCTTGTCCAAAGGCATGGGGCTTTGTGTGGGGGCTACAGTGGACAAGGGAGATGCCCTGGCCCATGCCTCGGGCTGATGCACACCATTGAGTTCACCCTGCTGCTGCTTTGGCTCCTCAACCTCCCCTGAACCCATGGAGTTCAAAAGGGCTTGTTCCAAGTTGTCCCGTAAAGTGCGACGCTCTACAAACCAGCTGTCAATTTCCTTCCTGGAGAGGCTTGTGTCCATCATGAGGTGGTCAATCTCACCCTGTGTTGGGAAACTAGTTTTTCGGAAGCTGTCCTCCAGAATCTTGAGTTGGTCAGAGGTTTTCCCTTTGAAACGCTGTTGTACTATGTCCACAAGAGAGCTCTGTGGCTGACTGGAATCGTGAGTCATTACCAGCGACTCACTGTTCCCATAGGGCAGGCCCTTTTGATTGCGATACCGATGGTCACTGAACCACTTTTTGATCTCACTCCGGGAGAGGCTCGTGGCTTCAATGAGCCGGTAGACCTCTTTGTCTTCTGGAAACTGGCTTTTAAGGAAGCTGGACTTCAGCTCTGCAATCTGCTCTTTCGATTTCTTACGATCAAAAGAAAGGCTTGGGATGGGAGAGACTGCCCTTGGGGGGGTTTGAATGGTTTGGATGACATTGGGTCGCTTCACTTCGGGGGCTACCACTGGTGCAGCCAAGGGTCGCTTATGAGCATGGATGTGGTTGGCTACTGTCAGTGCAATGGGAGCACAAGTCATTGTTGACCCATTGGCAACTTGGGTCAACACCAAACTAGTCTGCCCAAGTAGCTGGCAGGGAACTGTTTGTATAAGGGGCTGTGTGACTTTGGTTGGCTGGGTCAAATGGGCAGGAAAAACTGTAAATGTCTGTGATATTGGCTGGATTGTACCGTTGAACATTTTTTTCCGAGCCTCTTCCACCTCTTCCGGGGACCAGCTGATACCTTGTTTTAGCCGCTGCGTGGTGAACCAGACTTTAATTTGTTCTTCAGGGTGTTTTGAGGCTGCAGTCAGCCAGGACAACTCTGCTTGTGTGGGATATGGAAATTTGTTAAATGACGTTATGAGGGTCATGTTGGCGTCCAGTGACGGATTGTATTTGGTGGTGTTTAGTGGGACGGCTATTTTTGGTACCAGGTTGAAGTTGGGAGGTCGCTGCAAAGATGGCATGACGTGCGACAGCCCTTCTTTTATGGTGGACTCTGGAATAATCACCGTCCCGTTTACGTTTACAGCAGTGATGGGTTCTTTGGCCAGCTCTGCGGTTAGCCTGTCAGTCAGGTTTTCCAACTCGTCCCCTTTTCGGAATAACCGTTTGCTGTCCATTTTTGGCTTTCCAGCCTTTACTGTGGATTTGTTCATGGGAAATGTAGCCGGGTCCTCTGTGCCACGTGGGGCAGCGGAATCGTAGTTGACTTCAATTGTCTGCTCAAGGATAGTCTGGTTATTTTGTTTGATCCGTTTGAACTTGAAGTTGATCTCCCCAGGATGACACTTTTCATTATGTTCCGATAACGTGTCAAATTTTTTTGTGTTGAAGTTGCACTCTGCACACACGTACAGCGGGTTGAGAATGACGTTGGGGTGGTTAGAGTCGACGTGTTCTTTGAACTCATTTAAGTTTTGGGTGGAATAAGGGCAGTATTTGCATTCGTAGCCTCCTTGTGACTTGCACTGCTGCCGAGTGTCTGCTCCCAATGTCTCCTGCTCCATCTCCCTCTCTGCATTTACAGGTTCCTTTCCTAAAGTCCAGTTGTCATTACCCAGTTTTTGTGGAGACCCATTTTCTACTGTCCCGTTTCTCATCTCCTCCATCTCATCGGGCTCATCCTGTTCCAACATCTCGCTTGCTCGGATCATGCAAGGAATAGTCGACTTCCTCCGGCTAGCCATGGCTGGGAGTGGAGAGCTGAAGCTGCTGTGGAAAGTGAGGCGAGGCTCTCTGTGTTAGAAAAGGGGGCCCTTTTCAAGCCCCCTCTCTCTTAGTTTTCGAGCGTCCCTGCTGACTGTAAACGTCAGCTCCAACGGGAGACTTCATGAGACCTCATCACAGACGGCCTGACCTAGAGAGAGAGAGGAGCAACAAGAACTCATTATTCAACTGCGGGAACAACTAGTTTGAATTTTTAAACTTCAATTTTTGGAGAAAAACAAAACTGCCATGGCTACAGTGTTACAGGCATACACTTCAGACCCCAGACAAAGTGGACAAATCACTGTGAATCAATATGAGCAACGCATTCATTCCTAAGTGATACAACATTGTTTTCTGTAATTTCTTTAACTTAAAGGTATTCAACATTCCACAATATCACAAATGTATAAATACAACTGCATTCTACAGTAAACTATGAACAAACCTTACTAAAGTTGACTTTCTGTGATCTTTGTAGCATCAGCTGCATAGGATTCTTAGATCGTATAGCTACCTGTATAAAAATGTCGTGTTCTAATCACGGTCTGTGATCAAATTGTTATGATGGGGCAATTCATCTGGATACAAACCATGACGGTTGCCCTAACAACTCTGTGAGATGCAAAAATTACAGACTTGTAGGTGTGTTAGTGTCTTTTAAATAAAACAGTAAATTATATTTTTACTCCAGGCTGTGGATATTTCAGAGCTAGATAAAAAAGCCACAGGTCATGACTGGCACTGAGCAAGATGCCTCAACATTGTACATCCCAGAGACCCTTCAGAAGTCAGCTACTGTAGGTCAGTAAGATGCCAGCTAACATCTCTTCATATTCTTACTGTGCAAATGAAACCACAATTTTTTTTGCATGATTATAAAGTTTTTTTACAGTTTTATCACTTAATTTTATAACATTCAATCTGGACTGTAGGAACAGGATTAAAATAATCAGATTCTGTCTCAAACTTTTCTTTTCCGAGTCCCCTTTTTCATTGCAAGTTGCTCTTATATACGGTATCAAAACAAATGAACAACTTCTAACTGCAACACTTTAAAGAATATCTTGAAAATTCCTATTTGCAGAAGCGGCAGTCAAATGCTATTGAATATGTAAATGCATTTAACCCATCTGCTGATTAGCAGTGGTCATCAAAAGAGTTGATCGACAGAGTGTCTACTGTGAAAGTCAGAGGCTTATAGCATGCTTGGACAATGTTGGATCAGGGTGCAGATGGGTTCCATTCTTCTCGGAGAGTGTGGACAAGCATGTTTCTGTTCACTGGACTCTGTGCATAGCTCCCAAAGCCTACAAAGCCCATCCCAGCTGTGTGTTCGATGGAGCTCAGGTCTGGCAAGTAGTGCATAACAAGCACTTTCTCACAAGCATGACGTTACAGGACCAGCATGAGGATGTGGGTTGTCCTGCTGGATGTCCTGCTGGCTGGACGCTGTCATGACAGGATCAGCCTGCAGGAAGGGCAGCAAGTGAGTCCCAGGACTTATCTACTTGAAGTACATCAATGTTGTACCGTGCAGTCAAGTTGCAATTCATTTCTGCAGGTGGAGTTCTGTAATGAGAATGTCCAGACTTCAGCCTCTCCATCAGTCTTAGTGGGGTGGCGTGAGTCATGGTCTCCCTCATCATGGCCTATTATTAACAGGCTATGTTTGGCTGTAGTGTCTTGACAGGTTGGAAATTGCTGGCTGTGAACATCCCAGATGGTGAGTAAGAGTTCACTGATTCAGACCAGCCTCCAGCATACCAATGTCACGAAGGCTTTGTTCATAAGCCTCAACATAAGACGTTCAACAGGTTACATCGCATCACCACCTGTTCGATCCTCTCGCTAGGGAGGTGATTGAGCTCTTCATGTCACAGCCAAGGTCAGTCCAGTTATATACATGGTCGGTCTTGAGTGACCAATTCATTAAAGCGATGCCAAAAACATCTAACAATATCCAGAATGCAGATACTTCATTCTTCTAAAAACATACATGTAGAAATAATAAGGTTCTACTGCTGTTCAGTACAGAAGACAAAGAGGCTCCATTCAAACTATTTACTGCTACAGAAGCATTTTTTTTTATTTTACTCATGACGCCTGGGGTGCTCTTCTGTCTGAGGCCTGATTAATTCTGACAGGATTTGCTAAGGAGTACATTGACTGGAAGCCAGGATTTGATGCGAAACACATATGGATGAAGGGAAGAATGAAATTATGTTGTGTTTTGTTGCTGCTTTCTAAGAGAGGGCAGCAGTTTTGGACCTGATGAGCAAAAGGAAAGGTGTCAATAGTTTAGAAAAAGGGGTTTCTCTTAAAACATGAGAACTTTATCGCAATTCATTGCTACTGTATACAAAATGGAAAATGAGTATCTCTGAACACTTTTTTTTTAACAAATAAAGATAAATTCTACTTAGTTGTCATGTTAGCAGCAAAATCACTGCTTTACATAAGAAACAATTATAGAAAAACAATGTCAAAATGACCATGTCATTAATTTCAAGTTTACCAATGAAACACTCCAAATATTGTATAAGTTGGGGAAGTATCGCCAAATACTGTATAAATACAATGTAAAACATTTCACTTGGAACTATTTCCTGGAGAAGGGTATTTTGAAGTACTGCACAATACAGTCTGAACAAATGTTAACAAAAATAACAAGAACCAATCCCGTCTTTGACTTTTACATTCAAGAATATTCTATACTTAATAACATTCTATATTTGAAAAAATATATATATATAAAGAAAATGTAAGAATCCCCAAATATTCATTAGTGTGGTTGTTTTTTTCCTAGTGGTAATATTTTCCAAAGGAACAACAATGTTATTATTTCATCATCTGCACACAAAGGGAAAAATAGCATATTATATATCACCCACCACTCTGTCAACACCTTACAGCGAATTCAGAATGCAGCAGCTAGAATTGTTACTAGGAGCAGAAAGTATGACCATATAACCCCCATACTTAGCTCTCTTCATTGGCTTCCTGTCAGGTACAGGGTGGACTTCAAAATCCTTCTATATACAAGGCTCTCAGAGGTCAGGCACCTGTCTATCTAATGGAACTTATTGATGTTTACCTTCCAAGTTGCCTGCTTAGATCACAGAATGCAGGTCTTCTTCATATTCCATGAATTAATAAAATAACAGTTGGCGGTAAAGCCTTTAGTTACAGGGCCCCTAGCTTATGGAACAGTCTCCCACCCCTTCCGGGATGCCGAGTCAATCTCAGTATTCAAATCCAAACTGAAGACCTATTACTTCAGCCTAGCCCACTCACACCTTACATCATAGCCTGCTGCAACCATGGCTGCTGCTGATGCTGTACATGCCATTGTGTGTCTCTTACTTGGCCAACCAGGTAGATACATCTGCTCTGACCAAACTATCCTATTCTCCTCCCCACATGTCCAGAATGTGCCCAGGCTGGGTACCATCTGAGTTGGATACTGCATCACTGCCATGGATCCAAGAGGGACATCTTGGATATAGCTATCATTTAGGAGGAATTTACTGGTCTACAGAGATCTGCATGGAGTTCTAACACACAGAAGACATGATGAATGAATGGATGGATTAATACCCTCATCGTTTCCTTTTTTAAATTATATAATGTTAGCATGCTCAAAGGGGTTGGGCAACCAGTTGACCTTGGACCCCTAGAGGTTTTTTTCTCTCCTTACTAAGGAGGTTTTGGTTCCTCTCCTCCATTGTCTTCTGGTCTTCTGTTCTGTATTGACAAAATGTAACGTCAATTGTATTGTTAAGCGCCTTGGGGCAACCTTGTTGTGAAAGGTGCTATATAAAAAAAATAAACTGAATTGAATATTAAAAGCAACAGACCATTGTTATTTTATTGTGCTTTCTCTCCCATGTGCATTCATGATAATAATTATATTTCCATGTGGCTGTTCTGAATCTTAGTTAACATCCTAACTACTAGAAGAAAAAGGATTTCCTACAGTTGAGTGAGGTGAAATAACATGGTGACGTATATCCATGGTACGCTAGCTTGGACTGCTTCACAGAAGACAGGCACCAATGTGGTTCATTCATTAAACCTTCCGTACTATCCTGGGATCAACATCTTGAAGTAGACAATCAAACTAAGATGAAATAAAGACAGTGCATCATATGGGGGAACAATGAATATCCAAGAAAAAATAAGAGCAGAAGCATGAAGATATACAATGACTTCTGTAAACCTAGGATGGAAATAAGAAATATGATCCAACCCTCTACAAGAATTTGCATTCTTTATTTTTAGGTACAAGCACTAATACTCTATATACTATATATATACTCTATATACTAATACTCTATATCTCTTAAAGGACCTGCCTGCTCACATCGACACACAGGAATTCCTCTCAGGCAAGGAAGGTATTTTATGGAAAAACGTCCAAACAGTGATCGGTTGATTGGCATACCTGTTACAGACTCTTAAAGAATCACAGCCTGAGCACTCTGAATGCCAAGCTAGTTCTGACTGCCTTTTACTGAACAAAGAAAACAACACAGCGCCTGGGCAGAGCACAGGGATCCATCTGACTTAGGATGCTTAAACACCAACACCAGGACTTCCGATGTTGTATTGGGGGGGAAAAAAAGAAAAGGCAAGACAATGTCCAGACTTGCATGAGGACAGAATAAGTGATTTGCTGAGCATGGGGGGGTACTACGGAACTGCACACTTGGGCTTAAATTCACTTCAGAATTATGTAATGTTATCTCAGCAGGCACCTCTGTGTCAGGTTCATTTAACAATGTCCCTGCTTCACCGAACCACCAAACTAGAGCTCCCTCAGTTCCCGCCAGAATAATTTTGCGGCAGTGCCTCACAAAGACTAAAAAGAGTGAGGCACTGCGACAGGCTCAGCTGTAATGGCAAACAGAAACCCTCTGTACTTATGTGAAACAAAGGTTTGGCGTCCCTCCTGGACAAAGATAATGACCTCAATTCAGTTAAAAGGTAAAGTTTAAAGGCAGTGCCTGCAATGGTGAAACATAGATACAGTACGTCTGAGGTATACAGACGCATTTTCCCCAGAAATCAAAAACCCCGTTGTGTCTCTCTCTCGAGTCATCGGGGTCTTGAGAAAGGAGGTCTACAGATGGGCAGCCCACATGCGGTGAAACACGAGAAGATGAACAAACTGGGCCACAGCCTGAAGCAGCGATGTGGGAGGGTGACACAAACTGACAGCGAGCGACTGGATAAGGAGAATCTGCCTGGGGTGAATCTAACAGCAACCAAACAACATTCCCTCACTCTGTGACTACTTAGGAAACCCACCCAAGTGACCAGCACAGCAGTAGCTGCAATTCTCAATGCAGAAAATGAAACTTGCACTTCGCTAATGAATTCAGAAAGGACATTCGGAACTGTTCTTTCTAGAGCTACTATAACTGGAGACATTTAAAACTGTGGATCAACCAATCAAAGGAATGGAACTTTATCACCATTTGTAATGTCACATATGTCTATCTACAGTACAGGCAGCCTTTATATCCTTGTAAAAAAGTTTGATTCGGTGACAAAAAACAAAGTCTCAGGGGAAATATGAAAAATGCAGAAGAGAATATAATCAGCTTTCCACAACAAACTAATCCTCAGTTATTTTCAATTGCTCCTTTTTAGCTCTCTGACAATGATAGATGCTTATAACATTTCCACAATTTTTGAATACTCTTTACACTAACCTTAGTTTATTTATTTAGAATATTTTTTTTTAATAATTTAAGATCATTATTGAGAACCAGTGCATTACAGGCATGGAGAGAAGGAATACTGTTGTCATTAAGCCCAGATCACAATATATATAGTGTGACTTTTTAAAATGTTTTTGACACTGGAATTTCAGAATATTTTTCATAGAAGAAGCCCAGTGGTACCATGATGTAAGTCCTTCACACGTCTAAATATGGCTCTATAGCCAAAACCTTGTTTTTCTTCTCTTTACTTTTCAGAGTGTTCCTCTACATCGCAACTGCAGGCACAGCCGCAACTTCTTGTCAGCAACACAAATATCTTTTTTTTAATAGCAGTTCTGCATGAGCGTTCGTGAAATTTCAAATCCATGCAGACTGAAAGCAAAATCCACTACTTAACACGTCAAACAGAATGAATGCATTCCTAGGACATACAGTAAATGGAGCTGTCTGATATAAATCTTACAAGGAGAAAGCCACTGCCAGTCTAAATATTCCTGAATCCTCATCATGAATCAGCTTATTCTTCTCAAATTCCCGTAAGAAGCAAAAACACTGTGAAATGTCTACACTGTCGTTTTTAGCACTCTACACTTCAACACGTTCCCAAACATGAATATGCTGAACATAAATCCCTTTCTTTGCCATTTCCTTCATGCCAGCTCCTGGAGTAAAGGCCCTTATTAAAAATTAAAGAGAGCTTCATTTCCATGCTGTTGTTATGGCAATGAGAAACATTGATATGCCCTTCTGTTACTTCGCTGCTGCATATGGACACTTTTTCTCGCAGGTATTAATTAGGAGAGCACACTCAGCAGACACACACTCTCGTTAGCAGCTCTGGGATGGGACATGTCCTGTCTGTCCCATACAGGGGTGACAAACAGCCCACGAAGTACACGATTTACTGAATCAGGTTTCTGCAGAACAGTCTGATAAAAGACACATGAAGCTCTTGAAACTTCAGACCCTCAAGTCACACTCAGGACTCCATGTGCCAGAGAACCTTTGCCCCAGTTGGACTCAGACATGCAAGACACAGAAGAAAAAAATCCCTCTTCCCTGCTGACGTGGAAAAACAACGAGGATCACTTCCCAAGTTTATGAGTGTCAGGTGTCCCTTCCCACTCTTTTCTACTGGAGAATCCTATGGCCTTACAAAACTGGTAAAAGATGGACATCAGCTTGTCCTTCTTTGGTCTACACATGTATAATTACAGTACAATCTCGATTATCCCACATTCCGTTATATCCCACATAGCAATCAACATGGTATATGCATACATGCTATTTACTGTATGCGTGCGCATGCATAATATTTTGCCCAATCCCATGCTGCTTTGTCTCTCAGTGCGTCAAATACTGCCATTGACGTGACTTCGCTTGTTCGTTTGCACTCGTACATATCATTTTATTATTTGAGAAACATGACAAGTGCGAAGAGAAAGAAAGTAGTTATTTCAATGG
Organism: Lepisosteus platostomus; assembly: GCF_059453375.1. NCBI lineage: Eukaryota > Metazoa > Chordata > Actinopteri > Semionotiformes > Lepisosteidae > Lepisosteus > Lepisosteus platostomus. The sequence goes on from NC_142622.1 coordinate 11,074,114, forward strand.
AACAAAAGCGAGTCCATGCAAAAAAATTGCGTCTGAATTCGATGTGGGACGAGCTACAGTTGGTGACTGGAAGAGGAAAAGAAATGTGATGGAAAAGCGGTGCTCTGATCGGGCCTCAATTGAAGGACTGAGGGACAGAGAAACGATGAAGAAATGTGAAGATGAACAGGTCAGTGAAGCTTTGTTAAGGGATAAGGGCTTTGGGATAAGGGCGTGCCTATCACAGTCCTGAAACGTCAAAAGCTCTGATTTACAATAGATTATTAAACCAGATTTCATACTTATACTGCACTTATGACATTGGTGGTGGTGGAGGGGAGTCCCCATTACCTGTAAAGCGCTTTGAGTGGAGTGTCCAGAAAAAGCGCTATATAAGTGTAAGCAATTATTATTATTATTATTATTATTATTATTATTATTTGTCTCCTCAGTTTCTGCATTATCCGACATGGCCCCGTTTAGGTCGGATAATCAGGACTGTACTGTACAAGTACAGTTCAGTAATGCCATGGAAGCTTCCAGTAATCCTCAGTGAAGATGGGTCCAGAACAGAGGTGGGCAGTCCTGGTCCTGGAGGGCCAGTGTCTACAGGTGTTGCAGCTCCAACAGCTGAAATGTCGCAGAAGAAGCTAATAAGTTGGTTGTGGATGTTAGGAGCGGAGTTGGAGCCAGACATGGGCTCTCCAGGCCCAGGACTGCCCAATGTTACTGTTACAGGCAAAAAGAAGCTAAATGTGTTTGTCTGGATAATCTCCACTCAACGCAGAGGAAAAATGAAAACGAACGTGACCTAGACAATGTGAAAGAATCCTAAAATGGCAAACAGCTGCTGTGTGACACTGCAAGCGAGCACCAATATTAGTAATTAACACAATTTCATCCACAAACAGTGCAATCAAAGAATTGGAGACAATTCATATGTGTTTGAGAAACTGTGTTCTTGACATTGAAGAACTATCATATACGAGTTGTGCCCTCAGTTGCTTCAGTGATGCCAAAGCATGCACACATCAGCTGTCTTGGCTGTTGCCAGAGGGATTAACAATCACACATAATTCACACACATTTTCTGTGGGATTACACAAAGCTCATTTTAAGAAAAGACACTGCTGTGGGACAGCAAGAGGAGACAACTTTCACAGCAGAAGTGCTGGATTGGAATCTGAACACAACTCATTTTTTAATCTCACAAAAGTCTTTAATGTCATCAGTACTCTGCTCTGAAATTGACAGACAAATCACATTTTTTTCTAAGATATCTTAAAGAAGCTTTGTTTTAAATGATCACTCCCTTACCTACAGGAGGGATGCTGAGACTCTCAAGACATTTGTGATACTGAACTGATGCAGCACTTGCTGTACAGCAGAGATGACTTCTTTAGCCTATAAATTCTTTCATGTCACTTAGTTTCTTATCAGCGGGTAAGCACCTCACTCCCAAATGCATGAATCAATGACTTCTTTGAAAAATACTACTCAAGAGCTAGGCAACAGACATGACACTCTCATTTATTGTCTGAGCTTAATTATTCAATGAACATCTTTATATGAAGAATTTTATGTAGACCTGTTAGTTTGTATTGTTGCTAATTAAAAAAAAGTTGGCTTTTAATTACAGGTCTCATGAAACCTTGTGAATAAGGTTTTGTGACTTCTGAGGCTTTTTCTTACCATTCCTCTAGGCCGAGATGCTCTAACGCCTTTTGTTTTCATTTGTGAAAGGCCTTCTTGACTTTCAACCAAAAATGCTCAGTTGGACTGAGGTTCTAGAAATTGAGACAGCCAGTTGAGAACGCCATGAGCAGGTAATCATTTCTTAGTTCACCTGGATGTATGCATCGTCCTGTGGGAATGGCCATTTTTAGCACAAACGTCTTGGATCAGCGCGGCTCTTGGAACCACATTTTTGTCCACAGTGTCCCTTGTACGTATGGGAGTTCATGATTCCCTCTACCTTAACCATGATTTCCTCAACACTAAACGCTGATGAGAGTCCACACAGCTAAGTTTTTGATGAATATGACTATGACACATGGATCCAGTACTCATTCAGATATTGTCTGGCCAATTCCAGTCTTCCTACAGTATGTTCTGCCTTCATAGGAGGGTTCTTCCTTGCAACCCTACCACGAACGCCACATTCTGCATGTATTCCTTACTACCTGACATAATAAGAACCTCTTCCTGTATCTACTGTAGGTATTTCACTACCTATATATTTATCCGGCTGTGAATTCTCCAGTTCTAGAAATCTGTTCACCGTTTTGAATTCGGTAGGTCACGTGTCTCATATTGCAATGACAACATTTCTACATGGCACGGTTGAAAATGATGTGCAAGGTAAATAATCTGTACAAGTACAACAGGTGAACTTTCAATCAATATATTGCCATGGAAACCACAAAAAGGTAGAGCAGTTTCCTCCACAGGGCTCCCCATGGGAAATGATCTGCATACCAATCTGACCAATTTCAAGCTTTACTGGAATGCATTTCAAGATTTAAAATATTTATTTTCTTTCTGTCTTTCTAATTTAAACTTCAGGGTCTTGTTAATTTAACTTGTGGTTCTTGGGTTACTAATTAACTTAACTAATGTTAAGTCACAGTTAAGTTACTTCTTCAAACTACAGCTCAAGAACGACATACATTGAACGTCCACTACAATGCCCACTCAGAACAGTGAACTCAGTATCTCTACAACTACAAATAAAAGTAAAAGTCTACATGTTTGAAGTACATCCCCTTATTTAAAAGGAGTGTGGCGATTTCAGAGAAATTTACATTGTCATTAAATGTTGATTGCAGGTTGCTTTTGTCATCCGCAGAAACAGAACTTCTCCATTTCCTTTTTTTTTATTTCTAGAGCCGTTGAGCATGAAACGCTATGTTTTCTTCAATTGTAAACCAGCATCTTGCGTGTTAGGGTTGATGCAAAGTCAAGCGCCTTCTGCGCAATCTGCACCAGCAATACTTTTCAGACATCTCTGAGGCCACCTTTCAAATCCAGATCAGGTCAGACGCCTTCAATGACTTGACAAGGAGTAAGCCACAGTCAGACTATGAAGTCACACAAGCACCTACTATAGGAACTGTAGTTACTCAGAACTGTGTTAGTCAACTGCAGACTGGGATTCATGCATTGTGCATTGGCCAGCTTTACCAGGATTTAAAAGGAAAATATACGTAATAGACTACCATACGTTATTCATAAGAAAGGATAAGTCAGTGAAGTGACACACTGCACTCAGTGATTTGAAGCTTGCAGATTTTACCCTCTCGCCATTAGACCACACAGCTCGTAACAGTTTCATTATTGTTGTGTGGATTTATGTCTAGTCTGGACCCTCTGCATATCTAAAGGAGTTTATTTAAAACAGAAGAAAAATACATTGGTTGCACATTGTGTCCTGGTCATTCAAGCCTGGGTTTGGAAAAGTCCATTAAAAAAAAAACACACCACGACGCCAAACATATCTACATCCTCTTCCTCACCAGCTAAAGCAGTTTTGTAACGCACAAAATAACTTTTCAAGTAACATGCTTGCGTTAATCTCTACATGGAAATGAGGTTTGGCAACTGTTTTGCTCATTAATTACCACTATATTATCAGATACTACTCTGAAGCGAATATTAAGCATATCACAGTGCTGATTCTACAGCTCTCTCAAATTAAGGTGAACACGTTAAGAGGTGTCTGTAAAACCAGCTTTAAAAACACACAACACCCGTGTCTCACTAGTTTGTCAGCAGAAACAAAAATCAAGTTGACTGGTTCTATCTCGGATGACTGCTTTCTCAGAGTGCAATGAAACAGAACTCTAAGAAATGAAGGCAGATTTTTAGGGGAACTTACTGAAGCTAAAAAGTCAGGATGCCTTGATTTTGCTTGTACAAACTGCTTCTGCAAAATCACTAGTTTCTCTCACCTTACGAATACTTAAGGTGGACTCAGTCCAACTCTTAACTATCTCCATACAAGTTCCCAGCCGAGCCGTCTGACACTGGTGTAGTCATTTGGTAGAACCCTAGTTCTGAGGTGCATTTTAGTTTCATCCCTATCCAGGTGTACTCTGTCAAGTGGGTATAAGCTTTACTGTACACCTTATACTTAGGCTTTAGAAACGGAAGAAACACTCAGACCCATGCTGAAGGCTGCAAGAGAAAAGGTCTTTGTATGAGATGACAGGGCCTTGTGAAAGTATTCATCTCCTTCCAATCGCATCCCATGTTGCGGAATTACAAATTCACATTTTTTTTAAAGTGAATATTTTAATCAGAACATGAAAGCACAGACTGAAGACTTTTAAGGGGGAAAGAAATTAAAGGTCAGCACAGTCCAAAACAAAAATATGATGGCTTGAGTATTTGCGCTGGGAAACCTGAACTTAAATGATTGACAGATTATCCAATTAGCTTAATGGCCTCTGCCTGTGTACAATAATACTGGTTCACATGATCTTGGACTCAATACAGCCTTATTGTAATGTAATATAATGGGACATCACTGGAACGGGGTGAATACTTTTGCAAGATCCTGTATTTAAAACTGTTTAAATCCAGAAATTCTTCATGTCTCAAGAGCTAGCAGTAATTTCACACCCCAAGAGGACCACACACGGCAATCTGCAGTAGAGAAAACAAAACATCCACCTGTTTCGATACGATACATAATGCTTTCTAGTATTCAGACAAAAATTCCTTTGAACACATTTCCAATGTACACTCCAAGTTTACTTCAAGGAGTCCGCTCTTTCAAGTACCCCTTATGAGAGCCGATGGCCAAGAACTTCTCGTGGGTCTGCGGTCTGTGCTTACAGAGGTTTATACTGACAGTCATGTTCATTAATACAGAGGCTCAGAGAGCAGGAGCAACCCCACAGCTGCAATCTGGAGTTTCTGAGTTATCAGTGTTGGGGTGAAACAGGCCAAGCGTTTGCTCTCTGGGTACTAGAGGTCTGTCACAGTGGTGCCTCTGTACTAGCAGGGAAATGGAAAACTGGGCGGATGAGGGAATGCTGCTGCTACGCTGATGACTAAAAGGGAAAAAAATGTTACGTCTTACATATGACATAATCAGTACATACAGTTGGTGTATTCTGTCTTTGCAGCTGCTCAGCTGGACAAATCTGTGCACTATGGCTGTCAGACTATAAACTGCCTGAAGTGTAATGCAGACAGCCCTGCCAATAGTTTTTAGACTAAAATGCAAAGAAATTGAGTCATTTGGAGGTACAGTATGACCAAAATGTGTACATTGCAAAAAATAATTAATTACGAATGAGAGAAAATACCAGATAAAAATTGCATGAGATACTGTAAATGCCAGGAAAGCACTTGCGTTCATCAACTCAATGTATTCTAAAGGCTTTTTCTTCCCCCACAACTGTCCATTTCACATGTAGAATAAACTTTTTTTATGCTATAGAAAAGCGAAAGGAGATTCTCAAGTTGCTGAGGGCAGGGAGGGATATGTCAGCCCTGCGATATAGCGCCCCCTGTGGCTTCCTGCACAATAGCCAAGCTCGTGGTGCTGTTTCTGAGGGACGCACCACTCTAAGACTGTCCATGCCGTCCTGTTGGGAGAGGGACGGCGTGGACAGTCTTATCTGTATTTTGGAATGACAGTAAAAACAGCTTCTGAGAAGAAGACATGTGGTGAGTAACATCTGAACACTGGGCGACACTTCCTCTCATTCAACTTTCAGATGTCTTTATCTTCAGACATGATTGGTGTGGGACAGTTTGACAAGACACCCATCAAGAATCAAAGTCAACGTTTATTCTTAATACAGGTAACAGAATATGGAGCCAACGAAATACCACTGTGAAACTCAATACTTAGCTGAACCACCTGAGGGCCTTACAACCACAAGTTCACTGCATGAGATAAGACCTGCAGGAATGCTCTAGAGGAGCAGCAATAACAACAATAATGGTTTGAGGGGGAAAAAAAAGCAGTGCCAAACTCTAAACCTGCTTAAAATGTATTTCAGAATTAGGCACAACCATAATATACGACTGACTATAAGGGTTTTCTTACATAAATACAAGGTTAAGGTTCTCGATATACTGTATAAGACCTGAAATGCAACATTTGTAAGCTTAGGTTGACTATGACCTAAGCCATATAGGCAATGGGCAATCATATTAAAGACGATTCAAGGCCTTGATGCCAAATAGTTCATTCAGTCTCGCTCTGGGGAGGTTGTGCCACCCCTCAGCCAGTGAGCACAGCTTTGCACTGAACTCACTTTGCTTTCTCTGATGCACCCAAAGGGGGGCAGGGCTGAGGGTGACAGGCTCCAGCCCAGCTGTGTGGCACCTCCCCTCTCTTTCCCAGAAGGCTCTGGCCAAAAGCCACACAGGCTTGTGTCATCCAACTTCTGCAATATAAGAAACATTTCAGCTGAAATGTGTGATGTAGCCAATTTTAAATATAAATTAGAGGATTGTTACCAAAGAAAATCAGATAGCACAAGTGCCTTAGCTTAAGGAGGTTATCAAAAACTGAAACACCGTCTGTGACTTTATTCCATTTAGCTTAGTCGCCAAAGGCATTGATGCTGCTGCATTGAACCTAAAAAAAAGCTGTCCACTACTGTCTGTTGTGGTACAATTTTGAGATGCCTGACTTTTATGTTTTTGATGTGGCAGTTATTTCTTCTCCTGTTCCTTTCTTACACATTAGGAGACTTTGTAACTATTAGGAAAAAAAAAGCAAAGAAAACACTTCTTGTGCAGTGCGCTGAAAAAGATTGTGAACCTCCTGGGTTGGTCTTCATTCTTGTTTATTTTAGAGTTAAAACAATTAGATTTACACAAACATCTTCATATAAGACAAAGATTAAATGTATAACACAAATAAATAACATTTATTTGAATAATTTAACTAAATGATCCAACAGCAAATATCTTTGTGTGAATGAGTACATGAACCCTGAGATTAGATAATGTGCCTTTGGAACAGGCAAGTCTGGCAGGTCCTGAATGTCACAAGTGGTCAGAGTGCAGGCTGTTCTCTGCGATCTGGACATCACAGGTTCGGGCTTGACATAGCCAACTGTGACTGGGATTTCCTGGATGATGGTGTTCTACTGGCTCAAGACTAATGGTGGTAGCAGTGGGATTAATTGGCTAAAGATCTCACTTAGCTTCCAACAAAACAGTGCCCCCAAAGACCACCAATGCACTGTACATTAGCAGTGATGGTAGTGAGGGATGCACCTCTCATTGGTGCTGAATGTCCTGTACATCACTACAAAGCTGTGATGTTTCACGAGACAAACAACTTGAAGGGCAAGAGGTTTTGTAGGAGTCTGTCTGGGTTGGAGGGTGGCCGCTGTGAGCTGAGAAGTAAAGACACAACCAGTGATTCCAAATTGGGTGGTACAAAACAGGTAAAAAATAGGCAACTTTTTACATATGGCTCCCATGTTCCGAGGATGATATGCCAAATTACAAAGCACAACCGAAGGGAACTACACAACACGGATACGTTTAATGAAACACCACACTTTCTAAAACAGATCTGGTTTCTAAGGTGTTTTTTTTTGCAATATCTGTTCAAGTACACATCTGCCACCAATGCAGAAACAACGGTAATCTGTGTTCAATATTACTTTACAAAGGCTATGCCAAAATGAAAACTACAAAACTGAACTCAGCGTGGAAGGATTATGAGTACTAATTACATTTCTGGGCCAGAGCCAACCCACAAATAAATTAATTAGATTGTATAAGATGACTAATAATAATAAAAGGATGAGGACCTCAGCAGTAAGATTACCCTTTGTCTGGAGCAGACGAGAGAATGGCACTGTAATAGGAGCTCTCTGACATCACCAGACAAGCCTGCTTCAGTCACTGGGAGCATCGTCTAGGCAGCAGTCTCAATGGCACAAACCACTTCAAACACCAAAAGGCAAATCCCACACAGATGTGCTGGAGCACTTTCAATTTAACAGCATCTTCATCTTCTGCGGGTCCTTCCTTAAGACGACACTTGAACATAAACATGCTATTCTACTCTCAAACATTTTGAGAGTCAGCAATTAAAGGAAGTGATACTTTCAAAGAGATGAACCTTAGGTCATCCCATAAGATAAAACAGAAAGAAGCCTGGCAAACAATGCTTGGAGCATAAATTACAAAGAACTTAAAATAAAGAAATAATATAAAATATATTTCTCATATATAATATGTATCAGGATAACAGTGATAATTCAGTTTTAAGGATCACATTTCACATTATAGCAATCGGTGCTGCTCTATAAAGGGGAACGAATAGGAGTCTTTAGCCCTGGTCCTGGAGAGCCCTAGTCCAACATGTTTTATTGGTAACCTTTAAGTTGTCAATTATTACAGGCCAGGAAGTACTGAATTATGACATGTAATTCAGAGATCTCTTGGAACACAAAGCAGAATATCCACTGGCCTGTAAGGACCAATGTTCTTTTCAGTGAAAAATTGTTTAATTGATCAGTTTCTGGAACAAGTGCACCCACTCCTTAAATAACAGGCGATTTAGGGTGACCTATTAGAACTGCGCCAGAACATTTGGAGATGCCAGAGCTAGAATAATGTAACGATTGCAAGATCTGCCCTACAGACCACCTTCTGAAAAAACAACATTGTTTCAGTTCGTAATGAAGCTGTGCTGAAAACTCTGAAAAGTACTGGATAAAGTGCACTTGTAAAAGTCAATACAGAACCCACACCACAACCACGGGGGACAAATGACACTACAATTCAGAGCTGAGAGCCTGTGGCCACCTGCTTGAAGCTTCAGCTGTCACAAACTCTGTCTGCTCTGCCATAAGAGAACCTCGCTCTTCTCACAGATCTACCAACAATGAATGATTGGATTGAATTAATAAAGGAAATACATACAACGGAAAAAATAACAATTTCACTAAAATTACAAATGAAAAAAATTCTCAAAAATTGGTCTAGATGGGTTCAGTACATTAAACCTTTAAGGTCAGATTTTGTGGAGATACAAAATAACTGAAATTTAATACGATACATTTATATAGTCTCCTCCCTTTTCATATTCATAAATGTATACATCTTCCTTCTTTTGAATGTATATGGTTTTGTTAAAAAGTTATATAATTGTAAAAAACTAGGGGAACAAACAGGAATTTGTGCCTGTGATGTAAGGCTGAATAATGGTTGTTCATATGTAAAATGGTTTTGTTTTGTTCTCTAAAATAAAAAATAAATAAAAAAAGACCGCCTCGCTCAGGCCGGGAACCCGGCCTGTAAAAGATCAGGACAGCCCTTCGGTGTCCCACACCTGTTCTAGGAGACTAGACACATAAACCTATGCCCTGTTTATTTCTTGAACAATGAATGATTTAAGCAAAAAGGTAAAATCCAAGACAGCACGGCGGCACTGTGACTATCGCTGCCGCCTCGCAGCGCAGGGGGCTAGGGTTCGATTCCCCACCTGCGGCGCTCTCTGCGTGGAGTCTGTATGTTCTCCCTCCGGGTGCTCTGGTTACCTCCCACAGCCCAAAACATACTGGTAGTTGATTTGGCTTCTGGGAAAACTGGTCCTGGTGTGACAGTGTGTGTCTCAGTGGTGGTGTCTGTGTGTGCCCTGTGATGGACTGGCGTCCTGCCTAGTGCCCGTCACTTGCTAGAATAGGCTACAGCCCCACCCCCTCCCCGCCACGAGCCTGTAATGGATAAAGATGAATGGATGGATTTTAATTTTGGCCTCTTGTCCGAGGACAACACGGCATTACACCGACCGCGAGAACCTGCTGCGCGAGGCAGCGAGGAAGAAGCCTCTTCTGAGGGCGAAACATAAAAACAGGTGATCTGACTGAGCAAGCGGGACTGCTCAAACAGCACGACAGCCACACGTCACCCAGGTGGGCGACGCTTTGCAGTGCTGATGAAGTGGCTTCCCTCCTCCACATGAAAAGTGCTGTAGAAAGGCAAGCAAAACTATGCAGCAGGTTCCTGGGGAAGCAGAGTACTCCAGTATTTCTACAGGACTAACGGTGGCGGGGTTGGGGAGGGGTCGCACACTTTCTAGCCCGCTTAGCGCTGCGGAAACACGAAGGCCACTATGGTTCTGGTATGGACTCTACCTTTCCACCATATCTCAGGACTAGACTGCTGTAACACCTTTTTAACCGGGGTATCCGTTAAGGGACTGAACAGCCTTCAATGTGTCAATGTGAACTAGCGCCAAACACACAGAGCTTCACCCTCTGTGAGCTGCAGGGGCTCTCAGTGAAGCAGATGTCAGGGCTCACCTGCTCACGTATAAGAGCCCGGATGCTCTCCAATACCACAAGGTCTCTCGCCGCGCCAGTGCAGTCCAGCGCTTACGCTGAGATCTGCCGATTCAGCACGTTCTACCGTGCTGGAGACCAGGCTTCACACAGGGGGCCATGGAGACTCTCTGTGTGCAGTAGCACCTCTGTGGAACTCATTTCCCGAATCCATTAGAGGTGATTTGACGGCTGAAATTGGACACAAAATTTGCTTACAGATTTTCTCCAAAGGGCAAAACGTACAATTTAATTTTACTCTTGGATTCACAAACTCCATTTGCTGTGTTGTTCCCCCCGTGTTGTTCCGTAATATATTTATGCAGCTGTTCTGTGCTTTGAGCTTACCGAACAGTGCTCAGAAAATAAAACAGACAATCTTTAGGACTGAAATGAACTTGGCACAGTGACAAGAATCATTCTTTAAGATGTATTTATTGAGCATCCTTTTTAATGAGACAATCATTAAACAACACCCTATACATCAAAACATGAAATAAATATATAATACTCTTTATTAATTCATAGCAACAAATTCTTGAAACTGCATGATAGTTTTACAGTTCTGCACTGAGAAAGTCTGATTATGTTCTCTCGTCCTATCTGCCTGCTAAGGGGTATCACAGAGATACAATCTGTTGCTCTGCTGTGAACATAACAGCTTTGTCATAAATACTTTAGGAAACAGCTGCTCTGGGCGTGGACCGTGGTAAGAATGGAGTATTACACCTTAGTGGATTTTAAATGAGAAACAAATCCATTTTTAATCAGACAGCTGTCTGCAAGCTCAGATTATTGACAGGGAATCAAAAACAAGGTTCAGGATTCCTGCAGGTATAAAGCAGCACAGCTCCATGGGGGCTGTAAACTTAGCCGATTCAAACTATGTATATATATCAAAATAACTCAAACTATTTTAGAACACAGGCAGTTCTGATTTTTAGATTTCCTTTTTGAATTAACTCATAAACAATACAGTAAGGACTTATTAAAATAGTCTGGGCCTAGCAAAAAATGTATCCTTATATTAGGGGCTAAAAGTCTATACTGAAGCTATGTAAATTTTAATTGACATGATTAAAGCAATGAGATTTTAATGTGACTGTAACACAGACTGCAGGTATCACTAAAATTCACATTGTGAACTCCTGGCATTAAAAGACACTTTAATTCGGGTTCAAGAAGGTCCCTCTTAAATTTGTACCTGTGAAAATAATGAAGTGTCCAATGTTTTTTCTATATTCTGATTTCACATGAAGAAGAAGATTGTGAAACTTCCTGTTATTTTCACTGAAGTATCTGCTATGATTTACAGACACCTGAAGTGTGACGCTACAAGGCTGAACCTCAGTACTGATCTGCAGCTCTTATTCCCAAGAAATGCCTATTTCTGATATAAAAACCATGTATTCATTCAATAATATTAAAAAATTTACGGTTTTAAGTCCTGCATTCTTATGGTCTGTTTAATGCTGTGCTGCACAGACAAGAATAGGAGAACGTAATAAAATCCATCCTTTTTTTCACAGCTTTATCCAGTACATGATTGCGGTAGTGCCGGAGCCTATTCTGGAAAGCAGGGCATTAAGCAGGGTATACCCTGGACAGGACGCCAGACAAACACGTACAGGGCACACACACCCACGCCAGGACCAGAAGACAGGACCAGAAGACAGTTAAACTACCCGTATGTCTTTGGACTGCGAGAGGAATCCAGAGCTCCTGGAGGAAACTCACGTGAACATGGGGAGACCACACAAACCAGAACTGAACCCAGGGTTAGAGTGCTGTGGGGCAGCAATGTTAACCACTGCGCTACTGTGCCACCCAGGAAGTAAAATGCAAGACTGAAATATGGCCCAGGGCTCAAGAGAAAGGGTGATCTGAGGTGCAACACAATTGTTGAGACCGGCAGAATTTTGGGAGTTCCATTCTTACACAAAGATGATCAGCTGATCAGGTGAGAGAAAACACATAACAGTAAATGCTTTTTATTTCACTTATGACTGCTTCAGCCAAATGGGTGACTGAAATTTGTACCTGTGAAAATAATAATCATGTTTTATAATAATGTTGCTTTATTAGTCCTATGCAATTTCTTGCATTAGGAATTCGTCTTTTCGCATACCCCAGCTTGCTCTCCATAAATAATGCAGTGTTCAGTGTCTGCACATCAAACCAATGATTAAAACATATACTATGAGCTCTGCAGTCTAGAACAATGGCCCAGTACACCTATAAGACACAGCATAAAGTTGCCAAGACACCCATGGAAGTACCCTGTTTAATGCACTGTAGCACAGTAAGGCTTTTTTAGGGGGTGTATATACAGTACTGTTCAAGGTTAGTGGGAACTGAGAAGCACAGATTTGCTTTTTCCCCAAACACCAACCCTAACACAAACTGTGAGCCAAGGTACAATTTTCACAGGCTGCCTGACCTTAACTGCGGCCGTGATGTGAAACTTAAGGAGCCTTGTTCCAATCCAAAGTAACCACAGTGGAATAACGTCATAATGAAGAAGATCATTCTGACTTTTTTTGCAGAACAAAGATGCAGCTCAATTTTTTTTAACAAAAAAATTTTAATTGAGAATGCACAAAACCATGCTTTTTAATTTGAAAAACGAACTAACTAGAGTATGTTTCTATGTTGATAGTGGAGTAACAATTCTATGAATTGCAAAAGCAGGTTTAGACACTATAATTCACAGAGGGGTGTTAATCCTTCTTAACTCTTCACTCCAGCCCTGAACCATCTGGCCTCCCTAAGATTCCCTTGTAATTCTATTGATGGAACAACTTTTCACTTCCACACCTGATTTGCTGTGAAGTGGGGCTTGATGCTTCTTATGTCACCCAAATGGGGGCTGAACTTCAGTGGAGGACGAACTGAGTCCCATTCTGTGTGCATATAACATAATGATATAATAATAACAGAATACAAAATCTTCTTCCTTAGACAAAATTAAAAAAAAATGTTAGAGCAGGGTTATACCGCTAAGTATTTAAAAAACAAATCCAACAAAAACGAGTCTGCAATAAATTTCTGCTCATTGGCACAGAAATTGAAGCATCTGGAACTATGTAAAGGCCTTCAAAGGTTTCCCATTTCTCTGGGGTAGAAAAAAAGGTTACACATGGAAGACATTCAGTAGTAGCATGCACCACCATGGTAGAGGTCAGAGAGCTCTTCGAAGACAGCGGGCAAATGGTCATTTGTCAGGCTGACTCTACCACTTTCTGCTGTAAAGCTCATTAGTGAGTTTAAGGTACTGGTATAATGGATACCCCGTGAGGAAGAGGATGCAAGTGTATCTTGCTCCCACAGTTTGTGAGACAAGTGGCTCAGGAGGCAACTGGAAATCCAAAGGCAACCGCTGGAACTCTCCAGCAGATACTGGCATCTTCAGGATACAAAGTGTCAAAAACTACTATTTGACAACGGCTACATGAATGTGGCGCTCATGGTAGGAGTGCAAGGAAGAAGCCTTTTCTGAGGAGGAAACGTGAAAAGAGGAGATTTGAATTTGCCAGACAACACCTGAATGAGAACCAGAATCATGTCATGAACCATGAAAAACGTTTAGATTGCATCAGTGTTATATTTGGTGTAAAACATGCTGAAGTTGAGACAATGCTGAAGCCCCCGTGAGATATGACTGGATTTCAATTATGTTTTCTATGTCCTGAGGCACTTACCAAGATGGGGATGGATCACGAACTCCAACACATACAGTACCGGGACATTTTGGCCAAACAACTGGTTCCCTTTGCCAAGACATTCAAGCTCGGCTGAAAATGGATGGGCATGATTTGGCTGAAAATCGAAAAAGGTGCGTTTCAACTAATCTCCAGAAAGCATGTTCACCAAGGGAAATCAAGGGACCTTGAACAATTCTGCTTGGAGGAATGATCAAAGATCCCTCTCAGAAGTGTCTTGTCTTTGTAATTCCTGCCATAGGAGTATTTACAAAATGCTACACAAAACTGGGGTGCGAATAAAAGAGATCTTAACATTTTATGGACATAAATGAGTTATAACAGATATGTCCTGTCCAGTTTATACGTATTAAGATTACAATACATTTGACTAATATAAACAAAACACATTATCCAGTCTATAAATCTTTCTGGTGTGAGGAAGAAGGCTCCACGGCCGAAATGTTGTGTTTTCTTTCTTCTTTTTTTCCTGCATGGAATAAACCTATCACTTGTTCCTTTGCAGCCTACGCATGCTGACGCAGCTACCCACCTGAATTTTTATTAACTGTCAATGGAATCGCATTTGTGCCACACAACTGGGGAGTCCTCCACTCAATACCATAGGTCTCTTAAATGTTTCAAAATTCAGTTTGTTTTGCTTTATTAAAAATAAAATAATACACATTACTTAGGCAAGTCTCAGTTAGGTATTTAAAATTCCGTATGATAAATTTATGATCGTTCTATAGGATATAAAATGTAAATTTGTTTTGTCAATTTTAGACATACAGCACATAACCTATAACCTAATAGATTTAATACAACCTATAATCTAATAGTAATTCTACTTTATGTAACAACACACACCATGTTCTACTGTTGTACAAAAATAAAGCTAGTTTATATGTAACTTGTTACAGTTGCTTCAGTTTATTTCATTTACACAGAAGGCCTTTTCTAGGGCTAGAGTTTGCCTTGTCACCTATCAAGAACATTTTCCTAAATTTATTACAGAGATTAAATGCCGTGCGTGAGAGGCTAAACATTTTCCAATAAGTGCTTTTGATTCTGAACAATGAGCTGAGGGCTCTGGAGCTTCATGGTCCTCCAGTGAGGTGAACAACAAACGCAGTGTACTGACCAACTGTGTGCTTCATGCACGACCCTGAGAACTTCCTCGCCTGGCTCAAAAAAAGCACCTCCCACCACCACTGCTTTTTCTGCATCACTATAGCATCACGGTTCGGATGAGTCACCCATCGTGACGGTTTTATCAGCGGGGGGCCTGGAGTGAGACCACTCTAATAATCTCACTAAATACCAAAGCCTTAATGAGCCTGATTCATCAGATCCGGATGGCAGAAAAGGGTAGAGACTCCGATTTCTGCGCCGACTGGAACATTCTGAACTGTGCGAAAGGTGGAAAAAACCTAAAAGAACAGCCACGCACAAACGAAATCGATCTGCATAATCCAGCTCTGCAAACTTTTCAAGAAATGCTGATTTGTAAAGTTTAATGTCTGTGGCAATTTTGTGCATATTTCCAATACTGTACACTCGGGTCTCCAATCTGTGTTTAAATCCTCAAGTAACCTTTCGGGACCTTTTAAATCTGAAATGTCGTTTACAGCAAAATGAACTATGCTCTTGTCAAGCAAAAAAAAACAAAACTTTGGGGTTGACAGGGTCCTACAGCAAATGTCTGGTTTCATTTTCCCAGAAGGCACAGCTTAACCCACGCCAAGAATAACAGTCTTCTATCAAGATTCACCAAGTGCGGTCTACAAGAATTTAACTGCAGCAACCAAGAAAAAGAGGTGAAACACAAATATGGGCACCGTGAATGAAAAAACAACTTCCCTGGGAAGCCTCATTAAATATCGATGGCCTGTTATGAAGGTCAAATGCAATCAAATTAACCACAACCATGTTAACTGCAACTACAACACATTAAGACTAACTGCGGCTACAACAGTGCAGTCGAACAGACTAAATTCATAATTACACTCAAGATAAAAATATAGCCATTATGAACTCAAACTTTAGCCAGTGGTTTCATGGACCCTAGGTGTCAGTAAACAACCTAGCCTACTTAAAACCAATTTAGGCAAACAAGTCAAAGACTTGATCTGGTTCTGTGAAACTAGCCCTAAATATTTTCTCTATAAAAGAATCAAATTAGATGTCATTTCTTAAATGACAATAATGTATTTCTTTCATAGGTGTGTTTACATTTTAGGGGAAAAGGTATTAAATTCTCAGAAAAAAACACCTCAGTATTTTGAAGTTGCACATTTCTTGCTAAAAACTGCAAAATGGTCAATATACAATAAAGATACAGGCTCGATTCATGGCAGGTACCTTTACCATTATGTAACTCAAGCACTGCAGTACAACAGAATAAGCTAATAGAAATATAATTGCACAACTTCACATATCTAAACTAATCCTCCTGTTTGTTACCGAATGTACAGAGGTTCAATACAACTTTAAATTCTGTCTCAGTACTAATATATATATAAAAAACCTCTAAAACATGAGTGCGTAGCTCAGAAAGGTTTCTGACTTTCTTTCAACCTGATCCCTTAATTACCTCATGATGTGATTAACTGGACAAGCTGAAGCCCTGCCTTGATTTTGGGAAGCTGGAGACTGAGAGACTGATAGAACCCACTAGTGTGGCCTAAGAGGACTAGAGTTTGGCTCTCCTGGATTAAGCAAACAGCAACAAGAAATTACACCCACACAAAGATGGCATCACCATAGCACACAATAGCTGGGCCTCTTCTCATCTGTAAGATGAAACAATGAAAAGAAAAGTGATGTCGTTTGTGATACTGTGAATGCTGAATTATGTCATCGTGAGGATGTAAAAGGCATTCTGTTAAACACCCAACATGAGATCACAAGTGCAATGCAAATGGATGATCCAGACTTCAGGCTAATAATTGTAAACAATTTCATAAAATACAGCAGCTACAAAGGAAGTTCATCAAATTGCAGTACCTGCTCCTGGATTTGAAAAGATATTTATTTCATTTCTACACTTTAGCTTTTGTCATAACACAAATGCATCACTCCATTTCTTTAGTAATTCAATTTCTGCTGTTTTTATTATCCTTAAAAAAACAATAGAACTTACTGAGACCATTTTAGAACTGATATTTCTTCACCGCTATAAATGTTAAAAAAATACATTATTAATTCTTAGAAAATCCTTGTTGTTGCACAACAGTTTCTAACAGATACTAAATCTGAGACATAACAGCAAAAAACAAAGTGCTTAATGAATTCAAGATCATGAGAAAAACACCATCCAGAAAATATGCTGATTTTGTTTGAAAAACACTTCTTGTGGTATATTGAGGAAAAAGTCAACACAGACCAAAATAGGTCAAATTCATTCACAGTATATACCATGGGTATGAAGCACTAATAAATGATGGTGTAAACTGTAAAAAGAGCACGACAATTCACCAAATTACATTTCTGAAAACTAAAATAAACACTTCACCCCAACTGAAAATCATTACAGTGCATCGCATCTGATGGTGCTGACACAAACAGAATCCTAGAAGTTGTCTTTCAGTTGCCACACACAACTTGGACACCCGTGGCAACAAAACCAGACAAACAACAACTCGGCCTTTCAGAGATACAGCGACCCCGGCCTGCTTCATGTCTTCAGTCTTTTAACCATTTCCGAGAAAGAGACACAGTACTTGAGTGACTCGCCCACAGCTGTCAGCTGAAGGGCTGCCTTCAACGCCAAACAAACCGACAGACTGAGAAACAGAAGTGAGAAGCGACTAACACAGTGACAACAGCAGCACAGCTTTCCTGTGCTTAGCACTGCGGCCACACAGCCCCAGGGTCCTGGGTGCGACTCCTCCCTTCGGTCACTGTTTGTGTGGAGTTTACGTGTTCGTCCTCTGAGTTTGTGTGGGTCGCTGGCCTTTTTACCCCACAACTCCTGAACGCATGATGATTACATTGCTTGGCTCGTCTAAATTCAATGGGGAAGTATAATGGACTCTCCACCTCATCGCCCACTTATGAAGTAGGTTAGGTTTTGGGGCTTCTCTCTCCTGTGCCTTGTTTCAAGGTCATGGGACTATAAGGACAGTATATATTATATAAAGAAGATATTGCACATTGCCAAAGCCTGCACTTTGATGTTTCCGACATCTCCCTTGTAGGATGGCATACCGTGTCACATGATATAGTTTATTTTAACGTCTTCAGCATAAAAATCTGATCTGCAGATTTCCATCAAGAGCAGGCAACTCAGGTGACACTACACCGCTTTGCTAACTGCAATAAAAACTCTGATGTTTAGACGATCATCAAAGCAAAAGTAAGAAGTTTTCCGTATGTTACTGGTGTAAATAATTTTTTGCTATCTCTTTCCAACTGTTACTCCTAAGAAATCTTCGACGTGTGGGGTGCCATAATTAAAATATATAAATTAACAACTTAAATGCTGGTCCACTCGAAGCAACAAGATCACATCTTCTATACTACGGTCCACAGTATTTTAGGAGCAAAAGCCAAGCGACAAAGAAGGTATCACACACCCCGAGTATACTGGTAGACTGATGGGGTGGTATAGTGGCTATTCATCGAACGTGAGGCTATTTTACCATCATGATCATGTATCGTTAATACGATACAACAATCTGTATATAGCGCCTTTCATGACGTATAATACACAGACGCTTTACATTGCGAGACAAAAGCAAAAACACACGGGTGCTCAATTTACTTCACTGGACCTTACTGAGGGCAGAAAACCATGCCGAGCCGAGTGTTTCAACAGCCTGTGCGAGAATGACATTTTTATTTCTTGTCAAGGCACCAAACTCCGGAAAGCAAGGTGAGGAGAAAATAACAGGCTGTCTCTTTAAACGACAAGCAGGGGCCGACTGGATTCCCACAAAAAAAGCCAAACAAAAAGCAATCAGGAAATAGTTGAGGGCAGCACCCCGCATGGCTTTGAAGTAAATCAATCAGGTGGAACTTTTTCAACAAATCGCAGCCCTGCTTCCTGAGGACAAGTTCAAATAACAAGAGACGGCAACATGAGAAATTTACAGCTGCGGTTTCTTACCGGTTTCAGATTCTCAGATTAGACAGCTACCATAAAGGCAACCTGGCCCTAATAATAAGAACTATTTTCCCACCAAGAGAAAAAAAAAGCCCATTTTACCACAGAGTGGGGAAACAAAACTCCACCACACGCACCCTTGGACTCTTACAAGTGTACCGAAGCTCTAATGCAGTTTGGGGGGCAGAGAAGGGCATTTGATATAAAAAATGTAACAGGGCGCATTAAAAAAAAAACATTTCAAAAAAGCTAATTTAGGATGCCTACAGGGGTGCAAACAAGTTGCACAGACACAGATGTCTCTCTCAGTGTACAAAATGTAAGTAAAGGACGTGCCATCTGGCTTTATTCCGTTTACAGTGGGTCTACAGTACACCAGCTATTTTTTATTCTGATGGTAGCTGCATTGAAGACCTGATTCTCTGCTGCTAGTAATGGTCGCGGTAGGCGTCACCGTTGCCTACATCATACGCCACTAACCCGAAATCAAAATACAGTTAATGGATGCAATCTATGCACATATCGGCCAGAGCATACATGACATAACGGATAACCAGGGGGGTGCCTGCTAATAACAGTCCCCAGGGCAACACCCTAATAACTAGTGCTTTTAAAATAAAATATTCGCAACGACGTAACGCCATGTCGAAATCGGAAGCCATATTTTGCTGGTTATTTCGACATCGGGAAAAAAAAGTAGACATGTTTTTTTTCCCCCCCAGCCCAGACTCCCAGCAATATAGCAAAACTTCCTGATTGTGAGAGCAAATCATTGCATATTCCGCGGATAAGCAATTCAGGTGACCACTGTGCACAGTGCGGGACCACCGAAGTTCAGGGGCTAAGTTATAATGATAATAACACCACAGTACACACAGCAGTGATGGAAGGGAGGCTTTTAACTTTGGGACTTGTTTAGTCAATATCCTTCACCGATCGTTAAATATTAAGTTTGAGAGATTCTTACCTGGCCCCTGCGTTTGTGGTACTGGGACGGTGAGACCACGGAGGGATCCAGAATACGGGTCCCCCTTTTTTTCGGCAGGATATCGAATATGAGGATTAATTCCAAAGATTCTACCGAATCCTAAAGACAACAGTAGAAAAAAATTCTCGATCACAGGAGGATCTACGCCAAAAACCACATGATCTCCTACGTCAGCACACATATTTGCATACGATACCAGAAGCTCTTCCATTCCGGGGATTTGATTATTTTGCTTCAAAGTTGATAAATGAAGTGGAAGGTGAAAGCGCTGGAGCCCCTGCTTTGCAGCCACTGGCCTGCCCCCCGTGAAATGGATAAATACTTGTTGTTTTTCGGCGACGTCCTGCGCCAGTAAACAACGCTAGGTAATTGAATATTAAGTACCACAGAGCTCCAGGCAGTTACATGAGCACCGTCGCTCAGTATGCGCTGTTGCTGGCTTCAGACAACTCAGGTGACTCTTTCATCTGCCCCCAGTCTGTGCACAGCCATTCATCCAGCGCAGTGACAGGTTGTGAAACTCGCCTGTTTTAGCGGCCTCCCGTCATCACCACTGGTTCCCATTACCGTAAGGTTACACGTACATTACATTACATTCGTTGAAGAAAAGGGGCAGAAACTGTGAAACGGTACATACTACAAAGTAGGGGGATTGAGCCATTGCACGACAACTATACAATTATTAAAAACGTAGGATTTAATTATACAATTATAATAACTACTGGATGTGAACGCACTTGTCCTTAACTAATAATTGAACCCTCTTGAGAGTGTTTTACAGTCATGTGCCTCAAATGCTGATCGGTCCCTGACAAGCGACCTACAGAGCCAGAGTAGCACATTTAGAATATATTTCTCTCCGACCGTTTTGTTTTTAGCCTAAACAATGAGAAAGAACTGAGAGATCTACACTGGTCACTGGTCCAAATAAGAAAAACACTGGTGTCCTGCACCGTTTTCCTTTCTCGTCCGCCTTTCTGTTTGTCCCACTGTATGTCTGTATTTTAAACTCTTCCGTAACGGATGAAACACTTCCCCGCTCTCATTTACTTTCACACTCGAAAGTCAACATCGTTCCAGATTTAGGATATCACAAGCCACTTTTCCTGTCTGTTTCTATTTGTTCTGGTCCTTGTTACCACGCTTACCGTATCTAACAGCGACACCTATAGACATTTTGTATTACAACGAGAAAAGTTTTTTTTTACAGAATATTTTATGCTGTTAAAAAAATCATTTAGGGGTGTCGACAGGTTTTTTTCGGCAACATACGGAGAAATCCCGAACGACGATGTCTTTAGTTTGAAATATGTTAACAGACCTCTTTACGCGATTACACATTCTTCTATCAAGAGCTCCGAGATTCAAATTTCTTGTATAACAGGACAGTTTTTTTTAGTTGTCTCCTACTTCCTAAGCAATCCCTAAACGACTCTTAAATCAATTTTTTAAGACTACTGTCGTATGGTGTTCTCGAAATAATGCCTGTGTTCTCAAAACTTTTCAATTGCGTTTTATGCTTTTGGGCAACCAGTGAGTAGCATTATCACCATTACCATTTAAAATATCAAAATGCAATTTGTTTTAAAAAAATCAAACAATAAGTATCGTCCTTGTTTTGGAAGCAAATAAAAGCAATAGTTATCAGAAAATGCTACCAAGTTCATTTAAAGTTTTGTTTCCTCCACATTTCGCAGACCTTAATTCCTGTACAAGTACAGTACAAGTACAAGTGCACGAGTAGCGAATATTATATTTAGGTTTGTTTAATGAAATTGTCTTTGCGGAACCTGTGCTTCTGATAAAATTCCACTTTAATTACAGCGATAGAAAAGATTCGAATTTGGAAATTGCCCGCAACGACCTTACTTCCCTCGAAGCCAACTAAAAAGATCTCTCCATGCATCATTCATGAGAATGAAGTGGACTGTTACGGTCCGTGGACATATTTACATACAAATGAGGCGCTAATAAATTATTAACAATTTCCAGTATAAATTTATCATGCAAGCCGTTCGTGGCGCATTAAAATCAGTTAATACTAGATATTTAACGTGGTTTTTTTCATGCTTCTAAGCGACATTTGTTACCTACAGCCAGTATGCTTTTGAAAGTGGTCTTAAGAAGGATAGCGCCAACGTTACCACCTTGTAGTCTGATATCGTTATATCATTTAACTTAAGAAGATAAGCAAGGCTAGTCCCAACTAGCATACAGTAGTAGTTGGATAGAGGACCGGGTTGCTACTGAAAGTGATGAGTAGGTGGCGCTCTTACCTCCGGCCGGCAAACGTCAAACCAGAGCCCCGGTACAATGGCTGGGGGCTTTGTACTGCTCTTTTGATGAGATGTTAAATCATAGAAGTATAGATACTTGATCTTGGTCTCTACTCTTTCGTAGAGACCTTTACCTTTTTGAATAAACTAGCGCCGGTGAATTGCCGGAATAGTTATAAAAAAAAGTCCAAGCGCCCATTTGTTCATCCACTTTGTGCTTTAGTACACTGCTCTTTGGATATCCAGGATGTTATCAACAAAAACTGTGAATGGACTTCAGTAAATTGATTAAATTATTCTTAAGAATTATACCGCACACATAGAAAGAAGAACAAGGAGAGCGTGGCTTTTTGTAAGTTAGTTGCCGAGATCAGGGTCACATTGCAGAAAAAAACTTTTTTTGCTTTTGATTTTATAGCAATACGCACACTTTACTGGATATGTTGTAAAACGTCGTTCTTTAAATAGTTAAGGTGATCCTTACAACACACAGGCAGCAAATAGACTGTTTAGTTCGTACCCTTAAAATTTTAAAGACAATATCCATAAACATATGAGCCTCCTTAGATATGAATAATACTTAAGACATGACGAATGCCAACAAGTTTACCATCTATGACATAAAACTGGTTGTATTTAAAATCACCGTGATTGTAAGATGGTTTTTATTTTCTAAGGCATGTTTCCTTTCTTTCCCTACTGTGACACGCTGTCCCTATGTAAAAACTATGGCGTCACTATGGGACACCATCGCGACAATACCTCCACAGCATGTCATAATTGGGACCGCGATAGCGGTGTATATCGTGACAACGGGTGCGTGACTATCAGGACTGGCGCCTTGCTCCCATGGTACCCTGGCGCCGCTATTGCGACAAAGGCGCTACATATCGCGATATGATATTCTCAGGAATGTGTGGCGCTATTATGAGGTTCATGTCGCGACAGGGGGGCATGGTGAGTCTGGGCAGTCTGTGTCATATCGCCATATATGGACTTCATGTCGCGAAAGGGGCCGCGGTGCGTTTGGGCGGTGTGTCATATCGCCATATATGGACTTCATGTCGCGACAGTGGAGCCAGAGCGACGTGGCCGCGAAGCGCAGTCGGGGCTGGTTTCACGATGAGATCGCGATGCGCGCACCCCCTTTAGTGACAGCTATCTGAGTCCTGAACACGCTGTTGATAGTTATAAAAAAAGTCCCATTTGTTCATCCATTTTGTGCTTTCGTACACTGTTCTTCGGACATCCAGGATGTTATCAACAAAAACTGGAAATGGACTTCAGTAAATTGATTAAATTATTCTTAGAAATTATACCGCACATATAGAAAGAAGAACAAGGAAACCGTGGCTTTTTGTAAGTTAGTTGCCGAGATCAGGGTCACACTGCAGAAATTATAAAAATTGCAACAGCCTGCTGTAGTTTTATTTGCATTTTGAATGATATTTTCTGCATTAGTCTCTGGTTGTAGCTGTTACAATATTAGCTATAAAGACAGGTTAGTACCTTTGCCGCCTCTTAAGGTTATCTCGCCTTGTGCCCTTTGAGCCCATGATAGGCTCTAGGTTGCAGCGACGAATACAGTAATAAACAGATTTCTAGATTTCTAAAAATCTAATAATAGATACATGGCCATCAAAACGGTTTTTTTTACGAATTACGTTTTAGTAGGGTCTCTTACAACCGGAAAAATATGCTGTAAGCTATTTTTTCATTATATTGAAAGGAAACATCATTTTGGGGTAGGGATGTGAACATTTATAACTTGTACAAAACTTGAAATCATTTATTTCTCGGAATCTTGTTTTGTGTGTGGTGGTCTGCCAGGTTGGAAAGGCGTAATGACAATAGGGGTCTCACTAGAGGGCGCCAAAACGGCTTCAAAAGACGTGATATATTATAAATTGTCACCTGTGTATAATAAAATCACAAGTACATGATAGAAAACAATGTTCCAAATAACAGGGGGTCATTTGTCCTAACCATCTTATTTGTTCTTTAGTAGCTAAGAGATCCAATAATTTCATGGAAGAAACAAACGCATAACTACCCGTAAAATCTTTTATGTAATGTGGTGATTGTTATTTTACACACTATTCTAATTGTGATCGTATATGTTAATGTACAATTTTAATCGTAGATACTTTAATGTCAATTATATGCTTTCTATGTTTCTATATTCTATCCTTCTTTTTCATAAACAGCATAATTAAATTGATAACCGTAACATTACCAATGTGTTAATGAATTGAGAGTTAATTATCGTGATGGCAAGTGGATGTCACATTAAAGGCCTTGCTTCAGGCTGTGTTTTTCTAGTTTCTAATTTTTCTAAAAACTCTAGTTTCTAGGATTTTCAGGCTTGTTGAAAGGCCGAAGACTGAGGTCAGCTTTGTATCACGGGGCTTCTGGCCGAGAGCCGGAACTATCATTACTCTTATTTGAGGCTGCTTCTCTCCCCTATACTACTTTTTTCTCATCATCATATACTTTGAAAGGGGCACAGGACTCCTGCATTAATTATCTTCAAAGCAGATACCCAGCGCGATCTGTTAATACAGATTTGCTTTTGTTGTTTTTTTTCCTCTCTACTTTAAAAATATTAGAATCTCATCTTCTTCGTTTGGGAATGGAACTTTCAAAATTCCACGTACCGTAAGAGTAACGCTTTCTGTTTTCCCTGAATATTTAAAAATAGGTCATATTTAAATGTTACATTTTATTTGCGAGCTGCACAGTAGCGCAGTGGTCTGTGTTGCTGCCCCGGGTTCAGTTCACGGTGTATCCTGCCTTGCACCCCCGTTTCTTGCCGGGATAGACTTGGCTCCCCTGCGACCCCGTATTGGATAAAGTTGTTAGCAGGGGGGGTGGATAAAACATTACAATAAATGAAAAGTCCATTTTTATTAAGGAAAGGATCCCTGGGTAAGCAAAAACGATAATTGGTCTGAAATACTCCAAAAGTTAACTATCTTATCAAAACGACCAGACTAGTTGTCTACGCTGTGAAAGGAAAGGCGTATTTTAACAGGTAAGACAAGAAATAACGATTCCCGATAGAGGGCTGTGTTTACATCTTAACCAGTCCGGTCAGACTGTACTTGGAGGAAATGTAAAGCGCGTGAAAAAGGCTGTTGAATATTCTTACAGTGTTGGAGTTTGTAGTCTGGGCTCTCACTGGAATTTTAGTAATCAAAAATGTTTTGTTGTAATTTCATGACAACAGAGGAAAACATGTTTGCCAAAGGTTTAGTGTGTGTGAAATCTGAAGTGAAATGTAATGGCTATATATATAATGACCATATATTTAGCAACTCTGAATTTTACAAACTGACTTTTAAAAAACATGTTTGATCTGTATTTGCAAATAGTGACATTTACAAGCAACATGTAGAGAAGCCGATACTTTGCCTAAGGTAAACCTCCCCGGTCACGCCCCCTTTCCTCTTTCCTGAAATGTGGTTCACGCCCCCGCCAGCAGGAGCTAGTTTTAGCAGGCTGCCGAAAATGGCACAAAGCATTTATTTGTGGTGCTCGTGTGTCTTAATTGGCTATAGTGCATCATTGTAAGAAAACGTTTTGCTTTGGATTTTATAGCAAAACGCAGTTTACTGTATATGTTGTAAAACGTCGTTCTTTAAATAGTTAAGGTGATCTTTACAACACACAGGCAGCAAATAGACTGTTTAGTTCGTACCCTTAAAATTTTAAAGACAATATCCATAAACCTATGAGCCTCCTTAGATCTGTATAATACTTAAGACATGACGAATGCCAACAAGTTTACCATCTATGACATAAAACTGTGGTTGTAATGTATTTAAAATCACCGTGATTGTAAGATGTTTTTTTATTTTTTAAGGCACGTTTCCTTTCTTTCCCTACCGTGACACGCTGTCCCTATGGAATAACAATGGCGTCATTATGGGACACCATCGCGACAAGACCTTCACAGCATGTCATGATTGGGACCGCGATAGCTACTCCGGGTTTCAGAAAATCATAGCGCCCCGCGGAATTTGTTTCAAGATGGAATTGTTTGAACTTTTCTTTTACCGTTGAGGGATGTAGCAGGCATGTCAATGATTCTGTCGCTCTTCTGCGTCTGTTCGCGGGCGTTAAAAAGCTGTTTTTGCGTGTTTCTGTGCGCTTTCATTTTGTGCTTTCTGGAGAAGAGGAGTTAGCTCAGCTGTTGTGCGCCGTGGAGAGAGGAAAGGGGAAGGACTGAGAGATCATTGTTTTTAATTAAAAAGATGTAAAGAAAAAAAAAAGATAGCAGTGTATATTGTGACAACGGGTGCGTGACTATCAGGACTGGCGCCTTGCTCCCATGGTACCCAGGCGCCGCTGTCGCGACCAAGGCGCTGCATATCGCGATATGATATACTCAGATAGGAATGTGTCGAGCTATTATGAGCTTCATGTCGCGACAGGGGGCACGGTGGGTCTGGGCAGTGTGTGTCATATCGCGATATATGGACTTCATGTCGCTACAGGGGCATGGTACGTCTGTGTGGCGTGTGTCATATCGCGATATACGGACTTCATGTCGCTACAGGGGCATGGTACATCTGGGTGGTGTGTGTCATATCGCGATATACGGACTTCATGTCGCGACAGGGGGCGTGGTGCGTCTGGGCTTGTGTGTCATATCGCGATATATGGACTTCATGTCGCGACAGGGGCCTCGGTGCGTCTGGGTGGTTTGTGTCATGTCGCGATATATGGACTTCATGTCGCGACAGTGGAGCCAGAGCGACGTGGCAGTTGGGGCTGGTATCACGATGTGATCGCGATGCGCGCACCCCCTATCGTGACACGCTATCTGAGTCGTGAACGCGCTGTGGATGGCTGACATTCTTTGTCTTTTATTCAGTCTTGAGCTCAGCGCGACTTCTGTTAGATTGAACAGTATTGGAAACCAATGGATGTGTTACTGTATATCCAGCATGCTCATACAGCGCAAGCGGTTAACCGGGTCTGCACTATTTGGACCAAGAGGAAAACCCATCACCTATGTATCTTGTTCTCGGAACTTCCGCTGTGACGCTTTACCCAATCAGAGTGTCAATTTTCAGTCTTGCTAAGTTTCACCCAATCGCGGCCCGAACTGTTCGGGGGTTTAGCCAATCACGGGTCTGAGAGCTGTTCAAGCGAGCAGCGCCAGGCGGATCGGCTTGTTTACTGTCAATGAGAATGTATTTTTAAAAAGCTTTACGTATTTGCAAAATAACTACATCGGCTTTTTTTATTTTAACGTCTGTAGTGTTTCACAATGTCGCGTATTCTTCGAAATAAATACATTTTTTATTTGCAATATAACTCGCTGTTTTCTGTAATGAATAAATGGTATTTTAACAATTTTGGTCTTATATTTAAGTTAGGGGAAACACGTTCTACTTTCTACTTCAAAAATGAATAGAAATGTAAAGTCTATGATCATTATATTATTATGTTTGTGCTTTCAAATTTGTTTTCATTGTTAAATTAGATTGCTCTTGAAACTAATACCTAAAAATGTGAATATGGGCACTCGTGTTGTACCAGCGGTAATTTGGAAACGTCAAGATACAGCAACAATGTCTCTTCACCAATAAAAGGAGTACGTACACAAGCAATACATTTTCGAAAATATGGTTAAAACTTAAAAGGGAAAACACCAAACCCAATGACCTAACATAGTCATTGGTCCTCCAGTAAATGTAAGACTGTTTATGTTTCCATAAATGTGTTAATATACAATGTTGCCTATTTTCGACACAGTAATGTCGTATGTACATTAAACCCGAGCACCTAAATATGTAAATTTCTCTAAACCTTTGCGATTGATTTACATATTCTTTTTGTGTCAGACGAAATATCCATGTCTGAATCCCAGTAAAAATTAGCTTAAATGTTTCTAATGTACGATGCCTGTCAAAACGTTCGTCAGTTTTAAACCAAAAGTTGCTTAAAGACGTGCGGTCATGACACTTTGAAGAAGCAATTAATATTTGTTTTATACACAACTTAGACCACAGACACAAAGCAAAAAAACCAACAAAAAATTATTTTACAGGAAAAAAAGGAAGGAAAGGCCAGGATTGCATAAATATGATAACCTGTGGTTTGGCAAACCTAAATTAATTTAGGCTCTACACAAATGAATAGAGTGGCCTGTGTCTGTGACAATACTAGAGGTTTACACGATTTCATAATAAATATACCTGTCTCTGTAAGGTCTGTCAGTCAGACAGTGAAATCGTAGTAAAGAGTCAAGCAAGTAGGCCAAGGAGCATTCAAAACTCAGAAAAAAGATTTAGGTCTTTTTGTTGACACATTGTTTACATCTTCTCATCAATGTGGAGAAGCAAATAAAAAGGCAAACAAAGATATATGATATATAGATAAAAACATAGAACGTAAATCAAGATATATTATGTTAAAGTTATGTAATGCATTACAATTTTGGTCACCATGTTATAGAAAAGATACTGTTGCTCTGGAAACTGTCCACAGAAGAGCAGCGTGATGCATTGTGGGATTTAAAGGAATATCCTACACTGAAAGGGCTGAAAGAACCGAACCTTCTTAGTCTTGAACAAAAAAAAAAAACTGCTAGCGGATCTGATACAAGTACCCAAAATTATTCAAAATTTTGACAAAGTCAACCCAGTGGACTTCCTCAGAATAAACCAATGAAACCTGAGGATACAAATGGAAACTTTGTGGTAATGCAGCTGAAACTGAGAGCAGGATGCATTTCTTTACAGAAAGGGTTGTAGGAGTTTGTAACAAGCTACCTATCCATGTGGTTGAAGCTAAAGACCTGATTTCCTTCAAGAAATATCCTTTACTGTCCATGGATCATTAAGCTGCTAAATACCCAACAGGCCAAATGACCAATGGGCCAAATTACCTTCAATTGAAACCTTTCTCATGTTCTTATGTAAGTTAATCTGCAAATTTGAATCATCATGTGAGGTTCTATACATAACTCTTGAAAACGGAATGTCTTGCATTGTGCTTTCATTGTATTTTAATGTAACAAGTACATTAAAAGGACAAGACCTGTCACAATACCAAAGAAAGAGGAATCCTGTATTTACCATTTGGTCTTAAACTGACTGTGGAAAATGCGTGTACAATAGTCATATTGAGAAGAAATGTCAGTTCGGAAGCATTTTGACCGCTGACAGTAAACACAGCTGCTCAGACCCAGAGGAAAGCCAAAAGAAAGTGCATTGACAGTTTTTGGAAGTCCCCAGTAGTCCACTTTTGATTCACATTCGATTGTCAGTTGTTCCTTGATTAATTTTAAATTCTAGTACTTGAGTGACTTTTATGAAAGCCTGCAAAGGGATTGTAAAGCTAGCTGTTAAATCAAATGTGACATCATGAACTGAATAACTTATTAATACTAAATATAGAATTGAAATTTACAGGCTGTCTCTAGTTTATGATGATCCACAATTACAACACAATGTAAGCATAGATTTATTTATGACACACAAGTTTCCATTTGCAGTTCATAGATAAAATGAAAGCAGAGAAAAAACTTCTAAATTCAGATTTATAATAATAAACCTGAGATTTATAATAGTTTATGTGACTTGAATTAGCTGGTTTAGATACAACTTTTTAGCTTGAAGGGAATGGAAAAAGATCAGTTTTTCAAATATAAAAAGCTCCCTACTGTATTTATGACTCTTGTCCCATGAATTTGTAACAGAGTAATAACAGGGATTTATGATAGAACCTAGGAGAAAAGAGAAACAGAAGCTAACTCCAAACAGGAGAAAGATATGGTAGGATAATCTATATGTATATGGGGATAGAAAGGAGATAGGAGAGGAAGGCAGTATGAACTGCAGATACAAAATTCTGGGACTGGGACTTTTGTTTCCATTACTCACTAGTGCTCTGGAAAATGCCCTCTCAGTCTTTTCAACAATTTGCGATTAGGATAAGGTCAGTAGGAAATTATCTGCGATAAAGCACAGTTTATTTTGTTTATGTGCCGAATTGCTTTTTTGAGTCAAAAGCCAGAGGTTGTTCCCTTCCTCTCCACTGGAGGGAGGAAGTTGCAAAGAAATTCAGACTCTTTCCACTGCTTGTGCACATCTTAGGGCCATAGACGACTGTTCAAGCACATGCTGATCGCTGTCTATATCACTGTGGTTGTAGTTT
Organism: Lepisosteus platostomus; assembly: GCF_059453375.1. Taxonomy (NCBI): domain Eukaryota; kingdom Metazoa; phylum Chordata; class Actinopteri; order Semionotiformes; family Lepisosteidae; genus Lepisosteus; species Lepisosteus platostomus. The sequence continues at coordinate 11,104,653 of NC_142622.1, forward strand.
CTAAAAGACAAATACTAAAAGAAATAAACAAAAATCAGGAAAGGATCACCTGGAAAAGAAGGCAGTACAAGTTATTCAAGAACAGCTGCATTTAAGACCAAGATCCAAAGTGAGTTTTATTGTATGACCTTTTATAACCCGAAGCTGGCTGGGTGGAATTGGGTAAGGTGTACTAGAAACAGGACTGCCAGTTCTTTACTCACTTGTGAATGGTTTCTTAATGGGTCTTAAATCCATGTAATTTTTAGAGTTACTTTATTATAATACCTATCAGCACATATAGGGTGCCCTTACTAAGTACTGGGACAGTGAAGTCAAAATTGGTACTTTTGTTGTACGTTCAAGCAACTTGGATTTGAGATTTGAAAAGATGATTATGAGGCAAAAGCACACAATGTCACCTTTTTTATTCTGCACATACCCGTATTTACTTTATGTTCAATTTGCATATTGGTTTTCCAAGGAAAAGAAACAATATTGCATGGTGCCATATACGATAATGAACAAATGTTAACAATCATCATGTTTTAGAATACCACTTTTGTGTTCCACCCCTCCCATTTTTGGTGAGCATAAGTACTGGGAAAAAATGAACTTAAAAGTAAATAAATCTTCCTTTGTACACAATAATGGCATCAAGAGCGGTGGCACTGTGGCTAAGGATCTGCGGCTGTGGTTGGAAGGTTGCCAGTTCAAATCCTGCAGCCAGCAGAGGAATCCTACTCAGTTGGGCCCCTGAGCAAGGCCCTTAACCCCAACTGCTCCAGGGGTGCTGTACAATGGCTGATGCTGTGCTCTGACCCCAAGCTTCTCTCCCTGTCTGTGTGTCTCTGTCTCATGAAGAGCAAGCTGGGGTATGCGAAAAGACAAATTCCTAATGCAAGAAATTGTATATGGCTAATAAAGTGATGTTATGTTATGCCTGTGACCCACTGACATCACCAAACTCCTGGTGTGTTCTTCTGAGATGCTTTGCCATGCGTTTCCTGCAGCCATTTTCAGTTGCAGTTTGTTTTGACTTCAGTCTCCTTTTCAGCAAGGAAAGTGCATGCTCAGTCGGGTTTATATCAGGAGATTGACTAAGACCTTCCGCTCCTTCCGCCCTGATGAACTTGTTGGCTGTGGTTTTAGTTTGTTTGGGGTCATTGTCTTGCTGCATGATGAAGCACCAGCCAATGTGTCTGGAGGCATTTTCTTGTACACAGGAAGATAAGAAGTTCCAGTTCACTTCTGAAGTCATTCTGCTGCTGCAGTCATTAGTTTCATCATCAATAAAGTGGAATGCGTCAGTTCCACTGGTGGCCCTGCATGGCCAAGCTATTACACAACCTCCACCATGTTTTACAGATGAAGTGGAGTGCTTTGGATCGTCTGTACTTCATGCCTTTGTCCACACTCACCTTGCCATCATTTTAGAGGTTTTGTCTTTCCTGTCCAGAAGACTTTTTTTCCAGATCTCTACTGGTTAATTTCTGTACTTTTTAGCAAAATATACCCTGGCCTTTTCTTTTCTTGGTGCTAATGTGAGGTTTGCATCTTGCGGTGTAGCCTTTATTATTCTGCTGAATAGAAGTCTTCTGGGAAGAATAGATTGCAATATTCACCCCTGCACTGTGGAGGTTGTTGGTGATTTCAGCGACGGTTGTTTTCAGGTTTTCTTCACAGCTCTAATAATGTTTCTAGCATCAACTGCAGTTGTTTTCCTCTGCCCACCTGATCATTGCCGGTAGCTAAGTACTCCAATGTTTTCTTTCTTTTTCAAAATATTCCAGATTGTTGATTTTGCTATATTCTTTTGTTACATTTGCTATGGTTCTGATTCAATCCAAATTTCTTGCTTTTCTTTCTTAGACATTTCTCCAGTATTCCTGGTGGTTTAGGCCTACTAACTCCAAAGGCAGAAAGCAAAGGGAGAGTAAAGGCTAATTTCAACTCTACCCATTCACAGCTGTTTTATGTTTGCACAATCAGGGCAACAGGAAACACCTGGCCAATAAGAAACACCCAGCCGCCAATTGTCCCAATACTTATGCTCACCTGAAATGGGGGAATTGAACTAAAAAAATGCTATTATTCTAATAGGTGCAACATATAAGCACAGAAATACCCACAAAGCGGTATTCAAATATCCACTCAAAGCACATTACAGGTAGTGGGGATCCCTTCCACTACCACCAATGTGCAGCACTCACCTAACTGTAGCGATGACAGCCATAGTGCATCAGTAAACTCACCACACATTAGCTATCAGTGGGTAGGAGAACAGAGTGATTCATAGCCAATTCATAGATGGGGATTATTAGGAGGCTGTGACTGGTAAAGGCCAATGGGAAATTTGGCCAGGATACCGGGGTAACACCCCTACTCTTTCCGAGAAATGTCCAGAGATTTTTAATGATCACAGAGAGTCAGAACCTTGGTTTTACATCTGAACTGGAGGACTTTCCCCAGTCACTATATTTGGCCATTAGGACTCACACAGACTGCAGGGTGAGCACCCTCTACTGGCCCCAATAACACCTCTTCCAGCAGCGGCTTTAGTTTTTCTCAGGTCTCCCATCCAGGTACTGACCAGGTTCACACCTGCAAAGCTACAGTGGGTTGCCAGTTGCAGAGTGATATGGCCACTTGTTATGTTCTGTACTTCTGTCTCATATTCATCTTAAATTTGACTTGCTTGAGTATACAGCAAAAAATAGCAATTTTGACTCCACCGTCCCAATACTTATGGAGGGCACTGTATATTTTTGTGTTGCAATTTGCTGTATGAGAGACCCAGATCAGAGATCATCAGAATTTTTGAAGAGGTAGCTGAGTTGTTGATTATCAGAAATGAAGTAAAGAGTCACTATGCTATCATTATTATATTCATTATTATTTAATACATTTAATACAATGGGATGTATCAGGTGTCTTAAAGGCGAAACTTTGATTGGTTTCTTCATTAAGGCCTTAGTTGTGTTTTATTAATGTCCACTCTGTAACAGTGTGGAGTTGTGGGCTGCAGACCTGTGGGTTCAAACGCCAGATAAGATGCTACTGTTATACCCTTTAACATGGTACTTTGTGAAAAAGTGTTCCAGTAAACATTGCTGTATAAATTGGTGCTCTATAAATTGGTCTTCAGGTTGTTAACGGGGCTCATTTATGGGAACAATTTTGCATTCTCAATTGATTTTCCTGGCAAAACACTGGACTGAAAAAAACATAAAAACACTTAGAATTTCAAAGCTCTTCGCTCTTGACTGAGATTGGAAGCAGATAAACCAACTCAGTTTAGCTGTCCTGGGGTTAGGTTTAAATAAACAAGCTACTTATTTTATCAATGACCTCACAGATATTTTCCAGATACTGTAGATTGCGGAAATGCTGAGTTGACACCTCAGGTAGGGTTAGGGTTAGCATTCACACACTACTTAGACAATTTTTATGCTCAGTGTTGGATTCTGGGGCCGAGGTCAGGTTTAGGATGAGTAGATTTTTGCTCCTTACTGATTTTTTTTTCCTGAAACTTTCTGGGGCCTGAATTATGAGCTGCAGCGCGTGATAATAGTATCCCTAAACTGTGTCGGTTGGATCAAAAGTTGTAACCAAGCATTATTGAATCTCATTCAAATGCAAGAGCTTTGATCAATGGTCTTGATTATTTCCAACTCATACTTTTTGGATTGGGGTACATGTCTAAATCCGATGCCCAGAGAGGCTCAGATATACTGCATGTCCCACATTGTATGAGCATTGCAACCTACTAGAAATACAAACAGAAGGTTTGGAGGCATTTTTTTTAGTGTGACAAAAGCTTCAGTGGGACACAGAATGATTGCTTGGCTGTGAGCACTTGGATCATTGTAGATACAAATTTGCCTTTAAATCAAGACCCCCTTTCACCCACTTCCAAGAGGTGTGTTATGGTATAGTGTCACAGTGTGAAACAACTGTAAGTAACTGAATGCAAAAGATAACCTGCCAACCACAATTCACACTAGTCTTCCAGGTAGTTTTAACTTGTGAAATAGAGAAAACAGAGATCTGCTAACCCCTTTTAACAAATAATGATTTTCTAACTGCTTCATACAACTTAAGGTTGTATGAAGCAGTTAGAGTTACAGGGGAGCTGGAGTCTATCTCGGCAAGCAACAGGAGCAAGGCAGGATGCACCCAGGACCGGATGCCAGTCCATGGCAGGGCACACAGTCACAAGAGGGCCAGTTTTTCCCAGAAGACAACTAACCTCTCAGTATGTCTTTGGACTGTGGGCTCCTGACACTTGAGCACCTCGAGAAAACTGACATGAACACGAGGAGAACATACAACCTCCACACAGCACCCAGAATTGAACCCAGAGCCCCAGCACTGCGAGGCAGCAATGCTAACCGCTGTTATATTAGGCTGCCTTCATTTGTAACAGCGTCTTACAAATTGTTGAAATTGGTGAAGAGATCCTGCTGTAGTTTGTGACGTAATATGTTTGTGAAACATTATTTTATTTGTAAATAATAAATAATGTCTTCATGAGGATGTTTAAGGCATTTTATTAAAAAGCCAACATGTGATCACAAAGCACAATGCAAATGAAAGATCCCCCCCAAAAAACTTCAGGCTAATTATTTTAAACAATTTCATAAAACACAGCAGCAATGAAGGGAGTTTCCCAAACTGCAGTACCTGCTTTTGGTTTTTGAAGGATAATGATTTAATTTCTACACTTTTACTTTCCTCATAATACCAATTCTCCACTCTTTTTCTGCTTGTCGGCCTCCCTCATGACTCCGTATTGGATGGAGCAGTTAGAAAATGGTGAGCTTGAACCACAAAAAAGAAATTTCATAGACGGTAACATTAGCAATAAACATTAGCTGGTTGCTGTTGAGAGCTCTTGTGAAACAAATGTTTGCTCATGTTGAGTAAAGGCATAACATGCAAACGAACAGAAGTACTGAGTGGAGTGTAATTAAAGCTAATTAGCCAGCTCTTTGATTTCAGTGAAAACTTCGCTTTCCAGCAATGCACTCCCTCCCGATTCTCTCCATGACCTGTTTGCTTCAATACATTTTTTTTCCTCAGTCAGTGGCCATTACCTAAAGTTCAGCTTGTTGATCAGAGGAAAATGAGCAAGGAGGTTTAAGATTAATCCTGTTGTAGCTGCCCTGATTTATTATGTGGAAATGTAATAAGGCTTGTCACACTTGTGCAAACTATTACATGAGGGTCATCTACCATTTACAGAGGGTCAGATATAAAACAGCCAATCATGCACACTGTTAAGCATGATTAATCTTAAGCAATGACAATGTGATAATTGCTGTTCTAGGGTCTCAATGAAAGAGCTACCAGTCTTTGATTTGTCAGAGATCAAAAACTTTAATGTTACTCATTAAGGAATCAAGTCTGTATAACTTCAAAATTCTACTCAGATAAGCTCCTAGTCCTAAATCAAGTAGTTTGCAAATGGTCCTGACTTCTCCATATTCCAAAGAGGGAATAACGTTTAGTTGAAGATGATTATTTTCTTTTCATTGTCCCCAGCAGAAGTTACACACAGTTTGCTTTCCTCTTCTACACCTGTACTGATTCTGGGTGAAGAATCTGATTGCTTTGTGAAGAGATTCAAAGATGCAAAAATAAGTACCAAGATGTGAGAAGAATAGAATTTTAAGGGCATTTGAAGGTTTTCTTGTTGGTGAAGAATAAAGAAATACAAACAGTTTCATTTGCATTTGAAATGGGTCCTGAAGAATTCTGTGTAAGAAACATGAAAATTATTTTATTACATTACATTTGGACCGTAATTATTGCAAGAGAAAAATAAAAGGAATATAAAAATAAAAAAGTAATTACAGAAAAGGTTTATACTTCATTTCATGCAAAAATGTCTATCATATGAGAGAAAAACAGGGCTTAAAGATGTATAGTAAATCATAGAAATGCTGCTTTTTCTTCAGCTGTACAGGATGCATTCATTCAGACTTGAGCAATTTAGCCTTTGGCCTTTGCAATTAACACAGCTGCAAAGAGAAGGAACCTAATGTGAAATGACCTGCAAGATCAATGGGATGAAAGATGAGAGAAACATAAACAAAAGCAAAGTTTATGTTTCTGGCTTTGTGAAAATGTGTATTGTTCAAAATAGGAAGACCATCTTTAGCTAGACTGAGGACCAGAATTCTCTCAATGATTTTCATGGTCATGTCTATGATGCTGGTCATCTCAAATAAACCAAACGTTTGACTGTCTCTTGGTGAATTCACAGGCATATCATGTGAAAGTAAATGGATAGTGTTCAAAGCTGCTTTAGAAGCAGGGAAACCTCTTTTGTCTTGAACAGAATAGATCTTATTCAAGTATTTAAATCGTACACTAAGGTACTATGACACATCACCTCTGGTGATGAAGGACGGGGGATTTATTACTGAAGACGTATTCCTTTTTATAAAAAGTACTGTCCAGGATGCCAGGGGTTTGAGAAAAATAAAATAAATATTCTGATCTTCTATAAGTTTTAAGACACATTTAAAACTGGCTAACAATATGGAGGTCTTATTCTTGCTCTTAAAGCAAGAAATTTCTCAATAAAAAATGTCAATTTTTTACTATTATTCTTACAATGAAAGTACATGACATCATAACCTTTCTCAATAACATAACAGCTGCTTCCATTTATTTGTCTGAATAAAATACTAACTGAACATTTCAAATAAAGAATCTCTTTTAAATCAGTATTCCTCCTTGTGCGATGTTAATTGCTGATTATACAGAATTCATTATTTTTGTAGTTAAGCGATACAGGAAATAAAGACATATTTTACCCTACATACGTAAAATGGATAAAGTCTATGATTCTATGATTTGTAATTCTTATATATGCAAATAATTGTATTATTATTTAACAATTTGGTCCATTTACATGTATTTACAATTACTATTTGACCTCTACATGAAGAATACTTAAAGTTAATTAAAATGATTAAACCTGTGTGTGTCTGTTGGGAGCTGATATTGTTAGGTATGGTACCATTAAAAACATTTCCTGAGCTTCTGGTCCCAGTTGAATGAACCTGTTGGAAGCAATAAAGTCAAATAATTGTGGCACAGTGCACAGCATGTCTGGTAAAAGTGGGTAGTTATAAAGCTTGAGGGATTCATTTTATGCCAAACAAACAGGTGGTTTTCATCTGCATTTCATGAGTTCAGTAGGAATTAAGATGACTTTGCTATTAGAAAATGACCTATGCTGAGTCAAAAATTACATTCAGATGGATAGGGATACAGACTTCAGGGAAGAGCCATTGGTTCATTTTGTTCTTTCCCAAAGTACATGGATGTAAAACTCAATTTTAATCAATATTTATAAATTGGGAACAATAACATTTATTGACGAATCCAGAAGATCTTATATTTTCCAAATCCTATGAAACTGTATCAGGGGATCTCTTTGAAAAATAAATATAGAAGGTAACAGACACGCTGTAAAAATCCTTCAGCACATACACTACATAAACATTTATCATCAGGTATCAATAAATCTTGATATGTTTACAGGAGTTTTTGACTTCATAACTAGGTTTTTCAAGTTGTCAGATGCTTTTTGAAAGGTTTGTCACCTAAAGTGGATAATCAAATTATCATTATTAAATTATCCAGTATTTATGAAAAGGTCATTTAAGCGGGTACATTTTATAGGAAGCTGTGTTCACTAAAGTAATAAAAAGTCAAAGTGAATCGAAAGTTTCCATATTCAAAGTGGTTAGAGCAACATTATATACACACAGATTCAAATATCACATGAGCCTGGGATATGTAGGTCTATAATATGAAAACTCCCCCTGAGAAATAACTATGTTAACCACATTCAATAAAATCATGCAAATTAAGTGTGCCCACTGCCCCAGTTCCCACTAAATCCCCTTGGGAATGTACATACAGATGGACATCTAATACCTGGGTGGCTTTTTTAATTCGCAGGAAACACACTTTGTGGTCAACAGGCAGTCTGATAAGAACATCTTACCTTCTTGCAATGCGCAAAGCCATTGGAAGAAAGGAAACAGCTGTTTCTGGGAGGCTCTGTGGCCAGTGAGCTAAGCACTGGTCTCTGCCACATCCCAAGATTCCATGTGAATGTCAACCACACTCAAATTGTTAAATAATACATCACAGGGAACAAGGGAAAGACATGGTACAAACTGCAATAGAAGTCTGACATCAGAGCTCCTTTATTCCATTTTGTATATGGGAAATTGAATCTTATTTCAAAGTCTTGCACTTCACTTTTCACAAATGGACATTACACATGGGAAAATGATTTCCCAAGTCCTGATTAGATTCTGTAACACAGCGTGACCGAACCTCACTCCTAAAACCTGAAAACTCAGTCGTTCTCACTATGTCAGTTATTGTCATGTGAATACGTGATAAAAATTTCAACAGATAATATACATTTAAGAGAGAAGCGTCTTTGATCAGTATTTTATCATCCTGACACTAGCTTTCAGTTTTGACTTGGGAAAACTAAATATGAACATAAATTCAAATGTGGATAATCTTCAGGTGAGAAGAAGAGCTTGGGAAGAAATTGATGAACTGCAAATGTTGGAATATGTTGAAGGCTAAGATACCCTAATATCTTTCAAAAAAGATATGGATGAGATCTTTAGATCAATTAGCTACTAACTACCAAAGTAGCAAAATGGGTTGAATGGCTTCCTCTTGTTTATAATCATTCTTATGTTCTCTTACTCTTGAAGGACAAAAACTCTCACATCACTTAGACATAACCCTGATTTTACAGAAAGAAGAAACTGTACCATTTCAATGACCAAATGACTCTTCAACCTCTCTGTCACACAAATAAAAGAAAACATAGAAACATCCACAACATGACAATGGTCTCGAACTGAACAGTTCTATATACATACAGTATGATACCATCGTGGCCCTGTCACTGATTTTTTAATTGAATTTATTTTTTTTTAGATAAAAAGGATACAAAGGCAGACTCAAGTGAAAAGAAAGAGACGGGGCAGTACAAGTTAAATCAGACACTAAAATGCAATGTATTCCAATCTCACAGGTCAGTAGGGTAGAATGCTGGGATGCTAAAATGCCAGGTAATAGGAGTTGGTTCTGACAGGAAGTGACTTTGCATGCGATATCATTGCAGTAGACATTAATACATGATGGAAGAAGCTGAACCTAAGCAGGAAGAGATATGAGACACCAGCCAGTTGTTTTCTTCACTCAGTTTCTAAAGCGTGCCTGGTATGTGTGTTCTCATTTCAGCCTTTTGATACAACCTATTGCTATGACTTCATATCTGCCAAATAGAGATTGAATGCAGGGAGAAATGCAGAGAATGATGGCCTGAAAGCTGCATACTGTAGATAAAGCAAACAATAAAATGCCCACTCCTGAGAGCACTGTACTGACATTTTTCATGGGTCAGAAATATAAGAAGACTTGAATGGTTGCAGACTGGAGGTTTAACTCATCTAGTTCATTTGGTGGCAAGCTGCTAATCTTGCTCTGAAGATTTCAACCAGCCATTTCCTAAAGGAATCCCAAGCGTCCACACAAAGTTGTTCCCACAAATTAGAGTGAATGAAAGCTGTTTTATATGATGAATGAAACCCTATTTTACTTGGATACACTATATAATAAACCTGGTTTTATTCCCTTCCAGAACTCTGAACACACATAAGACAGCATGCTGCTGTCTTAGCTTTGAAATAAGAACAGTTTTTCAGAGCGAAATCACATACACTTTTTTTTTTGCTAATCACATACACATTTTTGTCAAACCCCTGAACTTGGAGTGAGTAAAAAAAAGGACTCCTTGTGATATATACCTAATGCAAATGCGATAAAAGTCAAAATCCAGTAAGGGAATGACCTAGGAATCAGCTTCCTGATGTAACTTCAGCCATATGTCTCTACTGCCAACACATGTGGCTTTGATAAGGGCTCAGTGGAAGGTCTATACTATTGTTAAAACAGAAGAGCACTGTTGCATGGCAGAACCAGCATCATGTCCCCTGTGAGCTGCAACAGCAGTACAGAAAAGAATATTATGGAAACATTTGTTGCTGGCTCACCCACAGAGAACGATAAAACTCTCGAAGTTGAGATGCCCAGAGATGTGCGTCAAACGTCCTATTTTAGATCATCTTACAGAAACGTTCAGTTACTGAGCACAGTACAGTATGTTCATATCAGTGACAAAAGTCCGCGTTGACATTATGTGTGGCTGACGTTATTTCAGGATGTACGTTAGTGTCAGTAATGTCTAGCAAATGTGTTCTTCCTGGCAGGACTGTTAAGTGGGATATGTAATGATGAATATGCTTGGACCAAACAGACCAACAGTTCGGGAATGAGTGTCTGAATAATTGTCTGATTAAATGTGTGATGTATTTTCAATCCTTTTTTTATTACTCTCTCACTATTTTTAAATCTGGCCTTTTTTTAGACAATTTTTCACCAGTATGGGGATGAATGTCCATTAGAGTGCGTGTAACAGGGCTCGGAGCGCTGAACGACTTACAGAAGGGTTACAGATAGAAGCCAGGGACCCTCTGTCCTGGTGGTGGCTCGACAATTGCACATCACTGCTTGGATGTTCCAGTCAGCCACGGAAACAGGCCGGGCTCCAGTCACTGATGTCTGGACAACAGGGCTCCAGCTGCATCTGAACAAGCACCTTCTCCACCCAGGAGCCCCTCCTTTTCAACTCTCAGGCAAGCAGAGTCCCTGGTAACTCAAGACTTAGTGATGACAAATGACGCAAAGACTTATATCCAAGCTCATTCCGAAGGTGTGTAGTCAGATCTGTGTCCTGGCTGGAGAAGCAAAGGGAGTTTCTGACACTGCACTTACTATGAGCACACACCCTTCACATGAGCATACCACATGTGTTACTATGCTGAAAATTAATGATGTAAAAAAAACATCTCCACAGTCCTGGCCAGAATATCAGTGAGAAGTCTCTCCATTACCAAGTCATATCATATTTCTAAAGATATGAATAAATGCTAACCTGCTGACAGGATCCCTACATCCCTTTATTGTTCTTTTGGTGTCTGACTCGACATTCATTGATCTCTGTTATGTTGAAATAATTCCTCACTTGGCAAACCTAGTATCCACACGTGCCTTAAGAAGTGACAAGCTGAGCTCTTTACCTGACAGGATTCTTACACGGCTGCACTTGGGAAACCCAAGCTTCAGAATCACGTACCTCCAGTCCTCTGAGAGCAGAGAAGGTCATGCCCTCCGCTCCAGGCTCCAGGAGGGATGACATCACCTTTTGTAACAGACTCATTTCCGAATGAGCCCTCTTACAGAGAGATTATGCCTTCAAGCTCATAGAACGATTTGCATATACACAAAATAAAACTCATCTGTCTACAGCTAAGCTATGGAAAACAATTGCAAGAATATTGACTTTTCAGTGGTGCATAACTGTAACTGGCCAGTAATATATGCTCTATAATCTCTTTAAGCATGCCTTTAGTGTATTTGTTCCTTTCATTCTATAAATGGTATTTGGTGTGTTTTGTCCTTTTTGTTTTGTAAATCTGTTCATGTGGTTTATTGAACTGGATAATGATTTACATGGCTCCTGGCCCCTAGTTCCAATCTGCAGGGATGCAGATTGTAATGTAGTTACCCTGGTTCCAATTAAGTGATAGTTGATGTTAGGTACACACCCCTTCCCTGACCTTAAGTCAATTGGCAAACTGTCACTGGCAGTCCAGTGAGCTGGGCTTATATTCAGTGAGCTGCAGCTTATCAACATTGTAATTACTGTAACCAATCCAGCCTAAATTTGACTAAAAACACATTCCAAAAAATCTGTTCTGAAAGTCTTTACTTAGCGTTGTAATACAGCTATGTTTCAAAGTGACCGCATATTGTGTGTATTGGTACTTTCACTGCTATACTTTATACTAGGTATTAGAACATGGGCTTTACTATTCTATACTAGCTATACTATTCTATACTGTGTTAACAGTACTACAGTGTGATATCTTATATCATATTTCATTATGTTTCATTGGCAGTCTTATATGCTTATGATCACACACTACCAAAGGCTGAAGGAGACATTTTAGCAACATATCTATTGAAAGACAGCTTCGCTTTCTATGGAAAAGCCTGCAAAATGCATGAAACAATAATATTGGTTCTTTGACTATCATTTCATTCCCAATTCCCAATTATTAACAGATACGTATGATTCTGAAAGTGAACTAAGGCTACAGTATGACTTGGCCTGATGTTAAATTAATCATGCATATCTGGTGTCCTCCCACACTCCAAATACATATTGGTAGGTCAACTGATTTCTGGAAAAATTGTTCCTATACAGTATGTGTGTGTCTGTGTCCATGTGGGCCCTACAATGGACTAGTGTCCTGTCCAGGGTGCCCTGTCTTAATGCCTGTTCCTTGCGGAGACAGGCTTCTGAACTGGCAGAAGCGAATAGAAGATGGATGGTTGGGTATGATTTTGGATTCAATCGGATTGTCCTAATTGTTTCAGGCTTGCTTACCCTAAATGGAATGGTGTATACTCCATTTTTCTTCAAGGGCTCAATAACGCACATTACTTCCTGAATTTATGTCTTAGATTTCCATTGCAGCCTGAATCTATTGCACATCCAGCAAGAAACTTGTGAAAGAAAGAAACACAAAAGATTTTTGTTGCTGTCGGTCAATTGCGCTCCTTGATCTTGGATGTCATCTGAAAGAAATATGCAAATTATAGGTAGTGTGGGTGAAAATTATATGTTGGTCAGCAGTGAAAGAGTGTTTTGTGTTCCTGTTCCACTGTGTCTGGCTGGTCTGTTTTTTTTTGCATGGTTCACTGCAGCTTCACAAAGATTTAATAGTTGGTACATACATACTGGATATGATACAGCAGTATTTGCAATTATTTTTAATAGAGTAGATTTAATGATAGCCTGTTTGTGGGAGAGATTGTGACTGGAGTTTCTCATTTTCACCAAGGACACTGTATATCAGCCTACAAATAAAAAACTTGCAGTTCCAAATTTAAAGTTACAGCTGTTTGGATACACTTTACTATTTGTATTATTTTATAGAATAACTATTTTGTAAATATTTATGAGTCGATAATGTGGTTACATTGTGTAAATAAGGGATTGATAGAGTATAGTAAATGCACTGAAACATTTTCCCATGATGTTTCTAAATTACGTAAACCCAGGATCAGATGAAAATACTCATCAGTCATTACATCACCCACATTTAACTGACCAAATAACAACTCATTCACAGAAAAAAAAGTTTTCCCTAAATTTTGACTTCTAAAATAGTTAATGTATGTCTCGACATTTTGTTCCTGTCACAGATTCTTCATTCCCAGTGTTCAAAGCTATTTATTCTGGCTTTTGAAAATTGTCTTAGTGCTTATTAATTGTACTGTACTGTATATTACACACACAAAAACAGACACAGCAGGTTCATTTTCTTTGTTTGAAGGAGTTAAAACTACCAGAAAATCTACCTGATTGGTGGGCCAGTTACCTCAAAACATTTTAATCATGACACAATTCCTCATTTCCAAGCAAAAAATAAGCAGAGCATAAGAGCCCCCATTATCATTTATGGGCTTCTTAACACCAACTGAATCACAGGTTGTACAAGAACAACCCATGGTGGTTTTGTTTTCATTGTTATTTTAATTGCCAGGGAGTTTTAAGAGAACCATGTCACAAATCCAAACAGGAAGGCCATTTACAATGTTATTAAAAGGGAGACCTTCAAAGAACCTGGTATAAATGAATATGTGTGCCTACATGGTGTGTTTCTTTTAGTCAGACAAATGTGTACTACAATTCAAAAGCACATCCGTATCCTTGGAGAGTTGTGTATTAGGTGTCCATTGGGTTTCCCCATTATAAATAATCATATACAACTAGCATTATGCAACAGTAATAACATAGGTAGGTGTCTATGGTTTTTCTGAGTCACGTTTTTAAAGCACCATTGCTATACACTCCTTTCTCATTATCAGCAGTTTCGCTTATTCATGCAGTCAGGCTAAGCCTGGCCTGGGAGTCATTCTTTATTTTTTACCAGCTGCTTGAGCTGAGGATCTGATTCTCGTTCACTTCTTGAAGAAAGGCAGGATATCAGCTTTGACATTGTTGCTGAGCATCTTCTTCTTGTTTTGTTTGTGTAAAGATATTGCCTCCTGTTTTCAGTTTTAAATTGCTCTCCTCCATAAATTCCCTTCTTGGGTTTTCTGGTTTGTGTTTCCGTGTTGATTATGAAGAAATCCCTCGGAATGAATTTGCCAGTGCCTTGGAGGATTTTAAATTCTTGAATTAGGTCCCCTTGTAATCTTTTCTGTTCAAGACTAAAAAACATTTCAGTCTTTTAACTTATATGTATAGGGCTTTCCTTTGAATGGGGAATGTATCTGGCTGCTCTTTTACAGAGCAGCAATGTCTTTCTTGTATCTTGATACACTTAATACACCATATTAAGTCTTACAAGTGCACTGTATAATTTAACATAATGTTTTTTTACTTGCATTCTTTGCATTTAACTAGATATCTATAATGAATATCTACCTGAATTTATACTACCAAAAACTACCTGAAGGGATATATTAGTGAATGTGGCAGTGTGAATTTAACCTGTCTGTCAAACGATTTGAAAGGTTAGAAATTAAGTAACAGTGACAAATGCATATAAACCTCCTTAGAGTCATTGCTAAGCTCACTTTCTCTGCCTTCGAAAGGAGAACTGTTCCATCCACACTATCAGTAGCTAAAGAAACATTTGAGTGAGGCTTAATGGAATACTTAGAATATTATGGGTTTTCTGCAAATTTAAAACTTGGTCGAAATTCAACTGAGCTAGCCAGTGTTCTTTTCCAGGTTCCTCTGGCTTTCACATAGCCCTTGCCATTAAAGAATTCACATGTCCAGATTGCTATTGAATCTATCAGATTTGTGATACTGTTCATGTAAAAGTCTGGTTTGACATAATGGTGTCAATAAAAAGTGTTTTATTTTATTTTAGCCTGTTTTTTTTTCAATTTTGTTTCATTAGGAAGCATAAAAGGTAACCAAACTGTACATGTATAATAACCAGTAGGTTGTAAAATGTGACAGAATCACATTTTTTTATATTACACAGATCAAAAGGAAATAAGCAGTGTGTCTAAATTTCCAACATTCTCTACTATGTCTGCAATGTTCATCAATGTTCATGTTTTATTTCAAATTGCATTCATTCAATTTGTTCAATTCAATTATTTATTTATTAATTGTATTTATTTCAAATTGTATACTGTGGAGTTCCCCCTTGGCAGTTCTTCCATTTCCACTTGGAACCACCAAAATGCAGCTAAGAATTATTAATTTTTGCATACTGTAATAATCCTGTACTTAGCTGTGCCCCTGCTAGCCTTGGATTTATTAGGGCCTGGGCTTCTTCAAAAAGGATTTTTAATGACTAATTTTAACCATTGTAATTGCGAACATTGACCATCCCTAGGAGAAGCTCCTAAAGAATATAATTTGTGTTTGTAATTTCCATTAGGACAAGAGGATTATCCAGGGAGAGCACAGCTGCATGAGGCTCTGCAGGGCCCCATGACTGTGTCAAATTATTCCCCGAGGACAGAGGTGATGGTTAGTGTTTATCACAGAGAAGAGCACTGGGAGACATGAAAAGATTAAGATCATCTGGCAGGATCATCGCAAAGCAAAACGTTGCAGACAAATATATTCCTCATTCTGTTCTTGAAAAAACAGTAACACAATTTTAGTTTTGGGGCTTTGGTGCAAGAGTTCAACATGAAAACTTCCTCTATTTATATCAGACAAGATTCAGAACATTATCTACCACAATTATTCTTTTTGTTAACTAGCTACTAGATAGCAAAGATACATTTTCCAAAGACTTCAGATTAATATGCGTTGTTGATCCTCAGTTTTTATTTCGACAGCATATTGATATTTTGTGTTTCTCATTATTAACTGTTTTTTAAAATTTTTGCAAGTTGTTTTAGTTGATTATACACTTTCACCTTTGCTAAAACATAATCCCCAAAAATCCAAACAAATCCTAAAAAGCAATCTGAAATTCTTGTGTGAGAGGAGAGATAAGACTGGAGACCACAGCAGGACCTGTGCATATCTTGAACCGACCCTGGTTATTGGAGAGTTTGGTTAGATATTCAGATTCAATGCCTCGGCAGTTTTTCAGTATGTAGGAGTATGTATTCTTACAAATAAACAAAATCTATTTTTTATCTCACATTTTACAACACCGGGGTTCTCCAGACTTTGCAGTGGACCTTTTTAACAATTGGGATGTCTTAAGGTGAGGATGTCTTTACTGTGGACTTTGGTTCTTACTCTCATGGATCACAAGTGACCAATGTCTGTTAGCCTGATTGAGTACAGCGAGGTGCAAAACCCATAAACTACCAAAACTAGGTCATCGTTACAGAATTCATTATCAACATCAAATCCCTTCTGAGGTACAATGTGTGTTGGAATAGCGTGTGACTCAATTCTCTTTGTCATGATTAGTGCTGGTGGCCAACGAGGAGAATGCCTTTCAGGGCAGTTTACTGTATGTCCTCCTTAGACTGTGACAGGCTACAGCTGGGAGAGAACCCTGCAGATCAGACAGAATCACTTTCGCCATAACGTTTGTACAGCATCTGTCCTTGACTCATGGACGTGCACTTGAACTTGTCCTCTTTATGTGCTACAAACAGGAAGGGAAAAAGCCGGGAAGGTTTAGTGAACAAAGTTGCACAGGAAAGAGGTAGCGCATTCATTATATTTCAAACCTGTGTATTATTTATCTGGTTGTAAAAATGACTATAAACTGATTTCTTGTTATTGAGCTTGGATAAAATCATATTTTAAAAGCTAGCTAATTGTTACCGTGGTAGTGCCTTCATAAGTTCCTTGCATTTTGGGCTGCTGGCAGTGTCTATTCACTGCATTTACAACACAGTTTGAGAATGTCAGGATATGAGCATTACTGTATTTAGGTAGCATGGCTACTGTTTTTTGTACACTGAAGCTTGCCAATTGAACTTCCTTCCAGCAGAAATCATGCCACACCTGGGACACCATTAATTTCCTGTTGAGACTGAGGTATCCGTTCTGTTAACAGTGTCACTCAGTCAGGTCTAGTTAGCAACTGTTTCTCCCAGTGGTTCTGGAGGGGCAGTGGCTGCACATATTTTCCACTGTTTCATTCAGAGCTTTGCCTGCTGAAAGCTGTCCATCCACATGAGGAGTTCTGGGAATATAACAAATTGCACAATTGTTCAATCTCCTTTTTTGCTCTTTCTAATTGAATCAAGGTAAAATAATCCCAAGAATGAAGTTCCTAATATGTGGCTTCTACTGAATGAGATATGCTTCTTTACTTTCACTTGTAGTAAGGAGGGAAAGATTTCTTGTACTCATAATTATTTGTGAAATCACATTTTAACACTGGTTTAACAAAAGCATAGTGGATGGATGGATGTTTGCCTATTATGCCTTCTAACTAAGAAAACATTCGTTTTTGACAGGACAGGGTTGTTAACCTTGTGCCCAACTTCCAACAAGGAGGACCTGGCGCCAGACATGGTAGACAGAGCCAATACCCTCAGATTATGAGTCTCATGCTCTGCCAACAGAGCTAGTCAGGGGCCCACATAAGTGTAGTATCTATATATAATTTGGTATTGTGTGAAATGAACACCATTTAATTCTTTATGACAAACAGTACAAAAAAGGAGGGAAGTGACACATATCTTTCAGGATAGTAATCTAATCTTAGTTATCCTAGTAAAGCTAGAAAGCAGTATCCCAAGAGTTTTAATAAAACAAATAATAGAAATATAATTAGAAAGAAAGTACTCTGTAAACTACTCTTAGAGAATGGAATCCAGTTAAAGAAAAGGAAAGCAATGAACTTAAAAATTATATTTAATGCTAGTAAGGCTGAGAAACATAGAAAGGAAAACTGCAATGGAACCTAAAATAAATAAAAAATATTTTTCCCGGTATTACAACAAAAAATAGTAAAGGATGAAATAATTTGTATCAGATATAATAAAAGGAAAATTCTAGATGATGAAAGGGAAATGGCTGGCATATTAAAAGAAAATGTAATTCAAGTATTTATCAAGCAAGATAAATACTCAGGATGAGGTCATATACTATATAGAATTTGCATAGAAGAGGCAATTACTGGAGGTATAAGAAGCATTTCAGATAAACAAATCTTCACAGCTTCTACCAATTGTAGCTAAGCAAGCAAGAGAGGATTCATAAACTCACAAAACAAAAACCAGTCTCTCAAAACTGGGTAGTCATCAATAAAAAGAATGACATCACTGAAACCAAGTAACTATAGATTAATACATCTTACTTCTATTACATGTAAGGTCATGTAGACTATAATTATAACTAAACTAGAGGATCAGTTATATGGGAATAAGACCCTAGGGGATCAATGTGGATTTAAAAAAAGTAACATGTTAAAGTTCCTTGATCCAGAAACAACTGCAATGGAGATACACAGGGCATTTGATATAAGTGGATTTCAGAGGATTTTACATAAAGGCTGCTGCAAATACAGAGGATTACATGCTAGTAGCAGAAATATGAACTATATTGATATAAATTAGAAACGCTGAGCTTGAAGAGAATGAGGAAGTTTGTCTATAGTGACATATCATCTTTATCTTGTCCTGCTTGCTGTAGCTGCTGCTCTGTGGGGTGAGTTAGCACTGGCTTTGCAGGTCGGCCACTGCTCCACCCAGCTGTCACTCAGCGTGTCACTCAAATTTGCCATGGAAACCAACTGACAGGAGACCTGGATCACCTGGAGACAATTTACTACCTTGCCCGCTTCAGGTGGTTCAGGGTTATTTAAGGGCTGCTCTGTCTGTGCTTAGCGCTCTGATGTTGAGCGATGTTTGGACTCTAATCCTCCCAGGTCTCAGGCTTGTTCCCTTCATGGTTTGAAGACTCCTGTGTTTTTTATTTTTCCTGGCTTGGGTTTTGCTTGTTCCCTTGACCACGATCCCTGGATCTCCCCCTTGCTTCGTTAACATTTTCCATGTACAAGCCAGATCACCAAACTAGCCTAATCTTCTCCTTTGCTACAACCTCTTGCTTGTTTGATTGACCCTTTCAGGTCCTCCCCAGTGCCTATACTCATTTCCACCTCAGTGGCGTGCCTGCAGATCTGCGACCTTTCTGTGGCTGCCTGGTTGTCTGGCTGCACAGCTGTGCCTCTGCTCTTTGCCTGCCTGACTGCTCACCTGTAATCTCTGCTTTGAACCCCTGCCTGCTACACTACAATTCAGCCTGCGGCTTTCCCCCCTCTGCTTGCGCGTAACACTGCACTGCTGCCTCTGTCAGCGTGCTGCCCGGGGTTCCCCCGGGTCTCAGCTGCCTTTCATCCAGCACATGGGTTCATCATACAATTCCCAATCTGCTGCTAGTCCCACCGAGCACTGGGATTGTTACACGTCTTCTCTAGACCAGTGGTTCTCAAACTGTGGTACGCGTACCGGCAGTGGTACGTGGCGTGCCGCCAGGTGGTACGCCAAATGACCCTGGAACTGTGTTGTGTGCGCTGAAAAAATCGGGACGGGTTTTCATATTTTGTATTTTTATACGTGTCGAATACGCAGCCTACGTACTACGATACAGTGCGCGCTAATACTTCAGTGGACACAAGAGTTACTCTGTAATTCTATACCACTCTATAGGAATGCGTGCTACGGACGCAAGTGACCAATTGTATTTAAAAAAAGCTACTGTATCTCCAGCAAATAGGGAGAAAGGAGAATGTGCGTGGTTTTGGAACAATGCCAACGTTGTAAACACAGGAATGCATAGAAATGTGTGCTACGAACGCTGGTAATCTTGTGAGCACAGGAAAGCGTGAAAAATAACAGAAAAATATTTAAGTTAATTTGAGAAAAATAAGATGAGCAGATGTTTTTCACTGCAATTAGATGAGTCTGTAGTCGATTTGGCTAATTTGCTCGTTTACGTTAGATACGAGTTTGAGGGTACGTTCCGTGAGGACTTTCTGTTCTGTAAGCCGCTACCAACAGGAACTACAGGAGAGCACGTATTTCAGCTTCTGAATGAATTTATCAGAGAGAATGGCATCGACTGGATAAAATGTGTCGGAGTTTGTACAGACGGTGCTAGAGCAATGACAAGCCGACACAGCGGTGTAGTTGCACGAATTAGAGAGGTTAATTAATGTTTTCATTGCAACATCCACCGCGAGACCTTTGCCGTCAAGAAAATGCCTGACGATTTAAAATCTGTTAGACTGTTGTGAATTGTATCAAGGCTCGAAAAATTAATTCACATCTGCTTTGCTCAACTAAACAGGCTCACCCCTCTCACTGAAATGGTGCTTTTTTATTTTTATGTGTTGTTTTTTTTTCTATAAACACTTTGAGAAGCCACATTTTAATATATCAAACAAAGTTTATTATTATAATATTTATTATATGTATGTGTGAGTGTGTGTGCACATGCGCTCATGTTGGTCATTGATAATTTCTGGGGTTCCTATGAGATGATGACTTGTAGGTGGTACTTGGATGCTTTGGTTGGATTAGGGGTGGTACTTGGTCCAAAAAGTTTGAGAACCACTGCTCTAGACAATGTGAGGAAGCAATAAAAAAGGCCGACAGAACGTTTAGATGTACAGTTAAAAGTGTAAACTAGAAATCAAGAAACATTATGTTAAAATTTTACAATGCATGAGTAAGACCTTAGTTAAACTTTTGTGTACACTTCTGGCCACCACACTCTGAAAAAAATGTTGCTGCTCTGGAATCAGTCCAGAGAAAAGCAATTATGTTCTCAAGCTTAAATGAATGTCCTACACTGACAGGCTACAATAACTGAAGACTACAAGATTGGATGATTTAAGTATTTAAATACTGACTAGATCAATCCAACAGACATCCTCAGAATCAACAATGAAACACGAAATAGAGAACACTAGAGGAAACTTACTTTTAAAACTGAGGACAGAAGGTACTGTAGATGAACAAGATGGGCTGAAGGGCCCTCTTCTTGTTTTTAACCTTTATTATGTTCTCATGTTCTAAAATGATCATGAGTGGCACCATGATACAAATCAGATAGAAAAAGATGCCTAGGAAGCCAAGGCAAAGCCAGATAAACACACAGTATGAGCGTGATAGGATCATGGGAAAAGTAAAAATATCATACAGATTTACTGTGGCTAAGTTTCATAGCAATAATTCTACATTTATGTCATATGGTTCTAACAGGGACAAAAAATCTTTAGACCACTGATGCCGAGTTGTATATGGACCTCTTAGCTCTAACTGAAAGTTGTATTCATTAATTTTCTAACTGCTTCATCCCATTCAGGGTCATGGAGCCTATCTCAGCAAGCAACAGGGCAAGGCAGGATACAACTTGGATGGGACACCAGTCCATAGCAGGCCTGACACATACACAGACATGCACACACTCACACCAGGGTCAGTTTTCTCAGAATACAATTACCCTATCAGTATGTCTTTGGACTATGGGAGGAAACAAAAGCACTCACAAATACAGGGAGAACATACAAACTTCATGCAGATAGCACATCAAGTCTGGAATTGAACCTGTAAGGCAGAAATGCTAGCGACTGTGCCACCCATGGATGGTGTATGTTGTATGCAGGAATCACCTACCCAGGATTGTGTTCTATACAGAAGTACGCTTTTGTCACCTGAAAGCTAGAGTTTCAGAGAGAACAGAGTAATGGACTGTTCATGCAGCTGAGACCATACAGCAGATGAGCTTTGTTTCTTTCACTAATGAGTCATAAAACAAAGCACAGATTTCTCATGCCTTCAGGGAAATGAGTTCACAATATATATGCTTAATCAGGGTGATTCAGAATAGTGTGTATACTGTAGTTTAGTCAGAAAATTGTCTGAGCAAAGTTTTTCCTACAGTGTCTCACAGGTCTTGTCTTTGAAATTATCCAACCTGGCTTCCTATGGCTTACTGATTAAAATAAGTCTCTTGAGATGCACGTGGAGCATAAATAGGTTCCACCTTACAGAACTGAACATATTCATTAACTTTCCTAAACCTAAGTCCACCTCAGTATCAGAAAAGGAGAATGGTAATTGCTTTTTAGAACAGAAATTGTGATGGGAATTAATATTATTTTGATAGGCTAGGTCTAAATAACATAAGACAATGAAGAATGGTTTCGTTAATTCAACAGTCTTCTATCAAGCCCAGTTGGACGGGCTATTATTTTAATTCCATAAAATATCTATATAATTTCCATATTTACTTCATCTTACTTGCATATCACAGTTCCCCACAACTATAAGACATTCATGCTGAAATAGTCTGGAAGACAAATACAAAAAACAGAATTAGTAAATTTAACTTCAAAAACCAAACAGTAAAAACACATCTGAAAATGGTCTGATGATAGCTAGCAGGTTAAGAAGCCTTTAAATACAAAATCTTAGTTCATTTGCAAATTTTAACAGGCAACAGTGTGACTTGATGGCTAACAGCAGTAACTACAGTATTAGCCAGCTATGATGCAACTATAAACATGGTCTAAACATAATGGAAGAAGACGGAGAAATATATTTTATACTGCATGTTGTCCATTCTCAGTGTGTGTAATTGGGAAGGTATGTTTCAGCCTGCACATTTACTTTCAAACAAAGCAACATCCTTGTTTATCATACAGATATTTCTTATTGAGAACACTGTCATTTGTTTTCTGTCATGTACTTTCCTGAGTTATGCAAGGACAGAAAGACTAAGGAGACTTTTGTATTATGTGAAGGAATGGATTCTAAACGGGCCTCAGGCTCAGAGTGGCCTTTCATTAAGACATCGTTATTCATGGAATGCTGCTCACAGTATGGCCTCAACATAACATCTTAAGATCTAGGGTGAGCCATGAGTTTTACAAAATGAATTTTTGTCTTTTCAAATGTTAGGGAAATACCGTGTATCCGAATGAAAATCCCCATCAACAAACCCCACTATACAGACAATTACTATTTGATTCATCTCACCACACCCATGCCACACAGGAGAGAGGAAAGACCAACATGCCATCACCCAACACTGAGTCTCCAGACCTGCTGCTAATACAGAGAGTTTGATGAAAAAACATTCAGTTCAATTAATTACCATATTGAGGACACCCACTGTGTGGAGACTTTAAGTACTGTAGGTGAGTCATGAGCTAGTCTCCTTGAGGGAAAGATAAGACAATCGGCAACAGTACTGTGTTTTCATGATGATGTAGGTTACACCTCTTCATTCAGGATGCTTGTACACACTGTAGGATAAACTCTTGAGTCACATTGGCAGGGAGTTTTGGATTTTCCATCAGTAACTCCAGTAACATGATTAACTTGAGTTGCCCTTAATTGAAAAAAACAACAACCGGGAAACAATAATGCTAGTATTTCCAAATTTGCAGTTTTAAAGTGGAATCTGTAGATAAGTTAGGGAAGCATAATGTTAGAAATGAAGAGTTCCAAATGATTCCAAGTTTTGAAAATCTGGTCACAATCTTTCAGCAGTTTAGTCAATGACTTGACTGCTTGGCTTTCATTAAATATAAATCATTGCTGATCATCCTGCTTGCCACAGCAGCACATCATATTATAATCAAATGTAAACTTTGCATGCCAATTGTTCTGTGGTGATAAAGCATTATGCAATTACATGCAAAACTGTCCCAGAGTGGTTGGGCTGTTATGCTGCTTTCCCAAGCTAATAAGCAACATGAAACTTAGAAAAGAATGTGAGCAATTTTCTCGATCTAATTTCAAGTTGCAATTCATGTCAGAATATATTAACTAAGAGCACTGAACTTCATTAAAAAAAATCTAAAAGCTACCATGAATGTGTTCAGTAATGGTTGTATTAGTCATGTAACCCATTTCATGAATTAACAGATATACTCTTATACAGAAATATCAGTTTTCTGCTTGAAAATAAAAAAGCACGACCCATTAATTAGGGAAGAGACTAAATTATTGAGTAGTATAAGATGAACAAAAAGAACAAAAGGATATTGTGATACATCTTTATTTCCAAAAAAAATGTGTGGGATATTTTTAAGCAATCAACGAGTGAAATATACAGTAATCCACTAATAATTTATACTAATAAAAGACAGCACTTATCTCAGTCAGCAACAGAAACAACACATAAAGTTACAGCACAAAGTATTTTTTAGAATTTTTAAAACAAACACCTTTACTTTATTGAGGATGCAGCTAGCACATCTGTAAGAAAGTCGATGAACTACTTTGAAGTCTGATGGATAGTACTGTTGTCATGGCTGGAAGGAAACCTTTCTCAGTTCTCCTGTTCAACAGGTTAAAAGAACTGAACCACTGAACCTGATTCAAGTATTCGGACTCCTCACAAGCACTGATAAAATTAACCATTGATAAAAATTAACAGGGCATAAAGATTAGTTCTAACCTCTATTGTGCTTGGTAGCTGTCATTTACAGAGATGCCAAAATCATTGTACCCTTGAATGTCTGTAACCTTGTGTATTATATCATTGTATGTGCCACATTCATCTTCTTCTTCCTTCAATCAAAACAAGAACAAATGTGGAAAAATATATATTTAGTTTTGGGAATGTACTGTATATTACTGGAGCTTTTGTAAGAATATGCAATGTTTTCCAAAATGTATTTGTATAGCAGAGTCATAACTTTCTTGCTTTGCAGTCAACCATTTTATATTTGTGATTATGAGATTAATGTGAATGTTTACCAACCAACATTAACAATATTAATCAAGTATATATTACAGTATGCATAAAATTGCTCAGGCATACTGTGGCATGCCAGCTGTAATTGCTGCTGATATGCCACTAGAGGGTGCTACTTTGCCTCTAGTACTTGTAAATAGCCACACCAGGGGAGAATTTGATAATTATTGGTTAATTTGTAAAGGGGTGAGAATTCCACATTTTCAGATAGATGCAACCAAGTTTTTAGTTTGATATTTCAAGGGTGGTGCATGGTATTTTTGGTGTTCAGTGTTTTTTGAAGCTGACTGTATTTTATGGTCTGAAAAGTCATAAAATAAAACTTCCTAGACTTCAGTTCTCATTGACATCACAAGTATTTGTGTGTGCAGACCTTGGGGCCGGCCAGTTTGGGGTAAGAATCTGTCTTATACAATACACAGTTGGTCATATTAGAACAATAACTGTGTTGAACTCGGTATTTTCAAGTGACTATAAGTAATGTTTTATGAAATTTTATGAAATGTACTTAAATGAGTATAAAAGTCAGTATTTGGTTACATATCTGTTTGAGGCAATAACTGCATGACATCTTCGACCCATTGAACTCACCAAAATTTGTATTAGTCAACTGAGATGCTTCAATAAGCCTCTGCTGCTGCCACTTTGAATTCTTGCCTGTTCGTGGGGTGTTCTGACTCCAATTCTTTCTTTAGCATGTAAAATGCATGTGCAGCTGGATTTAAATTTGGAAACTGACTTGGAAAGGCTATGATTGTCCATTGTTTTATTCCTATTTATTGGGTTAATCTGGGTCTCATCTGTATATAGGACTTTGTCCCCAAATTCTCTTGGCTTTTGAACTTTGTACTTTTGAACAAATTGTATTCTCTTTTATCTGTTCTTGGTATTGGTGAGAAGTATAACTCCTGCAGTTTGTTGCTAATTTCACTTTGTGGAGAACTGTGATAATCTTTCCAACAGGAACAGCAGATACTGTATTTTTATTTGCCAACGTAGTCTGGGCTTATTTGTTATTATACCTTACTTTGGTATATTCCACATGGTTGACTTTGATACTTTCAATTTCAAAGCTAGAATTCTGATTGAATTTCTTAATCAGCTTCAGAATTGTCTACCTTGAACAAAATGTTCTTTGGTTTACATCCCGAATTTCAACTACAGACTCCAAACACTGAAGTGTTTCAGTGTGGCAAATTGAGTGGCTGTTCAAAGCTCTCTTAAAAGTACCTATTTACCAAACAAGAGGAGCCTGACCAACAAGAGACTCCTGTCAACTAACCGTCTCAATGTGTTTGGCACCTTGAAAGTACAGAAATTGAACACTACCAGTTTATTTAATTGACCCAAGAAGACAGAACCGAACTAACCTAAATAAAATAAAATACTTAGAGGTGCACTTGTACTTATCAATCATATGTTTTGTTGTGCAACATAATTATTAGTAGAGTTCATAGTTAGAATCACTGTTTAGACTTCATTACCCTAAATACCTTTTTTGAACATTTAGTACACTATTCAACTTGTTTTAATGATGGTAAAAACAATTACATAAATTTAATTAATAATTTGCCAGAAATATATATATTGTTTGTATTTTGTTACTTACAGTTAATAGTACACAGTGGTTGTTACCATAGCACTGTTCTCAGGAGAGGAAAGAAATCTTCCAAAACTGGCAGATAATTTTTTTTATATTCACAATAATTAGCCCTATATCCGAGTTTGAGTTTTCAACTGAACAGCGCATCATTTAATCCATTTTTGCTGTTTTTGTGTCAAATACTGCCAAGTTATAATTTGAGGTTTTGGCTGCTGGGGCTATCTTTTGAGTGGTATCCTCCCTTGGGCTTATCAGTTGTAAGGAGTTAAGTATAAATCTACTTCTTGATAGCTTCCTTATGAGGAAGGGGCCTGTGGTTTAAAGAAGGCTGAGTGAGGGATGTTGCAATTTTTCTACTGCAAAAAAAAAAAATACAGCAACATCTCGGACTTCTAGAAATTCTTTGTGGTTTGAAAGTGTTTATTGTCTTTGTGCTTCACAAGGCTCTTGTGAACCTCTTTTCCTAGCTTGCTTTCTCACTTCCAAAAAATCCTCGTGTTACTTCCCCATTATTCTGCGTTGTCTGATTATCTCTCCTGCTAGATTTCTGTGGTAAGCCGGGGGAGTAAACAAGCCTCACAGAGTGTTGACATTGTAGTGGGATCCCTTGCAATTCCCTGTGGGATCTGTTTGGATTTGTGCCCATACTTGCCACCTCCCGCTGAGTTTTAAACGGATTTTCAAAAGTTGATTTCCTGCAACGGATCGTTAGAATGGTGAATATGGCAGTAATCAAAATATAGAAATTCCTCAAACATGCACAGTTTGTTAGGACACAAAGTGCTATGACAACTGAGGTGAAAAAAAGCAGGTTAGATAAATGCCAAAAATTGCATTTACCCCCCATGGATTTATACTCTGATGCTTCTTATTTTAAACTATATGGGTTAGATTTGCCTTTGGAGTACACATTGCCATTAGAATTTCCAACCCCGTTTAAATTTTATTGTTATATAACAAATTGGTCAATAAATAACCACTTAATGGGACCATTTGATTTGAAAATAAGAGCAGATTATTTACTTAAAGTAAGTAATAAAAATAATGACAAAAATATGAATACATTTTGCAAAGATTTTGTCTCTTCCGATAGTATAATACCAATATGCTTTCAACATCCAAATGACTGAAGGATTAGAAGATACAGTATCTTAAAAAACAAAACAGATATTGTCAGGAAAATGTAAGTAAGTGTTCCTTCTACCATGCCATAAGAATCAGTTGCACCTACCTTCATGGCACTATTCAATTTTACACTCACAATTATAGGCTGAGCAAACGTTACAACAATTATAAATGAGACGATAGCACAGGCACATTTGGATTGATATTTTTAAAATTAAATGGCAATTCTATTAAATAAGTGAGCGTTCTGAAAAAAAAAAGATTTCTGATGCTTGTAATTTAAAATGAGACTTGTACAGTTGTATTCCTATCATTTTTAAAAATGATTACAGCGTGAATCCGACTTTGTTATACAAATCCACTGTACCTGTATAACCCTGGATAAGACACTATACAGTACATGTATACAAAAGCACAATTAGAAAAGCAGAGTACACCGACTGCTTTTCCATAAATGCAACTCCTAATGCTCCCAGACGCTCTGCTATCCTCGCTCAAAAAGACAAATTTCACTATTGATTGTGTGACAGTCACGGTTCCGCGCAGGGTCGTGCCCCCCACCGCCCACACCTGGGGCGCGAACCCGGGTCGCCGGCGTAACGCAACAGGGCACCAACAGCGTGAGCTTAAGGAACCTCCCTCAGCCCAGGCAGCTGAGGACCTTGCTATGCGCAGTGAAGTCGCCGATGTCACCACACTAGCTCCGCTACACCCTCCCCTGCTGAAATTCGGCTCGGTGAAGGACACTCCACACTCCCGCCCGGGTCACGGCACCGATGTGGCCGTCACGGTTCCGCGCGAGTTCGCGCCCCAGGTGTGGGGGCCGAAACGGGCGGCGGGGGGCACGACCCTGCGCGGAACCGTGACTGTCAGAATTGAACGACATTCATGGCATTTTCAGGAATGTTTACAGCATACAGCATGGGACAGTTCACTTGTTTTTACTTGCTGTTGGTTTTTCTTCAGAGGGAGCAGTCTTTAAAGCAACCAAGCCATCTAACTTTGCAATGTATAATTTGAGAATTATTTGGAGGATTTTAAATAAATAAGCAGCATTCTGTACACTTAGCACACTGGCTTTCAATACCGCAGCAAGGTACTGTGTCTTTTGTCTTTGAAGTAGACCAAATGTGTCCCTTGAAATGCTGTATTGATGAAACAATGATTCTAATTTTGTGCTCCTTGGAAAGTCTGGCAAACATAATCGTAACTTAATTTTAAGTTTTAATTTGAGTCTGATTTTTGTAATTTATACAACTGGTCATTAGGAGTGTCGATGTGGGATTTAAACTTCGAATGTTTCTTGGGAAGTAGCCAGAATCCGAACAGATGTGGAGGGTTATTACAGTACATTCAGCTCTCAGCTGACGCAATTTAGAATTGTACTTTTCTGTCACAAAATACAGGAATAGACCGATGTGATATACAATATTCTCTTGTGGAAATCTTGTTTGTTTCACCCGAAGAATAAGGCATAGACCAGTGGTGAGCTTACTTTTATTTTGTAAAAGACATCACACACACACAACACTGAAACTCAAACGTTCTCTTAAACTTTCCCTCAGTCCGTTTTTCCTTAAGTACGGCAGGTTGCCACAGACACACATAACATGTACACTGACTGTACAGTGAATCAACTGACAATTTGCTCTGCTACAATCCTTGCAATCCTATCCTTACAATTAACAGATTGTTATTGTCATATGCAGTCATTGTTCATTTTCCATTCATCCATTTTCTAACCACTTTATCCAATACAGGTCACTGGGGAGCCAGAGCCTAACCCAGCGAGCAACAGACACAAGGCAGGTTACACCCCGGACAGGATGCCAGTCCATCGCAGGGCACACACTGACACAAACACACACACGCACACCAGGGCCAATTGTCCCAGAAGCCGATGAACTTACCAGTATGTTTTTGTACTGTGGGAGGAAACTGGAGCACACAGAGAAAACCCAGGCGAACATGGGGAGAACATGCAAACTCCATACAGATAGCACCCCAGGAATTGCACCGCCATGCTGCCCTGCTGTTCATTTTATTATAATGAACTTAATAATAACCTTTATGTGTTTTACATGAGGGAGGGACAGTGACGCAGTTGTTAGGTTCCAGTTCCACCACAACTCTGTATTGGAAGAAGATGATAGAAAATGACTGGATGTTTTAAATGAAAGGAATATGGCATATTATTTTAGTTTTTTTTTGTTTCCCTGTAATGGGGACTGTTTAGAATTATTGTATCACTGAAAGTAAGTACAAGTTTAAGAGTAACAATTGCAGTGCCCTGTGTTATGTCTTCAGTATACACAAAAAGAATAAAGAATGAATTGAAATTCTCGAAATCCACCTTCTGGTAAGCGTTTGGCCTCTTTGGGGAGGTAAATGACGACAAGACTTCAGACAAATCTAAAACACACCATATGTATTTCTTTCATCAGAAAACTTCAAATATCACTCTTTTAATATGAAAAGACCTCCGATTTTTTGGTTTTCATTTCAATTGAATCTAATTCTATTCTTATAAATATGATGCAAGTTTCAGTGTGATGGGAAGTTGTTTAATAAAGTAGGACCGGTGTGCAGTTCAAAATATGGAAGCACAACCCATTTTATATAACCTCAAAATGAAAACGGCAAATTATTGCTAAAATAATATGTATCTATTTTAAGGATTTCTTTGGGTTTTGTGCAGCAAAAACCCCTTTCAATGCTTTTTGACTGTAATTGGCAAAGATCTGTAAAGAGAAAACGTTGTCAGCATGAACTGTATCCAAATATTCTGGGTGGCTTAGAATCTTTTTTGAATGCATTGTTAGAATCTTGCTGTAAGTATTCAAAATTACTTTAAGAAAATACTTTTGAGTTTATTTTCTTATTGTATCCCCATCACTTTTGTAAGGGTCTTCTGCCACAAAAGTAACTTACACTGAAAAGAAAAAAAAACAACAATCTTTTCTAGATCGGCTTGACATAATGTTGGCTTACAAAATAAATTCCACATAATTAATTCACCATTTTTATGTTGTCTTCACCACATAGACGTCAATATAATAGTATTACTTGCCAAATAAAACACACAATCTCCGGCAGATGATTCACAAGACTAGGTCTGATAAGTGTACTGGGGGCTTGAAGTGTGAGATTAATAGCCTCAAATTCGAAATTTCATTTCAATCTGTGTAGTTAACACTTTTCTGCAATAGCCTGTTAGGCCATTCATGTCTGCTGTCTGTGTTTAGTAACATCAGACCACATTACTGTTAAATCCAAAACCTTAAGACAGGTCTGCCTTGAATGCTTGTGAAATAGAATCATTAATATTCATCATGCCAATATCATAAATATGATACTGAGCCCTTGATATTATTGTGAGTTTCAGAGTAATGTACCTATTTAATAATAGAAAAAGCTTGATGAAAGAACCTATTTCATTTATGGGATCATCTCTGAGAAGTAGCAATTGATTAAAATTCACTAAATAGTCCAATTCAAACTAAGTATCCTCCAGAATGACCTCTACATTAAAAACAATTCAAATGGAACAGAAAATGGGTAAAATTGCATAAAAACATAAAAGTAGATAAACGGCTACAAAACTTATAAACTTCCATATGTCCCGATGGATGGAAATTTCCATATACCGTATATGGATATGCAAAGTTAAATACAAGCCCAGAACTCAGCTCCAGTTAATCAGACTACCAACCACAATGACTATTCAAACTCATTTGCAAAAGTAAGGCAATGCAAAAAAGTGAGTTATTTATCTACTGTCTACCGTCACATTTGAACAAAGGAAGGGTAGGAAAGTTTCAAACACATGGGGAAGGGAATTCCAGAAAGCAGCAGTGGAGGTACTAGCAGATGTCTGGACCACAAAGTGCTCCTGGTTCCAAAAGACACTAGGATTCAACTCGGGCAACACAGACCAGTGAAGAACAGATATTTACTATTGCATTACTTTTTGATATTCTAGTTCAGCGGTTAGTAAGACATTTGAATGCAGGTACAGTATATATAGAATGTGACAGGCACAAGCAAATATGGCAAAACATTTGTAATGCAGAAACGGATGCAGAAGAGGTAAGTGATCATTCGTATTATCAAGGAGCAAACATTAAGACCCTTGAAAGCAACTGCGTGACGGAGGTTACTAGCCAGCGACTGAAAGAGAGCAGTGACAAAGCAGGTCCAGGCAGACTTTAGTGCCTCAACAGATAAACAGGTCTTGTTTGTAGGCCTTGAAGTGGACACCCACAAGTGACAGTGGTACAGTAAAAACGGCCAGACAGAACATCAATGATGTTTTGAAAAAAATGACAACACATGACATCTTCAGAGAAGGTTTTTGTTGAAAAAACTTACCACAGCCAACATAAAATGCCTGCATACACATATTTATAATATTGTAACGCATACGGCCACCACTGGTTGTGAGAGCCGGTTTACAAGCAGCGACGTCGCCGCCCTTCCCTGTGAATAGCAGGGACAGCAGCCTCTGGGCTGACGGGAGATTTCCCTTTAGCTCAAGTGGCTGGGTCCCTGTTGAGTGACGCCGGAGGCCCGGGTTCGAGTCCCCGACAGTGGGGGGCCGACCTGAGGCGGTAGAAGCGAGGGCGTATACCAACGTGAACCCCAGAGCGTTACAATATACTTCACCGTATCTTGAGGAAAAAAAACCCAAGAAAATAGAATGTGTATCAGAGTTAGCTATTCCCTCTTAAGAAGGGACAAGCAGCTGGCCTTGGGTGCTCACTCAGACTATATCTGAGGGCAAAAATAGTGCAATAGAACAACAGACAAAGGTTAACAAAGAAACAAAGGTTAAAAAGCAACAAAATAGTATAACATGCAAATATACATACTGTATATGCCTTCATATATATAGTGCTGTATACATGCATGTGTACAGTATATACTGTAGCACAAAACAGCATATACTGTATATACTCACATAAACAGTGACTTTTGTATCATATAACTTAGAAAATATTTAACTTTTGAATATTACATTTACTTGACAAAATAAACATGCAGAGCTTAAACAACTTTCCATCTGCGAATTTAAGTCTGACGCTAAACAGGATCATAATAATCTACCGTATACAGGGTATAATCAGCTATGTTGCAATTCTTTCACAATTCTTTGCAATAGAGTTCATATTTTTCCTGAGCTTGTACTGTATATAACATGATTCATCTTGAATGCATTAGCCATTTTATACAATAAAACTGTAGCAGGACTCATCATATAAGGATAATACGCATATACTAATGTGGAAGCTAGTCCAGTATTTTTTAAAGTATGACAGAGAAATTCATTTGTGTAATCCTACTCTCTGAGGGGAACAAGCCCAGATGCTTGGCACAGAGTAAGGAAAGACAAAAAAACAGAAAAATTACCTTAATATAAATCAAAGATTAAATGAATTAGAGAATTACTTTTACATTATTACCGGTATTACTATAAATAATAGTAGTTATGTTAACTGTGGGCCAACAGAAAATAAATCAGATCATATGAAGACAGTATTGTTCAAGAACTTGAATTCAGCAGCTGCAACTAAGTCAGAGCACAGTGGCTAACATCAACAAAAACAAAATAGAATTATGAAGTGGTTATGCTTGATACTCAAAATCTCAGCAGATAGCCAACATCAGCTTGAAGCAAACTATCTTTTCAGAGCCCTCCTAGGTAAACAGAGACTTGCAGAAATAAAACTGGGCATTCTCCCACTGAATTTGATCTGAATGTCCGCCTTCCAAGAACAGCATTTCTTTTGATGAAGTTAGTTCACAAAATGGGAGACTGGATAAGTCCCAATTCAGCACTAAAGAATTTAACGGAGCAGAGAAAATATTCTATATTTTCATTTTGAGTTTTGTAATTCATATGAACTTCCAAAGTCCACAACCTTTGCATTATGAAATCCACCAGAACTCATTTTACAGTAAATAACTTATTTACAGCCCACGTTCTACATCAATAAAGTATATAAGGCTGGAAATAACAGGAAGGCCAACTTAGTTAGCATCATCCATTGAAAAGATCTGTATCCTCGTCATGTATTTGGAATTATCCTTTATTTAAATATTAAATTTTGAAATTATTGGCGAATTGGCACTGTATGTCATATAATAACGTAAGCCTCTTTAAATAAGAGAATGAAAAGCAGATCTTAATAAAGAAAACAAAAAAATGAACAGGAAACATGACAGTAACATTTTAGACCTCTGACTGGAAAAGACCAGCATTTCCAAAAACAGCTTATCCACATCAAAACATGTTAATTATAGTAGAATTAATTGTAAGGTAGGCAAAAGGTAAAAGGGTTTAGATGTTTATACCACCAGAAAATCCAATACAGAATTAGTCATTTCCTATGGTGTCAGCTGGGGAGGGGTCATCTGATTCATTTCCAGTTCTGTGAACCCTGGCAGACAGTACAGTCCAACACAGCCAAGAGCACATAACCTTGAACAAGATGGAGAAATGATTTTCATGTGAGAAGTGCTGCAGTCTTAAGGAGGATGAATCTAATTATAAACAAATGAAATGATAACAACAAAAGAAAGTCAGTTTTGAAGTGAACTGAAACTCTGTTTTACAATGAACCAGTAAGACTTCATTTAGAATGGACTAATTGATTTGCTACAGTAGCAGTACCACCCTGCAGACTGATTGATGGTCAGAGGTCAGAGGCCAAATCAGGCTGGGACTGGTCAGTTGCTCCAGCAAGTGGGATTGGTGGACCAGAAGGTGGCACTCTTTTGTCTGGACCTGAATTTCCAGAACAGCTCTTTGTACTGTGAGTAGGGGCACTTTACTGTAGGATGTGCCAACCTTTGTATGAGATGAGAACACTTTGTTTCCTGGCTCTGTAGCACTGTAGAAGAGTGTCATGAAATAAATTCTCCTTTTCAGTTTTGTTGCTTTTTTATGAAAAAATATTTTATGGACTACAGCTTCAATTATCTGTTTGTCTCAGTCTCTCTCCTTCTACCTTTCTTTATTTTCTTTTCGGCAGTGGCTTACAGATTGTTAGCAGGTGTTCAAGAAGACTGTCATCCAGTACACGTGTCGACAGATTTTAAAGCTGGGACAGTGATTTTACAATTAAATCTTGTTAATGATATTGCTTTATGCTTGTACAGATGTACAACACTTTAATATAATATCCTTTTAAAATAAAAACAAAACTCTACAGTTCACCTAGACCTCGATTATCAAAAAAGATGAACAAGTTGCTGTGAGCATGTTACAATACCATTAAATCAGGAATTTAATCAGAACAGATACAGAACCCCACCACATTTACCAAAAAAATACTGGTAAAGGGCTCTTCTGGTTTTTCACAAATGTATGCAAGACAATAAAACAAGACAAATGATAATGAACTAGAGAATTTGTAACTTTTTCCTGGTAGAGTAATAGAAAACCATACCAGGAAATAATAAATTATTATTATAAAAAATAGTTACTTAAGGTGATAGCACACATGTGTGTAATAATACCAGAGAGGACCCTGCTGACACTTAACTTTGAATGATAAAGAGGTCTTTTCTGTCTACATTAATAAATTTTGCTCTTGGGACCTAAAGAAGAACAAGCAGGACTGTCCAATAACATGTGCTTATACTTTTTATCAAGGACCTCAAAGTTTGCATTGTCTGATGTGAAGTCAAATCAGTACCAGTTTTAACTTTGATCATCACAAATGCAAACATAATGACATATTCTGATTATAAAATTATCTGTATAAAATTTCAGGAAGAACATTGTGAGATCTGATCTCTTTTCTGCTGGAAAAAGTCCAAGAGAGATCAAAGAACATTTCAAAGAATATTTAAGGCTTGAATTGATTTTTCTGAATGGATTTGCATAGCAGTTACATGTCGGACACTGTGTAGGAAATAGTAAAACATTTGATAAAAACCTGATTGTTCCTGTAATCGATATTAAATATGCTATATTAAAGCTGGATTTGAGCTCTGGTATTGCGCTGAAATAAATGTGCATTCAATTCACATTTAATGAACTTGCAGTTTCAGTAAACTATTACAGATTGCAAGCAGCTGCAAAGAAAACACAGAAATCACAATTTCTGCAAACCTATGAAGCACTTTGCAGTTCTTGGTTTTATCATTAGCCTGGTATTTACACGATTGTGATTAAATAGACAGATGTAGAAGATCTGCCCTTTTTAACAGTGAACCAGAGAAAACTACAATGCAATCACCCAACCTGTTTATGTTTCAAGGCAAAATAAATAAAGAAAATTAACTTCAGTCCACTCTGCCTTTCAACACACTGATCACCTCCTATTTCATAACACAAGCACCACTATATCTGTTATTTGCTGGGTGGCCTGTAATGAGCTGCTGTAGCAATGTGTATGTTGCAGCATTAAACGTCAGTAAATCTAAACTTTTTAAATATATATCTATCCACTCATATAATTTATCTGCCTCTGTTCTCTTAATACAAATAAACTACCTTTTAAACAAAAATAAGCTTCAGCATTCAGGGACCTTGCTTAATGGTATCAGAGAACGTAAATACTCCTTAGCACACAGAGAGAAAGCAAAGCTGTATTTTTGGACCTGTACACAGGATGCACGGGACTCATTTTATTATTGCCAATGATCTACGTAATAATAATACAGCAATAGCCCACACAGGAATTGCCCTTCATAGTGAACACGAACTGTTTCCTAGAATTTAATGATGATAATGTTGATTACAATATTATGTTTCCAGCTGACTGAGAATTACAGGCGAGAACTTGAAGAAGTCAAATAATGGGTAAAACTCACAGTGAAATCAAAAGTTGGAACATTCTGAAAAACTGTCTCTGCTCAGAGGTTAGGTTTGTCACAGATGTGCATGATCTATTGGAGTTTCCGCATTTTAATGTTCTTCATAACACATGGTGGAACAAAGGAGCAATGTGTGTGATTTGTAAAAGTATTAAACACTCACTGTCAAACTTCACTGTCAAAAATCCAGCCAGTTTCATAGGGCCAAGTGCATAATTATCAACACAGAACCTGAACAACGCACTAAGATATTTTTTAGATAATTGAAATGTGCTTTTTTTAGCATCTCTGTGGCAAGCAATGCAATCAACGGACCTTCAGTTTGATAAAATAATAATAATTCCTTACATTTATATAGTGCTTTCCAGGTAAGGGGGACTCCCCTCCACCACCACCAATGTGCAGCCCCAACCTGTGATGGCAGCCAAAGTACCCCAGTACGTTCACCACACACCAGCTCTCAATGGGGAGGAGAACAGAGTGATGAAACCAATTGATAGATGGAAGACGCATTGAATTTTCACAAACTATGTCCTTAAAGTAAATTATTTAAATGATTAAAAAAAGATTATTAATAACTGGGATCCATACACAAACAATTCAGCCACTTCGTTTTGCACTCATTCTAATTAGTTTCTCCACATGGAGGTACTTGGGCAATTTTATTCAGTTATACTGTAGCAGATGAGAAGTAACCCTAAGGTCCAATTTGTATGGACGTGTTTTAGACTGAACAGCTATTTATTGCACTGCTATTCAATCAGGGATTTTGTAACAGGCAACTTTTAATTTATGTGTCTAATTATCAATTGAATTTTCTATTGAAATTACAGACTTGATTTTTAAAGCGCTGCAAAGAATACACTAAAGGCATACTACTCCCATGTACTACTGTCATCTAGTCCCATGTATGTACGAGTCACCCTTTGAAAAGATACAATTAGTAAAGGTCAGTCCAGTTATACAGTATCTTGATTCTTTTCCAGACCTCTGGCTACACTGAGAGAAAGGAGGTTTTTTTCACCATGTCTTACAGAATAATTCTGACTCAGCATTTTGGGTCTTAAATGTTGCTTTTTCATCCTAAGAACAGCATATGATGTCCGTAAAGTAAATTAAGTTAGCAAAATTAAAATATTTGCATATTGAAGTAATTGTTGCAGAGTCATTTCTGTAATGTTTTTTTTCTTAAAAGATTGCAACCATATGTTGCATTTATAATTGAAAAAAAATTAGATGGCAAAGGAGACCAGTATGATAGAACTGTGCCCTTTCTAGAGAAAATAAATGATGAATTACATTTACAATCATAATTGCTATAAGTGCTTTATGATTGCTTTTTGACGAATTCATCCCCTGGCAATTTAGTTCATTTTACTTGTGCGTGGTAAATTGCTTACCAAATCTCAAATCCTTTTTTTTAACGATTTAAACTTTGTTGAAGCTTTGATGTTTCCCATAATCTGTTTTCACAAAGCCTGGTTATAAAAGATAAAATTATCTTATTAGAAAATTATTAGATTTAATAGCATACATATAAATGATGAAATACAGATTGTAAAAGATGACGTTTAAAATTGGCAGTACAGATGCTAAGCCTTAAGTCAATGGGTTATTTTTTACTAAATATATTTTAACCATGAAACTGAAAATGCATTTTAACAATGATATCCATTGTTACTTTATTTGACATATTTGAAGAAAATTTCAATAAATTTGAATCATTTGTCTTTTCAAGAAGCACGATGTTCTCACAAAGAAACTACGTACTGTATGCTTTTAAAAAAAAACCTCCTAATGATAATATGATTGGTCTCAGTACAATTCAAAGCAGGTACCTCTTTTGTCCTAAGATTAAGATTTTACATGCACAGCCATCATAGCCTAGAGAAAAGACACATTGTCTTTGCAATCTGGAACCTACTAATGTACATGCTAAGGTTTTAAATCTGTCTTCAAACTGAAATGACTCATGTGCAGTAAAAACACTGAACCATGTTCAAATATCATACTTCATAAATAAATCACATAAAAAAGATATGATGCACGTTAATTATTTGTAAAGTCCAGATTGTTAAACAAAGTATTGCTTTGTGTAACATTTTTATTTACTGCTGTTGGGCCATATTGCATATAATCAATAAATACTTCAACATATTCTCTCTTATAAATTGGAGTCAGAAAATACTCTTTTAACCAACAAGGATCAAATTTCAATGGACTATTTTACTGTGCAGCATGAGAATGAAACTTCTTCGTATCTTTTTGGATATTGTTGCTGCTTAAAGAAGCTTCAACATGATGCCAATGGGGACATATCTACTAGTGCTGTGATCTGGATCCATGTTCAGTGCATACTTTAACATTGCAGAGCGACACCAATCACAAAAAAGAAATACCTGTACTACTATTCCTGAACTAAGGATACAACAGTACTGATTTAGGGTGCATTATATAATTCTGAAGTTAGCTGTATAGTACTAAATAAATATATAGTGCTAATATTTTCTAGATTAAAAACAACATGCTCTGGCTTCCTCCCACAGTCCAAAAACATACTGGTAGGTTAATTTGCTTCTGGGGAAAATGGCCCTGGTGTAAGTGTGTGATTGTGTCCTGTCCAGGGTGTACTATCCCATGTACCCATTGCTTGGATCGCTAGTTCTTAGAGCACAAATTATTTTCTTCTGAACAAAATAAAAATGGATTATGATTTTCATAAGGAAGAAACAAAACATATGAAACATAGTATTATTTTCATTATTATTTTTTAACATGCAAATTGGCCTGTAGTGATAACATGGTATTTCCATTAACCCACTGACCAAAGGCTGTATTAATTTCTCTGTTGCACACATGCTCTTAATCCTCAAAAGAAAAATTGTTTGCATGAGTATTATACTCTTATTTATTGTGGAACAGTCTAACATCAATTTAATTCTACCCATGAGTTAAGTGTTATTCAAAGAACCCTTCTCTCTCTAAGCACAGCTACAATTACAGGCAATGCATTTTCAAAGATATGCTTTACTGGCTTTTATTGACCTCGTCTTTTCAGCCAGCACCATTCCCATGTTGCAGTACTGGACAGTGTTAAATGATTTGTTTGCTGAACAGGAGAAAGTGTGGTAGTGCATAACATATGGTGAGGTGACTGTGAAAATGTAAGACACCTCAAGAAATGAGATTTGAGGTGAAGGGAATATGATGTCCAGTTCATGTAAGAAAAAAAAGACTTTTTGAGAATTTTAACTTGTTGGTTGTGACAAGAATTTGCCATCAGTTTGCTGAGGCAGAAATGTATGTTAATTCTCTCACAAGTGCATTAAGCTCAATATACTGTAGATAATTATTAAGTCTGTTCTGGCCTGGACTTCGTAAAGTATTCATTGCATGTTTTTGCTGGTATGAGATTCCCTGTCACCTAGTTACCGTTTGTGATGTACGAATTTTCTTGTAAGATGCACACTAAGCTTTGAGTTAGTCTTTTTAATAAATGGAGAAAACTGTCAGTGCTACCATATCCATAATTTTTCAATATTCACTGTCAAACAGTGTTGGGTTGAGCCAGAGACTCACTTTGAACTTAATGGGCTGCCTACTGTATATGATAATATTCAGTACTATCAGAGACGGTCACCTTGAACCCAGAGAGACATCTCCAGTTTCACTTATATACTGGAGCAATAGTAGGAAAGGATAAAAGATCAAAGTACTATAGGAATAAATTGTAGTGTGGAGCCGCGACAGTCTGCGTTTGCTGCAGGTGAAGAGGTGACTTTTAATTCCACGCCAAAGAGCAGAAAGAAAAAAACAACGTTTGGGCTGTTGAGTCTTCTTCAGGTGTGCTGACATCCTCCCTTTCCCTAATCCAGCAACCTGCAACGCCAGGCTCCAAGACCTTAACCTTTTGCAAAATCACTTGGAAAATAAAGGATGCGCGCAAAAGGACAGAAACACAAATCTTATGAATGCATCTTGTATATTCTAGGCCCCCAGCAGCCAAACAAGCAAGGTAGATCAAACGGCCTCCTTTCCTGTGTTCTCGTGTGTGTGGAGTAGTGCTGGGCGATAATTTGATAACGATAATTATCGCGATATAATTTTCCTCTATGTAATTTTAACAAAAGTTCGATAAATGTTCGATATATATGTTTATGCTATGCGCATGATATGTTGTTTACCCACAAGGTGGTGGCTGTCAGGATTGTAGAGTGGAGAAATGAGCGACACTGAAGCAAATGTAGTGCTGCCAACGACCAGCTCGAAGGACGATGACGTCGTCGACAGAAAAGGTCATTCAACTTCGGTCATTTGGAGATATTTTGGCTTTTTACGATCAGACATAAAACAGAGCACTTTAAACTTTGCAGTATGTCTGAGCCATCTTCTATGTGTGTTTTATCACACTGCAGTATTTAATTTTTCTATTAAGATATTTATTTTGTAAATTTTACTCATGCATATTTTGACATAAAAAAGACTTGAATACTCTCTACCTCAGATTTGTTTAATGTTTCTGCATTTTGGCAAGTGTTTGTTGTGTTCTTAAAATAAAGAGTTGTTTAATTTACCAATTAACTGTCTGGTTTCTTCAACTTTCACTCAGGAGAAAAAATCTGCCTTTAAACTTGAAAGAAATAATGATTTGACATTTATCGTGATAATTATCGATATCGACTGATATAAATCGTGATAATGTTATTGGCTATATCGCCCAGCCCTAGTGTGGAGCCTTCCTGATCAATTGATCCACGCCACACATTCCCATAGCCTGAATTGAATAGAAACCCTTATGAAAATAAGACAATGCTGGATATACATCCAAAAAAAAAACAAGAAAGGTGTTTTTATTAAAGATTTCAGGTTGATCATGCTTGTGCTACATGAAAAGGTGAATACTCTATTGGCACTAAGAAATGAATTATTATTAACATGACTCATGAGTTGCTCACTTTCACTCAGAAATCTCCTGGTCATACTGACCTTTTTAATCATTTCCCCATTGACTTTCTCTCAATTGCTGTGCTGACTTCCCAGCTGTAAAGTTGCTGCAGATAATGAACAGCAATTTTAATTAGAGTACTTCATAAATATGCATTTTGTCACACTTTTGTTGTCAAAGAAATGAATTTATCCTGGATTTATTCTCCCTTACTTGACTGGGGCTTGTTGTGTGCCGAGTTTGCACATTCTCCTTCTGTCCTTTTTAATTTGTGTCTGTAAATCATACAGACAAGTTGTCTGTATGTGTTCCCTGCAATGGACTCCAGACTGTAGTTTCTTCTTACAACTTGTGCTAGCTGGACTGGTTTTGGGTTGTCACGATGCTTATCAGGAAACAGTGACTTTCTGATAGTGGATGGATACATAAATTGTAACATAATTTATGTTTTCTTATCTTTTAATATACAGTATAGACTGTTGGTAAAAGAATATCTTTTAAAAAATCTGTTTCTTCCATTTCAAAGATGTTTACTAAATATAAATCCAGTAAATAACATTATAAAGAGCTACAGTGTGGAGATATTAGGCTAAAAAGAAAAAAAGTATTCACCACAACCTTTGTTATGTTTTACAGTATTTGTATTTGAATTACAGGATCTATAATAAAATGAGTTGTTTAAAAATGTTTTCTGTCTTTT
The DNA here is from genome assembly GCF_059453375.1 of Lepisosteus platostomus. Classification (NCBI taxonomy): domain Eukaryota; kingdom Metazoa; phylum Chordata; class Actinopteri; order Semionotiformes; family Lepisosteidae; genus Lepisosteus; species Lepisosteus platostomus. The sequence continues at coordinate 11,146,690 of NC_142622.1, forward strand.
ATAAGCATTTCCTTAGTAACAAAAAGGCTCTTACATGTTCCATGAGACATCAAATTGAACTTCACATTTCATCTCTTGTTTGAAGAAATGTAGCCCCTCTCAAATTCAGATGACTTTTCTAGTGTTTCTGAAAGCCACAAATTCCCTGTTCTGCTTCATGCAATATCTTCTCAGGATTACTCAAAAGAACATTTTTGAGGACAGACCAATGTGGTTAAGTGCGTATTCACAAGAAAATACAGTATGTGGTTTTATGCCATAGGATGTACTGTAATGCATGTGCTGGCTGTTGAAACTAATGCTCTGTAGAACTGATTGTTTTAGAAGGAAACAGTTGCTTGAGAACCATTTAAAACCCATAGTTTCTAGACATTTTAAAGTAAGAAACAGATAACTCTATTGTCCTATTTTAGACATGTAGAGAACAGTTAGGGCCTTTTTCAGAAATGGAGCACAATACACCAATCAAATAATTGAGTAAATTGACGTGTTAATATAAATCTGTTTTATATTAATATAATTTGTTTGAAATTTATAAAATGGTTACTATCATCAATTATCTTACTTCTGTTCTGATATTACGGCCTACTTGCCCATCCCAGATTCCAAAATGGCTGAGTAATGTCACAGCTGGATACAGCCACGCGGCTGGTGATTATTCAGAACCCAAGTGCAAGAGACCGGAGAGTGGTGGAACACCCGAAGAGACCCGACTGATGGGGATGAGAGAGAGAGTGAAGAGTGAAAGAAGGAATAATTGATTACTGGCCAGCAGAGCTTGATCAGCCCAGGCCTGTTAGTAATGGAAATGAAATGAGGAGATACGTCCATCCTAGGAGAATCCACCTAACTGCATCTGTGGAGAAAAGAGGCTGCTAAACACAGCCTGTTGGTCAGAAAAAGGAAGCCTCGGGTACGGAAAAAAAAACAAATGGCGAGCCCCCTGAAAAGGGACCCGAACAGGTTTTGAAAGGCAGCCCTCAGGGGTGTCAGAGGTGCAGGTCAGCAAGCTGGAGGGTCAACACATGGAACAAAGGAAACAAAACGGTGAAAAAAAAAGTGACCCAGACAGCCCAAAAACAAAAAGTAAAAGAGAAGAAGGTACCCCAAAGGCCAGGAGAAAAGGCTGCCCGAAAGAGAAGCCAAAAAGGTGGCAGGAAAAATGGCCGCCGGAGAAAAAGCCAAAGAGCAAGGGCAGGACTCTCTAGAAACTGTGATGGGGCTGCTAGGCTGAGGGAAGTATGAGTGCACGGGCCCTGGACAAGGGAAGCTGCCTTCTGGAAATGGACTGGAACCACAGGAGAGAAGGCCAGCAGGAAGAGTCCAGGGTTCCTGGACAGAAGCCAAAAGCTGGCAAGCAAACTGGAATGCAGAGTGCAGACAACAAGGTGAGACTGCTGTTTCAGGCATCACAGAGAGCAGGCTACAAGCTGGGGCTGCCCCACACAGTCCTCCGGTCAAAAAAGGGAGCCTCGGGTCCAGAGAAACCGAATGGCGAACCTGTTAAAAAGGGAACCAGACGGGTAGAAGACCAGCTGAGGCTGCTGTGTTGGTGATGCGGAGCACAGACAAAGAGCTGAGGGTGGTGCACCAGGCAAACACTGAGAGAGCTGAGAGCTGCTGAACCTGCTGTGCAGAGCGAGGGCTGCCTTGAAGCCGCTGAACCTGCTGTGCAGAGCGAGGGCTGGCCTGAAGCCGAAATCGCTGCCGAACACAGCCTGCCGGTCGTAAACAGGAGCCTCGGGTTCGGGAGAAACCGAATAGTGAACCTCCTGAGAAAGGGGACCAAACGGGTTTGCAGGGCAGGCTAAGGCCTGACAACTGCTGTGCAGAGCAAAGTGCAGGCTTGAGGTTGAAAAATGCCACACAGACCATGGGTCAGAAAAAAAAGGGGGAGCCCCGGGTAGGGGAGAAACTGAATAGTGAGCCTCCTGAAAAAGAGGACCAAATGAGTTTGCAGGGTAGGCTTTACATCTGCAACATGTGAAGGCTGCAACATCTGCGCAGAATAAGCGCTGTCTTGCTCAGCAAAGATATGTTGAGAGGGAAAGCAGTAGTGCCAGTGAGGAAATGAATGAATGACGAAGCTCTGTCAAAGAGGAGACTAGGCTTTAAACTGAAAACTGGGAATTGAATAATAAAGAAGGAAATTGCTAATTAACATGGATTACATAAAGGGGATCCGGTCAGAGTAGCAAACCCTGGAAAACCGTGAACCCCGGTGAGAATGTGAAGGTTTCCCAGGCCAACAGCTAGTTGAAGGACACTGTAGGATGGCTGTCACACAGGTTTAGTATGAATTATGCTTTTTAAACTGGTATCTCGGGCACCATTACGCCATTTTACTGGCCGTCTCTAGGACTCATTCAGCTGACTTTTTATAAGAATGAAATCAGACACTCCACCTCAGTTGACATATTGTGTGTGAACTGAACTTCATTGTTATGTAAGCCACATGTATATGGCTTCACATAACACAAAACCTATTTTCTATTGTTATCCACCAATTCTGAATTATTTCTGATTCAGATGGGACACACTCTCTCAGTATCTTTATGTTTCAAATTTGAAGGCAGAAAGGCCTATTTAACCATTGCCAGCTCATCTGATAATTTCTAGATAACAGCATGGTTTCAGATTTGTTGTTAAACCAAAAGTAGTCTTTAAAGAACCAGCTTTTTACACAAAGCATACATAATTTGCTTAGGTGCAAGATCCAAGACTCAAATTGTTTATTATCCTAATTCAATCAATAATTAATGATTTAAAATACATAAAAAGCCAACTCTCTTCCCTCACAATAACCTGAGTTTATAGTGTTATATACTGTGTAAGTCATTAAAAACAAATCCAGATGTTTCAAGACATGTTTATTAAAGCCCTTAACATTTAAATGTAGCTCTTTACATTTTTCATGTAGTTTGCTGTGTCTGTGTGTCACTTGTACTTCGTTAATCGAAAGGAAGCTAAACAATTAAACAAGTGAGCCATAAATTTCATCACAATTATTATAGGTATTTCTTTTTTCATGATTCTCTAAAATGTATCAACAATGCATGTTTACATACTCCATAACCTGTTGCTTGGACAAATAAATGGTTGTGGTATGGATTTATTTTTAAACCTTAAGCACCCTTATATACAGTTTATTAAAACTTACACAGTAACCTACAAAAGCAAATACTAGCTTAAAATGGTATGAATGAGCAGTACAGGTTAAACCTATGCTAAAAAGAAAAAAAATATTTTCATTTAAATGTTTTCTCATGACAACTACAAAGAAACATTATAAAAAACAGTGACAGAGTTTTCAAATTAGTAACAATTTAGTAACTGCAATGTCCTTGAAGTAGTGGATTTTTTGAGGAATGGAGGGATTCTTGGAGGAATGTTTAACATGAGCAGAGAATATTTGTACATGCCTTGTAATTTTAAAATGGCTTGCCAAATTCACAATAAGGCCTCTCTTTAAAAGCTCAGAGAAATCAGTGAAGACTATAGTCAAGGCCCACACTTTTATGGAAGGAAAGGTGTTATGGAAGCTGAGGTTGACTTGCAACTTACAGACTGCGTTTGATGATCTTTCTTAATACTTCAGAGTGCTTCTGCTGTGCTTTTTTTACAATAAATTTAGCTCAAAGCTGAATGCAATAAAACCCTTTTCATCAAAAGAAACCTATAACTTCTAACAACATTTCACACGAAATTTAAGAACAATATCGTTTTGTTACAATTTTGAGCAGACATGACATACTGTAGATAAATCCTTTAAGATGATTAACAGCTTACAGGGTGTTTTCTGTGGAAGTGTGTGTGTGTGGCCGCCACCGGAAACAATACAACCTATATATCAGCAATGTATGTTTTGAACCATGTTGTTGAAACTGAGCTTATGCCCAATGGCCTTCATAGAGTCTGGGTAAGCATTAGTCTGTTCACTGGGCTCTAAGCCTTATACGCCACATGTTGTGCCAGCTCAACCTGTAAATGTTCAATGCTCAGGTTTGGCGACATGGTCATCCACAGCATACTGTAGCTGTGACATCCTCAGTTCACAAGAAAGCCATTGTTATATGAGCAGCATGAGCACAGGAAATGACCTACTCGGATGTTGTCACGTCAGGATGAACCCATTGGCAGGGCAGCAAGTGAAATCCTGGGACTTGATCAAAATAGTATGTACAGTACAGTGATTTACCGATGTGGATTGTAATGTGAGTTCAGTAGTGAGTAGACCCTCCAGTTCGGACTATCATCCTTGGATGTCCTAATCAACCGGTCTTTCATACACAAAAAATGGTATAAATTAGTATACAAAAGTTTAACAAAAGAGAGAACAGACAGACAACTAACAAACAGCACAGGCAAAAGGAAGCAGAAAGAGTAATTGATTTCTAAGCCTTTTTTTACGCATGTATAACATTTAGTTTCAAATTGAGAAGACGTGCTTCAGATAGACTAGTACTTTACTGCTAACATTTCTTTCAATTTTGTCTTTGACTGCCTCTTAACTACTCTAATCCCAGCTTGGACACCCCATGAACAGCTCACATAAAGGCTTTTCTTCTCTCTCTCTAAACGAAATATCTTCACCATTCGAACTTTAAACACATCACTCCGCAAAGGGATCAGGGAAAAGTATGAAGTGATACAGTGAAAGTGCAGACTAAAGAGTGTACTTCAAAAAGTGAGAAATCAATACATTTTTATTACAGCAGAATGCAAAAGGGCAGCACCACTAGCTAATATTAAATCAGCCTCAGTGGTTACTCCAGCTTTCTTCTGCAATTAAAAACAGTAGCTTTGAGAATTTCAGAAGAACCACTCCAGGAATCATGGCCACTCTTCTTGGAAACGTCATGGAAGCATCCAGATTCTCTAGTTTTTCTCCGAAGATCCCTTTAACTTTGAGTTTCACGCGGGAGATGACAAATGAAAGGATGTGCTATACACTGAATTGGCACAGGCATGACAGACAGTTGCATCTGTTTGGAACAGGAACTGTGCAGACGTGCATGGATATTGTGATTTTCATGTTTAGATTAGGCAGTAACATTGGACAATAACAACACAGAAGCTATGGCAACCGCTTGCTTGTATATTTCATGTTTCTACAGCATTATCTCTCCTGAGAGAATCGGTGTTTGATGACAGGCATATTGGCTGTGGGAAACTGAAAACAAGCAATGGTTTGCAAAGTAAGCTAATTCGTAAAAAGCACAAAATGTTGATGTTTTGAACTTTTCATCGTTTTTTTTAAAGAGAGCAAAATTTTGTAGATAGAAAATTAATTAAAAAAGATAAAAAAACAATGGAAGTATTTCTGTCTAGAAATTACTATATTACTTTATATTTTAAAATTACTGTAGGTAATATATAAAAAAAAAACTAATGTAAAATTTTAAAAGAGTTATTGTGATTTCTAAAGCTTCTGTACTTGCCCCAGAATGTTGCAAGAGGGACTTTTCAGCCAGCACCTCTGGGTGTGCAAAATGTTTTTAAAACACATTGTAAACCATGCTTTTGCAGACAAAAATTGTCACTTTTCTTACTTATTCAGTTTAAATTGTGTATTTTTTAGCATGTTTTGTGAGTTAAACAATTGTTGCTGCTGTAGCTTTGATACTGTCAACAGAAACCTTTAGGTATCTGCTGTGTTTTAAATATTTTTTTCATACCAGAAAGATGAAATTGTTGCAATCAGGACTGGCCCTAGCTTTTTGGGACCCTGGAAAAGACCGTGGACAGAGGGGCGCCCCTGGATCACAATTTGGCATACACTACTATTATCAGTTCCTAACACAATCTTATTTTACTAGTTAGAACAATAAAATAAATACAATTATAAAACTAATCGTTTATTAACCATCTTTGAAGAACACGATACATTTATAAATAAGTACACCAGGCACGCATTTTAATAAGATGACGTATTATAACATTGAAAGTAATAAAAAGGAGCTTTGATAACAATAAATAAAGTAAAAAAGGATCTCTATTACTTCCAAATTTGAGCAAATCATAACTTGCAAATTACTGCATTGAAACCTTTGCAGGATGAAAACAAGTGCACTTAATAACGAGGGCGAGATCGGTAAGGCTGGGCAGATGGCAAAGTTTAGAAACGTATTAAAAACGTTCTATAAATCAATTTGCCTACATTTTCGACCTCAGGTGTGTTTTAATCAATTTAAGCTCTAAAAAGCTCCTATCTGCTCCCGCCACTGTCGTTGGGAGAGAGATTACAATTTGAAAGGCTACAGGTTGAGTTCATAATACCTGCATTTAATGAAACAGAATAAACCGCAAGGAAAACGTTAACTTCTAGTAAGAACACCTTGAACATGTGAAAATGCGTACCGTTTACTATTTGCGTGGATCTGACGAACTCAAAATCAAATACAAATTATTATTACATTACGCACATTGTGCATTATTAGTAGTATTACAATGAGTTTACTTGACGTACCTCTGTTTGAGATCGCTTATCCCGCTCTTCTTTTCTGCGCTTCAGAAACATTACGTACTCGATCATGATTGGCCTTTTTTTTATTGGGCTTCCGTTAGGATAATTCACGGTGGCAACAGGAAGAGCCCTTAAACGGTATTTTTCGCTCACATTTGAACGTGAAAAATAATTTGCGTGGCACATTGAGAGGCCCTTTAACAAAACTGAGTTTGTTCCGTGTAACTTTTGCAATTTTGAAAAAATAAACTCACTGTTCTGTGGTAATTTGATATGTATTTATATGATTCTCTGGCTGACAATAAGAATTGAATAACTTGCCCTGTGCGCTACAGTATTTCTGTTACATAAGAATAATAAATTCAAATGTCCTTCTGACTCCTTGGTCGTGCGCATCATTTCAGTTATGAAGCCTTCTAGAATTTCACTTTACCTGATACAGAAATAAAACTAGGTGGAATATTTGTTCCCTGCTCTACTAAGCATGCAGGACAACGTCTCTTGCTGGTTTCTGTACTTTTGAAAAGCTTCATTAGTCACCAGCATTATCAGTGTTCAGTCTAACTATTGGCTAAGAAAAATCTGCCTTGAAAAAGACAAAATAATTTAAGAGTTTACTGATACAGCATACGGGAAAGCATCCCATTAGTAATACCTATGTCTTTTTTATGTTCTACAACATTCCTCATTCCGGCTGTGGAACCTTGGGCTGCCTAAAAACTGGGTCTGAGGTTTTTCGGTTTAAAGAGGGAGGTCTATGTCACAGGAAGCACTGGTTCGATCCATTTTGCATGCTGATCCTTACTGATAAGGCTCTGAAAACAAGCATTATGCCACAGTTTCTCTTCTTATACTCATATTTCCATTTCCCCACATTATCCAGTACAGGGTCACAGGGGAGCCAGAGCCTATCCTGGCAAGCAAAGGGCACAAGGCAGGATACACCCTGGATGTGATGCCAGTCCATCGGAGAGCACACACAGACACCAACACACATGCAGTCACACGAGGGCCGATTTCCCAGAAGCCAGTTAACCCACCAGCATGTTTTTGGACTGCGGGAGGAAGCTGGGGCACCCAGAGGAAACCCACATGATCAGAGGTAGAACATACAAACGTTCTGCAGAGAGCACCCCAGGCACTGAACCCAGGGCCCCACCAGTGCTTACCACTGTGCCACCATGCAACCCATACGATGCTTTTCTAACACTCTTATGCGGCAGAAATGGTATGAGAAACAATTCCATCTAAAATTCTTCTTAAAGAGAATAATTTTGTGATGTATTAGATGTCCTGGTAAAACTTCTAATAAAGCTATTAATTCAATACTAAATAAAAATCAATAGGTGCACAGTAGGTTAAGACATCACTGAGACTATAATGTTGTGAAACTGAATCGCACTTCAAATATTTCTTTAATACAGAAGAACAAGTAAAAAATCAATTTCAGGGTAGTACTTAAATGTTGTTTTGTGAAGAAAATAAAGGAAAAATAATGTGGAGATCATAATTCCCTGGCTTTGCTTTTGTTTCCAAAAATACTGGCTCATGATGGATTCTTGCTGGCTCTGAATAACTGGCATAAATGCCAAAGTGGACATCTAGATGACAAAAAGGGCTCCTGCTGTGATAACATGTTTTGCAATCCTGTATGTTGTTATAGGCTAGTACAGAAACAGAATACAACAAGTACCAAGAGTGAGGTGATTTTGGTTATACACAAAGGACTTATCTTGCATAACATTACTCATGTTTAAACAACACTAAACTGTTTCTTCAGCTAATGTCAAAGCTAAAAAAATGCATCCACTCTTATAGTTTCTGGTCTTGGAATCATGTTGGGTTCTCTCAAGTTAACAAATACTGAGACAAAATGTGTTTTGCCGCCTACAGTATCTAATACAGTCTGAATATATTTTAGTCTCAGTATCCCCAAAACCCTAACTACTGCAATTTCCTGGCCTTCTGCATAGTGCACTATTAAATAATTTTCTCTTAGCATCACATGGCCTCAGTATGGGATTGCCACACATGCAGTATGTGTTTTAGTGCATGTACAGGATCTCAGTGAACACTGCTTTTAAAATGCATTTTAAAACTTCAACCTTAGTACTGTATATTAACATTCAATCTTGTTTCCTGTACTGAATGTGACTACATGACTTAATGTTCACTAATGCTTTGAGAAAGGATGTTATTGTAAAATTATACTTAATTGAAATTAAATTAACTTCAAAATTAAGAATAGATAAAAAGGAGTACAGATAATGGCTGAATTCTCAAATTAGGATGATGTAATTAGCAGAGTACCACAGAGATCTGTACTAGTACTACTGCTCTTCTTAATATATATCCAGAATCTAGTGAAGCTTGCATATGATACATAAATAGGGGGCTTAGAATCACTGTAAAGGAAATTCAGAAAGTCCTAGATTCAAGATAGAGTGGACTCTTGGCAGATCACATGTAATTTAGACAAGTCCAAAGATGTTTCTGCTACATGCAAGTAACACAACTTGGATGAGATAGGAAACTCTGACCTTGAAGAAGCTATCTATAAAAAAGAATTAAGTATTTACAGTATGCTGACATTTAGATCTTCTACACAATGTGGGAAGCAATAAAAAGGCAAACAAAATATTAAGACATAATTAAAAGTACAAAATTTAAATCAAGGGATGTTATAAAAAGACCCCGAAGATGAGTCTGATCTACACTAATCAAACGTCTGAGGTTACCAGCTTCCTTGTCCTACGGCCAGGAGGTTAGTCCTCAGCCAAGCGGGTTAACAGAAAACACTCCATAATCCTTTCAGTGCACTTAATTACTGGGTGTTGATATTCCTAGTGAATTGCTTATTAGAGTGTCTGTATGTATAGATAAGCTTGATATGCTATTTATATTCTATTAATGACAAATTAATTATTAACGGTAGAGTGTTAACAAAGCATCTGTAGACACACAGGAGTGTTCATACCAGCCCTAATTTTAACCCTAACCCTAGAACAGACACTAAACATAATATCTATGAGTGCTTTAATAACCTCCCATTGAACATTTGTTTATTGATAATTAATAGAAAACATATTAAACCTCTCATTATAAAACATAACCTAATGTGCCTATGTGAAATGTCTTTCCTAGAATAATTTGAGTATCTGAGTATACATAGTTGAATATACAGACCACAGATTGCAGGCCCCTTCCAAACTGAAAACAAAACTGCAATTGTGGTGAATAACATATTTCCTCATACAAAGCATGAATGAAGACCTGTTAAATAATATGAAATGAAAACTAAAACACTTGGGTACTGAATAATTCTACTTCAACAAAGGCACATTGCATAATTCTGTGTACTTACAAAAAATAATTACAAAAGAGTGTTGAAAAAAATTCAAAATTCTTAAATTGTATCCTTGGAGCATGGGTAAACATAGTTTAACCATAGATGGGAGGGGGTTAAAATGGTTGTTCTGAACAGCATCTTAAAAATAACATCACTGTTATTCTAGTTCTAGTTCATGCTCTTAACAAAAGATGTTCACTTGATATTTTGCTTAAGCCTTACTAGTGCATCATATGCTCATATGCTGCACATGTGGCGAACCTTTTTTTACAAAGCATCATGTGAGTTTCAGCCTTTCCTATTAGCTTTGTGATTGTTTTTTTTTTTACTTTAATGGTCTGGGTGTAAATAGGATGAGGTCTTGTAATGGTGATTTCCTAAATTGATGTTACTGATATGTTCCCTAAAAGAAAGCACTGCTGGATGTTGCATTAAATCATGTTATCAAGAGGTCATAGGCTACTTACCACCCACTGAAGTAAAATAAGCCTGGGCACTATCTCCAGCAGCTTGAGGTGGGAAATGTATTTTAAGAGAAGTCACGAAGGGAGGATGGAGCAGATTTTTCTTTTTGATAGGTCAGAGGTGCTGAAATCTGTATGTAAATCTTAAATACAATCTTTGTGTAAATCTTGTGTAAAGAAATCTTTGAGTTTCTCTTGCTACTTCATGAATAACAGAATTTGCTGTTACTGTGTAGTTGTCCCAGGTGAATCCCTTATTATAATTTTAGCAGTGACTGCTGCTTTTTCAAAGCATGTCATTTTGGTATCTAAATGTTGCTAAAATGTCTCTTTATTGTGAAGAGTTTTGTAGATTTTTTTGCAGTTTGGCACTATGTTACAGTGCTGCAGTATGCGGTCTTAATGGTACAATTATGTCAAATAGCTTGAAGAACAGGTTATATTTAAAATGTATGAAGTGAGATCTTAAAATACATACATTCAGTGCCTTACAAAAGTATCCATAACCTGTCCCATTCTGTGAAAATAGAAAAGGATGCAACCACAATTTAAAAAAAAATAATTCTGATGAAAATCAGAATAGTCAATCTGAAGACTTCTAAGGGTACCAAAAGTTACAAAAAATATCAGCAAAAACTAAAATGGAAAAAAAATGAAATATCAGTATTTACGGTCACAGGTCTTTTTGGGTAAGTCCATACCAATTTTGCATACTGGCTTGGTGCAATAAAGCTGTTCTTAAGTCTATTGGTTCATGCTTAAATGGTGCAGTACCACTGGCCAGAGCACAGGGAAAGAACAGATTGTGGATGGTCGGGATCCTGAATGATGGATTGGGCTTTATTGCAACAGTGGATGGTGTGAACCTCATCGACTGATGGTGAGATACATCCCATTATCCTCTGTGTCGTTGCCACAATCCTTTGTAGAGTACCTTTGTAATGTGTGGTAGTAATGCTGTACGATACAGTGGTGCCACTAGCGAGGACATTTTCTTCGGTGTTATGATAAAAGTTCATAAGTAGTTGCTTCCCCAAACTGCACTTCTTTAGGCATTGCAGAAAGTTGAGGCGCTGTCGTGTCTTTTTCAAACTGATCTTCTGTGTAGTGGGGCTGTTGGCACATAAAACGATTTTATTGGCCACTCTTAGTTAAGCAGAACAAAAAATGAAAAGTTCTGCGCAATAATGTACTGTATTTATCATTTAGTATCCTTGGTAACACTGCTTTTTTGCAAAGGTAAAACGTTATTTTAATAGATTACAACATACTGTAGTAATTGACTTTTTATAGATCTAAGTTGCAGTTAAGAGGCCTTAATTATTTCAGTCTTTCACAAATTGTAAATGAAAAGAATGATATGCACCTCTACAATAACCATGTTATGGTTCCTGAAAAGTACCATAAACCTTTTTTTTTCCACAGAAAAAGACATTTTATATCAAGTGATAAAGGCAAATAATCATTTCCAGGATTCATTCATGGCCCGAGGAAACGTCTGTTTTGACTGTCTCTCTTAGGGGTCGAGTTTTTTAAATATAGGAATATGGGAGGCAAGAACTTGAAACCTACTGGATGAAAGCCCTTGATTCAGAGTTGTTCATACATCTGTTGCTGTCATGGGTCTACCCCCTACCTCTGCCTTATTATTAATGATAGAAATTATACTGCTGGAGTGTGGCCATGGTGGTACAGGCAACACAATATACAGTATACAGTACTGTAGGTCTTTATAGGGCGATGCAGGTGTTCAGTAATTTCTCCTTTGTAGAGTCAGCTTCCCTCCAGCTCTGAGCAGGCCTTATTAAGGTTTATGTCCCTCATTAAGGTCTCCTTTTCATATATTGTTAATGACCCCAACTGGGTATTTATGGATGATAATAATATATTAGTGATTTTAGTAACTTAGAAGTAATTAATGTGTGTTCTTGTCCTATAAAAACACATACACTGACTTGCAGAATGAATGGGTACAACTAGGGGAGTCATACTGAATACAACTAAAAATAAGACAAATCAGTTGAAGCTACAGAATGTTGGCGTTCTCTCATGCAACCTTACAAGTTCATCATTATCACTTGTTGTATGTTAAGTCCTTGTTACGTTAGGTGGTCTTGACTCCCGTGAAGTGCGTTGGAAAAGACCCTATGCAGGACGGTATAATCCTGAAGTGACTGGAGAAGGACAACAGGGAAGACACGGTGAGGAATGGATGGGATGACGGACAGGAGGGGCGGTGAAGACTGTGATCTGGTGCGTGGGGGGAGCGCAGGCGAACAAGTCCGAAAGGAAGCCCAATGGGGAAAATCAGGGCTCAGTCCAAGGTCCAGGTGCCAGGAGATCCATCAGAGATGAAGACAGGAACACGGAGGGTTAAAACCATAACGGGACTTGGCGCTCTGGGCCCCGGACTCAGAAGGTCAGGACGTCTGGGGAAAAGGCCTTGCCCTCGGACTGCCCCTGAGCCCGCAGGATAGGTGGGCCTTCAGACGTCCGTCTCCCAAAGCTGAGCCCAGAACGACGGAGACGCTGGGCTTAAACAGGGAGACGGGGATAGGAAACAGGTGGGATAAATAAGGCTGGGGAACACAATGAAAAAGGTAGGAGCGCCCTCTAGAGGAGGGGTGACGATCGTGACAGTCCTTAATGCAGTCTCAAAGCATATTCAAGTTCCTTGCAGTTCTGTTTTACTCAGAACCTTTCTTTGATTTCAACAATATTAATACAGTGGTGACATGAACATGTTCACTCAAAAGGGATTTTCTACTGCTTTACATCTAGGATGACCATCATCAATGCTGTAGCCATTTTGCCTAACAGCTCGCTTTACTGCAGTTCTGGTAGCGACGTACCTACCATAGCCCATTAAACTTCTAGAGGTATGAACTCCTACACTCCAAATAGTACAAGGACCCCGCTTTATTAGTATTCATCATTAATTTAAAATAACACCTTTAATGAAACATAATCTCTAGACACTTTACAATAAAACAACAAAAGACAGGCATACATTCTTGAATGCAGTACATTAAATAAAAAGCAAACCTACTGTACAGAATGAAAATGAGTTTTAAAATCAGGTATGAAAGTATTAACTGATTTGAATGATCTGAAATGAGCTGGCAGAGCTTTTCTTTGGTGGCATAGAACGTACAGCCTCCCAGTGTTTGGAGCAGAAACATTTACACTTCTTTATTATCTCACTTTTGTGTACTTCATGTTTATTATATTTCAGTGACACAACCTAGATGTGAGTATATTTCTAATTGCTTAAAATTTAGGATTTAGTTAATAATATTCTGATTTATTATAGCACTTTTAAAGAATTATTTAACTTAATTAATTATTTAACTGAAGGCATGTCTGACAAAACAGTAGCTCTAATCTGTTGGCTCAGGACTTTCAGGCGGCAATATATCAGAAATTGAAATGATATTTTTCTCCCATCCTCTTAAAGCTGTCTTGCTAGTCAGATGCAGTAATGGTATTATAGGCCTCCTTCAACAGCTAGTATTGTGAAGTACCTATCTGAAATCTATGACTATCTTACTTTACAGCCATTAAAATATATCCTATATTAAATTAATTAAATTAAATTAAAAATGAAATTAAAAAACAGTTGTTCTGCATTCAAGTAATGTAAAAGGCTAAACTACTCCAAAGTGAAATGGCACTAGTTTAAAAATGGATTAATATCTTATTCAGATCTATTAGATCTGGAGAGATGGATTAAAGTAAAAGGGTACATTTGTAATTTATTGTTAATTTTGTCTGATACTGATTTATCACATTTTCAGAAATGTACAGGTGATTTCTTGTTCAAAATATAACTCATTATTCAAATTAACTGTCATAATAATTATGTTAAAATTCTCTTTCAAACTGAATCACTTTAAAATAGCCTCTCAAGGTTGCATGGTATTAACAATACTGTATATAAAGTTCACATTTTAAAAACCATCTGTAAGCATTTACAAAACTTTCTGTTGAACTAACATTCTTCTACATTTTGACTATGCTCTTATCCCGCATGATTACTCTGCTTCTGTGATCCCCATCTGTTTCTGTGATCTCCAGGTGAGTCATTACTTTATAACAAGTTTTCATCCATAGAAATTAATACTGTGCAATACTTGATATATTAAAGACAAGGCACATTTCCTTTTTTCACTGCTTTGACTAATATGTTTAATGAGTTTTGTGACTCATTTCTTTAAATTTCCTTATTCACTACCAGACTGTCAGGGAAGTGTAACCCTAGAAGCTAGATGTTTGTTTTAATAGTCAAGGGTACCAGAGATGGTCAATTCATGAATATTTGGGTGGATCTCTCTATATTCACACATTTAATGGAATAAATGATGAGTAATTCAAGAAGAAATACAGTACAATTTCTCATTCCGGTAGTTTACCATAATTACATCTAGCTAAAATCATAAAAAAAGACATATTGAATATTCAGCAGAAACAACTTCCATTCCTGTAATTTGTGAATGGCCAGAGACTGAAGAAAATTTCTGGTCTTTTCATAACCAATTCACTAAAATGGTAACAGAAGGTACATTTTCATTACAATTTAATTGAATAGATTTGACTTTGAGAATTAAATAATGTTGTAAACAGAAAACAGAACACATTTTAGTACTAGTCCACAAGTTTAATAAGGTTTAAGCTCATAAAGCATTTTATTAGTGTTCCAAAAGTTTAATAAGCTTTAAGTTTATAGACTATTTTAAAGATATACAGTATCATGTATCTCCTTTTGTTTAATACACTCCTTCAAGCACATTAACTGTATAACTTCATTGAACAGATTGGAAACTTCACCATAGTCCTCTGACAGAGACTGGAAATGATTAGCTAAGGATTTAAACTGCACAATAGCTCTTTGACCTAAGAGAAACAAAGCTTGCTCTAAATCCTAGCTGGCTTTTTGCCCAGTGTGTGGTGCCATTCATTCCCTACTCAAGAGATATTAAGCGTAGATCCTGACCTACTGCAGGGGGAACTTCTTCAAACAGGAAATGAGCTAAGCGAATCTGAGCTCCTCATAGATCTCAGGGGATGGCAAATTGGTCACTGACATCCTGTTGGCTACCTGCGTGACAATCACGGAAAGGAAAAAAGAAATGTTAAATGGAAAGGAAAAAAGAAAGTGTATACATTAAAACAAACACTCTGAGTCACTAATTTAACAGTCACAATAAAAAGGAGATGAAAACAGATATTAAACACCCCAGCTGTTATGTACTGTAGAAAGTGTTATACTATCAAGCTAGCCTTGCTGTTAGATACAAGACAGGAACTACCCGTCTGGTCTAATCCTTACTTGTAACATCATTTAGTGAGATGAAAGGATTCTCCTCGGATAACACATGAGAGACCACCAGCACAGGTTTGAAAATATGTGCTTTACAGGACTACAGGCAGGAGTCCAAATGTGTTGATGAAGACAGCATTAAATACTTACAATGTGAACATAACTGGTAGCTGCATAGGTCTTAAAAGTTTCTTTTAGTTTAGTAAAGTAAATCTCAAATACAGGCACAACCTTTTTCTAAATAATATAAAAATATGTTTTACATATTTTAACATGTTTAACCTCAGAAAAAGATCCACAGTTAACTCTCTTATGTAAAATGCAGCGCCAATCCACAGTAGTTTGAAAGTCCCTGTTTCTTATTGGAGTCCATAATGAAAGTTCAGGTGAAGGGTGAACCCCAGTTCCTGTCAATCACCATCTCTCTAGGGTATAGACACAGGCCCATAGAACATTATTTCCCAGAGTGCAACATTGCGACAACCCCCCTTCCCCAACCCCCAACACCATCGCAAATGCAGTAACACTTTGGTTCATCACAGGGGGTTCCAACAGGCTTGCTCATGGCCAGGTGTTTGTGCCTCTAGCCAAACTTACCAATAAATGCTCTTTCATCATTTCGTAATTGCATTACAGTGTTCTGCCTGTATCTACTGAGTATCTTTAAACAGATCTCTTCTGAATAGACTTGTTACTCTCTTCAGTGCAGTGTTAAAATGCTGGTTCTAAGTGTGATTTTTTAGGTGATGACACTGTGCATAGTTCAATGTACATCTAATTTTTACATTTCTTCTATAGAAAATTTTAAATTTCTTTTAGAATTTTACCACTTTTCATGGAAGAGGTATACAAAGACAATGTGAAATAGTGATTCAATTCACTGTAGACCCTTTTTAAAAAGAACAAAGGTTACAGAATAATATTTGTATTATGTTTATTCCTTCATGAGTTGAAGAATATGCTCCACATCTAGGCCAACAATCTGAAAATGGAGTCCTACCACAGCATAACTAGTAGGATAAAAACAGAAATAAATGAATGTTAGACGATTCATTTCATGTGACTAAATATCCTGATTATTTCTGTTTCTTATGTTTTATTTTAGCTATTTTCATTAAGCAATAAGAATATTGCTCTCAGTTTATTAGATTTCTATTCAAAGCAAATACCTGCAATTTGATTTAAGCCGCAAGCCCTTTGAAGTTGTTGCTTGGAGCTCTTATCCAAATCATATGATGATCAATTCTTTCAGAGTTTTGTTCCTGCCTGTCACAGTTAGTTCCTCTGAGATGCCTAATAAGGGTGAAATCAAATAGCATTAATTAAAAAATGCCAAATAACAGCATGTTCTGACCTTGACACTATTTATTATAGTGGATTATTCAGATGGTTTTAGAAGGAAACAGCTTATCCTTCTTACAAATGTTCCAAAGTAACCAAATGACATAACAGAAGGTTATCAGTTTGTTTATTTTTTAACCACCCTGACCTGAATGGATGTGGTTGATCTAGTGGAAAAACATCATCTTCTCCTAAAACCATGGAATAACCTGCTATTTTAAAGTTCAAATGTCAGTAAGCACTGCTCTTTTATACTGTGCAGATACAGCATTAGCCCTATATACACCATTAGTGAAATCCCACTGTGTGCCTTTAAATCACATTCTAAGCATTTACTGTGGGAGCCTTTCATCAGTCTTTTCATGTGTCTTTTTAAACAGCGACACGACTATTTTGTTAGATTATTTCAAGCGTAAATGAAAGGCTACAAACCAAAGGAGCCCATCTGATACTTAGTAGTTAATTGATCTGGGGAACTCATCCAGCTGTTTCATGAAATACGTTGACAACATGGCTGAGTAGATTGTTCCAATCCTTTGGGTTGTTCTTGGTTTTAAATCCATGTAGGTTCCACTTGTTCCTTCTAGTTCATGTTTCACTGTTCATTCGGGAGATGTCTGCTGGATTGACTTTGTTAGGGCCTTTGAGAACTTTCTCTACATGTATCAGGTTCCCTCAAGGAATCTTCCTTGTCTCAAGACAAGGAAGATTCAGTTCTTTAAGCCTGAAAGTGTGGGACATTCCTTTAAGACCCCAGAATTTATTTGGTTGCTCTTGTCTGGACTGATTCCAAGGTGGCAATATCATTTTTGTAATGTGGTGACCACAATTGTACACAATATTCGAAATGTGGCTTTGCTAGAGCATTGTACAATTTTAACATAACATTTCATTATTTAAATTCTATGCCTTTCACAATGTATTTTAAGATTTTGCTTGTGCTTAAATTTCTTTCTCATATTATAGATATTTAAATGATATTTCAAGCTCAGTCTTTCCCATTTGTATCAAGAGTGTATGTTTTTATCTCCTGCATGCAACAGCCTGAACTTCTCTACATGAGATGTCGCCCCCCAGGTGCTTTTCTCATCGTAAATGATATCTAACTCTTTCATTTACTGTTTCTACAATGTTTGCTGTACAGGCACTATAGCTACAGCTGTACAGTCACTAAAGAGGAAACCCCTGTCCCTTGGAGCTCCTGCGGTGGACTGGACAAATGCAGTTTCAGAGCCGGCTAGGAGGCACTCTTTCTTTGTGCAAAGAAAAAGCCTCAGCATCCACTTGTTCTAATTGATAAAGGACAATCACCCAACTGACAGGTTTTTATTTGATTAGAACTTAACTATTTGTTAGTGTGTACTTTCTGTGAGATGTTTTTTGTGAAATAACATTTATTAGAAAAAACGTTTGCAAATCCTCATATTTTTGGTATCATCTGCAAACTAGTCTACTGGTCCTAGTACAGATCCCTGGTGTACCCCATGATATAGATAATCCCATTTTGACATACTGTAGTCCTCCTCTTATCTGTGCTCTGTTTTCTATTAACCGGTTCTCAAGCCAAGCACATGTCTTTCCCCTGGATGCCTACTGCCTGTAATTTCAGAGTTAATCTTTATGAGGAACTTTATCAAAAGCCTTTTTAAATTTAAAGGTTAGAAAAACAGGTGTTCATTAACTACGATGGTAAAGGTTTTATGAATATGGTCCATTGAGTCTAGAAACACACAAAACCAACTACTACTAAGTTAAAGACAGCTTATTCTAGTGACACTTTACAATAGTCTTCTATTTTACAAATACATTATTTTATTAAAAAAATAAAATAATGTTTTTTTCAGTATTATCTTTTATTAGCTTCCTTTTGGTCACTTTTAGTAAAGCTGTTAGGTTCTGAAAACATACAAGGGTTGTATTGATGCAAAATAATTGGGTTGTATGTTATAACCATTTCTCCTCTCAAGCTTGTCTATAATAATAATAATAATAATTGCTTACACTTATATAGCACTTTTCTGGACACTCCACTCAAAGCGCTTTACAGGTAATGGGGACTCCCCTCCACCACCACCAATATGCAGCCCCACCTGGATGATGCGACAGCAGCCATAGTGTGCCAGAACGCTCACCACACATTAGCTACCAGTGGGGAGGAGAGCAGAGTAATGTAACCAATTCATAGAGGGGGATTATTAAAAGGCCATGATTGGAAAGGGCCAATAGGAAATCTGGCCAGGATGCCAGGGTTACACCCTGCGATTTTTAATGACCACAGAGAGTCAGGACCTCAGTTTTACATCTCATCTGAAGGACAGCACCAGTTGCCCCCTGCTGGCTCCACTAACACCTCTTCCAGCAGCAACCTTAGTTTTTCCCAGGAGGTCTCCCATCCAGGTACTGACCAGGCTCACACCCACTTAGCTTCAGTGGGATGCTAGTTGTGAGTTGCAGGGTGATATGGCTGCTGGCTAGATCAGTAAAAAGGAATAGACAAATCAAATTGTTTAGATACTCCACATGATAAGTCTATGCCCTCTTTAAGATGAAACCACACAAATACTGTATGTAACATACATAACGGATCACTATTGCACTTATCATAGTATTGTCAGCACATACAGTCATTCTGGACCAATCTCAATTCCACTTACTCCCATTACATGTATCCTCTGTGATTTATCAAAGGTTAAAGGAGCAATTCAATATAAAAATGCTTTTTTGACTCTCTGTATTATTGCTAAAAAAATAATATAGCAGAAATGGGTGGACAGTACAGGACCGTCATACAAAGAATGGATTAAAGAGGCTGTATCAAAAGTTAAATTTGAAAAGATTTCATATAATTTACAGGGGAAAATTAATGAGTAAAGGAATGTTTGGGGCTCATTAGAGACACACTTGAATGGCACTGGATGTTAAGAATATTAGTAGGAAGTTTTTGAATTATTTTTTTTGTGAAAGTAAGATTTTTTTTGTTATTGTCTAATAAGAACAAAAATGAGAGAGTGAAAAAAAAAATCAAGAAGTCCTCCAAAGTTGGGGGGGTGGAGGTGGGTTTTAAAAAAAGATGAAACCACAATATAAAGGCATCTAAACAAAGTGCAAGCTGCTCTATAGGCTGAAACAGTCCAAAAGGATTACAAGATTAAGCAATTTCTAATGATTATGGCTCATCAGTTAAATATATTGTGTGGTTATATAAAAATAATTATATAACCAGGTGGATGCTGCACATTGGTGGTGGTGGAGGGGAGTCCCCATTACCTGTAAAGCGCTTTGAATGGAGTGTCCAGAAAAGCGCTATATAAGTGTAAGCAATATTATATTATTATTATTATATAGCCTCAAGCTCAGACGTTTTATACTGTTTCACTTACAGATATGGGATTTCTAACTCATAATACATGAACAGATCGTTTGTTCAGTGTCAATAAACTGGTAGTAAGTAACCCTAAACTAATGTTTAATTGCATGGTATTAACTATTATATTTGCCATTTCAAGTACTGTACTTAATACTTCATATATTAATACTTAAATAGCTACTTCAGTGTTAATTGTGTGTTCTATGCACTTAATAAGTGTAATATGCACCCTCTATGATAAAGAGCTAGCAAATTAAATTTTAAGTACTGTATATTTCAAGTAAAACCCTAAAGTCTTTTGGAATTCTGTAATTTCTTTTATGACATACTGAACAAATAAAATCCAAACCCCTGTTATGTTTTATGATGCAAACCTTTTCACCACAATAAGAAAGGACATTCAAGAGTTGTCTTTACCATATAAAGCCAGAACTACCAGTTACATTCAGAAGGCAGTTTGGGTTTTTTAGTTTTACAGTTACAATGGGAAGTCAAAGTTTTAAACTACATATGTTACCAGAAAGCTAATGTGTCTGGTATGCACAGACTCTTCATTGTTGGCGATGATTAAGCTGAGAGCATTCCAGACCATAACAGCTTTATTATTAGAACTTATGACTGTACTTTAAGACTGAACCATGCAGAAGTTGCTTTGTCACAGAACTGAACTGTGTGCAGTGAGTCAGGCCTTGACTAATGAAAATATTAGTAGTATGTTTGAAAAATTCTATAAAAGGTCAAACTGTACTATTAACAGTACGTCTTACCTTTTCAGAACTCACACACTGAGCAGCAAACTGTGCTTAAAATGAGAGCACTCTCACAGTCCCAGTTGCTATATAATGATAGAGTGGATGGTGATTGTTGCTGTAAATAGCTGGCATCTTATGAACTGGATACAGATATTACAGTGGTGCACAACTGCAGTCGTGGAGGGACACAGTGTTTGTGGGTTTTCATTCCACTTCTGCTCTTAATGACCTCATGGTCTGATTATTAGTTTAATTATTAGTTTAATGAGGTTAACAGTTTTCAGCTGTCTCTCAAGGCTTTGATTTGTGCACCTATGATATGCTGCTTTTACAAGCAGGTGTTTAATTTAATAGAAAAAGGCCATTTGCTTTCTTTCTTCATAACATATGGTTAATGCAAAATAATATTGTTAAATCAGTTTCGTGTTGGTCTTTGAACTGTCCTTTAATGTTCCACACTTAGTAAGCAGTATCAAAGTAATTTTGTTCTGTTCTTTTAAAGCTTTTTTTCTATGATTTTAATTGTAACAAATGATCTTGGTTACATTTTTTTTGCTGGCTGGAGGCAAACTATAAAAGGAAAACCATGAAACAAAGTGTTAACAGAACAATGCCCAAAACTGATTTTTTATTTTTTACAGGCTGGAACATCTAACACATATCCATTTTACAGGTCAGATGAAGTTTTTTAGATGGTGAGGTGGTAGGAGACTTGTATGATGAGGATTCAGAGCTATTGCTGACCTCACAGCACCAGTTCCTCTCCCCCAAAGGAGCTATGGTCTATTAATTTGTAATTGCCTTCTCCTGTATTAAATCAGTGGTTCCCTTTCCTTGTCCTGGTGACCCACACTCCTTCATCAGGTAATGGAAGCCTTAATTGATCTATGAAGGTGCTTCAATTTAATAGTTGTATTTTGTCTCTGTCTCACAAGTTTGGGATTTTATTTCACTTACAAGATACAATGGTTGAAGCTTCAATATGTTTAAGATCTGGGAACAAATTGTTCAAGTTTATTATTATTATTATTATTATTATTATTATTATTATTATTATTATTGTTGTTGTTGTTGTTTTAAGTCAATGAAGGGCATGTGGGTCACCAAGACAAGGACTGGAAACCATCATATTAAATAAATAAAGCTTCACAGAAAGCACCTTCAATAGTACATAGAGTTTTACATTACTCTATTATTAACAGACTACTTTTAATATTTAATTATCAAATAATATTTAGTCTATTTCATATTTGCTGTACATTGGGTAACATATTCATATAAATCTGTACAGCTTCAGGAAAGAAGGACACATTTGTCATTAAGAATGGAGTCCAATGCAAGTCATGTAGAAAGTGGAATATTCTCAGGCACTTTGAAAATCTCCTGCGTTCCTTCTAAAGAATGTTATTTCAGGCATTCTGGTCTAGCAATCTCTTACGTATGAAGTTTCCTTTTTAATCCAGAAGTTGGCCTGTAGCTTGTAGACTCCGCCCTTTCCCCAGAACAGCTCATTGTCTAACTACCCAACCAATGAGAACCTTGCATAAGTCTACTTTCTCAAGCCAGTGAATATGACTCTCAAGCAGCCCAAGGAAGTCAGGACTCCAGCCACAGTAATTAAAGTAGCGATCCCCCAACCAAATGTTTGCATAGTCCCCCAGCACAAGCTTTGGTACAGGCATGTCTGCAGGTTTTCATTTTGATCTTCATAAACTCAATCAGTTCATGTAAGGGTGCGCAATGCTGATGCAGTATAATGGACCCTATGTGGAGTTCTGGGCGCTGGTCAGAAAAGATACAAACTGGGAAAGTTATTGGTACCACCAAAGTCAAATCGCTACATGAGAATCAAAGTCAAGAATGGGTTCCAAATTCAAGGCCACTAGTAATATAAGAGATAGAGACATGCAAGGCAAGGCATTCCTTGAGATGGGAATGGGAGAGGGTTTAAATACATTTGTATGTGGAGGGTGTGGTAACCAGTGAGCTGTCCTGATTGGTTTGTGGAGATTGCCTCCAGCTGCTGCTTGATTGGGGTGAGACCGTTTGTGTGGAGGATTCAGAATAGCAGCATGTGTGACAGTTCATATTGGCTTAATGGAGGAAAAATGAACAGCTTCTTCCAACTCTTCAGGTGCTGCTGCTTTGAACTTTGAA
This sequence comes from Lepisosteus platostomus, assembly GCF_059453375.1. Taxonomy (NCBI): domain Eukaryota; kingdom Metazoa; phylum Chordata; class Actinopteri; order Semionotiformes; family Lepisosteidae; genus Lepisosteus; species Lepisosteus platostomus. The sequence goes on from NC_142622.1 coordinate 11,169,906, forward strand.
GATATACAGTAGATATGGAAACCCCATTGACACATTGGCCCACAGAACCTGGATTGCCCAACCTTGCTCTAGTAGAGTAGGTACTAGGATAATTGAGGTCTTTATCAGAGAAGGAAATCTTCATGATGACTATTAGATACGAAAATTCAGAACGGCGCAGGAACTCAAGGTTAAAAGCAGCTCCTTGATTAGTCAGTGGAAGAAGAATTAAGTAGAAGACAAACAAGAAGCTAGTTTGTGCAGTGGATGATCACAGGAGAGTGTGATGTAATGGTTGTTGATAGCCTATTACTTATTTATATCCCTCTGTTATTTTAAAGGATAGCATCCATCCATCCATCTATCTATCCATTCTCTAGCCACTTCATCCAACACAGTGTCAAGAAGCTTGTCAAGACAGGCAAGGAGTGGGTCCAAAGCAGAGTACACCCTGTCCGGGATACCAGTCCATCACACACAGAGTTTCTGTTCTTGTTTAAACTGGATGTTTTTATTTTTAACTTGTGTTTTTTTTTAAGCCACAGACATACTGTAACAACAACGGCTTTCAAAACATACTGGGAATCAATTTCCCATGAAACTCATTTATATATCCTCCCAATGGTGTGGTCTTCTGAAACACAGGTTGTTTTGCATGACAATTGGGTGACAGGGGCTTCAGAGGGAAATGCTAAATAAAAGCTTTGATATAATAGAGGATTGAAGGTCAGCTTGTGGGACGATACTAATTCATAGAAAGTAAATTACATTCAGTATAACCTGGTGCTGGATTAAGCATAAGAAACTGAAAAGCTCCAAAATGATCATGTATTATGCAAGCTGTGTTTATGTTATGTAGAACAGCCAGAGTTTTACTAGAAAATAAACTGTTCACTGTCATATAATTTGCAATTCCACTTAATAAAATTTAATAGTGTTTATATCTTCTCGAAAGTGTTTAACTCTCAGAAATCTCTATTTAGTGAGAAAATGTGTACGATTATTCTCTATGTCTTGAATGGAGTAGCAGTTTAGTTTTTAGTTTCATTTTTACAGGCATCAAGTATAGCTTTTGTTTTATTTATAGAAATAAAAGATGTTTGATTAACAGGATGGAAAGCTGTTTTTGTTTTGCTCCTGCTTAGGTTTTATAAGTGTTTTGTTGATACTGATAGAAATATGATAAAACAGACACTCTTCAGTAATGTGAAATTAACAGTAAATGGAAAAAAGAAAGATCCAACTGGCAGCTGGACAATCCCATTTATTTCCACTCATAAAATGGTATTAAACAATAACAGCAAAAACAGAAAACCACTATTCCCTGTGTTCACCTAACTGAACATGTGAAATTGAATGGATATGGCCAAGAAGCTCATGAGAATGATCAGACCAAAAATCACCTTCATCATCTGAGTTAGGGGCAATTTGTGTAATTCACCTCTTTTTTAATTAAAAACACCAACCTTATGTTAAATTGTTAATTAACTCATGGAATTACCTTGAGTGGGTGTCATGGAGTGTCACTTCTAGAAAGGTCATGAGAAAAATTGTCCGCGTGTTATATTCACAGTTTGCGACGCTGATAATTCTGGGATTACACATACAATACAGAAACAGAGATTGGCACAAATCTGTAAAGATTTATCTTGTTTTTAGTGATGGTAATCTAAGACTCTAGGGCAGGCATTTTCTTCAATTATCTTCATAGATTAATAAATTCAGTTTCCAAAATATCATTAATTTGTAAAGATTTATTCCATGAAAACTATTTGAACAGTAAAATCCTCTATTACATGTAAACGGTACCAGAGAGTCTTTAGCTTCCTTTAGGATTGAAATACTGGATAACTCTTTACTTGTTTCTTGAATGTCCTGTGGTGCACATTGCACTGTTTTCTGAGTTTCAAAATGTAACTTATATGGAGCTTAAATGACCTAATTGTGTACAGCAAGAGTTTAGTTATTATGAATATGGATGGCATTTTCCAATATATATACTTTTGCTTTGCTTTTACCACTAAATTTTAAATTCTGTTATTTCATTTGTGTGATTTTTTAGGTTCAGATACAGTCATTACAGCAGGAAAACATTACCCTGCTAAGATGCATCAACCTTCATCCATTCACTTTTAGGTAGAGCCAAAATATCTTTGAAAAGTCCTGTTATTTGAAGGATGCTTTGACACGTTTTCCGAGGCCAAAGTCAAACGCATGGGGATTATCTTGTTGGGTAATTCTAGGATGACTGATGAGAGAAAGAAAACAACACAACAAAATGTACTACAATAAGACACTAATAAATCTAAAGTACCATTAATATTTGGCATTGTCTTGCTTTTCAAAATAATCTGCACAACAAATCAGTTACTCATCTGGCAATAACATTGAAAATGTTAAAGCGACAACAGCTAATATGGATCTTCGCCAACATGCGGCTACGCTCTACTGAATTCTGGGAAATCTTTCTGAGAAATTGATTTTCTCATTAGAACTCTGCAGGTTAACACTGGTCTTTCGTTCTTTTGAAATTGGCATTACACAGTAAGTCAGACCTCTTACAAATTACTCTCCCTGACATAATTGCAAACAGGACTTATTTTAACACATATGCTATGCACATACAGCAAATTGCGAGGTTTCCAATATTCAATACTGTTCCATGAAAGAGAGAATCATGAAATTGGAAAACTTTAGAGACCACAGAAGAGTATATTGTGAGGCCTTAATATAGTTATGAGTTATTAAATGCAATACCTGAAAAATAACACTTTCATGAACATCTGTGTTTCATCTACTTAAATATAATAAATTAAATATAATAAAATGGCTAAAGGTGATTGGAATGTCCCAAGCTTTGGTGTATGATTGGTTCAGTGCTGCCAGGTGCCAACTGGGATTAGTCAGTCTGGATTTTCTAGGCACCAAGCTAAACTGGAATCCGTGGATTTCCTGGGAGCCTGCAGACTCACAGTGATGTCCTTAAGAACATTAACAGCTGGAACTGAATCTCCTTCACATCACATCATGCTGAGCTTTTATCTCAGGGGTAGGCAAATGTGACCCTTGAGTGCAGGTTCATGTTACTGTAGATGTGGGTTCCTGTTTTAGAGGATCCTTTCAATTAGCACCTGATTTAGGAAATGCAACCAATTTATCTTCTAATCCACGTAATTGATTGAATTAGATGATTAAGGTCAGAGATTAAATGAAAACCAGAAACAGGTTTAGGACTGGGGTTGTCTTTCCCTGTATAGCATGTAAAAACAAATGAATGAATAAGCAGATCAGCAGAGCCTGTCTGAACTTTCTTCTTCATCTTATGTGTCAAGGGGTTGTTGCTATGCGCTGAGATATAAAGGCAGCTGGTGATTCTAAAATGGGTAGGTATATAATAAGAAAATTATAATTAAAGGTTAAGTACTGCATTTATATTAATACAAGAATCCAAGAAGCCTTTCACTTAATTTTTTCACTGCTATTTTAATGAGGGTTGTAGTAAGAAATTTGTCAAATACTTTTTATGATGGTGCATCCAAGTGTGGAAATAGTCATTTAAATCTTCATCTATTGTGCACAATATATACTTGAACCCTCATGTAACTTATAAGTTTGTGAATGTGTTTTTCATGTGTCCTGCAAGGTATTGCAATCCTAATACTGAATTTACAGTTGTGCTCTAAATGAAGCATCTTCTACTGCTGAGAACAGTGTCCAGAATGTGGTTTTTCTCAGTCTGGCCACTGACTGCCGAAAAAGTGTTGCAAGGATCAATTGAACTGCATGCAAATAAAATGTCTTTGAAAGTTTCACTGTATAGATGAAGTCTTTTAGTCCAGGTGCAGTCAGTGGGATCACACGACGCCTTGTACGCTGTGAATTCGTCCTGACCTCTGGCCACTGTATAGGGTTCTAGCTGGACCACCCCTGCTTGCACTTACAGTAAGAGACTGGTGGTGTCACAATTCTACTTTCTCCCCCTTAAGGGCGCTCCGGCTCTTTCACATTTTACCCGATGTCCTGCACCTGCCTCCTGTTCCAGTCTCCCCTTTAAAAACCACATGCTCCCACTATTCCTGGCTCAGTATTGGAAGATGAACGTCACGAGGCTTGCCTATTTCCCGGGTTGTCCGAAGCCAAGCCTTTTCCCCCGCATTTTGACCATCTGCGTCCGGGGCCGGGAGAGCCTGGCCCTGTTACCCTTTTTTATTCCCCCGACCCTTTGCCGGATCCTGTTCCGGCTTTTAACTTTGTTTATCTTTGTCATGGATGGACCACCCGGCTCTGGACTTTTGCCTCCCTATGGATTTCCCTACTATCACACTTTGGACTGTTTGCCTGGACCACACCCCCCTCGAGCACCTTTGTCACGTCCCCCTGTTCGTCTACCAGCCCTGTACCCAGTCTCTTCCCCGTGTTTATTCACTCCCTTCCGGATTGGGCTGTCTGCAAAGGGTCCTGAAAGACGCTATGTGATAGGTGGTGCCCCGAATTGGGCAACCTACTTGAGTAAATAATGTTTCAGTGGGGCCACAATGGACAAGGCTTTGTGTTCATGTTCTAGCATTAATGCCATGTCTTTATACTTAGTGATCTCCCTCATCCACATTTCAGGGGGCGGCTGATATTATCTCAACATGTGCAACTAAAAATTACACTTTTGAACGCTAGCAGATCTTTTCCTTTTTTCTGATTTTCTCTGAATTTTCACACCTGAGGGGATTTCTGATCTAGAATAATTTGACTGAGCAAAACTCCCTCGCCTGTCTACTCTGGGCCTCAGTCTCAGCACTATTAAACAGCCACACAGTTTGCATGTAACAAGATTAAGAAATCCTGTTTTTGATATTAAGCATGTGCAGTACATCGGCTGAATTGCACCAGAAAATAAAATCTCAGGGGTTTCAAAATTCACGTGGTGTTATCCTACTGTTTGCCAAGCTCTCCTTGGGGATCAAGGGGGAAGGGGAGTTTTTGAGGATGTCAGGGAAGGTGGAAGAAATGCCCTGTTCACCTACTGTATAGGCAACCTTATCGAACTATATCGAAAGAAGCAGTCTATGGGATTTCAATTTTTTTGTTAATCACCCTAATGTCTTTAAGAAAAAATGTAACTTATATTTTCTCTGGCATTCTGCCAGAGAATAGCAAATGTGTATGTTTAGATGGATATAAAGAGATTTTTTTTTTAAACCAAAGCTTCAAAATTAAGGGTTTGTGGTTTGTGACTCATCAGCTAATGTAGCTCCACAGGGGGTAATGTACAACTGGGAACCATTTAACTATTTCTTTTATTTTCAAACATTTTTGTTTTTCTGATCACATTTTATTTCGTTACAGTTGTAGGAGAGAATCAGGAGTTGCAAATTCAAGGCTGGGACAAGAATACCGATAAAATCCAATAGGCTTTTAATGTTACTTCATTGGTTTGCAATAAAAGCACCGCTGCATTTGTAGTGAGTTTTATCCAAACTATAAAACGGCATTGAACATGCAGAAAAAGGTTACAATTTTATTGTGAAATTCTCTGTGGGCAAAGTAAGGTTTTTTACTCAATTTCCCATTTATTTCTGATCAGGGACGTGTAAATCTGAATCAGACATTTTTATGAAATGGTGAACCTTAAACTGACATTTTCCATACCTACTTTAGTACACTTTAGAGAACACTCTTAAGGTGTTGTTGGGGATCCTATGTATGGGGGAGATATTTTAAACCTATCACCCTGGCAAACATGTTCTGCTGGGAAAGCATTCAAAAGGTTATTTTCTTCCCAGCTTTATTCAAATGATTATACAAACGTACTCACTTAAAAACTAGTACAAAATTTGAATGTCTTGGGTTGTTTAAATTATGTACCTGGATTTTAATTCAGCTTTTGTTAAATGTAGAATCCAAATTTTATTCTTATAGGGTGCGGTGGCAGAAAGGCATTTTGACAAACCTGCTTCCAGGTACAGATACAGTAATGCATTTAGTACCAGGTGACAATTTGCCAGCCACCTCCTGCCAGGTGATCTGGGCCTAGAGAGATTGTCAGACTGCGATCTGACTCCCACAGTGGAATTGCCACCTTGTAGACTAATTTCAGCAGAAGCTAGAAGCTAAGCAAAGCTGAGCCTGGTCAGTATTTGGGTAAGACACCTCTAAAGAAAACCAGGCTCCTGCTGAAAACGGTGTTTGAGGACCAGTAGGTGGCATTCTTTCCTCTAGAGAGGAATTTCAATGCCACAGAATGGTGACCAGGGACACCATGCCTAAAGTTCCCTGTTAATTCAAGTGGCGAAGCAATTTCCTGCTACTGTAGCTGATCTGCATGTATGTTGTGGCACTGAGGGCTGTCATGTGTTACCCAAGATGATGCTGGATTTGCTAATAATATGTACAGAAAATCAACACCCCCTCACATGCTCTGCATTGTCAACATGGAATCAGAAGTATTCTGCTTGTCAGTATGAACCATCATAAAAAACACACTGCAGCTGGGCGGAAATGTAACTCGCAAGTCTCCTGGTACAGTTCAATGGATGCAAAGAACATATAATGTTCCTGCTTTTTTGGAACGTTTTGTTAAACAGTCTTAATGGTTTGAGTAGTGGTGATTGGGGTTATATTCTTGTTGTCAGTTTTTCTCCCCTGTGACTGAGCCACAGTCTGTTTGAACACACAGAGTGAACATTTTCAGAGTGCAGGTTCCCCTTTGTAGAGTCTAGAAAGAATATGACTTTTCGTCAATAAGTGGTATCTTTTGTCTCAAAAAGCCAGAATAAAGAAGAGTTAGCGTCTAAAAATAGCAGGTCTTATTTTTGCCAGTCACCTTGCTGAAACAATGATGGATGGCTTCAGTATTTTGATGAAGCTGCATGAAATGTCATGTACTTAAAGCTATCACGGTTTCTTCCTGTGCCCACTATCTTGGTTTCTCCAGCTGTTCCTGTCGCCCACTTCACATGATAACTAACATGGGAATCTGACCTCTAGCTTCCATGTCTGCCATGTCTGTCTTTTAGAATATCTTTAAATGGTTGCAACTAGGCACTATAAATGGGTTAAAATTTTGAAATCTATTGAAGCCTTTTGTTTTGAGTTGGAACAAACTTGCAAAGGTATCAAGTGGCACCAAGTCTTTTCCTTTCCAAGCAAGAACTAACTCTACTTGATAGTGCTGTGTTGTTGTCTACAATAGCTGTCGTCACATGACCTGGTCTCACAGCACCTTCTGGAGTCCCCAGTCTGGCTGCCTCCTGAAAGACCAGGGCTGCTCCCGGTCTTTGTCACCTATTGCCGTGTGTGTAATCATGATTATGCATTCCCAGAGATACCAGCATGTAATTTTCCAGCAGTCGCCATCCTGTTTACTTCTCTGACACTGTTCACCAGTGACATCTTGGTATGCAGCCTGGCTGGTAAGAGCAAGGTCACCCTTCATTGTTTTCTATAATGCACAGGCATTACTTTGGACAGCAATTTTCTGCTTAAAGTGAATTATTTTTTTATTATTCCTTACCCTAAACCATGAGTTGCTTTATATGATGTCAAAATATATAGAGAAATGCAACAGAGTGGAATCTAAAGCTAAACATCAACGCAGTAGGAAAAATAGGGCCTGTTTTTTTCATCAAAATATAAACGAGAAATGTTTGGAAATCGTCTCAGATTAGGCTATTCAGTCATGGATATAACATTTGTCTTAGGTCCATGTGGAGAGCTGCGTCAGAGTTTAAGAAAAAAGCAGACATGATTCGTTCTTTCTTCCATTCTTTCTATCTTTCTGTACATTTCAGTGAGGAATTAACCTGTGTTTGCTCTTTATTGTTAGTATAATGCTGCTGTTTTACGCATTACATTTTTTGTAACACCTGTACATGTGAAAGCCCTGAAGTTTGTCTCACGTTTAGCAGCAAAACATTTGAAATATAACAGTAGAAATCAAACACACACATAAGGTGTCACCACTAATCTCTAAAACATGTTAATGGATTACTTAAATGCTTGTATACAGAGATTTGTACACAATGTCTGTTAATTATACTGTAGATAGCACCTTTTGATTTTTGGATTTTTGCCAGATACACCTTTTCATTCATGTTTCCTAAGATGTTCTTTCTTTTGCTCCTGGTGGTGAGAACTTACTTCTCCATCCTTATCTCATTCAGGTGTTTCTCTAATAATTCTTGGCACTTGGCCACTTGTGCTCTCCCAGGTGGGTGAAGAGCATCCTTCTCTTCAGGTCTTTGTAATAACATAAGCTTGTGTGTTTCATCAAGGGTTTGTATCTGTGGTTTAACACCAGAATACTGCACCAGAACTGAAGATTTGTTTAAGTTTTGATTGTGATATTATCACAAAGGTTTCTGATTAAAGCAATCAGTAGTATTTCAATGATTTCAAACGCCCACTGGTCTTAATTGGATCAATTCAAGAGGCCTCCCTAGGGATGATCAAATCCGTGGCTTATTTAGTTTATAAAATGACCCTGTGATTAATGCTGGGGGGGCTGTTCTAGACATGTTTGAAATACAGTAATTGTTTCCATCTGTAAAATATGCTTCATGTCCTTACATTTACAGTACTTATTATTGTAATAATTGTGTGATAGACTTGGAAATGGGAATTTAATTGTTTAGCTAACATAGATCAACTACAACAGCAAAATGTGGCGTTAGTTAATTGAGACTAAACCTACAGTATGATACCTTGTTATTTCTTTCAAAAAATTGTTTTCATATTTTTCATCATCAGTGTTATTTATGCATAACTCGTTTATTCTGAAATGAACTACATGACAATAAAAAATTTTTTCTTCAAAAAAGCCATGCTTCACAAATATACTATGTCTTCTTTGCCCTTTATGTATGAAATAACGTTTCATTTTTCTGATTTGAACCAGATTAATTTGAAGCATTATATTAGATTTTTGGAAAAGCTCAATGGAAAATATTCCAAGAAAATATACCTACAGTACATACCTGAAATTTATTTTTAGTGCATACATTCTTTTTGTCTTTTTATTTTACATACTGCTCATAGGTTGATGGAAGCTTTTAAAAAGCTATTTACTGGAAAAAATATTTCACGGGACATGGGGCATGAAGAACTACAGGCCAAGGATACACAAATATTTTGGATTTTTTTCTATGAGCCCATAAAGAAAAATATTTGCATTTATATAGTGACATCATAACAAAATAATGACATAGTGATATGTGATTAGCTACTTAATTTCCCATTTAACACACAGAATAAGGCAAAATAATGTGATAAAATAATTGTAAGTCATTTTTGGAAATCCTTAAAAAGTGTAATTTTAGCTTGAACTTTAATGACAACTACTTTGGGTTCAATGCTATACAAAATTAAAACACAGCAAGAATGACAGGAAAACATACACATAACTTGTATTTGCTTTTTGCAGCCTGAGATGAAGAAATCATATTTTCCATAACTGTTAAAATAAAAAAGGCTTCTTGCATAATTGTCCAATTGTATCTCAGAAACTGGATGGATAGAGGACTGAAAGGATAGAAACAAGAGGTCATCTGGCCCACCTAGATTGTTCTGTTACTAGTAATAAATGTTCTAAGTATTTCTGTCTATCCTTTTCTTAAAGTATCCAATCGTGTATCCCACATAACTTGAGAATTCATTACAGGCTCTTACAATCCTCTGTGTAAATAATGTCCCTTTTCTTCTGTGTTGAATAGTTCTAGTTTTATGTGTGATGCACTGATGTCCTGTCCAGGGTACATCCTGCTTTGTGCCCCGTTGCTTGCTGGGATAGGCTCTGAGATAGGCTGGGATAGACTCCCTTATAACCCTGTGTTGGAGAAAGCGGTTAGAAAATGGATCGATGGATAAATGGAAAATGGAAAAGTGGGGAGTGTAACAGATAGCTTATCTTGCCATTTGATACTGGAACCTTCATAATTCTGCAGGATAACATTGAAAAGAGCAACTTCTTCATGTATTGACGTTGAAGTTAAAAGAGGAGTTTAGTGGAGGCCTAGTGACAAATTTAGTCAGCAATGTGAAAATAGTTACTAGTCAAATTTATGGAGATGTGATATTTTCCTGTCAAATGATATCTTTTTAGAATTAATAATTATTTTTTTGTCAAACTTCATGCTATTCCCTCAGAGGCGTGATATTTTATCACAGCAGTGCCCAATGTAAGACATATTGGAATTTACTTTCAAAACATAGGGCTGGAAGGTTTATATGAGTTAAATTTCCTTTAGTAATGGCTTGGGGAAGAATTAAAATAATGCAACAAAAACAAAGAAAGATACTGACTCTATCATCCTGAATGACAAAAGAAAATACTACTAGAGGTAAAGTACACCAACTGAGGAAGCCTCAGAGGAAACTGAAAGCCCTCAAAGTTCCTCTAAATCAATTAGTTCTTCCTTCTTAAGATTAAATGCTAAGTAGTTAAAGATGGATCACACAAATATTTATGAAAGTGTCTGTCACCTCCATTTTTACAGCTTATAGATGAGTTTGAAGATGTTTATCTGTTTGTAACTAGATTTCAAAGACATCAGATCTTTTCAGAATCAACATTGAAACAAAACTCTGGGGTGTTAAAGTGATTTAATAAAGAATGGAAGGACTTTTTAGAATAAAAAATACTGAGTCTGGAACAAGGTATTCAGCCATGGAGGTTTTGGAGCTGATACCTTTGCTTCATGTCAGGAAGTGCTAATTGTCAGAACACTCTTTGAGTGTTGCTGATTATGTGGTGATTATGCGAACAGAGAGCATGTTCAACACAACAAGTGAAGTGTTCAGTAGAACGGGTGGCATGTTCAACACAACAAGTGAAGTGTTCAGTAGAATGGGTGGCATGTTCAACATAATGAGTGAGGTGTTCAGTAGAACGAGCAGCATGTTCAACAAATCAGGCAGTGTCTCAAGTGCTTCAAGTTACTGCGTGATGTTATGTGACAATTGTATATACTAAGCATAGTCGACAACAATTAAACACAGCTGTGAAGTTTGTGAGCAACAGGGGTTCATAAAAGAAATAAAATGTCAATGTCACAGGGTGTCTTATTGATGATTTTTTATATATATATATTTAAAGAGCAAAATGTTTTCCTTGAGAAAATAACTTATTTCCCTTATGCCTCTGTTATGACTATGTTTTCAACAGATTTACACCCAGATGGGTGTGTGATCATATTGATGTTTACTTAACAAAATCTGCAGTGCTATATACTTGCAAACCCTAGACAGAGCCATGCTTTATGAGGTGACTTGGGACAATTTCAATCTGCAAAATTAATAAGCATAAACTGCTTATTTAAACACAAACAGTGAAGGATTGAATAAGTGGTCATTTCAGAGGAATATAAACAACAAAGGAATATAGGAAGAAAATGAATAATGTGTCCCAAAATTTATTTTTTAATAAATGTTATCAAATGGTAATTTTGTTTAGAATTATTTTTGCAAGGGTTTTGACATGTTTCTGGATCAATTTGCTTTTTCATTATTTTCCGTGTATTTATTTTCTGCTACATGTTTGAAAGTTATTATTTTGGTGAACGCAGTATTAGAAGCTCTCTAAAGGAGACTCATATCAACACATAAGAGTCTGCTTTTTTGGTACCCAGACACAGAGAAAAAGGCATATCTCTCTGATCTTCAGTTTCTCTAAGTGAAGCCGTCATTGAGCTAGCTCTGGAGTGTCAGCAGCAGCCACCTCGCTGTCACACAATATCTCATTTTGAGTAGCTTCTATCTCACATCCACCCACAAGCAGATGTTTGAAAATGACCACCCAGGTCACCGCCTAGATCTGGAGAGGAAGTGAGACACTCACTTTACTGTCTGGACATTGATGTTCAGCAGTGATCACCAGAAAGACCTGCCAAGCTGATGATGTCACACTTGACTGGAGAACTTTTTCTGCTGTGGACTCTTAATTGGACCTACTTTACTTCAGCTCTTCCGTATGATCGGGCATCACATTTCAAACTTTTTTTGTTTGTTTCCTTTAAAATTTCTATTATTAATCACTACATAACAAAAACAGCTTCTAAAGTAACGTGTCTCACATTAGGCTGAAAGTAGGTGTCTGGATCTTTCGTAGAAAATTAGTAATTTTAACTGTATGCTGAAACATTTCTTAAAACAAATATCCTTTTCAAATAAATGTCTGTGTCAGAATAACATTTTTCCTGTTTCTTAAAATGATTCAAAGCAAGGGGTTTCCGTGACGATTTTTTCTCTTTGTAACAGATTTATTTTATCCAGTGAATTACCAGAAGACATTTTTTAAAGGCACATTGCAGCTGATGTGAAATATCATAAGTTTGAGACGATGTGTCATAAAAATGCCCTTGGCATTGTTTGTTTGGCAGCTGACAATTTGTACAATGGCAATCAAAATTTTTAATAGGTTTGTATTATTTCTAGCTGAGTAGGAAGATTGCCCAGTGCTCTACACACCTATACTATACAGGGCCACTGCACCTTTAATTTAAAAAAATATATTTTACATTTCTCCGTTTGGATTCAATGCAAAAAAGTCTAGCCCAACACATTCCAGGGCTGAAGGAATGTCCCGCACTGACAGAATAAAGGAATTAAACATTTTTGTCTTGAACAGAGGGGGCTACAAAGGGTCCTGTTTCAAGTATTTAAAATCCACAAAAGGCATTAAGAAATTCAACCCAATGATCTTCTCCAGAGTCTTCTGGGAAAAATGAACCAGGGGAGACAAGAGGAACAAGCATTGATGTGAAAACTGAAAGCAAGACACATATCTTTATACAAAACGATGTGGCAGTGGAACAAACAAGCCAGCCATGTTGCTAAAGTCAATACCCTGCTTCTTTCACAAAAGGATTGGAAGAGATCCCAGGATCAATAGCCACTAGCGCTCAAACTGGCTAGAAGGTCTATAGGCCTCTCATTTGCAACCTTATTTTTTCATAACTTCACTAAAATCGTGTTCTCTTATTATAGGCTAAAATAGAAATAAATAATAAATAATGATGAATACAGAGTGAGTTGGGTGACAAAATTTAATTGTAGTGATTTTTACTTAAATATATATAGTATTGTATTAAGCATTGTATATTCTATTTAGAAAATAATTTTGCATTTTCCACGTTATTAGCTATAGTCAGTGGTCAGTGGTAAAAATATTGTATCTCCAAAACAAGCAACTAAAATTCTGAAATAACGGTCTTATTCAGGGCATGCTGATTCTTTCAATAAAATGATTCATGGTTTTTGTCTTCCAGAATCCATAAATGCCTTCAACGAGTTTACCCAATTCGCCACATCCGAAATCATTTTATTTCTAACACCGAATTCATAAAAACAAACTTCCTGTTCATAGAGTACTGCTTAAATACTTGCCCCCGCACGCATGAGGGTTTTCTTCTAATTTCTTCGAAGGTAAATTTTTTTGGGGGAAAATAAAGGAGCGATCTCAACGCTCGGAGGACTCCTGAGGAAGTGGCTTAATCCGGAACAATGTCAGGTAAGAAGAGAAATGGAGTAAGAGTGCTTCTTTAACCACGGCAGATTTTTGTTTCTTGGTTTGAAACTCGGCTGTTCAATACGAGAGAACAGTCAGGTACTGTTTAAATACTTGGACGGTAATGTTTGGTTGGCCTCAAGGTTCCTTTCCTCTCTGGCAGGCCCTGCTATATCTTGCTATGAGATGGACTGGGAATAGGGTAATATCTATTGCAGATGTGGTAGGGAGGTCGAATGACTGTAAGGAAAAGGGCCATTGATTGATATTGATCATTGAGGATCAACCCATGGGTTCACAAGGAACAGTAAGAAATAGAGTAAGCAAAGATAAACTGCTAGCAATACTAGTAGGAAAGAGGGGTTTTCCTTAGATGTAAATGGAGTCTCTCTAAAGGAAACCATCTAGTTTTAGTCAACATACAATATAATGTCTGGGGTGAGGAGAGGAAGAGTATTATTGCTAGCCCGCAGACAGATGTTACCTTCAGTTTCTATTTAAACGAAGCCAGAGTTTTCACAGCTGAGCCTGTCTAACGCACACAATCCTAGCCTTCACCAGCAGAAATAAACATACAAAGGATGAAATGAAAAACGCACAGCATTAGCTTGAGATTTTCAATAAATTACTGAATGCAAGTGTTACAAGAAACATTGAAACAAGTTTATTATAGTGCATGCAGCGCAGCTCAGTGGTGCAGTATTTACATTGGCACTGATTTTGAAAAGCCTCCTCTGATACAATATTTTATCAGGATTTCAGTGCCAGGGGGATCTTTAGTGGGTTCCATTGTAGTGCGACAAAATGTGTCCTTAATTATGTACAGATCAGTAAATTATAGAAATGCTGCATTGTGTGGGTAAAAAAACCCTTGCACATGTTTTTCAAGAACAGCACATATGGCTGGCTGGATGAAAAGGAAGAATCGGTGGGAGTTCACATTTCGTTAGCTGAGAATGAATTTTACATCCCGCTACCATGTTACTATCAAAGGCAATTTTGGATACCTGTTTTTTTTAGAGAAGGAACAATACTTAAAATCAGTGTAGAATTTCTAATTCCAAATAAGATTTAGACTTTTAAAAAAGCACCACTAAACATTTTCATGAATTTACATAAATTAAATAAATTGACTTACTAAACATACACCAGTTGTAATTCTACATACTTTATAAACACCAGATAAAAATGGACTAAATTCCTGATAATAAGAATTGAGCAAAACAGAATATCTATTGATTTAGAATATACAATTTATATGTTTCAGCACACCTGTTCAAACCTGTTCCATGGGGGCCTAATTTGTTTACTGATTTTCATTTTAAATGTGCTCTGAATTACTAATATGAAGTGATGCCTTTAACAACTTCAAGTGTATTATTTCTTACAACTTCAGTATACAGAGCGTTTATGCAGTCTCTCCTGAACCTGCTTGCCTTTTTCAGAATTAACACCTGACAAAATGATGATGAACAGAGAGATGTGGGAATGCAAATGTATCAAACATTCCAAAAATGAGCTTTTTTCTCTTCCGCGTCAGATCCAGTTGATTTCATTGGTTCTCAGAGATTGGTCCAGGGTTGATACCCATTAAAACAGATGACAACAGATGAGGGAGGAATGACACTGGGGTGATGTGATTAGTAGAGTACCACAGGGATCAGAACTAGGACCACTAGAGATTTGTATCAACCTCACCAGCTTCTCTTTGGGAGATGGAAGAAACCTGAAACAACCTGGCAAAAACTCACATGAACAGGGGGAGAATATACAATATCCACACAGGAACCAAGTGCTGTGAGGCTGCAGAACTGACTGCCACCCCACTGCTGCCAATAATAACACAGTTTTGCTTCAGACAAGAACAGTGCTGTCTGTAACAGGTCAGAAGTTTAGTAACTATGTGATATTTCCACCAAGGAATTTTGCGTAGATTAAATAAAGTGTTTGACCGTAATCTAAGAATTCACTATTTTTCTCTGCATACTAGTTTAAGCATTAATGAGTGATATAGAAACACACAGTATCACCTGTTCATGATTTATAGTAGCTTATCAAGAAGCTTATACTGTAACATCAAGAGGAATAACTGTATCTTGATAACTGTATCTTGAATGTAATTTTGTCTGATTGTTAGTGACACAGGAGAAAAAAAAATGAAACTGAGCTTACAGTACATCTTCCAGTGTGCCCTTAAGCGAAACACACAAACCAAGAGGAATTATACAGTAGGTAAGTTAATTGTTCACTGAGTAATTGCTTCAATCAATGCTTCATTATCCACACGTTAAATAGATTTATTGGTACTTCAAATTATGAATAATATGACGTGAAAGCTTCTGTTACAGACACAATACAGTATGTGGCTGAGGTGTCTGGCTCCAACAGTGAAGGATATTTGACAATTCTATAGTCGACTGCATAAAGTGTGGCTTGCTTGCCTATTTTTTAGACACAATAGACTTCTGAATTGATTAGGCTATGGCCTCATGACCTTAGAAACTAAAACAGATATCGTAACAAAAAACATTTTTGGCACAAATTCATGTTTATTCAAGATTTATTACAAATGTCATGGCAAGTTGCTTAGCAACAATATAGCTTTTGGGGGCAGTATAATTTGAAATATTATGGTACTGTGCTGGTTTATATACAGGCTTCATCTGTGTGACAGATATCTATAATTGATTTTGTGGGGCCAAAGCAGAGCAAAGTAAAAATCCTGAAAAAGCAATGAAAGTCCATGTTTTACTTTATGGGTGTTTTAAATTGTCTTTTTTTCTTTGTTATTGTGTATTATGAGTTTATGTTTTATCTAGCAGTAGTGATTACAAATGCTCCCCTTAAGATATGTGCACACATATGAAATTTCTTACTTTCTCTTTGCATGATATTCACTCTAAGCATTTAAAACCCAATTTTTACTGTAATAAAACATTTAAGGAAAACTTAAACAGGAAAAAGATTTCTGTTTCAAATATTTTTCGATTTAATATAGATGGGAAACTTAACTTATGTGTTAGCTGGCTATGTATCATGGTGCACATAGTGTGGTTCAAACTAATTTGAATAAGATATTTTCCCAGAGGTTTAGTTTCCTACTTATTATGTACAGGATTATGTGGCTTGCAGAAACAGTTTGAATATTCGTATGGTTTTTAATCTGTTTATGTTGCCATTATCACACTATGTAGAGGATTTCCTCAATTATTCATAAGGTTTGACATCTGAGAGTAACTGATCTGATTTCTGTGAGAACTGTCCCTGGTGTGTGCTTGTCCCTGTGTTCCCTGTGATGGATTGGTGTCCCATCCAGGGTGTACCACTCCTTCCACCCATTGCTTGCTGGGATATGCTCTGGCTCCCATTAGATTACATTTTGGGAGAAGGTCAGACCTAACCTTGTCTGCTTCTGCTCTTCTGTGAATATTAAAGAGCACTCACTTGTGCATGATCATTCTCATCCTTCCTTTCTCCCCATCATCCCCCTTGTAACAGCTCCCTGGCTCATCCTTCAAAATCCAAGCCACAGTCTTGACCTTATGGTCTGGTTGCCATTCCCTCAGATAGACAAGACCCTCTCTTAATTAGGCTTTGGGCTGAACTACTGAATTACTATGGTCATTACATTGGGGGAAATGAGGATTATAAGAAGCCGTAGTACTTATGTTAACACAGAAAGCTTTAAATGAACTGTGCTTATGCTGTATAAAGCACAATGTTAAGGACCACCAATGACCTTCTCACATATTTATTAGCTACTCACAAGGAATACTGATATACTACTGACTGCTGACTGCTGGCATTGAAATGAATTCTTGAAACTCTCGTCAGGAGAATCGGAAGCATTGTCAGAATCAATGAAATATGACAGATTTGGTTTAATGCCATTTGACAGAGGAAGTACAATTGATGTCCAAAATGTGTCCAACTACAAATTCACAATTCTACGATAGAAATGAGATTAAATTAAATTAAATGATTAACACAGATATTCATAAAATGAATTAGAGATTGATCCAAAGGCGACCTTCTAAAAACGATTCTGACTTCTTTGGAGCTTAATTCAAATTTTGTAGTGTGTTCCACCCGTCTCACATTTTTAATACTTTTACGCAACACACTTTAAAAATGT
Organism: Lepisosteus platostomus; assembly: GCF_059453375.1. Taxonomy (NCBI): domain Eukaryota; kingdom Metazoa; phylum Chordata; class Actinopteri; order Semionotiformes; family Lepisosteidae; genus Lepisosteus; species Lepisosteus platostomus. Next base: position 11,187,515 of record NC_142622.1, read on the forward strand.
TAATTCCTCCAGGATGAGCAATAGTAACTGGCATTACTTGCCTTTCAGAACCTTTCTTGTAATTCAAATTATGAAATCGTATTGGTCATATTTACATATGTTAACAAACTACCTTCATGCTGTATTTTTTGCAAACCTTATATCCAAAATCTTAGATTTTAATGATATTCTTTAGAAAAGCATATTGTTCACTCTTGATATAGAAGGTTTGTATACCCAATATCTTTCATACTAAGTGTCTGGAAAGTATTAAATAATATTTTGGATATTATAAGTAAATTTGTTTTACTCTTGCACAATTCAGTCTTACATTTGGCTTCTTTCATTCTTTGGTTGAGTAATTTCCATGGAAATCAATGTTATTTACAAATTAATGGAACTCGAAGATCAACATTTTCACTTAATTATGTTCAATTATATTTTAAGGACATTCATTTAGAAGTTTGTAACATCATTTCCCCCCAGTATTTTCAGAAGTTCTAGTTATATTGATGATGTTTGTGGGATTTTGCTGGAAGCTGAAGAGGAATTATAGATTTTTTTTTACTTCTGAGTGGTGTTCAATATAACTTAAAATGTAGTGTTGACCTACTGACTACAAGTGCGTACGTTCCTTAAATATGAGGATGGAGAAATCTCAGAATATGCTTGTTACAGTATAACATTGGAAAATATTCATTGTGTATTTGTATTATTTGTTCAAAGTATTGTGCGAAGTAATCATATGATCACCCAGAACAATCTTTTGTTGATCTTTGACTCCCATCAAGTACTCTTTTAGAGTGATCTGCATGATTTGAAAACTTTGTGACATGCATTGCTTGAAATATTATTGCACTGTTTTTTGGTTTGACATACAGAAGGTGCTATTGTGCAGGTTTGCTATAACTCTGCTATGATTTGATTACGTTCATACACGATGCCACTCCTCTGATAATGGTGAACTCAACTGGGCCAAAATACCTGATCTTTTGTCATGAGAGAATTCTACACTCTCTAGGTGACATAGCACTTTCTTTAATAACGTTTATGTGATGTTATATGCTGTCATGACTTATGAAAATGTATGATGCTTGTTCAACTTCATTACTTAAACCCCAGTTCAACAGTAGTGGGTGGAAAGTTATAGACATAATGTCTGTAATATGCTCAGCGCACTCAGCCCTCTTACACTATCATGTTATACTCTTGAACGGTGATTAGTTAATTGTGAGCACGCTTAATGGTGGTTATAAATAGCTGAAACCATTTTGAGACCTCAATGCTCTGATGAATGTCTTATGACCAAATCATCTGTTAATTTTGGCATCTTAGCTTGTGCTTTTAAAATGATTTTCATACTAGAGGTGGGGTAACTATTCATAAACCTATTAAGATTTATTTGTCTTCAAGCAGCACTAGCAATCCTACTGTAATGACTATCACGACTTCATCTTCAAACTAATTGAAGAAGGGAACGGTAATCCTAAACCCTTTCAGCCACAATTCATAACCTTTTAAATCCCTTTAAGAACACCTTTTTAGAAGAATCTATGTTCTAATGTGTCCCTTTATCTCAGCTTTCCGATCAAAAAATTGATAACATCCTGAGTTTGTACTTTCATCCCGATTGTATTTACCACTTATGAGAGTAATTTATGCACTCTCAAGCTAAGTGCATAACACCATGCAGAGTTTCATGCAGTCTCTTCTCAGCAGCATCTCTCTGAACCTCACCACATGTTTCTTGGATCCAACTACCACTGTCCCGCTGAGTTCAAATTTTGCAATTCTCTGCCCAATGGTTATTCACATTATCAGTAAATCATTAAGGTCTGTAATTATTCCCCTGGCCCTTAAACTTTTGGTTATTATCCCACTGATAAAAAGCAACATTCAAACTCCAGCTTGCTCAGTAATTATCAGCCGATAACTAACTTACCATTCAAGATCAAGATGTTACTGTTCACCTATAAACCGTGTGAGCCTCATCTGTCTGGGTGCAAAGCAATCAACGAATAGAAACAGTAACAGCTCTCTTAAGATTTACTAATGATGACTGGAGACTCTGTTTTCTTCTCCATTATTGTCCTGCTACAGTTCTAGTTCTGCCTCTGACACTGTTGACCGTGCCAGCTTGTTGAATAGATTAGATAGGGCTGTTGGTTTTTCCTGGTACTGCTTTGTCCTTTTTCTTAATCTTATCTAACTGATAGAAAGCAATTTGTTCAAATCAATTGTTGTTTCTCCTCATACAAAAGTGCTCCCATCTTTTTTTAATATCTTTATTTCATATTTATATGTTACTTTTGTGTCAGATTCTTTTTAGGCATGGTATCATCTTTCTTTCCTATGCTTATGACACTCAGATTTATGTTTGCAAGTAAAACGATTGTTACGTAAGCACTATCTGCCTTGTCAATAGGTTTCTTGCATTGCATTCTAATTTGAAGCTTTGAGATTTGGACTATGATTCTTTAAGACTCCTCTCCTGAAATTCCTCTTAGAATTTAATCTGCTATTCAGATCATTAGCTTCCATTGCTTCGCCTGGGTACTGAAGGAGGGTGACACATGAGCACTGATACATTGCTTCCCTATAGCCCTGTATAGATCAGTGCAAGCTGTCGTTGTTCCTGTGGGAAGGATCAAACTATGCAGCACATCCTAGAGAATTTCTCAATCTACACACCCTCGGCACAGCTGGACCAGAAGTTATCACTTGGTTTCAAACTTTGCATTCGCTAAATAAATACTTGGAAGTTTCAATGCCTGACTTGGAAGAGATGCATGAAACCACCTGACAAGGAAGGACTAGAATATAGTAGACAATTGTCTTCCTCGATGTCAGAGGGAGAGTACAATGTCCTGCTCACCCCCCCCCAGTTCTGCAGGGTGAGCTACCATTGACATGGCAACCAGCTACTGCTCCACCCACCTGTCACTCAACACTGGTTGCCATGGACACCAATTTGACAAGGAGACCTGGATCACCTGCAGACAATTTACTACTTTGCATGTTTCGGGTGATTCAGGGATAGTTAGGGGCTGCTCTGAATCTGCTTAGGGCTCTGTTATAGAGTTTGGAATCTGAACCTCCCAAGTCTTTAGCTTGTTCTCCTCACGTTTTGAAAACTTCCTCTGGCTTGGCTCACTGCATGTTTCCCTCATCCTTGTTCCTGGATGACCTGGTCATTCTGATCATCCGACCTTGTTGAACCTTCTCCAGTGCTATGACGTCTTCGCCTGCTTGACTACCCTTGTGGATGTTCCCCCAGTGCTTCCACTTTGTGCCACCTGAGCTGCATGTCTGTCACCTGTAATCACTGCTTGAACCACCACTCCACTTGCGGGCTCAGGGCCCCTAACTGTTTGCAGCACTCTTCTCTAGTCCTGTCCCTCTGCTGCTTGCAGCTCTCCTGGGTATCTTCTGCCTTTCGTCCAGCAAGTGGGCTCGTTTTCCAACTCACAGATCTGCTGCGAGTCCCACGGCGCAGCGGGAGCATTCGATCAAGGTGGTGAAAGTGTTTGAATAGTTGGTGAAGAAGAGGATGAAACTGGAATTTCTGCACCACCAACTGAAAACCACATGCTGAAAACCTTCTTTTCAAATAAGTCTGGTGTTTTGATGATATTATAGGAGAGATTTTCTTGTAATGCTCACAAGACTCGTCTTTTGACTCCAGGGCTAGCGAAAGCATTAGCAGTACTCTTCCTGGCAAATGTTGTGTGAGAGAATGGCGACAGCTACACTATATACCAATATTTGTATTAAAACTATGAAATCAGCCAAGCATTGTGCCTTTATGAATGTCATTTCCAGAAACAAGCTTTTTGAGAAAGTTAATATTTTAAAGGATTAGTAACTTTTGCTAATTAATAGTAAGATTAGTAAACTAACTTCACTGTTATTATAGATTCTGAACAAGAAGCATATGTATTCACAGCAATATAGTTTATACAGTATACGACATCTGTTAATACACACATGCAAACAACGTCACTACCAGTAACTTACAAACGCCTGTCAAAAGTTAACTGCCAGATCCAGTTGAAAAAAATAAAAGTTTGGAAAAGATTGAATGTAGAACGACCCTTTTATTTTTAATTATGACCACAGTGATGCTGATAAATAGAGTTATGACGTCAGCTGTGTTAGTCAGCATGAACCTATTACCACCAAATGCAGTCAAAATTGTACAACAATTTTCAGTAACTGAAAATTAGGAAATTTCAATTCTAAGAGGATATAAACTTTTAAAAAAATACTTTCTTAAGAAATGTAGTAACCGCCGATTTCTTTATTTTAACCACATTTTTTTGTCTTCAAAAGAAAAATCTTGCACATGTTTTCTCTCCTTTCCTTGTAAGTCCATGTCAACTGTCGGTCAGTGGTAAAATATCTGATATAAAATGAATGTTTGCCATAATTCAAAACAGCATCATAAAAAAAGAAAGACATTGTTCCAAAACAAAAATAATATTTAGAATAATTAGAATGATTAAGTACATGTAATTATTGAAGACATGAAGACATTTTGTTAAAATTTCTTAAGTTATAAAATATAAAAGACCTTCATGGTTTGATTTTAACTTATTCAGAACAAATCATTAAAATTAACAAAGGAAAAATGAACTTGAGAGAAATAGCTGTTTTTAATGTTCCTATATACTTTTTTATTTGTATATTTATATATAGACATATTGAAGTATTTTGACATTGCCCGATCATTAGTTAAAACATTTGTTGTTGAGCTTCAGGTTTCATATAATGGATAGATCACTTAAGATACCAATATTTTATTTCGGGCTGGTAAGGGTTTAGTAGTTCTTATGGGCATAAGAATGTTAAAATTGCGATTACAAGTGATTGTAAAGCAGTTAATCGACACACCACAGATCAGATAAAAAAGTGAATTAAAACTTGGATATAATGTGCTCGATAAAAAAATATTTGATTATCTATTTGCTTTCATATAATAAATAATGCTAGGGGTCACATTTAGACTATCCATGAAAGACTAAACACAGGACGGAAGACAAACTGTGCCAGATTTTCACTGTTTCTCTATGACAGCTGTTCAGTGTATTCATCCTGCTTGTTTTTCCACCACTTTGTTTATTGTTAGACAGCACTTCAGTAAGATAAGAGGAAATCTAAGTTTGCCACAGTAGTGCTTTGTTTTCAGTTCCATCATTGCTTTGGAAAATGAAGGAAACGCTTCTTCATAGTTTATAAGGTTAGATTATATTGTACAGTACGTGTGTGATGTGACTGGTGTCCTGCCCAGTGTGTACTCCACCTTGCTCCCATTGCTCACTGGTTTAGGCTCCGGCTCCCCCATGATTCTGTACTGGATTAAGCACTTTAGAAAATAGATTGTATGGAAACATCAGTGTTTCCTCCTTAAACAAATCAATATCTCATTTTAAATGTGAATTGTTAGAAGAAATGTGATATTAAATCTTTGTTATTTTCCATTTAATTCATTTGTAAACAAAGAAAAACAAAACTCCAAATCAAAATCGACTTTTTCTTATCTCGTTTATTATTAAGATGCGATTTCCATATACTAGTTCCCCTAAACTAGATCCCCTGGTTTAGTTCTAATTACTGTAATTTTAATTTCTGTAATCTTACAAGTAACTGAAGTAAGATGTACAGTATTTGACTATAATTACTTGGTTCAGTTTAGACACTCTTTTTGTGGAGGGGCACTATATGTGCACTGGTCTTGAGAGAAGTTTTTGAGTGACTGCAGGCTCACTCATTTTTTGAATGACTGCATGTCAGTGGTCACTTATGTCAGAGTTACGTCAACATTTGTTCTTGTTTCCTTAGGTACAAGTGGTAGAATACCATTAGACCATGGAGATTTCTTAATAATGCAAGCTTGTATTATATATATAGTAACACTATATTAATACAATTAATAATATTAATACTTAGAGTGTTTCTTGTACATATAAGGCTTGTGCCTCTACAATATCAATATATAATGTAATAAAGAACTTTATCCTCCTTCTACCTGAGGCAGAATTAAGAAGAAGAAGATGCAATGTTTTACAGAGAAGGTTGTTGGAGTCTGAGAAATGCTACTCTGTCATGTTCTTATAACTGAAATCCTGGTTCCTTTCAAGAAGTAGCTGGATGAGGTTTTCGGATCAAATGGCTGTCAGCAACCAGAAAAGCTAAATGGGCCAAGCACTAATTTCTGAAAGTCAATAGTACTTGCTAACCAATACCAATTGGTTATTTGAATAGATTCTTCTTTCTGGTATACAGAGTAGTAATTGCATTCCTTGAGATTCATATTTACTGTACATTCGGAGGGGAAGAGATTTACAGGAGTTGGCTGTAGGATGAATATTTGAATATTCATACAGTGCCAGTTATTAATAAAAATGGCATCAGTGTAGTTGTGTAGTTCTGGAATAGGACTGTATCGTTTTTAAAAATCACTTTCAATATGACTTATTAACCTCCTGTGGAGGTGAATGGCTTTGACTTTCAAAAATTTTCTTTAGATGTCCAGGAGATGTCAGGGAGAAAAGCCTATGCATGTGAATAAGATATGATTTTGCGAGAATGATCTCTTCTGGCTGGACCAACCCAGGTGTTTAAAACTCCCCACTCTGACTTGGTCAAACCTGCTTTTGCCTCACTAGATTCCCTTCTAAAGTTAAATGATGAATGCAGCACTGTGCAACTCCATTTCCACTGAAACTTGTCAAAGAGCTGAGTGCCGAACCTTTTTATAGAGAGAATGATTGAACACAGCCGTCGCAGATCTTACTCTCTGTATTGGATTGATCTAAACATCTCATCCAGACGTTTCTTGAAAGACGTCAGGGAATTGGCATCAATAACATGGCTGGGTAGTTTGTTCCATACCCCCATAACCCATGACAAAATTGCTCCATATTCATAAAAAAATGACATTCACCAAATAACCACAATTGAACTGAGGACTTGCTCATTCAGTCTCTCTATAATTGTCTCCTCCATAAACGGCATAGTTCTGTGGAATGGCACAATGGTTTTGAAATGCAAATGTAACTCCTTTATAGGCTATTTTATTGCACCCCATACTCTGTGGCGAACTGGAAGTTAAAATTAAAAGTTGAATATTGAGTTAAACGTGAATCTCTGTTGAACCTGAAAAACTCTTTGGTCATATGGATTTCATTTAGGAATGTTTGAGAACCACCAACTTATTTTCTTGTCACACATAGTTATTTCAATGTGCCTTTGGTTTAAGACATTGTGTTGAGGCATTAAAAGAATTATTAAGCAAGAACTAGAGTGGTACTTTGTGGTTTCTGTAGCCACCATCTACCTGAACGTTCCCGAGGCCTATAGATGAGAAGGCATGATAATTATAAAATCCATAGCACATGTAGAAAAATGTGGGTTTGTGAGTCAATTCAACAGAAAAGACAAAATATGTAACCAACAATCATCTTAACCAGTGAACTGTTGTATTAAAGATTTCAAAGATAACATTGTCATTCCATATTGATTAGCAAAAGCCCAGTGTTTGAACTATCTACCTTTTAACAGTCTATATCCTCTCTAGTGGGGTACAGAAGGCTCAGCGCTGATTGGACGAGAGAGGTGTCCATCACTGACATCACTGCAAGCCTGCAGGTGCTTGGGAAATGTTATTTGCACTCTATATTGGACACTCTAAAAGATATTTGGATCATTGTTATTCTATATAATGATGTTCTTCGTAACATACTTGACTATTTCTATTTTTTTTTAAAATCCCCTTTACTGTATTAAACACTGTTCTTCTTGTAGCAAAACCAACATAAGAAAAAAAAATTGTGCATCAGTGTTGCAACAAACACAACCCCAATAAAACCAGCTACGTCTTTGGAAGGTTTATATTTCCATTATGAAAGTAATTCGTTGTTTGTAATCTGAGCCACATGTGTTTTGGCCACTGAATCTTCTCTGTAGTTTCTTGGTCTGAACTTTGCGTCAACAGAGAAAGTCTTCAAAATTATTTTTTCTTCATCCCTCTGGCAGAAATCTTTACAAAACCTTCCTAACGGACATGGATATCCCACAGAAGAAAACTAAACGTTTTGATTTATTTCATACGTTCAACGCTGTATTACCACCAGATGTGCAGTATTGCAATGCACTGTTGTAGTAACCCCCACCCTCCAATTAATTGATTCAAAATGGTCTGGACCTATTGTATTCCCATAACAAAATTATGGCATCAGCATGACTAGGATTTTCAGAGTACACCAATTAAACAGAAAGCTGAATGATGAAACAGAACTATAAAATAATGTTCCATTATACGTACCATGCATATCTAAGTATTTAACCCTGTGAGCTAAGTTTTATAGCTTGTTTTTCACTACGTATTCCTCTTACAACTCCATAGTTGTTGAGTACTTTCTTGTCTTTATAAGCATGTTACTATTATTGTGGGGGAAGTACTCTCACTAGTCAGAATCCTCTTATTACTGAAGATAACAACTGAAGAAGGGCTGGTCATTCCTTGAGTCATTATCTTTAGGAACAATTTATGTCATGCCTGTGTGTTTTTTTCTAGCGAAAAAATGATACATATTGTAAATATGTCTCTGTTTAATTGAATAGTATAATTAAGACTTTTTTGTGGAGTGAACTATTTGTGTCTCTATGACCACGGCACACCTGTAACAATTATCACATATATTAATAACGGTGACACTCTGCTGTGTGATTAAATAAATATCTGATTGGGAACACGAAGGGAATGTAATCTTGTCATCAACACAATTTGATTGTTTCTAAATGGTTTAATACAATGTTAGAAGTTTTTAAAAGGGAGAGCAATTGCCAAACAGCTTAAATTAGCTTCAGCCTGTTCTCACAAACTCTTGCTGCTTCAGTTGTAAATCCTTACATAACGTTTACTTTTTTATATCTTGGACACATTGTCCAGAGGAGAAAACTCACCTTCACATTTAAAAAGATAGGTCTTTTTTATAGAGGTCTTCTTCAAGGTTAACATTTACCATATAGTTATATTCTATTTTTTTGTTGACTGAATGTAGCTCTCTACATTTAATTAATAATTATAATTGCTTACACTTATATAGCGCTTTTCTGGACACTCCACTCAAAGCGCTTTACAGGTAATGGGGACTCCCCTCCACCACCACCAATGGTGGTGGTGAAGGGGATTTATTATTATTATTGGATTTATTATTATTATTATTATTATTATTATTGGAGGGGATAAATGGTATTTATTTAAAATACATCTGCCAGGTCTAAATCTAAATGTCATAAATTTCCTTTGCAGCTTCTATAGTATTTGTTTATTCATTTGTATTAATCAGCATTATGGTAATATCAAAATCCAAGATAATTTCAGTAAATTAGGAAAAGCAGTGACTCTAATACAGATCCTTGTGGTACTCCGCTAATTACCTCACTTTGAACTTACAGGTCTGTAGGCTATTCTCTATCCTTTAACCAGATCTCAAACCAAAAACATGCATTACATGGAATGAATAAATCTTTTATTAGGACCTTTGTGATATTATTGCTTGTAAATGACTGAAGTGTAATAAAGTTGCAGTATCATGAATTTCTAGTGAAAAACAAAATGTCAGATTACTTCTGTGCTGTGTTTCTACCTTCTTTTGTTTTAGAAAGCATACTAGCATGTATGTAATTCTATTATGCTTGTACAATTTCATGATTACAAATTCAAGTTTGATCACTGTCTCTCCCTCATATATTTCCCAGAATATTTATATGTGATCTTTCTTTAGACGTGGTGCTGTGTTTTTCACCCATACCCTGAAGGTATATTTCTCGAGATTTGTAAAAAATCTAAGAACAAATGCATGTAGACAGGCAGCCCAGGAGACAGCGAGTCTGCCAGATGAGTTCAAAATGGGGGCTGTGTTCATTACTGTTTCTTTCACCTCTCCTGGTGGTGACCTACATTCATACTGCCTGTATTTTATTTACTACTGGCCAGATAAACACTGCCAGGTGTGTCAAACAACAGAAAGTCACAAGTTAACTGCTGTCAGAACGTCTGCAGCGTCAGACTAACACGTTTGTGGAGTCTTTGTTTATAGTGTAACTGCTGCACTTGGCACACAAAAGGCAGGAGTGGGTGAGAATGTGAAAAGACTATTGGAAATGATCCTCTTCATATTTCAAATTCAACCCTAGTCAGCTGAATGGTTAACCAGTGAGGAGAAGCTCAGGAACTTTAACCTGTAGAATCAGAGCCAGAATTTTAAAATGCTCTGAATTTGATTTTTGCATGTTAGGATAGCAGTTTCTTGCTGCTAATGTAGCAAAATGTATAACTGTGTTTCTTCCAATATTGAGCTGAATATTTACATCTGCCGTTGGATAGGCAACTCCTCCCCTCGAGTGCTGCTTTTTGTCTGGATTTCAATCTATCTCAGACTAGATTAAACAAATCAAGAGGATAAAAAGTCAGATCATCTATGTTTTAGGTCTTTTCAATTCCTAATTGATGGATACCTCTTAAATCTTTGGAACCCAGCACTTTGGGAAAAGAGTTGCCTACTCCTACAGTATATAGCACATTACATTATAGTTCTTCAGGTGGAAAGACCTCATAGATGTCATGCATCATGCTAACAATTCCTTTGTTACAGGTCTTGAGCCCAATTTTTTTTTCTATCTCTTATTTCTTATTATTTAAGTTAATTAATATTTTGTGTCCATAAAAAAACAAACTAAAAGACTACGTTATCATGGACCAGCCATTCACTATTAGGTTCATTCTCTATTAAGACATATTTCGTTTATAGGGAGATTTTGAGATATGAACAGAAGCCAAATTCATTGCTTGCTATCTAAGATTACTTAAGAATCTGACCTCCTGTACTTCAAGAAAATTGACATGATATACTGCTTTATGTTGTGCTGCAGATTACTTCATAAATCCTAGAACCAAGCTTAATGTCCAGAAAATTAAAGTTACTGTCTGGAGTTTGATGTTCTGTCTAAGTCAATTAAACATTTTCTGAAAAATACATAGGTTGCTGCCAAACACTAATAGACACAACATCAAATTGCTGTAAGACAAAAGACTTTTCAAAGTTTAGTGTATCATGGTTGGGTGTTGCTAAGTTAACATAACATTGGACAAAACATGAAATTGTGCCAGCAATGCAGTCAGAACACAACTGTATGATTAATGGATTTCAGACTTGCTTTTTGTGTTTTATTAAAGTATAATGTTAAATAATTAGTGGTGGTTTATCTACATAACAGGTGTAAAGGTACAAATGAGAACTTTACATTTTCCCACACAACGAAACAACAGAGCACCATCATCTTTACACAAGAGAAGGGTAGGGGCTCACATAGCAGGTCCTTTTTTATTGTGAGCCATGTCACAACAGGGAAATAGAAATACATCAAAAACAAAAAAAGAAGCAAACACCACTCTTTTAATGGAGGGTAACACTACAGAAGATTGTCTGGCTTTAAGTGTATTAGCACAGCATAAAACACTCTGAAGTGTACATTTTTAATGTAACATCTTACTTTGTTTCTTCATCAAACTTGTCTTTTCTTTATAGGATGTGCTGAATCAACCAGGAAATGCATGAATAAAACATGGCAGAGAATCAAGCAGAGCCTGCATGACAGGACAGACAAAATGTAAAAAATGCAAATTCAGATGATCTAAGCCTGGTTTTTGGAAGCACTTGTGAAAGGTGTAGTTGAACGTTTGTGTTGGAGTTTCATTACTGTCTGATTAGTTCAGCGACGGGCTGTGGTGTGGATTGGCACTGCTGTGTCACAGCCCTTGGTTTCTCGGATTGAGCCTCAGCTGAGGAGCCATCTGTGTGGAGATAGCAAGCTCTTCCTGTGTCTCCATGGATTTTCTCCAGGTGCACTGGTTTCCTTCTGTCTCTCAGTGATAGTTTGGGTAAGGTAATGAGTGTCTCGAAATTGATCCTGTGTGATTGTGTGTGTTCCCTATGATAGACTGGGATGTTGCTCTGGGTAAAAGCTCTGCCTTGACCCCAATGCTTGTAGCATAGGCTCCAGATTGCTGTGATCATAAGCATGTCTAGTTTCCAAACTATGTAAGATGTTTAATCTGCCTGCACTAATATTAAGTACGGCCATCAGAGTTTGTGTGGAACACAGCTAGCATGTCTGTTAAGGTTTTCAGATAGATCTATCCCACAGAGCCAGTAACAAAAATATATGTAGTATCAGTTTAGCTATAGAGACAGAGCAAGGCTTAGGTGGTTTAGCCAGCAACATTTAAGCAAGACATCTGGAATGTCACAGGGATGACCACTCCTTTGTGGAAACTGGGAATTTAATCATTGTCTGGATTTCAAGGCCTCTTTTGATTTATTGTGAACTACGTTCATAATAATGAATGTTTTATTTTATTTCTAATCATATCTTATTCCACATCTGTATCTAACAACCAAGGTTTGCAAAACACTGAAATACAACTCAAATTGATGTTGGTATACACCAGTAGGTCTTTTGTCCAACTGAGTGGCTTATCAGCAAAATTACATATCTGATTTGAAATTACATTTATGTGTTAAATAGGTAGACATTTTCAACATATTCCAGAATAATTTCAAATTTGACACCCTTATATTTCTAAGTGGACACGACAAGAGAATGGTGCTCACACACTTTGTTGTGAAGCATTATTCTGTAACAGATTCTGGTTCTTGGGTTTGTGTCCTCACCACTCCCACCCCAGTTTGTCCCTCACTGCATGGGTGTGAACCCTGGCGCTGCTTAACAGGGGTCTTGCCGGCTGAGCTAAAGAAGACCTTTCTCAGCCCGGGCGGCCAAGATCCCTGTTATGTCCCTGTTTGTACGTATTTGTTACAATTCCATATTCCCTAATCCTGTCAATACTCCTACCTCAGGTTCTCTTTTTCCTCATTTCACCTTCTATCTCCTGTCATCCTTTCTATTCAACTTTGTATAACGCTTAGTAGTTCCCGGCAGTTCCAAACGCCTTAAGAATAAGGACTGCTTTTCATTGACTGCCTTCCTACACCTCCTTAAGACTGTTTGGCTTAGGTCATTGAAACTTACCATTGGAATCATTTTTCACTGCAATCACTTTAGTTTCATTCACTGTGGACTGTCAAGTTAGAAACTAGAATGCTTCATCCCAGAATTGCAAGACAACACACAGGAAACATTACCAACAAAAAACCTTTTGTTAAATGTAAAAACAAATAAGTTGAAAAGGAAGAGGGCACACACAAAATGAAATATCAAAATGCCTTTAATTCCAAATTTCATTCCAAAACCACACATACAGTGTAAAGGCTCATTGTTTCAGAAAAATATTGAGAAAACTGGATCGTGTCCTGAAAATGAAAGAACATCAAATAATATGACAAATAATGGTGCATTATTATAAGATGAAATCCACATAAATTAAAAAGCAGTTCATTTTCAGCATTAAGTTAACAGGAAAACAGTGATGGGTTTTGTGTTTCTACTGTTTGTCAAGGCTGAGGGCTGTGGTAACTTCAGGATTCTGATGTGGGGGATTTTGTATACAGTACCCTTCCCCCTGACCCTCATTAAAAACACTAAGTAGCACTGGCGTTCCCTGGTGAGAGTGGAAAGAATGTGAACACAGATGCAGCTTGGATCAAATTGCTCTACTGTATTTCAGTGCCTGTGGAAAAAAAGACTAAAGCAACACTTTCACCTATTTATTACTTAATAGTTTTACTCTCTAGATTACTCACTTCATGACTGCTGTAGGAAGAGAGGCTTTCTTGATCTTTATACTCAACACAGTGGTCAAACCTGTGGTCTCAGTCACTGCTCTTTTTCATAGTCGATCACCTGTTTGACCTGGAAAGACACACCAACCTTGTTCTGCCCCTATATCTTCAGCTTTGATTGGCATACAATATTTTATTACAAGTCTCACTTTTCTTAAAATGATTTGAGGTGTGTTTGGCCATGGCCTGCTGCCTTTTTTTTCTTCCCACTGAAATCTTTCTTGTGTTTTTTTTTTTAACTTGCCATCTTATGTGTTTCTTATGGCTTCTTTTTCATTTAAATTATGACTGATAACTTAAAGTTTCCTCTGGAATATTAGCACACTTTGATAGCTCTGAAGGATAATCTTTTTTGATCCAAATCTCTTTGGCTCTAAGCCTTTGACTTCTCTCCAGCACCTAGAAGATTTATACGTTTAGAATTTAAAGTTTAGGACTTTTTGTATTCAGACAGTGAATCATTTGCTTGCTGCCAGATTGATTAAGAGGCCTTCTTACTTTCCCTGTGTTACAACAGCACATAGATGTCTTACAGTACATTATGTCACTACAAGAGAAAATGTTTGTATTTTTGTTTAACGTTTTTGTTCCAACGAGCCCTTCTTGTACTCTTTGTCTGGGACATTTTTAAAACATTCACTTGATTGTTTAGTAGTCCTGCTCAGGTTGTGCATTTTTTCTTTTTCCTTTTGCTTTATTGCGAAAAGGCACTCAAATCACAATGATAAAACCTGCAGATTATAAGTGCATTCCAAACATGAGTAGAGGAAAGAGGTATCTGTTTTTGACATGGTACAGAAGACTCACAATTTTTAAATCTGTTTCTTCTTTGTTGTAATTCCTCATTTATAACCTTTTCTATACCTTTCTGAGAACTGCTAGCTCATTTTCTGGGGAGTAAAAAACTCTATGAAGAACCCCTTTTAGTACGTAAAAATATAGCTGTGCACAAAGTATTATTTCCCATTAGGACCACTGCTTTGGAGTGTTCTCACAGACTTAACAGAGCCCTTGGCAATGCATTTAAAGAATAATAAAAAAAAAAATTCTCCCAGGGATTGAAGTAATCCATATAGGAAGGACTCCCCCTCATTTTAATGTTAACCTCATTACTTAAAAGTCTAGTTACATGTCTGGGATGTGAATTACTTTTTTGATATTTTCTGCCAATTTTAACCATCTCGCAGAGTAGATCCCAGGTTGTCTTGACTCTTACCAAGAAAAGAGGCTGTCTGACATTGGACAGATATACAAACTGCCTCAGACATTTTTCTCAGGCTGAATTGTGTTAAAATCAGTAAAGAGTACCAATCCTCCACACAGCAGGAATTAGATTTATCATGCGTCATCTCATTCTGCCAAGGTCTATTAAGGCAGGACATATTGCTTTCATGCGCTTTTCAAGAGCTGGAGGTTTTAAAAAATACATTTTATTACTTTGCAGTTTTATTAACTGTTTGTATGTGCAAATGCAAAACTGTAGAGGTAGGGAGATGATTATAATTCCTGTACTACTAATAAACGTTAATTTATAAGGCGTCTTTCAAAGTACCTGTTGGTGTACATGGAAAACGGAATATAATACAAGGCTAAGTACGATTATAGGCTGTTAAAAGATCAGAGAAATACAAAGGAAACAAACCTTTTATATAAATAAAGATCAACTAAATTATTTTACAAATCAGCCTGGAAGACAGTGTCAGGATTAAAGATTCCTTAACACGTGTAATAGGTTAACTCGAAAAAGAACGGAACAATATTTTTGCAGTGTTTTTTAAGCACTGCAATATGATGAAGGTCAATCCTACAAAAAGGGCTTTCTAATCGCGAAAAGAAAGATTAAGAGTGAGTAAGGTCTGAGCCAGTTCTTCTGCATAAGGCATATATTAAACTAGAGTCAAGCAAAAATAATGATAACAGTTTGAATGAAATGAAAAGGTCTTCATACAATTTTGCAAGAGAAGTTCAAAGGGCTATGGTCAAAATTCACTTCCAAATTTTTCATCTGCAGGTAGATTCCACTTGGATCAGCCATCACAGAGTTTGATTTGTGCAGCTGATAGTAATAATATCTTAACATGGCCTCTGTGTTATTAGAACTGAGTTATAAAATGTTCAGTTGTGTCCGTAATCTAATGTCTCAACTTCTAAGCACATGAACAGCCAACTCAATTTCAGGTTTAGAATGCATATTAAGGCATAAAATGTACTTCGTATAGAGATACACATTTCTTATTGTACATTCTACTTTTTATTTTTAGGTGCACATATATTCAATGTTTTAGTCATTACTCCCATGATCTTCTCCAAATAGTTTTCATTCAACAGTTCATCGACTATCTCTGCTTAACTCATTTGAATAGTTTTCAATTAAATAGAAAAAGCACAAAAAATGCAACTTTACTAAGTTTCAGAACGTTTAAACTTAAGTTGCTTTACACTCACCTACTCCCAGAGATTTCCTTCTTTTGGATGTGTATGTGTACTCTTAAAGGGAGAAAGAGGATTACAATCTATTCCATTAATTAGGCTTAGGATTTTTTCTGTGTTTAATGGTATTACTCCAATGATATTAACCCCCAACATGAGTCTAGTAGTTAGTAAAGAAGCTCATTAGAACACAGCCTGAGATCTTTAAGAAAAATGCTTAGTTCAAGCCAGGGCATACAGCATTCTATTAGCTATCAATTATCAGGATTCCCCAAGCAGTGATGAACAAATGCCAAAGCACTGCTGGGGATGAGGGACTTGTGTATCATTAAGTACAGCGACCATTAAGACAATCTGGAGAAGGGTGAGCTAGCAGAGGCATGTGTGAGAGGGGCATCCTTCTTCGAATTAGTGCTACCTCTTCAGTAAGACACAGCAGAGAAAGGTTGCTATAGTAGCTGAAAAGAGGGCGCTTGTGCATTAAGTCCCTAAACCTCATACCACCACCATATGTTTAGATATTGTAGCTGCAGCCTGCATTGATTTAACAATTCGACAGTTTCAAATTGTGTAGGTGCAATGCAGAAATATCCTCTGCTAATTTTATTACATTATTAAAGTCTAAACAAACTGTTAAGAGCCATGTTACTTTGAAGTTAATTTCCTGCAGAGAAGCAATCTGAAGAGTTTGCATATCCTTAATTATTACACAAGTGTTTGGCTTTTTTAATTCTGTACTTCTGACGCATCCTGTAAAGATGAATAATGCACGCCTTCTTTCTCATTAGTTTCTGCTTCATTTCTTTGGCATGCTTAGTAACCTTTCCAGTAATTACAGCTAATTAAAAGACCTCTCAAAGCCTCTTACTGTGAAGAGTACAGGAGGGAATATAATGTACTGTGTACCCAATGTGTGCAGTGTGTTTTACCTGCTTCTATGCCAATCCTTTTCTGACATTTTCTATTGTTTTTCACATTCTGGAATGACCTCGAAATCCCTTTCTGTCGTAATAGTTTGTAAGTGGGACAAATAATCTGAGCACCGAGAAAAAACTATTCAAATCACGTGTTGCATGGGTCAGTTAAGAATAAATAATGAGGAAAAACAAAGGTGTAGAAAAAAAGCATCATATTTAATTTGAATGGTTTGAAAGGCTAAACCATGAAACACAGCCATAAGATCCTAATTGAATTGCTTTAATTTAATTGCTATTATAACTTAGAAACAAGAGCTGTCTCACAAAGCATAGTCACGTTTCACAGTTGCCATGAGTAATTTTTTCATCTGCAGTACTTGATGTATAAGCAATATACAAAATCATAACGTATTTGACTTTAGCAATAGCTGGGTACCCAAGAACGTTTGAAAGGTTCAAGTGATTCCATTTGACAACACTTGACCTTTCTAAGATGAGATACTAGGGTGTGTAATGAATTGTGGCTCATCTTCCATTTTTGAAAAAACACTTCATTCTGTCCAAGCATCCATTCTCCAAAGAGCTCTGGGTGTTTGAAGTCATACGGTGAAGAGGCTTTCTGTGAAATTTCTAAACCTGCTCCATGAGATTTAGAGTCCTTTTAGAAGTAAACAGTAATTCATTACAAAATGAAATAAGCTCTCATTGCTCTATAAGCTTAGCTTAGTGTATTAGAAAACAACTTTTGCTATCCGTCGTACTGCAAGGCTTCACCACAGAAGTTCAAGCATATCTCTTATGTTGTACGATTAATTCTTTTCTGCCTAGCGCCAGCACTTGGAAATGTTCTGTAAAGCCATGTCCTTTTACCATGTTATTCACAGTTTATTAATTGTTATTTTTTTATTTCACAGCTTTGACTTCTATGAAACAGTGACCTCTTGGCAAAGCCCTGGTTTGTTATCAATTGATTTATCTGGTTCAGTAAGGATGATAAATATGACATTGCTAATT
Organism: Lepisosteus platostomus; assembly: GCF_059453375.1. Taxonomy (NCBI): domain Eukaryota; kingdom Metazoa; phylum Chordata; class Actinopteri; order Semionotiformes; family Lepisosteidae; genus Lepisosteus; species Lepisosteus platostomus. The sequence goes on from NC_142622.1 coordinate 11,205,663, forward strand.
TATAACTATTAATGTGCATATTTTTAGTTATTTTGTTCAGCAGCAAGTTGACTTTATTATGCTGATTGGCAACAATCAACAATTTCCAATTTTAGCATTGCACTGCCACTTACAAACGGTAAAATAAATGAACTATTTACCTATTTTTACAAATGTACAAAGCAAATATATAACAGCACTGTTTAAAAATATAGATTTAAAAGCATACTCAAATATCTATTTGATCTAAGACCAAAATGTAAAAAGATATTACTTGAATGCAGAGAACATTTTTAAAAGTCGCTGCCAGGCAATGAACCCAGGAAATATGAACACCAGTTTTCAAATGTCATTTGGAAAGATCAAACGCTTCTTACACTTTGACATAGAATAATTTGCTCATTAAATTATCATTTCACATGATATTGTTTTAAAGTACTGATGACTGAAATTTGGTCAAACCTGTCACGAATCAACCCTTTAAATATATTTTACTAGTTTGGAAATAAAAAAAAATGTCTTTTCCTGACAACACATATCCTACGAATGATATTAAAGGCCTAGTTAAATCAAGAATCTAAAGTATATGTCTTTGAACCCTTAGCAATTTGTTTCCTAGTTCCTTCTCTCTTTTTTGTGCATGTGTGCAAATGTTTTAAATTAGAGGCAAAAGACTTCATCTCACCAAAGGACTTTGTCTTTGAAGGATGCAGGCTAATTAATGTGCTCCTTAGCAGAGTACATCCTCTCTGATGAATGGCCTCACTCAGTCTGGTTCTCATACTCCCTGGATGTGTATCAGCTTTCCTAGTTTCCTTCTTTCTTTTTCCTACTTCCACTGTTTTCATTCTATCTCATTTAACCAGCCTGAGAAACCTTGTGTACATTTTACCCTGAACTACCTCTTAATCGGCCAGGTCTTAATTACGTTCAGTGCAAAATCTTGGATCATTAGGGTACTTAGAAAATGAAATACCTGCAAAGAGATTTATCAAGATGGCAATGATAGCAGCTGTTGAATGTATTGCCTTGACTTAGAACAGTCCGCTAGGTGTTACTATGTGGCTCAAACGTATAACCTCATACATACCTTTTTTCTAAATCATAACCCCCTTTTTTATTTATTTTTGTAACTCCCAATGGGATTCCTGATGTGCAAAAGATTACATACTGTAAACCCCTCTATAAAGTGCAGCATTTACTCACACATTATGTAAAGTATGTGATAATATTAAATAAGAAGTCTATTTACAGTATATGTAAAGCTATATATTCTTAATTGTTATCTTTTTAATTTACTTATCTTTCCTTACTGCAAGCAGCCATCAGTCTGTGATGTATTTACTGCAGTTAGTACTGAGAAGGGAGGCCTGTTTGTCATTATTGTGAATGGCATTGTCTTTCTACATAATATCATATTGCCTAAAACCCAAACACTTCTGTTGTTTAATAAGATAAAGACCTAATTTAAAAATGTTAAATTAGTGTAAAATTCTAAGAGCAGTATACGGCTTCCTTGTTTCACAGCTGATTGACAAATGTTTCACGCTAAAAGGTCTTAATTCTTTACACAATGGTAAATGGAATTGCTCAAATGTTTATGCAATGAGCGTCTTAAACTAAATCTACTGTATTCCTTACTGCTACATGTTTTAAGTTATCTTTTCTGTAGGTTAATATATGTTAAGGCCTTAAATCTAGAAAGGTTGTAATGCATTAAACCTATGACTAAGGTTCACTTTACCCGATAAAGGAACTTTTACAAATGAGACCCTAATTTTGCTGTTGTAGGAATCATTTCCAATATGGAGATAAAGCAGACAACACCCCAAGACATCATTTCCTTTTTTCTTGTCTGTTCATCTCTTGTCAATCCCTCTTGTCTATTGTTGATGCAAATGAGACCGACTGCCCTGAAAAAAAGGCTTGACCCAGCTTTTGTTTGCGGGAGGTTGGATTGAAAATGTCTTTTAAAAAAGGTAAATGAGGCGTCCGAGGTCTCAGACATTCAGGATATCCGTCCGACTGAGCTTGCTTATCTTTCTTCATCCTGCCACTAGGCCTCCTTAGAGAATGCTACTTCCATTCTCTATTAGTTCTTATTTCTAAATGTCTAACAGTTATTTAGTCTGTTTTATTAAAATGTTCATTCCCACAAGCACGCATTAGCATTGCTAGAAAATGGGCCTAGTCTCCTTTGTTCAGTGAGTATACAGAAACATGGGCTTTTGATAGCCTTGGCTTCATAAAATAAAACAGATAAAATCACAGGAATATTAATTTGTTCCTGGCATTGACAGTTTACCATCCTGATTACCTATGGTAGAGAATTATAATATTACAAACTCAGACAAAATAAAAAAAACAAGAACAATGTTTTATATTCTATAACTGCCTTCCTGACATATGATAACTGGATTTGATAAATAGAACATTCTCTTCTTCCCGGCAGATGCTACTACTACTGAGTGTTAATTCATATTAACAAGTAATAGGTTTATTCCATGCTGAAAAAAAGAAGAAGAAAAAAACAATGTTTCGGCCGTGGAGCCTTCTTCAGTTCTTGCTCAAAACAAACATTGATATAATCTTCAAACCCTATTTGTTCCAGAAGTATTTTCAGTATTTTATAAAAGCCAAATAAAACAGACAAAAACACAAAAGTCCACACTTATAGACAGTCACCCTTCTGAAAAACATACACTCAAATACAATATTTTTAAATACTGTTTTGTTTTTTGTTTTTATAAATAATATTGCAAAAGTGTACAGGGCTGAGAAATTAGAAATAAAACAGCACCAGGCAACATACTTAGCTTAGCTGAAAGGCCAAATGTGATGGAGTCAAAGTTAATGGTCAAAAGAGGTTTAAAGGTCTTACTTTGCTTTCCTGCAATAAAACACAACTACATCCGGAGACTCTCTCTCTTAATGATTATTATGTACTTCACAAAATGCCCAAAACAAGGTCACATTCAGACCAGTCTATTTTTTAAAAATGGACATTTTTACTCTTACGCACATTGTACAATGAAACAGTATACTAGTACTACAGAAATTCATTTTTCTCTTGTTTGATGTTGAGTGTTTTGACCTCAGTGTCAGGAGTCGTACTTTTTTTTTTATCACGCTGAGCCTGCTACCTGTCCGTTTTATGTATTTAGGCAATTTAGCTGTCTGTCAATTCACGCCGCGCCTGCACTGCACATTTCTTTCATATCGGTCCAGCATGCTGCCAAAGTTAGTGAAAATGATACCGTCTCTCCCTGTATGGGTTAATTGCCTTGCGAATTGTGTATGATAACATTAAACACAAGCCAACTAGTGCTTCCCTCACAGCTTACATTGCTATTAAAGTAATTTAGTTTACGAAACAACGTACTTATGGGACACGATCTTCACGTACAGTAGATGCTTACAGAAAACCCTTGCCTTTGCGTAACTTTCCGTCTTCTTCGAAAGATCACGGTAACAACTGAAATCCGGTGTTTGCAATATTAGAAGGCTTGAATTTTTCAAAATTAGACCAATGTACAGTATGACTGTAAAACAATGGTTCTAAGACGAAGTTCAGATTTGTTCCATATGACGAACTTTTTTCTTAAATACAACCACTCATAACTGAATATCAGACATTAATGCATGTTTTGAGTGAGTAAGAGCATGATTCTGTGGTGCATTTTCGTCATTTCCAGCAGGCTGTATCATAAACGATGTTTGACTAAAAATATTAAAATGTAATAAAGTTGCATAATGATTTGTAATGGAAAATGAAACAAATAATTTTGGGTTTAGACACATTATCAAGTTTAATTGTCAGTGTTATTATTGGCTTATTTCCATTTGTACTCTTAACTTCAGACAAGAGTGTACTGTAGGTCTTGCCAAACCAAGTGCCGTACTATTTTGTGTTTATTTAGTTCAACTTTTTTGATGTTCCTGTTTTTTTTAATTCTATTTTCTCTCATATCCAAAAGGGAAAAAGCAAGAGATGATTTTTAAATGACCAAGCAAAAGGAAAAATACCCACATGCTATCTTTAAACTATGTCTGAAAGTGTAGTTAGCAGGAATATAACACATCTACTTTACATGAAGATCAGCAAAAACCCATTGTTCTTAGGTGACATTGGTCTTAGCTCAAATTCAGTAAAGAAATGTTGTCAGTAGAATAGGTCTGTACTACATAAACCATGCTCATAAATTATTTTTTACACATACTGTAGTTTTTATTTTACACCACATCTTACATGTATATAACAATAAAATGAGAAAACTAGGAATATCCCTAGACCATAAGCAGATAAACTTTATTTATTTATTTTTTTAATTTAATTCCATCTTTTTCATGGATTGTGTTCTTTTTTATTTTGATGGCCTTGTAGTTTCCGTTCATTACAAAGGCAAAAAAAAAAAAATACTACAGCTGCATTCTACCAAAAAATTGGTGGCCCAATATGACAGATCTAATGTTGCTTAAAAGGCCGTCTACTTAAAATCCCTGCAATACCTCATACAAGATAGTGATAAATCATGTACAAAGCTACTTCCTGCACAAGAGGAAATTAGATATTTGTGTCAAGGCACTCCCTGAAGTCATGACAACTTCTCGCTCTGACTTTAGGCAGAATCTCCTGTGTACAAAACCTAATTTCAGACCTTTGCAATGCAGCTCATAAATAAACTTATTCTTATTTACCACAAAAAATGCAAAAGCAAAGGCATAGAATGTTTAACCATGTGATGTACAAAAAGGACCTCCGGATATTGGGTTTAGTTTTAGGGCACACTCGCTGTCAAAGAGTTAAAGGAAAAGGAACAAGGTTAATTTGTCAACTCAAAAGAAAGTCGGACACAGACTGGGTTAAGGAACCAAGTTCTGAGCTTGCTGGGGACTTTTTTCTCAACATTTTCAATTTTTCAGACTCCTCCAACATATTGATTAAATCAACCCAAGGGTTTAACTGAGTAGAACAATAAAACATGGGCAAGGGATCACAAGTGGAGTTTAACAAGAAAATGCATTTAGAGCATGCAGGCACTTCTTTTTACAGTCAGTCATAGGGGGTCTGGAAGAATTGGCTCAGCTACACTGTTGAAGCTGACACTCTGGTACCAGTTAAGAAGTGACTCAACAAAATTTTGGAACAAATGAGCTAATAGCAATCAAATGCGCATGATGACCTAAATGCCCCTATCTTCTTTATTAATGTTATGCTTTTCGTGTGCCTGATACTCTATATGCAAGCAAGCATGAAGAAATCCAATGTAACACTAGGCAGCAATTACAGTGTATTCTTTACCATGTGGCCTTTATTTAAAACCGTACACTTATTTTATTTTTATTTTTAAATAAGTGCATAATCCATGACATTGGTACAAAACATAGAAAACAAATTCAGTGTTCCTAGTTTTCAGTCTTCTCCCAGAAACATACCAAGTAAAATGTTAACATTTTTAAGTTATTATTGCAATTATTAAGAAGCTTGTAGTGTTCCAGGCCAGGTCTTTACTGTTAGACTTGATTTTGACGATTGTATTTGTCCAGCCAAAGATGCTGAAATTGAGGGGGCGGAGCAGTGGCTCTGTGGCTAAGGATCTGTGCCTGTTGCTGGTTCAAATCCCGCGCCCAGCAGAGGAATTCTACTCCGTTGGGCTCCTGAGCAAGGCCCTTAACCCCAGCTGCTCCAGGGGCACTGCACAATGACTCACCCTGCGCTCTGACCCCAAGCTTCTCTCCCCGTCTGTGTGTCTCATGGAGAGCAAGCTGGGATATGCAAAAAGATGAATTCCTAATGCAAGAAATTGCATAGGGCTAATAAAGTGATCTTATCTCTCTCTTCTCTTCTCTTAATTAAGTTTCTTGGCTGCTTTGCATTATTAGTTAAGTTAATAAATCAACAGACCTAGTCAGGACATGGGGGACTCAGAGGAAACATGCTGTCGAAGGCCAGGAAAATCTAGTTTTACTGTGTGAATCCGCAGTTTCTCCATCCTGAGTTCCCTACTGAATAAATGACCCTGTATATCACTTTAATGCTACTATGTGGAACAATGGGCCCTCTTTTTTATTAAGTTATGTATCATTGAATTTCCTGTCTTGTCATCATTCAGCCCCTTACTTAAAATCTATTAAAAACTTACTTTACTCTTTTACTTATTAGATAGCATGCAAAGTGCTTACAAAGTTTACTGGTTCATTTGTAACCCCTGCCTTCAAATATAATTTACCCTTTAAAAACATTTCTGCTTTTTTATGAGTCATTTTTTTGGTAAACTAATTTCTTTATTTTTTATATGTAAAAAAATCCAAAACAAAAATATTACCCTAACGTCCCTTAAATGATACCTTATCCCAATTAAGAATCTGATGTGAAATACTTCAGTGATTCTACTTAGTAGTAAATTAGGTTATAAATGTAAAAAGGTAAAATTATGTCAAAGTACTATGTTTTTTGCAGTAAACCTTTACTTGTTCCTTTGCGCAGCCTACGCATGCTGACGGAGCTGCCCACTTGAGCTACTTCAGGAATAGAAAATGTTTTGTGTTTCACCAGATTCAAGTGAAGTATACCTGACTATCATTGTGCTGTTTAAAAGAACTTTACTTTGATATAAAAGTAGATCAATCGGATCATGCAGTTAAATATCAGAATAAAAATTATTGTATTTAAACCTAATTCCACTGTGATCTGCACTCATAATTAGTGATAAAGGAAAATGCCTGGTCTCTCTCAAAGCTTCTCAGAACCAGCCACAAAGCAGTTAAGCTATGGGTCTATGTGGCCAGTGACAGTGGGAGTTTAAGTGGTCTCTACAGATCCCTGAAAGCCAACACCACCTATGAGCTTTGAGTCTCCTAATTTATGAGCTCAGGCAGACAGACCCATGCTCCATCACACTTTGTAGGGCTGCCAAAGAACACACAAGTTACTGGAGTGTTGGACTTTCAGCCTCATCTCTTCCCTCTCTGTCTGTGTGATGATCTAAACACTGTTTCCCCCTCTCTATTCCCACACCTTCACTGCTGCTGTCTTGTACAGGCATGTGGTGAGGTCTAAAGGGCCGGTGTTTTGATAGAAAACCATGAATGTGGTGGAAGCAGTTAGCTGTGGCTCTGTGCGTTATTTCCCTTGATACCAATTTGTAAGTCACACTGAGAAAGACACCACCATGAAAGCAGATCTAGGGGATACCAAAAACTTTTTCATCAAAGGACGGTATGAGTATGATCCGCTACATAATCATTTAAAGTCCATTTTGCAGTAAAATAGACCCCCTTTTCACCCTTGATGTAGAGGGAAAAACCTAAATAAACAACCTTCAGAAAAAATCTCCCTACATCCATTGTTTTTGCAGGAGTATCAGTGGGGATCAGAATAACATTGTTGAATCTGAGTACACAATTTGTACAACCCAATGATATTCACTATAGCTAGGCAATATCCAATCATGCCTTGTAAGAATAAGTTTGAAAATAGTATAAATTCATTGGGGGGGTCTCCTAGAAATTCAGACTTGAAGCAAAAATTGGGAATTTTCCACTGATTTCATAGGGGCTCTCCTGCTAAGACCAAAAGCAGCTCACTTATAAGTACATCATAAAGTGTTTAAACCAAATAATCAAGGCTTTTAAGAATATCTGACATTGGAGAATAAAAACGTAATGGTAAACAATCCACAAGAAGTGCACTAAGTTCAACTCTCTAAATCAAATTCAGAATTGAAGTCGAAACTAAATCTGGGTGTTTGCTCCAATACAGGTCAGAAATGGAAATCAGAATAAAAAATGATACCAGTGTATAACTGATTCCAGTCCAGTCCTCCACTTCAGCTGGTTTTTATATTAGGAAAGTAGAGGTATTAATAATAACTCTGCCATAAAAACTCCAATCTATCAAGTAATTACTTCCTAAACCTATGCTGCAGTAATCTTAAATAATCCCTATGGCTTGAATAAATAGTTTCAAATGAAACTCAGAAGAAAAGATTCACTAGACATTAGAGAGATGTTCTATCTCATCAACCATTTAAAATACTGCCACTATTGTAAACTGCGTGTTTGTGTTACAAGGTATTCTATACAAGGTAACTACTCCTTTACAGAAATTCAAAACACGCCCTTCTCTGCCATTTAGGACAAAATATTGAACACAAATGGGATGAATTATGAATTAAGATGAATTCTATTTACTTGTTTGTAGCTTACTCTAGTTAAAATAAAAAAAAATGTTTATATGCACTGCCTTGGGACTTTAATTTCTTACTAGGCTGCTCATTTTTTCTCTTCTGAGCTGATACGTAATCTTTTAGGACCTTATTAGTGGCAGGACTGGCATGGTCCCGTTTAACTTAAAAGGCAAAGACTTTATGACAAAATTCAAGCATGCAGTCAATAATGAATGAGTTCACATTGATTGCATTAAATCTCATCAGATCTCAGGCTCAGCGCAAGACTTGGCCTGATCAGTACTGGAAGGGGAGAGAGACCTCCAGGAGAAATTGGACTGCAGCTGGAGGAGGTGTTGGAGGCACTTCTGCCTTGGGGCCTGAATTTCCTAACCTTAGGTTTGAATTACTAAGATAATTGACATGACCAGGGACACTGTGCTGAGGTGCCATCCTTCAAATGAGAAGTTAGACCTAGGTCCTAAATATAGGATAATTACAGCTCTCATTGCACTGTTGTTACATTTAGGGATGTTAACCCCCATATCCTGGCTAAAGTCCACTCTGGGCTTGTGTAATCTGGCCTTTGTAAAGTTTTCTCTGGTGTGCAATTTTCCCTTCTCCACATGATCAGCTGTATAGAGGAGGTACAGGACCACATGAGAGCTGTACTTCAGTAGTGGATGAACTGGGTACCCTTCTATACGTAACGCGCTTAGAGATTCTTTGGGAAGGGAAGCACGGGGACTTCTTATTAGTATCAAAAGCAACTGGAGGGAAGCTGACAATGCAGGAGTGGAATAAGACTTGCGCTGTTGAAAGTAATAGTAAGAACATTAAAAAAACGAAAAGAACAAAACAGCAAACAAAGAGCAGACTGCCCTCGTATCAGATTTTCTCTGTTTTGGCGAAGATAACTTAAAAGATGATCTTTTTAAGAGTTGGTGGTGCAAGACTGAACGTCTGGTGAGTTAGGGTGGTTCGGTTGTGTTTTGATTGTGTGCAGTGAGTTCAAGCAGATGTGAAAGAGCAGATTCATTCGTTCAGATGCACAATGTTTACGGCTTGTTACGCTCCCTGTTCCTTCCCCCACAGCAGGGATCCTGACAGCCACTGCTGGGAGAGACTTGGCTGGAGCAACTGTGGGTGGCAGCCAGTTGAATCCCCTGATCCAGATTCCTGCTGTCTTCAGCGGTGTGGGATATCTCAGGTTCCTGTTTTCCTTTTCCTCAGGGGTCCCCATCCTCCACACAGAGAAGAGAGAGACAGCCCTGAGAAGTGGCACTGGTACCTGGAGTCTCGGGGTGTCTTTGCCACATGTCCTGACCTGGGCTTGCAGTTCATACACCAGAGTGAGAGGGGTCAGCAGATAAAGGGCATTCTCAGTGCATCTGCCCAGCGAATCCTATGACCACATCCTGCACAAAGAATATTGTAGAAAGTTTCTTTATTATAGTTTTTAAATGAGAGAAATAAAATATCGTTACAAGTGAGATTTGCTTACAGCAAATCTATGACTTGAATGTTTAAAGTATGCCTAATTGCAGCAAAATGCTTTTTAGTTGTTGCTTTTTTGGTTGTAGTAATTCTAAGAGAATTTCTAACATTAATACAAAGTTTTGATGTAACTATTTTAATATTTCCTGTGATAAAAATAAAAATTCATTTAGAAACAAAAATATACAACAAACCAAAAAGCAAGTGAGATTGCTTCACTTATATTTTCCTGATCTTGAAACTATTTCTATATCAACTTTTCATTTGACATTAACACCGTTTATGATTTCTGCAGGGCACCTTCCTCCTTGTGAGTGACCGCAGCTGTTCTGTGCTTTTTAAAAATGATTTTTTTGTTGTTGTTCAAGACATTGAAACCATGACGACATGCACCACACCTTCAAACTGACCCAGTGAAACCTGAAGCTTTTGTCATGCTGCAAACTGCGTAGTTGATGACATGGACAAAACTGGCTGTCTTCAAGGAATGACGCTGTTGCAGAGTTCTAATAACTCTAGGAGGTTTCAAAATATACATACCAAACAGCACCAAGATATACTACCTCTGTCACAGTAAAGATACATGCCATCATGTGTACTGGTTAGGGATTTTAAAATGAGTTGCTATAGTTGCTATTTCAGGTTAAAGATTATGAACAACTGTGGCGGACTGCCATTACATCCAGGGGGGTTCCCTGCCTTGTGCCTGTTGCTTTCTGGGATGGGCTCCCCCTAGCTGGGATGGGATAAAGTGGTGAGAAAATGGATGGATGGATTATGAGAAAATTCCAGGATTTTTTTTTTTGTTTCCATTGCCCTCATGATCTATTTTAAAAGGGTTCTTCATTTTGAGCTGAGGCCCATGGGCTTGTAAACCCATGCTGTTTGCAAACCCATTGCAGTGGAGCAGATTAAAGTGACATTGTGGTTAAGAACATACTTGTAAGAACGGTCACAAAAAACAAGTGGCTATCTGACCCATCAAATCCATTTGGTAGCTTCTAGCAAGCTGAGTGTCCAACAGTCAGTTTTATATAAAGCCACACAGCTTACAGATGTGTGTCTTTATTGCTCAGCAGACTGACATGCTTCCCTCACTTTCTGTTGAAGGCGATTCCTAATGCTGAACAGGCATCAATTAAAGTTAATCAGGGCTGTTCCCAATTATTACCCAGAAGTGTTGTCATATTTCATTACTGCTTACCTTTGCCCTTGCCCTCTCTGTGACCTTTATTAACGACTACGTGTAGGAAACTGAGCCCTGTTTCTGTCATTTAGGAAACTGGGAAAATTACATTTAATTGACTTGATAATTATTCCAAAATGTTTGTTGTCATCTGGTTTAGGTAAAACAGTAGAAGGTAGTAAGATGACCCCTGTTCAAACTAACCCAATACACTGATTCTTCCTTACAATAGTCAGAGCGGAAAAGGATTTACTTTTAACTTAGCTTATAACAAAATCATCCCTGCCACCCAGAGGTTGTTTCTTAATTGCTGTTATTAGAAAAGCTATTTTCTTGACTGAACCAATTAAAACTCCATACACAATAAAATCAATTTTTAGTGTGCCTTTCAGTATACTGTCGTGATAGTCATGTTGTGATGGGTGAATATACTGTATGCAGTGAATTTTTTATTATTTGAAATGGATACATTTCATATTGAAAATGAGGATTTTACGTTTTCATATTAACATGCATGGAAAAACACTCGAACCCCATTGCACCCTCTCACACACAAAAGGGGGGAAAAGAAAAAATAAATAAAGCAAGAAAAGGGCATGTTTTAAAAATATATTTATTATTATGGCATGTTTATTTATTGAAAGCAATCTGTTACATCTGTTTCCCATTTTAAACTATTGTGTGAAAAACCTTAAATAACTTGGACGGATTTTCAGAACTAAAATCATGAATATGTTTATGCCAACTGGGTTTGGACTCTGAAGCCAGAACAAATCAGAAATAAAAGTACCCCATGTGACTGTGAATAAATCATATATTGTACTGTAGTCTTACTGTAGTCTTTGCCAAAATTTTGAAGATTTCCAGAGGTGAATAAATTGATATACCCTTATTGCCACATCCACAGATATTTGAGTTGCCTTCTTGTGATTTAAAACTGCTTTCCGCTAATGTGGGATAAAAGTTACAAAACCGATCAGATTAGCGATCCGAGGAAATGATGATGATATTAAGGAACAATGATGTGCTGTAAACTGCATACTGTAAGTCTCACTGATGACAGAAGCAAGAAGGATGGAGAAAACACATGATCTTGGGGGACAAGAGCTGATGGTAGGATGTACATACAAGCTGTACCAGGAAACCTCTCTGATAGAGATCAGGCTGCTGCCAGAATGGAGAGAACTCTGGGTGACAGAGGCAGGACAAGTGTGGCTGGAGCAGGAGGGCATAGCTCCTGGGTACGGACCAGAGGAGAGGGGGCAGTATATTTTACACCAATGGGTGGCTGACCATTTGCAAACCATTTTTCACATTTTAGAGATGTAAAAATGTACTTTAAAATTAAAACACACGTAAAAACACCTCTCCTTATTTTTGAGCATGGCATGACACTTTTGAATTATGTCAAGCCTCCATTACTGCATGGCAATAAACAAAATTGCTATTTTATACTCCGGCTGGGGGCAGCAACAGGAGGCAGATGCAGGAGGTTTGATTTTCAGAGCTTCATGTATCTGGAATTGCTATGGGACCACTTATTGCCTTGTGGATGGAGGTGGACATCCACCTACATGAACAGGGACAACTTGAGGGATATGCCAGGAAAAATGGAGGTAGAGAGAAAGATAGCAAATACCCCAGCAGCCCTCGTCAAAGCTTGAGGAGAAGGGAGGTGGTCAGCACTGGATGGGCTGCTCTGTCTCCAGGCTGGAGGGATCTCGCTGCATGGGTGCAGCTGGAGCTCCTTTTGTGACGTGTCATGTCTGCCCGTCACTCTGGGAGCTCTGGAGCATTCCAAAAGTGATTCCAGAAAAGGAACAAGGTGGGCAGGACATCCTAGGGGCTCTGAACTGAGAAATCCTCTAAGCAGTGGCAGATCCAGAGAGCTGCCCGACCCATTCCCTGGAGGGTTCTGCAAACTCCAAATGGCAAAGCTGTCCCACTGAGTCAGAAGCTGGACACACTTAAATGTGTGAGAACATCTTGGCAAGTGATTTGAGGGAGAAGGATGTCTAGGGCTGGTGAGCGGGCAAGTGCCCATGGAGACCAATTTAGAGACCAAGCAGCCTAGGCCTTGCACGTACAGTAGCACTTGCTGTTGGCATCGCTGAATCCTCAGAGTTTGGCACCACTGAGGGGGGTGCAGGCCGAAGTAGCTGTTATTAACTTATTTAGCTGATGCTTTCATCAATAATAATTTACATTTGTGTATTTTTTTACTGATGAGCATTTTTATTGGGAAATTCCAAGTTAAGTGATTCTGAGCAAATATTGCCCAAGCTTTCCATAATGGTGTCCCAACTGTGATTTTTGAACCACCTTCTAGTTAATGTAACTGCTGCAGCATATCAGTTGAGGAAGGCTGTAGGAGGACAGCCTGTGCCTTCAGCTCAATTTCTCATGTCACGGGTGGGGAGTTGATAAGAAGAAGGCCCACACATTCAGCAAACAGAAACAAGGAAGGGAGAAAAAGACACATGCTGCAGTTTGCCACACCAGACTCCAACTCATAAAATGTAGTACGTGTTCTTCATGTTGTACTTGAGCAATTTTGTTTATTGCCATGCAGTAATGGAGGCTTGACATAATTCAAAAGTGTCATGCCATGCTCAAAAATAAGGAGGGGTGTATTTACGTGTGTTTTAATTTTAAAGTACATTTTTACATCTCTAAAACGTGAAAAATGGTTTGCAAATGGTCAGCCACCCATTGGTTCACCTGCTAAGCAAGGAACTAACTGTGAGAATCAGACCCCCACTGTATGAAGTACACCTCACAAAACAATCTATGAACTAGAACTAAACCTGATGTACAAATCAACGGCTTTTGTAAAAAGACAGAATGAAGCCATTCTGTAATGGGAGTGAACGGATCGGATGTAGGCCTACAGTATGTTGAAGTTAAAAGACCTCTAGATGATTACTTCATTGCTTTGGCGTGCCAACACAAACAAGACGGAAATGTTTTCTATCACAATACAAACACAACTTCAGTTCTGTTGATCTCATGGTTTATGAGATTTTAGGAGGTTTACGAGAATTTATGTTACAAGTGTAACTTTTCTGAGTTTGTTTTCGCCTCACAGCAGAAGAAACCCAAGATGTGCCTCCCACCAACCCAGTTGCCTTAGTTAGCAAGATTCACTGTTAACCATAGTATGGCCCTGCTGCTGTCCATTCACTGCAGAGCTAGCACACCCAACAATGATTCTCCAGTAAAATCTGTTAATGTCATGACTGGATTTAGGATTTTCGTCACAGGGTAAACACACTGAATTACATGTTCAGTGCAAGAAAGAGGTAGGTGTCCTGTCAACATACAGTACATGTAACTGATGTCCAAAAGAAGTCTATCACTGTATTTTCTATGTTGGTACAAATGCTGCTGATTCTGCAGTGCTATTGACTCCTGCCCTTAGGTACTGTATCTTAAGACATTCTATCACTTTTTTAGCATTGTTTTTTTTGTTTCCTTAGTTCATATATAGTATTCGTGAGGAATGATAACGCCCCAAAATCAAAGCGTGGCAAACTATTGTGGAGTGAATATTTGGCTTAACCCGCTTGGCTGAGGGCCGACCTCCTGGCCATAGGACGAGGAGGCCAAGACCCCCCCGCAAGGTAATCAAGGGGCAGCTGCAGAGGTGGAGTTGGGGTGGAGGTGGGATGCAAAAGTCGCATGCGAGGGAGGGAGATATCGCTTTTGGTATTTATAGCATTCAGTGGAGGGAGGAAGAAAGGAGTGATTGCTAATCGCTGATGGCTGGGAATGATTGAGCCTGGTTGTTGTCATCCCTCCCGAACTTTAGTTAAATAAACTCCATTACATTGTACATGAAGTTGGAAATGCACAAGGTTTTATTATTGTTTGCTATATCACTCCTGAGGAAAAAATATTTTATGCCATCTTAATGTAAAATGATACACCTACTGTACTGACATCATTTCTGTACAGAATGCTACATTTATGGTCACAGAATAATTGCAGTTTGAATTTACAGTAGCTGCTCTTGTGATCAATTAAATTAATTATGATATGAAGTATCTTAATACTTTCAATTTCATTGTTTTGTAGGATCAATATTGGACAACATATTTGTATTTTATTAATAATAATGATCCGTTCACGGTGGTTCACAAATTGTGAGACAAACACAGTATGTCAGATTGTATAGCATACATCAGAATGAAAAAAGCATTCAAGCCATATTTAAAGTGAAAAATGACTATTTCAACTGAACACACAGAGTAACTATTTCAGAGTAAAATAGTTACTCTGAAAAACACATTAAGTAATGTAGTAAAGTACAGTAGATGCATATATAAGCCATTATTAAATCAACAAGCACAATTTTTGATTTGCAGTTAAATATAAAGTTTAAAAATTAATTTTACTAGGTGGAATGTAACTTGATACACCAAAATAAGAAAAGGCATAATAACTTTTCTTTCTATGTTGAAATCTTAACTTCTCCAAGTATGGAAAATCAGAAAGATTTTTGCATATGAAAATAAATGTTTAAACAATATTAATCATAAGGAAGAAGGTTGTTGTAAAAGGTCCCCCAAATGCAAAACATATGTATGATTTTGTATGATATTTATTCAGTGATGGTGCTATAATTAATATCAACATTTTCCTCTTCTATTAAAAAATCACTTCCAGGTACACATTGAATATTAAAAACATCATCCCTGTTTTATACCATTCTTCCTGTCTTACAGGTGATGCAGTGGAAGTTACCTATTAGGTGTAAATGAAATAAACAATTCAACTGAATTTATGTGCTATCAATTTATCAATTAATATTGTTAATTTAATGTTTATTTTGTGTCATAATTCAGTTTTACAGTTTCTTAGAAAACATCACCTGACAACAGAGGGCACCATTCTCTTGAGAAACACCACTATTTAATCTCTGCAGGCTATCATTTCTCACTTTTTCATTCCAGATTGAGTTTACAAGTTAAAGCAAAAATCAGAAGAAATATATCCCCTATTCTTTTCTCAAAGGCTGGCTTTTAAAAAGTTTCCAAGATACTGTAAATAGACTACCTGTTGCTTCATTAGCACAAAAGCAGCCAAAAGTAACTCTGAGGTAAATAAAAATAATTAAGTTCATATTTTGGTTCAACACTCAAACTTTCCAGTAACTCTGAAACTTGGTAATGGGAAATGCACTTTAACTTGGAGGTATCATTGTAAGTGCAAATAGCCTTAATTCTTAGCAACACAACCAGTGCCCTGAAGAAAGAGTTACTGAGCTCAGATTTTATGTGATTTTCTAATGCCAGTCACATACACTAAGAAACCGACAGTCAGTCTGAAGAGTGAAAGAGGTTATGTGACCTGGACTAATGCAGATACTGTCAAATTGCAAAATTAAGAGGAAAACATATGCAAATAATGGATGGTTTGGTGGAAAATATATATAACATCAATATATATTTTGTTTCCAATGAGAATATTAGTAGTTCAAAGCTGTGCACTTACTACATTTACTGTGAAAACTGTTGTAAATTACCTCACATTTAATTGTAATATTCCTTTGTTGCCTGATACTTTTGCTGACAGGCATTTATATAAAGACAAAATGTCCACAGTATTGGATACATAACATTACGAGAACATTTAGATTAAGCCATGACCATTTATCAGGTAGCCTTTACAGTGTTTAGCCATTCAAATCACACTGTCTCATATTATTTAGTTTGCACGCTGTTTCCCAATTAGAAGTAAATATAGTTAATATAACCTGGTAAGATAGAAGTACTAGAACTCAACACTGCAAAAATGAGATGCATTGTCAGCAATATCAGAATGGTTTGCATCACTCAACTCTCTCTGGCACAGTTAGCGCTTAATTACAGGACACTAAATAAAAACATTTGGTTTCAAACCGATCAGAAAATCTTATGACATTAACCACATTGCAAAATTCAACTGCAAGTACTGCATGTACTGTTAACACTGTTTATATGAAAGAACAATAGTAAAATAATCTGCATTGCAACAAAGCAAAACATCTCTCTCTGTCTTAGTTACTGAATTTTAGATATGCTTAGCTGCTGTGAAAATATTCTCCTTCCTCATTAAATAATTCCTTGAAAGTTTCAATCATTTCCTTTCTTCCTGCATTCTTCATTTTTAACGGAACATTTTCCTGTATTAGAGTAGAAGACTGAGAGGAAAATAAACAGCACCAAAGTTTAGATTCAATCCTGCCTCATTCTCCTAAACACCTAAATGTGGGATGAAAGTTCACACTGCAGCAGTACAATGACCTAAAGCACAAGGCCAACACAGCTATACAGCAGTGCCTTAAGAATAAGAAAAATAAATGTTCTTCAGTGACCAGTCAACATCGCGGATTGAATCCATGGAAAAACTTGAAAAGTTTGCAGTCTATAAGCAATTTGAGAGAGGCAGTGAATCTCTCAGTAGAATGAGGGATAACTAGACTAAGTTGGAGTGCACAGTTGGTAAAGACTTAACCATAAAGACTTGTTGCTGTCATTACTGCTAAAGATGATTCCACCTAATATTGTGTTTATAGGTTTCTGCAATAAACTCATTTATTTTTTTCTATTTTTTACTGACATTTTCTGTAAATTAATTTACCCTTAGAAGTCTTCAGTATGAGAACCAGGTTTTGACCAGAATATTGAGTTGAAAAATACTTGAATGGTCAGATTTCAATGATCTGAAAAAAATGACTGGTCTTCATGCTTTTGCAAGGAACATGTACATGCTTAAGAAGGTAGCTGTGTCAGGATGCATAGGCTGCAAAGGAACAAGTAAAGGTTTATTCAATGCTGAAAAGAAAAGAAACACAACATTTTGTAAGTGGAGCCTTCTTCAGATGTAAAGAAGCAATGTGTGTACATAAAAATGTTCCCTTATTTCATATCTGAAACATAACAAAACACTGCATTCCTCTTGTTAATTGCTCTCCTCTCACTGTGGCTGACAGTGTCCTTCTGAACTGTGTGTGGTACCTAAACAGGATATAGCATTTTGTACCTGTAACTAACCTGACTTTGAAAGGTACTTTATGGCAAGTGTCCTGATTTCTACGTTAATGAGTCCTTACTAAACAACAAGCTGTTTTTTCTGGACAATTATTTTTGTACGGCACACCAAATATTCACACTAAAAGATTCAACTGAATTTTTATGAAACCTGGACACATTTTATGACCTGTCTGACATTCATTGTAACAAGTACAGCTTTCAGAATGTCATTAAGATGTCTTTGTTTTTGAATATGACCTTAGATCATAAAGGAGGGAAGGCAACGTTTAGTTTCTCTTGAGGAACAAAAACTGTTTCACTTAGAAGCATTTGTAAAGTTGTGTAAGTTTCAAGAATTTTGATTTTCAGGTTTTACTGTTGGACAGTTGCCCTTTCAAGCCGCCTGGTTTCCTGACCTAATTCTGTCAGCCTAGTTAATGGTCCCAGCTTACGATAGGCTGTGGGGCCCGTTTGCCATAAAACCTAGAGAATCCAGAGTAACATACAACGTCCCCACATGTGTTTGATCTCTAGTATGCTCTATACTGTAGAACTGTTAGTGTTATTACTACCATATGTTTGGCTCTTGTTCAGTACTCTCCTGTTTTCTTAGGTTTGACATGAAGTAAAGCAAACTGCGTATATAGGGAGAGCAATAAAACTGGAGGCAAATGATGAAACCGTTATACCTAATATACATGGAACTGAGCCAGACCAACCTGAAAAGAAGACAGCAACAGCATGTAAAGGAAATCGTTTGCTACTGTCTAGACATTTCCAGAGATGGGCATCAAGTTCTGAGGGCACTGATTCGGAATGTAACTCAATGGCAAAAGCGACTTTTGATTTTTGTCTTTTGCTAGCTACTGCTTTTTTTTTTCAGGTGCATCGGAATGTGGATTCACGTGTCTAAAAAAGTAAAAAATGTTTATCTCAAACTGTCATCGGTTGTGTTTAGAAAAAGTGACCAAATACTCCGAAAACACAGAATAATGGTACAGCTGTGATCCATTGCCGGTGTTTAGTGCAAATAAAGACTGTAGTTCTGGACTAGACCGCATGGTGTGATGTAATGCATTTGCAAAGCTGTCCTCATCAACTGTGTGAGACTGGGAAATTAGTGTTGGAAACCATGGTAACATTTGGCTGACCAGCCAAATGGAGCAACTGCTAGAGCAGGCACTTTGGAATGGCAATGTTGTGGTAGGTTCCTCCAGGCTGCAAAGATCAAAAGGTTGAGATCTTTTGCAGGCTGACTGTTTGGCTTTTAAGAGAGGTAAATATAGCTGCTCAATTGTTTAGCCATCACAACAGAAGGAACACCCACTGAGCTTAAACATGCAACACATTGGATGCCTATTAAGTGGCTATGCAGAATTCTGAAGTAAAGGCGGCATTTTATGTGAGTTTACCTTCTCAGAGCTCCCTGCTGTTTTGTGTGGCAAAAGTATTAGTTTACGTTCTAAGAATCGTTACCTAAGTTAACCCAGGCAATAATGAACTCGTATTTCCCTGCCGTCATTAGTTCTGTAGCTGATTAATGCTATGACAAAAGCGCTTGACCAACATAATTTCACACAACAACAAGCATCTTGTTAACAATACATTCCCCTCGAGTTATGTTGTATTTTGGTTCTTGTGGGTTTGACCATCTTGCATCATCGTGTAGGGGAGCACAGCTTCACAAGAATGCACAAGCAATTGTTTTCCAAAAGATTGATATTGTTTTGTGGGATACTTTCTCTGTTAGTGTGCCTAGTCATTTTGGGCTGGGTTTCCCATTAGAGAAAGCATTGGTTATAAGATTCTGATCCATAATAGACGGCCATCACATAAGATAGGATGGGCCTGTACATTGATTGGAAGATTAGGGTTTTCTAAGATATATATACATGAGAACGTGTATCTATGGATGTAGCAAGTAAGGGCTTTGTGGGGTGGGGAGAGCCCTGGAGCTGTAGGCTAGGAGCAAAGAGGGGAGGATTCTGGTGCCTCAGGAGACTGCAGATGGTTGCCTTGGTCTGTTATGTTTTTTTGAAACACATTATTGGTATTTTTGCAAATGGGCAAAAAATATCAAAACCCTGTCAATACAGTGAAACATACCGTACAACACATGGGAGATCACAAAAATGAAAGGGAGAAGGACAAAGCAACAAGTTCTGAAGATAAGAGAAAGCATTTGTTAACACTGTTAGTTATTACATTTTTTAATTCAAATCTAGCTTTACCTGAAATCTAATTTCAGAGAAAGAAAATCTGCAAATTAACGCAACCAAGTACAATTTAAAGGAATTAGGATCTCTGCGCAACCTTTTAAGATGGACTTGCTTATAAAAGGATAGTCATTTTAGAATGATTATCGAGGAGGATCAGTCAAGAGTTGAGTTGTACAAATGCATGAGGCACATTTGAAAACACATTAGTAACGCACGCTAAAAAGCACTCTATTACAAAATACTCAAAAAATATGTTAAGATAAGAGAAGGTACTAGCTTAGCATACAGTACAAGATACAGTAAGATCTGCGACAGAGCTGAGAGCTCTTCAGGTGGTATGGTGTTGCATATTTTCTATGGGGAAGTTTAAAATTCATTAGCTGTTTTTAAGTTTTAGAAGAAAGGAAAGGATTGCTCCATATTGCAATTCAGTTCAGGCTACCACCCAATTTGTCTAGTTCCCTGTGCCATATAAAGGTGACCGAGAGCAGACTGATTTTAAATGAGCGTAGAAAGTCATATATCAAAAAGACTGCTTGTGGTGACTGCTGAAAGAATTAGATCAGATACTGGGTGGTTGCTCTGTAAGAAATGATGACTAATAATTCATTTAACTGTTATTCAACCTCAGGCCTACATTTTCTTGCTTCCAATCTTCCTTTAAAGACTCCAAAGTAAAATGAAATAATACATAATAAAATGTGTTGTTATGGAAATAGTGTATTATTACAACACCCGGACATACCAGGATTAAGTCATACTCTAAACAGGTTGCCTATGAAAAAAATAAAACATTAAGAGTTGCATCTGACCACGTTTCTCCTCACACTGAAATCCAAATGCAATGACCCCCTGATCTTCTTTAACATCACCCAACTGGGTCTGTCTTTCCTTCTCATCCAGTTGGTTTTTTCACACAGTCAAGTAGTCCTGTTGTGTGCTGGCACAGAACTGCTATTGCTTTTCTTCCAAGTTGTGTGACAGTCCTGTAGTTTTAAGCTTGTTGGTTAGAATGGACTGCAGTTGCACAGTAGAATGGAATCCTTAAATCCCACCTAATTCATTGCCGGATAAGTTTGACAGCGCTGAATTCTATTTTGCTGTAAATTTAAAAAGTCTTAAAAGCCATTGTTCTTCTGTGCAATGTTAAACTAAAAGGGGGTGTATTTAATATTGGTTTTTTTTAATGAGTTTATTTTTTTACACAGGTCTGCATAATGAAGTAAATGCATAAAAGTTCTTTTTATTTTCAAAACAATGAGCTTGGTAGAAGGAGACAAGAGTTCCCAGCCCAACAAACATAGATAATAACCTCAGATAATATTCTAAGAAAGTGGAATATTAGGAAATTAACATTCTGTAGTAAACTTAGATAAATAAACAATTCACGAGTGCAAAACACATAAGATTTGCACAGGGATTTTGAAATAAAATGTCTTTCTTTGAAAAAAATATTGCATTACCTTTACAAATCATTACTAAAGGCACTAATCCAAAGGCCAAGGTTTGATATGACTTCATGGACAGTATACAGTATGTTAGTATGGATGGACCTACAGTAGATGGACCTTTTTATTTTTTTCTATACAAAGGGTGCCTAAGAAAAACATCCTCTGAAATCTAAGAAACGCTGAAAGAGTTTTTTTTTTTTGGGTTGATTTTTTTTTTTGCTCTTAACAAAGCCGAATAGACTACTGTAACATTAGAAGGGAGCTTATGTCAGTTAAGAACAAAAATGGCCTCTTAGTATTCATGTCACTCATGGAACACACACTGCACTTCTGCAAAGTGCCAGTTGAGAAAGAACAGAAAGCCCTCCTCAATCCAATGAGATCTAACTTATTGCTAAATAATAAAGTCCCTTTCCTGCCCCTGTGCTCTTAACAGATGGAAGCTATCTTTTCACTCAAATCACTCACAAGAGTGCCCTGTTTGATTGCACAGATAACATCTAATGGCAATATTTACATTACAACGAGTCTCACAGATCAGTTTCAAGGAATCTGTCAAACCTTTTACCACCCAGGCCAAGTGAAGGCACTGGTTTGCATATGCATGCCTTTTTATTTATTGGATCTTTATTTACTACTCTTTATGTTGCGTTAACGATTTTGTCTGAGCTCTGTTTCTACTTCTTCTTGGCAGATAAAATGTATGGAATTAGATTAGTCAGCAACAGGCCTGTGGTTTGTACCAAATGTTCACATAGGCTAGAAAACTCCCTGGCTGGGCTACCTTTTCAAACTGAGTCCACTGACTTAATGGAGTCTGTTGAAGGTGCTGTTTAGTCTAGTTTTCTGTTTTAATAGGAATAGCTACTATGACAAATATGACATACATGCCCACTAAAAGAACATCCATTCTGAACGTACATAACTGAGTGTAAATATATTAACTTTTCCAATGCAATTTACAAGTTCAAATGATTAGAAAACATTAAGAATTGTTCCATTGACTGAATAGAAGTTTGAGTGTACTGTATTTGTCAAAATTTTGTTGAAACAGGATCAGAGCAAAAATGTCTTAGTAAATCAAAGACACACACCATCCTTACGAGAATATTTTGGATTGGGTCAAATTCTGAATTTGTGTTAAAATTTGGATTTTGACTGGTAGGACAACTGAATTCTGGCTGACAAAGTGCTTGTGGACTTGTTTTTCACACAAACCACGCTTTCTTTGCTGTCTAGTGCATTCATTCTTGGTTGACATCAAGTCTTTGTTTCAAATCAAAAGTACTGGTTTCCTTTAGCATTATGCTACAACACCATAGATTTAAGTATGATTACATGTAATAATAATAATGACATGTAGTAAAAAAAACAAAGTTAGTATTTGTCTAAGAACAGATCTGTAACAAACTCTCGTCATGTTGGAGATTTGGTATGACAAGTGTGCTGTCCTATTACGGTTAAAGAAATAAAATTTAAGCATTATTTACTCTTCTTTTTGGTAAGCTACTAGAGTAAGCAACAGAATGGCTAGTGGATTGGCAATCTGTATTGTTTTAATATTTGAACGCTAAATGCTGGAAATCGTAAATGTAAGCATTTTACTGCCTTTGCAAATATAAGGCCTCATGTGAAGCGCGTTTCAGTGATTTCTGGTACTCTGCTCAGTACTAAAGCTGGTATATGTTATAAAGAGGCCTCGGTGGACCTTACAGTTGGTCTGTTACTGAGGATCTGCTGTCAAAATTTTTACAAGCTGCCACCCAGTGTCATGCTCAAGGCAGGTTCTGTTTACTTTGGAAAGCTGCTGGCACTTACAGGAGATTCAAGGCCACTGCCAGACCCTGGGAGGCTGGGGTCAGCAGCCCCTGAGGCCTTGCAGGTCTGCTGTTGGGTTGCTCTAATGAAAAGAGACTTCGGATTTCACTTACTTTCTCAGAACAGGGCTGTGGGGCTCCTCTCTTTTTACTCTTTACTCTTTCGGTCTTTTTTTTTAATTTTGGAAACAAAATATTATCCCGCCCCCCCCCCCCCCTAAAAACCTCGTCAACATCAGTTTGGGGGCAATGTTACTATTCTTACACATGTGAGGGTGAGATGTGAGGGGTGAGAGCCGATGGGGGAGGATGTGGACAGCGTTAGTTTTCCTCTGAAAGGACACTCATTCGTCTGAGTCATTCACACTTTTACACTCTGCTTTACGGTAGAGTGGGCGTGCGATTCTCAACAACTTGGCTCCACCACTGCAAGGTCATAGACGTCCAGGAAGTGCAAGTGGTTGCTACTGTGTGCGAGCCAAGCCTGCTCGAGCGGGCTCAGGCCGTACTTTGGTTTCAGCGGCGTAGGTGCTCACTTGTGTCAAATTCAGAGTAAAAGTGAAGCCTGGGGGGTTATGGTAGGAGATGTTGAACGCAGATTGTGTAAATGTTATAAATTCCTGGAGGCTCTGGGTCAAATTTGGAAAGTTCCCATGGATGCTAATTGGGGAACTCATTGACTGCTGACATAGCCAAAGCTCAAATTGCTTTTTTGTGAACAAAAGCTCTCAACATGCGCTGACAACGAGGCTGGGTGGTGCTAATCTCCTCACCTGGATTCAGTTTACAATCACAAATGTTCCAGGTGCTCTTCAGAATAAATACTTGGAGCTGACGGAGCTCAGGACTCTGTCACTGAGTTTGCAGTCTGAGCCCCTCGATCATCGTCTCTGTCTTCTTCCTGTGTTTAGTCTTGTTTGTACTCCGACCCCTGCTTTGTCTCCCTACTGTGTTCCAGGATCGCCCCTTGGCTTGCTTTGGTGTGTGTCTCTCAGCTTTGTCTCTGGCTTTGGACTTGGACTGTAATTCGATCATGACTCCCAGATTCGCCCTTGTGTTTCACTACTGTCTCCCAGGTTACGACCCTGTCTTGTTCTGGATTTTGACCCTGGACTGTGTTTGCTCTCGTTCCCCGGCTAGCCACAGCACCACTGTTGCCTGTGTGCATTGCTACTCGGCTCACTGGTCTGCAAGCAGGCACAGTAACAGTAACACAACAGTAAGGCACAGACCTGGGCACTTTGCTCGTTCCCCAACTTGGTCACCTTTTCTTCCAGCAAGTGAGTCCTCTAACACTCCTGAATCGTACTCTGAGTCCTACTACAGTAGCAAAACATTACAGCAAACATATAAATTATAGACAAGAGGTGGGAAACAATGTGCTACAAGAAGCTATCAATCTACAGTAAAAAGATCTCCACACATCAGTTTCTTTTCCTAGACAATGTAGAGAAGTAATAAAAAAGAGAGACAAATGTTAGTATATAAAAGAACAACATCTCTTTAGTCTTAAACAGAACAGGGAAGACCACAGGGAGACCTTTTTCAGGCATTCAAAATCCTCAAGGACATGGACAAACTCAATGGGGGGGGGGGGGCTTTTTCAGGGCTAACTGAGAGATACAAACCAGAGGGCAGCAAGTGGAACCTACAGAGAAGTGCATTTTAAACTCAGAACAGGGCGTCATTTTTCACAGAAAGGTCTGTGAAAGTCTGAAACAAGCTACTTAGCTAGGATGTTGAAGCTGATGTCCTGGCGTCTTTCTAGAAGCGTCTGGATGAGACCCTTAGATCGCTTACCAACTAGCCACCAAGTGAACTGGGTGCATCAAATGGCCTCCTCTTATTTGTAAACTTTCTTACATTTTTATATAACTGCCATCTTTCATTGAATAAAGAGATAATGGTATTCGTTTTATAGGAAGAAGTTAACTGAAATGTTCAGTGCATATTGCTTCTGACAAAATAATCAAGTAATGAACCACATTTAAAACCACAAGACTGAAACAATTTACTGTATGCACTTTAGTGCTGCAACCTGAATATTCAGAATTCCTAATTCTCTACAAGGTACTGCAATCACAGTGCAAAGTGAGGAACGACTGTCAACAAATGATGACAAACAGGAACTAAAGAATAATTTTAAGGGTAGTTTTTGATAAATAAAGACAAATACATTTATCCTCATGTCCAGAACTAAATTTTCCTGATTCAACTTCCCCACATCTTAAAATGAACAAGAATTTAATATTACAAAATGCTTGCAGGCAAGGCGCTGCTACACATTGTGACTAAAGAATCACATTTCTCTTCCTTTCTTTGAGAAGTACCAGTTCTGTGGCATTGGCCACCCCTGTCATGAAACCTTCCTCACTTCTCTTTCTTCCACATTCCAAAGTTAAGTTGCAATTGACCTTTTCCCCCTCTGAGGTCTTTCCAGCAATAACGCCGACACTTCAAGTGTCTATATTCCATTATTCTAACAAGGATTATCAACAGAACTATTCAAGAAAAATGCCACTGACAGAGGCAAAGCAATGTGTTTTTTCTCGGGAAGCTTTGGAAAACAAAAAATATTCCATCATATTCATGGCATATCAAGACTGACCACCCAGGGTTTGTGTTTAGCTACTGGAAAGGGAACGATTTGACATCTGATCTGGGGTCATATAGATTCACAGGCTCAGAAGTATTCCAAGAAAAATAAAGTTTTTTTTTCAGTGAATAATGGTCACTTCATTGATAACAATGAGTGAAATAATGACTGAATTGTGAACAATGACGGAAAGTCAGTCTTCAGTCATGTATGAGAGTTATATTTGATTGTTAAATGATAGTAGGGCAACTTTAAATTAAGTTTTTAAAAGTGAAAATGCAAAAAATATTCATAGTGCCACCACTTAAATAAGTTAAATAAATTTTTGTAAATTGTAATACGCGTAAAGAGAAAGAAGAGAAAACATGCAGCTCACAACAAATTAATAAAAAGAAAAAAGGAAAAATTATACTACAGGGCCATTTTAAAAGATTTTGCAAATGAAAGCCTCTGTCGAGGAAGAAACTGTTCTTAGAGCTATACAAAGTGATTTAGCTGTACTTCTCTCTATAAAAATAATATCTACAAGTGAATACAACTTCATGTGATTTAAAGAGATCTTTTTGACCAAATATTCCTGCAAGATAGCTTTTGTGGATACAGTAAAATAACTCCCTCAAAAGATGTCATCCAGTATGTGAACTCTGACATCAAGTTGTGCTTCATAGTTGAGCAGGAGCAGTTTGGAGCTCATTGGTTTGTTCACAACAGTTAAATTGGATAGCCTGTAAATTGTGTAAAACCAGAAGCGCTCTATCCCAGGGCACTGCCAAAACATATGCAAATACTGTAGGTGCCAGTCACAGCATGATTACATCTGTGACAGAGGGGAATCACAAGCAGCCCTAATTTGGAACCATCAAACATGTGGTGCTGGATTCTATGACCAAGTTTCAAGTGGATTAGCTGGTGAGCTAAACATGAGGAAGAAGGAATGTTTCCCCAAACCGCAGCCCACTTAGGACTGCTGGCAATGCTGGAAGAGAACTGATTTTATATCTACAAATAGGAATAACATGACGATTTGATACAAATAAGGTTTGAAAGCGATTTGAAAGCATGTCAGCCACTGGTTGAAAAGGTAGAACAGCATCCCACAGCACACTGCAGGCACAATGTGCCCTCTGAGATACAGAGATGCATAGAATATGAAACCCTGGAAGTGAGTACATTTCCTTTAGATCTGACAACATCACCAGAAAAAATGTTACAGAGAGTATGAACCACCAAGTGAGAGAAACGTATTTTAAACCAGTGAGAGCTTATAAAATTTTATTATAGTTCTAAGGTGTTGATTGTTGTCCAGATGTTCGGCTAATTAGTTAGAAAATGGATTAATCAAGCTGGTTTCTTTTCATCCAAAAACTATTTATTTGAATGGCTATAAAACATTGATTGTAATGTTCATCTTTCTGTGGAGCGCATTTAGAATACCTTTCATTTTATTATTTGCCTGAATATGAGCAGGAGCTCTGTAGTTTTTATTTTGAGAGACATCAACTTTGGCAGATTTGGATGGAAGTAGAGCCATTTTCATTTTCTTATGATGCATGAAATCTAAACATTTGGTTCCTTTAATTGGGGATTTCAAGCCATGGGCATTACAGGATAGAACTTTGCAAATTTTCATCAAATAGGTCAAAGGAAATCTGCTCAATTCAGGATAGACAAAAAAAGGGGGTGGGAACCCTTTTGAATGTTAGGTTTGAAATTATGTAGAGCTATAAATAGAGATCCCTGCAGTCAACTTGCAAAAAAAAGACTCGTGCAAGACGTGGTTCAAAAGTCTTTGCTGGATGATAACATTGACGCCTGACAAGGTGTTATAAGCTCTTCCCAGGACTGCCTTTCTGTGTTTGCTGCTGTCATCAGTCACCTGGAAGTGTCATCTGTGTCAGTAACAGAAGCCCACACTGCGGAACTGCTCCGACGGTCTCACACTATCAGTCCCTGCAATGTTCCACAATAAACAGACTTTGATGCCCTTGACTGACCACGAGATACGATGATGATGTTCTTGTGGTGGACTGTGAGTCCCTGCAATCAAACAGACTTTGTGGGAAGTAAGAGTAACTGTTACAGTGCATTAAAGTGATATTCATTTCCAAGCTGCTTCTTAACATCTAAATTAAATTCTCTGTATTATCTTCATTGAAATAAAAAAAAGATCTTGATATGTAATAACAAAAAATGTATTTCTATAAACAGAGACAGAAAGAGGCAGTCTGGGATTCTTGAAGTGTATCTGTGACTGGTAATGAAGAGATAAAAATTGCTTGCTTGGTACATCGCGTTTCCATATGGCGAGATCTGAGAAGGTCACCTGTGAAGATAAGCACTGTGAACATTCACCCAAGGCTTTGACCCTGCTAAGAAAGAATCTTGATAGAACAAAAGCTAACCATAATCAGTGTGAAATGCACACAAATCCATGTTATGCATAACTGAAACATTTCCATTACAGCATTATGAACTTGGAATTCAGCATCCGTGAAAGTGTTGAATTAAAAGTAAAGCCATTCAAGAGTAGAAAGAACAAAGCCATAGATTTTTAGGATAAAAGTCTCTTATTATATAAAATAAATATTAACACCACCTTGTAGCTGAACAGGATGATATTTGTAGGAGTACATTTCCCCTTACCTTTGTTGAAACAAGTATGAGGCAAAGTTTATTTGCAAGCATCTGCACATTACACTACAAGATACATAATAAGTATTATTAATTGTTAACATGTAGTATATACTGTATATTTAGAATATATATGTGCTTTTCAGACTAATTTGTCTCATTTTCTGAATAGCAGAAACCATGCAGAGCGAACAAGAAAGATGTTTGTAAGATCTTAGTACAACATTTTGGAGTAAAAGTGAATTTCTTCCAAAACAAAGTAGATCTTACTTGTTTATCTTGTGCCCTACAGCCCCCTTAGAGCCCTCTCTCCATGAGAGTTCACAAGTGAGCAGGGGTCTGGGCTGTGTGAAGCACAGAGAAGCAGCTGTAGATGTGACACGGAACAGCAGAGAGTTTAGCAGGGGTTGCCCTTCCTTTTTAAATTTAGCCAGTCCCTTAGGACAGCGTTGAAGGGCACTGGGCTGCAGGAAATGCTTGTCTTTGGGTGAAATGTTAAGCAGAGGTACATCATAATCTGAAAACATGGAAACAGCCAAAAAGAATGCTTTCAAAGACATTTAGGGGTGCTAACCTCCATGATCCCAGTAAATCTCCATGGAGATGATTAGAGCTTCCTTAATCCCTCAAATAATTCACACAAATCAAATTGCCACATCTCTGGATGACTTTTTGATGACTCCTCTGGGTCATCAAAGTATTTCAAAGTGGAACTGGATGTACTGGAGTAAAGCATGTTCCACCCCTACTCATTATGGTCAGTTTTTGGAATCATCTTCCAGAAGGAAGCAAAAAGGAAGATGGAGCCTTCCTGTTTCATCTGCTTTTATAAGGAAATAAAAGTTCAGGATTTTTGGGGATTATTTTTATTCTGTAGCATTTTCTATTTATTCTGCCAAACGTCTAAATTGGTTTTACAGTATGTAGAAAATCACTAAATTAATATCTAAAATTCATGCCCTGTGCTTATCCATTAAAACTCATTAAAATGGCTAACATGCTAACGATCTATTGCCAGGTCCATTGATTGCAACTGTCATATAATATACCCCAGTGTTTTGCTTAGCCACTGTAATGTGAACTTTTTTTACATGTTAGTCATTAGTAATATTAAGAAGCTTCCGGTATTATATTCAAAGGGGGCAAAAGGAAAGTCTGCAAACAACTTTGATAGTATGCTTTGTGAAACAAAATCCCATTATTTATGCTACTAAAGGATGGCAAAGGTTCAAGACATGGGTATATGACCAACATGATTTATATCCTCTGGGTGACTAATCTGTAGTAATTTGAGAAAAGTTGAGAAACCTGACCTACAGTAGCTCTTGCTTTTCTTTTTTAAAACATAATACTGTTGGCAGCGATCAGCCACTTTCACCCCACAGTGATCTCTACAATTAACCTTTTTCTCTACTGGTACTATTTATACTAACAAAAGTAAAATAACTTGTTATTATAATGTGCGTACATCCATAACATGTATGTTTATTTGAATAAGGCCAAATTAGAGTACCTTTTTATAGGAAGAAAACACCCTTTTGTTCTTGATTTTCCAGAATAGCAGTCACTAATACCCTGACACAACATGCCAACACTTCAAGTAAGAAGGGGAACTAAACATGAAATAGATGAATCAGACACAGTTATTGTAACTTTAAAATGTGTGACCTGTGTGTGGGTGTACTGCTGATCTAGGGAGACCATTGAAAGAAAGAATTCCTCAGCCTGAGAAAACAGATATACTCTCATGTATGACTCTCAGAAGGTGGTTCACAAATGGTAACCTGCTCAGAACAACCATATGCAGTGAGTTTCCGTGCAGTTTTGTTTATTTTTCCAGGCCCACGTAAACACCTCCCAGACTCGTCTTAAAAAATCTTAAACAAAAACGTCTCCCTACTCACACTGTCCTGCTGTTCCCAAAGCTGTGGACAAAAAATAACCCTGACGTTTAACTCAATCCAACTGATCCCTTTTAATTATGATGACTCAGTAGTTTCAAGAGACAACAATAACATGATTAATATTAATAATTAATAAATAATTACATGACAAAAATCTTAAATCCCTTTCTTTTTAAATGTCAAGAATACAGTAAGTCAATGCCCTCAGAAATAATATACTGCAAATGTACAGGCACGTTTCAAATGAATATTTTCAATTACATGCAGACAGCTCAAGCATTTGTTAAGGATGGCTTTATTTTAAGTAAAATTAGGTATGTAAGAATGGTGTCCTCTGTGAGGGCTGTGTACCTCTGGGACAATAATTTGTGTAAATTGTGTATTAAAGCAATGTAGTGGCTATAATACAAAAATAAAATATAATACCTATATTTTCTATATCTATTTCTTAAAAATAGACCAGACAATAATCATTTCATAAATTAAGACAGTTTAATTAAATAAAAGTGTGTTTATAGGTACGTTTTTACGTCATGGAGACATTATTGCAATTGTAAGAGAAATCTTTATTGTGACTGAAGAATAGTTCCGAAATGTTAAGGTTATAACAAAAAAGCACTAATTAAGATAAGGTCATTTGACAACTACACAGCTTGGGATTTGAAAAGAATTGGAATACTTGTTTCAAGGATACCACATTTCTCAGAAATGTCAGAGATTCTTGCTTTCGTTTTCCTGTGAAATGAAAGATGCCCATATTGAAGGGATTTTTTAAAGGAAATAAATATGAGTCATATAGAGAGTTAAAAATCCTAATGATCCCAGCAGCTGCTTCAGAATGATTCCAGTCTACACTATCCCAGCCTAACATGGGGAC
The DNA here is from genome assembly GCF_059453375.1 of Lepisosteus platostomus. Lineage (NCBI taxonomy): Eukaryota > Metazoa > Chordata > Actinopteri > Semionotiformes > Lepisosteidae > Lepisosteus > Lepisosteus platostomus. The sequence continues at coordinate 11,237,004 of NC_142622.1, forward strand.
ATTCATTTCTCGATGTGGGTTGCCAAGGGCCTCAAGTATTATCAACTGGAATCTAGCCATCGCAAACCAAACCTCTGTTATTGCATCCATAAGAGCCTTTTTCCTTTGTTTAAGCAGGGATTGAGTTTGATGTAAATTGAGACTATAAGACTTGTTTTTCTAAATTTTATATTTAATCTCACAAAACTTTATCCAACTGTTAAGTGAGCCATTTGCTGCAAAGGTGAACGCAGTTGGTTCACCATTACAGAAAATGTCAAACCATAATGATACAATCAGAAAATATGAGAATTTTGTGTGAATCCTCAGCAGTAAAAACAATATTGTATTTTTCCCAGCTCCACTGCACATTAAGTGGGAAGGGTTTGTAAGTTATTGAGACCTTGAATCCTGAAATAACATTGGTTGATGTTGAAAAGCATTTTTGTATTCCAAGGTAGTACTTTTGTGATGCTTCTCCAGACGTAAAAGCTGATAAAAGCAGATGTAACTTTTCTCCCAAGGCTTCCTGTCTGTATGTGTGGAGGCTGTGCTGCAGGGACAAGATACTTCACGAGAGCCAATAGTTGCAGATGACAGAGGGATGAAATATCAAAGAAGAGTTTTTTGGAGGGTTTTTGGGCACCACATTTAATAATTTAATAAACAATTCAACTGCAAAATGAATTTTATCTAGCTGCATATATCTCTGCACTGAAGGGGATACGTTCCCCTTCCACCCTGCCTTAACTCCCAGTAAGGGAGGAAATAGATTCCAATTTAATAAAATAAAAAATAAAAGGAACCATTCATAAAAAGGTTTTCCAACAAAAGATTGCTTTTCTGGTTTTGCATCTAGGGTGGGATTCAACAAAATGCAGAGCAAGTGAAAAACATCTGGCTAAAAACAAAAAGCAAAGCCTGAATTAAATTAATCTTAAATTGGCAAAACAATTGATTTACAGGGGATTTAAGAGGTGTTTTCCAGGACAATATTCCCGTTACTGTGTGCATGATGCAAGAATGATTTATTCCTTTACATTACATCAGCAAACAGATTTAGTGGTCAAGTAAATCTCTCATCCCAGTGGGCCTGCGCTACATGTTCCTTTCTACCAAACTCTGCTGATACCACCATTTACTTCAGATTAAATAGAGAGACCAATGTTACACAATGTACAAAAAAACTCACGTGTCATTTAATGTGGTATCTGTAGCAGGCTGAGAGGGAGAAAATACAAGCAGATGCCAACCTGAATGTTGAAAAGTTAATGAAGTCTCTCCTCTGGATTTTCACAGCGTTTGGGAACTCTGATTGGCCACTTTTTGCAGGAACCAAGTTATAAGATGCTCCACTCTGTTGGCATTGATCAGATTTCCCAGCACATTGTTTAATGTCTGACCCTGTTACACTGAGATGACTCATTCTTGACACTTTAAAACTTTGGGAAATTTAGCTTAGAAAGCTCCTGTTTGAGACACATAATGGGATCATCTTCACGCACAACTGAAACAATTCCTGTTGAATGTAAAATCTGAAACATTTCCACTAAGTAACAAATTCTGGTTACATCATCTGAGACAGCTGCTTGTGCAGTAATACAAAGGATCTGGGGAACTTCAGCTGAACGGATACTAACTAAACTGGAAGACTGAATCTTCCTGTTTTATATCTTAAAGGACTAGGTAAGGTCTGTCCCATTTACTTGGATAATACACTTTCTCATGTACTTATGCTAAAATCTTTATAAATAAATGCAGCTAAAATGAGAAAAGATTCATTCAATTGCCGAGTGCTGGAGGCAATCTGCCCCAGAAGCCTAACCACCTGACCCCTAGCCCACCGTGTTCACAGACTCACTTCCCCTTCCTTTATAAATAGGGGACCCCTTTTTCCTCTCAAGCTCTTTCTCACATCAAGCCCCTAGCTGAGCAGTTGCCTCCATAGTCCTTCCCTTCTTTGCCACCATTCTCTCTTTGCCTGAGCAACTAGATCACCCCTCTATTCCAAAAGGGCAAAAGAGCTGCAGTTTCAGTCTCCTGCCTCTTTTCTTACACCATCGCCTGTGTACAGAGGGAATTAGGGGAGGACCGCTACACTATTTTATTTTTCCATCACCCATATTACCTATTTCTGAGAACTTTCAGTTTCAGAGCTCCAATTAGAGCATGTCCTGTAAATTCTTCAACTACAAAATCCTTCACTTTTACATATTGCTTGAATGGGAGGCGTATGGGCTGGCCTCCGTTATTAGGTAGGTGTCACCATCCACCTGTGAGAATGGCCAGCAGCAATGAGTAACCTTCTGGTCAAACAACACCTTGTCTCCCTGCTCTACGCCTTATGGCCTTGAGTGACTGCAAGCAAGTTATGAGTCTTTGGATTCTCACTGTACACACGAGCCACCGATTGTAACGGGCGATCTAATGATCTAATTGAATGTTCTTACTTCTTTTACCTGAATTTTATACCTGCTCTTGTGTGAAGGAATATAAGGCTCCATAAAGCATCAACCAAGTCAACCAGGTGAATTTCATCAGTATCTACTGTGCAACACAAACCAAAGGTCACAAGCAGAAGCTATGTGCAAGTGGAGTTAAGACAGAAAACAGGAACCTCTTTACACAAAGGGTTGTGGGAGTATGCAACAATCCACCCCAGCATGTGGTTGAAGGTGAAACCCTGGCTTCTTTCAGGAGACAGGTGAATGAAATCCTTGGCTCAATTAGCTGCTCACTTTCAAATGGCCTAGATGAACTACATGACAACCTCTTATTTATAAGTCATGTCAAGAGTAAGTCTTGTATGTAGTGATTCAGTCAGTATGTGAAGCTTTTTTCAAAAGAGAAAAACACAGCTACTAATTTCCACCAAGTACAGCATTTTTGTATTTTTCTGCACATAAACACCTTTTGAATGCAATAATAAAATCTTCCTGTTGTCTCCATTGATTTACACAAGCATTGAAGACATACAGTAGGAGGTATTTAAATTAATTTACTAAATTTATTCTATTGCATATTGTATAAGTAAAAGAACAGGCTGTAAACCATGGGGAATAATGCATTTAATCTAGTTTAGACGCTTTCAGAAGAAAAACATGCACAACCACTAACACAATACTATGAGCAGATCAGTTTGGTGCTGCAGGGTACGGTAGTTCATATATATGTGTAATTAGGTTTAACAATGGTCTCTTTCTTTGAGGTAGGCTACAGTAACTGATGCAAACAGATGTTCCCTGCTCTTTGGGTACCAATCTCATTTTCAAAGTGTGTTCCCTATTTTAATTGTACCAGGAAATGACAGGAAACAGACCCCCACCAGGGCTGTAGCAGTCTTTTTCCATTAACTCCCATTGATAACAACGAAAGCAAGCTTCACTTTTCTTCCGCCGAACGTGCAGTGACCATTTCCTACACACACTAAAACAAAAGCACAAGATGAAGTGCAGATTTTTGTGCCACATTTATTTTACAGCTGACGTCTTTAACCAGAGGAGAGAGAAAAGACCATTCCAAGCAGAGAGAGAGATGAAAAGCATTCTCACATTACAGTATTGAGAAACATGGGCATATATAACAAGTTAAATTCCCATATATTGTACTTTTGTTTTTTTAAAAAAGATAAACGATAATCTTAATCTGAGGTACCACAACATAAAAACCTAGGAGTAATCGTCAAGGACAAAAGACGCATTCTCCCCTTGTTAGATTTTACTCAAGAGAAAGCTCTCTTGCACATCAGCTGGTAATTGCCATAAAAGTAGTTCCAGCTGGCCACATCCTAAACAGCCAACAACTGTTCTTCCATTTCCCATTCTCCCTTCTCCCCACTTGATATTATTACAGTAGAGTGAGCTCTTTTATCACAAGTACAGTATATTCACACATATATATACAGACTACATTGATAGACGGTGATTAGAAGCTGTTTTTGCGTGCAGTAAATGAAACATAATCTTCGCCTTTGTCTTTTGTTTTTTAGCTGCATTTGTCAAGCTTCTGTTTTTTTTACTTTTCCATCTAAAGATGTGAATGTGTCGTTGAAATTTTCCATACAAAACATTTGTGCACCTGTCGATCACAAATTACAAGCCTAGTGCTGGATGAAGGGTTTATATTAGACGAGGGAGTTATCCATTTTCAATTTGCTAGTGAGCTGTATGTTTTGTTTCAACCTGGGTCAAACAAAACCTGTGCATGACCAGCTCAGATCACTGAGCTGAATATAACTTTCTTTTAATGAAATACAGTATTAAGCAAGGTTATGACTTAGAAGGTTCTTCTAAATGGGGTCTTGAAGCATTAGTACTGTATATTAGATCATTTTATAAGCTGTGTAACAGTTTGGCTAAGTACTACAAAGAAAAACAGAGTAGGGACCCTACACCATCTGCTTTGTTTTGCTTTGACATTAATAAGACCTTCCTTGCCTTAAGAAACCTAAGAAAAACTCTTTAAATTACTTCATGGTTTCTATGTTTTTTTTACTGTCGTCACGAGCTCCTTGTACTCTTTAGTGTGAAAGACAGTACTGAACTTAAACAGTAAGGATCACTTATTCCGAGCGTTGGGAAAGCATATGTATGCCATTCCCAAGGTATTTATAAGATGAAACGTATAATATGTAATTATTAAACTAAACAATTACAGTGATATGAGGTAGTTACAATATTTGAATGCTTCCAGTATATTGTGTGGTGTATATAAATATCTGTAACCTCAATGTGAAATTTATTATTATCTTTAGCCATCACACTAGGCGCAAAAAAATAAGAATCTAAAACCTGTTATGTGCAGAAGATCCATAGTGAGCATTTTTGGTTTAATGTACTTATACTGTATAATGCACCAATGAAAGACAGTATATAAAGAGAAATCCATAGTGTTACTTGTTCATCTTGGACAGGTGATGTCTGGACTGTAGAGCTCAGTCTGAGAGAATATTTCACTGGTTGAACAAATTAGGACATTTTCACATCTTCAAGGTTTTTTTTAAATTACCACACACGCAAAAAGATCTTTTTACTTGACAACTTTATTTTTATGAAAACACTGTAATCATAATATTCCAGAGATGACTTTGTAATTCAGAGCTAAATGCTTCCTGAAGGTAAAATCACTTCAATGTTTTTTCTTTGATTCCATGAGCAGACCCTGAATACAATATTTCTTTTTTTTCCATTTAAAAGAAAAGGCTTTTAAACAGTGTCTGTGTAAGTCTGATTCACAGGCATGCAACACTAACAAGGTGGAATGGATCACATCTTGATACAACAACCTAAAACTCCTCGGTTGTCATGGAAACTATCCAAAAAGTGGGCCTAGAGATAAAGGTCAGAAAAGTTCAGTTATTTTAAAATCACAAGTAACCAGGTAAACGTTTTACTTCCAAGTGAACGCTGTGTAAGCTTTCCTCTTCCACTAGCAAGAAATACTCATTACAGGGCCGCTTATTTTTGTAAAACAAAAGGTTTGTTTTTCTCCTAGATGTTTTAAAATACTGTCACCTTATTCAGGCTTTTGACTGGAAACAGAAGGCATTCATACTGACTTACGATTGCTCTGTTCAAATGAATGAAAGGACGTTAACTCACATGGGCTCATATGTTCATAGTTATTATTAGGAAATGGCTGTGTACAATTGCTGCTCCCATGTGAAATTGTTTTACCACAACTGACTTTGTTGTGTGTGTCTTTCCGAAGATATTACGTATTTAGATAATTACAAATGTACCTCATTCGAAAACCTAAGCCATTACACTAAAAGTAACAAAAAAATTACAATGCTATGCTCATTGTAGTGGAACACTGTCCTGCAAATTGCAATCGAATGGCTCAACAGTTTGAATCATTATGAGAGTAGTTCAAGTAAAGGTTTATTCCATGCTGAAAAGAGAAGAAAAGAAACACAGCATTTTGGCTGTGGAACCTTCCACGCAAAAAACAAAGCATCAAAGGACCAGGCAAATAAGTGTCTATGTCTATATGCTATTAGTATTAGAAACCAAATGCATGAGATGGATGCTACCCCATTCATGTAGTATTATGATTTAATTGGAATTAATGGAGAAATGGTGATAAATACAACATCAATTGATACACAGTGCTCTGGAGAAACAGAAAAAAACTGAAGAGGGCTAGGTGTACTGGTATATGTCTCAGAATCTATATGATTAGAACTTATAAAAATATTCAACTGCATATTGGTAAGAGTGTGCTACAGACCATAAAATTCTAATATCAACTCTATATAATGAAATTATGATGTATGGAAATTTAAAGGAAGAACTTTTATTGGAGACTTCAACTTTCCTCACATAGACTGTGAGAAACCCATAGGAATTTCAAAATTACTTTTTTGAAAATACTTTCGAAAGTATATACTTTTTCATCCATTAAAATCAGCTCTATCTATTAACTGACTTTAGAAATTAGAATAGCTACAGAGCTTAAACTACAGTTCTTTGGATTTTGGTTTCAATTTCTGCTGTATTTCTTCAGTCCAGTATACATACAGTATACACAGTATATATATATAATTAATGGATTAAAAACATTGCCAGTAAAGATATTTGCGATTCCAGACAATACTGTATCTATAAAGCAAATCAGTCATAAGTTGCTCTGTGATCAAACCACATAAATGAAAACTTACTTTTTTCTTTACAATTAACACTTTCTCTTTAATTTTGTTGGTGCTGCATGTTCAGATATAATACTACTTGACCATTGCACAGATTATTTCTGCAGACATATTTCTTAATACTGATATACGGTAATATGGATATACAATACTGAGCTGTTTGAAGTGTTTTTAGGAATTTAAACTAAATAAAATATTTTAAGCATTTTGGTGATTAGTAATTAAACAAACTAAAACAAAATACATTGTAAAACAATGGTTATCATAAGATGTTATGTTTCCACAAAACACATTTAAAGTCAACTGAATCTTTGGTATATACAGCAGTGTTATTAACATCTCTGAATCAATTTCTGAAGTTGAAAATAAGGATTTTTTATATATAATACAAATATACATGTATTTTTCTGTGTTTTGAGAAACCAGTCAATAACTGGAGAATGATAATGTCATGGTAAAATGTTCACTGCTTTTTTCACATTGTTGAATGTGAGAGGTTATCTAGTATTGTCAGGGGTAACTGAAAGAGTGAGAGTAAATGGCCCATTTCTAAACTGGTTATATGACCTTTTTGTAAAACACACTCAATCTGTTTCTTCAGAAACCTTACCCTTTTCACCTCTGAAAACTTGGTCCAGCTGTGAAAATCTCTATAAATTACAAACTACTGAAAAGGCACACCAGAAATAAAGGAAAAACGTCTTGCTCTCCCTTGAACCAATGATAATTAACTTTTTGAGGAAACAGGCAGAATTAACAGGCCTTTCGATGACAATGCAAATATAAACCCATCATGTAGTTCATAATACTTGATATTATGATATAATTCATACTATAATTATTCTGAAATAATCTCCTAAATTATACACACCCAGAGTTTTTTCAGACATTTTGATTATTTTTGTTAATATTTGTTAATCCTAAAACTTCACTCATCTTTACTAATGTGAACAAAATCCCAGTACTATATAATGTGTAAAATCTTTCTTTAGTTTATTTCATTAATGGGCAGCATTTATTATGAACAATAAATATTACCACATGTCACAAACTATTGTATTTTTTGTATTGAGCTGTTCAGATTAAGTTAATCTCTAGGCATTTGTCAACACAAAGTTTCACAGCCTAGATATTTATCCAAAAGTGTCAGTAGTGGTTTATTTGAATTTGTATTTTTACAACATTTATGATAATGTTCTAAAACTTTTAGAGAATATCCCTAACAGTGGGTAGATCCACCTCCAACAGAGAATTAAACTGAAGAACATTGCAGCACCAGTTATACCAGATGCTCAAAGCCATCACCATGAAGAAAAAGAACAAGTCAGCCAAGAACTGATGCAACTGTACAAGAGATGTAAGAAGTGGTTCAAACCTTTTCAGTCACATTTTAGATATACACCGCACTGAAACAGCCCTTGCTAACTTCAAACTCTTGATTTTCTTTCTGGAATTAAACAAAGTTTCTGAAACCATCAATTACAACATGCTGCTGATCCTATGGAAAATTCTCTAGGATTCATAGTTTTCGTCCTACTTGACTGGCAGGAGCCCGTTTTTAGATTTGGGTTGTTTTAAACATCGTGTTCCTTCCCTTACTCAGGAGGAACTGTGCTAGAACCTTGACTTTTCAACTACACTCTCGGCTCTCGGTCAGATTATTTGCTGTCCGGGACTTGGATGTCACTGCAATTCTGTTTACACACAGATATATTTGCTGTCCAAATCAGATACTACCACTGACATTCTAAAGTTAAACTGACTTTCTGTATTTTACAAGTGTCTGATGTTAAGATATGGATGCAAAAGAACTTTCTCACATGATACTGTGACACGACTGATGCTCATGGGCTGCTAATATCGTCTTAATAATGTTTGGTGACCTACAGTACCTGCTGATATCGTCAGTGCTGAAATCAAAGCTTTGATAGAAGTTAAAAACCTCAGCGCTGACATTGACCCTGTGTTATCTTTTAAAGTGTGTGTTACAAGACCAAAAGGGCATCTTTTTTTGCATTTGCATAACATTACTTGTTTCAGAACTTTCATCTGATTGTCTTACACTGAAACATTGCTGTATGCCTTTATTTAATCAGGAGCAGGCTACAGTACCTAATTATTTATCAGTTTACCATCTAAGGTACTCAATTCAGTTTGTCTATGATATTACATCTATTAACTCAAAGAACTCTGCATCAGCATATAATTCAGCATATGTCCACTTTTGAATTGCACTGAATGAGTGGATTTAAGGGTCTCTGTCTCTCACTGAAATGGACTAGCTCCAGATTATATAAAACATATTGTCTACTGCATTAGTATAGTCCAGGACTTAAATCTGCATGTTCAAGCCTTCTCATGCAGTTGAAGTCCAGACTTCACACATTGGTCGAAAGAGCCTTTTCGTGTGTGGCACTGTGCATATGGAACTCATTGCCCACCTCCAATATAGATTCTGAGACTGCTGACATTTTCAAAACACTCTTAATGACCTTGCTTTATACTTCATCTTTTAATCTGTCATTTAGTTTCACTCGGTTTCACTGATTTCATTCTTGTAGTTTTTGCCTTTAATTATTTTTTGCTTGCTTCTGTTGTACATTCTCTGTGTTACCATACATCACTGTGAGTTTCCTGAGATGCCCTTTCTTATCTGCTAGTCACTGCTTAAAACTCTTGACTCTGTCTGGATGAAGTGAGAAGAGGATGAAAAATGATGTGACATCATTTCAAATTTAGAGTCCACAATATCCGTACTGGTTGTCCTTCCTCTGCCATCTGATAACTAGATAGTTGAGTACAAAATCTGATGTTTGACTTTTCCATTGGTTAAGTCATTCCAAGACTATCACTGGGCTTGAGAATGTGCAGTAAACAAACCACCCACCCAATTTCTTGAATCTGAAACCTTTGCTTCTTTCAAAAAATGTCGGGATCAAAGCTTTGATAGAAGAAGTCAAATCCTTGGACCAATTAGATACTAACTACCCAATGGGCTAGATGGGACAGATCATCTATCAACACATGTAAAGGAAAGAACATTTAGTAATCGCATTTATTGTCATTATTAACTGGTGTTGTTACTCACACTTTTCTAAAAGCTGTTATAGTTTGTAATCGTATTTCTGTACTACCTCTTATGAATCCACAATGTTGAGTTACAGGTCTTGACTCTGTTGTGGTTTAAATGTTCATCAAGAATGGTCAGGGGTGGATTACCCTAAGTATTTTGTATTCAGTTATGTCCTTGTCTGGTTATTTTAAGCTGGTTTGTGTCCTGTATCACAGTACGGTTTGTATGAGACCTATGGCTCCTAAAACTGTTAGCGAGTAATTATACAAAACTACAGTTATGTTCTTTTTTGTCTTCTTTTGTAAATATTTTTACAAACGCACTTCAAGAGCACTTCAGTAAATGGACACTCCTTTGCACTGCCTATTTTACTTGCTTCTGTGCCTACCCCTGGATGTACTGCCAGGCAGTTTAGCCACAAACTCCTGAGTCAGACTCCGGAAGGGGATGCTGGCAAGCTTTTATATAATATTATATAATAATTTAACAATTAATAAAACAGGAGGAGACGATCAGTTGGCTTGAAGTAAAAGACAACTTGATGGTTATCATCATCCATGAAGTCAGTAAACTGGTGCTAGAGAAATAGCTTTTTTCAATCAATACAAATTACAAAACAATTGCAAAAATAACAAGAGAAATTGAAACATCTGGGAATACCAATACTCTGATCATGCTATATAATTAGTATAATTAATTATAATATAATTAATAATGCTATATTTTTTTTCAAAATGAATCACGTTTACACCACACATACACTGATATCAACACCACTGAAACAATATAAATTAAGCAGTGCCTATAGTGCGTGTCATGTTAAAAACTTCCTCTGTAACTCCAGTATAGACACAATATACTGTATGGTGGTCACTTTTTGATTCCTTGACACTTAATTGTCTGCCATAATAAGACACCAATCAGTGCAACTAAATATTAAAATGTTAACAAAGTACACTAAACTAATTGTTCGAATAAGCACACTATTTTTGCAAGACAAAGAGAGAATTAACTTTATGACCCAAGATGACACTACAATGACCAAAGCCAAAGGGAGAGCATTTGGCATAATAGGTTTACATTAAAATCTAAATGGTGTTTTACCAATAAAAATATTCTTTACATAAAAAATCGATATGCCCCCACCACACTATTTTGTCACTGATCTTACAGGATCTGTTTGGAGTTTTAAATGTATATTTATTTATAAATAAATCATCATTTAATTTAAAGTGTTAATCAAATTGGTGTAGTCTGCATTAGAGCTACTCTTGTGCTATGAGTAAGCTTTCCTAGGCTTTTAATTCATGTAAACCTCCCCTATTTCTCATGGTTCCCTGCTGTTACGCGTTGCTCTGGAAACCATAAACAAACTGAACAGAATATCGTCATTCTTATCTTCACACACTACGAACATGTGTTTTGGCTTTTCAGGGAACAGACGCAGGATCTCTTGAATGCTTCCTTTCTTTTCGCTCTCTCTCCCAGGTCACATTATTAAATGATGATGGAGATCTGTGTGAAGAACAGCCATCCTGGGACTGCTGGGGGCAATCAGGCCCTCATTTTGGAAAATGTGAGAGATGTCTTGTAGTTTCAGCATTGTCCATTAAATTCCCTGTCAGAACTGCTTTCCTTCTGACCTGATGAATGTCTTGGTTATCTCTGCCCCACCACCACCTCAGTCTCCGGGTCATTTGGGAAATGTCAGTATTACAAGACAGACTGGAACACTTCTGGACAAGCAGAAAACATCAAGGGACAAAAAAAAGGCAGGAAACAGCATCCCAGGTAAAATCTGTGATCTGTAGCAAGTTCGTGGAGATTGAATTAAGTCCTGAAATTAAGTTCACAGCAATATACAGACATACAGAAAGGAGTTGAAAATGAAAGTTCAGGAGGAGGTCAAACCATATTCTGTCCCACTTCCACCTAGCAATTTGTTTGGAAATTACTCTAGTGTGTTTCCTTTTGTGTCCCTTCCACCCCATCTTCACCCAGACAGCAGATCCCTGGCTCATCCTTCATGGAAGGGGGAGAAAGGGGGAGCTGGTGGACAAACTCTCCCTTATGGACAGATTGTCCTTACACTCGGTCAGGTGAGTTACTACAGGAAATCTTACTCATTTGAATCAGACTTCTTTGTCTTAATCAGGGTGTGTCCGAACCAAGTAAATTCAGCCAGTTCCTGATGTCTTCTTTAGACAATACAAAAAAATGAGCTAATGAGTGTGTATAAGGAAATGAAACACAAAATTATTTATTTATTGTGCATAACTCAGAACTGCAAAAACCCGCCAAGGCACCTTAGTGTCGTAAAGCGGTAACCCCCAAACCAAAAGCGCAACAGAGCAGTAAACCCCAAACGGACGCTGTGTGCGACATAAAATTAGCCACAATACAGTTCACAGAATAGGCTGCAGAAATCATCCGTCACATACACTGAAAGACACCACCACAGCCACTGTTACATACAGTAGCTAGGAATTTACAGACCAAAGCCTTTTCACACAAGAAGAAATGGTAAGAAGTGATTCTGAGGTCATAAATTATCTTCCTTAAACTTTTCGGTATTGAATTTTAAATTCACTTTATCAACACTTTCCCTTATTGTCAGGTTCAACAAAAATTGTGCAGTAATAAGCCAATGTGATGATGCACATAAAAAGTATAGATATCCAAGAGTCGTGCAATATGAATTAAACCAAATAAATGTGCCGTATGTGGCTGCAATATAGTTTTCAGCTTTACACTACTTGTCAAGGAGTCATTCTGAGTAATGAGGCAGAACTACAGGAAATCGCGTCATAAATCTTGGCTTTCACTTCTCTCTCCCTCAAAAAGGCATTTGTAGTACTTTAGAGTTTAAGGAAAGCAGACAACAAGTTAAAGGGCTGTTTTTATAGAAAAAAAAATGTGTCATATTACAGTAAGGATCTGGGTTCATGTTCTTTTAAGAAATCAGAAGAAACACAGGGTCTCTAGAATAAAGCTATATCGATTACCTTCAAACATTGTTAATTTATAATCCCTTTTGTAAATATGAAATTAAATATATTTGTAAAGTTTCAAAATTTAATAGACAAGTCTATAATATTTAATTCTCTCATGTTTGAAGGCTAAAACCTCTTTGCATAAAACAGCCATTTGTCTGGTTAATGTTATCAGATATCCATTTGGGTTTTGATGACGTTGTATATGGAGAAGTTTGATTGTTCAAAACTATTTATTGATGGCCATGCTAATGTTCAATTTTTAGTACTTCACTGATCCTTTTTCAGTTTCCAAGAGCAAGCTGAAGAAAAGCAGAACCTCCTTCAGGACGTTGTGTTAACAGACTAGTTCAAGACATCCCTCTTAGAAATGAAGACCTTCAAGCTGCTGAGTAAATAAGTTAATCCTTTAGTGACACAAATGATGACATATACTATGACAAGGAAATGAAATGGGTTTCTCTTTAAAGCACTGTGAGTTTACTCTGTCTACAAAGTTATTGTACAATAGCATGAGCTTTAACATTTTGCAAGATGTAGCAGAACATAATTACATTTGAGAAAGTACAATGAAGCCCCATATGTCTGTCTTGGATATGGAATGGGAGAAAATACCACCCTTTACCATCGTATTACTCTTGCTAACCGTAGTCTCACAACAGTTTCAAAGTTATTTTTTTTCAAATGAGCATTCCTACAGGTATACTACAACTGTTGTCCAAAGCACTATACAACACAACAACATACAAGTACATTATAAAAAGTTGGCAGACACATTCATAAACTTGTGTTTGAAATTCCAATACTTTATTTTTTTCTCTTAATTGAAATGTAGTCAATGTGGAAATGAATCCTGCTTGCATTTCATAGCTTTTCTTGGGCTCTTCTGCCTTGTAAGAGAAAACTACAGTACGTATGGGCTTGGTCTTTTTTCCTTGATTGCGGATATTAACCTAATGACAAAACCTGCATAAATTGTAAAGACTGACCTTGGATGATAAGATCCCACAGGGAGAATGTGCAGGAATCTTAAGACAACAGCATGCTAACTAGATCACAGCCTACCTTCAAGGAAAGAAAAACAGAGTTTTAGGATGTGTTTCCCAATTGCGGGGCAAAGTGGTTAGGGGGTATTAGAAAATCAAAAAGGAACCCCCATACTGGAAATGGAGGTTTGTTTTTTCACCTGGACCTAAGTAAATGAAGGTCAAGATGCCAATGGACCAAGTCATGTCCAGCTGTGTAACCCTTCAGACTGTGACAGAAGAGGATTGAAAACGTCATACTTCAGTTCCTCTAATAGAAAAGAAATTGATTATCAAAAGTTATTTTATTTTACTATGCAAACCTGTGTCAATACCTGTGTAATAGATATACAGTCGTTTAATTGATTTATTTAACCACGGGAAAAGTTTCTTTTTTCACCCTTATATTATCATATTAAGGAATGTAAAAATGTTGCTTTAAATGACAACAATGATTTGAGCCATTTCATACATAAAGAATACAAATCCAAGATTTACAAATCCAAGAATACAAATGTAATTTACTTAAGTCTTAAAAGATTTCCTTCAAAAGATCTGATGTTTTTTGTAAGTGGAATTTTCAACATTTATTCAGATTTTAGTAGTGGCAACTGTACATTTCTGCCGTGCAGCTAATTTTCAGATAATAATTTTCATTTCATTCAAAATCGCAGAATTATTTTGTCTTTTAAATGTGAATGTATGTTGTGTTTAGCTTTTAGCTATAAAGTGTCTGAAAGAAAAAGAGAAAGCTAATGAAATAGATTGATAGATTATTTGTGGCAAGGATAAAACAATTTAAAGATAGACACAAAAGCATGTCTAGCACACAAACAACAGTTTCCTGTGATTAAACAGGAATTGAGCAACAAATAAAATTAGGATAGCAACATACAGTACTGTAGGTGGTCTCCTGCCACAAACATTTCTACCTTTGGTCTCTTTCCCATTGCCTTTTAAGACAATAATACAATGAATTGAATGAAAATATCACAGTTATTTATTGAGAATAGATGAAACTCCAACAGAAAAACCTTAGTTTTAACTTGGTAGTCAACATGAATAGTGAGCCCAAGATCTGCCATAGATTATCAATCTTTGTGGTGCCAGAAGATTATGTTAGACATTCTGACTTGCCTCTTTCTTAACTTGGAGGAGTTGGCGAGATCAAGCCTTACATTTGCCAGAAAATCAGTAGTGGATAACAGGGCTGAAATTGATACAGTTGGCTTAACGTTATTATTAACATTCATTGGAAATTGTAGTCTTCGAAGTGCCATTTATATATAGTTCACATCCCATACTCTCTAACTGGACTGCTGTAGGTATAATGTGATTAATAAATCAACACATACACAATTCTGGAACAAATTGTTTTTTGGGTTCATGACCCCTGTTCAGGAATTGACATTGATGTCTTAAATAATTTGGCTATTTTAAGTGACAAGGCCCAGATAGTCCGAAGTAGACTGACGCTGGAAAAATCAAGTAAGGTTTTCTCCTGCCAAGGTAAAATGCTGACGAAATCAATCCCTAAGGAAAACCTTGGACTCAAATCTCTCGATCTTCAGTGAGAAAAGGATGTATAATGATGTGAGAACAAGTTCTATTGCTTCAGGAAGCTTTCTTCTTATGGGGCTTCCTTTTGTTCTTTATATGACCATTAAAGGCAGCTGTTACATAATTGTTTCCACCAGCGCTTCTAACATAGAACACCCTTTTTAAAAGAAAGAATCTATAGGAATTGAGTTTTAAAGGAGGAACTAAACAGGATATAATTTTAACATTTTTTTGGCCTTTTAGTTTTTGAGTGCGGCCCTAAATAACACCTACTGTACAGTTCACTTTGTGTAAACTGTCATTTAGCGTCTAATTAAACAAAAAAGGAAAATATGCAAAAATTCGCCAGAGCACAGGAACAGAAATATGTGAAAGGGAAGATTGGTCAATAATAATGATCATTATTATTAATTATAATGAAGACGATATAATGATGAACAAAGTTCACATACAGCCAGGGGAAAAAGTATTAGACAACAAATTGAATCAAACCTTGTAACAAAGCTCATTTCCACAGGTTACATGCAATATTAGATTTTATTACACATTTAAAGATTTTTAACATGGTATTTTCTAATGTGATAATGAAGTTCAATATTTTATACATATATCTTTCTAAAAACATATTTGGAAACTTCAGTGCCAATACTAGACTTCATGTAATATGAATGAATCTTGTAAAATCTTGCAATCATGTATATATATTTTAAAGCTGTACCAAGCAACTGTTTGCCCCCTTTATATACAGACTTTCAGTAGTTGGTTTTAATGTGCTATTTGTACAAATTGAAGTCGCTCCAATAAACTTGACATCTACTTGTCAGTTCGTAACAAATGACCCCATAATAACCATCGTGGTGCTGAGACCTAGTTAAGTATTAGCTAGTAGAATTCACAGCAAGAACAAAGCCTATTTAAATAACTGCCTGTCCTATTGAGGGTAATTTTACCTCTTGGGTAGCAGTAGCACATCTAGATTGGATACCTGGTAAAATTGGTTTAACACTATCACAGTGTTCTGTGATGTCTTTTTTCAAATTATGTGGCTCTGTTTTTGCAGGACTATTTCGTTCAGCTATACGATATTCACTGGTGTTTCTTTTTGCTTATAGAAACACTCATTTCTATAAGTAATCCCTTACCTTAAAAATGTGTCTATGATTTCACATTGATTATGGAGTGTGTGTAGTATCCATAAAAAAATAGGACTAGATTATCTTGCAGGTTTTCCTGGGTAGACTAAATATCTACTAGAGGTGGGAAACCCTGGTCTTCAAATGCCACATTGCTTTCTGGATTTGATTCAACCTTAATGAATTCATTGAACCAGTTATGTGGATTAAAGTTATATTCAGATGTGTTTTCAAGGTCTCAATCAGGTGATAATTGAAAGATGCCTCTAACACTAGGTGGGCCTACCACTGGAAACAAAATGGCTTTCCACATAAAGTATAAGAGTGGTTCAAAGAGTCTAATACAGAAGGAAAAACACTACTTAATAGTTAACGTTAAGAAGTGAATCTAAAATTATGTCAAGCCATTTCTTGAAGGAGCTGAAGAAGCCCCAAATTTGGGCATCACCCACCTGGCTGAGAAGCCTGTCCCAGATACCCACATGCTTTTGTGTAAAGATACATTTTACTGCAATCTGCTTTTACTTTCCAGTTGTGACCCTGTTTGTGACCTTGTTTCAATAATCAAGTATTACTGAAATGAAAACTTCTTCCTCTACATTTTTTAAGACAAACCTTATCAAAGGTTTTCTGGAAATCAGGATATATCATGTCATATTCTTTAGTGTTATCAACTGTCCTTGTTGCTTGCTGAAAGAATTCTAGCAAGTTAAATAAGACCTTCCCTTTCTAATTCCATGCTGGCTGTCTCTTAAAATGTCTTTGTTTTATAGATATTCTTTTAGGTTTTTTCTTACTAGAGTTTCCATTATTCTAAAAATAAAAGAAGAATGTTCTGTTTTGAATACCTGACTAAAGAAAATAATTAATTACTTATTATATCATATTCCATTTTTCATTTAACATAAACTAGTAAACTGTTTACTCATATTTCTACTGTGCTTTTTATTGTCAAAGTACTTTGCCTCTATTAAAATAATGTCTTCTATCTCATTTTCATTTGTAGGTTCTATGAGTTCCGTTTATGTAACTTCAATATTTTAGAAACTCCTCAGGTACTCTGACATCCAGTATAAACGTTCCTACATCTGAGCCCCTATGGTAAAATTGCATTCATTCCCAGTTTGTATAGGTACCCATTTGTTCCAGATGGATTCCTAATACTCTATAATCATAAACCCTTTCTCTTTTGCACAAATCTTCTAGCCTTTTACCCTTCTTCCTCCCTAGGATTCAATGTGACAAGAAGAAGACTTCCCAAGACGTGCACCATAGGCATCCTGTTCCAAAGTTTTCAATCCCTGAAAAGATCAATCAACCTAAAGGAGAAAAATCAAATCTTTTCCCAGGAGGACTCCCATCTTGGTACCTGCTGAGCTTCAGTGGGCTGCCAATTGTGAGTTGCAGAGTGATATGGCTGGTGGCTTAAGGATATCTGTAACCTGGGTACCTACCAGTCAGGCAACACACTACCTGAGACTCCTTACAGAACACTGTCAGTCTCTCTAATAAGAGAGCTATCATTATTTTTCATTTCTAGAGAAGAGTGGTACCCCGGAACCCGCCAGTCCTGCCATTCTCCTCCAGGTTATCAGAGCCCAGATTCATCTACATTAAGGACTGAAAGCTGCTCGATGCAGCTAATCCTGGGGAAGACCTCCCATTGTGATGTGTATACCCTTCCCTGTGGCTGTGACCTACACTCACCCTGTGATCTTTCCCTCTTTGGTCCTAAACCTCCTGCCCCTTTGCTCACAACAAACCCATAGTCTCACTAAAGGGGTGTTAACTAGTTCCTTTATGTTGCAGCAGTGGTCAGAGGTTGGATCTCAAGCCCATAGATCATGGACTCAAGGTACTCAACCAGATGACCACGTTCACAGATGAAATCTCTCCAAATGTCTTAATCAATAAAGCTAATCATCCAATGAGCCATCCACTGCAATGTCCTTTATACTAGTGGCTCCTTTTAGGTATGTATTAATTCACTTTTTAATCCAGTAGACAGTTCCAAAAAAAGATATTTATTTATTGTCTGACATATTCATTTTTTTACAGTACATTTTAATCATAGAGGTCAAAAGAAAATGAGTAGTGTTTTTAAAAGCACAATATGAAAGAAGACCTGTACTTACAGGAGAAATACTGTAAGTGAAAAAGAAACATTAAGACAAAGCAAAATGTGAATCTGTAAGACCCCCAAAAAATTATAAATTTCTTATAATTTAGCATTTTGTTTTATGTATTTTGTGTTAGCCTAAGTACTGAATGTTCTGAGTTGTTTTGTGTTTTGTAAACAAAGACAAACAAGAATTCTAAGACAAATTATTTTTAGAAATACCTGTGATCACATTGCTGTGCTGTGTTGTGTCACGTATTGGTGTGTCACCTGGCTATAAAAAACAAAAGGAGGTTTCTAGGAAAGGTACCACCTGTAGCTTCTGTATTCCCGCCCCCTTAAAGAAAGCTGTTATGATGTTAGGAAAACTGCAGTGAAAAGATTTCCTGCTTCATCCTTTGACTCTATTACATTAACAAGAATATGTGATTCTTGTTTAATGAATATTGGGCAAATGGCTTTCCTTTATGAATTATGTTTTTTTCCTGGTGCACTTCAGGAACACATTTGTTGCTTACAAGTCATCTTATATCAGGATCAAGTAAATGTTTATTCCATGCTGAAAAAAGAAAAAAGGCAACACAACGTTTCGGCTCTGGAGCCTTCTTCGGGTGTTACACAGCCAAAAAGTTGTGTTTCCTTTCTTCTCTTTTCAGCATGGAATAAACATTTACTTGTTTCTTTGCAGCCTACACATGCTGATGCAGCTACCTAATTGAACTACATCTTATATTATGTACATATTAAAAATAAAAGGTTTTCAGACAATATACATTTTAATGTATATACAGCTGAGAAGTCTCTTACAGCCAAATTACACCAGGAAGAGAAATATTTAGGTTTGAGTGCACAATAAATCTTTTCTTTTGTTTGTGGTGGACAGCAATCCTCCAGAGTACAATCTACTGGATATTTTACCATTCATTAACAAGACTTCGCTCTTCAATTTCCTGCTGCATAGGGTGGCGTCAGGGCTATGAATCAAAAATTAGTTTAAAAAAATACAATCAACAGGAATTTTTCAGCAAAATACTTAAATAAGTGCTTGTTTACTAATGCTTTGACATTAACATCAAATAATAGGTACTAAACCTGAAGAAGCAACCAATGTAAAGTCTTTAAGTGGCTTTGTCAACCCAATAATATAATCCTATAATATACTGTAGGCTATATAAGATGTGGGTTGTGGATTTCAATTATATAACTACATTTTGAAAGCGCTGATGCATTCTAAGTGGCATACCTAAACCAAAAAAAACATATTCTCTAAAGAGTCATGAAAATGACTGAAAGGCATGTCCTAGTCCAAAATACTAAAGGTGAGGGACACAAAGTCTTTATCCTGGACAAGTATTTGTCAGAGTGCTGTAGGAATTTGGAATTGTGACCATAATTGTAGTTCCTTTGTGTGCCTCTCCTTTGCTTTTTGCTAACTTTCCAGATCTGCCACTCTGGGAACTCCATGAGACGGTCTTAGAGGTCCTGTTTGTTGTTTTCTCCTGTAACTGGCTTTTGTCCATCATTAGTACTGACAATTAAGCTTTGAAGAACTGTCTGGGATTATTTGCCTGCATCAGTTTGCTTAGTCTGGAGAATCTTCACATTTTTAACAGTCTGACTTTTTAGTATTCCTATAATGGAATCCTGTGTATTGGTTCTAGTGAAGAGCTGAGTGTGGCATGACTGTGTCGGTACCTGTTCCCGGACAATTTGGGTTTCACCGGTTACAAAATATATTGTTACCTCCACTGTAATCTATCTGTGGATTCGACAGAGATCATCTTGTCACCAGTGAGCTTTCCTGCCATTTTCTTACAGCTTTATCCAAAACAAGATCATGGTAGTTGAAGCCTATCCTGGCGAACAAGGGGCACAAGTCAGGATACACCCTGGACAGGAATTCAGCCCATCACAGGGCACACACAGACACAAACACACACACACACACTCACACCAGGACCAAATATCCCAGAAGCCTATTTACCTACCCATGTCTTTGGACTGTGGGAGGAGACCTACACATGGAGGAGGACACCTGGGGAGAACATATAAACTCCACACAGATAGCATCCCAGGAATTGAACTCAGTGCCCCAGCACTGCAAGGCAGCAGTGCTAACTACCGTGTTACCGCCTACGAACTCTTTCACTCATAAAGAAAAATAAGTATCTGAAAGTTTCAGGATGGTACACACCACCCTCTGCCTCTGCACCCAAAATAGCTTTAATTAGTTGCTCATTGCTTGTTCATTGGGATATTTAAAAAGGGATATGTTAAATCTTACTGACACTGGTAAAAGCCTATTTAATTCTTTAAACCTTTTTCAGACCATAATCCAGCCTAATACAATTAAGTATAAAGTAACCTTTCTTGACATCATATTCACAAACACTCCAGGCCAGTACCAGTAAGAATTTTAGTGATGTGTTAGAAGATTATGTCTAAAAGAAGTCTGAAGAACAGCTTTTGCTCCATGATCTGGCATTAATAAACCTGAGCAGAATCTCTCTCATCCCATCAGTCAAACATGCTTGGGTCTTTCCTGAAAATTGTTTTATCAATATTGTCAAAAGCATGCACCAATTAGGAGGCTTATAGTTAAGAATGGCAATAGTCCTTGCTTAAGTCCTGAACTGTCAACTTAAATTAAGTAAAAGTATTTAGCTTATTGAACAGCTAGTGCCTCTACCCACTGTTTTGCTTTCCTTCAGGCAACTTAAGAGTAAATGCACACAAGTCATTAGAATCTCCAAAGTGAGCTGTTACAACTATCAATTCTTTAAATTTTGTACATAGTGTAAAATTTGGAGTTCTGTACATAGTGTAACGTGTATGCTGTACAAAGTGATAAAGAAGAAAAAGATGGAAAAATACATCAAAAACCATAAACCTAAAATGAAATAAGAACATACAGGATAAAACTGTAAGGCAATCAGACACAGGCCCTAGTAAAGAGGTGAGTATTCAATTTAGATTTGAAAAGAGTGAAAGAATTTGTCACTCAAAAGAGTTGGAGGAAGGGCATTCCATAACAATGGAGCAGTGAGAGAAAAAGAATGGTCACCAAAAGTTCAAGATTGAGTCCCAGGTACAATGAGCAAGGGATCAGCCTCAATTGAACAGAGCCTACAGGAGGAAGTGTAAACATGAAGGAGTTCTGAGACACATACTAAAAAAAGTGATAGGGATCCCCTAGAGCAAAGACTTGCACAAATGGCATTGCACATTGATAGAAATTGCCTAATGTCAGCAATATCTCCAAGCTGAAAAATGTACTTGAACAATTTGATTAACCAACTCTAAACTTTAACACTACTAGGTTTGCAGTACATAACTCTGTTGATCCATATTTCTATAAACATTCTGCTCATTTTATATCCACTGTCCCAATCTACCTATTCAATCTCTCTTAAAACAGTTGAAATCCCATCTGAATGGAAGTCCACATTTTTCAAAAGGGGTGATTAATCAGACCCTAACTGCTATAGACCTCTTTCCTTCTTGCCTTGACTTTCTAACATCAAAGAACTGTCAACAAACATTTAAGCTCTTTTTTGGATACCAATTATGCTTTATCTGATGTGAAGTCTGCTTTTCATTTTAAGCATGAAAGTATAACAGGAGTCTTAAACATTCTCAGCATTATTATCATAGCTCTTAACAAAAAGCACACTTGTGCATTTATCTTTCTACTTTTTCCTAATGCTTCTGCTACTGTAGAACACTTGATAAATTGTGTAGTATTGGTCTTGATTAAGCTCCAAGACATACCTTCAGAATTACTTACAAAACCATACACACTGTGTAAAATTGGACAAATTTGTCCTATAGCCTTATCGATTTTTAATGGAATCCCACAAGGACATCTCCTGGGCACTACTTGTTTCTCCATTTCTATTAACAATATTGTTCACGCAATAGTCAACAGTCATATTCACCTCTTTGCTCCCTCCACCACCTTATACTCAATTAGACCTACTTTATCATCAGTAATGGCCAATTCACAGCTTAGTTGCAATGGAATTCATCAAGTTTTCCTAAAAAAATTAAGACCTTTTTATTCTTCACCCACATTAGGCATTGTCTATCAATGTTTGATGCAATTTCTGCAACCCTTTAACTGAGTTGTTGTTATTCTACAAAAAGAACTTCACATCTCTTTTAGAAACTATCATAAATGTTTTACTTTAAGTCGGAGCAAAGTTCTGGTTTTAATTGCTAAAATATCCTTTATAAAAATTTAAACATCTGGTTTGCTAGAAATTTCATTTTGAAAACTCATTTCAATAAATTGCAAGCTAAAATCACATCTAGACTTCTTTTCTTTTCCTACAGCAAACTTTTTTTTTTTACATGTTCCTTTAGGTAATGTAATAGTTGAACTTGTAATAGTTCAAATGTCTGTACCTTTTACCCTGAAATATGATGTTGCTATTTACAACACAAACTCTATCATAAGATTTTTCACTGGTTCTCCATATTGCAATCATCATTTACTGCATTCTTTGGTCAATTGGACAAATGTTTCAAATATTTTTGTTGGTTTGAATTAAGTTAATTGGAGAAATACCTTCATATCTCTACTTTGTCCATTTCTCTGTGTTGTCTTAAATTCTTAGTCGTAGCGTTGGATACAGTCGAATTTTTCAAAAGGAGCTAGCATTTTGAATATAATTACAATCCACTGGAGATCAATTTCAACTAACTGGAATTATCTGCAGAGTAAACTGAAAATATCCACCTTTGTATCAGAAAGCATCTTCAGTTGTATGATTAAATCTTTTCAGTCTGACACTTCCACTTGTTGACGCTAGTGTGTTATGTAATTTACATGTTATTGAGTGCTCTTTGACTGCTTTGTTTTCTGCCCAACGATGGCATAGAGCCTCTTGGCCAGACTGTGATTGTGAATGAGAGCTTAATTTCAATTGACATACCAGTGAAATAAAGGTTTCAATAAGAAAATCACTAATATTCAAAAGGTTGCCAAATAAATTGAAGACGTTCAGCAAGAAATGTAGGCCCCGGTGAGTACTTAGGTTAGAAAAAGAAGATGCTTCTTTATTAAGTTTTTAATTTTTGACCAAGGTAAATGACCATGCTTGACTGGGCTCCATCAAGAAACAGTTTGATGGTGTAGATAGAGCAATACTCTCTAGCAACTATGTAATTCAAGAGGGGTTAAATGGTTTCTACTGATGGTAACATTTTAATGTTGTTCTGTACCAAGAAAATTTCTTTTAAATCACCTGTTTACCTTGAAAATTAATGATGCATGTGCATGTTTTAAGAATCCTAAATCCTAAATAAATAAGGCTTTACCTCACTGACGTATTAATAATTAAAGATGTGGAAAGTGTGGGCATTTCAGTCAGAATACTGAATGACATCAGGAAGATCCTCTACCTCAGCTGCCACATCCATTCTGACAACCACCGTACAGAATTCAGGTGCTCTAATTCTGAATTGGTCTCCACTAAAATATTTGGAGCTGCTCCATAAATTTACCTAATACATGTAAATTAACATTATTATATTGATTTATAAGAAGACAGCTTCTGCAGCAATGAAGTGTTGGAGCTGTTCACTACGCAGTTATTCTGGCTTTTCTAGTTGAACATGTGAGATATTTTTGGTTTCATCTGATTTTATTACATGCTATATTAGTGTGATATCATCTGCCAGGCTAGGACCTGAAACTGACACAAGCTGATGTATGTATCTACAGTTACATCTGTAAAACCTATAACAATTTTGGGGTTAGTGATTGACAAGTCAGATGGAAAGTTTTCTTTGAAAGGATGATATAGATTTTCCTGTGACTAGCTCAGGAACTGAACAGTGAACACGCTGCTGGAGCAGTGTTATAAATTAGTAAATGGAGAATCTGTGGATGAGAAAACACAGATGCTTAAGCACTAGAGGGTCTGCTGCATCATTCAGTAGTTTAAGTAAATATTTATTATAAACTATGTGTGGGAGACGTTATGAATTCTTAATTGTAAATGGCCTTTTAAGGTCGATTGCTTCTAATTAATTTACATTATTATCTTAATCAACTGTTGCATTTCCAGTGTTGTCCCATTAAAAAAGCATAGGAACAATTATTTTAATAATCTTAAAACGTCCAAAAGACTTGAGGCGGGCCTGAAACTGTGATTTGACGGTTACATACACAAGTAAATAAGCTTGTTTAAAGCAAAGAGAAGTCGATGACAAATATGAAGAAGAGGCGACCTTCCGACTGCTGTAATCGGGACTACGTCTTTTAGAGAACTATGTGGCGCTCCCTGCTGGCGAAAAGTATGCTGTTTTAAAACGAGCTATAAAATGAAGTTATAGCCGCAATCAATGAAATGAAAAAAAAAACGCTGTTCGTCTTAATACTTTAGGATATTAACAAGACATTATAGGTATTTATTATTAGGTATTTCAGAATAATTTAATGTTAAGAATATATAATACATATTGATTACTAATGGAGTGCAAAGTAACATTTTTGGATAATGGATATTTATTAAGACAATATAAAACACAGATTAATGTACTATACACATATATTTTTTTCATTCTTAAAAATATAATTTGAAGATAGATCTTTATCCGTATATATTTCAGAAAGCTTGGAAACTAATCATAAAGCTTTTAAACTAAATATTCCACAAGGAATCCTATAACGTTGCATCCATTTTTTTTTCAGCTCTTGGGCTTAATTGGCAGACGTACAACTTTAGGGAAAAAAAGTTTGAATGGGCAGCTTTTTTAAAAGACTTCGCTCCTCCTTATCCCCCTACCTCCCCCCTTATTAAAACAACCTCCAAAAACTCTCCCTGGTTGAAAGACTCTTTGGAAGGCAAGAGCTGTAGGAAGCATAAACTTACGACGTCTGGAAGAAATTACAGATGCAGAAAAAGTGGTACAAGTAGAATGATTCGACAGTTCAAGACTTTAATCTGTATGCTTGAAAAAACTTGAATTTAGATGAGTTCTTGTCAGTAACACTGACTACTATTTATAATAAGGAATAACGTTTTTTTATTCTTAAAAATAACAAATTACATTACCAAAGAACTGACAAGATAATATAATATATACATAAGTGCAGTATAAATGTAGACTATATGATGTAAGTACAAGAAGGAAAAAAAAGAAAACTTGAAAAAAATTTCCTGAGCTTTGAAAGAAAACGTGGATATTGCACTGCCTTGGAATTGTCTTACTTTGGGTTTTTACTAAAATCTTAGACATGCTTTTGTGAAGTTTCATCCAATTTCACTCCAGTGCTGAAAAGGGATCCTCATCAGACTGCAGAAGTTCCATCCCACAGGAGAACAAGACTCCGTCATAAAGCTGCTTCAAGGTATGAAAGTATATCTTTTCTGAACTAGCGCATATCATTTTATGTATTTTTATCATAAAAGGGTATTTTTCTGGCGTTTGTTAGATTTTCTCCCTCATTAGTAACGGATAAGCAACCATGAATAGAGTCTTTTACGACACAAATAGGTACCTGATTGGTAAATGAGGACAGACGTTCTATTGTAACCCTGTCGAGGGCATTACTATTACTATTAGAGCTTTTATAGATTTTTTCATGTTTTTTCCTCGAGAAAAAATCGAGCACTTAGAATGTCACGTACACAAAAAAAAACAACTGAGCGGTAGTTTCGGGGGGTCTCATTCAGACAGGAGCGTTAAGACAAATGGTCAAGTGTGCACTCAGCCACATGGACTAGTCCTTTGATGGTTGATGCTAGAAGAAGAAACGTGCCCGGCGTCGCTGAATGCAGTACAACCCCAGAACATGCAGAATGAGCCTCATCACAGTGACCTCTATCTGGAAATGCCCCCAGCAGAACATTGTTCCGTACGGCATCATGTTAAGGTATTGCTGAAGGAAGAGGCGGAGGTGGGGCATTGTTATCACACGTGGAGTCCTTGTCAGCGCTATAACCTCTCCAGCGGCGCACAGGAAAATTGTCAGCGCGGCAGCAGTAAATCCGAGAGCGTTGAAGCTTTTCTTTTTTACCATTGCTATCGCTTTGGTAATGCTACAATTATATACACCAATAAAGCTCTTTGAATCTGAAGTATTCAGCCCCAACCCGAATCCTCACCTTTCCTTTAACCTGGAATGCGAAAGGTAAACCTAACCAGCGGTTGATACGCAGAGAAATTGAGCCAGCTACATAGATTTTGTGCGATGCGCGCTTTATTGAATAACATTAAAAATCCAAATCATTTAATGCTAATGATGGCTGCGATGGATTTAAGTTAGAATTATGAGACCAAGACCTGACGTCACGCCGCCTCTTAAATTCCAGGTTATGTCATACAGGGAAATTATACTCCAGGCAGCCAATGACGAGGGAGAAAAAAGTTCAACCCAGTTTGAAAGCCTATAAGCGCATGCCGGCGGTTTTCTTAGACCGTACTCAGCCTGAGGGGGGAATTCATTTTTCATTTTTACCACTTACAAGCGCTATCCAAGCAAAGTCAATTTAATTTTATTTATAATTCAGCCCCTTTTCCGTAACCATTATTGTGATAAGACTAAAAGGTAGCTTATCCGAGGATAAGGAGAGGATAGCGGTACACTGGCAGTATTTTGTGACTAGTTCGATGTATTAAGCGTAGATGCATTTGTTTATCTTCACCTTTGTAGGAAAGGAACGCATGGGCAGATAAATCACCTCGTAGAAAGTTCAGGTAGAAATAATTAATAAGACGTCTGTATTAACCTCTTGTACTGTAGCGTCAGCAATTATTGTTTTACTCTTAGACCAAATTGAAGTCCTCAGAACACCGACATAAACGTAAGCGTTTTTTTCTTCTGTTACTCTGTTGATTCCCGCATCAGACAGTAGTGATTGCTAATGATTGTCATTGGAGAATCTACAGCCTTTAGGCCTCAAAGCTCTTGGTTCAATTCTGAACTCACGTGCCACCTGTGTGGAGTTTGCATGTTCTCCCCAGGGCCCTGTGAGTTTTACTGCCAAGTATGAAATATGGTTAGATACAGCAGAAGGAGCCCAAGCTGGCATATGTGTCGTGTTTGTCTCTGGGAGGAAGACCCACCCACTCAATAACCACAAAGATCACTGTCATCTCTCTCACACACACATCGTTGACCTCAATAAATGGAAGTTATTAACCGAAGTTCAGGAGGGATAACAACGACAAGACAATCTCACACAGCTGTACTTCGTCACCACCAATATAATACTAGCTACATATCCTAAACCCAGATACCTCCCTTTGCATTTTGTCTCAAGCACATCCCTCATGAGCCTCATCTCCACATGGCAGCTGCCCCTTGGTCCACTCTGTCTGAATGGGGTTCGAGCTTCGAGCCTCCTCCTCCTGTGTCCCATTAACCAAGCAGACGAAGCCAAACCAATCTCACCAAGCATTCCCAGCATTCACACACCATTCCATTCCTGGCTGTTGGTGTACCTACTGACATACTATTTTTATGGAATTTATCAACATTGCGCTGGAATTACAGTACCCTTGTCTCGAAAGATTATTGATGAAACAGACCAACTGGTCATATTAAGCTCCTGCTTGTGTAATTGAAATAGAACCTCAAAATTTACTCTTGTCCCTGTTTCTCTTATGTCTTCAAAGTCACAGTCTAATGAATGACTGTTTGATTCAATGAACATCAGAATGTATTGTGGCGTCTGTTTCTCCCCTCATATTACACAGTATAGGTTATGTACACCTCACCACTTTCAAAAAACAGCCCTTTGTTTTCAAATAGATTTTTTACAGCACAAAGGATAGAAATTTAAGAGGCAATTGGTTTCCCTTTTCTGTTTAAATGAGTTCTTGAAATGATGATCTTGGAAACCAAACTGTAGCTTTTTGTACTCTAATCAGCCATCGGATGCACTATAAAGTTTGAATAGCCAAGGTAGTACTTTAAAAGGCAAATTGAACTGGGCTGTGGTTCTTGGTGGGGAAGGTTTGGCACTGATGCTTTTCCCTTAAACTTGTAGCTAACATACAGTAGACGCTGCTCTGAGCTTGAGGTCTCCCAGTCTGTGTCATGAACGTTATCATTGACGATAACGTGAGCTTTTGAAGAAAAAATACGACTCAGAGCACATTGTTTCATACTGCTTTGCATTTTCACATTTTTAAAGAATGTTAGCAAATTACCAACCTTTAGTTCAATGGCTTAGTTGAAAATAAAATGTCTTTCACTCGGAATGTTTTCTAATTTCTCAATTGAACGTGCTGGATCTTATTCAGTTGTTGCTGGGCTCGAATTTTAGGGTTGTTTTTTTTTTTCTGTCTGTGTGGGGCAAATGCCGACTACCGGGGCAGACCTACCAGCAGCAGCCTGAGGGTGTCAGCCGCTAAGGGGGAGGGGTGTTATCTGAAGCTACTTCTCCCCCTTAAACACAGCGCAACGCAGTTACTGTTGAATCGTGCTAATTGCAACGTTACATTCCCCGCCTTTCTTATTTAATTCCAATCTGCACGTCGTGTCAGTCCTCTTGATGAATGAGGCGAGCGAGAAAAGCGTCTTCTGACAATGAGACGCTTAGATCGTCGTGTGGAAAGCTGTCACCGTCTGTTTCCGCCAAGCTGATAACTGCGCTAATTGGCAGAGCGCTGCTTCAGCCCCAGGGACTGAATTTCCGTATTGGAATGTAGAGAACCTAAAACGTTTACCCCCACGGTAGCGTATGCTGAATAAGGAACCACTCGTAGGCAATCAACAAATAAAGAAAGCTGTGAAAATGTACAGTTGGGCTGTCAGACAATCTAATCGCGATCGGGCCACCCAATCCAGAGCTGTCGCACGTATCTGTTGGTTCAGATACTACATGTAGATGGCACATCAATGAAAAGCCTGACCACGGTTAACACATCGTTATGGTTGAAGACGTGTTTTGATCATTTGCTATGTTAACGATGTGTTTTAAATGGGAAGAGAGTTAAAGCGAAAACGGGGCTGTCACCTTCTCTCATAAGTTACATTTAAATTTTAAGTCAAATTCCCTTATCTATGGGATACAAGGTTCGTTAAAACAAGCCATGCAAACAAGTAACGTGTTTGGATGTCGATTCTTCTATTTCCAATGCCAGTTTCATCCATTGAACTTTAACTATTTTAAATATTTTAATTAAATTAGGATATTTTACAAACTTTACACAATTTTTGTTCAACGTTCATATTTACCTACCCTCTTTATACGTTGTATAAGTGTACAGCTATATACATATTTTACTTTTTAGTTTTTATTCATTTGTTTTAAACGATGAAAAAACTGCAGTGCGATGAAATAACGTTCTAGATGTTTTTTACTTCTCGTAAAAAGACATTGTTCGTTGACCTAAAAAATGAATGCACGCTGGAAACTCCAGCGTTAAATTAACCTTACAATGAAATAACAATAAGAAATTGAGTATTACTACATTGTTTTAACTGATGACTGCCTTCAGGGAACGTTTCGTGAATGCAAATACTGATTTTCAGAATTTTACTGACAAAAGACCTTAAGGACTGTCATTATACAGTCTTATTCTCAAAGTGTTAGCACATATTTTCACTGTAATAAAACGAGCATGCACGACACCATGCATTTCTGTGCTCATTGATATGTCGCGGTGTGAAGAAGAAATGTCAGCGTTTCGGTAAACATGGAACTGGAAAGTGCTTTTTAAAACGTGGAATCCACTTTAGCTGTGAGTAGTACTTCTACATTGTGGCAAAGCGAAATTTTCCAGAATTGACGCTTTATTTCAATGTTGTTGTATAATGGCTTTATAATCCCTTTATAACTGCTACACAACCACGAGTATAATACTTGTGTGAATGCGCTAAGGACATAACGTGTGCACAAGAGGTCATGGCATTTAATTTCATTTCTAACCCTCAGTTCGATTCAGGCTAAGGAATGTGCTAAAACGAATGTCCCCACCTCTTATAGACACGTTATTTCCTTTACGCGTGTTCTTATAAAGGATTGTGAATGTGATCATAACGTCCTGTGAAGTAGTTCTGAAGGATTATCTATTATAAAGCAACATTCAAATAACGCCTTACCGAATTTCCTTGCTGATGTCGTTTCACAGCGATATAAACACATGATGTAAAGGGGTGGTGCGCATTGCTTCTAACTGCTTTAAACTGCCAAGCAGATGGGAAAATGCTACAGTACTGAATCTTGGCACAAATTGCCATGGCTTTGATACAACATGTGAGCAAGTGAGACAGACTTACTTTATATTTATGAATACAGCAATTAGACCCTGCTAACATATTTGAACACATAATGTATACACCCATGAATTAAACCAGATTGAAGACACTGAAATACAATTCAACAAGAAAAGCACAATGGAAACCTACAGCAAAGTAAGCAGATGAAAGTTTAATCATGAAGCAAAACAACTTCCTGCTAACAGTTTTTGAAAACTAATGCATGTTTAAGAGACCTACTGTGAAAGTGATGAAAACAGGCACTAGGCACACAATGTATGTCTAATACCATTAACTACATAAATGGAAAACATTCAGATGATAACAATAGCAGTTACCGATCCTCAAGAAGTGATCTGTGAACCACCGGGGAACATCAGGCGCTGGCTGGGGGGTCTTCAAAACAACAAAGAATTCATTCTACTTGCTTGTCAATGCAAAATTCACATTCCGAAACCTTTTCAGATTGTATTTTCTGTACACCTTACCTACTGTTTTTATTTTCAGATGAGGTGTGAC
This sequence comes from Lepisosteus platostomus, assembly GCF_059453375.1. NCBI lineage: Eukaryota > Metazoa > Chordata > Actinopteri > Semionotiformes > Lepisosteidae > Lepisosteus > Lepisosteus platostomus. The sequence goes on from NC_142622.1 coordinate 11,268,274, forward strand.
AGAGTCATAACCTACTTGAGGGTATTTGGGACGACAATGTTTGGAGTATCCTTGCTCCTGGGAATCACCGCTGCCTATATTAAGGGGTACCAATTCATTGCGACTGACAATCACTATTTCTCATTTGGACTTTATGGTGCCATTTTGGCCCTGCATCTCATCATCCAAAGCCTTTTTGCCTACCTGGAGCACCGGAAAATGAGGAGATCCCTGGAGACTCCCATCAAATTGAACAAAACACTTGCCCTCTGCATCGCTGCTTACCAGGAAGACCCAAACTACCTAAGAAAGTGTCTGATGTCCGTCAAAAGACTTACCTACCCCGGGATAAAAGTGATCATGGTAATTGATGGAAACAACGAGGACGATAACTACATGATGGACATCTTTAAAGACGTCATGGGGAGGGACAAGGCTGCTTCTTACATCTGGAAAAGTAACTTTCACCACAAAGGGCCTGACGAAACTGACGAGTCCCACTTGGAAAGCATGAAGCATGTGACCCACTTGGTCTTGTCCAACAAATGCATCTGCATAATGCAGAAATGGGGAGGAAAGCGAGAAGTAATGTACACAGCCTTTAAAGCCCTTGGGAAGAGTGTGGATTATGTGCAGGTAAGTCTCGGCAGCAAGAGGTTGTGCCAAATCAAATATGTTCTGAATAAAGCAGCTTTTGTACTTGTTTAAATGACAGGTTGCTTTGCGTATGTAGTTCGGTGGTTTTTTAAGGTTAACAGCAGTTCTCTTTACTGAGATACAACTTAAAACTATTCCCAGTTTCTATTCCCAAACTCTTTAGTTTCAAACTAACACTACACGAAACAAGTTGAATCCATGTGATATATTATCCAGCCTTGTCAATGATGTAATAGTATGTCAGACAATCTGGTACAAAATCATATGTATGTTTTCCAAAGAAAAGTATCTTGGTGCCTCTCCTGGAAAAAAAAATACTATGCCCCCCATGCAGAATAATCTTTGAAAGCAAGGTCAGATGTACTGTATTGAACCACATGGACACTGAACTGAGTTTAGACTTATCCAGAGTATCTGAGGATATTGGTTATTACATGATAATTCATAGCTCTATAACAACTATTTCCACATTTCCACAGTTGAGTTATTTATTCAAACATTATAAACAAAAATGCCCTTGATATTTTCAAAAATTTTGAAATATTCTTATTAGTCCTCAGCATAACTACCATTTTCCTCTCGTACTCAAAGTTGTGTAGTAAATTATCTTTATTTTTTACCATTTTTAATGGGTATCAAAAGTTGCATCAGAAAAACACAGAGTACAATGAAAGGTTAACCAGCATATTGTAACCTTGTAAATTTGCTCTTTTGTGGTTGAGAATGTAGTTTTATAATTAACTTCGATTTCCTTGCAGAACTAAATCAGTGATTTAATGTTTCCAAATATGTTCTGCCTGTTCTTTTTGTCTAAAAAGAATAGGCAATTACACTATTATCTTTTCACAGGGATGATTAAATATGGTGTGTGCTGGCCACCCATCCATAAGCACAACACTGTCAAATGACAAATGTTTTATTCATTTAGAAAACAGCCCCTTTATTGCCCGTGCTGGACCTTTATTTATTTTGCCCATTTGGTATGTCTGTGAGTTTCATTCGCCCTCCATGTGTAGAGACTACTGCACTCAGACACACAATTCAAATATTTGTACCGTCCCTGAATGGAACTGTCAGAAGCTTGAGGATTTTCTTTTCTATCACAGTTCTCCTGCAGACCACAGACAGGGATGTTCACAGCCATGTGGCTGGTTTATACAGACTAACCTCTCACAAAAAAGTAAATGTACTTATCTGTGGTTTCCGCTGATGGCATGGTTATTGAATGGACAGATTGAGTCAAAGGAATCTTCACGGTTATGTTCATTTACCTCAAAAATTATAAAATAGGATGAAGTAGCTTCAGCATGGCCAACAAAGGCTGGGCACATACAGTATCTTTGAGAAACCTGTTTTCTTTAAACATGGCAAACTATGCTTCTCCAAGCAGTAGATTAACATTATTAACACTCATTTGCCTCCACATTACTGCAAATCTGCAAATCTCTCATAGGGGCAGCTCCTTAGCCACTGATTTGATCATTGAGTTCTAGTATTTTCAGACTTTTCTGTGTATTTTCCTTACTGATGGCTGAAGAACATTAAGTACATGGAAGAAAATCAGCTCAAATTTCTATGATGATTAGATATCCGTAGAATTATCTGTAGGAGTACCTGATGAATAGCATATTAAGATGGGTCAAAAACAGGGATATGAAAATGAATATTAGAGAAAGAGATGCCAGATTGACTGGAAATCCTATCTTATATTCTTAAGCATAGGACCTTCTACTTCAACTTAACAAAGAACTTTGTTTCTATATAAATAATTGTATTATAGCCTTTCATTAGTGTGATACAGGGAAAACAATAATTATTCAGTGAAAATAATATAAACAGCTATCCAAACAAGCAGACATAAGTGTAATAAATCTCATTAAAATATTAAATAAAGCAAACACAAGAATTACAGTCCTTACCAATTTTATAGGCTCGAGTTTTGATAAGACTTGACCAGGTTCATCACATTGTGTTGTTAAATAAGATCCTTATTACTTGTAGTTTATAAACTGCTTTAATTCACAAATTGGAAAACTGTACACTATTATTATTATTTCCAATAACAAAAGCTCATTGTATTTACAGTGCTTTTCACCCCAAGGTTCTTAAAGCCTTTTCTCTCCATCACTGAAAAGCAGGAGCCAAGAGATCAGACAGATGTCAACAATATGGGACATTTTTTTCAAAATGTGCCATCTACAGGTCATAAGAATGACTATGGGGCTACAACCTCAAAATGCACCCAAACATAGTCTTACTCTAAGAGTTGTGTGAGTGCTTTTCAAGAAACTCAAAGTGGTGTTATACAGTAAACATAGTACGCATTATTAATTTAAAAATGAAAGCAAAAAAGAAAAGCAGATTTTCTAGCAGATCTGGCCCATGACCTTGTCAGACATGGTGGTGCTCAAGCAAAGTTCTATCACCAGCTTTTAGCTTGAAAGAGATATTGCATTGCTTCTGCCCTTTTGTTAACTTGCATGCATTTCAAAATCAACTCACCATCAAAATGTCGCAGCAGCATTACCAGCTTCTAGTCTGATATCATCAGATTTCAGAAGCCAAGCGAGGCTGGGTCTTGGGAATGGGAGACCTCCAAAAAATAGGTTTCTACTGTATGTGCTGTTGTTGGACCAGGAGGTACTCTTTCATCTAGACCAGTATTTCCAAACCAGTGCCTCACTGTGGTGACTAGAGATATTGAAACTATGAGAGTAGATGCTAAATTAAGGTTTGACTACATGGTCATTGAAGATCCCAAAAGTAAGAGTGTTAACCCCAGTGTCCTGAAAGAAATGCATGATTGTATCCTGGCTTTGCACAATATGGCCATTTTTGAAGTTCCCACTTACTTCAATCAGTGAGGCACTTTCTCACTTTCCTACCTGATGTGCCGTGCAGTGGGGCGAGTGGCACATAACGGATGCCTCATGTCACTCATGTCACCCAAGTGGGTTCTGCACTTCATTCATTCTGTGTGTAAACTATGTTAAGATCCTTTTGGATGAAGTGCTCTGTATCTGTGTATTCAAAAAGTCTGTGAAAATCCAACAGTGGGCAAACATCATGTCAAACAGTTCCAAAAAGTTATTTCTTTATATCAGGGAATGTAGGGATGCATTTCCAACTCACCAGTGGATCATATACAATACATGTCATTCTTCCCCATGGGTACAGGAAACACTGGAGTGTTCATTTTGATAATTAATAAGCAGGTTAAAATTAAACAGCTAATTTTAGGAAAGTCAACAAGTTTATCTTACAAACAATAATTATTTGCGTTGTGTTGGTTAAGTGTAGGCAAATTCACTTTTTTTTCCAATGTATATTTTCTTTTATTTAGTATTTAGTTAGAAAAGATGCCACAGGGTGCCTTGGCAAAGACACTCTTATTCCATATTCAAAAGGAAATTTCATTTGAAGTTTTACTTTATGTTTGTTTTCACTCTTACATTTATGTGAAAATTGTAAATGAGAGGAAATAAAAACATTGCAATGATTGGGAAAGACAAATATTGCTTTCAAAACACTTTCCACTAGTGATTGAAGGGCAATAGGTGTTAGACAAATAGAAATATATACCTCATGCTTCCTTTACGTATTCAAGACCTTGCTTTTCTCACTCACAATCATGCTTCAATGCACTGTACTATATGCTCACAATGTTTCTATTTCTAAGAAACCAGAGTATAAAACAGCTTCCTTTCGAGTGCAGCATAACAAATGTTCTTTCAGAGCACTAAAGGACATCTAACTTTCCCTCTCTTACAGTACATATAAAATTCCTTGAGGAAAGTTATAGTAACAGTACACAGATTTGTCTACAGGCCCCATTGATTCAAGAGTTCTAATAAAACAACTTCCAATTAAAATTCATGTATAAAGCCTTGCTTTACATTAGAAAGGCCAAAAGTCTGTATAAGACTTTCCTAACCTGTTATCTGCACAACAGGATACTGTACTGAGCATAATGAATGTATTTAGGTGTTCTTTTATTCCAGTAAACACTCTGGGGAAATCTCTACAAAATTATCAGTAGCAAGAGCAACCCATAGAAAATGACTTGTAAGGACTCTGTGATAGAACAACAACATTTAATATGATCTATAAAATGGTGTTTTGTACCATCGCACAAACATAGTGCACTAGCATAGTAACACATCACCAAAACCCTAGGATCAAATGCATGGTAAAAATGTAGAGGAAACAACAGTAAAAATGTAAAAACAATGTTCATTTACCTTCCTAATCTTCCATTAGGGTACTCAGAGTGTCATCTCGGGAAAATACAGACTACACAGCTAATGAAACTGGATTTATTTTCACAATTTAGCCTGAGCTATAGTATGAGAACACATTACATGATGATTCTCATCAAACATTAAATAGTATCATTACGTACTTACTGTAGGGGATTAGAGAGGTTTCTCTGGTAGTCCACAATTCATGATTTTAGTGCAGAAGATAAAGTGCGCAAGAATGTTTTGGGATGTATTTTAGATATGATGTATTTTATGCTTTTTCAGGTTTGTGATTCAGACACCATGTTGGACCCAGCAAGCTCCGTTGAAATGGTGAAAGTGTTAGAAGAAGACCCAATGGTGGGAGGAGTTGGAGGCGATGTGCAGGTATTTATTCCGAGTGGTCAAAGTATTTGAAGTTATTTCATACTCTCCATTATAGTTCAAAATAATTCAGATATAGAAGGGCTGAATTTGAATTTTAGTTAAAAACATCACAGAATTTGTAGACTGAGAAATATCAGAACAGATCTCTTTACCTCCAGACGTTTGTAAGACAGATGCAAATACAATAGTAAAGCAATTGTGGAACAACACAATAACGTCAAGGAAAGTAGAGAGTAAAGCATCACAAACTATTGAAGGTTTATTGAGTGAAAATGTTAAATAATCCGGCTGAAATATGGCTAAAGTAGTGCAGTATGTTCACCCTTATTATTACTCCTAGATATTAACATTGATTCATTAACTTTTCAATTAATTGTTGGTTGACTCTTCCTTTCTGAAATAATTTCCAGGGGCTTTTATAAATCCATGTCTTCACTGATCATAACACACAGCAAAAATTTGCCTTCCCATTTTTGTTTCCACGCTTGTCTTCACACATTAAACAATCCTGAGATGACGCATGCTTGTAATACTTTAAATTAGTAGGTCCCTTCACTTAAGGATGTCCTTGAGTAAACGCAAAACTTCTGTTACAATTTTTTGCCATGAACTCCACCCTTGAATAGGTCTTTCATGAAAGGGCAAGGAGTTGCAGTGAAAAAGGATACTAATTTTAATGCCTGGATTGCATATTCTGAGAATGATACAGTACAAATGTATCATACGGTACAGACTGTCTTCTTTTCTCAGCTTTCACTGTCTAACTCTTTAAGTAGAACTGAGATTCCCTGCCCAGTCCATAACTGAAACATGCACTTGATTCAGCAGCGAGGAATTGCACTGGTTATGCCTTCTCACTCTCTGGTTTCAGATTCTGAACAAGTACGAATCCTGGATATCGTTCCTCAGCAGCGTGAGGTACTGGATGGCCTTCAACATCGAGCGGGCCTGCCAGTCGTATTTTGGCTGCGTGCAGTGCATCAGCGGACCTCTGGGGATGTACAGGAATTCCCTCCTCCACGAGTTCCTTGAGGACTGGTATAACCAAGAGTTCCTGGGCAGTCAATGCAGCTTTGGAGATGACAGACACCTCACAAACCGTGTACTGAGCCTTGGATATGCCACCAAGTACACCGCCAGGTCCAAGTGCTTAACAGAAACCCCCATTAGATATCTACGGTGGTTGAACCAGCAGACACGATGGAGTAAATCCTATTTCAGAGAATGGCTGTACAATGCAATGTGGTTTCATAAGCACCACCTGTGGATGACCTATGAAGCTGTGATCACTGGGTTCTTCCCCTTCTTTCTTATTGCCACAGTAATCCAGCTGTTCTATCGAGGGAGAATATGGAACATCCTTTTGTTCCTGTTGACTGTTCAGCTGGTGGGCCTCATCAAGTCGTCCTTTGCCAGCTGTCTCCGTGGCAACATTGTCATGGTTTTCATGTCCTTCTACTCGGTTTTGTACATGTCCAGTTTGCTCCCAGCTAAGATGTTCGCAATAGCAACCATCAATAAAGCAGGCTGGGGCACATCAGGTAGGAAAACAGTCGTGGTCAATTTCATAGGGCTAATTCCAATATCAGTGTGGTTCTCTATCCTCTTGGGTGGTGTTATTTTCACGATATACCAAGAAACAAAAAAGCCCTTCTCGGAGTCGGAACAGACTATTTTAATCATTGGTGCAATACTGTATGCCTGCTACTGGGTCATGCTCTTGACGTTGTATGTGGTACTCATTACTAAGTGCGGAAGGAGGAAAAAAGAGCAGCAATACGACATGGTGTTTGATGTGTGACGTCCCATTCCCTTTCATTATGTTTACATTGTGATGATTTTCGGACTCCTCCACAGAGGATTCTGGCTGGGCGACAGGTGGCGATGTGTCGCCAGGAGAGACGGATCATTGCTGCTGTGACTAAATCAAAAAGGACGTTCCTTTTCTTAACGTTGGGATAACGTGCCAAAGTTGAACATCCGTTCAATCGATTTAAAACCACCAAATGGACACCCTGTTTACATACATGGGACTGGCATGAGTTTTAAATTCCTGTGCACTTTCATGCATCACTCTCATCGCGTGTAATGCTTGACAGAGATAATGAAGAATATACCTCAGTGGTTTTGTTTGCATTGTGTGGGTGATTGGGAAGCTCATTCTCAATTCAGATAATTTATCAGAAAAAAAATAATGTGGGACGTTTTTAGATACAGTTTTGTAATGAATGCCAAAGGTGGACTTTTCAGCATGTTGGCCATGCTGAAGCTACTTCATCCTATTTTATAATTTTTGTATTGTATTTGTATTGCAGTTTATACAAACCTAATGTTTATTTTTGCTTAGCCATCAAAGAGTTTCTATTTTCATTTGCCTTTTTTATAAAAAAATTAAATAAAATAAATTGTGCATGGGCAACTGTTTATATGACATGGACCTTTATTTGACCAAAAATGTGAAACATTATTCTGGGTTTATGTGTTTGCAATGATAACAATAAATGCAATTCTATGAATAAATTATTACTTTGAAAGAAGATGAACCTGTGTTTTTAAAATAGTGTAAATGGGTTAATAACCAGCATATTTATATAATTAAGCCTTCTGTGGTTTATAGCTTTTTGTAGTGGAATTATATTTTATCACTTTCAATGTCTACAAAACAGTTGTCTTATAATTGGTTAAGCTGTGATAGGACAGTTTTCCAAAGAGGTATTTGGATTTGAAACCAAGTATGTTTACAGGTCCATACAAAAATGTACCCGTTCCGGAAATAATGTTTATAAGGAAAAATGACTGCTTCCAAAAACAAAACCAACGATAAAATTATAATGAGTATAATGCAGTACAGTATCGAAATAGTGCACAAAGCCCAGTTTTGCACAAAACATCAGGGTTTTCAAAGCTGATTTTCTGAATTCTGTGCTCGTGCAATGTGATTTTTGTAAATACAATTTTGAAAATAAAAAATGAAAAAAATAAACTTGCTGGAATACATTAAATAATTTGATTACATCTGGGCTGTGACTTAAGTCTTAAGAACAAACGTGTGAAACAATTTTGAGTATTTTTGTGTTTGCCAGTTATACATAGCCGATATGGATAAAAAAGCACTTTCATGGTGTGAGAAAAATAAAAATGTGTTGCTTACTAATGCAAGGGTGTTTTTTGTTATTTACTCTCTAGTTCTCGATTGTGGAAACTCCCGAGATAGTGGTAGGACTGGAATTTGCGTTCTTAGTGTGGTTTTCTTTTGTCCATGTTTGCAGACATTCTATAGATTTGAAAAACAAAAAAAAAGAACCAGATCTCGGGCGCGTGACAGAAAAAGTAAGAAGCCTGAGAATAAAAGGAGATCCGGTCTCCAGGAAAAGAGAGGCGATGAAGGGTTCGAATCTAGTAAAAGGTATGGACACTTCTGCAAAAGGAAAAACAGGAATTCTTCTGTGGCAAGTTAATTTCAGACAGAAGGTCGATGGCCTTTGCTTCTCTTTGATTCACTGTCCATCTAATAGGATAGTTTGACTCTCCTACATAGCGCTGGTGTGTAGCCTCACTGTCATCTCTTCTCAGTGTCCTTCATTGGCTGCACACCACTTTTAATTTACCTTTGCAACTCCTAAAAGGTATTTGATTGGCTTGCATTTGGAATCCTATGTGCCCGGTCCATGTACCCACACTCAACCCAGAAATGAAAACCAGAATTCACAAATAGGTATTCAGTTTCAAGTAAATTCAGCCTTAACAAACAGGGCACATCTCTTTATCCTCAGTTCATATACAGTAAGTGTTCTTTATGCAGGGGAGTTCTGCAGTTATCAGGATCTCAAGTTCTCTTCTTCAGAGTGGGAACCTCAGAATGGAAGCAGAACCCAACCAACTCTGGACAGACCTATGAAAAGCTGGATTTTATAAAGACTAAGAAATCACAGCATGACAAATAAGATTGACTTAGTTTCAGAAAACTGTAAACTTTATAAAATCTTAATGTTCACAAACTATCACATAGATATTGTAAGCTGTTTTGTGAAAGTTATGTGAAAAAGATGCTGTCGGTTATTTTAACACGTCTTGATTTTGCATTGTTTACACATCACATGTTTGCCATGTGAAACCCCTACACTTTGTTTAGAAATATTTGCAGAACGTTATTTCTGTAATACAATTAAATTAAAAGAATTTACATGGCCTACTGGAAGATGACTACATGTTATTTTGTTTACAAAACACATTTTATCCCTATTTAAGAATGTAGGTTTACGATTTGTTTAAAAGGCGATGCAACTATTTTGGAAAACGTATGATCCCATGATTTATATTCGTATAAACAGTACTAACAGGGAAGCCCAGCAGCCATGCAGTTTATAGTGTTTTCGGCTGTACCCACTCTCTGCAACTGGAAATATCCTGCAATAGCACAATTGCAATGAGCATTTTTTTTGCCATTTAGCTCTTTTCTGGGATCTTCATTGCTCCACTCCAATTAACTGTAAAGGCATTTTTTTCTATGAATTACAAATCATAAACAAAATGAATTACATATTGAAATATTTACTGATATTTTAAAAAGGACTATACAACCTTCCACAGTCCAAAGACATGGCCCTGGTGTGAGTGTGTGTCTGCGTCTGTATGTGCCCTGTGATGGACTGGCGTTCCATCTAGGATTTCTCCCACCTGGCACCCAATGCTTTCCAGGACAGGCTCCGGGCCGCTGTGATCCTGAACTGGATCAAGGGTCGTTGAAGAGGAGTGACATGGTGATGCAGTGGTTAACATTGCTTCCTCACAGCACTGGGACCCTGGGTTCAATTCTGCTCCTGGGGTGCTACCTATGTGCAGTTTGCGAGAATTTCCTCCGGGTGCTCCGGTTTCTTTCTGCAATCCAAAGACATACTGGTATGCTAATTGACTTCTGGGAAAACTGGCCCTGGTGTGAATGTGTGCTTGTGTCTGTGTCTGCCCTGAGATGGATTGGCACCCTGTCCAGGGTGTATCCTGCCTTGTGCCCATTGCTTGCCAGGATAGACTCTGGACTCCCTGTGACCCCGAACATGATGAAGCAGTTAGAAAATGGATGGATGGGTCTTTGAAGGTGATTTGAGGATAATAAAATACTGATAAACGTTGAACAATTTACTAAAAATATAGAATGTTCTCTATATTTCAATGCTTACATTTGTGAGATTTCATTTGTCAATCTGACACCCAGCATTTGTGTGCAGTGTACCCAAACCGTGAAACAAAACATAAAGGGTTTAGAATTACATGTAGTTTCTCCCACAGTGAACTCAACATAACCAACTGTTAATGAAAGACATACAAATAATTTAAGAAATGGACCTCTCATAACTTTCACCCCAGCTTCACCTAAAATGTTGTTTAATATACAAATAAATAATGTTGCATTGTTATGTGGAAACCATTGCCAGAGAGATATTTGTAATCTTGTAAGCTGTTACATACTGTATGGGGCATCACTGCCCTGGACTCATAACTGGAAATTAACCAGTACAAACCCTGGTCATGGACACAGCTTTTTTTCGCTCTTGAGCAGGATTCTGCCCCACACCTGGTAGTCTTTTTCCATTGCACACAGCTGTACAAATGCAGGTATGGATGGGTGCCCAAATAGATCGGTGTCCCATCTCTGAAGATTCATGTGCTCCCATGTTGCCATAGAAATCATGATCCAGCCTGTTAAGCCTCTAAACCTTAGCACATAAGAACATGAGCACATACAAAAGGAGGTTCCAAATGAGAAGAAACCATTTGGACCCTGTAATATGTTTGGTAGAAGCTTTACTAGAAAGAAAGTAGAAGCTTTTTACTAAGCTGTACCGTACTGTATTTGGAAACTTTAAGCAAAAAGAAAAGCACTTCACGTACAGTAAATCTCTGTAAACAGGACATCTGCTACGGTGGACACATATTGTTAGCCACAGTACAGTATGTCACAAATGTTCAGTATAAACCTGATGTCCAAACCAGACATGAGAGACATGAAGGTTTTTATTAGTTTCTGGTCTTTGTAAACCATTTCTAAACCTTAATTTTCCCTGCTGTTTTCAAGTCCTGCAAAGTCCTGAAATAATATGCTTACTCAATCGGTCAACTATAATTTTCCTGCTGTGAATCAGTCACACAGAAGAAGATTTTATCCTCAAAAGTTTCCAAGTAACTATGAAGGTAACTCTGAATACACAATTGCTACTTTAAAGTTGCTTACAGCAGGTGCTCTACTGTGTGTGGACAGAACACAAAGGTTTTAATTAACTCGCTGAGCATAACAGATACTCAGTGAGTCAATGGCTGAGTCAGGGCATCAATTGGGAATTTCTAATTACAAGCTCTTTTACTCAGCCAGCTCCTCCTTAAAGCCTGTTTTCAGTTTTGACCTTGACATCAGCATTAATGTCTTTGCTGTTAATGTCCTTTAATGTCCACACAGCTTCCAAAAGATTGTACTGTTTACAGAAAGTTGTTTATTTATTGAACAAGGCTCCAAGGCATGTTATAGACATTGATTCACCAAGCCCCACCTGAGTCCTCGATGAAGTTATTGGATTAATAATATACTAGAAAAAAGTTGATGCAATATTTTGTTATTAAAATGTACTGTACGAGGAATAGCAATACATTTTTGAACAAGAGAAAGTGTTTCTCTTTCACTACCTGATATCACAGGCCCTTGTTATTTTATCAAAAAAGATATCAATTGGTATCCAAACCATTTAACATGACTTGGTATTTATGCTGCTTTTCTTCTTGTAACACAAAACTGCTTCACTTAAGTAAAACTGTGCCTTTGGGAATAATAATAGCGACTTGGGTGAAATTAGAAAGCTCCTTAATTGCATTAAAAAAGAAACACCCATTCGAACTCTGACAGAAACATAAACATCCAAACAATTTAAATGGCACAAGTATCACAGCCAAAAGGAAAGGGAATGTTTTCAACTTGTGTAATGTGACTTAGTGACAGCATGCAAAGCCAAGGCAAAGTCCAAAATTGTTGAGGGTGGTTGTAGATCAAGGATATTGAACATTAGAATTAATTGAATATATGCAACATTTTCTGTGTGGTTTCATAAAGTATAGGAACCTGTCTTTCAAAAAGGTCAGTCACAATTAAAAACTTTACTTAACAGCCGACAAAAGCGTGGAGTTGAGGCGAACACTTATTTGGTCATACTGTCCATTTTACTTCCATGGTGTTTTGTATAAAAATTATGATATTTTCAAGGCCAGTGACTAGGCAGTCATTTGTCTCAACATGAATAACACCACTTGGGTAACAGTGAAAAACTCCATGCTATTAAGCCACTCAATATTTCAAATGCCTATGGATATTTCTTCAGGTCACCAAAATACTGTACCTCCTCTTGAGTATGGGTACTTCACTGAAGTCATTAAAAGACTAAATTGATTAAAGAGTAAAGGATCAAAGTCAGTTCTTTGAGAAACATGCTAAAGTTGCACTAATTGGTCTACATAATTTGGTAATATTTCACTTGCTTTTTTAGCATATTTATGTTATGGATAGATTTTAATTCCTTTCAGAAACAAGTATAGAAAATTAGCACTTAATAGAATAATGCTTGGTTGAAAATGGCAAAATGGGAAAAGAGAAGATTTCATAACCCCTTGCAGGGTGTGTTCACTTCATCCCAATAATAATAATAATGCCATTGAATCTAATTATTAGCAGTGTTTTGTTTGTTAAATGTCAGATTACTACCAAATTATTCAACAGCAAGATCTCATTTTGGATAATAAAATAAGTTTTCCAAATTCTTAATGACATAAAGATGTGTTGGACCATGTTTTTCTTACATTGCCATGTTCAGTACTCATGCTTATAACGGCTTCCAAAAACCGAACACTGTCAAATAGTGGGTCTTTGGCATTTAATCTTAGCAGATTTAACAACAGAAAAAAGTAGTGTAGTCCAAAACTATATAATAACAAATATATTAACACATTTTATAAATTGATGTCCAACTCGGATTTCTTTTTTGTTAAATAGCAAACATCTTCCCTTATTTTCCTTTTATTATATGTGTTAATGTGCTCTCTCTTCCCAGCCCTGGATTGCACATCCTGAATTCTAACCAATTCCAAAAGACACTCCCATTTCGCAAGACTGTAAAAATATTCATATATCAGGTAGTTTTATAATCAACATTTATTGCTAAACATGTATATTATTCAAAAGTAACCTGAAGAGTTTCAATGATTGTGTGCACCACTTTGCTTGACTTCGTGTGCATTTGCAAATTTAAAAGACGTTAAGATGGCTTTACAAGACTTGACAATGAGAACCCGCAATGAAGATGAGTAAAGAAGCAATGTTGTTACTGAAGTGTCGTCATGCTGTTGTACTTGAAATGTACTTCATCAGACAGATTCATTTGAACAGCTACAAATATTTACAACAGTATGCAAACGTTCAAGAGTGACATGGGATGCAGCAACAAAATGTACTGAAAAGACACAAGACCTATAACACAGACACACAAAAATGTTTTGTCCATACAGATACTTACAATACATAAGGGTACACATTTCTTTATGTAAACATTATGGCATTGCATTTTGTACTGGCAAAAATAGATGTTGATCTTGACAAAGATAATGTATTTTAGAAAGAGTACTAAGAAGCATGATGTAAAAAACATAACTAGACAAAAGCTGTCTCCTGCTTGGGTTCTTGGTCCCAGAAAAGAAATGTTATATTTCTAGAGCAGAATGCATAAAAGCATAATTGGTTCCTCCACTATCCTCTAGTTGCCAAGTCGGTTTCACAGGATTCCTAGGACTGTCCATCTGGGATAAAGTGGGCTTTTTGAAGAAAGCAAGAGAAGAGTTTGTTTCGGCAGGGGGGATCATGAGGGATTACGTTGTTGTTTGTGTATTCGTTTTTTGTTTGTTTCCAAAGTAGAACAAACAAATAATCCCATAAATGCTGAACAGAAGCCTCAGAAATAGTATGTCATTTAAGCATTCTTTTCTGACGGTAAGTAGGTCCTTCATTTTTGTATTGCCTTTAAACCGAAGCATAACTGCTTTTGAAAATTCGAAAGCCTGTTTTTAACCTCACTGATACTTAAAAGTGGTGTTTTCAAAGCTTTGTACTTCAGTGCAGAACTTTTAAGACATTTTTTGAAGCCCAGATAAACACAAACTAATTCCCCCAACATTATGTGTTTCTAAAACAAATCTCATTCTTATGCTTATATTTTCTCTAATTAGGTTTATATCTTCACTCCTTTTTTATAAGTTTCAGAAATTCGATTTGATGTAATCTAAGCCAGTACTAATGCCATGAACAATTGTAGAAAGTTCCATGTCTGACACCTTTCTATAAACACCAGTTTAAAGGGTTGTATGGCCCACTTGGATCATAGAGGATCCACAATTATTTTCATTTACACATTTTATTGGTAAAGAAATGTTACTTACTAAGTTCAGAAATCATTGGCCAGTTTTTGAACAAAAGAAATCTGAAATTTATGAAGAAGGAAGGAAATAGAAAAAATCCTACAATTACAACTTTTGACAGAGCACTGCTTCATCTCAGAGTTCACCTATCTATATTTCACCCAGTTTTGCCAATTAGACCCATTAAGTCTTAAGCAATTTTTGTTGGAAATTGAAATCTAAACGTTTGCTGCCAACTGGTTAATGCTTTGTAGACTTACACTGGTTGGATTTGCCAAGTTTCACATCAAATGTTTCAGCAGTCCCCAAGCAGAAAATTACAAAGTCATTACGAAGACAGAATGTCAGGTGTACCACATTACTTAACGAAATAGAACAATTCATTTAGACTTCAAGAGTATCTTCACAGGTAGGATGCCAGCCAGATTCAGAGTTGATTGGCTAAACAGGTTTCTGACAAAACCGGTTTGAAATCAGGACAGTATTTTGGTAAGTCGTGATAGCCTGGCACTAGCCATATTGATGATCGCAGCAATTTATGCTTTGTTAACTTGAGCTGTTTATAATTTTTGCCAAGTTTTAAATCATTTTTTGATTAGTTTCCCAGGAGGATGATTTTTGAATCTTTATTGAAAATAAAGTGCGGGCTGCCACCTTGGTTTATGCAGCAATATACTGTTTTTTTTTTCAAAACTGAATTACGAAGAACCAAAGATATGGGTCTAAATAAATAAATCTGCCAAAATTAGAGGTGATCAGTTACAAAAAGTCAAACCATCTCGATCAAAGTTTTAAATGCCAAAGAAAATTGAAACTCATACAGTTTATATGCTTTTGCTTTTGCAGACAGTATATACTGTACCATAAGGAAAATGTCAGAAGTGACAGTAGAGAATTAATTTTATCAAAGTACATAAGCAAATCAATAAAATTGATTATTAATAGAATTTATTTCCATTGTAAATGTTTAAACGATACCTATATAAAGAGGGTCATTAGCAATCAGTATGTGGTTATATTTGTCAGGATCTAAAAAAGTTACCACAATGACATTTGCTGCAATGGTGTCTTGTTTTATTAAACATTCCACTGTATTTTACAGGAAATATCTCCACATCCCATTAAGAGAAACGTCAAAGGTTGAGCCTAGTTAAGCTGTCAGTCAGTTAAATTATCTCTTGGGTCTTTGTGACATGACATTATTGAAAGTCCATTTAACAATGTGGGATCAGCTGTCAAGGAATTATCCTGATGAAGTGGAAATGCTGTAGAATTATTTGAATGGATTATAAATTATGTCCAGGAGTCACTTACTCATTACTTGAATATTGAATGCTGAGCTGTAATAAAAAAACAGCATTCTTACATATGTTCATTTTTTATCCAGGTGTATTAAGGGCACTGGCAGTAGCATCCTCTGTTGACCTGTTTTGGCGATACGCAAAATGCTGTGGGTCTAGGGTGTCAGGCAGTGAGGAGGTGATATATGCTTTGACCAACCGCTCGAAGGACTTCATGATAACTGATGTGAGTCCAACTGACTCTGGGTTTCTTAGGAACAGGGACAACGGTGGTTTTCTTAAAGCAGGAAGGAGCTATAGACTGAGCTACAGAAAGATTGAATATGTCTGAAAAGACAGAATCTCAGTACTTGAATCAGGTGCCAACATTTTGTGCTTAAATGAAGATTCAGTTCTTCGTCCTGTCAGTCCAGGACATACCTTTAAACCCAGAAGGTATCTCATTGCTCTTCTCTGGACTAATTAAAGAGCAGCAATGTGTTTTTTGCAATATGGTGACCAAAATTGTACACAATATTCTAAATGAGGTCTTATTATGGAGCATTGTATAATTTTAACATATCATCCCACCATTTTATTCTATATTTTTAACTATATGTCCTAACATTTTGTTTGCCTTTTTTTTTGGTGCCCCATGAAGTGAAGCCTCCATCCGCCTCAGGGCTTTAAAAAGCTTGCAAGCACCCATTTTAAAACTAAGACCCAGAGGGATCTGCCTGGGCTATAGAGAGCAACTTGTTCTGTCTTCCAGCATGTCAGCTGCACAGCCAAGTCTAAAACAGAGCACTGTTTGTACTCAGCTGCCTTGCAGTTACTTAAAACTGAGACAAAATCTGGGCTTTTAGCATTGAAGCTGAAAAAATGTGTCTACAGGCTGTCAGAGGTCTTACAGGAAATTTCAGGTTTATCTATTTTATGTGTTATTCTGAATATTTTAGATTTCGAAAAAGCACAAACAAACATGTGGCTGTAATTCAGCTGTGTTTGCTCTTTGATGGCACATCCTTTCTGTATCTCTGTTTGAGCAAAGCATGCTTAGCTAAGGTTTGTTCTCATTGGCCAGGCAATGAGATCACTGGGATGGGAAAGTGGTTCAGTCAGCAGTCACTAGTACCTCATACCCTTGGCCTCTCCTGTTCACATCACATGCTGACTGCTGACTGTGGACTACATTATTTTAACCACGGAAGATTCTGTTTTTATTCTTGCCTAAAATACTGTGGTACTTACAGAAAACCAATGTTTTTTTTAGACCTGAGCTCTCGGTCAACTATATAAATAGTTGAATAGTGTTTGAAATGATTTTATTTTCCACTCTTTTTCCATGATTCACCATGTAACATGCATGGCTATACTGTATGCTGGAGACCCAGTGAAAACAAATAGTCTAAGGGCCATCTTACCATTTCATCCATGATACTCAAATCATGATTATTAACCCTGCCATAAAACTGTCACTAGATCCAGAAACCTTTTTTTATAAAATATATTTAAAATGCACATTCTTTTTTCTTACTTTTTTAATCTACAACTAAATATATACTACACTAGGGGTGCAGAAGGCAAGGCTGTCTTCGAGGAATTGATCAAATGTGGAGGAACGATGCATTTAACTCAAGAATTTTCAGAGCTTTTAAAAACTTTACTATTCAAACTGCGGGTCTGCCTATGGCATTACACATAATTCAGTGCTGAAAAGACGAATTACTAGCTCGCACTTCCAGAACTAGCAGGAGTTAGTGTAGAACATGCTGGAACAATTTAAAATTAATGGGCAACTTTAAACATCTGTATATGAGGAACAGCTTTTGAGGCAGCCAAAGCACTCATATCTGACACATTCACTGTTGGCATCTTTTCTTTAAAAAAAATCTTCATCTTACAATAAATGATAATCAAATTATTTTTTTTAACTGTGGAAAACTGCTCCTAATAATAAGATCAGTATAAACAACAATAATATTAATAATTGCGGTTAAACTGTGGTATAACATCTGGTTTTCATTGCCTATTGCTTCATTCACTTGGGTGGAGCTCAAGGTCTAGTATAGTAGAATATGCATTAGATTGTGACTCACTGTCTGTAATGGGATGTAGAGCTGAGTGACATTACATCATAGCTTCATTATACTTATGAGGTATAATTTAGGTATGGTATGAGGCATAATTTAGGATGTTCAGAAACAGGTACTTTTTCTGAGAATTGCCTTAAGATAAATAATTCCCTAAAGTTCATTATTTAAAGTGTTTGTAGGAAGGGATATGACCACTGTCCATTCTGTCTTTTCCCAGTTAGTCTGATGG
The DNA here is from genome assembly GCF_059453375.1 of Lepisosteus platostomus. Lineage (NCBI taxonomy): Eukaryota > Metazoa > Chordata > Actinopteri > Semionotiformes > Lepisosteidae > Lepisosteus > Lepisosteus platostomus. The sequence goes on from NC_142622.1 coordinate 11,286,587, forward strand.
AAATCTTTTCTCTGACCAACTACCCTGCCTGAAGATCTCTGTAAGAGCTTTTCTTTTCTCAGATAATTGGATCAACACCCATCCATTCACATAGACATCACAGAGCTTACAACAAAATGTAAATAAGTATGTTCTTTACAAATGAAGTGCTTGTTTTTTAATTCTTCTGTTTATAAAATGTATGCTTTTTAAGGTGCTGTAATGTGCGCACCTGTGAGATACTCAAACTACACATACACGGTTATAAACCCACACAGATGCATTAGACACTTGACTTCATTCAGAAGGAGCGCAACTTTTAATCATTCAGTGCCACCCTTGAGGGGTTCCTGTTTCCTACAGTAAAGGGTGTGGATCACTAGTCTCACAACATGAAGTCAATGGACTCCCTTCAAGAACCAGACAGTTTGTCCCCACAGGATGAGAAAGCTAGGCATGGACATCCTGTTGTGGATGTCTATCGGATTTAATGCTTTGATGTCACAACAGAACAAGTGCCTAAGAAGGTTTGAAGTTTAGGTGAAAAAGTGATAGGTACTGTAACCTTATCATAGGTTGCTTCTTTTACCATATAGAAATAAAACCATTGGAGCATCTGTTACCATGTTTATTGATATACCCTTGCATTTTACACATAGTTTGGTTTGTTGGCATATGAATTTAAGTAGTACTCCTCTTTCAGTATATCTGTCTTTGGAATGAGCTTTCATTTTCTGAATATGTTAGGTGAATCTTTGTACCATAGCATATTTAACAATTGTCTGTACCCATATAACACTGTTCTTTGTCTTTTTCAAAGACAAATAACTCAACCTTTTGCTAAAAACATACAGTATTACTACACGCTCTTCAGAAGCCCTTAATAATTTTGAAGTGAGTTAGGTTGACTATTGCTCCTTCATAGCCTTTTAATTGAGCTGAATTAGTGTTTTGGTTTCTGAAAGTGATTTAAACCTTGTATAAGTATTATAGGGTGGGAAAGATATTTGCCTGGAGTGATAGGCTGACCATCTCTATCAGTGGAAATAATTACTTTCAGGACCATACATTTGCAATTTGCTTGCAGTTATATGGTGTAAGTAAATATGGACTTTATTAGCACTATGGCAGCTTAGCATGTGGACAGATTTTGAATGGAGTATTTGACTGGAATATATGTTTTTACTTTAAATTGCTTTTCTCTGCCAAACTTTTTGAGATCAAGTTTTTATTTATCAGGACTCAGGTCTTGTGGTTTAAAATGTTCTACTCATCAACCCGACTAAGTATGGAAAAGATACTGAGAAATTATAGTAGAAGGTAGAGATGATTGCACACTGCTTTAACTCACAATATTAATGAAAATCAGGAAAACAATCTTTCATTTTTTTCTTACTGTAAGAGTTCATTGGATAAATAAAAACATTATCGTTATGTAGTACTGTAAATACTGAAATCTAAAGGCATATCCTACAAATTACACAACAATGGGCCGTGATTCAAGTATTCAACTTCGATAACAAAGTCAGCACAGTGGACATCTTGAGCTTTCTTTGAAAAACAAACCAGGGGACACAAATGGAGGCTAGAGAGGATGGTGGGCTCCTTTTATAAACAATGTCATGAAAGCATGAAATAAGCTACCCATTCATGTTGTTGAAGGTGTTACTCTGGCTTTTTTTCATGAAATCCAACCTTTGTGGAGGTCCTCTTTGTTGATCATGTCATGGCTCATAAAAACCTTCTAAAACCTCTATAGTGAAGACCAAACTCGCAACGCTCTTGACTATTATATAGAACAGGTACAGTATACTCAAACTCAATCCTATATTACCTGTTACCCAGTTATTTAACCTCCTGCTTCTAACTCCTTTAAACCCAGTTCTTACTCCTTTAAATGTGCTAAGTACACTAGGGGTTTGCTTATAATTTAAAATACACTGATTAATATTGGTTTTCTACTTCATACACCATTAAGTTTTAAAAAAGTGTATGGTAACAAAAGGTAATTATAAACCCGTTCAGTTACGTAGGAAAAGATCGGTCTAGATTAAATGAGGCAATCGTTAGGAAAAAAAATTGTATTCTCATAATTGCTGCAAATTGGGGGTTTACCAACCTTTTCTCGGCACTGTACAGAGAAAGCGATGGCACAGATTTGTATTTGTAGTTTGGAAGCCAGTCCTTGAAAAGGAAGAGTTTTGCAACACATTTTGCACAATCACCTTATTGTTTCAAAATTACACAAATGGTAATAGAGTGGGGATCAGAATAAACAATGGACAAAAGCTGACTGGCCCACAATTTCTCAGATCTTATTTAATATAAGTGAGAAATAAGGTAACACTAGCCTGACTTTCGATGGGTTTGTAATGTGCTAGTAACTGGGGGCACTATAATACAACATGTTCCAGATGTTTATATAGTGCAAGGACTTCCCATGACTCCATTCCTGCTGCAGCCAAACACTCCCAGAGCTAAGAAGACAACAGTGTTGTATCACAGAGTCTCCAGGGGTGGGTGTGTCCAGTTCTAACTTTAAGTTTTTCACTGCAGTGTGTTCAGTACTGCTGCACCTGGCTGTGTTTACATCTGATGGAAATGTCCTGCCAACTCCCATTTTCATTTTGCATTAGATTTAATCAATTCAAAACCAATGCTGCAAGTACCTTTAAACGTTATTTTTCCAGCCTTTGCTGAAGTGGATCTTTTTTTAAAATGCAGTACAAATGGATGTCTAACTGTATTTAGAAAGCATATATATATAATTTTAAAAGATTTACACAGTGTATGTGCTAGCATTCATTTCTTGTGTAAGGATGTTGTGACTCTATTGTTGTTTAGCAAACTTATGGTAGTCACAGTCATAAAACAAATATAGGCCAGACAACAAATATTGTAGAATGCAAAAACAGTGACTGTTTACTTGGCTGTTCTTCCAGCAGAGACAAATATTTACAAAAGAGAAAACATCCAACCAATACCACAAGTGTAGTCTCTCCAAGGATATTAACAGTTTAAGAGTTATTGGCCCAAGGTAAACGCAAACTGTGTAACAACACAAACTCAAGGATACTATGCAACACAAAGACCAAGGCTAACTTAACAGTTAGTGGCATTTGAAAAACCTCAAGGTCCACCCATCCCATGTCTTTCTGATGGGGAGGAACGGTGAAACAGCCCTTGTAATTCAAAAGGGAACAGAAAATGGCAGTGAAAACAAGGAGAGTGCTGTGGATCCACAACAGGTAACACACAATTACAAATCAAGACAACTAAAACATCCACAAAATGAACAATACTGAATTTTAAAGACCTCGTCTGAAGTTCTGTGACAAGGGCATAGTACAGCCCTTCATGACAGATGTGCAGATTTTAGAATAAATCATATGCTCGAGCTGTCCTGGATCTTATCCTTGAAAGAGTGGAGAAAGTCTGCTTGCAGGCTAAAAGAGATTTGTGATTTAAACCTGATGAGCTCGAGGATGAAACGGTGGGAATCTCCAGGAGAGGGAAAGTACTTTAAGTTCAGCATTGGAAATGACAGAAAGAACAAGATGAGCACAGAAAAACATGAGGCATCTGGTTGCATTTCATAGCCCGCTCACCAAGTGATGTCAAACATATCAAGAGTGTGGGGCCATCGATCCTGCATGACAGTTTACACACTCTTGCAAGCAGAACATGTTTGAAGATGGAAGCCATTACCTTTATACAAACTAATTTAACTTGAACATTTTAAATGCATTTTTTAACAATGTGCATTCGTGATGTTTAATTAGAATTGGTTTGTCAAAACAGTAAATAAGTCTGACCATAAAAATACCATGACTAACTATAAAAACACAGGAATGAAAACACAACTACTATCAGCCATATTACCAATGAGGCTATGAAGCCAGTGATCAAGCTGTATGTAAATATATTCTATCATTTAGCATGTGCAGCAACACACATCTTAATCATTGTTTTCCAGTGCACTGCTGGATGAAGACACCAGAAAGTATTTTACTTCTGATTCTGAAGAACTGTTCTCTCATCCAGCTCAAGTTTCACCAAAGTGTATTCATTATACAATGTCCTTATCATAACAATGTGAGAAGCATAACAAAAAGCCAATGAGATTTGGGGTCTATAGTGTACAATTTATATCATGGGGAGTTATACTATGTTTAGGTTTTTTTCTATGAAGCAAATTTGTTTACAATATAGAAAATTGGGAAAAACACTCTACTTGTTGCTAGAAAACATAATTATGATAATGCAACCCAATTCCAAGCTCAAAAAGCCTTGGCAAAGCATGTGAGATGAGTTCAGTGGATAACAGTCTGCATTCTTTTATGGGGTTCATATCCCATCAACCACATACTGACTTTTTAAGCCTGTAATGTACTTGAAATTGAGTAAATGTGTCCCAAAACATATTAATAACTTGAAATCATTGTGTTGAATACAAAGTATGTTTTTGTTCTAATATCGTCAAATGTACACATGGGATTACCCAAAATAAAATGTTTCTCATATGGTTATATAAGAAATATATAACCATACTACTGCTACTGTCTCTACTGCTAATAAAAGATAATAGTATGATAGTTTGTTTAAATACCAGGTGATCCTATCCTCCAGGACCTAGAAAACTATCTTCTTTATGTCTGTGGCAAGGAATTGAGTCTAAAAAGATCAGGAATTGCACCTTCCAAACTAACTGCTCATGACCTCATGATCACATTAATTGCTTAGTACACTACAATAATATGCTACAAACTTGAGCTTTTTTTAGAGTGAAATGTCCAAATCAAAGGTTGTTCTTTGATAAATGTTATCTAATGATCAGCTTTTCTCTATGGACAAAGACATTAGTAAAACTCTAATAATGACAGATTGCTTTCTTGGCAGAGGAAAACCAGAAACAGATGTGCAACAGTATACAAATGGGAAATTTCATTTGAATAGACAGGAGGTGTTAAACAGGTTTTAAGTTGCAGGAGAAGGTACAGGACATGATCGTACAGTGAGAGAACAGTGTATGTAGTGTTTCTGCATAGAGACCTTTTTCCATAAATAATAGTCCCCATATGTAATGGATTTACATTTTTGTTGTCCCTGGCAACCATAATCATATATTAGTAGGCAGACATTGTGAAATGCTGGACAGTTTTCCTTCATTCCTTTTTCATCCATGAAAATAATCACCCTGCCGGATATTATTCAGATAATATACTACAGTACAAAACTCTCTGAAGTGATATTTCTAACGTCTGTCTTAAGGTATTGTATCACAGAAAACAATCCAATGTTTAAAATCTATGCAATTTTTATTCTTGTCCCCTGTACCACTAAATGCAATGCAGTTACTGGCTGGTAATTCTCCATATTCCATATCAGGCATTGATAAAGATAAATCTTTTGATCTTCAGAACCAATAGTGAAACACGATCCAGAGGATCCTGAAAACAAGGCATAATAATTCAAAAATTATTTCTTACACTTGTATAGCACTTTTCTGGACACTCCACTCAAAGCGCTTTACAGGTAATTAGGATTCCTTCTACCATGATCAATGTGCAGCCCCACCCAGATGATGTGACGGCAGCCATAGTGCACCAGAACGCTCAACACACATCAGCTATCAGTGGAGAGGAGGACAGAGTGAGGAAGCCAGTTCATAGATGGAGATTACTTGGAGGCCATGATTGGTAAGGGCCAATGGGAAATTCGTCCAGGATGCCAGGGTAACACTCCTACTCTTTTCGAGAAACACCCTGGGATTTTTAATGACCACAGAGAGTCAGGACCTCAGTTTTATGTCTCATCCGAAGGACGGCGACTGTTTACAGCATAGTGTCCCCGTCACTATACTGTGGCATAAGAACCCAAACAGACCGCAGGGTGAGCGCCCCCCTACTGGCCCCAGTAACACCTCTTCCAGCAGCACCCTCAGCTTTCCCAGAAGGTCTCTCATCCAGGTACTGACGAGACTTACACCTGCTGAGCTTCAGTGGGTTGTCAGTTTTGAGCCGCAGGGTGATGGGCCTGCAGTTGCCCCTGGAAAACTGTCACATCCTCACAAGAGCTCACGGTTTGCCAGGGCTTGCCACTCTAACTGGACCCCTTCTGATCATCATTGTAAACAATTACAGCATTGTTGCAATTATTCAATCACTATTTCCTCTATTTAATGTCGAGGCACTGCTTTGGCATCTCTTCATCATTATTCATTTTCACCTCGCTGTCCATCCCAGTTGCAGTACTGCTTCCACTCTCTCCTCAACTCTCCAGTCTGGCGGGCTGAAGCTTCAGTGGTTTCCCCGGGTGGTCATGTCACCTTGGAATGCCAGAGCCGTGTTCCCCCCTTTTCCTGGGAGCTCGGCAGTAGGAATCCGCTCCCCAAGTCAAAGTGAGTGACACCTCAAGAGCCCAAGTTCCCCAAGCCTGCTCAACAGGCTGAGCCTCCAGGATCCTGTCCTGTAGGGCTTTTACTAGCTACCTTTGCCCTTCTCCACTGAAACAGCCTGCTCCTCTAAAGCCCATTCCATTACCCTGCCTGTGCTGCAGCTTCAGTTCCAAGTTCATGCTTCACCCTGCCCTATAGCTTCAGTCTTCATCATCCAGGACCCCAGGGCTCTGTCCATGCAGTCAGCCTTCCCTTAGCCTAGTAGCCCCGTTGCTGTTCTCTTAGTTGACTGCCTTCTTCTCTGCCACCTTCCTGGCTTCTCTTTAGGACAGGTGATCTCGATTTCCTCAGGGATCTTTCTTTCTCATCCTCTTTCCCCTGCTGTCTGGGTCACTCCTCTTTTGTTCGTTTCATCTTTCTTACCACCTTTCACTTTCCTGTGGAGCCCTTCTTTTCTTTCCAAGACTTAGGAGTCCGTTCGGTGGAAGAGAGAGCTTCACTCCGTGAGCCTGGACACCCTGAGGACTCCTGTGCACCTAGGCTCTGACTGGAAACTCACGGAAGGCTCACAGCTGTGCTGACCCTGGACTCCGGAATATGAGAGGGTACTAGAGGTCAGGTTATTTTGTGTCCTGCTCTCACCAGATGTCTCTACCAGTTGGTCCAATAGGGGATTTGGATATCTGGCCTCGTCCACACGTGGCCACTTCCGTCAGAGTGTAGAACCTGGGAGACCAGTTCAGTCTCTTCGGGCGTTCCGCCACTCTCCGGTCTCTTGCGCTTGGGTGCTGACTGATTACCAGCCGTGTTGTAACAAATACTAGGAGAAATTGCCTTTAACACTGAGAACAAGAGGTTCTTCTCTATTCAAAGGATTGTGGGAGACTGGAATATAATACCCAGCAAAGCCAAATATGCTGTCAAAGCCGATACTGTCACGGATTAGTTTTATAAGATGTATTATTTTACTACAAAGTAGTGTATTAACATCATACTAACACATTACACAACTTTAACCACTAATCAAACTAACCACTATAATAATATTTTACAACTAACAATAAACATAAATGTAATAACATACATGTGTATTTAACATTTTCATAAATAGAATTACCATAATGTATTTTAAATGCATCGTAATTAAAGACAGCTAAGTGTTACTACAGGGGATACTATTTTTTTTTAAATAGCCGGGACTATGTAAGTTATGATGGAAAGTTTTATAAACTAGCAAAATGACTTCACCAGTGATAGTGTACAGTATGTCAGTACAAGGAATATAAAAGCAGATTTATAATGTTCAGGATTCAACATTTCAAGTTTGTACTTTAAAAGACAAACAGGCACATCCTTATATTAACAAATGTTTATAGCTGCTATCCACAGACATCAGTGTAAGTTGTTTTTAAAATCTGTGATACAAACAATCTGTTTTCCTAGATATCATAGTACTGTAACATGAAGTCTGTGATGCCAGTATAAGAGACATGCAAAAAAGCTGCAGCCGCAAAATCAAAATTGTCTTCGAGCACCTTGGTGTGTTTAATGGCTTCGCCGTTTTTTCAAAGCTGACAGTTTAGCTGCACATACGGTAAGCGAGTGAGTGTCTTGGCTGTTACTATATGCAGCCAGCTCAGAAATGAGGCTTGAGAGTAGAAATACAAATGCAAAAGTGCTAAGACTAAGAATCAGTAGAAAACTGTAAAGTCTGAAACTAACTAATTTAAACAGACTGGAAGGACAGCCAAGTCACTGAAACACATGAAAGCCAAAACACAAAATGCTGTCAGAATGCCCTTACAGCAGACAGCACCACAAGAAAGGGAGCCCTGGAGATGTCTCTGCCAAGACAGATCTCTGCACCAGGGAAGCCATATGGTTTTCTGTAGTGGAGTGGGTCAATAATATCAGGCTTACCAAGAGAACAGATACACAGGTAATGAACTAGGTAATGAATGGACCTTTGGTGCCAAAACAAAGCAAAACTGAAAAGACCCACAGGTAAGTATCTGAAATAGAAGCAGGGCCACTATCAGCATCACAGTAGGACCTACCGAAAAGCTTTGCTTGGATTAATTGTGTGTGTCTCTCTCTCTGGTGTGTGTGTCTTTCTCTCTGAGTGTAACCTCTTCTTGAATTGGCCTCTCCGGAGTGTGTTCTTTTACCCAGTATTATGTCGGAATTATGTGCTAGGCTGGTATTTTTGCGGCTGTCCTCTATTGTTTATGTTTTTTTTAGATCTTTTTTTTTCTTACAGTTAATTGAAAAAATGCTTTTAGTGAACTGTTTGAGTGTCAAGCAGCCTTGAGTCTCTCTTTGTGGGGAGCCTCTTAAAAAAAGTTTTTCCTTAACAAGGAGGTTTAGGAAGATTCCAGGGCACTATTTTCCTTTCTGTTCAATATGTAGTTGGTATTGAGACCTTTTCCATAATGCATTCTTGAAAACGTTCACTTTCAGCTGATTCCTTCCGCATTGATTTTGAGTGCAAATCGCTCAAAATCATTGGAGCTGGTTTGATAGCCATAATTGAAAGAACAAGACGGTTGTTCTGTATCTGTAGGAGAAGAATGCTGCTGGAGTTGACATCAACTTTGTTCTTGTTAGTGATCCCAGTTTAGAGACTGGCATCTCTGAAGAGCCTGGTAATGAAGTCTCCAGGCAGTCTACTATTCTTTGAGTTTCCATAAAGACTTTGGTCAGCCGTGGCATAAAATTGGTCCTCAGTTTTGTCGTCTGAAACTAGAAAAGGAAACGGATAGGGCTCTTGGTTCCCTGCTAATTTGAGGTGAATAGTAACAAGATGCTCATTGATTCCAACCAGGAACTCATGTAGGTGGTTGGTGATTTCTTAATGGCAAATCTAACTCTCTGAACCTGGCATTCTTTTTCTGATTTTCCCTTCCAGGAAAAAAGAATAGTCACCTTCCTGTTCCTTAGCTTGCCTTCTTCGACTCGTGTGGTTTCACTCAGGGTGAAGTGAATGTCATGTCTCATGACAAGTTCTGGCCAGTCACAAATTCTGGACAGTTCGCAAGGCCCTAATGGTCCTAGTCTCACATATTAATGTTCTTTTTTGTTTTTAAAACTCTTGTATGTTTTTTGACCTCTGAAAGGTGATCAGGTGATAGGCACAGCTATCCATTCAGGAGCGATGAGGAAGACTATCTTTAGGGCACTTTTTCTGTCCTCCTCCCCAAAAAGTTTGAGCAGAGCTGAAAAAAAGCTGCTTTTAGCGGTTAGAGCTGCCAAAATGCACAAAATAACTAAGTGCTTGATAATCCTTCTGTAAGAGTGGCCTCTTCAGCCACTCATTACAATGATTTTCTGGATATCACTATCCTGCTAGTGTTGCCATTAGCCACCAAAGAACTTGGAGTACAGCATTGTACTGGGGATCGAAGACTCCAATGTGTGACATCTTTTACTGTGGAGAAAATGTTGCACATGAACTTCCGTACATCCTGACTGGACGAGACCGTGATTCGTAGGCAATGAGATCTAGATGAGTGAAGATTTATTCTGCTGCAGTTAGTTTAAGAGCACTTCGGTAGTGCTCATAAAGCACAAGCCAAAAATCTAACCACTTATTTTCCTGTATGTACTTTTTATTCCAGATCCCTGCAATTTCTGCTTCTTATTCTTCATTCACATACATTTCCAAATTAATTTGCATAGTCTAAGGATGAAAGAGTCCTGATTTTATAGTGGCTATGGTATGTCATGTTAAATTGCTAAAGTACACATTTTATTATCAATTACTGCAATTGGCTTTGCTCCTATCCAGGCTTAACAGGGCTCAGTGGCACACAGCCTGTTACAGATAGATAGATAATACTTTATTAATCCCGTAGGGAAATTGATGTGTTACAGCAGTCCAGCCCAAGACAAGCAAAACAGACATCAGAATAGTTATAAAACAAAAGACAAAATAAATACATAGGTGTGTGCAAAATGTGCTGATCATAGTCACTGTAAAAACAATAAAATATGTGCAAAATATGTTACATCACCTTCTTAAAAACTTGATTGTGTAGAGAACCTGCTCTTGTGCCTTAGTGGAACTTGCTGCAGGCTAGAGAGTGGTGCAGTGTCGGCAATGCACCTGTGAATGACCGTGTTTGAATTCACAAGGAATGACAACGCCCCAAAATCGAAGCGTAACGAACTTTTGGGAGTGAATATTTGACTTAACCCGCTTGGCTGAGGGCCGACCTCTTGGCCATAGGACGAGGAGTCCAGGACCCCCCGCAAGGTAATCAAGGGGCAGCTGCAGAGGTGGAGTTGGGGTGGAGGTGGGATGCAAAAGTCGCACGCGAGGGAGGGAGATATCGTATTTGGTATTTATAGCATTCGGTGTAGGAAGGATGAAGGGAGTGATTGCTAATCGCTGATGGCTGGGAATGATTGAACGAGGTTGTTGTCATCCCTCCCGAATTTCTAACATGATCAGAGAAGAAATCGGCATCACATTTTTAAAGTTAGTGAAAAGAAGAAAGTTTAGTTCACTTGCCCTGGGCAATTGTACCACTCCTCAGCTATCATTTAAATATCCATACAGATAGTAATGTACCGTAAATGAAAACGTTTTAGCTTCTTGATAATGTATGTCAATCATATTTTGTTAATGTATTTCAGCTTTATTTTCTTTAATTTAGAATTGATATTGTACTTTGATTTTATACCGTGCACTCAATTTTTAATTTGCCATTTTTGTTTTTCGCGTCCCTGTTAGCAGGTATTAGAGCTCAACCTGAGCTTGACTGAGCACTGTTAATGTTGGGAGAACAACACCGATAAAGCTTTAAACGGCTTTATCAAAACTGAAAACTGAGTCCAACCAATGCTTACCCCAGCATATGTCTTTAAGGATTTTTTAATACGGAGCATTAGTTAACAAAGCAGAAGTGCTGTAATTCCTCAAAATGAAGAAAAGAGAAAAGGGCATATTAGCTCAGTCCATTGTAATATTTTTTATAAGGACCATGGAACTGAAATAGAAAACTCAAAAGGGCTGTTTTGCTTGTATCAACATACTCAACTGATGTCAATTTAAACAAATTCTGATTATAGTTTAAGACCATTTTCCTGTCATTGCTTTTCTAACTCTAGCAGAATGCTTAAAGAAAAATAAAACAGCACTTATATCATCAAAAAGAGTGTTGAAACCGCCAGAGCCTTACACTGAAAGTCACTAATTGGCCCATACACTATGTACCTTTTTTAGTTTTGCTGGAGCTGGGAGCGGACGTCATCATTATATTTATCATACACCTTCAAGCACAGAAACAGAGGCTGTTTTAGTTTCACACTACGGCACTGTTAACAGGGAAATGTTTGCGGGAAGTTAGGAATGAAAAATCCTAGCTGCCAGCACACCAGTACAAAATGGCGTGTTTGTATCTCTCACCAGGCTGCTGCTCATTTAATAGAAGCTTTATTGTTTGGAAAAAATAATTTATTTCAGAATGTAGTAGAATGTACAGTATATCAAGCCTTTTTTCCATCAAGGTCACAGCTTGTAAAACAGAATGCAAAAAGTTTTGAAGTTGAGGGTTTTGTACAGAGCAGGTTAGCTTTGGCTGAACATATTAAGACCTGTAAATATCCAGTTCCCTCCTGTTGCGTACTAAAAAGGTGGGCCGCCTTTCTAATGGGAACTCTATTTTTTATGTTCTAGAACATAGTTTAGTCATAATACTACCCAGCAATAGTCCATAATTTGAAAAACCAATCTGGGGATTGCCTGCAGTGTCCTGGGCTATAGTTAATTTTAATTATTGAAATCTAATTTTGATTAATATATATATACAATATACAGTAGTTCAGATGGGTAGCTGCGTCAGCATGTGTTGGCTGCAAAGGAACAATTAATAGGTTTATTCCATGCTGAAAAGAGAAGAAAGAGAACACAACGTTTCGGCTGTGGAGCCTTCTTCAGGTGTATACAATACAATATACAGTATTCATTCAATAATTAATTGTAATATTGGAATTTTTAAATGTACTTTACCACAAATGATAGGAAATGTATCACACTATGAAAAATATTTCTGTATTTTGAGATGTTTAAGCAAATGTTTAAGCAGTTTCTTCTCTTTCAGACCAAGTCATCTAATTACAACTCAGGCTTTCTGAGTTCACTTCAGCAGCAGTCACACACTGATTCAAACCAGTCTCCCATTAAAATAATACTACTACTAGCAAGAGTGTTTCTTGTTTCTGCATTCATTATACTAGATTGTTTCTGCCAATAATGATTTTTGTGTGCCTTACAGGGTATTTGTGAAATAATTTTGTGGCTGTATAGAAAAACACGGTGGGGCAGTTTTGTTCCCCACTTTTTCTGAAAGAGTTTTCTTTTTTGTCAGCCTTAGTGTTTCCTTTTTCATATTAAATAAGATTTTTCATTCAGAATCACTACTCTAGGTTGCTCCCCACTGTTCCTGTCAGCTGCATATTTTGTGCATTTTGTTGGAATTAAATATAAAGAATGTTAAGGCATTATATAAGTTGTATAATAATAAATGTTGGTTGACTACAAAATAAAGAAATTAGTTTAAAGAAGGAGAGTGTTGTTGTTGTTGGAGTTGACAGTTTGCACCATCGCCAACTTTAGTTAAAAGAAGAATTAGTTGAAAGAAGGAGAGTGCTGTTGCTGTTTATCTCCTCTGCTGTCAATTCGTATTAATAATAGAGACTTGGTTTTTATTAAAACCTATCTCTGGCATTGTTTTATTATGAGATGTGTAATTAATTGGCAACTGATGTGGGAAGCAAAGAAAGCTTGTGAATTGAATAGTGGGTGCAGATGTATCTTTTTACTTGAAGCCAGAACCCAACAGCATATTTTAATCTGGGGAAAATGAAATTAGAAACTCCCAAAAGGTTCAGTAAGCTTGTTGGCTATCGCCTCGCACCACTGATGTACTGGACCAGAAAGTTTGCTTTCATTAACATTCCCTGTTTTTTTTATATTTCCTACTTTTGATTGTAACTTACAAATCTACTAAAATCACTCAATGTTATTGTTTCAGAGCCACAGTTTAAAAAAAATTGTGTGAAAAACAATTTTAAAGTTTTGGAATGTGTTAACTGCATGAATTCGGCGTGAATTCAGAAATAAGCATTCATCTTAAAATATAAAACAGAGATGACAGGGGGAAAATTTGGCCCATCAAATGGGTTTGGTTGATGCTAACCTACTGTAATTGATACAAGGACCACCCATTTCTGGAAAGACGCCAGGGTGTCATCTTCAACAACTTGGCTGCGCAGAGTGTTCTTGACGTCCACAACCCTATGTTGAACAATTGCCTCATAATCGTATTTCTACATCTTCTTCTCTGTAGTTTCTACTTTTGTCATTTACTTTGTATTTCACTGCTGATCCCGAAGTAGTCCATTGAGTTGAATGGACCAGTCAAGTGACCAGAGACTGAAAAGGTGATAACTGGGCAACAACCTTCAATCTGCAGTCTGTTCTAGCATGTTGACTAGTTTAAACTCATGGCACTTCTCTGTTGATTACTTGTATGTGTCATTCTCCTCTGTATGTACAGTATGAAGGTGTACAAGTGTGAACATCCAGTTGCCTTGTCTAAAGACAATATTTTTCTGCTAATAAAAATACGATTATCTTTACACTGATGTTCTTACCAAATACATAGAAACCCTATGACACGTCTAGCATAACAACTGACCAACAGTGCATCTTTGTTTCCATCTCATGTGTCTGCAGGCAGCGAGTAGAGGCTGTCCTTGCGAACAGCATGGTTATTTATTGCTGCTCTAATTGAGGAAATTTATTATCACTTCATTTGACTTTACTTCACAAGCACCAAGTCTATTAAGCTACATTCCAGAGGCCAGAATTTCCCAAAGTAGGTTGTCATCCTCTGTCCCAGATGGCACTGTTGAGAGACAACAGAGCTCCTAAATTCCTCAGGTCATGGTGAGGGTGAAGGAAAACCCATTAGTCTATCAAAATGCCTTTGCCAGTGTATTTATGTAGTGCAGACCTCATACCAAACATTGTGACCTCTGCTCTGTGATGTTTCCATAGATCCAGATTTGATGTCATTTAGGCACAGATAAAATTCTATGATTGAGGTATGTTTAGGAACTGACTGGATGTGGTACCCATTAAAATCATGCTCCACAACATGTGCTCTGCCAAAGCCTTCAATATAAATCACAATTTTAAAAGTGCTGAACTGGATTTTGACATTTCTGTAATAAATATTAATTGAATAAAGATTTGTTCTATTGTTAAAACTTCTTTTTTTTGTTAACCGGTGCTTTATCATTCCTCATACTTTAATACTAACACGTATACAGAATTTGAATTACACAATATGGTTGTTGCCAGAAAGCAATCTGCGTCAACCGTCTTTGCGATTATAATTATTTAATGACAATTTGTGTTCAACATGTGCAGGTTGGACTCATTAGTCGGAATTTTACATGACTGTAAATACTGGGGAATACACTAAATCATCCAGAAATATAAAGTGATACAATCTTAAACAGTCATCATTTTGAACATAAACGAAGTTCTTACAAGTGGCTGGCCATAACCTGAAGGATTCCTTAAGTCATAATTATCTTCCTTACAGATCAGTTATTATCATTAGCAGTAGCATGCCAAAGTTAATTCTGTGGACCAGCTAAAAAAAAAGGCAGATCTCTGCTTTGGCAGACAATATCCTCGTCGTACCTTCTTCGTAGTTAAGACTGCATTAAAAAAGAACAAAACAAATGCTTGATATCACTGATCTAAGGAAAGTTCTCCTACAGTACAATTTGACCTCATGGCTTGAGTGTGTCGTGCTATCTAGAAAAGCAGAGTTATTGGTGCATATGCATACTGAATGTGTCTCATGCCTTCACCTCACCTTCACGAGTTGCTGAAATACAGAATTTATTGATTGATCACAGACTGTGATTTTCCAGCATGAGTGCAGGCTTCACAATGAAGCCGTGAACCTCCATTTCCATTTAAATGTGAGTTTCAAAAGCCATGAATCGCTGGACAGTTACCTTTTTAATAGATTCCATGGACAACAGACCTGGGACAATGGAATATACTGTGCATTATTTTACTGGAAACACCTGAACCTGAATAGTTAGATGCTATAAATTAAACAACCTTAACATAATTCTGTGAAAAGAAACTCCAGAGTGACTGTAATAGTTAATGCCAAGACTCAGGATACACCTGTATCAGCAAATTTCTATATTTGTACTGTATGTGTGCCCAGAAAGTGGAAGAGATTTTGAAGAGCTTATATCATTTTAATAACACCATATCATTATAATGGTATAATGTAAAAATATCGTATGGTATAATGCAAAAAGTATTTAACATTCTGTTAGATACAGTATAATCAAATGACCCAGCATTACAGAACATGTACATATAAGTTCAAAGATTTCATACAATGTTTGCATTTAAACATAAAGGATGTAGTTAATTAACAGAGATATACTGTTAAAGAGTGAAAGTACTTAATTTAGAGGACAAAAGAGTAGATTTGGATTGTCTAGAGTGCTGAAAAGGAGTTTTAGTGCTTGAAAAATGAGCATAACCAGACTATAAAAAACTCTTTAAAACAAAACATTATTGTTTGGATTGAAATGGTTTAGCAAGATCAGAGATTGTTTTAGAGAATATTTATTAGTTTTTACAGACTTGTTTCATAATCATATATAAAATCATCTGTGAATCTGAGATTTGCATGACTGCTTTTATTGGGCTGTGACAATTACAAAGTATCCATGTACTGCCTTTTGACAAATCACATACAATACAGTGCTGACAATAAAATGTGAATGATTCCTTTTGGCAATTTTGCCAATCAACATGGAAGTATAAATACCACACATGACAAAACACTGAATCTTTAATGAACAACAAAAGAGTAAAGACACACTGTATTAAAAAGTCACTTTTAGATCTTAATGAAATATAATCTATACTAGAAGGAATTTTTACACAGTCAAAATGTATAATCAGCTAATTAGATCTGAAGAAAATGAAATGAAGAGAAAGTTGAATTTCTCTACCACATGATCTTGTCTCAGGGCCAGCCTATTATATGGAGTATTCTTAGCTTGGTGTATTCGTGTGCATTTAATGTGGACCGAACAACACAGAAGTCGTTTTAGAGATTAAGGGACTGTACTGCATGTTAGCGTCTATGCTATCATAGAATGAAAAACATTTCAGTGCTAGATATCAAAGCAGCTGTTAGCCACTGTTAAGGCAGGGTCTGTTTTTTTACTTTGTACTGTATTTTGTATACAAAGAAATACAATAAACATCTTAAGATGGAATAGATGTCAATGTCTTCACGTCATTTGAATCACATCAGAGATGTATCACAAAATTAAAAAAAAAACATATTTGCAAGCATTACGTACTTTAGGTTGCTATTGACATTTAGAGTTTGAAATAAACAACTCAGGTCCTGCACAAATAATAAAGTTGGCTGAAGTAAAGTTATCATTTGAGTAGTTGATTATTAAATAATAATTTGCCTTATTGCCCAAAAGCTGATATATAGTGGAATTCCAGGGCAACCTTGACATGTTCCATACTGTGCTTCGTCATCCCATTCCCTCATTAAATTTGGGTTGAACAAACACATTTTTCATAAACATCGCATTTCCTCTGACACAACACAAACGACTTACATGCAATGTTCGCTGTGCTATGAGAGCACTAAGGAGGTCTCTGTTTGACAGCATTATAGGATACAATCATTATGGAAGCTGGCAAACTCCAAGAAAACGCCTGTTTGTTTTACTGCAGGGATGTCCTGAGGTTGCTTTCTTTTATTGTATCTCCTTTAACTTTTGCCCTGGTCTTCTGGTTTAGGAACCTGAATCTGAGGAAGGAAGAATGAACTAGGGAGTAATGTCAAACTATATCAGAGAGTCACTGGTGCTAATCTTTCAGCCCTATCCCACATCTATCAGCTACGAATCTTACAGAAAGCATAGCCCACCCTAGAGGACCCTTCACATCCTTTGTTCAATAATTCCAATCACTCTCCTCAGGACACAGAAACAGATTTCCCAGTCTAAAAACAAACAGGTTCAAGTTCTCATTTATAACTGTGGCCATAACCTTGCTCAACGGGTGATTTTTTTGGTGATGTACAGGTAAATGTGCATTGTTTGTTTGTGTGTTTTCTTCTATTTGCAGTAAAACCAATATACAGAGGAATATACAAACTATAATAACTGCTTACACTTATATAGCGCTTTTCTGAACTCTCCACTCAAAGTTCTTTACAGGTAATGGGGACTCCCCTCCACCACCACCAATGTGCAGCATACACCTGGATGATGCGACGGCAGCCATAGTGCGCCAGAACACTCACCACACATCAGCTATCAATGGGGCAGAGAACAGAGTGATGAAGTCAATTGATAGATGGGGATTATTAGGATGCCATGATTGGTAAGGGCCAATGGGAAATTTGGTCAGGACGCCGGGCTTACATCCCTACATAACAAAGGCATAACAAAGGCACTTTTTTTTCTTGCTTGTAAATTCACTGGAACTTATTTTCGCTGGTGCTGGTATTTTCACAGTGGATCTGGGTCTCATAATTGTAGTAAACATACAGTGTTTCACCTTTAGTAAGTTATAGTGTATGTTTATGGTGCTAAAAGCTAATACTGTATCACTTAAGAAAATAGAGAACAGAAAAATAGAAAATCGAGGAGCTAGATGGGTTGAGTGACTTCTTGTTTGTAAATGTTCTTATTTTCCTGTATCAGTTGTGCAGCTGTTGCTTGACTGGTCAAGCAAAAGTATTGCAGGTGTATGGAAATCGCTATCAGAGTGGTTTAGAAATCCTGCTGGACTGTGGCTTCAGTACCTGGGTTGACCATCCTTGATCTATCACTCCGGTTTCCTGCCCATCACTGCATACAGGGTACTGTATCATGCAATTATACACCCAATGTAGCTGTATCATACTTTTTCCATAGGAATTCATTAGATTGAAAGTAGTTTTTCATTTATTATTTTAAATAAAGAACCTTCAAAAGTGTGTGAAGTACTTCCTGGAACATCCAACAGGCACAGTAGAAGATGCTGAAGGTCTTGCCAGTACTTGAACGTCGAATGAAATCTGTGTTTATCACTCACCCAAGGGCAAGCTCCTGGGGTAATGACAGTGCATCTTGTAGAGATGTTGACTTCTGAACCTTACGGCTGCTCGGTTTCGAAGGAAAAAAGGGAGCTCTTTTCAAAAGACAGCTTTGTTGTGGGAAAAAAAGCGCCTTTCTCACAATGCATCACAGTTTCAGAGCAGCGGTACATGTGCAGTCTGTAGCTAGTGAGCCAATACCAATTGGCAGCAATCGGAAATACATTCTAAGTCCATCACACACCTCTGCTCAGTGCCTGGGACCTGATGTACAGTTGCAACATCGTTTTTAAAAAGGAAATTCTGACATTTTTAATTAGAAAAGATGTCTGGTGGTTTAATCAAATTAACCTTTGTTTTATTCCTGTTTCCATGGCAATAAACACAAGGCACATGCTTGTCAAGTGTGCCAATTTAAATTCTGTGCTGTTCCCTAACAAGTCTGCTTGACTCGGAAGATGTACATATTACCCCCTCTTGTGGCCACAGTATTGAGGATCTTAAAAATAGATGATGTATTTCAATTGAAATACCCCGTGAAGATCAGATTTTGCTTCATAAATAATTTTCTGCTATCATGTTCTAATACCATATAGAAAAATTGCCACCCCTAAATAAATGCCAGATCATTCAAGATGTAAAGAATCAATTACATTCTTCAAATGTTTTGTGTCTTTAGAACACGACCGGAATACTGTAACAGTCTGAGATATCAGTAGGTGCGTAAGCATGTATCGGCTGTAAAGGAACAGGTAAAAGTTTATTCCATGCTGAAAACAAAAGACACACAACGCTTTGGCTGTGGAGCCTTCTTCAGGTGTGTAATATTCTGAGATATGTAAACGTCTGATACTTTTCTCGAGACATTTAAAATGTACTTTTAGTTTAAGTAGCACTTCACTTTAGTTACTTACAGCAGTAGTTCGTAGCACGAGTAGACTTAAGGGTTATTTTTGGATGTAAATGCAGAAACATGTTTTTATCAGATGACCAGATAAAATTACATCTCAATCAAACAGCACAAGATTTGCCTTATGTAAGCTCTTAGTAACCCAGATAATTGAAGAAATAAGTCAGCTATTTGTATATGTTACAAAAGTCTCTTTCATGAACATTTTTTAGCTCTGTTTGCGGGAATGTTGTCAATGGGTTTAAAAATGGCTGATTTCAAATGGCTGATGGAGATCCTCAGATCACCTATCTTGCTTTAACTTGCTTGCAACCAAATTAGCTAGGTGGACCCAAAGACCTCCTCTCATTTGTAATCGTTCTTTTGTAAAATATAGTCTTCTGCAGAATGATTAACTTTGCAACGTGGGTGTTACAGTAAAAGTACTATGTAACTAAGTATACTCCATAGAGCTATGGGCTGTGAGAAAAACAAGAATTGTTATTAGATGTTATTAAACAGAAATTTCCTGAGGACTTTTAAAAATGAAAACAATTTGTCTTGATTCAGGCTGTAGTTACAATTTATTTGAAAAATGAATGAAAAATGAACATTGAAAAATGATGTGCACCAACTGGTAATATTGAGTAAGAGTCTTAATGGAATAAATATTATTTAAAAAGACTTGTTGATGAAAAAGTTGATGAAGTTTATAACACAAGTTTGGGAGGAAGGATTAGATCCAAATCTCACCTACTTTCACTCTCTTTCGGATGTATATCCTCTTCTCGAAATCACTTTGCACATCTCTCTCACCCCTTCTACACCCTTGAGGCGGCTCCCTAGCTCATTCCGTTTGTCTAGGTTTTCACTCTTCGTGAGAATTAATTATGAACATTAAACTGCAATGACTAGATTTTTCTAAAGAGTAGAAAAGAACTAACTGTCGGCATATTGCCCCTCTCATTAATGCACAATGGATTGGCATGTTCTCTGCAGATTTCCCATGGAGCGTGTCCCGTGGAATGCTCTGTGTTATGACACACACTGCTGTTCAATGTCTTACTGCATAAAGAGATAAAGCTTCAAAGGGGATAAAGACATCTGAGTCACTCACTGCGTCTGAAGGAATTCCTGTTATCCCCAGTATAAGCAGGCTGGGCTGGATCGTTTCTACTTTATCATGCCTAGTCATCGACAGGGACCGAGCATTAAATTGTACAATGTGGTAAATATTACCCAGCGTGGGAGAGGAACCACTGAACCAGCAGTACAGTAAATGTTCCGTATGTGCTTTGTACCATCTGGATCTCCACTGCTGAAAGCACCATCCTGTCTGGTGGGGCTCTTTGTTAGCTTGAATCCAGATGAGCAGAAACCCAGCCTCTTTTATTTCACAACCACGTTAATTATTCCAACATGTTCTCATGACAGAAGCCCTGAACATATTGTTCAGAAGCTGGAGGCTTTCCATTTCTGGATGGGGACAGAACAGCCTTAACATAAAATTCAACAAAGCTCCATTTTATGCCTGTCCCCTGGCACAGTTTAAAAAGTGAAAATCATTACTGTGTACATAATATGGTTACGTGTCATGTGGGTATTAAGGGTATCTATTTTGAATTATTGTGTGACCACTCTGCATTGTGATTGCCAATCACGTTAATACATACAGATGAGCTGGGAAGTAATAGTACAATAGGCCACACATGCTGAATGTAAGCCCTTTTTTGTGTGGCAAAGACAATAGGCAAAGTGTAGTAATTTTCTCATAATAATCATCTGTAGAAAAGGATGAAATTGCAAATTAAGAGGTGAATGGTTTGTCTAGGAGACCACCTCAATGTCACAGAGGTTCTGTCTGGTTTTCCGGCAGTTATGTTACGGATACGGTCTTTTATTTTAGCATGAGCTTTACCTTCTTTATACTGAATTTGTGTCTTTTATGGATGCTGCTGGGATATATTTTAGTCTAAGAGAGACCAAGGTGGCTGTGTCTCAGTTCTTTAAAAAGCTAGGTCTTGTTTTGTTGTAACCATGTGTCCAATACTAACAAAACGTTTGTGTCTCTCAAAGTGTTGCCTATTATTTTACCTGAAACTATGCTGTGGCAGGAACAAACATGTCAACATGGCCACACTTGATAATTTTCTGACCAGTGGGAGGGTTTATTATTTTTCTTTTAGAAACTTCTTGCAAGGAAAACTGGTGTCAGGATCTTGTTTTTATTTTTGACTTCACTTTATTTTTAGTTATATCCTGTATTTATTACAATTGGCTTCAGGGTTTAACTAATCCCATATGAGCCATCTTACTTGTAACAGTTTTATATATTATGTATCATTGCATCTTAAGGTGACTAAAAAGTGTCTCTTAGATTTTCGATAAAGATTGTGACACTTGGCAGAGTAAACAATTCAAGCTTCAAAGCCAAGAGGATGTCTGGGGGTCCCTTGAGCAGAAACAATTGTAGTTTACCTTAGTATACCCAGGTAAGTTGTGGGTTAATGATTGTCAAGACGCAGTAGAAAGACACACAATAGAAGATCACATTAAGAGCACAGAGAACAAAAAAGCAGGAGCAGAAAGGAGGAAACAAGAAGCAGGGAGAAGAGGAGAGACAAAAGTCCGGAGGAGCTGGAACTTGAAGCTTGCACTAGACAAGAGCCCCTACTTCATGACTGGAGCTAACTATCTGAACCTTTCTAGAGAGAGCCTGCTATTCTGTGTTTTTAGGGAACTTGGGTTTCCTGGGTAAAAGATACCTCAGTTAGAAATGTCTTTCTTGCTTAGGGTGCATTTGTATGGATAGGGATATAGACTCCCATTTATTTTGTGGCATCTGGTTCCCTGTGAGTGAGATTTAAATGCATATTGTATTTTATTTAGTTAGAAGGCAGCTTATCTCTTTTATGGCCTCTAGGCATTTAGAGTTAAGTGCTTAGTAGCAGTCTGGAGTTTTTTTGGGTGACCAGAATGTTATGCTTCTGAAACACCTTGTTTGTAAATACCGTATATAAAGTAACGCGTGCTGTATGTTTTGTTGTGTGTAGTGTAGTCTGTGTCTTGTCATTGAAATGAATTGTACAGTATCTGTTTAACCAAGTGTGCCTGTACTCTTCTCACCAAACCTGTGCCAGAGAACAAAGAATTCACATTTCACATGCCACTAAATATACCAACTGCTCAGGTATATTGCTAGAAATCACTTACAAGCTGGGGGTTATGAATAATTATTTTGCTTTTTGAATAAACCTCTCTGTCAATTTCCTGATTTCCAACCATTTCGGAACCCCCGATTTGTAACAGTATTAAAGCAATACTTTAATAGCGAGATAAAGATTCAAAGCAACTTCACAGCAATGTTGAATTTGGACAAAATAAAACTTTTTGTTTTGTTTTGTGTACCTTGGTGATGGTAAGTCATTAAAATGGTCATGAAAACAATAGCAATCAATAAAAAGTGGTCAGCAAACTGTATGTATTTTACATCTTGTAATTATCGGAAAGCCAGTTTTTCCTCTTAAGGTCTACGAGAAGCCCAAACTGCTCTTTTAACCTCAGACCACACTCTGGACAGGATGCCAGTTCATTGCAGGAAACACACACAAATCCCAACTGAAATTCCTAAACCCAAATAGCCAATTCAGTATCATATTGTTTCTTTGTTTTATCCACGGAATGATGCTGGGTATATGAGCTTTTGGGGAACAATTGATCAAAGAGAATAAACAACAACGTCTCTTTAGCAAATCCATAGTAAGGCCACAGAAATGCATTGTTTTAGAAGCACAATGTGGGACACAATGTGCGATATTATGTGTTGCAGAAAATAAGACAGTGCTGCAAGTGGCTTATTTTATTTTCCAAGGGTAAAGGTTTGGTTAAACTTTAAATATTTTAATGAAAAACAGGTAATTGTACAGATTTGGCAACAGCATATACCAATATTTGGTCATTAGCATTAACATGTAACTATAGTCACATCTACTGTGGTGATCTTAGTTCATGTTCTTAAAGCCACGCTTTTCCATGATTTTAATGGCTGTATTTTAGGTTGTTAGAATGAACTCCTCTAAATAAATGGCAAAAGTTAAAAATACCAAACGTGCTTTAAATTAACTTCAGCACCACCACCTGAAGGGAACTAAACTTCTGGCCCTCATTACAGTGCAACTGTGGTCGGAAGTTATCTTCGCTAGAAGTTTGGTTTCTTTTTATGTTAATTCTTTTTTATCCTACGCCTTCTGGGATTAGCCTAGACTCATACAGAGAAGCAGCAGTGATCACAAAAAAGCTTTCTGTCACTGACTTAGCATACAGGGTAAGGTTTTGCACACACACACAATCACAAGGTTTATCCCAAACCTCTGTGACTATGCAGACTTACTTAGTTTACATCATGGTATCGGGTGCATGCCCAGAATCTTATGGGTTAGCTGGATTGTGCTTTACAAAGTCTACAAAACATGCCTTACCAACAAGGCTTTTTAGAGCTTTAATAAAATGATGCACTACACTACAAATATGCAGAATCAAACCCAAATCTAACTATGACTTTACTTATGTCTTCTAAAATTAAAATCTTTATATTTCAAAGCCCAGGATAAGTGTTTGCAGGCTTAGGTATGGGACCATCGCCACTGAATCTCATAAGCAGTTTCAGAACAAGCCATGGTACTGACAACAAATATCCCTCTGTGCTGAAAGAAGACCATAAATATCGCACCCAGCATAATTCTGATCATTTTCAAATTGGAATCCACATGCAGTATAAATCAGTATGGGAATGTTGATGAAGCTGAATTTTTAACATTTCCCAAGAACATGCATGCAGGATAAAATGTATTTTTATCACAATGCTCTCAACACTAACCAGTTTTGACATGCAGTCCTGCTGTAGTTTAGTGGAAATAAAAATCCAGCCTTGGCATTATAGTTAAAGAACATTTCCATGGTTTTGCACCAAATGTTTTAAAGGGTAGTTAATTTTGGCTAATGTTTTTTCTGGCATAGAACGGGTATACTGATACAACGAAAATGGAATTACACCCATCTAAATGTGAAATGATAAATTGTATATTATTCCATCAATTTGATATGCTGTTTTATATAGAAACTAAATATTATTTGCCTTCAGGTAAGAAAATAATGAGCAGTTGAAATGTATATTTATAGAAAGCATCAAAAGAAATTCATCATCCTATAAATGTAAGTTGTTGTAAAGTTGCTGTAAAGTATAAAGACTTTAATTTGGCACTATTTCAATTGATCACTCATGACTGATTGTAATACACGTCAATCGATGTGACTACAGCATCAGCACAAAATGACTAGTGACAGTAGTGTTTATTGGGCACAGGTGATGGGATGATTTCATCTGTTGAATGTTAAGTCAAGAGACAGTCGAGAAGGCAAAACAGAGAAATGGACCAATACACTTTACTTATCAAGAGAATAACGTCTGCATGTCATTGTTATGTTGGATGCCGGACTGCCACCTTAGGAGGTCTTCCCAGAAGTGGAGTCAAATCCATTTTAGCAATGAATCAAGGTGTTGTGTAAACCACCCTGGTGGTTGTCAGCAACAATGCTTTAATTATTGAGTACAGCAGATCAAACAAAGGGTAAGAACAAGTCTATGCAAAAGTGTTTAGTCAATACTGAACTCCACATGCAGTAATTGATGGCAGTCGTAAGCTACAGTGTTACATTAATCATTGGACCTCATCTGCTGCCCTTCCTGTGTGCTCATCCCAGCAGGACAGCACACACCTTAATACTGCTTATGGGCTACCTTATCCAATACGACACAACTGGTCAATAGCTGTAGTAAAATGCTAGCTAATTAATTTTATGATGAATCCTTCGCGGATGAAATGGGTGATGCTGTGGTAGAAGCTGAATGTTTCTTTATCATGTTGACTTCTCAATTTCATTTCTGCCAAAAAAAAAAAGTCACGTCTCGTCCACGGTGTATCCTTGCACCCGTTGCTTGCCGGGATAGACTTGGCTCCCCTGCGACCCCGTATTGGATAAAGCAGATACAGAAGGGGGATGGTTAAAACATAAATGAAAAGACTAACTGTATTAAGGTTAAGGATCCTTGGGTATGCAAAAACGATAACTAGTCTAAAATACTCAAAAAGTTAACTATCTTATCAAAACGACAAGACTAGTTGTCTACGCTGTGAAATGAAAGGCGTATTTTAATAGTTAAGACAAGAAATAACGTGCGCTAACACGATTCCCGATAGAGGGCTGTGTTTACATCTTAACCAGTCAGGTCAGATTGTACTGGAGGAAATGTGAAGCGCATGAAAAAGGCTGTTGAGTATTCTTTCAGTATTGGAGTTCGTAGTCTGGGGTCTCCTTCGAATATTAGGTGTGTTGTTGTAATTTCATGACAACAAAGAAAAACGTTTGCCAAATGTTTAGTGTGTGAAATCTGAAGTGAAATGTAATGACCATATATTTAGCAACTCTGAATTTTACAAACTGACATTTTAAAAACATGTTTGATCTGTATTTGCAAATAGTGACATTTACAAGCAACCGCATGTAGAGAAGCCGATACTTTGCCTAAGGTAAACCTCCCCGGTCACGCCCCCTTTCCTCTTTCCTGAAATGTGGTGCACGCCCCCGCCAGCAGGAGCTAGTTTTAGCAGGCTGCCGAAAATGGCACAAAGCATTAATTTGTGGTGCTCGTGTGTCTTAGCTAGAGAAAACTTTTTGCTTTGGATTTTATAGCAATACGCAAAGTTTACTGGATATGTTGTAAAACGTCGTTCTTTACATAGTTAAGGTGATCTTTACAGTACACAGGCAGCACATGGACAGTTTAGTTCGTACCCATTTTAAAGACAATATCCATAAACGTATGAGACTCCTTAGATGTGAATAATACTTAAGACATGACGAATGCCAACAACAAGTTAACCATCTATGACATAAAATTGTGGATGTAATGTATTGTAACGCTTCGGGGTTCAGGCGGGCGCCCTTGCCTTCTGCCTACACAGGTCGGCCCCGCACCGTGGGGAAATAGAACTCGGGCCTCTGGCATCACTCAACAGGCACCCAGCTTGTTGAGCTAAATAGGTCTCTCTACTACCCAGTGGCTGTAGTCCTGCTATGACAAGGAAGGGCGGTGACGTCACCGCTCTGGTAAGCCGGCTCTTTCACACCACTGACGGCCATATGCGTTACAGTATTTAAAATCACCATGGCTTTTATTTTCTAAAGCACGTTTCCTTTCTTTCCCTACCGTGACACGCTGTTCCTAAGGAATAACTATGCCGTGAGATACCATCGCGACAAGACCTCCACAGCAGGTCGTGATTGGGACCGCGATAGCGGTGTATATCGTGACAACGGGTGCGTGACTATCAGGACTGGCGCCTTGCTCCCATGTTACCTGGGTGCCGCTGCCGCGACAAAGGTGCAACATGTCGCGATATGATATACTCCGATAGAAATATGTCGCGATATATCGACTTCATGTCGCGACAAGGGATGCGGTGCGTCTGGGCAGTTTGTCTTATATCGCGATATATGAACTTCATGTCGCGACAGGGGGCGCGGGTGCGTCCGGCCAGTGTGTGTCATATCGCGATATATGGACTTCATGTCACGACAGGGGGCGCGGTGCGTCTGGGCAGTGTGTCATATCGCGATATATGGACTTCATGTCGCGACAGGGGGCGCGGTGTGTCCGGCCAGTGTGTGTCATATCGCGATATATGGACTTCATGTCGCAACAGGAGGCGCGGTGCGTCTGGGTAGTGCGCGTCATATCGCGATATATGGACTTCATGCCGCGACAGTATCATGGCCCATGGCCTCCTAATAATCCCCGTCTATGAATTGGCTTCATTACTCTGCTCTCCTCTGCACTGATAGCTGATTGTGGTGAGCGTTTTGGCGCACTATGGCTGCACATTGGTGGTGGTGGAGGGGAGTCCCCCTTTACCTGTAAAGCACTTTGAGTGGAGTATACAGAAAAGTGCTATATAAGTGATTTATTAATACTAAATATAGAATTGAAATTTACAGGCTGTCTCTAGTTTATGATGATCCACAAATACAACACAATGTAAGTGTCACCAAAAAAAACAATACACTGCCTTCCATCCCAACAGTAAAGCATGATGGTGGTAGTGTTATAGTTTGCGGCTGTTTTGCTGCCTCAAGACCCAGACAGCTTGCCATCATAGATAAAACCATGAATTTGATGCCAAACCATCCATTCATCAGCTGGGACTGAGTTGAAACTGCATCATGTAGCAAGACAGTGATACTAAATATATAAGTATAACTAAAATACAACAGCTAAAGAACAAGAAATTTCACAATCCAACATTTTCCTTAGACTGCAAGCCTTTCATAAGTCAATAACAGCAACACAGTGGTTTCTTATCACTGTATCAAGTAGTTCAGTTGTAAAACATAAAGCAGAATGTTCAACTAATAACATTACTCTGGTTCCAAAGTGAATATTAATCACTAAATAATAACAGTAAAGAAGCTGTGCTCCATTAGTCTAATGTAGCGACAGTATAGTATATGTCACAGTTAGAGCATTATGTCACAGGCTACCTAATACAAGAGAAAGAGATAAGTACCTTGGACAGCTCTCAGGAGACAGTCACTATAATCTAAAAAAATTCCACATGACTTTGCAAACACTGAAGAAAATGCTTTTGTTTTGAATCAGTGTCATCATTTTTATTCTGAACTTGGTAATAGGACTAGACACTGTAAAACATAATTTGAATAATGATTCTGATGCAATATATTTGCAAATGCCTTTAAAAAGTGGAACAGTGCTCTTTAATATAGGTGTGGTTATGATAAACTGGACAAGTTATTGCCACTATATTTGGAATATATATTGGATGATATGTACAAAGGATGAAACAGCTCAAGATTGCATGATATTTTGTTAACAAGCAACACATAAACTAAAAAACTTTGATCTTTTCCCCTTCTTATTTTTTCCTCGTATTATAAAATAATTAGATATTACAGGCAGATGTCATTGTTTTATAGATTTTAAATAAGTTAATATTTTTGTCTGACAAATATTCAAATTAAGAACACAAGAAAGGATATCAATGGAAAATAAGCTCATTTGGTCTTATTGATCTTAGAATCTCATCTAGCTATTTCTTGAAACAGGACAGGACATCTGCTTCAACAACATGGCTGGGTGGCCTGATCCAAAGTCTCTCAGCACTTCGTATACAGTAGTGTCTCCTAGTCTCAATTTTAAAAGCACTTCCCTATAGTTTCCACTTGTTTCCTCTTACCTAATACTGACTTTTATCAACACCATTGACGATTTTTAATTTACCACCCATTTGTTGTCCTGTAATGACTACGCAGGACTATGAATTGAGGTAAGGTGTAAATCACTGGTACAAAGACAGGCTTTTCAAAACAGAACAACGTCATAAGTTAAGCAAATAAAAAATAAAAAATATTATGCAACTAGTGAAGAATACAGTATGACATGACCATCCTTTGCAGATGTTCCAGATAGAATATGTTAATGGTGTGTTATTACTCAATTACCTTTTGCTTTCTCCGGTCTCTGTTTTGAATTTTCTTTTAAAATCATGCCCGTTCGCAGAGAAGACTGAGATCACAGTGTGGTTTCTGGCAGACCCGGTGAACACATGGGATTGGAGATATGAGCAAACTAATCTCAGCATGATCACTGGCAGTACTGCTGGACAAGTCAGCTCTGAGCCAAATCCCACAGAGGAAACCTGAAACCGCAGGATGGAAGTAGAGCAGAAGTCAAACTCAGGAAAAGGTTTCACCAAATCTAATGAATATCGTTTCAGTGTAAGTATGTCCAGGTTTCCCCCATGTGTATGACAGGAGGTATGTTTGATACAGACATTTGGTTGAATATCTCATCTTCAAAAAGCTTTAAATGACTTTGACAGCCATGCACTTATTTAACCATATTATTGAGGTATGTACCTCAATAGCATAGCTCACTTTAAATGATAAATAACCAGGTTAATCTATATAGATAAATGCTTGAATCTAAAGAAAATAGAACAATATGTATAACGATACAATATCCATTCATTTACCTTTACTTTATTTTGTTTTGGTGGAGGAGGGAGATAACTAAACCGGAACATGAAGTACACTCCCCACACACAACAGTTCCAGCAAGCATGCAGAGAATCTCTCAGAGAGGAATGTTCTCAGTGTGCTTACACAACCAATTAACGTGCAATTAGCTGGCAGTTATATGAAAGTCAGAACCCTGGAGGACTATAAAAGACCTCTGGAGAGTATACCTCATTGCATGGTGGAAGTCATTAAGGTCACTGCAAACTCACAGAGCATTAAAGTTACAACTCAATGTGAACTCAGCTAACCAAATTACATCATGGCATCATTACAAAAAAACTTCAAATGAAAAAAGAAATGTTGTGGTACATGTTCTCAAAATTAAAATATAACATCAACACTATGTTGCTACAATGTTTACCTAGTAATCTAATCTTAGATAAATAATCAATAATTAATCATCCATAATAATCATTTAAATGTGTTTAATTTAAATGTGTTTGTAGCATGAGTATATCTGTGTGTCAATATTTCACATTGCCAGACTGCGCCTTTCCAGTAACATTGCTAAACATGTTATCAAACATAACCAAACCAGAAACATCCAGCAACATACATCCATTCATTTTCAAACAGCTTCATGCAGTTCAGGGTCATGGAGGAGCTGGAGTCTATCAAAGCAAGCTATGGGCACAAGGCAGGATCCAGCCTGGACAGGATGCCAGTCCACACAGACACAGACACACACATACTGTACTCACACCAGGGCCAGTTTTCCCACAAGCCAATTAACCTACCAGTATGTTTCTGGACTGCGGGAAGAAACCGGAGCACCCGGAGACATCCCACATGAACACAGGGAGAACACACAAACTCCATGCAAACAGAATCCCAGGAACTGAACCCAGAGACCCAGCGCTTGAGCCAGGAATGCTGACCACTGCTCCACTCTTCTGCTCTGTTCAGCAACATCTGATCATGAATCTGTCAATATTCTTTTAATTTGACCAGTTCTTTACCTTTTGTCTGTTTTTCATTACATGTTTCAAAACGCATCTTTAAAACGGAAAATAAAGAATTAGCAGATCTGGGACAGCTCCTTCCGAATAACCCACCAGATGAAACCAGTAACAATAAAGCTACTTTTTATTTCCTTCTAAATGAACTGCATGTGCTGTCCTGCTGCTTCACAGCTCACAATTATTTCTGACAAAGGCTTCCCAGATTGCATTAAGAAATAAAATAAATGAAAAACATGTATTGTAGATTAACCTTCTTGTGGAGTCAAACAAACGAAAAACATATGTGAAGGTCATTTAGGATTTATAGAATTAATCAAATTCAAGACTTTAATATAAGAAAAATATTAACATGACTCATTATTTAAACACCCTAATTAAAAATATAGCCTTAGAATGTCTAGTTTAATTTACATTAACACATTTAATGCTCAAACATTTTAACAAAGTTTTTATATAAATTTACAAATATACATTTATTGTGTCTCCTACATTATACAGTGTCCATGAAAAGGTTAATTATAAAGCTATTAGTCTTTAGTCAACTTTTTTGTACTGTACCTCATCTATCCTTTTGTACAGTACAATGGAATGAAGTGAAGAGAAATGTTTAGCTTCATTGTAGCTGAAAATTTGTTTTTTTTTTAACTAGATTGCTTTTAAATAGTTTTACTCATCATTTTTGTTTGTTTACGAGTTTGGAAGGTTATTAACACAACAAAGAAAATATTTTGTTTGATATCTCATTTGCACATTAAAGCCAAGTCTTTATTTTGCTCATTAGGTTTGTAATATTCTGGTAGTGGGCATAAATTCATTTGGCTGAAGCTTTCATCGTTTGATATCATCATATTAACGCAGTGAAACCAATCAATCTGAAGAAACATTCCTTCTTTGGCTTGAGACAGACAGATTATGCTTGTGTTGTATTAAATTTTGAATTGCAACCCAACTACTCAATTCAAGTATTTCAAACAAAAGTAGTTAATTGATCCGAAGATCTCCTCCAGCTGTGTCTTAAAGGAAGCCAAAGTTTTGGCTTCAATAGTATGGCTGGGTACCTTGTTCGATATACTGTACGCACAGCCCTTTGCGTAAAAAAAGCCCCAAAATTCTCACTTTTACTACTCCTCAAACTTTCCTCCACTCTCCTCTGGTTTTTGTTTTACTGTCTCGTTTGAAGGAAACTGCTGGGATGACTTTATCTGCGCCTTTGAGAATTTTGAATACTTGTATCAAGTCCCCATGTAGTCTGCTCTGACTTACAAGGTTCGGCTCGATAATCTGAACTAGAGTTTGCGTGTTCTCCCTGTGTCCACATGGGTTTTCTCCTCATCACTATATTGTACCTCTATGTGCATGTCCTTCAATGGATTGGCATCTTATAATAATAATTGCTTACACTTATATAGCACTTTTCTGGACACTCCAGTCAAAGGTCTTTACAGGTAATGGGGACTCCCCTCCACCACCGCTAATGTGCAGTCATAGTGCGCCAGAACACTCACCACACATCAGCTATCAGTGGGGAGGAGAACAGAGTAATGTAGCCAATTTATAGATAGGGATTATTAGGAGGCCATGATTGGTAAGGGCCAATAGGACGTTGGTTTTTTCATCTCATCTGAGGGACAGTGCCTGTTTAGAGTATAGTATCCCCATCACTATACTGGGGCATTAGGACCCACATGGACCACAAGGTAAGGGCCCCCTGCTGGCCCCACTAACACCTCTTCCAACTGCAACCTTAGTGTTTCCCAGGAGGTCTCCCATCCTGGTACTGACCAGGCTCACACCTGCTTAGCTTCAGTGGGTTGCAAGTTGTGAGTTGAAGGGTGATATGGCTGCTGGCTGCTTATCCAGGGTGCAGTTCTACCCTTTGCCTTGCAAGGTTAGGCTCCTGGCAACACTAAACCTCCATATCCACATCTTAAGGTAGCAGTGATTTCTTACTAGACATACTGTGTATTTGCTTGTCCCAAGTCATATACCGTACATATGTCCTAGTGACATGCATAGACTACATGGGAATATTCTGTGAGGCCATAACAGGCTCTGTCTGCTCATCAAAGTATTTCCATCATAGTCTGAAGGAGCCACTTGTGTGACACTGCAAAGTTTCCATTTATAAGGACATTTTTCACTAAAACTTCAAAGTGCACTCAAAACTTGAAACGGAAGACAAACCTTCATTATGTCCTTTCAAAGATGCTTAATTAGTTGCAGTATAACCATATTCCAACATACAATGCCTTCTGGATTAATTATATAATAGCAAGGTGGATCACATTTATAATTCATATATATGAATTATTCATCTTTTGCACCCTTGTGAAACTAAAAGAAGATTTTAAGAACCATGAGGTGTTATATATTTTTATGGGCTTAATGCAGTGCTGGAGAATAAAGAGAAAGGTAAAACCTATTTGTCATGTGGAAACTTATTTTTTCTTATTTTAATAAGAAAAGAAATAAGAAAGAAAAAGCAAAAAAGTGGCACTACACTATTAACTGAAATTGTTAACTTCTGCAACTTCACTGAGATATTGTATTCTATATAAAATATATTGTTGCTATGTGTTATACTGTACATGGTAATTAGACAGTGAAAACACCTGCAAACACACATTGTTGAGAAATATTGTTGCCAGCATTTTAAAATGACCTGATCTTGATAAAATATTGGTATATTAGAAAAAGGAAATGTTTTCCCATGTGTTCTACTAAAACATGCATACTCCTAAATAAAGTGTAACTCACAAGCCCCTGATATACCAGAAATCTTGTATTTTAACAGTATCATGGTAGAGGGTAATTTATGATCAACAGAGATTTATGAACTGATGGACTTTGCTGCAAACATGTGGTATACTGAGTCTTTAATATGTCTTTGGTTTTTCCACATGCATTATCAATCAACGTACAGTATATCATATTTGGCATTCCAGCAAAATATGTGTACCATACATCGCATAGTGCAGTCTAAGTATTTATTTTGCTGAACAACTGCTCCACAAAAGACTCTAGAGAGGCATAATTCTTCTTGAGTTTTGGTTGGTTGCCAAAACCTGACACCAGTTTCACACATGATTACATACAGCCTGGCATACATTTTATGTGTACATTTGATCTCCTACAGTACATTCCACCACGTTACAGCATTAATAAAAGGAGAAGGAGTTTGGTTTCGTTCTGAATTGTTGGAGTCAATGCAATAACTGTAGAAGAAACTGCAAGCAAAGTAAAATTCCAAGTTAATGATGTTTCAGCTCTTCATGGGAAGCAGTGGTTCAGTCAAGAAACTCATTTTCCCCCTACAAAATACTGTATAGAACATAAATGGCAAGGACATTTTTTTTATGTTTGCTCAAATATTCAATTTTGCCTCGCAGTTTTTATTTGTTCCCTCTTTTGTAGGTATCACCTGGCCTCTTGACTCCACTCAGTAAGAGGGAGAGGCAGTATTCTGCCACCTTGTGCTGGGATTGATGGCGGTCACTTCAAGAGTGGATTTGAAGGATGGGGCCTAATGTGAATGAAACCATGTGTAAATGCAATATTAATAAACTACTTTCATGACATCCCCTGACCAATTTTTTTTTAGACTGTGGAATTTTAAAGCATTTAACAAACCTTCCTTCTACAGATCTGTGACATCTAAAAGCATAACTGATTTTTGTAGAGAACCGGGTGGTGCTGTTTTCCATAAGGTCTGTCTGTATTTGAAGACATACAAAAAAGACAGGAACCATCCTGGAACTGGTGTAACATATTGATCTTGACCCAGCTGACCACCTTTGCGAGGAGATGAGCAAATACAGTAAGCTCTTCAGCTTTGAACACTCACAGCCACTTCCACAGAGCGGAGGAGCATCGTCGTGGCTCCTGTTCTCACTCTTGTGTTTGATCACCTCTATGAGATGGATCAGCACTTATTGATCAATCTCATAAAGGTGACTAATTTGACTTTAGTCTGGGAGCAACAATATATGGGATTACAGACATCCTTTTTCACAGAATCTTATTTTTAACTGCTAAAATTATGTTATACTCAAAACAAATGTAATTACAGTGAGGCAATTGGTGGAGTGCCACTGGGGTCTGCACTAGGAACCCTGCTCTTTGTCATTAATATCAATGATCTAGATCAGATGTCTTCAATCATGGTCTTGGAAAGCCCCAGTCCCTCTGGTTTTATAGGTCACCTGTTTTTTTAATTGGCTGTGCCTTTTAGCTACTGATGAATCGAGCAGGGCATCTGTTCAATAAAAAGAACTTTGGGTGAGGACTACTTAGACCTTAGTAATAAAATCTCTTGTTTAATTGATCATAATTGAATGTCTCCATATACTGTATTTAGAAATTGGCAATTTAATGGTGATCTATAAAACCTAGGGCTCTGCAGGGCCATAGTTGGAGACCCCTGATGTAGACTGTGTTTTAGTTAGTAAACTGGTCAGACTTGCAGATGATACAAATTAGAACATCAAGCACACACTGTAGAAGCAGCAAATTAAATTGAAAGAGGCTTAGATAAAGTTCAAGACTGAACAAACACCTGACATTTAATATAGACAAAAGCAGTAGGGCTTAGCACTTCAAACAATATGCTAAATGAGACCTTACTAGTGCATTATACAATTTTAATATTACTTCACCTGTTTTAAATTGTTTTTTTTAGCTATGGTATACAGCTTAACATTTAATTTGCCATTTTATTGCTTCCCCACATTGTAGAGAGGTTTTTAAGAAGTGACGACATGAACAAATAAATATTTTACTTAAGTAGCCTCTTCTGTCTCCTGTTTTGTATTTCTATTTCATGCTTTTGCTACCTGAGGCACTAAAGAAAGCAGTAAATATGTGCGGTTATATGCAGTTAATAATGGAGTTAGGTCCGCTTGAGACAAGTACTTTATACCTGTCAAATACCAAGCTCTGTAACTGGGTATAGCTGTAAGCTGATTTGGACTTTAATCAATGAATAATAATTGAGCTTCTAAAAGCCAAAATATCCTCCTAATCAGTGTCATTGTTATAGCTTTAAAATTATGGAAACATTCTTGTAGAAGCAATATCACTTATACAATTAAGACAGCAGCCATATCACCCTGCAACTCACAGCTGGCAGCCCACTGAGGCTCAGCAGGTGTGAGCCTGGTCAGTACCTCGATAGGAGACTTCCTGGGAAAAACTAAGGTTGCTACTGGAAGAAGTATTAGTGGGCCAGCAGGGGGCGCTCACCCTGCAGTCTGTGTTTGTCCCACTGCCCCACTATAGTGACTGGGACACTATACTGTAAAGGTGATATTCTTTGGATGAGATTTAAAACTGAGGTCCTGATTCTTGTGGTCATTAAAAATCCCATGGTGTTTCTGGCCAAATTTCCCATTGGCCTTTACCAATCATGGCCTCCAGATAATGCCCATCTATGAATCATCATCACTCTCCTCCCCACTGATAGCTGGTGTGTGGTGAGTGTACTGGTGCAGTATGTCTGCTCTTGCATCATTCAGGTGGGGCTGCACACTGGTGGTGGTGGAGGGGAGTCCCCTTTACCTGTAAAGTGCTTTGAGTGGAGTATCCAGAGAAGTGCTATATAAATGTTTTAATAAGAACTTCTTTATTTCTTTAGAATTAATTTATTAGAATTTCTCCCAGAGCCACTTTTCAGTCTTAATTTATTAAATAATATTAATGTATATTGTCTGTTCTATTTTTAAGAATCAGATGCAATACATATAAGGTGTTGTGTTTGACATTTTGTATTATTGCCACTACCTTGCTTGATTTACGGGATTTAATTTAACTAGCTATTTAGCTGACAACTACTGTATACAATGATATTTAGTGGCCAAGACATTGACCAACACCGCAATGTTAGGTTTCTGCCAGAAGGGGGCGGTATTTGCTGTTCTGCTCAGGGTGCTTTAATTATGTTGAGTCGGTGGCACTTTGAAGTTCGCAGGTCTGGACCAATTATCACGGAATAGTTAAATTCTTGACTTGTTTAGTTACAGTAGTCAAAATTAGATAAATTATATATTGTAAAGCAGGCATATCTAAAGGACTATTCGTTTTGGTCTTCCAACTATTGATACAGGTCTCAACGAGTAATTTTAGAAGATTTCATGTTGTTAAAAGTTGAAACGTATAGACTACAAATTAATGCTTGATGCAAATACGTTCTTGTTCTGTAACCTTTAGGCTTTTTATGAATACTTGTTGCCCTTCAAAATACGTCTTTGGAGTACGTTGAGTTTTGTATTAAGGTTAAAAATCATCACTTCTATTAGCTACTTGTGATGATTGACCACCAGGTGTCGCCCACAGCACCTGCTTTAAACTGGAGTATTAAAAGAAAAGAGGTCCGAACGAGGAATTTTCATTTATTACTATGTTAAACACTATGTGTCCATTTAAAGTATTTCTGTGAGATTTTAAACTGTTATTAAAATAGATTCATGGTTATTATTACATTATTATTGTTTTGTATTCTTGCCTGCAAGAAAGAACTCGGCAATGATCATTTCTGAGAGGGGTAGCGGTCCAGCATCAAGCACCTTTCCTCTGGCAATGATAAACTGCGAACCGTCAAACCGGAGGATTTCTTCGTGACATAATCTGAGCTCAGGGCAGATACCAAATTACCCTGTCCTCCCTGATCCTCCCTTTCTGCATCTCGCATTTTCTTTTGAAAACTTTTGCCAGGACAAACGTTTTTAAAAATATATATATATATCGAAGCACAGTGAAATGATGGTAGAAGGCAGGGAAGCACCGAAATCACGACAAAAAGCTAAGTGTGTGAATCAAGTGTGGTAGAAACACAGAAAGCATTCATTCGTAAAAATATTGTAGATTTATTGTTGTGAACATCTCAAGAATTACAGCAGGGTTCCATAGCTCTGATCTCTTTAAACGCCTGTAGGAATTCAAAGCCAGTTGGATAGAGAGCAAGTTCCATATAGGCCTTTAAAGATTTGATATAACATTTCATATAAAAGGGGCATTATGCCTGATAGATTATCGCAGTTTGGTTATTATTTTCAAATTACACACTGTTCCGTGTTATTCTTGTACCCGAATATTCCTTTTAAAACACATTCAGTAACTGGGACACCTCAGGTGTACTGAACCATGTGAATATGTATGCAAAACACAGAAATATTCTTAACCCCAAGCCCAACCGGTAGATAAGGATTCTTTGCATCGGTACACAAAACTGACAAAAGAGTTATTATTGCTTTCATGACAGTTTCTTTTACCAGAATTTGTGCGTAATGCGAAATTGCTGTTTGTTTAAACGTTTTCTTCTTCTTGTGGAGTTCCGGATCTTTGCACTATACTGTATGTACAGTGTAAGCTCACTTCCCATACATTGAAAGACTAGTGCACTGCTGTGTATCTGTTTTTCGTTTGAGTTTACGAAGAAAAACGTAAGGCTTTGCAGGTGTATCTCAGCAGTTGTTTTACCTAGTCACCGTTTCTGTTTTTAAATGTTAGCAATTTTTACCAAGACCATATCAAATTTAAGCTTCTACTTAATATAGCTTTACATCTTAGTATTTGCATTTTAAACTATAATACTTTCGATTTAAAGCGTGTCACCTGTAATCAGTGAAAATAAAAGAAACGTTTAAAAAGCAAGAACATTATTTTTTCCCTTGCAATAGCCTTAACGTCTAATGCGGAGAAATACAGCGAGGACATGGACAGTTCCGACACGTTAAAAACGTATTTTCTAACGGCTTATGAAGACGTCAAATGAAAATAGTAAATCTTTATTTTTAATCCATTACCATCCCTCATATACATGTATTTTGAAATGCGACGTTCAAATTTCAATTCGCAACTCGAATTTATCCCGTTTTACAGACACGTGTATCCCGTTCAGTCAACAGCTTCAAACTAAGATTTTGCAAGTTACATTATTGCTACTTCATCTTGGACAGAGTTACATTTGTTAAAATCTGCCTTGAAATGGCTTTAGACGCTTCATAATTTCCTGCGTCGGAAACTTCGTGAAAATAAAACTATTTCAGCATTGGCGTTTAGGGACCGAGAAAATGCAAACTATCTAAAAAGTCCCACCTGTAACTCACAGCTTTTGAGGAAATGAAAACGTTAAAACTTCCCGGAGAAAGCTCTTCTCTTTTTTTTTTTTTGCGTGTTGAAAACTTTGCTCGGTGTTTGTGGGATTTCCTAATGGGTTGCTCCACCCAAAAAGGATAAGGGGAGTGAGAGAGATTAGGCGGCTGAGGGAAAAAAAAAGGATAAAAACTATTTCCCAAGCTCTCCGGAGTCCGAGAGTAAAGTCCTGAGTGTGTTTAATGACATGGCATTTTAAGAATGTTCCAAAGATGGCGGTGGCAACAGCAGTTCCGACAAGCAGGGTTCAGAAAAGTGGTTTTTTAGAAGTTTTGGTCCGGGATCGGTGGCACAAAGTTCTCGCCAGTTTAGGCGAAGAAGCCCTCACGCTGAGCTACGAGGAGCCCGGGGAGAATGTCAATCTGAATGGCATCACCAATGGATCATACGGGGGTCACCCCGATCCCACGAACAGCCCCAAAGCCCCTGTCAGGACAGCTTACACCGATTCACCCGAGCAAGTGCCGGAGGCGATAGCTAACAGAAAGAGAATCGTCAAAGTCATAAAGCAGGAGGTCGGGGGACTGGGGATCAGCATTAAGGGGGGCAAGGAAAATAAGATGCCGATACTCATCAGTAAGATCTTCAAGGGTCTAGCCGCGGATCAGACCCAGGCGCTGTATGTCGGGGACGCGATCCTGTCGGTGAACGGAGTGAATCTCCGGGACGCCACTCACGACGAGGCGGTGCAAGCGCTGAAGAGGGCTGGAAGAGAGGTGACGCTGGAAGGTAAGAGACGGAGAAACTTTTGTTGGTTTTTTTTGCGCGGAACGGGAGAGAACTGCGGTATCAGCAATGGGGATATACAGTCACGTAAGAGACCGACAGTTTTAAAGTTAACTGGTGGGGGGATATTGTGTACATCCATCAGAAAAAAAGAAGAGGCGTGTAAAATGCGAAACAATACAGAAATGGAAATAAAACCGTTAAATAACTAGTACAAATACATGAATTTTAAGGTCATAATGTAGTTTTACTCTTGATGTGTGTTGTTTCTGTCACGTGACGGACAATGTCACAGTTTCACGTTTAGGATTGTTGTGATTGTTTAACATTTAAGAGCAGTGCGATTGTTTGCCATTTACAATGTAAACTTCGCCGTAAAAATAGGTTATACAGTGAACTACAAAATCCATGGAATCAGTCATCCAATCGAATGCCGTGCAGGCTTACACCGTTCAACTTTGCCTAAGAGCAACTGTTTTGCAGACGGGCATGAGGTTAACAACTCTTGCATGGCCAGGAACAGGTTCACAAAAGAACGGTACTCGAAGTCTGTTTAACGTCACGTTTTCAATGTTTACATATGCTTGGACATAATAGCTGTCAGTACATTGAGTTCTCGCATAGATTATGCTCCACGTACGTAGATCTACATCTATCAAAAATGAGTGTACATACAGTATGATATTAAAGGGGGGGGGGGGTCTTGTTTAAAAAAAGGAGTGAAGACGATTAAAAGGACACATTTAGCAGCTTGTTTCCCTTCTCAAAAGTTGCTTTGTTGGCAGTTTAACATTTCCCAGCCATTAATCTGCGTGTGCTTGTCGAAATTGAGGATGCGATCCTAAATGAATGGAAAAGTAAACAAAAACAAACCTTGACCTACGTATGTAAATTATTTTCTATTGTAACATTTGGGCTTAAACACAGGCTGTACTGTAGCAAAATCTAAATAATAAATGCTAGAAAACCGCAAGTCTTACCCCCACTTTAACAGTGTGAGTCAACTGGAAGCAAAGTCGGGGGGGAGATTAAAACTACCGAGTTCAGATGTCAGCGGCCAAACAGTTTTTGAAGAAGCATTGTGCCAGGCAAGTGATGACCTGTTGTGGCCATAAAAAAAATTCACTGCAATATGTGAGGAGCAGGTTTTAGTGTGATGAACTTCTGGAGTAGTCAGTTGTCCAAATGGTCGTTACAAAGAGGCAGTTTGCGCAAGAGGCCAATCGGAAAGCACCCTCGATTGCTCAGCCAAGTTTCAGTGCAATTGGAGCAGTGGTTCCCAAGACGGGGGGAGCCTGAGGTGTCAGAATAAAATGGTGGACGGGTAGGCATTTGCTGGCGGTTTACCATGAACATTTTTGCTTCGTTTACATTTATGATGGTCAGTGAATACATAAATAATAAATGTTTGAGCAGGCTCTGCTGAAGTCAGGTGGGATTGCCAAAGACTTTGTGTTATATACTGAGATGCATTAAACACAACAAAATAAATGTATTGTTATATTTTTTTATTCAAGAACAAGGCTGATGTATGTTTTAGTAATGCTGGGGCACTTATGGTACATTCATGTTTAAAATGCCCCACCAACACCTCTTCCAGCAGCAACCTTAGTTTTTCCCAGGAGGTCTCCCATCCAGGTACTGACCGTGCTCACATCTGCTTAGCTTCAGTGGGTTGCCAGTTGTGAGTTGCAGGGTGATATGAATTGGCTTTATCACTCTGTTCTCCTCCCCACTGATAGCTGATGAGTGTTGCCCGTTCTGGTTCACTATGGCTGCCGTCACATCATCCAGGTGGGGCTGCACATTAGTTGTGGTGGAGGGGAGTCCCCATTACATGTAAAGCGCTTTGAGTGGAGAGTCCAGAAAAGTGCCATATAAGTGTAAGAAATTATTATTATCATCCATGACATAATGTAGCTCAGTATAATACATGTGCTCTATTCCAGTTATTCAGCATCAAGGCAGTGTGGACTGTAGACACTATTATCTTCATCACAGACTTCTCAATGGCCTCTACTCTTCTACCTTGTAGCAGTCTAGGCATTTTGGTTCAGCTATGATTAGTGCACATTTTACCAGGCTTTTTATATCTCTGGTCACAGGTGCAAGAACAGGTGATCATCACCACAATCACATCCACGTTTGCATTCCAGCATACCATCATGCTGTATGTGGTGTGTTACAATACATAGCCACATCCTTTGGGAAAAATCACTTTTAAATTGTAAATTGTGATGCAAAATTGTGTGCACCACTGAGGTGAACTTCACTTATATATTATATAAATATTTTATTATACTTCTTTGAAGTTAATTTAGCAATACTGGTAAGTATTATGCTCTGAGATATAAATAAACTCTATATTATGTTAATATCGTAATTATCCTTCTAGTCATAGAACACTTTTTAAGTACATTTAATAAGTACCTTATCAACCCGTCTGTTAAAGTATGACTACAATATTGTATTTTCATGTACTCACTTTCCTTAATCTTCAGCTTTCCTTGGCTTTTTTTCTAGCACTTCAACTGTAGGTGCAAAATTACAGTACAAATTGAAGATTTATTCCTGATATTATTCAGAGAGGAAATGTACTGCACTATATGAACCACACTTTCAAAATTCTACAAAAAAAATTCCTTTGACTGTTATTAGCTGTTAAAATGCCTCTCATGATACACTTTGTAGTTTATGTAACTTACTGATGAGATCGGAAACTAACTTTATGGGAACTAGCATATGGCATTCAGAAGCCTGTTTAAAATCGGTAAACATATTCTGTCAGCACAATAAACAGGAAGGCTCACAGCAATACAGCATTTCCAGATTTGGTAAGTCAATAACCCTTCGGTCAAAGAGACTTCCTAAGTTCAAGGGAATGGCCACCATTAAATCACATAAAAAAGTTCCCCCATGTAATCCTTTTTCTCCCGAAGTAAAAGTGGTATGCATTATAACAATGAAAATCCCCTTTAGCTGCATGCTAATTGACCTGCACAATACCCCCTCCGGTTTGAAGGACTAACAGAAAAAGGACTTTAATGAACAATTTTGTTTGTGGTCAATAGTATTCTGTTTTACCAAAGGGGGGCTCTGTGTGCCCTCACTACAGAAAAGAACAATAAAGGGCTTCTCATTATTTTCTCTCTTTAAATATTAGATGCTGTTTTCCTTCAGCTGTGAAAACAGCGTTCTGTGTCTGTGAGGAATGGGTACATCAGAGATACTTCCTCACAGTGCTCTGCTCAGCTGTCTCAGCATGGCCTGGCTGGGGCACGCTTCTCAGTAACATTTGTCCTCACGCAGTTCAGTCGCTTTCCTGCCTTATTGAAACTGTCTGCTAAAATATGTGATGTCAGCAATTTCTGCCCAGCGTTTAGTTAAAGTCATCAAACCTGGATTTGTTCCTAGGCAACATGAGATGAAAGCACAAGCATAATGACCGTGGGTTATGGAATTCCTATGGGCCAGTGTGGGGGAACAAGCTGCTTGGCCCACCAGATAAACTTCATGGTTTTTTCCCTTTATTCAACCTTCTTACTGCTTGGAATATTATACAGGCAGATTTAAGGGTAGTGAATCCAACGTTTTTTTGGGTTTGCCTGTGTACAACCAAATATTTAAATATTTAATTGTGGTTTGTAAAGAAAACCAAAAAGATATCCCTTGAATTCATGTAAAACCCAAACTTTGTAAAGAATTAACCACACAAGACCAGTTAAAAGTATGGCATTAAATGAGAAGCCCAGTGCAGAAAACAAATCAAACATAATGTCAGCCCACCAATCCTAAAAATCAGTCGACTCTGACCTTACAACCTTGAGCCGCAAGAAGAGCATCTGTGGACATACCAAAATATTTGAGTAGAAAGACATCTTAATGATTGTTAAATACCCTACAACCATAACCATATACATGCATACATATGTATTATAATCAGTAAAAAGATAGATGAATAAATAAAACAGAGGTATCAATTTAGCTCAGATCTTCTCTGGACCACAGCAAATGACAACTCCATCTCAGAGCTGTTAAGGTCTTACTCCTGAATGGTATCCGAATGTAAAGATCTTTTTTTCTTGCAAATAATAAGATACAGTCAAACATTTGCACAGACTTGTCACATGAATGTGATGGTTCTGGACTGGTAGGGTGACTGCTTTACAAGTGGTGACGTGACCTGTCACTCACAGAGCCAATTTTCATGTTTGGTGTAGTTTGCCGATTGTCAAAG
The DNA here is from genome assembly GCF_059453375.1 of Lepisosteus platostomus. Classification (NCBI taxonomy): domain Eukaryota; kingdom Metazoa; phylum Chordata; class Actinopteri; order Semionotiformes; family Lepisosteidae; genus Lepisosteus; species Lepisosteus platostomus. The sequence goes on from NC_142622.1 coordinate 11,330,247, forward strand.
CAGTAACACAGGTAAAACATCTAATTTCTTCTGAGATCTTCAGACATGCTCGTAGCAATTAAGTTATATTTATTACTCAACCAGGGATGATTGTATCTTTTTCTGGTCTTGCATTAATTAATGTCATGTCTTTTGAGCTCAGTATTTTGTTCTTCCAAGGAGCAATACTGTTCAAATAGTAAGCAAACCTACTGTTTAAAAAGTAAATAACATTATGCATGTGCCCAATGAGCTATTGATGTAAAACTGTTGTGTTTTCTTCTACAAACACATCTGCAAATTCAGTGACATGAAATCTAAATTCAAAATAATTTTTCCATAAAGCAAACTAAGTAAATCATGAAATTGGTAAGGCTGCCTACTTTTTGTTTTGGGTAATCAGAATCAAAAGACAGAGAAATGTCTATAAATGAGAAACATTTTGGTTAGTGGTTGGATACACCCTCAATAATAGTATATCATTATCCAGCAACTACTGTACATCAAGAAATAAAATAAAATTAGAGGACCCTTTCCCTGAAAGGAAAAAGAGTAGGGTAGTGGTCAATTAAATTTTGGTTTAATGATTTTTTTTAGATGTGGCCATCAATTATTTCAATAATCATATACCACAATTGTGTCATTTTCCAAGTTTTTGCTATGGGTCACAATTTGCTCTCTACCATAAACGCAAAAAACTGCAAATATATGGTAGCAATCTATGGTGAAGGTTTAGAACAAATATCAGATAAACTGATATAGTTCAGGTGGGTAGCTGCGTCAGCATGCGTAGGCTGCAAAGGAACAAGTAATAGGTTTATTCCATGCTGAAAAAAAGAAGACAGAAAACACAATGTTTCAGCCGTGGAGCCTTCTTCAGGTGTGAGCACACCTGACACCTGAAGAAGGCTCCACGGCTGAAACGTTGGGTTTTCTTCTTTTTTTCAGCATGGAATAAACCTATTACTTGTTCCTGATAAACTGATATGTCTAGAAACTGCTGTCCGATCTTGGTCCTGCTGATGACACTACAGCTTCACTGTGTTGTGTGAAGATACACATGTGTAAACTTTTTCGTGTTAGGAGGGTTGCATTTGCAGTTATTTCATTTCTAGTTCCTTCCAACCATAGTCCTACAAGACTCAATAATATCAGATATTTTCAGAAAGTTAACTGGAAAAAATAAAATTTCTTTGCCTTGCCTGACTTTGGAGCCATAGAGAAGTGAGACCTTATTGTACCTGCAATAGGATCTGGGCCTCCTGTGTTTATAAGCTGCAAAGGAAATGATACGTTACGTACTGCATCTGCAACGTCAGCATGTGTGTAGCTCATGAGTCGTATAAAACAGGTCCATCTTTTTCAATGCTTGCTGAATTCAGACATCTGTAGAAAGTATTTAACTGGCATTTCAAAATCTGGATTCAGCATTGAAATACAACGTTCATGCCTTACATGTAGAAAATGTAATAGCTTGTCTTTTCTGAATGCATAACATAGAAAACAGTGGCATATTAACCCTACTGTAACATTAAATGCAGAATAAAACTAAAATGTGGCCATCAAGAACTACAGAACTAATTTGTTTGTAGTGACGTTTTCTTTGTCTGGTAAAAGTTTTTAAAACTGCATTTGAATGCTGCGAGAGGTTCTGATCAGTGCAGACAATAGGATCATGTGAACCACTAGTGAAATATGTACACACTTGCAGAGTCATCATGGACCTTATCTTCAAAGTCATCTCACCATTGTGATTAGGCAGTGAGTTAGTTTATCCAGTTAGTAACAGCGTGAGACCCTGGACATGAATTCAGGAACTACTCTTGTTCTGTTTCTACAAAAGGCAGACATTCTGTCAACACACCAAATCAGTGTGTTGTACAGTATAGTGGCATGCCATACTGAATAGCCCCTGTTACACTACTGACTTTGTAAGGACAAGTTTGTCTTCATAGTCAAGAGTTAAGACAAGCCTAAACTTCTGTGTTCTGAGACCTCTTTTGTCAGAATCATTAATGAAACAGACAGTAACTCATGTGTTGAGTCCCCTCAGTTCCAGCTAACAGGAAGTTATGTTATCTGTTGAAGTCTAAAAGGTGTGAAAATTAGACTAAGTTCCTACCCTCACAGTTAACCATGCTGTCAACAGTATTTCATAACTTTAGCAACACCGATGGATGCTATTATTGTATTAAATTGAACATTTGCAAAATGAGAGATTATGGAAAATGTAAGACGCCATGAGTGCATGCGTTTCACCAGAAGTTTTCCAACATGCCCTAACACATACCAGACCTAAAGAACGTAGTCATTTATTGTGTAGTTACGGACATTCAGTAGGTAAAGCATTTTTTTTAAACTTTGTCGTGTAATACAGGAACACTTTTGCTTCTGATTCCCATGATTTCTAATTTGAAGTTGATTAAATAATGTTAAAAAATTTGGCTCTTTCAGAAAAAAGTGGTCTCAAGAGGATGAACCCAAGTACAGAATGAAGTTTCTTGAATGTTGACCTTCTATTGCCATCTTTTTAAATGAATATAGGTACATTCTCTTTTCAGTCTTACAAATTGATGTGCATTTTGTGTAATTTCCTATACTTTTTATCATTTTCATCATCCTGTTTGTTTTACAAATCATTGGGAGTTTATTACCGATATCTACTGACATTACTTCTGCAAGGCTGGTTGTGCATAGTTTCTAAAGATATTTTAATTTTAAAAGTTTAATTTGCATATATGAACACAGCTTTCGATTTCAACCAGGAAACATTTTACTTCATGTGGTTCAAACCATTTGAATGCTTTATTTGAAGTTGCTTTCCTGTGCCAGTGCACACTCTTGCCCCTTCTTTGTAAAATTGGTTGCTTTTTTGTGAGTGCTATTAGCCATCGAAAGAGCTGTGGCTCATATCACCTTTTCTAGTTTTAAATATCTGCAATATATATTATTGAATATATATATTTATAATAAACAAGGAATATAATTCTGTGCTGAAAAGAGAAGAAAGAAAACACAACGTTTCGGCCGTGGAGCCTTCTTCAGGTGTCATGGCCGAAAGGCTCCATGGCCGAAACATTGTGTTTTCTTTCTTCTCTTTTCAGCATGGAATAAACCTATTACTTGTTCTTTTGCAGCCTACGCATGCTGACACAGCTACCCACCTGAACTACTATATATAATAATGTTCACTTTACATTTAAGTGTCTTGTCATGCTGCGTTTTGCCTCTGTAATCTATAGTAAATATAGGATTATAAGAACTGTACACTTTATAGCGTAATGTATACTATATAAGAAATGTGTGCAACCTGCAGTATGCATGTGCTGGAATACCTGCAAGTAACATAAAAAATGTTTTGATCTTAGTAAAAACATGCCTGTCTGTTATAAAGTTAATAGGTAGAGTTAAAAAAATTGAAATACTTTTAGAAAAGATTTTTAGCAAAGAAGTAATATCTAAATGAAATGTTTACCGTTTTTTAAAATTATTTAGTTGCAAAGGTTTGACACTGTGCAGGTGTTCCAAATAGTTTATTAATAATTATTCATTTGTTGTCAAGTAAGAAATTATTTTTTTCAAATGAGCTTTGATTCTTGTTCTGTAAATTACAAGAAATAAACTGGTCAAGTTTGGTCGCTGGAATTTTCAGAATTTGTGAAATTCAGTTTAATACGTTTCCTATTCAGATTGGTAGTCAGAATACAGGCTACTCTAAATAAAATGTTTCTGAAAATATAGCTTCTGAAAAGCACAAAACTGTGACCTTATGTTGCATGAGGATCTTAAATTGAAATAAAAAATAAGTCTTAAACTGAAAAAGAAAGTGCTAACTCCATTAGCACTTAACACTCTTTGCTTGTTATTTCACCATTGTGCTTTCAGAAGCAATCTTGATTAAATTTAACAGGGTTGCCTTGTTATACAGTATATTTCAGTAGTACAGCAGAGACTATTGTTGAATATTAAGTTACCTAATTTCCAAGTTATACCCATATTCACTCTCTGAGAATATTCAATGTAAGTTGGAAATCTGGTTAGTTTCAGTGTGATAGGGTAGGCAAACATTTCTCTTGACCTCACTGGACACTGGCTCATTGAAGTAAATCAATCAGTCTTCAACACTCATTTCCTTACTCCCTCCAGCAGAGATGTTCGGTTTGTGCTCTCAATAATTTATTACACAATAAATAATATAAATTTTTATCATATTCAACCCAAAAGACTGCATGCTTCAGTTCAGCCGTGTGTTTTGGATTCTTTCTGTCGAAATCTAAGCACTTGAACTCTATATTGATTTGATACTTCTTATCAAAAACAAAAATAATGTGTATGTAGTCGACTTCAGCTCGGCCTTAAAGAAATCATCAAAATACTTCACGACTCTTAAGGTGAATCAGATGCTCCCTGTTACTAGAACTATAATGTAATCTATTTTTTTAAGTCTTTTTGCTAGTTTTAGGTGCTTACAAAAAATGAAAAGTATTTTCTTAAGAGTTGCTTGCTTTCGTAACCATCCAGTACTATCTTTACCCCAGACACATGAATGGAGCAATGCAGAGCCAGCTTATTGTATGCGATCATAAGTGCAATAGAGGGTGATTTTTTCCTTGTAGAATTTAATCAAATCATAAGGCATCTGTGAGGGATTTCATTGCCTGGAGTAAAGACTGAGGAATGAGAAACAAGATGAGGACGTCAATCCAAGGGAAGTCATTGCGAGATCAATAGTTAACAGTGTTAACTGTTTACTTATTAAGCTTGTAGTGTTGCAAGTTTAATAAGTAAACAACAGTTATACAGTGTAATAATACAAGGAAGATGAAAATAAAACAAATGATTTTTCAATATCCTCCTGGTGCTCCTTAATTAATTGGCTACTGGGGAAAACTGGCCCTGGGGTGGGTGTGTGTCTGTGTGTGCCCTGTGATGGACTGGCGTCCCATCCTGGTGTATCCTACCTAACACCTTTTTGCTTGCTCTGGCTCCCCGAGATCCTGCACTTGATAAAGGAGTTTGAAATGAAATGAATGTTACAGTCCTTCAGTGAAACAGAATGGAGGAGGACAAAGACTGGCTCAGCAGTATAGGTTATAAGTGTGCAGCTTCTTAATTAACAGCACTTCATTTTTAGTTTTTCAAAATAAAAATGCCTCTCAAGTAGCACTTGGGTTTAAAGAAAGTGTCAGTACTATAATTAACACTTGCAAATGAAGTATTTTGTTTCTCAAGGGCATTTTGTGTTGCAATATTAAAGATCTTTAAACTTTGCAGCCTGTTGACTCTTGTGCTCAATGGTGCACTCTCACTTCACTAAAGCTCATGGCTTTTGAGCTGAAAATCTAACAGAAGGTGCCATGGACAGACAGTGTGTTTTGGATTTCAGGTAATATAAATCCAAAACACAGCATCAACACAGCATTTTAAGATTACAAGGGCTGGCAGTGTTCATAGAGGAATTATCAGGAAATTGCCTGTGTTAACCTATGCTAAAAGTAGTTACATAGCAACAGTTGTGTTATTTGTGACTTAGAGTTTTGAAATTAGCTGAAGGATTGGCTTCAGTTAAATTCTTTTCTAGCTTGACATGCATGGTCTAGCTCATTATGTGATTTTGTAAATGGACTTTAGTGTATTTTTCCTACGTAGCTGGCACCGAATCGCCTTTTGTTGTTAAAGGGATATTATGTTTCTGTCAAACCTGAGAGATTAATCTAATTCATGAAATTAATCTAATTGTAAAGCAAGGTTTTGTAAACATACTGCTGGTGTGAACACACAATTTCTGGAACAAAAAGTAAAAGCAAATACAGCAACTAATTGCTTCCTAGATAAGGCCAATCTTGCCCATCTTTGCCAGTCCTGATTTTGTCTTAATCTTTCAGAATTTCCTGTCTTTTACTTACAGTCTTCTTTCAGTCTTACAGATCTGTTGTAACTAGTGAACTTCTTTTGGTGATTGGAAGTGGTAACAGAAACAAAGACTGAGCTTTTTTCTTTTTTTTTTTACTGAAGCTGGTTTCTTTTCATTTGCCATTGAGCTCCATCATTACATATTGCTGTCAAATATTCTATCTTCTTGGAGACTCACAGAATATCAAAGTACAATATTGATGTAATATAACTGAACACATCTGAACAATGAGATTCCCAACAGCTGTTGCTCACAGTTGTCACTGACGTTGTGTTGTCTTTGTGTAGACAGTTTGAAGTGCCTCAGAAAGCTTCTTGTATACTGTATATATGCTGTCAAAAGATGGATGGACTAGCAATTGATGATATGGCACTAAATCATCCATGAACTGTAGCCCAAAGGTCTTTTGGAGTCTTTCTGAAGTTATGGGGTTACATCAGTGCCAAACCTACAAGTGTTTAATTTGTTCTAAATATAACAAAAATGAAAACAGTGCTGTTGTATAGACTGACATTCTGAATTCTATTTTTTTTGTTAAAGAGTAAAATCAGAGTTTTCTGCCACATGACATGGTTTTGAGACTGAAAACCAGCACCACACCGTCATTTTAATTCATTTTGTTGTACATTAAGGAAAATATGAGCAAAGGAAACACAGAGGATGTTTTCCGTTTAATCGTCAAAAAATGACAGCCCCTTTTTATCTCCTCTTTAACCAAATGGAAAGAAATATTTTTAGTGCAGGTTGTCAAAGCCACCCACACTTCAGCAGCCCTGGCGTTTTTACCTTCTATGTCTCTCTGTTTTCATTTCAGGGTGTTTTGCCAAAGTAAAGGAAATTCAAAGATAAAGCAAGTGCGTGACCAGGTTTAATATTTATTAGACAGGCTAATATTTATTTATTATCCCCCTGATTTATAGCAGATGCAGTGTATTTCAGAGACTCACAGCTTTTGCACTGCTGCGTAAGCTATATTATACCTCTTGCTGGACCTTGATCCCACTAGAGACTCTTTAGGGATCCACACAGGGTAAGATCCAGACTGTAGAGAGGCTACAGCATACTGTAGGTGTACTGTTATTGTCAGTGCCCGTAAACTTCCCGGGACTAATTGTTATTTTTCCAGAGAGCAGGGTTCCAAAAATGGCACAAAATGGCAACGTGCTAGAGAACTACCTGAAACCAGCTGTCTGGACAAAACGACAAAGAAAACTGAAACAAAGTGTTCTGTTACAACACAGACTACACAGTGACAGTAGCACCTGAGAATTTTAGGCCTCTAACACATCCTTCCCACAGTCCAGACTCGAGAAACATGCGATTGATTGAAATGCGTGTGCTGAAGATAAATTATACTTGAGGAATAATTATAATAATAAATCATAATAGGCTACATTTCACCAAAAGTTACTTCACCTTTCCTATTGCTCTCTCTTTATACAGTATGTGTACCATAAAATTGTGGTCTGATTTGATCACTTCAAACTTGAAAAACTCATTTCTGTATTTTCCCAGCTGGGTCTTAATACTAAAACAGTTTTGTTGAATTTTATTACGTGAAAAACATGTTAAGGGGAAAAAAAGTAGATCGGCTTCACAGAGGCTTTTGGTGAACCACATGATGTAGCTTTGTTTTCCTTGAGCGCAGTTTTCTTTCTGTGAACTCCGAAAGGCCTGTGTTTGCTCTGGTAATTATCACGGCAAATATTAATATAAGAAGAGCAAACAGCTGTGAATTACACAGAACCGACACAGAATATATCACAAAAGGAGTCTCAAAATGGAATGACTGGAAAGTAGGTAAAATAACCCCGAACCTCCCAGGAAAAACTTCCGTTTGTGTAAACAGGCACCTGCCAGACTACCATGTTAAAAAACAATTGAGAGGATAATCAGTAAATGTTGCTTTATGTACTCTGTGTCAAGAGGGTGTGTTGGCTTGCAAGCTCATTAAACATGGAAATGTCCAATAGTTAATAAATGGTAGTCATATATGAGCCTGCAAATGGATAGGCGCACTTTTTGGATCTGCAGTATCCCTTAGAAATTAAAAATAAATGATAGAATATCCAGTGATGAACATAAATCTTAGCATAGAAGCTGCTGGGCCTCTGGGGATGACTTATGTTCTCAGTCTTCTGGATTCTATGGTTTGCCAGCGGGAGAAAAAATAATGACAGTATATTTCAAATATAATCTCAATCTCTCAACATCTGACTGGGTACAGTAGGTGATGTCTAGCAATTCTTCGGAGCTATGTATAACCAACACCCTTGGCATCAGGGCTTTTGCAGTGGTTCAAACTGATAAGAAAACATGAAGGACACCAAGGCAGACAGAGATTGCATCCGGAGTCAGGCTGTTGTTTTATCCATTATACATCTGGAATTGTGCATAGACAACACTGAGGGCCTGAAGTCTGCTCTATGACTTCACTGGGAAACTATCCTGCTGACGCAGAAATGAAAAGGACTGCAAGGACAGCACGAGTGCACTAAAAACACAGGAAACAGAAGGCATTTTTATGCACGTCCACAGTATGACAGGACTGGGTAATAGTGGGAGAAAAATGACTCACAAGTGTCCCCGGATAGATTCACTGTAAACTTTGTCACAAATTAGAACTGTGCATTGTGCTTTTAGCTTGGTCCTTTTTCTTTACTTTTATTGATTTTGCCAGTAACCATATGTTTGAATTCTATTTGTTAATTGAAACCAAAAGTGTTATTATCTTAAAGATCTGTATTCTTCCAAAATGATCATCATATTACACTCAAACACTAAAAGGTGATCTTGGCTTAAACAATCAATATTTGCAGGCCAAATCCGAAGGAAAGTTTATTCAGCAATGAAAGGCACTCGGTATTAATCATACTTATTTTAAGTATTTCTTTGAAAACGTTAATGTAAAATTTCACTGGCTGAGTTGAACCATGTAGTTTTCGTTTTAGCAACAAATGGAAAATAACTGTGGTTTTCAGTATACATTTCTTGATTACCTCAGTGAAACTCCTCCCTGGCATTAAGACAGTTTACACAGTGGCTCTGCCTTTTAACTTGAGAACTGTTCTCTGTTTACTTTCATATCTTCAGTGCTATTGCTTGTGGTTTGAATTCAATCCAGATCTTAAAACTGCCCCTCCTGTGGGTAATGAAATGACAGAGGCACTTTTTCCCTGTGGAACATATATAACATTACTGGTCTTTCTTTTTCACTTTTAGACAGAGAACGTTTAGCCATTTACCTCTGTATTTACTGCAGATTGGGAACCATCAGTTAATGAAAACAGTATTTTACATTTTGAGCTAATATTACATAATTTTCCTTTTTATTTCATTTTCCAGCCAGAACTCTTTTAGTACATGTAACACACCTTTCTAAACCAAGGTAATGTGTGAATATCTAAAAAAGATATTCTTGAAACTGAATGGTCATTTTCAAGATGGATGAAGTTGTTTTAAAATCAACAGTTTTACAACAAGCCATGTATATTCAAATCATTACAGATTCAAATGGAATATATTAATATATAGTAGTAATACATATTAGTAATATTTTAGCAATATTTTTTGTATGTTGACTTTTTTCTTTTTGAGTTGGATATGATTTGTCAAGGAAATTTCCAGTTTCAATCAGCCTTTAATAATCACATTAAAAAAACATAACCTGTTTTCCACTCTTTAAATGTTCAGCTGACCCTCCATTTTCCAGCTTTTAACCCTGCCGTGTACATTTTATGTACTTATGGACAGATGCTTGACTTTACTAAGACTAAACCAAAGTCACAATGCTCTTTTGAGCACGTACACAGGGATTATGTATTTTGGAGGTTTAGATAAAGCATTAACATGAGAGAAACAGTTCATACATTGAAAGGAGAGACGATATCACTGACTAAAAACAGGTCTATTCACCAGTGTTTCTAAATTTAATTTAGATTAAATTTGTGTTTTCGTGTGTTATCATGAATTGAATTTACAGTAGAAAACTAAATGAATTGTTTTGAATTATGAATTGACATATGTTGGTATGAATTAAAACTGCAGTGCTTGTTTTGTTTTTTGTGATGTTCCGTTTATGAGAAATAGAAGTAGCTGTGCTCTATAAAAAATCCAATATGACACTTTTTTTTTGAATGAGCAGTGACTCATAGAGATCAGTTCTTTCATATTTTTAAGTACTTTTATTGAAGTCCCAATAAACAGTTCTTGCTTTGATCATACCTTATCTGCACTAACCAAAAGGAAGTCACAGGCTATAGTCTGAGTCAGCTTTTTATCAATTTTGCATCATCTACACAGCATAAACACTTGCAAACAGCTGTCTCCTGTGTTACATACCCACTTTTAACCTTTCTTACTGTTTATTTTACATATACTTTGAACTAAAAGCAAGGCTGTGTTTCTCCTGCTGTGTGCATTTCAGTTGAAATGTTGAAGCGCTTCTTAAGAAAGCATATGGATGCAGTGTAGTAAGCTGGTATAAGACTACATTGTGCAAAACATTCCTACAGAATCTCTTGTCCCTTTTCACTTCAGTTTAATTTGGGGATTTGTAATCTCTTCTGAATGGTGGATCCCAGTTTAAGAAATCCTTCTCAATAAGGGTCACCAAATAAAATCTGTGTTTACCATTATTTAAAAATTCCATATTTGTGAAATATTAAAATCATAACTGCTGTCCACTGTAGGTGCTTTTAGAGTTGATTACCTCACAATATGGTTCATGTACATCTCATAAAAACATTGCACATTGCTCGACGAGCAGTGAAAATTACTCATGTCTGAAAAGTTCCCTTTAACGCTACTGAGCACCTCCAGGACCTTCCTAGGGACCTGTTTCACAAGTCTTTATATATTTAATTTAGTCTGACTGTTAATTTCCTGGTTGTGGGGTTTTGTTCTCTTTAAAAAAAATGGCATACCCAGAGCCAGGGGACGAAAGGCCTTAGGAAGGAATTAACTGGAGGAAACGCTGACACGTGTTTCATACTAAAGATAGATTTTCTTTGCTGTTTTACAGTAATGTGACACTACAAAACAAAAGGAGAGCCATTGAAGAAAAGAACTTTGTGAGGCTTGTTTTACAGATAAAAATTGTGATGTAAGCATTGTTACATGAGTAATGCTTACTCCGTAGATCATCAGTGTTGATGTGTTGCACCAGAGACTTATTTGCCACTTGAAAAAGAAGACCGATTAGGAATTTAGAGTTTTCCACTGTTCCACTGACCAAATTAAGTCTGAAGAAATATAAGATGTTAGATGTTATACTTTGCTATATTAGACAGGCATAGGAAAAATATGGAAACAAATACCAATCTGTAAAATAAGTTGAAAAAACTTAAATGTTAAAAATATCACTTTCCAATATGTAAATTATAGATGGAAAATATCCTTTACCTTAACTTTGCTTAGAGTAGTTAGGTTTGCTTTACCTGTAAATTAACAATTTATATTAAGAATAGAAAAATCTAAATGTTTCATTTAGAATTTTCTAGTATAATTCACAACATTCAAACATAACACCATACTTTTTGTGGGAATACTATGTTTTAAAAACTACTATGTGAAATAATCCTTGGGATATACTTTGACATATACTATTTACTGAAAACTCTTATTCAAAAGACACATTGAACTATTCCTGTGTAGAACTTCTTTCTTATAACTAATAATATAATTGTACAGTGCAGTAAATACATTTTAATAGCACATCCCTTTATCACGTTTTCTAAACATTCATTTAGATTGGAGCTATGTGTTAGGCCTGTATTATTACGACTTTTTAGATGTAATTGTTTTATTGAAATGTTTGCTGTGGGATATTAAGTTGTAAGTTATTAGTGTGATGCTCAAAATTCAAAAAGAGCTTTAAAATAGTTAAAAGTAATTATTTGTAACCCATTACTGTTGCATTTGTGTAAGGAATTCATTTTTAAATAAATAACACATTTTACTGTCATTTTGTTTAATATGCTGTGTGTATTTCTTTAGCAACTGTATACACACAGCATAGATCAGAGATTGTTTTCACACAGCTTCATAGTAATTTTTAAAAGTTAAACCATACACAAGTAATGGATTACTGTATAAAGCTAATTTTCTCCTAAATAATTGTCTCTGTTACTCAAGGACATTAACGATGAAGGATGAAAAAAATAGTACCTTTGCATAGCTATACAATAAGGTAGAAAGTGTTCAGCACTGAGAGTGTCAGAAGGAAGTGGAATTATTGAACCTAAAGAAAATGTTAAGAAAATGTATAAGCCTTGATAAGATAAAATTGAATGTTTTTATCAGCGCTTACGGAAATGCCCTTGAGTGTGACACATCTACCTTGAATATGGGGAGAGTTGTTTTAAATAAACATGAATTGTGCCCTTGAAAACAGTGAGTCATGACCGTACAGTACTGCAAACATGACATCTCCCTGTCCTGCTGGATTCTCCTAATGAGTAGGGTTGTATTAGTAGCACCTAATGAGTAGCACTATTGTCATGTTCATTAGAAAGTTCTGATACAGGTGTCTTTAAAGTAACCCTCTGTGCTTTTGTGTAGGCACCTGTGCCCTGCAAGACACTGGTCTCCCATACAGAGTGTACACCTGACTTTCCTCAATACTTACAGGGTAGACTGCATGTTGCTGCAAGCCTTTCCACGAATATAAAGTTTTCTGATAAGTGGATGGATGGAAGTTTAGACACTGGTGTTTTTAGAAAAGTACAATTAAGAGGACCATACTAAGTCTCTAGAGAATTCCACAGGGAACCTGGTCATTAACTGTCATTAGAATTAGAATTATCATTCTTTTCTGTCTGCGTTTTCCCCAGAATTGTAAATTTGGGTTTCCATTGGTGATGCAATTAAATTGAATCTTCTTACTCTCCGAACCCACACAATGTGAGCAGTGTTATTAAGTTTTAATTTAAGAGCTTTAATGATCTGAGAAATGAGTCTGGTCTTTTCTTCGATTCTCTACAGCTGCTTTCTAATTAATGTGATAAAAGAAAATGTGTGGCTGTGGTTGTGCTATTTAGACAAATAACAGATTTGCTCTATTTGTGGTGAGCCATTAGCTGCCCTGTTGCAGACAACATAACAACAAGTAATGTGCTCATTACTGCGCACTGAATTTCAGCCAGTGAAAGAATGCAAATTAAACACAGAAATTTCAATCTTGTCCGAAAAGGTTTATTACAATTAACCAGTTGAAAATTATAATTCTTTGGCTAGAGTTAACTCATTTAAACATGAAATCTCAAAATATATCCAGTTCATTTGAATAACATCAGAATGATACTTGCAACATTCAGCATTCAGTGTGTCTGGTGTAATAGTGTTTGCATTTCAATATTTGTAGTTCAGGCTGCTTGTTGCTTACTCAGTCTAATTTTTGACCATTGATCCATTAATTATTAATTACTAGTTAGTAATTCAAATTAATAATTCAAAGCTGGTCGCAGCTATAAATGCAGAGAAAGTGGGATAGATTTTTTAACCTTGCTGAAAAGTTTGTCAAATGACAGAGAGAAAAAGGTTTATTGTATTGTGCATAAAGTCGTAATTCAGATAAATAGAAAAACAAAATAATTTGCAGCTGCTATTTACTGTGCCTTTTCTCCATAAACCCCTCTTTCCAGAATTAGGTACTGACAAAGTATCTTATAGGAAATTTGAGCTGTACTTACATTATAAAATAATGTCTAACTTTGTATGCCATTGTCATCTTCATATTGCTTCTGTCAGGTGGCTCTTGAATTGAACAATACAGATCTGTGTGAATCCCTGTAACAGTTTGATTGTTGATATGCTGTGTGTTGATGAAAGTATTAACTGTCAGTTTCTGGAAACGGATTACTTTCAAGAACTATATAGCTCATGTTAAAACTCTTTTTGATGGAGTAAAGCGAGAAGTTACAGGCAAGTGTGTTAAGTAGCAAGTACGCGGGGTGTAAAATATCATCTCATTCTGTTTTTATCTGGGCCAATAAGAGCTTTTATCTTCAAAAGCCATGTGATTTTAGACAAAGGTGAGCAAGAATGTTTTTTTAACCAGTGTTGAGACGTCCTGCAAGATCTACATTTCAGGGGGTGGGCGGTATTTTGGTTCTTTTTGTGGATTATTGAATAACTCTGCTGGTCCTTCCAGAAAATGATTCCCTATATTTGTGGCAAGGGAACAAATATCACTGAAGAGGACTTTTAAAGCCAGAACCTTCATGGCCTACTTAGAATAATCCATGAAGATGTATGCAACAGATTTGGTAAATTCCTTAACTCCTCCACAACAGTGTTTTTCCTTTAGGAAAACGTGCACTAGGAAGATCTATCATTGAAAATCACTTCACAGTATTGCTAGTGTATGTTGTATTTGCCTTAATGTCTTAATAAAATCTCAAAAGTATATTTTTAAAGTTATCCTAAAACTTGGTCTGAAGTGCTTATCCTTCCATATATTCGGAAGCTTCGCCTCCAGTGTAGTCTGCTGTATTCGGATTAACCTTTCCGTGCTGCGCTGTGGACAGAAAATGCTGGGCAAAGTATGGTCTTTTTTAAGCAAAGTGGGTTATTTTTAAGCCATGATATAAAATGAAGCTATAAGCCATTGTCTGATAATATAAATTACTATATATTTTGTATTCTTTTTACCATATAAATGTAGTAGTTTTGTAATATAATAGTATGTAGTAATTTATTAATAATGTACATAGCAATATTAATATGGTAATATTGCAACATTATAATGTACGTGGATACCTTAGCATAACAATATGTCTCTTTCATGGCCCATTTGTCTTGTGATTTCCACAGTGTCCACTTGTCCTTGTTCCCCGTAGAGTTTGAAATCCTGGAGTAATAAAAGTTGATACACGTTTATCTTGCATTTGGGAGAATATAAAAAGTTTGCTATCTTAACATTTTTCCCCTTCATCGGGGATTCATTAAAATACAGGAGTTGAGGAATATAAAGAGCTTAACTGTCTCAGTCACCTTGACAAAAATTCTGCTTTCATTGTAGCCTTTACACAGAACTAGACTGGTGGCATAAAGTTGCTTCCTAAAAAGATCTGTTTTCTGCACTTAGCACCTTCACAGAGCACGACTGTTCAATACTGTATAACTCCTTTTGGTATATTTACAGTTATATTATAGCACTGCAGCACTTTCAGTCAAATTAATTAAAACCTCCAGGATTAAAGGAGCTTTCTAATTTTGAAAGGATGAAAATGTCATGGTAACTTTGCAATCCAGAATGATTCCAGAGATCACTGAACTTGCATGAAAGAGATGGTAGTTGGTGCAGATGTCTCTGGTTACTTACGCAAGGGAGAAACATTTACACATAGCTGTTTCTTCACGTTACATCACCTTGTATCCTAAAAGAGTTTTTAGCTCCACACCAAACTTCAGTCCTACTTTCTTTACACCATAGGTCTCTGATAGTTGTCAGCTCTGCTGTCAGACGTGTTCACTCGTGAACACACTGACGTCTGTTTGCTGCTTCACCTCTTACCCACAGGTTTCTGTCACTTCCAACTACTACTAGCACTACAGGACCGTTTTATTTACCCAATGAGGCAAGAAAGCCATCCCAATGTTGTCATGGGGTGATACAGACATACTTTCTGTTTTTATGAATTGCTCCCAGTGTTTCTAAACAGCTGGGGTCAGGGATGAAAGTAAAACAAACTGGGATTCAAAGTTCTAAAGATGTTCAAATCTTTATCATCAAATACCATAAAAGGAGTAGTCTAAAATGGTCAGGTCCCTGTTGGACCTTCTGTGGCTAAAAAAAATCGTTGATTCAACAAATCTTTATCGTGAAAGCACAGTGAGAACCACATAGCCTTAGGCCTCTAGTGTCAGTCAGAGCAGAATTTCCACTGTTTATCTGTGATTGTTCCTAAGACAGGAGAGAACAAAGCTGTCCTGTCTTTTCCTGATATAATTTAAATGTGTCATTTAAATCATGCAGCTGTGGAAGTGAAAAGAACTGAGTCAGTTAACAAATGTGAACAAAAAGACCTGATATTCTGCACTTGCTAGTTCCATTTTACAGTCAAATAAAATGGTTTTGGTTTAACATTGTTAAAATGTCTGTGGGTTTTTTTATGAAAAAAACATTTTAACCCTTTAGTTATAGTTTCCATTTCTATTTGCAGTTGTTCCAACTCATATTGGTACATGTTTTCAATGACATTTGTGCACTACAATTACATTCAGTTTTCTTGACTTTTGTTTTTATCTGGCTTTTTTTTGTTTTTATCTGTATGTCTATTGATCTTTTAAACATTAATTCGTAATTTGGCATATGTTTATATTTCTGTAGACGCTTAAATAAATTCCCCCTTTTGCATTCTGTAGGAGCTTTGAAGTATTCATTTATTTCAGACTTCTTTAAGGTTTTCTCTGGTCAAAGTTTGATTTTTTTGTAATGTATAATTAATTGAAAGAGAGCAGTTTAAAGTTCAGGGTAATGGTATAAACCTGTTTTGATTACCTCACAAGCTAACTTTATGTTTGGTAGGGTAGCCACAGTATAAGAGCTCCATACAGGCTTTGTACCTGTATCAGTTTTCTTTAAAAAGAGAGAAAAAAGAATTAGAATCCATGTTAAGTCTGTTATCATTGCCGTCTCCATTTACGTCATCCAGTTAAAGTTAATATTTGACTCTGAAGCTGCCAATTCTTGTGACATGACCTTCCACGACCTCTTCCTCTATTTTGAAGTATGGCTTGGTAAACCAATTGCCAATTAAAAACACGTTATGCAGTTAGTTTTGTTTGCACTTTCATTTCAAGGTTATTGATATTGGAAATACCAGTTTGTTTAATAAAAACCATATGCCTGGGGTGAGAGGTGATCTTTTGGAAAATAACTTGTTTGGTATTTTTTTATTACTGTTATACAGTATTTTAACATGACTGTATAACTGATTCATAGGCATCTTATGTATAAATCATTGTTTCTAAAAAAAGCAGGTAACCCAGGTGTTAGACTATAAAACCACTAGGATACCATTCAATCCATATTATTCAACTGGCTTCTAATGGCTTTTAAATCTGAGACCTCCTTCTCGAGAAGGAGCTTGCAAGATTCTTGAGAAGCAGCATAGCTAGGATATTAAAGTTAAATATACGGAATATCTTACCCCCCTGAACTGACACCATTAATTCTTTTCTGCAGTATAACAGGTTTTATAGAAAGGCACGTGATGAGCCCAGGGACAGCAAATGGCAGTGAATTAATTGACATATTAAAACTGGTTTGTGAAAATGTTTTATTTCATAATTCAGTAAAGTCCAGTAAATTAGTTTCAGATAACCCAGAACTGAGGAAGCACAATGAATTAAAATATTGCAAACGATAAGTCAGTGTTCATAAATACTAAAATATGATTACATAGAAAAATCTAAAAAAGATTTATTAGCTACAGGTAAGATTTTTAAACTTATACAAATGATAATTAATTAAATTATTTTAGTGTTCTTGACTTATATTGTAAAGTTAATTTAATGTGTTTTTAGCATATAAAACCCCAAATTCTTCAGTCCAAGTCTGGAGAGCACAGGGCAAGACAGTGGTATTACACTACGCCAAGACATAAAAAAGAATAGCAAGTCTGACTTCTAACCACTGCTCTTCCCTGGAGTGCAAGGTGACAAAGGTCTTCACACCTTAAGATCTGTCGTACATCATAAAGTATCGTGCCTAGACTGAGTGTTTCAGAAAATGTTTAGAAAAGATACTCAAATGCCTCTGTGCATTCAGATTAAGCAAGACATGGACACTTTTTTGCCAACGGAACTCTTAACAAACCATGTGGGATGAAGTAATTGATTTACAGGTTTCTTAAATCATCCGTCTCTTTTGAAAACTGAGATTTTAATTGTCCATGCATTGAAAACGGCTTTGATGAACACGCCGTCCTTTACACAGAGATTCAAATGACAGCTGTGCGTGCCTGCTAGCAGAGCACCGTTTCAGAGTGTGAACCCGATATGGAAGACAGCATGAATGCCTACAATACACATGAGGGCAGAAATACGAGAATAGCAGTAATTATAGCAGCCTGAAATATTTGTGGGGGTCCTCTGTACAGGACGACGTAGTAAATGAAAGGTAACGCAGTTGCCTGGCTCAGTTCTTGTTTGTTCTTTTTGAGTAAGAGGGTAGAGGAGGCCCCAGTAAGGACATGAAGTATTGACTGCAGCAGTTGCTAGGAGATGTCCAATAATAATGAAGTGATAAGGAAAGGTGTTTTATTTGAAGGAGAAAAAACAATGCATGGTACAGTGAAAGTATGTTTGTTTTGATGAGTAAGGTGAAGGATAAGGCTCAAGACAAATACCTGCTTCCTGTACTTTGCCAAATCCTAGTCACCTGAAACCCTTTTTCGTCTCTGAATTACAGTTCAATGTAATCGTGGTCTCAATGAAAAAGCGGCAGTTTTGAGTCTCCAATGGGCTTAACTTCCCCCTTCTTATCCTGTTTGCAATATTTAAAGAATGCACGCAGGATGCATGTGAAAAATCACTTCAGTAGGCCAACCTTTTTATTAAAATCTTTACAAACCAGTTGTACACCTGGTTGACACCCAGTGAAAACATATTTACACAAGAAGATGGTGTAAAGCAGTTACTGCTCTGTTAACGTCTCATTTTCATTTGTGCGTGAAAAACTTGTCATCCCATGCTTCACAGTTTCTCAGACATTCCCTGAATTTACTGTATTTTTGTCACTTCAGTACAGTGTTTTCCTGTTGTATCCTTGTTTCCAATTCTATTGAAGCTACCAGATACATTGTATGGGAGAATCGAGCTAGACTAAAAGGAAACCTTTTTTTATTTCTTGTTGCTGCAGTGAAGTATATGCGGGAGGCGACCCCTTATGTGAAGAAAGGCTCTCCTGTGTCAGAAATCGGATGGGAGACCCCCCCTCCGGAGTCCCCTCGGCTTGGCGTCACATCCTCCGAGCTTTCTTCTCCCCCAGCGGTGTCCCTTCAGGGTGACAGGCGATACATCCCCTTGAAAATGTGCTATGTGACACGGAGTATGACTACTCCAGACCCTGAGAACAGGTAAATGATTGACATTCCATTACACTGCTGAAAGGTTTACTCAGAGTTGTACAGCACTAGTTGGTTCTACGTTTTAGGTACTTCTTTCATAATAAATGAGAAATAGTTTTTCACTGGAGTATGCTAGCATTTAGCAGAGATCCTTTAGAAATATGTCACAGCAACAAGGCAGTAGGGTCATCTTTATGTCAGTGAAGTGAAACTCAACAAAACTAATGGAAATTATTCATATTTTGCAATGAAAAATAATTACAGAAATTGCTTCTTGTATTTATATGTTTGAGGTTTGGAGATCACTCGTCTGTGTTTTGTCTCTCAGTGCTTGTCAATTTCTTTTCTCACAAAACACATATTAACAATGACTTCAGAAGTCTGCTGTGTTTAAGCACTCCCCCAGAACTGTGTTGGACAACACTGTGAGAACAGAAACTCCTGAGAATTGCAAATTCTTTCATTACAAAGTTTATCGTTTTATCTTTTTGTTCAAAACTAGGTTGATGAAAAGATCTAATTCTGTAGGAGGCGAGAGTGAGATTGAATGTTAGCATTGTTGCACCAATAATAATGAATTCAGGCCAGAATTCCTTTACGTTAATGAACTGCAAATCTAAATGATGTACTTTTTAGCCACTCAGCAGAGTTTTCACATCTCTAATATTTGAAAAGAACCCAGATTTGTATAAATGCTTGATGTTATGCTTTCAAGAACATCATCAACTTTAGAAAAAAAATGGGTGTTAAATGTAGAAAAAATGATTTGAATTCAAACTACAGTAGTACCTTATTATTTAAATTAGAACATTGCTCCATTTTAGTCTAAATGAGAGAGTCCCTGAAAAATTCAGATATACAGATAGAATCCTTATCGGCTTATACCCAGGAATAATGAACATCTTTGTGAGATTTGACTATGATCTTGATATTTCAGACATAGACTTAGAGAAATGTTGTCAGTTTGTTTTTGAGACTCAACAGAGCAGTCGAGATCAGAGTGTAAATTCTAGACTGATAGCCGAAGCACTTATTCACACTTTCGTTTTGCATTATCTATAGAACTCGCAATAAAAATGTCAGTAGGTGGGTAGCAGTCCATATGTCCCTCGGTTCTTATTTTTACCTCCCAAGAGTTTTCATTCTTCTTTGTGAACTGTTTGCCTGTGATCAGAAGGGTTTATCTGAAAAGCCACTTCAGACAGAGAACAGTGAGATAGCTATGGAGTGTAAAATGAAATAACCAAATTGTTCAAGAGAGAAATCCACAGTCGACACAGATCAAAGTGTCATTCTTTTTGAATTCTGCTTTCTTTTTCTCCCTTTAATGTCTATTCCTTGCATACATTTCAAAGCATCTTGAAGGTTGTTTTTTCCCCCCCTGGCTGAAAACCCCTGACTAGCCTTTGAAACTTTTAAATCTGATTGCTTCTCTTTTGGAACAACACTTCTTCCCCTTTTTGTGTCAAAGTACTTTTTTTGTGTCATTTTTCTCGAGTCAGGAGGCTGAGACAAAACCTTTAAATCATGCACCGTTGGAGCCCGATGCTCTCAGTGACTGAGTACATAAAATGACGAGGCACTGCTGGTTGTGTTTTCACAGATTTGTCATTGCTCCTTTCAATGACAGATAAACCTTATTCTGAGGTGACTTGTAACTTAAGATATGATTGTACCACTGCACTTTAGAACTGGAGTTAGAACTGAACGGGTTGGAACTGAAGATTTCAAAAATAGTTTCTCTCAGATGAAGAAGCCACTCACAGGAAACAGCGCAGAGGAGTCACACCACAACTGGCTTGTTACGCTTGAAGATTATTTGGTCCCTAGTCTTTCACTCAGCTTCTCATAACTTATGTTTCTTCTACAGTAAATGACCAAACAGCCCTTCAGGCATTCTGTTATCCACTATGGGCAGAGCCTTTTTCATGATATTGTTATGGTGTGTGATGCTTCAGGTATTCTGATGCTATTTAGTCCATGAGTGTGTATTTTCTAAAGCACTGAGATTCTGCACAGCTTTAATGAATGCAGTAGGACAACAGCATAATTTCTGACTGCCAAAGAATTCAATCCAATTTATATATATATGATGCTTTACAGAACTGCAGTCAATTTATAGATCAATAACACATGGAAACATTCCCCAAAAGTTTACTTTTATCACTTACAGAGTTCTGATAAGTTCCTAACAGATTGTTGTAGGCCTGAATATCTCTGAATATTTTCAATACTTTTTTGTGAGTTCACATTAATTGGTTGTAAACTTGGATGTTACCTGAAGACATAAGGTAGAAGCAGTAGTAGCTTGCTGTCAAGTATTGCTCATGAAATTAGCTGGGAGGTCAAAGTTATACTTTTAACAGAGTTTTAGGGTAGAGCTCACCCATGGACTGATGATCTCCATCACTTTGTACTTCTGTACAACCTACAGTGTGAATTCCAGTGCCTGTGCTCTCCTAAGAGTATAAGAACATAAGAAAAAATGTTCCTTAATCTCCAATCTTTTATCTCCTATCTTTCACTAGGACTAAATAGTGGTGGTGTCGGGCATGTACAGCTGTAGACAGGAGTTTGCATGTCCTTTTGTTTTTTTTTTCCCAATGCAAAATGATGCATTTTACACTTATATTGTTGCCACCTGGAAAATTTGGGTAAGTTGTCTATTTACTATACAAATTCTTCACATACTCTACATTGTTGATTAAAGTACAAAAATCAGTGCAAAATAGGAGAATTCGCTTTATTAAAGGAAAAGGTTTAAAAATCCTTTTCAAATCACCTTATTGTATTTTCAAATCTTTTATCATTTTTAAAAGAGCATTTGTGGTTCAACAACAGGCTGTGATGATGTTTGTTTAAACATGCTTTCCAAATATTTCACACGGTACTCTGTAGAAAAGTCGAGAGCTACAGGTAGATTCTTTTTTACACGTGCATCCACACGGTGCTCAAATTCTGCCTTCGTCATTCGGGGTGGGGGCTTTTTTCTTTTTAAATAAGGAACCAATTTATTGGTAGTTCTTTTAATAGGAACACCATTTGCCAATAGAGTTTTGCTAAGTTTAACAAGGGGAATGGCATTTAGCCCTTTACCCCCCTCAATTTGAGTGCAACATCCACATTTTCTAGGTAGTGGTGTCATTGTGAAGGAAGGCTTTACCCGTTGTAAATGTTAGTGAACTTTGCAAACTTTTGTGGAGGATCTCATATAGCCTTACTGGTTATTATATTTTATCCCCCTCAAAGGATTCACATATTAATCTTCCTGTGGCACAGTCTAGAGAACCCAGACTTCTTTTATCTCCTAAGTTGGATTGCTTGCAAGACATTTACATACTTGCTTTGAAAAGAGATCCTGAAGTGCAAAATTTACAACCTGCTTTGCACGCAGGTCTGAAAAGCATAGATTCTTGGCCTGAGTCATGTCTCCACAGTGCTCATTCATCCCTTGTTACCTTCTGCTTGTCATTTTCTACATCCTCTCCGAATAACCAGGATTTGTACAAGTCTAAGGGGTAATTTAAGGAGATTGCCCTAGAGCTTGAAGGCTTTCTGATTCTGATTCTGATTTTTCTGTTTTTTTATGTGTTTTGCAATGTTAAATGTTGTATTTGTCACGCCCTCCACAGCCGGAGGGCGCTCCTGCTCTGTCCTGTTCCTGGTTTCCCTGTGCTTTCCTTGTACTTCCGGTGTGTCTGGTGTCTGGGGCTTTATATTTCCGGGTGTCTCCTTCCTCCTTGCTTGGCATTGGGATCGGTTGTCGAGAGGCTCGCCTCACCAGGTCGCCCCATGTCCGCTTCCTAAGGGCGTATGTCTCACCCTGACTCCACCCGAAACCTTGATTCCGGACGAACCCTCTCGTTCACTCCGTTCCTGCCGCCACTCATAGGGTCCTACTGTCTCAACGGTCTCTCCACAGGTAGCCCCCGGCTTCCGTGACAGAAAGCTGAGCCAAAACTGGACCCTGCGAGTGGTCTCCTGGCCACCCTGGCTTCTGTTCCCTGTCTCCCTTTACTTCTTTCCCTGGCTTTTGTTTTTCTGGCCACCCTGGCTTCAGGTCCTAGTCTCTCTTGTCCTTTTTCCAGGCTTCTGTTTTCCCGGCCGTGCTGGCTTCTGGTTCCCTGGTCTCCCTAGTTTTGTTATTGTTGTTTGTCCCCCTGTTCCATCAGGGGTTATTTTTTTTCCGTGTGAGTTTGTTTTTCTGTGTTCTGTCTGCCCGGGCTCCCACGCCCGCTCCCATGGTCATTGTCTCCCTATATGTTGTCAGTCATTTTTATGTGTTTTTGTTCCCCTATTCTGTCGGGGCTTATTTTTTGCTTTTTGTGCTTTGTTACATGTTTTGTCTGTTTTTTTTGTGGTCTTGCTCCCCCGGAGCTTTACTCACCCCCTCCGCCCAATAAAGGTTTTTTTACCCCGGAGGAGCCGTAGACTCCCGGAGGTTTCCTTTCAGTTAAGTTAGGTTTTTCCTCCTCCCAGTGCTGTGCAGCTTATGTATTTTTTGGGGCATCAGGACCCGCCCCTGAGGGGGTCTCTCCTTCCTCCTCACTCGGCATTGGGATAGGTTGTCGAGAGGCTCGCCTGACCAGGTCACCCCACATCCGCTGCATGGGGGCTAATGTCTCACCCTGACTCCACCCGATACCTTGAGCCCGGACGAACCCTCTTGTTCGCTATGTTCCTGCCACTACGCATAGGGTCCTAACGTCTCAATGGTCTCTCTCCACAGCTAGCCCCTGGCTTCCGTGACAGTATTTGAGCAAATATTGGGGTATGTTTTAAAATTAGTTAGGGAACTACAGGTCTTAAAGACATTGTTTTGTTTATAGGAAAAATTTAACAACTTTCTAATGCATCTTTACCCTTATAGTTGATCTAGGTAACCTTTAGCACATCTTGTTTGTAAAGCACTACCCTCAGAAGTAATCCTTATAATTATAATTTCAATGATAACATTTCAACAGGATAAACCAAATTTAAAAAGTGTCAATATCTTTTTTTACAATCTGTTCATTTGACTTTAGAAACAGACTAGCTTCTGCTCTTTGGATTTTTTTGACATTGCATTTTTTTTAAATGCCTAAATAAGTATTAGAATATTTCTGGGTTTTAAAATATATGCTCTGGTCAATTGCATGTTGTTTTTTATTATTAAAGTATCAAGAAGGTAAACCTTTTTAGCTTTTTTTTACATACTTCCCTTTGTCGAACCTACAGTAATTCCATGTAAATTTGAAGATAAAACAGAAACAAGAGCACGGAGTAATAAAGAAGACACTTAATAGCATATGAGATAAGTTACAAATAAATAGCAAGAGATGGTACAAACTGCTGCTCTTTTAAGCAGTTTGCTTTGGAGTCTACAATTACAATTAACAAGCTCCCTAACAGGCTAAGGAAAATTATATAACGCATTCAGAACATTCTCCCAATCCATCTCTCAGGCCTTTTATCTAACAGTGCATGTACAGTAGTCCATCATAATCATGTATAATGGCTCATCTGAGAAAAAAATAAACAGTTCTTTGAGGCATCCATGTCACCCAAAAAAAGGGGAGACCATTTCTTTCATCTTTCTCACCTTTTAGTTTATTTTTCTCCCTCCAGTGTGTGTCAGTATTAGGTTTATACTCCACTAAAAATTACAGCCATTATCTTTGTGTATCTATTCAAGACCCCATTTATTAAATGTTCCTGCATGATTTTCACTGCATGGTTTTTGCATCTGGTTGTATGGAAATACCCTAAAACAGCTAATTTATCAAAGTCTTTCACCATCATCTTTGGGCTTTGTGTGTTCTATAAATAAGGAAAACATCTGGAATGTCATTTCCCAAAAAGGTATACTGTAGCTGGAAAGCTTTGATAAAACTGGCACCAACTGGTTTATTTTAAAGGATTGCTTTCTAAATTGGGTGGAGGAATCTTGTATGGGCAGAAACTTAATCACAAGGCCAAGACTGGATGGCCTTTTTTACTTTATGTTATAAACAATTTTTTGGACCCCTTTTAGGAATCATCTCTAAAACCCAGCACTTGTTCTACATCTTTTTTCCACTGAAGTCTCATTTTTTTGTGATTTTCTATTTTTAACTAAGAAGAGCACCTGGAACTGATATACCGTGTTGTATATTAAGCATTTTTTCCACTCCAAGTCACAGAAATGCCTGGATGGTTAAATAGTGACAGGGTTCGTTGCAAACGTATCAACGTCTTGTGGAATAAGATTTCTGACTTGCTTAGAAAATATGGATTTGTCCAGGTCACCCATATTTTTTAACAATTAAAAATTAGCTCATTATACCAGACAAGTTGCCAGTTCCTATGAAAGATTAAAAAAAGACCTACTTTACAGTAAGATGCCATTTAACCTTAATTTTCTTATTGCATCACTTCTAAGTAACAAAGAGCATAGTTAAGAGGTGAATACTGAAAATGTGTAATTAGGTGTGCACCACAGGAATTTCTGTCAGGACAGCACTCCTCTTAATTGATCTCAGTAACCTGGGTTTGTATTTCAATAACCTGGGAGGCATGGTGGTAGACTGGTAAGTGTTGTTTATTTGTAGCTCTGGGGTCCTGGGTTTAATTCAGGACCTGGGGTGCTGTCTGGACTGGGCTCTCCAATTTACTGGTACTGTATGTTAATTAGTTTCTGGGAAAATTGGCCCTGGAGTGAGTGTGTGTGCGTGTCTATGTGTACTCTGCGATGGACTAGCGTCCCATCTAGGGTGTATCCTGCCTTTGCACTCGGTGCTTGATGGGATATTATCTGACTCCCCCACAACCCTGAACTGGTTGAAGTGCTTCGAAAATGAATGGATGGACCTGAATTCTGGAATTTCCAAATTTACCAGATGACACCAAAATAGGAGGAAACTGTAGATGCAGCGAGAGAAACTATTAGAGAGAAATATTAACATTGCACAATGCACTACTAACAGTTTTGAAAATATTCTTCACAGTTGCAGTCCCTGTGTTATAAAGAAAGATGTTGCTGCTGGTAAATCACTCAAGAGAAGAGCAACAATATACTGTACATTCTGAGACAGTGGAACGTCATATTCTGACAGGCAGAATCTTTTTTAGTTTGTACAGAATACAGAATAATATGAGGGGTCATAATTCGGCTATTCAAAATCCTCCAAAAATGGATTTCTTCAGGTTCGACAGCGAACAAAAAGCAAATGGAAACTAGAACTCTAAAAAGGCTTTTAACATAGAGGAAAGAGGCAAAGTGTTATTCATAAAGCTCCCTTTGTTTGCTTCCTGACTGTGTTATCAAAGCAGATACCCTGGCTTCTTTCAAGAAAGAGCTGGATGAGATCCTTTGATCAATTAGCTACAAGCAACCAAATGAGATAGATGAGCCAAAATATCATATCTATTTTGCGGCCTTTCTCGTGTTTCTTTCGTATTTTTGGGTCCTGGACTCAGAGGTTTTTTAAGTAACATGTCTTAAACAGGTTGGAGAAGGTGTTGAAGAGATTCCGCTGACCCGACAAGGAGCTGATTTAGGATATTGAAAGCTGGGCTGCAATGAAAACCTGCTGACGTACTGTCATTCCAAGATGAAGACTGGACATTGCTGATGTAAAGGAAAAGACTTTCTTGCACAGTTGTGCTGTGCAATGAAAGCACTAATCTTTCACTGCAGAATGATTGTTTGCAATAAATACTTGCAAAACTGGAATAAGATCTTGTATAGCCAGTCTGGCCAGGCCTTAGCAGGACCTTAGATTTTAGAAGTGAAAATTGATTTTCCTTTTTTACATGCTGCACTTTCAGCACTGATGAATAAATAATCTTTTGTAATATCTTCTCTTGCAGGCAGTTCGAACTTCACTCCCCTGATGCCAAGCACACTGTGGTCTTGCGATGCAAGGATACGGCTACAGTGCAGGCCTGGTTTAGTGTGGTGCAGTCCACTGCTGCACAGTTTGTTTCCAAGGCGATAGCAGAGGTCAAAGAGCAGACAGGAAGAACAGGGATTGCTGGGAGTAGAGAAATCTGCCACCTTGGTTGGCTTGCAGAAAAAGTAAGAAATTCCTGTATTTCTCTGGCAATTATCAACATATTACCTGATCATATCATTTGTAGGGTATGGGGCACAGTTGAGAAGGTAATTAATTTTGAAAGTATTGTGCAATCTACAGCTTCACCAATGTAATATAAAACTGTAATTGTGCAAATTACCACCCTTCAGTATGCGGCAGAGGATAGCAGAAGATGTTAATCAGTGTGTGATTAACACAAAAATGTACATACCTGTCAACCCCTTAACGGTTCACACCACTGAGACCTGTGCTGAAGAATTTGGGATTAGTTAGGATTAGGGATTTATTCAAATGCAAATTGGGGTAGTCCTATTTAAAAGTGAAGTTGGAGATGGGGTTCATGGTCCTCCTTGTAGCTTTGCCCTGCTCAGAGGTGAGGGAGATGTCTCAGTATTCTCTCTATTATTCACATAGTCAAGAATAACAACCAGATCACTTGACTGTAATTTTATCATTTAGCATTCTAAATATTATATCTGTTGCCTTTATTTTTTTGGTAGGTTTTCATCTGAGGTTGAAAGATTGAGACTGATTTGTTTTTTAATTAAAGGTAGAAAGAATTCCATGTTCAGTATGAAAGTGTTTACAGGTAGTATGCAGGCTGAAGGTTCATAAGGTTCATTTGTTCTTCTAGAAATACAAGAAATCTTCCTCCTTTAGTGAATCTGTGACTCTTCGTGAAGGAATAAAATGCCCTTTTGTTCCAAACATTTAACAAGAGAGCACCATCAATAAATTGTTCTGACATAGTACCGAGGGATACAGAATGACGTTTTCTTCATGGCTGTGCTGTTTCTTGAAATCCTCTTTTCATCACTCTCTCATTTTGCAAGTCATGGCATTGATCGCTAATGAACAAGAAGACCTTGTTTTTGGCAATATGAAGTGCCACTTCTCTGGATTTAATGAGGTCCTCACTTAAAGTCTCTTATTACTTAGTGTGTTAAACGTCTCTTCATGATGAATAGCTTTAAACAGGAGAGCCTTCAATTTTGTGAACTGCCAGTCCACTGGCTTACTACCATTCCTGTGAAACAACCATAGCTTTCAACAAGTGTTTATCTGAGGATCTCCAGGGTATGGGGCTCTCCAGGCTTTAATGTCTTTGTGTACTGCAGTAAAATCAGTTTGGTTTCCTGTCATCTCTCCATTATACTCCCTGTTAGATTGTACAGATTCTTTTCTTCTTTAGACAGAAAATGAGAAGCAACGCTGGAAGCCAGTCTTGGTGGTTGTGACAGAGAAGGATCTTCTCCTGTACGACAGCATGCCAAGGATGAAAGAGGCCTGGTTCAGCCCTGCACACACTTACCCTTTGCTTGCGACAAGGTGTGATAGATCAGTCGCACAAGCCATGTTCACAGTATGAGCCGAGTAGCAACATGAGTGATGTGTGTTACGTTGGGAAGTCCGGACATAATCTAACATACGAAAGGAGTTCCCTTTCGGATGTGAGATCTAAAATGCAGGTAGTATTTGCTGTGGAGTGTTAAAGGTAGTATCACCCTATAGAGCAAGAAATGCTTGTGAGATTATGTTGAACATTTAAGATTTTAGAATTGTGTTATAACCAATCTTGCTGAGATCATATTCATCTTAAGGATGAAGGAGACTGTGGTGGTGATAATGTTTTAAGTTTATTTAAGTAGAAGAATGGAGCCCTTCCAGCAGTTATTGCTCAGGTTAAATACCAGCTGTCAGCTCTACAAATCAGGCACAACATGGGCCTCAGGCTTGTTAGTCAACTGGTCCATGTTATACCTGTATTTTGGCACTTGACAAACATTCAGAGGTGCTGGATCCATGTAATAAGAATTTCTACTATCAGTTAAATGGACCATCCAGACAGTTACTCTGGCACCTTAGCTGAAGGGTTTGAAGATAAGGCCATGTGCCAGAGGTATGGAATACTGTACATAACAGGTTTCTAAGCAGGGATGTACCGATTAGAATATAATGTTGACCGCTAGTTAGGCCAGTTACAAAAGTATGCTATTGGGACAAAGTTCAAAGAATAAAAACAATCAGGAATTTTCTTTTATCATGAAAGTTTTGTTAAGGTGCTGCAGTATCTTGATGGCAAGAAATACAATTTGTATGTTTAATGAGCTCTGCTATCATTACATTTCTTCAATTTACTAATTCAATCCAATATCACTATTGAGTGATGTAAAACATGTTATACAGACTGTCATGTTAACACCATAATTTAATGTAAGTAAATATGCCACAACAAATACTGTATATGCTATTTTGGACTGTCAGTGTCAGTTGTGAAGAATCTTTAGATTCTTTAGAATCTTTAGCAGGAGCTAACGTACAGTTTTTTTTACTTTTGATATCAGTTTAACATGACTTTATTGTCAAGTCAGCAATGCTCTTATAGCACTAAAAACAGGGAGTGTTCTCCTTTGGCTATTATTTCCTGGAAATTTCTAATTGTCTATCTTGTCCTATTTGATATTTTCGGCTCTGACAAAAGCTATTGTATCTCAGAATTTCTATAAACATTCCCATAAAAGCTATAGAGGCATATGTTCTATGTATTGACTGAGTTTTTAACCTTTACTATGTGCTTACATTCTTAGGCTTGTCCACTCTGGTCCTGACAAAGGGTCTCCTAAGCCAGGGCTGGAGCTCTCTTTTGCTACAAGGACTGGCACCAGACAGGGCATTGAATCTCATCTCTTCAGAGCAGAGACCGGCAAGGACTTGTCCATGTGGACGAGGCACATTGTCAATGGCTGCCACAATTCTGCTGAGCTCATTAGAGAGGTCACAACCAGTGAGTACCAACATACCGTAAAACCTTATAGCCACATCCTTGAAGATCTGAGTTTCTTACACATGATTTGTGTACTCTCAGCACTACTAGGGGTGTAGGGCAAACTTATATGAGGTGTAAAACAATTATGGAGCAGTTGCCCTTGATTGTGTTATTTGTGAATAGGTGATTGAGATTTGTGAAAATTTGACAGGTCAAAATTGATGTACTGTATGCTTCTGTAATGTAAACAAGGAAGAAGCAATGAATGGAAAGCTACGGAAGTCTATCAGAGTCACAATTTATTTGCGTTTAAACAAGAACCTTTTTGTGTTTATACAAGATAACATTGCAAGTTAAAAGGATATACTGCCCAGATCATTCACAATCGCACTGTGTGGTCACACTGGTTTTAAGAGT
Organism: Lepisosteus platostomus; assembly: GCF_059453375.1. Lineage (NCBI taxonomy): Eukaryota > Metazoa > Chordata > Actinopteri > Semionotiformes > Lepisosteidae > Lepisosteus > Lepisosteus platostomus. The sequence continues at coordinate 11,360,457 of NC_142622.1, forward strand.
CTGTTTTAACAGTGGGATATTTTGTCATTTGTATTTCAGCATTTGATATTATGTATTGTGCCGTTGAGAAACAGTGTGTAACCTTATGAATGGAGACTATGAGCCTTATTTCAATAATGACCTCCTGGAAACTGTGAACAAATTCAACTTAGATGGATACAATGTTTGTCTGTATTGAATAAATTCTCAAAATGTAGAGAAACACATGTACTCAGGTGCTAGTATGTATATAACTAAATGTATTTACTGTATTTCCAGAACCACAATTCTGTTTCACTGTTTCCCTACTGTAATTGTTCAGACTCATTATGTTCCAAAAGTTGTTCGTCTAAAATTTCTGTATGGCAAAAACACAATTATGCTTGTGATAATAAGGCTGTGATTTTCACTGGGGGGAAGACAAAATGCTGTGAAATTGGTCTGCTCTTTGTTGTTACAAGAGGGCTTTCATTCTCTGAAAGGAACCCTTTTTTCTGGAACGCACATTTTCTGAGAAAGAACACTCTTTGTATGTTTGTCCCTGGTGGCCCTTACAAAGGCATGCCGGAGTCTAAATGGAACAATCATTAACCACTTTGCTTTTCTCTGCTGGTTTGCTGTGTAACCTGAAATGTTTTTCACTTGCCTTCAGCTTGCCCTTTAAAAGCAAGCAGGCACAATCAGTACATTGCTTTCAGGCTTTAGGAGCGCTCTATCATGTACTTTTATTATTTTGTTCCTAGCAAGGTGAAGTAAAAGACTATTAAGAAGTTTTTTGGAAAACCAGCCCTTTTTGTATGCCTCTCCCCCAAAACAAACATTGACATTACGCTTTTTAAAATTGCTTATAGCACCTCCCAAGGGATCCAAAGAACTTTACGTACAGGAGGGGATCCACTTTAATGACCACCAAAGTGCAGCCCCCACTTCTGATGTGCTGCGGCCAATTTCAGCAGGTGGAGAAGTGAGAAATCTCTTCACCGATTGAGGGAATTTTACCTCTACCTAATTGTGTCATCCACCCACTCAAACCAACCTCCTGTAACGCATATCTTGGGAACTCATAAGTTTGAAAAAAAAAACCCAAAATGGACCAGCTTTTGAGTCTGTGCTCCAGTGGTTTGGTGTTGTTTCAAGAAAGTTACTGGAGCTCATCTGGAACTTAGCCAGACTCAGGCTTGCTTTCACTCGTGGCAGGAAAAAAAAATCATTGCAAATAAGTGCCAAGGGTTGTAAATTACCATCAAGAAAAGTGGTTGTTATAGCAACGGAACCTGAACTGCCTTCTTTAAGGAGACTCCAATGTTTTGCCACTTGTGGTTGCGGTTGAAAGGAAAGGTTGTTTGTAACATACTGAAAGAGCCTGTGTGATAGTCGACCTTGGTGGGAATTCATAGATAGGCCTAAAAATCAAAAGCCACAGTTTGGGCATCTTATTCAGACAGTGAAAAACATGACCCGAGGAGATGGAGGTTACAGTGGCACAGCAAAGTACTGCTGGCAAAACCGTTAGATTTATTAACACAGTAAATCATGAGACTGAGTTGTTATTCCAACTGTACCTCTTTCTTACCACCCCCTTTAAGTGTTATTTATACGTGTGTATGGTAGTGTGTTTGTGTAGTATGCCTTAAGGCCGTTTTTGAGTGTAATGCATCAAAGAGGCACTGTAAGTTTTATTGCTATTTATTCTGGTTTTATTTTTAGTCATGTATTTTCTTGATTCTCATGTTTTATTTTTTTCCTTTACCATTTTTTTTTCTGAGGCATTTTATCTTGATTTAAATGAAGAAGATGGTGACATATTCAGCATTCACAATGCCCAATTCATGTATACAATTTATTCAGTTTTCCATTTTGCTATAAAAAGTCCGGCTATCAGACTAAGAAAGATTAAGAGTTTTCTTATTCTTGTTTGTATGGCTATATTTACTTATTTGCTTTTACCTTTGATTGACGGAATGTGGACAGTAAGGTGAAAATAATACTACAGATGGTTAGTGTTTAAAATTAGCTATAACCCTGCTAGTTTAGACCGGAATGTGAACCTTAAGTAATATTTACAGCCCATTGTGAAGGCAGAGAATTACAGTATGTAATCTTTCTTGTGAAGTGGGAGCCATTTGTTTCAGACACCTTGAATATAGAACCAAGGATAATTCAGCAACTTAATTGAAAATATTCAAGAAATACTCCTCAAAATAAAATGTAGAGTTTCAGAACATCAGAAGAATCCCAAAATAAATATCCCCTGTTGTTTGATTTACTCAACTCCTTGTTAAGTTTCCTTCACTGAATTTCTGAACATGTATAACGTGTAATCTTAAAAACATCCATCAGTTAATTGTTAGAGATGCTGTGTGTAGGGTGCTGTCCTCTTCAGCTGTTACATAACACAGTGTACTGAAGTCATCTTTACAAACAGAAAAACAGAATAGGACTCTGTCTGTTAAGAAAAGCAAACAAGTAATGTAATTGAATTATCAATGCACAATTTGCAAAGCTCAGCTCTTTAACAGCCGGACCAAATGTAATATAGATATTTGCTTTTCAGCACACTGATTCTCCAGCAACACAGGGGGAAAAAAGCCCAACATATTAGATCATATTTAATGTGTACAGCAAGAGAGAACAGGAAAAATTATATCAGGCAGATCTGCAGAGCAGAGAAACCAGATAAGGACAGTATCAAAGTGTATAATGATTCTCAGCTATTGTCTGGAGCCTCGCCTGAAATTCTTAATAACAGTAGTAGTCCTAAAATGCAGCTGTAGTGGGGGAGCTATGTCCACTTTGGTTCACATCTTGCATATGGCTTTTGAACTGTGAATTTATAGCCATTTGTGGTGCTTATGTAAAGGCAGATTGGTCAGGGGAAAACATCAATACAGTTTTCCTCCTTGTGCCAAACTATTCCACATGAGTCCCCAGACCACAGACAAGTAGTTGACTAACATAACAGCTCTGCTTTGTTGTTGTCTGTTTTCAGGCTGCGTGTACAAGAACCAGGAGTGCCGCCTGACCATTCACTATGAGCAGGGCTTCTCTGTGTGTGCGGAGCTGGACAATGGCTCCTCATTAAAACCACTGTTTCGTTACCCCTTCGAGAAGCTGAAAATGTCCTCCGACGACGGTGTGAGGATGCTTTACTTAGATTTTGGTGGCAAGGAAGGTGACATTGTAAGTATTTGGCTCCCCTTTCCAGTTTGTTATTTTGTCAGATTCAGTTTGGGATTCATTTTGCGTGTTTTCTGCAGAAGAACACCAAAATATTTAGATATTTTGGCAAATATTGGCAAACCACAAAATCATTCAGTAGACAAAACATATTTGAATTTATATTTAAACCTAGATTTATAGATTTAAATATAACTTAAAACTAGAATCTATATTTAAAATATTTTTTAGAGAAACATTTGATTTTTGTGCATTATCAACAAAACTTATCCAGAAAAGCAATTTATTGTATGAAATGTGGGTTTAAAATGCTTCACCAGGACCTATAAGCTGATTTTCAGAACACTCGTTTCAATATTTCATTGTCTTAAAGAAGTCTAATATTCTATAATGTGCTTGTGATAGTGGTAGTTTTAATAATGATGGTTATTGATAGTTTTTAATAATTGTTTAGAAAAGCAGATAGTATACCGAGAATAGATGCCACCAAAATAACTAGTTTGACACCACCAGCCACAGTGCCTTGCAGAAATATTCAGACCCTGAAAAGTCATGATAGCACAAGTATTCAGACCTTTTAATGTGGTAAATCTAAATTGATGTCTGTACACAAAAATATGTAAATAGGCCACACAAGTAACCGAGTGACCTCTGTCTGTGTACAATAATACTATTAATAGCTGGAAGAGTTACAGAGCTCACTGGATGAAATGGAAGAAAATATCCCAAAATTCTGGTCACTCCACAGAGGGGCATTATATTATAATACCATATATATATAATATTAAATGTATAATATTAGATTATAATGTAATAGCATTATATTATAATTCTGCTTCTGAGAAATTTGGAAGCTTGTGAAATCTGATGAGAACGTATATAGAGCAAATTACTTGCAAATCTTAGAGGAAATCCTACTTCAGACTTCCAACTAGGATAAAAATTAGCCTTTACACAAGGCAATGACCCAAAGCACAAGGCCAAAGCTACACTTGAGTGTCTTAAGAATAAGAAAGTGAATGTCCTTGAGTGGCCCAATAAAAGTCAAGGCTTCAATCCTATTGAGAATCTGTGAAAACACTGCTATCCATAAGCGATCTCCAGTTGAAGAATGGGTGAATAGTGCACCAAACCAGTGTGCAAAGTTGATAAAACGAAACCAAAAAGACCTGTAGCTGTAATTGCTGCCAAAGGTGGTTCCACCAAAATTCTGCATATTTACAAAACCAACTCATATCAGTGTTTTCTTTTTAGTTTTGACATTTACAGTCGTTTACTGTAAGTTCTCTTATCCTTCGAAGTCTTTTGTTTGTGTATGTGCAAACATCATTTTGTAATTTCACCATAGGAGGTCTGTATATTTTTGCAAAACACTGTACATGATGGGAACAAGGAAAGGTTAAACCAATACTAAAAAGTAGAAAGAAGAAACAGTGTTTCAGCTGTTGAGCATTCTTCAGGTGAGAGCAGAAGGTGTGTATTTTCTTTCTGCTTTTCAGTGTGGGTTTAACCTTTATTTGCTCAGCTAAAGCCTAAGTCCTCTGACCCAGCTCCCCTTTCCAACTGTTAATGATATCCAGTTTGAATGTGGATTCAAATATGAATGCCACTTGGGGATTTATTTATCTTCTTGTTTATTTTTTCAGCAGCTGGACCTTCATTCTTGTCCGAAGCCCATCGTTTTCATCCTTCATTCCTTCCTCTCAGCAAAGATTGCAAGGCTTGGCTTAGTAGCATGAAAGAGAGCCAATGTGGACTGTTGTCTCATCAGAGTAACTGTGAAGTAAAGTACATCACTTGGGAAATAGAAGGCTCAAAGTCACTGCATACCAAACAACTGATCTCCGGTGGTGTCGTAACATCTACAATTCAAACGCCCACAATTCAAAATGGATTGTGTTCCAAACATTAGATTACTTAAAAATCTATTCAAAGAAAACAAATACAACACACAAACATTGTTCACGTTGAAAATTTTCTTTATTGCTTGAAAAGTATTTTTTAAAAGAAGACGTCTTTATGGTCTATCACCATGTCAAAGGAAGGAAATTGTAACACTAGTCAGTTCTACTGGAATTATTTTTTAGCAATCATTCTGCTATGACACGTTTTTGGTCAATTTTGAGCACTAACCGTAATTTGTGATACTAGTGAGGCTAAAAACGAATTTAACTTTGTATGCTATCTCAAGCTTCAGCAAACAATTGTTACATTATCGGCAGCTAATATGAAACAAGAAGGTAATTTTTTTCTTTATTAATACGCTTAAATTATAATTGAAAGATTTATGTTTTCCACCTATTTACTGTGTTTCCTAGAGAACTGCACCGCCTTATATGTACTGTAAAGAATAATATAGCTCAGTTTTAGTTTAATTAAAGTTAACCTCTTGTGCTACCCCTTTACCAAGAAGCCTTTGTGACTGAGAATCTTCTTTTTCCAGTCCCCGGAAAGAGCCAGCATTGTTCTGGCACTTTGGGGAATTGTACAGGTAAGGGGTGCACGCTGTATCTGAATTTCTGAAAGTCCTGTGTTAGAAAGCTTCTGTGAAATTGTAAATATTCCACTAGCAGGATATAAGCTCGTTCTTTCCAATTAAAAGGGGGGAATCATGACAATTTACTCTTTCATTTAAAAAGCAGTCCAAAGTCAGCCATGCATGTTCTGGTGTGAACTACCCCATGTTGTTCATGAGAAATTTACAAGGAAAAGCCATAGTTAGGAAAGGACAAAAGGATGTTGAACATCTTCGCTGCACCAACCAAGTTTTAAATGTTAGCTTGTCATGTGATGGCTTCCCCAGCACTTTAAAAGCATCATGCATATGTTCTGCAGTTGCTGTAGTAATGACTGAAATAACTTTGGCCAATTAAAGAATTTTATGTTAATTAGAAGGTAGTTACTACTGAACGTTTTATGAATCTTTGTTAACGTGCCATTTCATCAAAGGATTTGAAAAGAAACAAATGATGCAGTTTATGAGAGATTTATTGTTTATGTGGGATTACATTTGAACACTTGGGAAGGTTTCTAGGTAATCAGCAATTACTGTTGGCAGCCAGTTGAGTTTGTTGTGGGGAGCAGGTGTTGGCAATACTCTGTACCAGTTTTGGGAGCCATTAGTGGTCCAGAACCTTAACCACAGTGGGAATTGCAATGGATCTTGGGTGTTTGATTTACCTGCGCTCTCACCAGAGTGTGTCTCTAGCCGTAGTCGTGAGGACCTGATGTATCTGATTCAGCTTCATGCACTTGTCTGACAGTGCCTATTGTGTATGTGATGTCAACACACATCGCAAACAGGCCGAAATCAAGCACTAAGATAAACACTTGAAAGCACAATAAAATGTGTATAGCATTTAAAATGAACACAAATGTGCCTTTCAGCTTTCAGCCTTGATTCCAGTTTCCAAAAGAAGTCCACAGCCTGCTGGTGCCCATCAAGGTCTAATGAATGTGACTATTAAACATGCATAATATGTCATGGCTGACACAGACAGTACCCTACACCTCTCACCCCTGAGCATTGACGTGTGCTGTTTTTACACACGGTTTTATTAAACTGAAATCAATAAGAGTTTTCCCCATACACTAAAGTGGTGCAATTTTATCTACAACTCAAGATGTGTGGTGAGATTTAAGTAGCAACACAGCTTCTTCATCAAATGAAGACAAAGGCCACCACCTTAAGCAGTCCTTTCAGTTGTATCAGTAATTTAGCATTACTTTCCTTTCAGTGGTAGCTGAATCATGATGTCTTTATAACTAGAAACTACATAAATACAACATGCGTATCCCACCTGTGCAGCAATGGAATGGTAAACAATACAGATTATTATGGTGAACAGTGTTTCCATCTGTAAAAGTTTAAACCAAGGGTTTTCAATCCTGGTTCTGGAGGACTGTTGTGTTTGCAAGTTTGCCAGTTCTCTTTAGAGCACCGGCACTTCGAGCTCCAGGAAGCTGTTAAACTGCTCAGGTTGAGACAAAAGGAAGCTGATTCAGGTTAAGGACCTTGTTCTGATTAACAGCTTTTCTCAATTTATCAGGTGCTGGGTCTCTGAAGTGGACCTGAAAACACACTAGCGCCTCAGGACCAGGACTGGGGAGCCTTGTTGTAACTACTTCCAGTGAATTCCTTACAGATTCCTGGATTGTACAATGGAATTAGATTCTTTAAAGTGTTACAGAAAATGTTTTACATAAGGTATGATAGCTTCTTTTCCAGCAATAGTGCCATGTAATGAGTTTCTTTCCATACAGCAACACTAAATTGTTGTATATGTCATGATCAACCAGCCAGCTCTTTGGTCTGTTAAAAATCAATGCATAATCATGCCTAAATCTCCTGTTGTACAAAAAAAGAAAAGATCTTAGTTTTTGAATTGCAACCACTTGAATGTAAATTATAGCTGACAGGTTTTAAGATTTACTGTGTAAAACTAACGCTACTGTCATAGATTTGTTGATCAAGTTAGTTTTTTAAAATAAAACTAAACATTGTTATCCATTGACTGCTGTGGTTTAAACATACTCTTATTGCCTTTTCCTTGTCTAAAAAATGATCTGTGGGCAAACATTTCTGCACTGTATATCTTGAACCTGGTAGCATCCATTAAAGAGGTACTACTATATGAAGGAAAAAGGGGGAGACCATTTGGAGGGTTACCAGGTGTCACTTATCAAGTGCGATATGCATGGGAATGTCATCTTGAGCTAAACTCCTTAAAAATGTCACAGACTGCACAAATCTCTCTCCTGGGAAGTAAAAAAAGGTTGCAAGGGAAACCATTCTTTGCGACTTGTCATTCAGCCCATATTGCTTCTTGAGGGATTGTGCAGTGTCACCTTCAGTTATGTGGCTTCTTGTTTTCTGCCTTGATAAAAAGGAGTCATCTAGGCTTCCAAGTGGCTCACATAGTAAAGGTGCCCCCTCTGCAAGGAGACTAAGCTCTCTGGTGCAGATGTTGCTAGCTGACAGACATTGGGGTTTCCCAAGCGGCAGCACATACAGTAATTGTCTCATTGACACCAGGGGATTTACTCAACCAGGGCACTCTGAGCTCCCAGCAAAATACCAACCCCTATGAATCCCCATGTGCCTGCAGTCTTGCTGTAAAGTCAGTAAGGGGTATATACACCTCCCCGTTCTGCACCTCCAGGTCTTTGGAGAGGTCAAAAGATGAAAGGCTGAATTCGGGAGCAGGCTGGAGAAACCTGTGCATTTCCTCATCCTCCTTATGTGTGTACAGAGGTTGTCACTGTGAGCAGTGTGAAGGCATTAAAATAATAAGCATTTAAAAAAAACAACAACAAAGGAGTCATTAACCATTTCAACCATTATATTTTGTCTGCTTCTGTTGCCTCATACCTCCTTGTCACTTTATGTTCTTAGACACAAAAAAATCTTACACAAAAGGTGCTCTTTTACATTTATTAGCTATTCAGTGCAGTGGGTATCTGGAAAGTGGGCAGGAAAATCATTTCTTGATCCTATTCCAGGAAAACAGATGCTGTTCAAATGTTTGTTTTTGCTTGCCAAAATAACAATGTTGGAGACATTTGGTGACTGGAATAGTGTATAAGTTCATGTCAATAAAAGGTGACATTCTGATTAAATTTTGCGTTTACTGAATATATTGCCTGATATACAGTCCCCATTATGCCCTCTGAGATCAGGAATAAGGACAAAGCTCCTTTGTTTGACTGGAGGGCAAGCAAATGTTGGCACTCTCTACCGAAGTCTCTCACAGCCTACACTGCAATATGAATACACAAATAAGAGAATAACATAATAACTGTTACCATGCAGACATTCTTCAGACCCTTTTTGTTTGTTGCTGCCTTTTGTTTATTGTCTGACATAATTAAGAGGACTAAAACTCTTAATTGACACAAGCATACCAAGTCTGTCTTGTTACTGCTAATCTTACTGAAGCTGGTGTGATGGTGTTGTGACATGAATCACTTGATACAAGGAGATGATTCCCTCTTGCCCTGTTTTGTGGATACTTAATCCTCAGGGTTTGAATTTGGGGCCTTGGATTCACCGTACAACTCTCAATACCCTGTGTGCCTATTTCACAGTTGAGTGCTCTCCATGTAATTGAAAGAATGTTTGTTTCATATTCTGCTGAAAGATGACTGGGAAATCTTTTTCAACTAAGTTGCTGAATTTTCATTGTAGATAAAGGAAACAGAAAACTGCAATTGCCTGACACAGTGAGTTATATACGAAGTGAAATCGAAATTACCACTGGCAGATGTTTGCATTTCTCCAGATTTCAAGAGTTGCCAGATGTATGTCGGGTATCCATCTATCATCAGAAACTTGTTCATTCCTGGTAAATGTTGGGGCAAACTGCAGCCTGTCCCTGAAGCACAGGGTGCAATACATCACTGAATAATTGATAGGAAAAACATTAGAGAAGGCTGAGATTGTTGGTCATGTCACAGAACATCATTCATTGACAACCAGTTTTTAATTTCACCTACTGTAACATAAACAAAAACACAAAAATGTGTCTTTTGGCACATAGAAGCATGAGTTGATAAAACACCGTACAAAGGCTGGTTTTCAGTGGATGGTAAAGGGCATATTTCTTACAGGTTACATGAGTGTACAGTATACACATGGATAAACCCTAGTTTTATATATTAATTCACAAACGCATAGATATTTCAAATGTATTTCACCCTTACAAATGCTTACAATTAACAGCATTTGTTCCAAAACAGTGAATCCTGCTTTTCCAGAATCATAAATTAATTGCTTTGGTTCTTTGTTTTATTTTCTATTTCCATTTTAGCCTTTTAGACAAAATGAAAGGACCTTAAGAATTCCTCTTGAATGTTTCTCATGCCTCAACATCTTGCTGTGGAGTTTTCTCAAAAATTGCACTACTGGGAAAGGGGTAAAAGGCTAAGAATCATAACTCAGGGACTTTTGTCCCATTTATAATGTACATTTGTAGTTAATGTGAAAGACGTTTTTGATTCCCTTATGGCTAAAGAATTGCTATTTAGTTCTCTGAATGGAACATATTGTATGTGTATTTATAATCCAACAGTTCAGTTGTTAAACCCATAATTTGGAACTATCTAGGACTTCTTCAAACAAAGCATGCTAAAGTAGTAGTGGTATTTTTATGGTTACAGATTGTCCTTAAAGCGCAGTGAATGACTGTTGGTTCTTACTATTGAGTACATTTAAAATATAAGAAAAGTTCCTTTCATTCTTACAAAAAATGTGATGGTTAAGTTTATATTGTTTGTAATATATCAAGAAATTATATTAATATATATTATAGTTATCATGGCAAATATGTCAAAGATGTCAGAGATTAATATGTACTGCAAATAATAATTCAGGTATTTCTCACATGCTCCTAATTTGCATCTCTGTGTGCTTGCTTACAAAATAAATCTACAGTATGTATGTCTAGAAAACACCCATAATAAAATGGTGTCAACAATTTATCATCCTGAAAATTCAATAAATAAAACTATTTAAACAAGTCTAGAATTAGCAAGTACAAACTGATGCATTCATTTTTTTAACTTAATTTTATTCAAAACAGAAATGTTCAAACTGAACACTTTAAAGGATAAGAGAAGTTACAGTAAATGTCAGCAAAAACTAAAATTGGAAAAAAAAGTTTCATAAGTATTCAGACTCATGAACGTGATATTTGGTGAAAGCACCTTTGGCAGCAATTACAACTGCAGGTCTCTTACCAACTTTGCACTCCAAGGTTGTGTCTTTTTTATCGGAATAAGAATCTACTTTATTGTCCACATACTGTATAATGCGAATTTCCCTTTGGCCTCACTGAGACACCAAATGGAGAATACAGTACATAAAAAATACAACAGATTTTACAAGGTGTAAACAATCAATGCAACATAAACCACAATAAAAAACAGTCCAAAAATACCAAAATTCAGATGTGACATGCATATAAATGTTGCCAATCCAGTGTTTCTTAAAAATGTTTTTGTAGCCTTTGGTACTCTAAAACATCACTGGTAGAGTAGTGAGTGTGAGGCATCATTTGCTATTAACATTGCTTTTCTGCAAACACTCCTAGTATGCAAGTGTGTCGACTGGTTCTGTTTCTGACCAATAATTTTGCTGCCCATGCTTACAATTCTTGAGTTTAACTGTACCCTTAATATCATTTTAAGTAGAGAGGTTAAAAGAGAGCAAATTCTGTACCAGACCTGTGTAGGCCAACTCTAGGAGGTGTTTGCTTACATCAAAGCTTCTCAACCTTCTCAAGGTCATTTAGAAAAAATCTCTAGAAATGAATAAACTAATAAAAGCAAACACAATGACAGTTTTGTTACTTTACATACATTTCTTAATCAGTACCTTCAACTAGTCTCAAACGCATATTGTCACCGCTGTGTTGAAAACGTCTGTAACAGAGAAGGGCAATCCTATTGTATTGTGCTAAATGAAGGTTTTTAAAAAGGACAAAAGACTCCTTGAAACTCCTGTGCCTTTAATGTTATCTTACATTTTAATTACTGTAATTAAGATCTAAATGAAAAAGAAATTGTACCCCACTTAGCTGTACAGTGTGCTGGGAACATATCTTAAACTGTCTTTCAATGTTGATCTATGCCATTGGTTTTACTGCTTAAAGAATAAATAAGAAAAATGTACATAAGTAATTTTCTACTATTAAAATATGTAAAAGCCTGTGGTCTTTTTAGTTTTCAAAGTTTTCAAAAGAAAGACACCAGGGCATCATAATTATAAAGCTTTAATAAAAAGAGTGTAAGCTAACAGTTCAAATAAAATGTAAGCATAAAATTACTTTTTGTGAGTTTTCATCTCAATAACATTTATTTAATTTTAGTCAACGATGAAACATTTCACTGGAAAGATTTGTACAACAGCTAGGAATTGGAAAACTTTAGCACAATGCTAAAATATACAGAAATAAAGTAGAAAGAAAAAAAACAGGAATAAAACAATGCATATTGCACATCCAGATAATTATTTTATGGAACATACAATAGTCTTTTCCTATACAGAAAACACATCTGTAACTACACAAAAGTACATTCCTAGAAACACATTGTCACTGGTGTCAATGCCATTCATAAATGCTTACACCTAAAAATAGAGATGTTCTAATAATTTAAAAACCTACAGAAATCAGTATCCAAGTGTTAGTAATGCATCCTGTCAGCTCCTGCTAATGCTATATTTAAGTAGGACAACACACTACAAAAAGCACCATCCACCACATGTATATCAAGGAAAGCTGTGTAACACGGAAACCACAAAGGGATTAGTGGTTTTCAAGTATAATGTGCAAAAACAAATGATCCAAATCATGAAAGGTGGGATGAGCTTTCCATCTATTTTTAGTTACTAGTGGCTCATTATTTCTTTGAAGCTTTTTCCAGGATCCAGTCAATTACCTGTAGTACAAACAATAAAAAAACAAGTAAATTGCAGTGAAAATATAAATCATTTTTGTTTTCTTCTTATGATGCTCATGCTCACTTGAACCACATTCAACCTTCTAAAACGCAGTCTTCACACACATATAGAAACATTGAAAACACCCATCCATTTTCTAACGGTTTCACCCAATAAAGGTTCGAAGCAGGAGTCGGAGTCCATCCCAGCAAGCAGCGGGTGCAAGGCAGGATACACCCTGGACGGGATGTCAGTCCATCATGAGGCACGCACACGGACACAAACACACCCACACAAACACCAGGACCAATTTTCAGAGAAGCCAATTAACCTACCAGCAAGTGTGTCGACTGTGAGAGGACATGGAGACATGCGAGAAAACATGGCTTCAAAAAATTATTTATTTTTGACAACTTTTTAGTTAACATTGTTTACATATCCTTTAAGATGTACGTGACCATCTTCAATAAAACACAGTAATTATAACTGCTTCTAATCAGCTTGTACAGATTTTGGAAAACTGACACCAGAATTGATCAGAGGTTCCTCTTTTAGTCCCCCAGAATTTCCTCTCTTGCATACCTTTCCATTTCTTAAAAAATTGTGACATTTGCTTCAATGCTTCTTACTAGCATTGTTAAATGTCATTTAAAGTAGCTTTTTGGAGTAGCTTCTCTCGTACACTTGCGAGATGTTAGATTTTGCTCCATTGGAAACAACCGGTTGCACTGGCCTTCACTCTCTGGGCAAGGGATATGACGGACTTTCTCCACCTTGAAAAAATTAGGTTTTCCCTCTGTGGCTCCACTGCAAAATTTTATTCTGCCTGTTGGCCCTTTTTAAATTTCTTTAAGAACCTGCAGCTCAACCCGGTCATATGAAAGACCTTGAAGTCTATGACCTCCCTCTTCTGTCCTTTCACTACCTTTTTTTTCTTTTTCTCTTTTTCCTTTGCTTATCTCTCTCTTATCTCTGGTTTCCTTTTTTCTACTCCTTTATTCCTGTTTTTATATTATTTTTGGATGAATACAGTTTGTATAGGTACCAAGTCTTTCATGCCATGATGATTGTTCACATTTATTCATTATTGTCTATGTTACCATGTAATATTCTTTCTTTTCCCTGAAAAACCAATAAACAATCTGAACATAAAGTAGTTTTGTGAATGGTATTTAGACTTCAGAGGTTTGGCAGGGGTTAACAACCACATATTATATTTTCCTTTCTGCAGCGTGAAAGGTCTTCAGGGGGCACAGCTCAACCAAACCTTTAATTTCAACTCCTTTGTTTCTCAGCCACTTTGGTTGAATTCTGACACTCCCAGACACTTTAAAAAAGTCTGGTCTCTCATACAAATAGCAAAATGTATATTAGCAAAGTTAACAGTTTACTCACAAGTTTATTATAGAAAACATTTTACAATAGTCACATTTTTGGAGGTTTTTGTGGGGATTAATCATTATTGGAGATGATTTCAGAAGTAAAATGTGGGTTGGGCTGCCTTGGCCATATCACAGAGATGCATCATGTATGAAATCAATCAGCAAAAACCACAGGCATGCCTTGCGGCATTCCCTCGCTGATATAAATGTGTGCACATTTTGTTTTTAATCTGTTGTGTTTTTTGCTAATTTACCTGCTTTGCGTTATTATTTGCAGCTTTTTTCATTTCCTCATGGAGACCTCGGGAGGTTTTCAGGTCCTGTTTAAAACAAATCAAAACCGATCTTGCATGCATAACTAACAACGAATCTGAAAACCACTTTTAATCCTAGTAATCAATGTCATGGCATTGTGAGGAAGAGCTGTTCAAATGTTAATCTGTGTGTACTTTGAAATACTATCTTTGATGTGCAAACATTTTTACGCCACTCTAACCCTGTCACATACTGTACTGTATATGTCAGTAACATTCCGTAAGAGTTAATTAAAACAAAGGATTAAGGTATTTGCATTCAAATTTTATGTTGGCTTGCATGGTTTGATAGCTTCCCTTACATGTACTAACCACCAGTGTCTGTTTGTACCATTAAGCATACTACTGTACACAGCATATATTAATTCACTTGAGTTTTATGGATAAAGAATTTGAGAATGTTTCATCCGGCTTTAGAAACTCTAGCTGTTAAAAGAAAAAAAAAACTATTCACAAACCTTCAGGTAAAACTTTGATATTTCAAAAAGGCGTTGGCTGCAGGCTTCAAAACTCTCATGGTCCTCTCTAATCCCATGATGACTCAGTGTTTTTGCAACGACCTCTTTCAGCATCTAGAACAAAAACGTGGACTTAAAGATATGTCCTTAAGTCTTCAGACACCTTAGTGTTCAGATTTGCTCTTCTTTACATGTCATCATAGTAAACAACTTGAAAAACATTTTTAAACAGGCAGATACTGACCTGAGTAGACAGGACTCTTTTCCCCAATTCCCTTCAGCCACACATATCCATAATAAAAATGAAAGTGCTTCCTTGCCTGAATTTATTGAAATATATCATTCTTTCTCCCCTGTTAGGCTATTGGGATAGACTGCTTTCTAGAATTACAGAACTCATAAGGCAAGGGATAAGAAAGCAAATGAAATTCTCAATTCAATACAAAATCACAGAAAACATGGCATGCTCCTGTTTTCCACCATCACGAATTTCTTACAGACGATTCTCCTCTCTTTTTTCCCCATTGGAGTGATAAAGGACTTCACCGTGATAAGAGATTCAATAAGATTGCCATCACTTCTCACAAGACTTGGAATCCAGGTTCCTCTTTCTTTTTGCACTTACATTGTGCAAAGTATGCATAGGCCGTACCTAGGAAGTGAGGCCATCTATGCACCCAATGCGTAATACAGTATGTTTAAACTTTCGGGCAAAACTAATGGATTAGTTACCTGTTTGTATAGCTTATTTCATATACTGGAAACTACAGGAATGGTCACTATCAGGAATATGGACTTGAATGTCAAAAACAATAGTTGGGATAATGTAAATTCTTCTTTCAAAAATCTTAATCCAATTATTCACATACAGTAACATTCTGTCACAATGCATGTGACGTCTCAAAGACGATAGCTGCATGCTTTGAAATGGTATCTTAAAAGAGCAAACATACTATGCCACTCAGAACCCTGTCACAAATACATCACTATGAAGCTAGATTCTCATCTGTTACATACACTTACTTTTATGCATACCTACATCTGGGGGTGCTGCACCAAGAGGCGGTTAAGCTCTGGAAGGGGTTATCTTTTCATAATTGTCCATTATTGTACGTAGGGATAATCTTTGTTCTCTCCTGTACTGTTACTAGATGATGACTCTGATCTTGGCCTCTCCCAGCAGCAGAATTTAATCTGGATGAATGTTTTGACTGTGGTTAAAAAGATGCTGGGGATGTTTTGAGAGCCCTTGCACTCCATCCCCTGGCATTACTGAATCCGGACCTATCGGGTTTATCGTGCTCTCCACTGCTCAGAACCATGGTGTGAGGCCCAGAGTTCTGCTGTTTGTTTTTGTATTGTTCAGTATATGGTTGGAAAGAAGAAATACATGGTACATCTAAATGTAAAGTGAAAGATTGTGCTATATAATTTAGAAGTACTGTAAGTGTTGTGACCACAATGCTCTTTTTACCACTAATACAGTTACATGTCAGACTATGTGATGGAAGTGATTGTGAGGTTTGTTCTTATTTCCAGATGAAACTACTCAATTGAAGCTTGCGTTTCTTCATTTTTGTTAGTGGTTTTATGCAAATCTTAGCCTAGGACATGTCATTGCGAAACTATAGCACAGTCGTCATGATTTCTGATTAGACCAATAGCAAGTTTATTACATGCTACACTAGCTGGTACACCTCTTCGCACATCTGCTTCTTTGTGAAGATGTGCGTCATGAAGACAGCATTGCATTGTCCGGGAAAGAACAGGATTCAAAGCTGTGCACTGCAAACTATGTTGATCTCTGTTATTACACAGTGAATCACAGTATTAAATTTCCTGAGACAAGGGGTTCCTTACCCGAACATGCTTCTGTGACCGTGACTCTTTTGTGGGCTGTGCCGTCGCCTGGCCCTGGGTCTTTCCCTGACCCTGACATTCTCTGCCTGTGCTGGGACTGCGCTTGAAGGGAGCTGAGGCGGTTGACACAGATCTCTGAGGCTGATCTCTCAGAGAGCGGGCAGCGGCGCGGTGTCCACTGCTGCCACCGGGATGAGAAAGAAGGGAGTTGCTGCTTTCTGATTTAGGCAGCCTGCAGTGGAAATGAAAGTTGCATCATGCAGTTTATTGTTTATTGTTAAATGCTGACTGCTAAAAAAAAGGGAAGAATACATGTGCTACAGTAGCTGGGTTAATATATGGAGCTGAAGCAGGCTCCTCACACCTGAAGAAGGCTCCACGGCCGAAACGTTGTGTTCTCTTTCTTCTTTTTTTTCAGCATGGAATAAACCTATTACTTGTTCCTTCACAGGAAAGCATAAGCAAGCAACGAAAAATATTCACAACTAGCAGCATGTTCACATGCAGTATTTAGGGTCTGAATGCAGACACAAATCCATACATGGAAGGTTATTCCGGAGATAACAATTGATACCACAGATCGTTTTCTTTCGATCAAACAGCTAATGCTAACATGTTAGGACTTTATATTTCATTCTAATATAAAGAGTTTAGAGCCATAATGATTCCGTCCCCCTGGACACTTCATTCAAGTCATTTCAGAAGCCAATTGTAATCTGTTGGTTTTCTGAAGATTAATTAATACACCCATCCCTTAATTTACAAATGTAGTTTATTCAAAAATGGTCTGAAAGGTGAAGGTTACGAATCCGGAAATGAGCTTCCCATTAATCTATATGTAACAACTTCCGATTTGTTCTGAGAGCTACAAATCATCCCCCATCCCCCATGCTTTTATCCTAATGGAGCCCCGAATCGTAAAAGTGAGAACGCTGATGTATATGATAATTACTCTTTTTACTGTAGAACAGCAGTTAACTAGATATGATAAGACATAAAAATTCTATGAACTGATGAACTGTGAAAGATCGCGCTATGAGGATGGGGGCCTTCCTCTACTTCCTGTACTTTCGTTATAGTGACAATCTCTTTGAAACGGAAAAATAGGTAAGAAAACTTGTGCTTCTTTATAGTGAAAATTCAGAAACTGGACATTTGTAAATTTCGTCAATTGAGGGAAGGGGTTATAGAAAGCTCACTGAAATAAGACATGGTTAATACATATAAATGGATATCACATGTACAAAATAAAAATTATTTTTTCCTGTAACAAGCCTAAAGATTAATCATGTTATAATACATTAAATAAAAAAACAGCTTATGACGTTCTAAACATTAAGCAATTTATAACTTGCATACAAATGTAGCTCTTTTTACTAATATATGCCCTGATAAAGCCATACATCATGATATAAAGCAACTACAGTTGACAAATGAGGGATGAGGGGTTTTTTTTAATTTAAAAGTAAAAAGTCTAACAACAGACTATCTGCTGATAAAGGGTTCTTTAAACAACCTATATTTTAGAGAAAATAACTGCAGATCATTTCAGATCCTGAGGGTATAAAAAGCTATTGTGACTGGAAGAAAACCAACTCTAGCAAACCTTATCTTATCCTACAGCTCCCATGCAATTGCATTTTTGAGTTGAAAATTATATCCATAAAAAATAACATTTTAATCATCCTCTCATTGCTATTGTACGTAATTCAAGGCTACAATAGTAAATCTATAGTTGTAGAAGCAAGGGCCTGGTTTATTCATTCAGAGAAAACAAATATGCATTTGACTTACTTCCTGATATAAACTCAGCTCATGCAAAATGAACTAAAAACTTCATTAGTACTTCACAAAATGAATGCATAATCTGGGTAACTTAAATATTGCACAGTTCAGTCTGTGCAAAAAACACTTAAAAACTTTGGTTCACTGAACAAATATAATTCACTTCCCAATGTTACTCCTTTGAAACCTTTACCAGGAAACTAAGAAGCAAGAAATTCATTAACAGGAGAATGCACATACTTTATTAAAAACTGCTCCTTGATGCTGTAGCATGTAGAATAATATTTTTATCCTACACAGAACTACTGCTTAAACATATTGGGGTATGGAGAGTATCATGTGGCATCAGGACTAAAGCAAGCTCTGATTTCTCCTTTATCCCAGTTAATAATTGCATACATACAGTATTGACACTTGCATAATTGCTGGCTGCACAAAAAGAGAAGAATGTGTTCAGATTAGATGTCATTCTCACTAAAGATTGTCTCACTGTAAAACTATTTTTGAGGTAAAAGTTTTTACTTAATGGAAACAAAACCTTTATTCTGAAGAAACATATTACATGAAAAAGCAAAGCATTACAATTTCTATTCCAAAAGCACCCAATGTTTCTGGGTCACAGGCTAGACTATAAAAGAAGTGTATTTATGGAAAAATAAAATCAAATTATTGTGCACTTCAATAAAACCTAGTGTTTCTTATTCACAGATAAATGGGCTATGATGTTTGTAAAGACAATCACTGTAGATAAGAAAAAATGTACAACTAAGCATCCTAGGCTGAAGACTACTAAAGCCAAATTATAGCAACATTTTCAAAACCTGTGCTTTTCCAAACATCTACAATTGATCTATGTAAGTATTATATCTACGACAGCACATTTATACTTTTTGTAAGTCAATTTGTATTAATATAAGGACCATTATTACATTACAGAGCTTATTGCTAGAAGAAATGACTTGGCTAAAACAAGGAAACAGACTGTTTGGCATTCTGTTTTCAGCAATCCAAAATACCTGACAAACTGACCTTTTGACAATTTACTTTTGTGTTTGAAGGCTCTCCTTAAAATCCAATCCATGATTAATTTTTCTGCTTCACAGTTTTTTTTATGTTTTGTTCCTTGTTATAACCTGTATTATTCCACACTGTCCTGTTGTGTATTAACCTGCCACTACTCTGTTTACAGCAGGCCTGAAAGAGATTAACACCTGAAGCAATCTTCATTAATCTCCACCCGAAGGCTGTGTGAAGGTTACCTCTTTCGTCTGGAGAGCTCCCCCTTCTGCTCCAGCTGAAAAGCCTCTCCTTCGGGGACGCTGCCGGGCTCGGAGAGGACCGCAGGGGAGGGGGCCGGGCTCAGTGCGAAAGGCACGGGGCAGGGCTCCTTGGAGCACGTAGTGTGGGTCTCATAGCGGATGAGGCGAGACTGGAGCTTGCCGAAGGCTTTGTCTCGATCCAAAGAGTTCCGGTCATCCAGGCAGAATCTAAGAGCGGAAAAATAGGTGTTGCACTGAGGCGTGAACATGAAATCATTGAGTCCAGTTTGCCTTTTTTTTAAAATAAAATTACGAACATACTCAATTCCGTGATAGTGGGAGTTGGCTGCCTTGTTAAAAGGCAGATGCTGCACTTTCCGGGGTGTCAGGTCACAGGATATTTGGAAGGCGTTTTCCCTGAAAGTATAAAGATGGGCTTGAATGCGATGCATCTCAGGTAGCTTTCAAGCATTAAAAGAGAGACTGGAGAAATAATAAATGAAATACACGAAAATCTGTTTCACTTGGAAAAACCTGGAAATGTGCCTAGTACAATTGCTCAACATATCCCGTTTTTCCTCAACTTAAGGAAATGTAACAACTCCAGAACAATGCATAATGATGAGACTGGCCTGCATTCAGCCCAGCGAGCTTAGATGTCTTGGCTATCTGAAAATACCAGCTCAAAATGGTCGTAATTTACAGCTTTGACTTGGATATAGTGTTTGAACTGCATTTGATTTCGTTAATTACTTTGCAGTTTAAATAAGATAACCTCATGAAATGGAAGACTTCAAGGAAAGTCATGAAGTAAACAGAAATCTAGAAATCTCTGCAGGGACATTGTTTCACTACTAGTGAACTGTTTAACAGGCTAAAAAGAAATGTGGAAAAGACGCTCTGCACAAACTGCATCCCATCTCACAGCCAGAATCGCTAGACCATGATTTTTGGCAGCAAGACAACTGCACATGAAACTCTTTTCTTGTGAGCCTCAGAAGACTAACTGAGCTTACAATAAGTGAAGCAGCAACTTCTCAAACTGACAACTTAAATGTCTGTAATTGAGCAGCTAAAAAAAAACGTAAACTGTTTCCTAGACTCAAGCATTTGGCCATGAAAAACGGTTAAGCTTCTGGTGTTACCTAGTTCAGTCTTTGTACACAGAAAGGCACTTTTTCGTTCCTCTTGAAATTTGTGATTAACTTTTCTATAGTGAAAATTTATCAAAGATTATAACCTAAATTATACAGATTATATATTACGTTATATATGCCTAAATTATACAGCTTCATTGACCATTTCTTTTTTAAAATTTGTCATCATTTCATCATGTCATTTTTATCATTTTAATAGGTTCTATATTGGTGAGAATCTATTCTATGTGAAAAGCTTTAAGTAAAAAAAAAAATTAAGAATTATACTGTATAATATTTTATTTTGCATAGGAAAAGCTATAGAACTCTTTGATTTTTAAAAAAATGAACTTCATTTCTATAGCTTTCCAACCACTACTGTTGAACTGGGGATTAAGCAATGAAGTTGGACAAGCATCGTAAATTTACGATTGGACAGTCATGACAGCACATATAACGTCACATAAATGTTATTAAAGAAAGTGTTTTAAAACATTTCCATTTCCAGGTCACTATTTGCTCCATCCTATACAGCAAGCTTTCTATAAGCTTCTCAGTTGTCGCTTTTGAAAAACGTTTCCCTCCTGGAAGTGCAGTAGGGAATCCAATTAGCTTCCCACGCTACTATAAAGCAATACTCCAAACCCACTGTATTTCGTCTTACTCAGCCTTGAGAAGCTTTTTCAGAAGCTGCTATTGTCATGAGCTCATATTGTCCCGTGCAAAACACCAGAAAGAAGACTTGAACAATTAATAATTTTCAGTTATTTAATACAAAAAGAAAAAAGAGAAATTCATAAAATATAAAGTATGACTTTAAAAGTGAACCTAGGGGGGATGAACAGCTGCCTCTGTCAAGGGAAGTCTATAATAAAGTGTCTTTTAAAATGTTTGAAAGTGCACCCTAAGGGGTGCACAGTACCTGCTAATATGATATGCAAAGGAGTAGGCCATTTTCATTCCTTGCTTATTATTCATAATTAAGAGTGCAACACTCCAATGTTCAAATATGTTCCTTGTTTTCCATTTCTTTTTGTTACTTTCCTCCTATATCACGAGGTCTTCAATGTACTGTTTCATTAGGACTAGTAATATAATCAGCATGTAATTTTTGTATTTTCACATTTGGATTCATTTTGTTCTGCTATGTATTCATTTATGCAGAGTTTAGATTTGATATCGTCACCACCAGAAAGCCAAATGGAACGAGAGGAGGTGATTATGTAGTGTCCTATCAACATCTGATATTTGGTCTTTGCCCTCTCAAGAGCAAAGCTGTTAGGTATCCCAAACTTGTGACTCAAAAAGCAGTTTGAGGGCCAAAATGGTTGATTTTACTTTTTATCCCAAATTGGATATAGGAAGGCCAGCAAGACATAAGTGATTAATAACCCGATAAATGTTAGATGCCACATCTGATAATACAGACTACCTAAACTGTTCCTAGTCCTAGATAAGGAATGTATTAAAATGTTGTGGTACACAGGCACTTGGACAAATTAACTTAGCAAAAGGAAGTATTTCCTATCCCAGCTATTATCTGATTTTGAAATCAGAAATGACCTTATGTGAAGAGTATGATGTTTCCCTATTTAATTATCCCTGCTTAAACGTGTTTTTAATGCTACATGCTATGAAACCTAAAGTATTGTCTTGTACTTTAAAAAGCTTAACTCTACCCCCTCTGAATCTGTAGAGGCTGCAGTTCTCCCGTTGGTAAACCCTCAGGCGTAAAGTGTTTCAGCAGTTCTTTAGCATCCAGCATGGCAGAAGGACATCTTTGACTGTCCTTTGGACCCAACAAAGAATCAGAAGAGCCAGATAACAGAACAGCTGTCCTAGAGAAGAAAAACAAGAAAGCACACTGTTCAGAAAATTGGTAGCAACAATACCCAACCTTATCGCTTATAACTAACTGGGCACAAGCAGCAATCACATTATTATAAATTAATTAAATTGTCTATTATTAAAGCTAATGATTTAGAATAAACCTGGAAAATGAAGCTGGGGAAAAACTGGAACATAACCACTTCTTAGCAACCTAGTTAAAAAGAAACTTGGATAAGCACGAGAGATGTTCAGTTAATACACACACAGATCATTTAGCAGATCAGAAGCATAGAACATGTAAGAGCAAAGTCTGAAATGATCCATTTTAAAATGTTGGCAATATTAACTTAGATTCCTTCTTTATTGTTATCCGTAATTGGAAAAGAAGAAAAAAAAAACACACTTGCAAATAACATTGTGGTGCAACGCTGCCTTTAAGCTTTTTAAGTCATCTTACTCAGTCAGCATTTTTTGCTAAATGTTTTGCAGTACACCATAAAGTATTCCAAATCAATTTTTTTTGTGATACATAAGTATTCCAAGAAACCTAAAGCTATCTTATTATGAAACACATCATTTGGAAAAATCAATTTGATTACAGACATATCTTCTTGGTAACTATAATGTGAAATTCTCCCAGCTCAATGCTTGAAAACTGGAAAACTAAAACTTTCTATGATTTGCATAGCTAAGCCTGAACTTTCAAATGCTCCAATGTCCAGTAGTTACATATATTTAAGTTTTTAAAACTATTTTTAGTTATCTCTACCTTGTTCTGAACATATGCAGGAATATTTTTATGCAGGACCTCTGGCTTCTCAAGTCCCAATACATGATCTTTAAATCTGTATTCCAGTATTCACTAATAGTCTGAAACAGTGGTTCTTAACCTGGAGTTTGTGTGAATAGTGTATTAAAATAAGTAAGTCATTAAACAGCATACAGTAATATAACAATTTCAGAAAGGCGCAATAAATAAAGAATAATTGTGAAAAACAGCACCACCCGGTGGCTATTTTATTACAACAGACGTTTGTATTTTCAAGTCCTTCACCTGTGGCAGTGAACAAGCTTTTACCGCAAAAAGAGCTAAAAAAAATGGAGCGGTGTCTAACCGGAGGGAGGGTAAAACTCAAAGTCAAGCCATCAAAAATGCTAAGACATCAACAAACCAGGCAGAGTTTCTCTGCAAACAAAGCCAATGGAGTTGTTTGAGAGAAAGCTATAGGAGATCGGAGGCCAAAAGTCTATCGTACAGAAAGCCGCCATAGTAAATGAAAAGGCACTTGGGGGCTCATTTGTTATCTCACATTGTATTGTCAAGACAGGGAAAACATCCACAAGAGGTGAGACTTTTTTCTTACCATGTGCAAAGAATCTGTTTCCACTATATGTGAGGAAAAACATAGCAGACCATTGTCAAACGAGACTGCGTCGAAAAGCATCGAACGCAAGGCAAACAACGTGTTCGAGCAAGTTATTTCCAAAGTTAAATCCAGTGTCTCCATGTTCAACTTCAAATTCAACTGGATGAGACCACAGATGTGGCAGGAGAGGCGCAGGTACTGTGTTTTTTGTTTTGCCAGCTTTGCCACGTGAAACTGGTGAAAAGCTTTTCGCTGTGCTGGACAGAAATGGGCAGAAATGAGTGGGCTTCTACACTGACAGAGCACAAAGCCTTGACTGGGAAACACAGTCGGCTGTTGCCTCAAGTGAAGTGCACGCATTTGCTCCACTCACAGTGAGGACACATAGTACGAGAGGGAAGCCCCTGTAGCAAAGAGGATGCCCTGAGAACTCAATGCGATGGATGAAGTGGTCCGCACAGTCAGCTCCATCAAGAACAGTGCAAGAAGTCCTCAGCTCCTCAGAACTTTGTGTCAACTGATGGGAGCAGAGCACCAACAGCTGCTGTATCATACCTAAGTGCGCTAGCTGTTCAGGGCTAAGGTGCCGAGTCGAATTTATGAGCTCAGGAGACGAGGTAGGACTTTTTTTCATCAAAGAAAAAATCTCAGCTAGCTTTTCAGATTGTGATACGTCTTGCCCTTTTAGCCTACCTACAGACATTTTCGGCCAGCTGGATGACACAAATGCAGTACACCAGGAAAAAAAAAAATTCCACTCTTTAATCTTTCCAACAAAATTTTGGGGTTGATCACGTTATGGCAAATGCAGTTTCTCAGTGACAACTTTGAGGTTTTCCCATTACTGGATGAGTGAGTTTTTATGTGAGAAAAGCTGACTTGTAGAACATTATCGGGGTTCAGTATCGGGGTGACTGTGAAGTCAGATTTACAAGTAGTTTCCAGAAAACATGGTGCTCTACCACAGACGGATGGATCAGACATCCATATTCAGAGACAGCTAACAGGATTACTGCTTGAATTTGAAGGATATTGACTGATCTCGCCAATGATTTGGCTCAGAAGCAGATATTTGCAGAGAGCCCACTGTCTGACTTTCGGATCTGAGAACAAGGCACAGCCTTGAAAAAGATTCTCCCATTCACATCAATCTATATTCGCGGGTCTGACTTTTCAGCGCTAACTAACATAAAGAACAATTACAGAGTCTCTCTCAAGGTTGAAGATGATTTACGTCTTTACCTTACCCCAACAAATCCCTGACTAGAAGTCTTTTCTGCCTCTATGCAAGCACTACCATCTCATTAAGTGAGTAGTTCCCCCCCCCATTATCATTATATTTTTAACTTGATGTGAAAATGTTTTTTTTTGCTTGGCAGGGATGCACACCTTTTCACTCATCCAAATGGGGACTCCAATAAACTCTGCAAGCAGCGCATCACAAACGCAAGTGGATGAACTCAAATTGGTGGGCACATGGAAAGTTGTGAAAGGGGAGGAGATCAAAGTCATGTGATTTTCATTCTTCAATCCTCAAACCGATGGAAAAAGTCAGTGTGCAAAGCGAGCATCTGAAAACCATGCATCTTTCCAGGTTCTGATCAGATACTGTGAGCTGTTGAGAAGTGGGGAAGTGCGTGAACTGCTTGTTACCACTCTGACACAATAAATTACCAATGAGTCAATGGAATGCTGTTGTTTCAACGGTATTTATATAACCATTGTAAGTGACAACAGGTAATTAAATTATTTTCTCCTTTTCGGTAGAAGAAAAAAGCTAGCTGAGAGTCACGGGGGGTCAGACAGAAATGCTAGAGGCACTGGATCTAGCCTGCAAGCCGAATTTAGTTGAATCATTGCCAAGGGATGAATATATCTCTTAATTTTAAGATTTTATTTTTACACTTGGTTTGTAAAGCACTTTAAACTGCTATTTGCATGAAAGGTGCTCCATCAATAAACTTTATTTATTATTATTATTATTATTATTATTATTATTATTATTAGCACAAAACTCATTCATTACCAATTGTGGGTTATCATTCAAGCCATATTAGGTCCTGTGATAAGAATCCCCCAAATGAAAAATGACGCATAGTTCACCTTGACTTCTGACGGATCTTCTCCTGGTTTTCAAAATTTTGAAGGACTCTTCTCTCAGGCCATTCTAAACGGGTCATGTTGCGTGCATCAGATCCTAAAAAGAACTTCTATAGTTAAAATTCTTCATATGGGATACAGCTGAGAGAAAGTACAGTTTAACATAAACCTTCCAATTCTCAGAACATTTTTCAAGTCTTTTAAAGGACTAGAGAAAGTTCTGTCCCGCACATCTGATTCTCAAGCAGTTACATAACTAATCATTTATTATTATTCCTTAAACTTATGTTACGTATATTATTATGTTATATAACAGTTTTCTAGACTCTCCACTCAAAGTGTTTTACAGGAAATGGGGACTCCCCTCCACCACCACCAAGTGCAGTCCCCACCTGGATGATATGACAGTAGCCAAAATGCACCAGTACGGTCATCACACACCAGCTACCAGTGTGGAGGAGAACAGAATGATGAAGTGAATTTATGGATTGAGATTATTAGGAGGCCATGATTGGTAAAGGCCAAGGGGGAAATCTGGCCAGTATGCCAGGGTTACACCCCTACTCATTTCGAGATAAACACTTGGATTTTTAATGACCAGAGGATTTCAATTTTATTTCTCATAAAAAATATGGCACCATCACTATACTGGGGAATTAGGACAAACACAGACTGCCAGGTGGACACTCTCTACAGGTCCCACTAACACCTTTTTCAGCAGCAACCTTAGCTTTACCAGGTGGTCTCCCATCCAGGTACTGGTCAGGATCACACGTTCTTAGCTTTAGTGAGTTGACAGTTGTGAGTTGCAGGGTGATATAGCTGCTGGCAAATATATTTTAAGGACCTTTTTAATGCTGCTATAGTATTAGAAACTAAAACAGAAAGTATCTTTTAACATTCCCTGATGCAGCTAACTACAGAGTCCTCTCACTTGCTTAGGTAAAACAGTGTGATGGCAGTGACCTTCATTCTCTGGAGGTCAAAATGCAATCCCCCACCTTACAGCAGTGACAAATGACAAGAGACATTAGAGCAGATGGTTGTCATTTCTATTAATGGCATAGCTTGTAACCACAATTCTGTAAAAATACATTCTTGCTTGTAAGAGTGAAATACATATTATATAAAAATATATAAGGTTGTTTTGCTTATTTTGTCTAGTAATATCAGACTAAATGATACTACCTAGTTTATACTGCAGCATTCCAAATTTTGATTCACCGAGAATATTTGATGGTATATTGACTATAAATTGTCTGAAATAAATGCATCAGCTAAATAAATAAGATCAAACCCAGGAAATTAAATAAATCGCTTAATCATACCAGGGCGTCTTCTGACACGATTCACTTTTTGTTCTTCAGTATGAAGTACTGCTCTGGGTATTCTAGCATCGTGCATCTTTAGATATTGTTCTCTGGCAAGAGTCAACAGAGCTTTCAGATCATTGACTGGAACTGATGCAGGTTTCTTGTTTTCTTCTCTCCTTCCTATAAAAAAGAAGGTAATTACAGGCGTTTTTCTGCCCCTCCCTCTCTAAACTGCCAACTTCTCTTCTGCACACAACCAAGAGAGGTGCTGTAGGAAGAAAAGCTTTATTTACGTGAGTCCTAGTGATTATCCCCTTGATGTGGTGTGGGATATGATAGTGCTCAAATATAACTTAAATCAAACTATGTGGGATGGATACATATGAATTAGCCAGGTCCAGTCAGACAACTGTCAAGACTCCTCTATTGAACTTCACCTCCTGGACCATCTGACTTAGGACCCCTGTGTGCTCCAAGCATCCTGAAAAGCCTGGGATTGCCTCTTTGTGTTGTTCTCAGTCATGTATGTTGTCAACCTTGCGGCTAACACTAAGAAGATCTTGCTCTCCACACTAAGAAGTGAGATCACTTTAAACTGCCCAATGGATGAGGGGTTCTTTAGGAACAAAGCATCTCCCTGCCCTCTTCCAACTTGATGGGATTGTCCCTTTCTTCTATGCAAGTCTCAAAGCAGCTTGTTCATCTGATCGGCTTTCCGCAGATAAAATATGAAAAAGCCTTTAAAAGTGCGTTGCTGCTTAATGTATTACTGTAACAGCTTTTAGAACATTGTGGCATTCGAAATCCTGCTCCACAGGAGCTAAAGACAGAAAAATAAACTGCACGCATAGGAAGATGGCATACAGGTAATGAAGTGCCAGAGCTTTGGAGCAAACAACTTACTGAGCCATTCCTTCAGGGCCAGTGTCTGCACATTGGTCAGCCCCCTTTCCCTTTGCATCAGCTGGTCTCCATGAAGACAAGGCATTGACCCCAGCCAGGTGGACACATCTGTGCCAGTTAAAAAGAAAAACACACGATTGATTGTACAATACCTTTTGAAAAGAAAGATACACCTGTTTGACCTATGACATTAGCACTTCCTGTGCTTGTATTCACTTTTCCCTTTGATATAATGCCAGGACAATAAATAATAAAACTCGTGGCCTCTATGCTCTATATTAAAGTTCACCAAATGGACCCTCACTGTGAGTTGAGCAGAGAGCATGCAAGGACTGTAGGAATGTCTCTTAATGATTACTAAACCATTTCCTCTGAATAAAAAATAGGCACATCCAGAGTCTCAATATAAAAAAGCCCTGCTGTTTCTTTTACTCACTTAGAAGTACACTTGCAAATGACCTTGATGTTTTTTTTATTGATTTGTATTCTAAGGTCTACAAGGTTCTCATAATGCTCCAGGCACACAGGCAGCAAAACGCATTTTTAATTAGTACTTATGTATAGATGTTTTGGACTTTTTATGACTACATGTACACTAGAAGTCAAAATGCGCCTGTTTTTTAAAGAACCATAGCGTAGTACTTTGAACTTAATGTGCTTATTAAATTGTTAGGGGACATACAAAGAGCCAGAAGTGAAAAACGGATTTAACTTGCTACTGTTTTACAGAGTATTTTCTTTCTGAAAGAATGTTAACATTAGTAAAAAGAGAGAAAAAGAATCCTAATTGTCCTCCTCCAGACTCAAAACAAGTACGCTTTCTAGGTAAAAGAGCATCGTATTACTAATCTGCCGTAAGTAATATGTAATAAATGTTATTATTTGTTTAACAAGAAAGAAGAAATGGCATTATCTAATGTCATACAAAATACCCTCAAGTTCTTAAAATTCCTGAGACAGTCTTTTCTTTGACAAGGGAATAATTGAATCAGATCTGATGTAATACTAATACTGATGTAATCTGAGTTTATAAGAAATATGAAGAATGCAAATTACTTCTATTTGAGTAAGAAATAATTAATATCCTTCCACATGTACACTATTACAATGCCTTTCACTATGCTAATTTCATTATTTCTCATTTGAAGTTAAAACTGATTTACTGGAGTTCATTTCTAAATTTAAAGTTGTTACTTTCTCTGCCTTCAGTGATCTATGAAATATTTGTTAATATTCTGTAATAAAGTGAAATTGACTTTTAGCAAAAAAAAAAGCTTCATAAAGAAGGCACCAACCCTGAAATCAAAGAAACATGTTAAGCACTCATTTAGCTTCACAGTGCGGATTGATCATTTGGGCAACAGACATTGTACAGAGTATCTTCCAAATCCACCTAAAACACTTAATTTGAAAGATAATTTTACAATACTGCCAAAAAAGTTGTAAAACTTAATATGTAGGAAAAAAACTGAGCCTAATTTTTACAGGCACAAGAGCACAATAAAAACAAAGTTAAAATTATTTTTCTTTACAGTGAAGTCTTTAAAAGTCTAGGAAAACACTTATAAAACAAGGAAAAAAATGAAATAATTGTATCAAATATAACACAGGTAGATCTTTGAATGTCCCATCTACACAGAGGCAAAAGGTTGTGGGAGTATGAAAGAAACTCGTCAGCCATGTTGTTAAAACCAGTACTCTGGCTTCCTTCAAAAAACATCAATCACTAATCACTAAATGGGCTAGGTAGGCCAAAGGCTTTTCTTTTGTTTGCAATCATTCTTTTTTTCTCCTCTTTTACTTTTTACAAAAACAACATACAATCCTCTTTCACATTAACACATTAACAAACATAGGTATTTAAAAAAATATTCCAAATAGTTACTAATACTACTCTAAATCCCCTCAGAAAACTGGGTAGAGTATGCTTCTGACAGAGGTGGGTCTGTTTGTAACCATTCTAACATTCCCTTCCATTTACAAAATGTATTTGATTATTTAATTATATATTTTTTTTAAATCCACCGCTCCTTGGCTACACACCTGCTATTGGCAAAGACTTCCCTTTGACCAATCCACTGACGGTGGCCTGGGCAGCAGCTCCATTGATCTGACTGGCAGAATGAATCAGTCTGGCTTTGCAGTCCCCAGTGTCTGTACCCTGGACTAGGAGGAGGTAGAGTCCATTCTCCCCTTTCACTTCAGGATCACAGGCTGAAGAAGATAATTTTCTTATATATATATATTTCTAGATACATTTGGATGTATATGAATACGTGTAGAAAATTTCATGTATATATGCAATGCATTATATAACAATGGACAGGTACAAAAACAAAAACATTCCAGGATAAGGAGTCATGGATCATCAAAAGCTTAAACCTAAATACAGATCTATTTACTAACAGACGGCTTCAAATTGAGAATGGCAAAGTGATTTATTACTGTCATTATACTGGGCTCAATGATGTAGGTTAAAAAAAAACAAAATAAATCTTTAATAGTTGAAAGGCAATTTAGCTTCCATTAAGAGCTATCCATTTGAGAATTAAGGGATAAAAGTACCAATGAATCAGGTTTATGGCAGAGTCTCCTGGCTTACCGTGGTCAGGGAAGTTGCCAACACAACAATTGTATAGATATTCAAACCACTGTTTTTTTCTGTATTATATGTATATCTTATGAAATGACAGGATTTACCAAACACATACGACCAGCTTCGAAATGTAATGAATGGGGTGTACACAAATACTATATTTAGTATTGCCAAAACTCTTTTCTAACCCTGGTTTAAACAAAAACACACCTACTTTTTAAAGTTGCCATTGAGCCCATAATTAATGAAGAGTAATAAGTGATTGAAAATAACACCTCTCTGATTATCATCTCGCTCTGTATCACTGAAAATCATGACTGACGTATATCCCAGTCATATCAGATTTTACCCTGTGTTTTATTACCCCTCCAATTTAACAATAACCAAGTGGAAAGATCTAATTAGAAGCCTGTGCTAACCATGGCTATTCCACAAATATCAATACAACATACTAACTGGAAGAAACAAAAGGAAAAGGTTCAGCTACCCACCAAAGAGTGATTTAGGTTTCTTTGCCATATACTCTTTCCATTTCTGAGTGCTTAACTGATTTGATGGTGGAATTACTATGTTGCTAACAGTACAGGACAATGCGAATAACGCTCCAACCTGTGGAAGAAGGAAAAAAAGACAGCTCAAAATCATTATTTAATTCAGGCCCTGATTTCTAACATATGCTAAACAATTCTAATGAAAAAGCATTCATTTTTAATTACACAGGGAACTGGGCGTCCACAGCCTGTGGCCCAGATCTACAATGCAGACTGATTACAGAGAAGCGTAGTTTCATGCAGCAAGGCACTGATGTGGTTCTGGTTTATAGAATGCCACCCTATTATATCAATACCCTTTACAGCAACCTACAGTATGTCAACACAGGCCAAATTAACAGCTAAGCACCCGTGTGTGAGCACCTGAAGAAGGCTCATCAGGTGTGAGCACCTGAAGAAGGTCCAAGGCCGAAACATTGTGTTTTCTTTCTTCTCTTTTCATCATGGAACAAACCTATTTCTTGTTCCTTTGCAGCCTACGCATGCTGACACAGCTGCCCACCTGAACTACTTAAAGTGTTAAATACCAATAATACAAACCTTCCCACGGAGTGATCCCAGCTGATTCAAAAGCAATTTAGACTTGTCTCCCTTTGGTCCTGTTAACACTTTGCTGGATTAGCAAGTTAAGATTTAACATTGTATAGCAAAAAAAAAATATATATTTTTTTTTGAGAATCACATTTTATTCAATTAAAATTTTCCAAAAACAAAAACAGGAATGAAAAAATATGCCCCATACATCCTTTATTCTCCTCTGCATACACAAAAGGACTACTAAAAAAAAGATGACCGTAGAATTACATACAGTGTGAAAATAATAAATCCAAGCACAAGTGAGAGATGAGGAGAGATTCTAAGAACATGGGTTTAGGTTTACAGACCATTAAAAGTGGTCCTTCTGGAACAAATGGGACTTGTTCATGCAAGAAAGATCCAGTAAAGAATGTGAAGAAACTCTGAGACAACACTGTATACGATCAAAAAGAATAGAACGAAAGAGTCAGTTCAATTAGAGATTTTATCATAAAACTGCTTTTGAATTACAAAAAATTGAAAAGGGAACTGGTTCTTTTGTTAAACACAGATCAATAATTAAAAACAAAAAGCAGATTAAAATTCAAGTTTATGATACACAATTTATGCTAGCAATATTTTTACAGTTTTTAAAACATGAGCTGTCATACTCTACAGTTGCTTTGTTGTGTTCTTAATACCTTTAGTTACTATGGAAGCTGGATTAGCAGTTATTAATTCTAATTATTTTTGAACATATTAAAGAGAAGTATACATTTTGCAAAGAAGAAAGGTCTGTGTTTAAAAAGTTTCCCTCTCCTCTGTCAGCCTTCAATGCACTTCACAACACAATATAACTTGTGTGGACACGTCTTTAAAGGAAATGAAAGAGCATAAAAATATGAGTTTCCTACTCCTATGACCTTGAAGAATAAATACAGATTCATGCATAAACTTTTATTCATAGAACTTAGGCCTCTCTACAACAGTTACCAGGAGAAAGTAACTGCAGAATAACCAAAGCAGTACATGAACCTATATCCTTCTTAGACGTATCCAAGGACTAAAATAAAGTTATTTTCCTTATTACATCTCCAGGAGGCAGGGATATTCCTCCCTAGAAAGAATTAAAACTGTGTATTCACAAAGTCTAAAGAATGCTTCATCATTTTTATAATCAGATTTGCAAAGTGCCACACTGAATTAACGGTCATGTACTGTACATAATTAATCCACAGAGTACAAAGCCAAATGACATCGTAACCTCTACAGGACAAAGGTCCACAAAAGAATTTCAAAATGCCTTAATTAGTTGCCCCGAACAAGTATTTTTTTTTTGCATCAGCATTTCTTTATACTATTATGTCCATTACCAGTGAAATACTTTGTCTCATGAGACACATTCTGGAAAAAAACTGAACTCTTCTGCCTACATATGAAAGTTAAGACCCTGCTACACAAATAACATTTTCACTGCAGCAGTTTACCCCTGTGTTTGATACCGCCGCATGAAAAAAGGAGCTGTGAAGTCTGCCAGAGTTTCACAGTGGTGTTACTGGAAAGGATACAGCTTGAACTCGGTGCTGGAATAGAAGTTTATTGGAAGGTCAGGCAGCGCCACCAGCTGTACCAAATCTAAAACAGGCCTATAATAGTGGTACACCTAAAAGAGACAGAGAAAAAATTAACCCAGTGTTATACTTCAGGGTGCAATCACAACATGCATATTTCCGCAATTTTAAAGCACAGAATAACTTGCGTATAACCTGCAAGTCCAATGTCCAATTTTCCCCACTTACAAACATTTGCAGATTTGTGTTTTTTTCTCGTTAGAGTCCCCAAACGTTTAGCAACTTATCTTAGCACCACGACCCCGTCTCGCACAAGGAGAAGAGGGAGGCGATATCCTCGAACATACCACCCAAAACACCAACCAGTCATCGGCCACGCTGCAAACTGCGTCGCCTACCAGGACTCCGAGACCAGCTGGAAGGGAGGCAGGTCTCTCCCTGATGACACAGCTTGCTGAGGAGTCGCTGTTAGACAGGAAGCCCTTGAGAAGTCTCACCCAAGCCACCCAGGCAGCTTTTGCACAGCTGTACACAGCCGCTCCGGGAATGCTGGTAGCAGCTGGTGAATGTCAAAGCCCTGGCTTGGATATATCTTCAAACGTCTAGAGCAGATTTCACACTGGAGCCACCAGTTCTCTGTTGAAGAACACTTTGGGCAGTCTCGCTGGAGTTCAGGATTCATTTACAACACCAAAGCCAATACAACTGGAAAAATTCAAGTGTCCTCTTTTGCAATAACAAATGGACACTTCGTCTCCAGAAGGAATTTAACAGCACTACCTGAATAATGCAAAAATGGGATCTGTTTAGTCTTAAACAGAGCTGACGAATTTGGGGGCTTGACTTGTTTATTTCGAACCTTGCGAGTTATTGACAAGGTTACTGCAAGAGACCACGGCAGATCGATGACGAAAAGTGGACACGAGGACACAAGTGGAAATTAAAATTTCAGGACTGAAAGCAGCATACATTTAATTACACAGAGACGCACAGATGACTGCAAAACACTGCTCAGTTGTTCTGTTGAAGCTCACTCCTTGCGATTTGTCAAGAAACAGCTTGATGAGATTCTTGGATCAATAAGCTACTAGCAATTAAGACAGAGATTACCCGAATGGCCTCCAGTCATTTGTATCTTGTGCACTTTCCTTACCAAATGTTGTGTGATGTTTTTAAATCAGACTATTTCAGAACTAGAACCAATACCTAAGTCCTTTAATATATCGCATCTTCAATTAGAGGGGAACTGCAATCCCCAATTCTCAGACCAGTTATCAAATTTCAGTAACAAAATAAATTCATTGATGGCACAGAAACATTTTGTGAATTTCGAATTAAGCACAAAATCGTGAACTTTTGTGAAAGTGCTGTATAGCCGCCATGTTGTCAGAAACCCCTGGTCTCGCCATGGGCGACAGCAAGAGCTAACACCAATTGTGACATGACGTGTCCCCTTCCTGCTCTCTAGTCACAGTCGTGACTAATATAATGCGATGTACGAGCAAATTAAGTACAGGTTGTGCAGCAGATATTTCACTGCAGAAAGTTTCCAACGTGATCTGCATGCAGAGTTAACAAGTAAGTAGAATTTGTTTCTATTGGATTAAAAGAGACGTATTCACATGCCTGCTTGTTTACAATATCACAGGGCCGCAACGCATCACCAGAAATTTTGTTACCTCATTACCTCATTCTGAACAGCACAATATGGGGCTGCACATATACCTGGAAATTTGGTCTATTTTGTAAATTGAAGGTTTTACAAGTTACCGTGTATATTTATCTTTTATTGTGGTTTGAAATGCACTAGTCAATGCTGATTCTTTCTAACCCCAAAATATAAAGATGACGTGCAGTTCCCCTTGAAATTAAAAAAAAAATTAGAACTTGGGTGGAAACAGATAACAGCTATAAGACCTTCAAGAAAACGGTGATCAACATCTGAATGCAGCACACCAATTTTAGAATTTCCTATTTAGAAATAAAAAGCAAAACTAGAATCTAATTAAATGATTAAAATAGATTTTAAAAGATTAAAAGAATCTGCTCAAATAAAAAAAACAGTTCTAGATGATTTTTTCCATGTGCTACATTCAAAGAGACATGACGTAACACACAGTTAAATGTGTTTCATATACACTGCTTAAACAAAGCACTCTGTCATCCATTCTTAAATACATTAAATGCTGCCTAATAGAATTAGTTCAGTTACAAAATGTGATTTTCTCTAAGCTTTAAGGTTTGTTGTGTTTACACTGTTGCTAACTTCCCATCTCATAACAACATCTGCTTTGTTTGCACCAGGGTCTATTGCAATGTAAGCAGCAGTTGGCTAAATACAGACTGGCCTGTGTTTCTCCTATATTAGCTTATTTGTGACCCGGATTAACACTTCAGAAGATTTTACGTGAATAAAGGAAAACAGGTTATACAGGTTATTACTTTCAGGAGGATTTTAAATCTTGACATTAATGTGAATTAGGCCTGTCAAATGAGGGCACCACAAACTATATTCAGCTGTATTTCACTCAGAACAGGGCTAAACCCTTGTAATTTTGGATATCCAGCTTGATATTCTCATTTTTTCTTCTATTTCACCTATCACAACCACAGAACAAGAAATAATTTCACAATTACTGTGCAGGCATATATAAATAAACCCAATACAGCAAAACTGTAACATCCAGATTTCTTCAGAAGTGAGCTGTGGTTTAAGAGAAGCGTGTTGGGATAACATTAATATGGAATCATAAGGGAGAGAATGATTCAATTTTAAAACTACATTTTGCTAACTGATATTTATCCAGAAATGATAATTTACTGGCCTTTAGTTAATGGTTTAATGGAACACTTAAACATACGAGTCAATAAACAGACTAGGAAGGCTGTAAGAGACTTAGACCTTCATGTAGGGAGCTGCATCAACATGCGTAGGCTGCAAAGAAACAAGTAAAGGTTTATAACATGCTGAAAAGAAGATGGAATTCTAGCATGGAATAAATCTTTACTTGCTCCTTTGTAAGATACATATACTGCAATGCAAGGTAAAAACGTATGCAATGTGGAAACCAATAAATGAACTGAATTTGATATTTTACCATTCATCAGGGAAAATAGTATCACTCTTTAGATTGAACAAGGATCTTGTAATGTCCTAAGCAACATCAACCATCAACTTAACGTAGAAGAAAGTGCTCTAAGGACTAGGAGTAGAGTTCAAGCAAAAGCAAAATCACCTGGGCCAGACATTTTCCTAGTTGTATGCAAAGACATGAGGGTTGTTATTCAGAGACAATTAGTTGGGATTTCTCAGAAAGCTCTTGAGATGTAAACATACCAGCAGATGTAGACATGTATACACAGTTAAATGCAGTGATGTGTATTAGAAGACGAGGAGCAGTCGTTTTCAGAAGCTAGGTAAAAAATAAATGTAGGTATTTATGTTCTTCTCCTTTAGACAAAGTGGAAAATCCATAAAAAGAAAAAATAATAATAAGACCACATTTAAAGTGCATACATTTTTTTAAATCAGTTTACAAAAGTAACATTGATAAAGCATGACTTTGCGTTTAAAATGAATCCCCTGGGATTCTTCAAGGCACCTCAAGATGAAATTATTGGATCAATCAGGTGTTCTATCTACCCTCTCAGTTGTTTACTTGTCCTTGTTCATAAGCAACATAGTTAACAGTGAAACTTCTAATTAAATTAACAGAAATAACACATAGCCCAAATGTACTTTAAAGCTGTAAAGAAGATCCAAAACATTAATAAAGCAGCAGGCTCCAGATTTGAAGTACTCATCTGAGAAACAGATGGAGCACTGATTTACTGTGACAGAAGAAACAAACATGCAGATAAACAAAAATCCTATTTTATCAGAACTAGTAAATTGACTCAGAATTACAAACTAGATAACATCACTAATAAACCCAAGAGTAATTAACCAGAAAGTGAAAATATATACAAACAGACTACTAGCTTTTAATTGAGAGTGAAAAGCACCATCGCAATATTACCACTTCAAATTATTAATATGTAGCGGAAAATATATAAATATATTCCAAATTCTGTTCTATGACCCCACATGCAAAGTAAAAAAGCAAACCATAAATGGAAAGGACTCGCTCTACATATAAAACGGTGAAATAATACAAAGTTTTAATCTAAACTGAAAGTTACAAACTAACGCTTTCCATTATGGAATAAACATTTAAAACTGATAATGGGAGACACTTCCACTTCCGAGTACCAGGGGTTGTGGGAGTGTGAAAGAAGTAGCCCAGTGTAGTTAGTAAAACTAATAAACAGTTAGATGAGCAGAATGGGTCCCCTCTCATTTGTAGCTACTTATTTTTAACTCCTCCCATAAACAAAAAAACCTAACTGTGTTGCACAGTTAGTTCTTTATGTAAGGTTATACATTCTGCAGGCTTTCTCACAGTAATTTCTTAAATTTCACCAACACTAGGTAATCATTTGTACCTCTGTTCACCTTGTTATCAAAACTCCCAATAACACCTCACATGTCTTTATTAAAGAAAATGATGCTACATCATGTTAAGCAAATTGCTTATTTAAGGAGATTCTTCTACAGCTGTTAGTGAAAATAATGAAGAAATCCAGCTAAAGCAGTAAAATGGGAAAATGTAAAAACTGCAGAATTTACAATGGAAACAGAAACAATAATTGAAATCTGAATAATTCACCTTGAGATGTCTGCAAAGTACCCAAGCAGTTATGCCATATTTTCAAGATGTGAAAGAAAACAAAGGGTAACACTAGTACTTCAAAGAGCCACTCTGCCTTCAGAGAAATCCAAAGGTGCAAGAAATTCAAAGCAAGATTAATTAAAATCAGGCTTTGGAGACGTATGTATAATTATCCTTACAAACGTTTTTATACCTGGCTATTGTGCACAACAAATTAAATATATATTAGTTTCATAACCTCACATAAAGCATACATAATACACTTTATTTACAGCACTGTGTACTTCAGCTACTGAAATTCTTACCCCAGAGATAAATTACAATATTTGTCAAAACCAATGTGCTTGAACTTAAGATTTTACTTAACTTTGCATTTTACTTACCTTGAACCCCACATGGTTTCAGCTGTTAAAATGGATAGTGCTAGTGGGTTCTAACAGCTCCCATTTAGTATGCCAGTGCATCTTGAAATGATATATATATGATATATATATATAAAAATGTTCTGGGTTTCCATTCCAGATTTATAGTGAAACCCACAGTAAAAATCCAAATATCCATTATTAGAAAAAAGCTTATTTATTGATAATTGGCATGAAAATCAGGAGTCTCTTCCTGGAAGCAAAGGTTATAGAGTAGGAAACTGCACAGATCAGCAGTTCATTTTAGAGAAGACACACACTGATACAATTTAGAGACACCAGAAAGTATATTTTTAAAAGATGGGCACCAGTTGAAAACATACAAACTCCACATAGGAGGTTCACCAGACAGGAATCCAGCTCAGGACCGAAGAGCTGTGAGGCAGCACCACCGACAACCCATCTTAATTAAGCAAAAATACATGAAGATCACATATCGCATGAAAAATTACCGTAATAATCTAGCAAAGGAAACACTGAGGATCCTTACCTCTGGGTCACGTTTACTGCCCGTGAAAGTCGGAAGATCAGCATCAGGGGACAGGATACTGCTCCATGTGTCACAAGGGACATTCTTCAAGCAGAATCCTCCAAATCTCACCTCTGAGGCAAACTACAAGCAGCATAAAATACCATTAAGAATTACTGGGCCACAATGTCACTGGCACAACCCAAGCATCACCTTCATCACAGCAGAAAACGTCACAGTACTGAGATTGCAAAGTAGGTCAAGTGGATCAAACATTGCCTGATGGTTTTTATATTACTTGCTCTATGAATAATCTTTGACTAGGAGTAGTGGTATTAAAAGGTCTATCTAAATAATTATTAAAAAGGTTCTTCTGGAAAAAAAGAGCCACTTTGAAAGATAATCATGGATGTGCACCTTAGTTAACAGTTTATGTGTGATGATCCATTACTACTGTTGGATAAAACAATGATGTTTAGAAAAAAGTTTAGTTCTATATTTTGTTGAAAACCTTGTTTGTAATCATTTTTGATGCTCTTAGGTTATAAAGTTTTTACATTACATTTCTGTATTTCAATAGTACACTATAAAGTTATTAAACTCAGTTACGACTGTAACTATATACAAAGAAGCTAAGGGCAAAAGAACTCCAGACAATTAATGTTCATCATCTACAAGCTTTAAAAGAGGGAGTATAATATTACTAAAGACATTTAAAGACAAAAAACTGTGCTACAGGGTAATATGTTGGCTTTTACAAAGTCTACTGTTTAAGACAACTGCACAAATTCAATTTTATGTTTAGTGTTGTCAAAATGATTTATTGTAGGAAAAATAATTAGAAGTTAAAAGCTAGAGTTGGTGATCACAGATGTGCCATAGGGCAAAAAGATCAGACATCTCAAAGAGAGAGGCCTTTTCCCGCTGACATCCTATTTCATGTGCACACGATAGCAGTAGATAACATATCATAAAATCGCAGCCGGAGAGACTACATAAGAAAACTTTTAAAACAAGAAAATGTTTAAACTTAAAAAATACTCCATTATGACTTCAAGAAATTTTTACTTAAAAAAAATACCTGAATAGCACACACTCCTCATGCACAGCTCTGACAAAAGAGACTCCTGTGATGTAATAATTCACGGTAATGGTTTTCAGCTAAGCAAGTGATGGATGGCTTGTAATAATGAGAAAAGGATGTTTTATTGCCATTTTGACTCACACAAATATTCATCAGGTCATTTTTTTTCCCTCTCTTATATCGTATTTAGCTGACAGAATGTTAACTAAAAATGTTAATCTAACATCTAATCTCAGATGGAACATAAGAGCCTACATGCAAATTGCTACAGGATATAAGCGGTACAGTAGTTCTGCTTTTAGTTTCATTGTGCTTGTTTAGAGCACACCAAAGTCAATGCTGAAAATATTCTTTATAAAGCTCACGGTCAGCTAAAGAAGAAATTAAGAGCCTGGGAGCCTGGGCGAAGGTCAAAGTAGAGCCTATAGAAAGAAGCTCCTAAGTAAAACCAGATCATTGCTTGAGCCCCACATGGCGTTCATCTATTTTCTTGATTATATTGGAATGTAACAGTTCCTACAGCCATCAGGCAAAGTACCACACTGCTTTAGTCAGGCAGTGTTGGGATGACCAAACCACATTCCTGTAAAACTCTTTTTTTTACACAGTAGTTCATAATTCTAATCACGCATAGTGTGGAGTGATCATGTCCATCTCGTGGTGAAGCATCTGTATCCTGATGGGAGCAGAATCTTTCAGGATGACAATGTCCCCATCCACAGGGCAGAGGGCTTACTGAATGGCTCGATGAGCATGAAACCAATGTAAACCACGTGCCATGGCTATCCCAGTAACCAGATCTCCACCCAATTCAACACTTATAGGAAATTCTAGAGTGGCGCTTCAGATTGTCGTTTCAACCATCAAAAAAAAAAAATTAAATGATGGAATTTTGTGGAAGAGTGGTGTATCATCCCTCTGACAGAGTTCAAGACACGTGTAGAGTCTCTGTCAAGGTGCACTGAAGCCGTTTTTGGCTCATGGTGGCCCAACGCCCTATTAAGACACTATGCTGGCATTTACTTTATTGTGGCAGTTACCTGTATAAAGCACCTAACACAAACTTACTAAACCCAATGTTAAGCTTGAACTCATAATTTTTTTTAAATAAATTCCACATTAAAGACGGTAAGCAGGTGTTAAGTATGAGAAGAAGAAAAAAATCACAAAATAGACAACTAAGGGAATGGAGATTGCACGCCCCCTAGCGGAATAATTTAGAAAGTACATAACCTGAGAAATTCAAAATCTGCATGATCTCATCCTATTTGCGTGATCTCATTTTAACTCAGGTTCTCAGATACTCTTTTTTTCACTGCGGTGCTATTAATGTCTTGGAGATTGCGGCAGTGTATATTTTGAAGAAAATTAAATTTACTGTTTATGTTTAAGGAGAAAAAAGTAAAACATTCTTGGTTTATGATGAGCTCATTTATCCTTTTTCAGAGAAATGAACATTTGAAGAACATTAATTTTATAGAACTTTTTTGAAGTATGGAAATTGATTTTCTTTGGGTGGCTTTGAGTTTGATTTCAATGTTTTTTAACATACAATGTTGTCTAACATTGCTTCTTTTGTGTGAATATAGAAAGAAATTACCAATGCAAATGACATTATCTTAATGTTGTCTATACTGTATATAATACCAAAAAGTATGTTCATATATATATATAAATAAAAAATCCATTCAGAAGGAGAGATTACGGTGAATACAAACCTTTTTCTCTCTAATAAGTATATTTCCTCGCCATATCTCCTCAACATCAATACAGCTCCCAAGGTTTTGTGGATCCAAAATATGAGCAGACAAGTAAGTTGCTGTTTTCTGCCATCTGTATGTAAAAAGTACCATTCATCGTTAAAGTCAAAAATGAAAAAATAATTCAGAATCTTCAGACTCAACATAATAGCCAGAATAGACAATTATTTCTTGTTAACGGTGAAAGTTTTTACAATACATGAACATACTGGCTACACTACAGTCAAACTACAGTATACCCAGAAATCTCTATAAAACTCATCAGGAATACCTTCTTTTGTAACCTTTTCTCCAGTACCAGGGAGTCACCCTTCTTTCTCGAAACCACGTCACAGATGATGAGAACACTCTTTGTTATCCAAGGTATGCACCTCTCCTCATGGTAGGTTTTATCATACACTCCAGCACATTGCAATAACAAACCTTACAAAGCATAGATCTTCCCCAGCTGAGCTGCAATCCATTAGTTATACAAGGCAAGTAACCTCTAGCACACCTAGATTGAGGCTCCATGCTGTTTAAACCTGGTATCACCTAGTGGACACTTGAGAGGCCCTCCCGTGGCTATTTAATTATTACGCCCGAGTTGGGTTGCAGAAATCCATACTGTTCAGAATGAACTTTACGGTGCTAAACG
Organism: Lepisosteus platostomus; assembly: GCF_059453375.1. Taxonomy (NCBI): domain Eukaryota; kingdom Metazoa; phylum Chordata; class Actinopteri; order Semionotiformes; family Lepisosteidae; genus Lepisosteus; species Lepisosteus platostomus. The sequence goes on from NC_142622.1 coordinate 11,403,077, forward strand.
TCACTCAACTTCTGCATTTTGTTTGGAATCCAGATCTTTACAGAGAGGATCAGGTAAGGTATTTAAGTTAAATTAACTTCAAATTTAAAGATGACTTATTTTTCCCCCACAGACAGCATACTGAGGATCAAAACACGCGTATCACTTATAAACCCACCAAATTCAGGTAAATTACAATTTTTGCAGTATGTGCACTGACAAATCAGTGAAGGGATATAACAAATTCATTGTGCTGATTAATGCATCACAAACAGTAACTTCAACAAATCCACTCTACTATACGTCTACTATAAAAGTCATAGGTTAGTCGCGTGAGGAGCCAATGTTAGAATCAATACCAGATGTATATCTATAGCTCATGTTCTGCAAGAGCTTGCAGATGCTGTCTTGTGGGACTCCATCCCATTCCTGTTGTAAAGCCCAGACAAGCATTTGTTTGTTCAATGGTCTCTGAGCCTTAGATGCTACATACTATCCAAAGTCATTCCAGAAATCCTCAATGTGGTTGAAGATTGCATAATAAGGTATTCGCAGCACTGCTGTCACATTCCCATCTCTCAAAAAGCCATTGTCACACAGTACAAGCATGCTCTTTGCCCTGCAGCAATATTGTAATGTCAGGATGGGCTTCAAGAAAGGCAGCAGTGAGGTTTCCATCAATCTCTACACATGGAGAAACTAGACACTACTGCTCAAGAAATCTCACAGTCAACATCAACTACTGCAACATAATGTACTGACTTAAGGCCATGTAGCATGTGCATCAACTTCGCGATTTACTATAACTTCTCACTGTCAAATCCATAGATAGTACAACAAATGATAACGCAACAGCATTTTGAAGTGCTATTTCATTTGATTTACTGCATCGGTTCTCATCAGCTAACAAGCGATTATGTTCACGTTTTTTCAAGAAGAGATGGTAAAAATATACAGTATATATATATGGAGTACTGTCTATGCTTTTGTTCAAATGAGCTTTCTTACATTTAGAAAAAGTATTTTTGAAAAATATTTTGAAAAAAAAGATTTCTCTTTGTTGTATTTCTGACACAAGTGTAATGCCCCAATACCACCTGGATCTATACAGAAAAGGCAGCCAAGCGATTAATACATACCCTGTGGCATCTTCTGTCACTATGGCAATCTTTGCTCCATGCCATGCTTGCATATGCTTCAGTGACCCAAGAAGTGGAAGGACCTCTTTTAGGCTGGGTTCTTCTTTGTGTAGAGCCAATAAAATAACATCCAGCAGAGCCTTTCCTGTACAGAGCCAAGAACATCAAAGACAATAAAAGACATTCTCCTACAAAGCTAGACATGTGCAACTAGGCAGAGACAGTTCACATTCTTTACATTTATATTTAATAAAGTTTAGCAAAAGGAAATCCTTCTTTAAATCATTCTGATTGGCTGAACCTTCAATACCTTGTTTGGATCCTTCATGGGAAACTGGAAACCGAGGCAATAGTCAATTGTACCCATCACCTTGAAAATTATAGAAACTATATCATGTAAGCTGATTTTGATAAAGGCATGTGCTGTATGATGAATACATGCATACATATGTATACACAGAACATACCTTTATCCACGATTGCAAACCTGAGCCACACTGTAAACGAGGTCTGGTCAGTAGATGTGGGTAGACCAGTAAGTGGCACTCACACCGCTGCACTACACACTGTACTTTCAAAATCAATGCCATCCTAAGGAACATTGTGCTGTAGGAGGTGCTGCCATTTGAGCAAGACATGAAACTGAGGTCCTGACTTCTTTATCACTATAGATGTCATGGAACTGTTTTATAAAGGTAGATACTGTAGTGTACATGAACCTCAGTCTTCAGCCTCAATTTTTTTTATCTCCAAACGTTGGTACAGTTTTTGTTGTTTTCATTTTTTTTTTACTTATATAGTATATATATAGTTATATAGTTTCTTATAAAGAGCTTTGAGAAGATGCTTTTAAAAGTGCTATATTAAATATGATGATTATTATTAATTCCACTTTGTCCTTTCACAATCAGACCATATCTACAAAAATTAATTCAGCTGACTTCTCTCAGGAAGATGCCGGTATATAATGGCTGTGTTCCCTATTATATATGGGTATATATGTTTAGGGTCCCTTTCGGATAAAAAATACTATACTACTGCTTGCAATTACAATATATATATATACCTGTATATAATATACTTACAAACTCAAGGTGCTTCTCAGACCAGTCAATGACCTTTTATTATAACCACATTTTTTTCTTAGCCAACCTGCTTTTACATTGAAAGTACATAGTGGAAGAAACAACTATACCTGGAGGAGGAAGTTTGTCTGAAAGCTGGTGCAAACCTTCAGCAGCTTCTTCAAACAATCTATGAGATTCAGAATATCAGAATCAGTTATCAGAATATTTCAGCTCACAAAAAGAAACAGGACTTGTTTTCTAATCTCAACTGTTTCTTGGCAACAGCATTTGCCTTTTTACAGGACTATTTTAACACAACGGGAAGAGAAATAATCAAATGCAATTGTGCATACTCTGCCTGAGAGAGAGCTTCAGTTATATCCTTCTCCTCCTCCAGCCTCTGAAGAGTGCACTGATAAGCCTCAATCACTGAAGTAGCAGACTCCTCGCTATCATTTTTCACAGAAGTTGTACCAACACTTTCCCACTCTGAGCTGCAGAACTGAAAACACATAAAAATGAAACATTATTATGGATAGATTTCAACTGTCATATTTTCAAAGACTTGTCCGAGTCATGCAACATGAACTAATACTATTTAACTGAGGGAAAATAGAAAGGCAGCATTGGTTATGGTTTGTGCTATCAATGGATTTATAAATGATTTGGTGGTCAAAGAGAAAAACACCTACATTTGCAAGTAAGGGGAGTTCACGCACATAATGAAAACCCAGGACATTTCTGCTTGCTGTTTACCTGTGAAGACCCAGAGCTTGATTGTATAGCAAAGAAGCACCTCTGGGGAGCAGGAATTCCAGTGAGTGTGCAAGCTGAAAAGGATGGAAAACAGGAAAAGATTAAACTTACATACTGCTTACTTCAAGACCTCACCACATCAGCAGCAATAATCAAACCTGTTCTAAAAGCAAAAAGTAGTTAAATTATTCCGTTTTTGTTTGTTTTGTCTAACTCAAAAAAGCCAAATGACCCTAAATAGAAAGCCATTTTTCCTCTCCTCACTAAAACGTCGTCGACAGTCACATAACGCCGCCAATCTAAGTTTTGTACAATAGAAGAAACTAACCCCTTGTAATATACCTACTGTAGATAGTTCGTTTTGATAAACTATTACAGGCACGTAGTAGTTACTAAAGTAAACTGAATGTAAGGGGAAAATCAAATGTGTAGAAAATGTCGCCTTATAAATGTATATTTATAATAACATGCTTAACAATGCAGGAAACGGGTGTTTTAATTCGAACTTACATGGAAAAGGTGAGACCTTCCTTTTGGACGAGTTAATAGATATTTCTTTGAGGGATTCATAAACCTTGTTTGCAGCTGTCAGTCCTTTGAGAAAAGCGCAACACATAAACACGGTGCATGGTATGCAAACAAACATAATTACATTTTTTTAGAGATGTACAGTATGCGTTTATTATCATTAACTTAGTTAATATTCAATTTTTAACACAAATAAACAAAGAAATGTATCATGTAGTTAAGTTACTGTTTTAAGTTACAAACTTCAGAATGTAAAACTGCAATCATACCTGTAAAACAATTAATGTCTTCATCCTCCTGTTTATTAAAACTAACTACTAGCACATAACGATCCATCCTCTTCTCATACAAAAAAAATCTATTCTTTAAAAAACAGTTTAAAATGTGAAAAAAACAAATTCCCCGCGCTCTACAAAGAGGAAGAGGTTTTGAACACCTTCAAAATACAGCCGATCGGCAACAACGTGGCTGAATCTTAGTTCTTATATCTTACTTCCGCTCTTCTCCTTTCATTGTAAAAAAAATAAACTAAGTAAAATTATTAATTTGGAAACGCTGTGAAATATACATTTTATTTTTGCGTGTAAATCATTAAATTAAAGTTTAATACTCAAATTTATAGATTGCAAATCTTAACACAGAATTACTAGGAACGAATATTGTTCATCATGATTTCTGTCGGTTACTTTGCTGTGTCGCATTTACTATCACGTTAAGGTTAAAGTAGTGATGTTCACAGCGTTTTTCTACCTCCGTTGACTTAGTCATGTCAGGGTTCACAAAGTCTGCACAGGTAACATGTTGTATTTAATTTGGTGTTCTTTAATTTCAGGATCAACTACTCGAAATGTTTTCATGGTCCAGGTATAGAGTTTCTGAGACCGTGTATATTTATATTAATGTATAAGTTAATCGTGATGTTCTCCCGATGAGCATATAGGAGTCAGAACACTAACACTGCATGTGTACTGTACGATAACTATACTACACGTCACCTGACGTATTGCCTTATATTTATTATAAAGAAATAATTGTATTATTTGGTTAAGGATCGGTTTGGTTATCAATAAGTAAAGTGATTTTTATTAATCGATTTAATATCGTTTTGTGTCCCTTAAATACCTGGTTGCTATTTGTTTCTTTATTTGCAGCAATGGGCTACTTTTGCCAGGTCCTGGTATTTAATTGATGCCAAGATGCAGCCTCCAGGAAAAATTGCAGCAATGTGTTCAGTACGTCTACAGGGAAAACATAAACCAATATACCATGCGTTGAGTAAGTATACTACTTAGTTGTTGTTATTTAGTCACTATTGCTGTATTTTCCTGATGCATTTGGCACGGAAATATCACCCTGCAACTCTCAACTGGCAACCTACCGAAGCTCAGCCTGGTCAGTACCTGGATGGGAGACCTGGGAAAAAGGTTGCCGCTGAAATAGGTGTTAGTTGGGCCAGCAGGGGGCGATCGCCCTGCGGTCTGTGTGGGTCCTAATGCCCCAGTATAGTGAAGTGAAAAGAGTAGGGGTGCAACCCCAGCGTCCTGCCCAAATAATGGCCTCCTAATAATCCCCATCTATGAATTGGCTTCATCACTCTGTTTTCCGATAGCTGGTGTGTGGTGAGCATTCTAGCACACTATGGCTGCTGTCGCATCATCCAGGTGAGGTGGTGGAGGCGAGTCCCCATTACCTGTAAAGGACTTTGATTGGAGTGTCCAGAAAAGTGCTATATAAGTGTAAGGAATTATTATTATTAATTAAGACCCGAGTTCACTTAATTCAACTAATTACTCCCTTAATTGAACGATACCTTCTTTAAAAAAGTGAGTAGAGTGGCTTATAAGACTGTCTGAAGATCAGACCAGAGTTGGAGATTCCAGGGTTAGATTTATGAACACACGATTTCCCTCTTTTGATTTCAGCAAAGAAAAAATGTATTTTCTGTCACTCCTAGACTAATGATAGCTGCTTGATTATTACATGGTTTGTGAACATTTCAAGTAATTCTTGTTTTAATAACCTTTTAAAAATACTTTCCTTATTTTATTTCTTCCTTATGGTGAGTAAGTGACACTGACTGTTGTTGCATTTTAAATACAGTATTTCTCATTCCCTGGAATGAGCATTAATGGTTACCAGGTATTTAACACATCATTTGAGTGTTTCATGTTCTTAAGTAGTTCAGCTTTGTGGGTACAAACATGCACTATGTATGATGTAACATACATTTTCATACAGTGTTCTAAACTCAAAGATTGTTGCTGGACATTGTCTTTCATATTCTTTAAGTTCAGAGATAAAATGCTCATATGGTCTTATAATGCGTTGTAACTAAGGGTGGTGAGGAATGTCATAAGCAGCTAAGTGTACAGATAGTCAGTGAGCTGCTGTTTCAGCCTGTGCAGTGTTTGTGATTGAAGTGATCTGTGTACTTCTGATGAAATAAACTAAAGTTTAATCAAGATCAGGTGAGGTCTTGATACTATATTGTACAATTTAAACATAATTTAAATCCTATACTTTTTAACTATGCAGTGCTATAAAAAGTTGTTTTTTTCTTTCCAGTATAACAGTGGTGTTTGTATTCATGGGATTCATGGGATTGTTTGTGCAATTTTATTTTTGACTAATCCCACATTTAATCATGTTGTAACAAAACATACTTTGTGTGCAAACCAGAGCCTTCAAGTAAGTATTGAGACACAATGACTTTAATCAAATGTAAACGACAGTATTTGGTTGCACCTCAGTGTTATGCCATAACTGTAATAATTCTGCAATCCGTTGAGCTCTCCACACTCCTTGTATATTTAAGATTTAAGATTTAACATTTAAGATTCTTTCTGTTCTTGCTTATTCTTCAGATGATTAAATTCAGCTTTTTTTTCAGCATATACAATACTTGCTCAATTGGATTTAAATCAACTTGGTCAATCTGAGATTTCACATTTTTTTTCCATTGGTCAAACAATTGTTTGCATTGGCATTGTGTTTTGGGTCAGGGTCTTGCTTCCTGTGAAGTACCACTCACTAAATATGTAAGTGCATTCTTCTATATAAACAAACACATTTTTTTGTAACCATTTTAGATTTATTCTTTAGCTGTCATCATTAGTTTTATCTGCTGTGGCTGCAAACAATCCCACCAATGGCTGCATTTCAGGAATGCTGGTTTAGAGGTACATTAAACGGTAATCCCTACATAGGAAGGTATAGTAATTCCTACCTTTTTTTCATTTAACCAGCTGAATTGCACTCCTACAAGCCGGGCTTTCATAAAGCATTGCTGAGATTCTTGCATCTTCTCAGATGAAGAATTTACTTTTTAAAAATATTTTAACGTAATAATTGCTTATGCTTTTGTAGCGCTTTCCACTCAAAGCGCTTTACAGGTAATGGGGTCTCCCCTCCACCACCACCAGTGTGCAGCATCCACCTGGATGATGCGACGGCAGCCATAGTGCGCCAGAACGCTCCCCACACTCTCATTGGGGAGGAGAGCAGAGTAATGAGGGGGATTTATTAGGATTATTATTGATTGGTAAAGGTCAATGGGAAATTTGGCCAGAACGCCAGGGTTACACCCTTACTCTTTTCGAGAAACGCCCTGGGATTTTTAATGACCACAGAGGGTCAGGACCTCAGTTTTACGTCTCATCAGAAGGACGGCGCCTGTTTACAGTATAGTGTCCCCGTCACTCTACTGGGGCATTAGGACCCACATGGACTGCAGGGTGAGCGCCCCCTGCTGGCCCCACTAACACCTCTACCAGCAGCAACCTTAGTTTTTCCCAGGAGGTCCCCCATCCAGGTACTGACCAGGCTCACACCTGCTTAGCTTCAGTGGGCTGCCAGTTGTGAGTTGCAGGGTGATATGGCTGCTGGCTATTACTTGTTTATAATAAGGGCCTGTGTGAGTTAAATGCATATAGTACACAATAGCACCTAATGTGTTTGGATTCACTGACAACTTTGTAACTACTGTTCTGTACCATAAATGAGCAGGAGTGTTATTGTTTACTACCTATTGTTTCTGCACTGTTATTTAATTTTGACTAAGAATGTATATTGTTTTCATACTTGGGTAACATTTTGTGATGTAACATCTGGGTATTTGAGAGAACATTTTTGAATTCTGGAACCAGTTGAAGGTTATAACACATGAAGTTATGCGAGTTATTACTTTACGAGCAGTTTTCAATGAATGAATTAAGCTCCTGTAACCAGGGATTACTGTATTGACATTGGATCATTATACATTAAATGTTATGACCACCAGATGGAGCAGTTACTCTTTTTACAGCTTTATGACCCTTGGAAATGACTAGTTCTTAAATTTAGCTCCCTTGACAGTTGTTTGAAGTTTACCATATTTATTTCACCAGATAATTCAGACTTAATTCCTCACACTATTAAAGAATGTTTCACCTCAAAGTGTCTCAGCAATAGGGAACTTTATCTGACTCTAAAGAGTAGCAAATGGATGAAGAACGTGTGGCAGCCATTCTGCACCAGTAGCTGAACAGATCAGGCAGAGAAGTTGCTTAATGGCGATCCTTAGGAACATTGTACAAGGCCAGAGAAGGCTTTAGCCAACATGCTGGTTTAATATCCTTACTCTTTTGTTTGCTTAGTGGTTTCCCTTCCAGTAATGACCAGGCCCAGTCTTCCTTAGACGCAGTGCTAACATTGCTACTCATCTTTCCATATGAGATTTGTATGACTGAGACGGAGAAAGTTATCATGCAGTAAAGTTCTGTTAGATGTGGTTGGAGTTGCAGTTGTTTTAGTAATGAATAAATCATTGGCATGCAGCAGAGTAATTGTTTGGGTACGTACAGCAGAAAATGCAGACTTGGGAAATTCACAGGACAGCAGGCAGTTGCCTGTTTATGCAGTTTCCAAACAAGTAATTAGGCGTAGTAGCACCACTGCTAACTAAATGTATCACTAATGAACTATAATTTTTAAATGCCCAAAAAAGCAATAACTCTGCAAGTTATACAAGCAATTTAAATATCTGTGTAATATATAAGCATGCATATGTAATGCATATTCGAGTTCTGTGTGGGTATTTCTTGACCATTACTGTTTTTCCTATATATTTTGCACTGCAGTTTCCCTCACGGGATCAATAAAGTATCTATCTATATTTTACAGCAGGACTATAATACATATAGGGTCTATTTCTTAATCACTACAGACATCATGTTCGTAATAAAGGCCATGTTAAGGTTATGTGCTGAACTATATCTTCCAGGAAAAAGTGAAACCAAGCAAGTCTATGAAATATTCCATGTCTGAGGAACCAATACATTACTTAGAACTGTCAACCCAAATCATGTACTTATCGTATATAGTAAGTAAACCTGGCAGGCTTAAAACATCAGCATTTTTTGTCTTTTATCTTTTATTTCAGTCAAAGTGTTATGTATTGCACAGCAAATCTGAGACAGGCAAGATAGCTGAAACTATTGTGTTGTCCCTCAGGCTGGCAATGTGTTATGTAAAGAATTCTGTTCTTTGAGAATTAGCTAAAGAATTAGCTAAAGGCTGCAGATGATTTTCTCCACCTGAAGTGTCACCATTTAAGAAAATGACTGAAATAATTAACTTCAGCAGCAGCAATGTTGATGAGGAGAACGGTGCAACTCAGCAGACATACAATATTAAAAACATGTTAAAGATGACATGTCTGTTGCAGCAAACCAGTTTCCCTAATGTTTTGCTGTATTTTCAAAGCTAATTTTTGATCTTTTGTGTTGGGAGTCACACTGTAGAGGATCACTGCCGCCGTCAGACACAGATGATTGCTCACTTGAAACAAAAGGTGTTTTTACAGGAAATGTGGTTTTTATGTGGTTAGTCAGTGAATTATATGCCTAATCATGTAACAAAATCAATCCAAGGAATTTTTATAAAATATCAGTAAAGCCTGTATTTTAGGAGTTATCACATTACAGTACATTATTACCAGAACATTTTGACCTTTTTGGAACAATTCAATGGGGAATTCCCTTCACAAAGACCATGCTGGCAGGTAAAACCCCATGTGAACCAAAGAAATAGAGCAACACAGGTAGGATGATGGCTTTGCTTGTCCAGTTTGTCTCCTTTCTAATTATTCAAGTGCTAAATGTAAAAATAATTACCATGTTGGATTTTCAGTGTAACACACAAGGGACATATCTTTGCTTAAAGTTCTTGTTTAAATTCGTTTTTGTTTTTGAAGGCAAAATGTTGAGCATTTTGTCCAGACAATTGGCCTGTTAAATAACACTAAACATAACACAAAAAGACCCGTGATGGCTGACACATGAACATGTCGTGTCTGTGTGCTCTTTTGGGGTTTTGTTTGTTTTTAGACTGTAACTATCCATTTGCAACATCACATACTGTGCAGTATATGGGATGGGGGAAAACTTTGGGCTGCAAATAAAGAGGATGCATGTTGGGTAAACGTCAGTGGACTCTTCTGAAAATGTCAAACTCCTTATGGACTCTAGAACATTACCTACATACTCCAGCAGTCAGTTCTAAGATCTTGGCCAAAACGCTGCTTTCAATAAGCAATCCAAAAAACCGAAGCATGTGCAACACATTTGCACAGATGCACAGATCACACAAATCAGGATGATCCAAAGAGCCCCATCGGCCTGAATGGAGATAGTGATCAAGATTGTGCCCTCTCAGTATAACACTGCAGATACTTGCCTCAGGGTGTGAAGGAACCTGCTAACATATGGTAATTTACACTTTCAGCCAAACGTGATTTCTCATCTGTAAATCATAAATAACCTTGTATTGGATAGGAAATTACCTGCAGTAGAACTGTGAGTGGATTTATTGTATTTTCTGTGACCTGTTGCACTGCTGTGGGGAAATTTAATTAAATCTGATGTGGATAGATGAATCTCTACTAGTCGGAAAGGTATAAATTCCTTTTATTGTGTATCAGTCACACAAATGAATAATTGGGAAAAGTAGGCATCCATACACATGTTTTCCTTCATTCTTAATGCCTAAAGGGCTCACAGTGTCACAGATCAAATTAATTATAAGATCATTTCTAACTGTAGCTGTGTAACATTTTTGCATATTGTTGTATGTACAGTATCTATCCAATAGAGTAAAAAAATCAAGAATGGATGAGAAAGGACATTGGAAGGAAAACTTTAGGCTTAATCTTCACCTTCATTGTTCTTCATTGTCATTTCCATTTTGTGTATTTGTCACAGGTGACATTGGGGATCATGTGGTGGTGATAAACACGAGGCACGTTGCGTTTTCAGGGAACAAATGGGAACAAAAAGTTTATTCCTCTCATACTGGGTGAGTGTCACAATGGGTTTTATTAGAGCTTTTTGACATGACATTTTATTGTTTTTCATCTTTGTTACGTGAAGTACTTTTCTACTGGAATAAAACCTTCATGCATAATGTATTTAATGTATGATCTTTCTGTTTTAATTAAAGGTATCCAGGTGGCTTTAAACAGGTCACAGCAGCTCAGCTTCACCAGAAGGATCCCAAAGCAGTAAGTAGAGATGCTTGGGACCACCATATGTAATTTGATTTAGCAAAGATGTGCTATATACACTGTACCTCTAAATCTGAAGGCATTGCTAAAATATTCACACTGTATGCACAGCTTGGTTTTGCTAATGTACTTCCTTATAAATGGAAGTGTGCCATTGGTCTGCTTACTGTACAGACCAATGTATTGTATTAGTTTGTTTCTAATGTAGGCTGTATTGCTTAAATAAATACAGATAATACACAAATTCTTGGGCAACTTGTGATGCCATGTTATATTAATTAAAAATGCACTCCAGTTTTCTACTCTCTGAGCCCAGTTTGTGCTCTAGTGTTTTGACATTTTAGAACAACACTAGCAACTGTGAAAAACTAATTAATGAAGAGCTAGGAGACATCAAAATAAATGCAGAAGAACAGTGTCAAGTGTTAAATTGTGTGATTTCTTTCAGGATTTTACAGGCACATGAAAGAGTATCATGCTAAATAGTATGTTTTCCATCAAGATTTTTCTTCATTTGTTTTCCAACACAACATTTCTTAATTTATTAAACCACCGTATCAGCTTTTATTATTATTCATTATTGCTAAAATATTGGATTCATATGTGAATACACATTTATTCTGTTTGGTTTTTAAGTGATTAGGACTGGCTTTTAAATGATACCACAGTCTGGTAGAATTTCAGTCCATGTATGATTTTATAAAGAAGTTGAAGCCCGTGAAGTTTAAATGCATATAAGTATAAACTAGCTATAGTGTTTCAAAATATCCTCAGGGGGTACTGCTTCTAACAGTTAAAAAATCCTAGCTAACCATTTACATTTTATATTTCTGTACTTATGGAATTTTCCATCAGGAAATTAAAGTCAATTAAAAGTAATCCAGTCACATGAAAAAAGCAGTACTATTTGTTTGCTTTGATCATTCAAGTGATCTGGAATTTGAAATAAAAAACATGTTTTGTATTTGAAAAAATATATTTAAAAAAATTAAAGACACATACAGCGAACATGGCTTCTGTACCGTCCAGCATTAGCTTGTTTGTGAGCTCTTGATTTACAGGTATGTTTTCCTATCAATTAAGAGTTATGACGTATAAACTGAACAAACATGCATGTCAATAATTGTCAGAAGTAAAGAGTTTGTATTCTTATCATTATTAGTTTAGTGAAGTACATTTTATATTAAGGAGCAATTTTTTTATTGTGAGTTGAAGACATCTCTAAACATTATCATACGTCATATTAATCGAACAAAGTTAAATTTTATGATAAGAATATAATATTGCCCAATCAGTGAGAGTGACCGACATTAAAATATTAGATATGTTCACACACCAGTTATCACAAGTGTTTAATGCTCATGTCTGTGTTTTCATTGAATGTGGCACTAAATAGATAGTGTTGTGCACTTGCATTTACACACAATGATTCTTCAAGAGATTTTGTATTATGTCCTGACTCTTCCTGTGTTCGTTCGAAATCTGGGAGAAGGCTTTGTTGGTGAATTCACTAAACTTAGACTTAATCATCATCCTGGCTTCCCACCTAAGAAAACCTTATTTACGAGGAAAGTAAACCTAAAAATATTTTTCTCTAAAAAACAAAAAAGGATAATATTTTGTATAAATACGGCTATCTCTCTACTAATGTTTACGGAATTGCAATGTAAGCAAATTACCCTGGTTTGGGTTTAATCCTCTTTAGGCAGCCTGGTTTATGTTCAGGATCGACACTGACAGAACTACAGTGTTTATATTAATCATTTAATACAGTTTCCCATTCTGCAGTCTTCTTGTCCAGAGTTAGTAGGTCAGGGTGCAGATTTCTTCTTTTCTCACGGCATAAACACACACAAAAAAAATCATATTCTCCTGGTTTTCCTGTAGACTGTTCTTTCCTTCAGCTATTTCCCAGAGCATTCCAGTAGAAAGTTTTCCAGCTGGGTAAACAATACGATTTCCATTTTAATGAAATTCAATGGGACATAGGTTTAAAAAGGCCACGCGTTCCACCAAACAATTGGAAGCAAAAGTTGTATTTGTGTATTGTGTCACAGATTCAGCTCTGCGTTAGTGCTGTTAAAGTCTTCATCGTCTTGATGGTATAAAAAAGCAGGCCATCTCAAAAGGTTGGAAAACAACCTTTTGTTTCTCAACCTTCTGTATGAGAGCAAACGTCTTGGTCTTAGATGTGGTAGATGTAATTGGGGCACTTTCAAGACAAGCTCTATTTTTTATTCTAGTTTCAGTCTTTGTGTGCTAAATAAAGGCTGAGAAAAGCTTGCAAATCTTTCATGTATCAAAAAAAATATTTAAAATATTTTAGGGAGGTACTTATACCACCACCAAGTAAAGTTTATAGGAAATCACTTAAAATAATCTTGCTTCTGAGTTAAAGATGAAATTCCATGTCCTTAAACCAGATTTCTTCAAACAGACGAGACACTATAATCTGAAGAAACTTCCAGAAAGAAGAAGAAGAAATGACCCTGCTGTTATTAGTCAGTACTGTCAGAACTAGAGGAATGTGTTGGCTAGTACAGCTTTTTGTCTATGAAGACTTATGGGACATGAGTTTAAGGTTGGCCCTTGTATTTAAAACATGTCTCCCATCTTTGCAGATGCAGGCCCAGAAAAAAAAAAAGTTCAAAATAAAATACAGAACAGAAAGTAGAATTTCCATCTTTCTTTCATGTGTTTTCTAAGCTTATCTTAAAATATTTTTAAAATATCTTCTCAACAAGGCTGCGGAGTGCAGACTTTGAACATGCCATCACTCTCAGATTCTTCAAAACCTTTGCTGTTTTCAGTTGTGGAAAATTTATGTGAAGCCTTTAACTTTCTGTAAAGGTGAAAAATGTAGGGAGCTTTGTCTGAGGTGTCATTGCGTAATAGTGCACTTAACATTTGATGCTGGAATGTACTCTCAAATTGCAAAGTTATTAAGTTAGACAGATCTTGAAGGGAAAAATAACATCTGCCACACTGTATCAATCTGAAGATGAGATAACTTTTTTCATCTGACCTAAATTCTTTATACCTCACTGTTGGTCATGATAGAACTTGTTTCTGAAAAGATTTTTAAAAATTCAGTGTATGGTAAAGAAAATAAAAAAAGGACCCTTAGCATGGCTTTCCACTATTGTAAAATGCATTACATGTTCCAATTTTTCTGAGATAATTTCTCTGAGAGAGAAATTTACATACAATTTGTAAGATGAATCAAGATGCAGTGTTTTTGTTATTACTACTCAATACCTTTCATAGGTGTGACAAACAGACACATCTGAATTGATGTTACACCTCCTTAACTATTGTACAAAAAGCTGTATATTTTGGGTTTTCATTTGGAATTCAAGAACAGAACGATCGTGACAGAACTGCAGTGGTTATGTAAATTATTTAATATTGTTTCACTTTCCTCATTTCTTAGTTATTGTTTTACATTGTCGGCTTTTGTCACCTTTGTGAGTTTCACCTGCATGTCTTACTTGCTTACTGAAGGTGAATATGAAGGAGCTCCCTCAGAACACAGGTTGAGTTCTTTTGCCCCACTTTCTCCCTGTCACTGGATGACAGTGACTGATTCTCCCAAAGTGGCAGCTGACAACTGGCAGAGGATAGGGGGTGGGCATTCATCATCATGGGACTTCTCTGAAAGAGTGACACTCTTGTTTCTTGCCAAGTGCTGGCAAGCATGTGAGACATTAGTGATAGATGTGTTGATCCTCCGATCAGCACTAACTCTCTCTAGTAAGACACTTTGCAGTGTGGGCTTAACTATAAGATGCATCCAAAATCAAATGGATATTGAAGATTAGAAAGGAGCATGATAAAATAAGAATCCATATTTAAAACAAAAATGTGTTCCTGTGTTTTAAATGAAAAGTGGAAGTAAAGGTAAATGCTTATTCAGGGAAAATTAGAAAGCGTTCAGTAATTTGTTGCCAGCATGTGTCTAGATGTTTTATCTTCAAAGTTCCTTAACTGCAAGACACAAGGCATAAATAGGAAATATGCCATCTAGAATATTGTGGCTTTGGCTATTTGGCTATTTGACTTTAATCAACACAGTGTACCTGTAGTGTCAGTGGTTGCTGGTGCATTTTATGTTATACATTACATTTTCTGTAGCAGAATTTCATTCAGAACACTCTGCAAAGTGCTGGTACAGGAGTTTATGTAAAAACAGTTCCATATAATGACCTTAGTTTAAAACTTGCGATTCACCTGCTTTGCATCTCTTGTCATAATCCAGTGAGCAGTCATAAAAGTTAATGCTTAATGCTCTGGTGCTTTTAAAAATGTCTTGTCACAGTGTTTCTGGGATGAGTTGGATGAGTTGCTTAATTCCTTCTACATTTACATAGCTTTAACTCTACACTTCACGTAGCTGTGTAGAGTTTGCATGCACTTAATTTCAAGTTTTAGAGGGCTGGAGAAGTCCTGGTGTTTACCTGAGTCCTGCGTCTATTCTTGCCCTGTAGATTATGAAGCTGGCTGTCTATGGGATGCTGCCGCGCAATCTCAGTAGGAGAACCATGATGCAAAGGCTGCATCTCTTCCCAGATGACGTAAGTGATCGTATTTCCTCAGGGCAAGCGTTTTATCCTTTTCTTTTTTTTATCTTTTCAGAACTTTTCATTGGATGGCTTCTCCATTATTGGTTTGTAGACATAGAATAGCAACGAGCAGAGATGAATGTAATGAGCTTTCACAGTGTGGTTGGAAGCACATTTTTGTTTTTTTGAGAGACATTCTATGCACGTCTGTCCCTCTTCGTGAGATATGCAGTATCTGCGGTCCTCACTGGCAAGGGACAGCATTAACTGCAATTAGCATGGTTCAGCTTAGATGGAAGCTGGCATAAAATGATGTTTTGGTTGATACAGCAAAGTCACAGTCTGTTTCTCATTTTAGGTAATTCCAGAAGACATACTTCTGAACATAACAGAAGAGCTTCCACAGCCTAGGACGGTGCCCAAAAAGCTGAGCGAGTATACACAGGAGGAAAGGGAAGCTTTCCCCAGACTATGGACTCCGTGAGTGTCAAGATATTTTTGTAGCCTACTCTGGAGAATGATTTATTACCACGTAAAGCAATACTGCAGAGTTCTTTCTCGCTATGATAGTCCCCCTGTTGCACTGGATTAGTTTCAGGGTAGTAAAACTTCAGGCTGACTAATCATCTTTAAGGCTTTTTGTTCATTGGGTGCACTGTTTATTCTCCTGCTCCATTGGCTTGTACTGATTTACTGCTGTAGCATCACGCACCTCGGTTTGTTACAACTTGCCATGCGGTTCAAGGCAGAGTTCTGCTCAGGGTTTTGAAATTGCCTTGTCTGAGCTGTTTGAAGCCTGGCTGAAGTGTGCCGAGGTGAAAGGTCAGGCTGGCCCGTGTCCATGTACAAATTCAAACCTGGGAGGCTTTCAGAATGCCTAACATCTAAATCAACTTTAATTATATTTATATGAAAATGTGGTGCTACTGTATTAGCTGCGTGAGACTGTACAATAGTTGTTTTGATTTAGAAAGTATTATATTTTTTCACTTTTGCATAAATATTTTGCTTCTTATTGTTATATGTGCGTTATACTGATGGGTGAAGTTTCCTAAATTAGGAAAATGAGAAAATATGACCTTATAAATCAGCTTGAATTAAACAGTTTTGAAATGTAGAATATCAAATTACATTTCTGCGAATACTTTAGTTTTTGACATAATACTTTTTCATTCTTTGATATAATCATCAACATCTGATTTTGTTTTTCTTTCTTATTTGGTTTCTTATTTCTTATTTCAGGGATATTGAGAATGTATCTTTATTTTTTGTTTAAACAATAAATAGGAACGTCATAGTTAAAATATCCCATAATATCTACATACTGCACATTTCATGTATCCCTATATTTTACTGCACTGACACCATTAGAGATATGTTAGCAGTAGTTTTTACTTGTCGTGTTCAGCTCGTAGCCTGAAATCCCCTCTGGGAGTTTTAGAATTAAAATGTATTTCAAAATAGTCTTAACTCTATTTAGAGTACACTATATCAAATTAAGTCTTCTGTAAGTCTCAGAAAAGTCTTAACTTATTATACTTAGCTATTTGTCTATATTAATTTTTGTTTTTTTTCCGTGCTGTATTAGCTACTATATCTCATTACCAAGGAGCAAGATTATTTTTCAAAGCTGTACGGTAGATGTTTAGTAACATCAAAACAAAGTTAAAATCAGTTTTTTAAGGAATTTATACTACCTCATAAACTATTATTTCTTCAACATTTTTGATATGTTTAAAAAACACATTTAAAAGCAAAACATGATCACTGTGATCACTGGCAGTAATTTTACAGTGTATCTGAATATAGTGCAATGAACGCAGGAGACAGTTCTTCCAAAGGAAGTTTGGAGGCAGTTCCCAACAAGCTACAAAGCAGTGTTGCTGAAACCGATACCCTGGCTTCTATCAAGAAATGGATAGATTAGAATCTCAGATAATTTAGGAACTAGCTACCAGACAAGCTGGGCTGACTGCCTTCCTCTTCTTTACAACAATTTTTATGTTCTTATGGTCCTGGAAGGTCATTAACAGTTCGGTTAAACTGTAGAATTACACCATAAGCAGTGATGTTATATCTAGGAAACCTGACCTGAGCATCTACTGCCCTATTAGAAAACCATATTTCATGATAAAAAGCATTAGGAATATCACCTTTTTCCTAGCTACCTCAAATGCTATTTTCTTAAGATTTAGTAAGATTAAAAATAATTTAAAATTGTAATTAAACATTAAATCTTGTGGATAATAAAGTGAAAGTCATGACAATCTTACAATTTCCTAAAAAGCTGTCTCAAATAACTTTTTATAAAAATGGGTATTAAAAAAGCTTTTCTTCCTCTAAGCACATGTAGAGTTCATGTCCCTTCAGCAACAGTTCTGTACTTTGCTCTACCTCTATATGACCAAACCCTTTTTTAAGGATAAATAATTGGGGGATGGGTGTCTACATGTTTTCTGAGTCTGTACCTTGTACATTTTGTTTAGCAAAAACCCCCTGTGATTTGTGCTTTTTCCAACATCCTTATGGTTTTCATTTTGCAGTATGTTGTAGTCTAAAACAGCCCTCATAGCGTTACAAAGGGTGCACAATTGCTCTGATCAGAAGAGCCTTTTTTTCATAGTTGGGTGATTTTCTTTTTGACTTCCTGCATGGCTTCACTCAGCTTCTTGTGTTAAGTTTGCTTTGCCACCAGGCAGAACATGCATCTAAAAGCATGTTCAAGCCGGTCGCCATATCACCCTGCAACATCTTCTTCACAACTGTTCTCCTCCCCACTGATAGCTGATGTGTGGTGAGCGTACTGGTGCACTATAGCTGCCATCACATCATCCAGGTGGGGCTGCACACTGGTGGTGGTGGAGGGGAGTCCCCATTACCTGTAAAGCGCTTTGAGTGGAGTGTCCAGAAAGGTGCTATATAAGTATAAGAAATTATTATTTAAAAAATACATTAAAACCTTTTATGGACAGCTTTTGGGAAGGATGCTTCATTCCAGAATTAGCTTCCTCCATTTCTCTCTCAGTTCAACTCTTTTTAATTATTTTCTCTTCACCATAATTTTCCCTTCACCATTCATTCTTTTTGTATTCCTTACCGGATTAATTTCGAAATTGTCTCTTCCATTGCTCCAATATCTTTATTACTTTTGTTTCCCAGTGGGTGTTACCTTGTTGTAAAGCTGTCTTCCTAAAACACAAAAAGGCCCTTAAATCTTTCTTCTTCCGGATAGACAACTGCCTGCTTGCCCGTTGTTCCACAGCGATCTATCATCGGTCTCGACTCTGGCATTTTCGTTTTGCTGGCATCCTCCACAGCTGCCTCCCGCAGCATGAGGAGTCCTTAGGTGTTCACTGTTTTCCACTACTTGGATCATAAAACTGTCATTTCTTCACTCAACAAGGATAACTGTAACCTCCTGTCGTTTCCCAGTCTCGGTCTGCTTGTGCAGTATATGGCCTTATTTTCTTCTCTTTCTTCACCTCGGCCAGGGAACATGGCCAGCAATGGTGTCCTTGGCTGTGGGGCTTTTTGCATTTGACCAGCATGAATTTGACCTGTAAATTTTCTCCCGGTACCTCACAGGATTTTGCTGATTTATACTTATCCATTGACCTGCTGTGGCACACTGGAGACAGTATGTGGCAGATCTTCCTTACCTGGCGACTGCGCCGGAGGATGTGCTGAAATTAACGCCTTTGAAATACGGTGTAATAAAATAACCGTCCCTCTCTATTACATTCTGTAACCTACTGGTCTCACCAGTTTTCCCTTTTGTCTGAATCCAGACTCCCTACCCCTCTGGACCCCCTCCAGTTTTCATACCACCCCAACTACTGATTATGCTGTATCTCTTGCCCTTCACCTGGCCCTGTCCCACCTGGATAAGAAAGACCCTTATGTAAGAATGCTTTTCATTGACTTCAGTTCAGCATTTAATACAGTCGTCCCCCAGAAGCTGACAGAAAAATTTAAATTTAAACACCTCCCTCTGTAACTAGATTCTGGACTTTCTGACCAAGAGACCTCAGACGATGCAGATCGGTAATAACATCTCCAGCACCATCACAATGAGCACAGGAACCCTCCAGGGCTCTGTGCTCAACCCACTGCTGTTCACATCGATGAATCATGACTGTTCTGACAAGCACAGTTCAAACTGCATCATCAAGTTTGCCGATGACGTGACAGTGGTGGGCCTCATTAGCAACAGCGATGAATCACTGTAGAGAGAGGAGGTGGAGCAACTACTGGACTGGTGCACAAACAACAACCTCTCTCCTAATGTAAACAAAACAATATAGGTAATCATTGACTTCAGGAGGATCCAAGCTGATCACTCCCCACTGTACATCAACGGTTCCCCTGCGGAGGCAGTTAGAAGCACCAAGTTTCTTGGTGTTCACATTACAGATGACTTGGTCACTTGGTCCCTCAATACCACCTCCCTAGCCAAGAAAGCACAGTAGCGTCTCTTTTTACTGCGGTGACTGAGGAGGGCAAACCTACCCCTGCCCATTCTTACCACTTTCTACAGAAACACCATTGAGAGCACCTTGTCCAGCTGTGTCACTGCTTGGTTTGGGAATTGCAACGCTTCAGACTGCAAGACCCTGCAACGAATTGTGGAAACAGCTGAAAAGATTGGAGCCTCCCTCCCTTCCATTTCTGTGACCTATCACAAACGCTGCTTACACAGGGTCCCCAGTATAGTAGATGACCCCTCCCATAAACTCTAGGCCCTCCTACCATCAGGAGAAAGACATCGCAGTGTATGGGCCAGCTCCACCCGACTCTGTAACAGCTTCTTCCCGCAGACTGTCAGGCTCCTCAACACCCTGGAATCTACTTGCACCCACTCCAATTCCAGAAACAGGGTTTAAATCCTCCCAGTGTGTTGTGTATATTGTATTATGTATTTGCCTTGTAATTTGCACCATCTGCAATCTTTGCACTATGTGTTCCTGTCTGTCCTGTCTGTATTTGCACCGTGGACCAGGGGGAATGATATTTCGTTCTACTGTATACCTGTATATGGCTGGAATGACTTCACCAACACTCCCTTCTATCAGAAATGGCAGTTGATGGTACCCTACCTACCTCCATTCCCAATGTAGCACTGGCTCCCAGGAAAGAGTTAGCTCACTAGTGGTGGCTAAACCTTTTCAAACTTAGTCTGGCCCTCAGTCAATGGGCAAGTCATGGGCATTAACAACGACCTGCTTCAGTCCTCAATCTGGACCTTAACCACAAGACCACAAGCTCTCAACATGAGACTGTTGTCCAGCTGAACAGACTGGTCTTACCATGAGACCAACAAGTCTGATCTGACAACTAGACTAAACAGCTTCTCCTGTGTTGATGTTTTTTTAAATAAACCTCATGAATCCAGAACAGGAATCTAATTGTCTTACAAGCTTTTCTTCTCCACGATGTCCCTAAGATGTACTCTAGTGACATAAATTGACACAGACACCCCGAGATTCAATTCAATGTAGAACTTCGCTGAGGTTAAGAGGGATATGTGCGTGATGAGCCGGAGCTACTTTGTTCAGTAGCTAACACAATAATAACACAAGCCATACTACCTACAGTATCTAAGTCATGTAATTTATGAAAAAAGATTACTAGTGCTAATGGCATTTTGTTTTACACAAACAAGGAAGTCCTTATGTACGTTGTGCACGATATTAATTCTATAGTCTAAGCTCATTTGATTTTACGCGTGCAGTAATAATGGTTCACAAACCTGTTCTTAAGAACATCCATGTCAATCCAGGATTTTTTTGTGATCCAACCATCACTAGATGATTTATTTAAGGATCTGCACTGATTTATATGGGTATGCACATCTTACTTATTTAAATAAATAAGGAAATGTTACTGCATTGCGCATGGTGTAAAACTGTCTGTATTTAAATAAATGGTCCGTCTGGTTAGACTACAAGCTCTAACTAGTTTGGGGACCCTAGAACAGATCTGGGAAGCTTCACTGTTTGGTTCTTTTACTTTACAGACAGGAACCCCCAGCTTGCAGTGGAAAATATATACCAGGTCAGCACAGCTAACTAAATTGTCCCATGAATGAAAGCATCTGTGGCCTCTGCACACAGTGCTCAGTTCAGTAACATTGTTGACCTTCATTAGGAAACCAAAACATAAAAGCAGAGCTACCTAGTTAGAGCAAGAGCAGACAGAAATTTGAAGCTGTGTTATTGGAGTCTGTTACCTTCCTCCTGTAATTATAGCAGAGGGGTAAGGCTTTATAGCAGATTTTGAAGGAAACTAGGTGGCATGTAATTAAAAAAGGATTTCACACGATAATCTGTGAGACTCTCATATCTGTTTGAATTAAAACCTAAAGGAAAAACCTTCTGATGTTTTTTGTCTTTCAGTGATAAAGCAAAGTACAGTAAATATGTGGAAATATGTGAAATATTCTGTCTCTGCATGTTTACCACATTGATTAAAAACTTTAATATTTTTAAATAATTGATGTGCATGAAATAAACTTTACCATAAACGTGGCCCGATGCCAAATGTATAGTTTTACTGAAGATAGAGAACGGAATGAGAAATGCACCACGAGCATCGTAAGAAAAAAAGAGAGATGGGTTTTATTTCTGTCTGCAGCTTGGCCATACTTTGTTACCACACTAGGGTAAAATGAAGAATGCTTGCACCCACTCACTCATGTTGTATTATAGTCATTTTTATTTCATTGCGTTTATTTCTTCAACTGTTTTTTTTCTCTAGCTGTTGAAACACTATGTGTTTGATAGATGGGTCTACATTTTTGAGTACAATGATTTTTAAGGAGCAGAGGTTTTTGTTATGCGCCCATATTGAGATTACAGATTTCTCAGTCAATGCGAAAAAAAAATATCCCCTGCGATTTATAGTGTCTTTGAACACAGAAGGATTTGGATTGTCTTCTGTATATACATACTATACCGTGTGCACACCAGAAGGTTAAATAAATACGATATTTTCCGAGTCATTAATGTATATTTCCTTTAATAATGAATGAGACAGAGTGACACTTTTACACATTTCATAATGCTATGAGGCAACTTGCCCAGCCTCTAAATAACCTGCCAAACAGTATTCATATAAAGTTGGTCAGGATAAAGTATTCTATGCCATGTGAGACGTAGATTGATGGTCTTTGGTGTTTGTGGTTGAACATTTGGAATTTTTGGGATAATCTTTTTCTACCCAAGGAGGCCCCCAGTCATGAAAAGAAAAGGCCTTTGCATGTATCACATCCCAGACTTTCCATCAAGAAAGCCTCCTCAACTTCAAGGAAGACCAAAAATACTCCTCATCAAATTTACACAGCATTGCTTCTCTGACTTGACATATAAAACCACTGTTAGATGAAGTATAGCGTTTCAGAAAAAAAAATCCTTGGTTTTCTCAGAAAGTGTATTAAAATGTCTCAATTTTCCTGATTTCTTTTCTATCCCTATGGTTGTGGAAGTGCACCGATGTGCTGTTTGAGAAGAGAATATTGTAATGGCAGGAGGATGCTCAGAGTTCAGGCACTGTCGGTGTTGCATCGGTAGCTATGGTACTCTCTGCTTGCCATGTGCTACAGAGATTGTTACCCTAAGCAAGCTGGGCTTGTTACTCACCTAACTGGACTAAATGCATGAGTCAAAACTGTGTGAAAGTCCTTGCGTACTTGGTGTCCCTCATGTGCTCATTTTTCTGTCCAGTACCTGTATATACAGTCTATGTATGATGATGCCCTTATCCAGATCAGCTTACAAAGTTTGGAAAGAAGTTGTGGGTGTATAGAACAAGTAAGATCAGATCACTTTATTGGCCATATACAATTTCTTGTATTAGGAATTTGTCTTCTTGCAGACCCAAACTTGTTCTCCATCAGACACAGACAAGGAGAAAAGCTTGGGGTCAGAGCGCAGGGTCAGCCATTTATACGGCACCCCTGGAGCCGTTGGGGTTAAGGGCCTTGCTCAGGGGCCCAAGTGAGTAGGATTCCTCTGCTGGCCGTGGGATTTGAACCAGCAGCCTTCCAGCCACAGGCACAGATTCTTAGCCACAGAGCCACCGCTTTGCCCCAAATTTACCCTCCCATGTTGTTTAAGCCAGGGCTTCTTTCAAGAAAAGCATGACAGAGACTCTCAAATCCATTAGCTACTAACTACCAAAAATAATATCTAATATCTATCCTACACTTAAAGAAAAGCAAATTCCAAAATTTGGAATATGACACACAATTCTAATGAATTATACTTGATTCAGGCAGTCTAGCTTTACTATAGTAATTTCTAAATTGCTTTAAATGGGCATACAGTGGATGGGTTCCTAGTAAAAACTAAATTTTGGTACTGTACAACCTGTTTGGCTACATATTGTCATTAGACTTTTAGACTAGATAGTGATTTCTGAAACTTTAGGAAATGTGAGATTTTGTTTGAAATTTGTTTAGTTGTTAATTTCAGGATGAGCTGAAATGAAGGTGTGTTATTATGTGTTACATGTAGAAAATGCAGCTGCACCACCCCCAAGATTCCTTCCTCCTTGAAAACTCGTTTATTTTCTGAATGGATGTGTCCAGACATCTACAGTACCATCACACAGAACAGCCTGAAACATCTGTTACCCATCTGGGCAGCATTTATGATATAAATGTGCAAAAGCAGACCGATGTTTTGAAATGGATTTCTGGGGCTTTATTCTTAAAACAATGAGAAAAATAAACCCAGAAGGAAAACACAGAAAGGTCTTTGGGTGAGCTCCCAATTCTTTGTCTGCTTGTGAGACCCTCTTCAAAAATGGTCTTGACCAGCGCGGTCTAGGGAGCTTGTATGCCACAGGGCTTTGTTCAGTTAGTTCCACAAGACGAGTACGCCTTTGGTCTGAATGCACTGGCTGGAATTTCTCGAACGCCAGACAGTGTTCTGTCAGAGTCTGTTGAGACTTGACCCAGCAGGGCAGACGGTTGGAGTTACTGGTTATGTTCATTGTCACTCGGCAGTCAAATGTCAGGTGCTCGAATCTTTACCACTGCCTTTTCTATCACGAAAAAAAAAAATCCTTTTCAGAAGATATTGTATAATCTTAAACTGCTTTCACTTGAGATCCTTCTGTAAATGGCCCATAATTTGACTGTGTGACCTATGGGGTATGCTGCACATCTTGTGTTGATTTTGTAATTTTTTACCACAGCAGAAACAGCCTGGTAAACCGCAACTATTGTGTATGTTTTAGTGCTTCTTTTTGTTTACTGGAACACTTACAAATATCTCTTGCTTATTTTGCAATTTATGTTCCACAGAGCCACAAAGAGAAAAGGCTTTTAAATGACTGCGTTCAAATTCTTTGTTTACCTGTGGACTGACAAGGTTACCATTAAAGCACAATCTGAAGAGCAGGATAACCCCTCACAGTGAACGGATGTTTACACATTAGTCTTTATTCTTAAATGCAACCAAAAATGTACAGACCCATAAAAATTAGGTTTTTGACATTTAAATTTTATCACTTTACCAAAGAAAACAGAAGTTACAGTGATTCTTAATTAATCCTGTCTTTCAATCTACTGTATATAATAAGGGCTAATATTAACCCCATGGCCTTATATAGATTATTGTTAAATACCAATCAGGGTATCCACTGTTTTGTAATATCCCCATGTTCCCCATCCCCCATCCCCATCGATTTGAACTTTTTAAACCTCTCCGTGTAATCTTCCCTGCCATGTTTGCTTACGGTGAAATGCTTCATGTGGCCAGTACGCATCGTGTCTGCTGAAGAACAAACCACATTTAAAATGCTCCTTGGGAAACACTAGCATAATAAATGTGCATCTTTTGTTATAATATGACTATCTTGTGACAGCTCTGATCTTAACCAATTTAGTGTTCGCGATCAGGGATAAATCAGTTATTTATAAATAATTGCTAGCTGTTGTTCAGCTCTGGTTTTGTGTGGGCACAGTGCCTCTTTGTGAGTGAGTGCAGGAGAGCAGGCTGTCAGTGCATAGCCCCTGCTTCATCGATTAAGCAGGATATGTGGTCAAACAGTACCGACAGAGGTTGCTTAAGGGTAGCGATCCCTGGTGTGCTGATTTAGCTGGGGCAAATGTGCAGTCAGGGGGTCTCTCCCTCATGTGTGAAGTTCTTTCTGCCCCATTATCATCATCCCAAGAGGGGGAATAAATAAGGGAAGGCATCTGGGGAGTACAGGGGGAAGCTCGGGGCTAGTGTACAGTATATGACCCATTTTTACAGTGATGCCTCTGTTCGTCACCTCTTTTCCAAAACATATATGGTGAAACCAAGCTGTCGTCGTATTATTGATAAAATGCTTATGATTATTGACCGAGATTGATCCCTCAATGCCATGGATTTGTGTTTTTCCTAAAGAGTGGTATGTTCTCCAAAATATTTAATCTTAGGCAAGTTGACAGATGATGCTTTACTTGGAGAGTTTTAAGAATGGTAAATCATTTAAATGGCAATTTTAATAATTACAGAAATGATACTGTATAACAAGTGGGATTGCTGGTCAGTGCATATTGTAATATTTCATATATGCTCATGGAATATACTGTATAGGAACCCTTTAATGGGAACAACTACAAGGCATGGTCCACACAGAGAGACATAAAAGATAATGAGCATAGCATAGAATCTGGAACTCTTTTGTTCCCAGTTATCTATTAATAGAGGTAATTCATCTTCTTAATTAAAGCTAATATAATTTGATCCCATTTCCCAAAGACAAAACCCAAGCATTAATTGATGATAACAATAAATAAGAAGTTATATATGACTTGGCATTATATTATTGTCTCTGTTTTATCACATATGTTCATGGGTTTCATGAGAATAAAACTGGAATGCAGAAACTTTCAGCAAGGGAGGACTTGACCTTCGGATTGTTTTAAAATGTGACATTAGAAGTACTATCGTTCAGTACTAATTTTGTTTTTAGGCTATGTAGAAACAGATTTGGAGTTAACATGACCCTGTGCGTAATGAAGAGTCTGAAAAATATGAAAACTCATACTCCTGAATCGTGTTCTTTTGTCAGACATATTGCTGGTGCTGTATTAAAACACACAAGGCTATGTCCTAAGGTAGTGTCACTTGTCAATTGCAGGCTATTGCCAAGTATATTAAAAAGAATATTTGTTGTAAAATATGTTTTTTTTAAATGCAGCACTCATAAGATTAAAAGAATCACTATTTTTTCTGTAAAAAAGCTTACAAATCTGGGATACTTAGTTGTTTTCTGTGGAAGAGACATTTAGCTTCTAAAATTATTCACGTCTTTTGTTCAGTTTCCCAGACAGAAGGAAATGTAAATGGAATTCCATACCCACGTAATTGAGCGAACAAGCACCATTATTATGAATGGAACTGAATTACGACCCTGTCACAAATGGAATATTCTAGTGAGGCATTGAAAGGCTGCATTTCCTATACAAAAGACAAAAAAATGGAATGCTTAGTATGAGCAATGCAGTAATTTAAACAGAGAAAACAATACTGCTTTCAAAAGAAATGGAGAAGATATCCAAAATGTTCTGACATCTCAGATTCAATAACCCTACACAGTGAAACAATTGAAGTTACTACCTTTTTCTTAATGTACTGGCTCTGAATTTTAGACTTAAAAACATTCTCATCAGAAGCTTGATATAATGTATTGTTTGAGAATACCATTGTATTGACGGTACTGCTTGTCAGTGGGGTGTAGTTTATTCCTTTTGGTGCTTTTTGAGTTTTTCTTGTAGGAAGAAACAGATTTACAGAAAGTAATTTAATCCTTCAGTGAATATTATAACCTCAGACATATGTAGCATAAAAACAAGAATCTGAGAAAATGAGGGGATGACATTTGCCCCATATACAGTGCTGAGAAAAAATGTGTAAACCCCTCAGGATTTAATTATGTTTCACATATATGAATCCCAAAATGTTATTACATCTTAATCTAAGTCCAGATAATAGATAACATTAACTTGATGAAGCAAATGACACAAGACATGATACTCTTTCAACAAAATATGCTGCGTTCAATATCCACGTGACAAAGTATGTGAACCTTTAAACTCATTAACGTGTGGCTCTCCTTTGAGCAGCAATGACTGCAACTAAATATTTCCTATAACTGTCTCTCACATTGGTATTGAGGAATTTTGGACCTTTCTTCCTTACAGAACTCCTTTGACATATGAGAGCTGCCATGTGTGGACAGCTTATTACAGGTCCTGCCACAACAATTCGATGGAATTAATTATTCCATTCATTGAGCTAATGAAACTAGGAGTTCGCTTAGTTTTACACATCTCTTGTACATTAATTATTCATTGTTTAATTCTTACATGGACAAGAGACATGAAATTGGTTACTATAAACCCTGCTTGATATTTACATAAAGACTAGTTCTGTTTCAAGAAAACTGTTGTGGTAAATCTATGAAATATCCATATTTATCTTTAGGGTTCACAAACCTTATCTCGGCACTGTAGCCCATTTGGTAGTTACTTGCTTATTAATCCATGGATCTCGTATCTAAAAGAAGCCAGCACTGGCTTAAGTAACATATAACACATTCCATGTTCCCACCACCCTTTGCATAAAGAAGCGATTCTTCACTATTTCTGTTTTAAATGTACTTCCATTTATTTTTTATTTGTGTCAATATAAAATGTGATAGTGATGGGACGGGAAACGTCAAGGTGTCGGAAGGGAAGTGACTGTTGTATTTGGTTTATTAAGTTACTGTTTCACTGGGGTCTTTACCAGGGTAGAAACTGACAAGGTGCCTCAGGCTGAGAAAGCATCAAGTTTTAGTATAAAAGAGGCAGAAGCACTTAAGATAAACCTCCGGAGTCAGATGATAATCTACTAATTAAATGTAAGAAAACAAGATGCTGTTCCATTGCCTATTAAAAAGATGTTTCCAACAGTTTCTTAATTAAAAGTACCAATTGACTGGAACATAGCTAACATATTGCCTACCTTTGAAACGGGTGACAAAACTGTGCCAAGTAATTACAATATTGACAATTACAGTATAAGACATGAATTATTATAAGAGTCATGTATGGAAGCAGCATCCTAGGGGATAGTAAGAGCTTCAGAAAATGTTAAATGATTAATTATCAAGTAGCAGGCAGTAGATATTCAAAGTAATGCTTATATTTTAATTGCAAGCTTATTAATGTACAGAAAACAGCACAGATAAGGGTTGAATTCTCCAGTTTGGGTGATCTAATTGGTGGAGTACCATAGGGATCTGTATTAGGACCACTGCTGTTCCCAAATTTATAGAGGCTGAAGGAGAAACTCTCAACTTAAAGGAGCTTATCGTCTAGACAATATAAGTAAGGCAACAATGTTGGGATATTTAGTTAAAGCATAGAATTTAAACCATGTGATGTTATGTTCAAATTGTACAATGTTTTCTGAATCAGTCCAGAGAAGTCAGGATAGATCCATCCCTGGGCTTGAAGTATTTCCTTACTTTTACTTACTTTTTTATGTTCCTAAAATAATATGATATATATTTTTAGGTATATCCTACCCCTGTCATGGATACCCTCCTGTCACTGTCTTTCTCCTGATATAGCTGAGCTGGAGCCTCAGGCCAAGGTGAAGCTGTAGGACAGCTGAACTGATGTTAGGGGGAAAGTACTCACAGCTGTGGCTCAGGGGACTGCACAGCACCTAGTGCAACTGCAGTGTATGCAAATCCAGCTCTAGTGTGGGTTAAGGAATGCTGGGAGGATGTGCTATGCTCTATTTTTACTTTAAACATGTTAAGAAACAGATTTATAATTTCTTGTTTGATTCAAATTTTGTTATTTGATAGAAGATATGGAAAAAACTGCAATCCTTGGCTGGTGCTTCTCGTGTTTCATTAAGTTTACAACACGAAGGCTGCTAAGCCTAATATAGGTCCCATCAATCCACATTAGAAGATCCTGTCCTGCGGGCTCGTTAGTGAGCAGTTGGACAAAACGCAAATTCCAGTGTCGTTCTAAATCATTCAGGAAAACGGGAGTAGAGCTTTGTTGTTCAAAATGCCATGAGTAAGGAGTCGCCCATAAATCTGCTTTTCGTCTCTCTCATTATTCTAATCATTGTGTCGGTTTTGGGTGAGAAGCAGACGATGTGGCTGTCTCGAGCCATAATTCAGAATGCTC
Organism: Lepisosteus platostomus; assembly: GCF_059453375.1. NCBI lineage: Eukaryota > Metazoa > Chordata > Actinopteri > Semionotiformes > Lepisosteidae > Lepisosteus > Lepisosteus platostomus. The sequence continues at coordinate 11,432,839 of NC_142622.1, forward strand.
TGGAGTCGGACATGCTGAGACTGCTAGCGTTATACAAACCCTTTAAAACAGAAGACGTTTCAGGGGTCTGGATAATGCTTTCTAAAGGAGGATTTTTTTTATGCCAAAAACACAAGCAGTAGACTTCCTTTTCTTCTTTGTATTTCTTGTCCCATGCAAAAATTGAACCACGTGTTGTTTGACCTTGAGTGGATTTACATTGTATTACCATAGTTTGAGATAGTAACACAGTCACCTTCAAGTTCATACTTAATTTAAAAGCACTGTTTGAAAATTTGCAGTTAATCCGTTCATTTAAGCTTTGACTAAGTACGTATAATACGTATGTGATTATGCATGGTGTTTTTTTTAAATTAAATGTTTTCAGTAAATACTGATATCTGCAGACAGTAATTTGTAAAGCATGTACAAAGACTGGTTTATAAATGCCAACATACTAATAGGCACTTTCAGAGATCAGTGGAAATGCTTATATTAAGGTATAGAATTCTCAGCGGGTTTCCTGAGTTTTTTGACTGTTTCAAGTATCTGTAAATGTTGAGGATTGCTTAATTCCCAAGCATTTAAAGGTAGGCTTGCCCATTCTGGCACAGGGTAACTCCTGTATCATTGTTGTCAGTCACATCTTTAGGTAAAATTTTTATTTTTCAAGTTGCACATCTTGGCAGTATTGTTAGGAAGTAGGAAATAATCCCAATCACACCCCAAATACTTTACAACCAGCATGGTATTATGTAAGGTAAATCTGGTGTTTGTAGGGTGACAGCATTGTTAAGTCTTAAAAGATAAGACTTCTGACACCAGTTACACTACGCAGGGAGTCCTGCTCAGAGGGCCCAGTCAGTTTACTTTGTCAATCTCTTTTTTTTAAACAAGTATTGAAATTAACAAAGCACACCTGCTTTGGAAGTGCACAGGGCCCCACTGTTTGTGTTACTGCTCAGGAAGGGCTCATCTCTTTAATCCACAGTATGGCCAGCTGTACCAGTGTCTTTTATCTTTTCAAACACCAGTTCATTCTGTGACTTGAATTTAGTTTTTTCTTCCCCACTAGCAAAATCAAAGTTCAATAACTAATGTTGTGGAATATTTAAAAGAGGGGAAAAACTTTTTAGCAACAAAAAAAAAAGACTACACACTTACCAGTCTATACTTAAGCCTTGTGGTTAACAATAAGGCTTTCAGACTGAAACAAAGTGGGAGCTATATCCTCATTCAATTTTAATTTTGTAGTTGGTAATTCAAGTAAAGGACAGACATAGATGAATACAATAAGTATTCTTGTACAGTTTTGAATTCTACAGTACAATCCCTGATCATTTCTAGAGTGCAAAAAAGTAACAAAAAGAAAAGCAGTTCGTCTACTTTATATCATCTTTCAAAACAGTGCTTTACGTGTTTTTCCCCATTACCGTTTACTGTTTGTGTTGCTTGTTTAGTTGGAATCTATGAATTCATGTGGGTAGCTGCGTCAGCATGTGTAGGCTGCAACGGAACAAGTAATAGGTTTAACAAGTAATAGAAATAGGTTTATTCCATGCTGAAAAGAGAAGAAAGAAAACACGTTTCAGCTGTGGAGCCTTCTTCACACTCTCTTTTCAGCATGGGATAAACCTAGTAGTTGGAATCAATGCCCATTGGAGGTCAACAACATTTAATGGTGGCTTTGTGGCTAAGGATCTGCTCCTGTGGCTGGAAGGTTGCCGGTTCGCATCTCACTGCAGGTGGAGGAATCCCTGAGCAAGGCCCTTAACCCCAATTGCTCCAGGGTGCCGTATAAATGGCTGACCCTGCGCTCTGACCCCAAGCTTCTCTCCCTGTCTGTGTCTGATGGAGAACAAGTTGGGGTATGCGAAAAGACAAATTCCTAAGCAAAACATTGAAAATGGCCAATAAAGTGATCTTATCTTATCTTAAAAGATTAGTGCTTTGTAATTGGTTGTAATACCCCATCAATAAGGAACATTAGGTCAAATATCAGATCAGAGATGAGCCTGCAAAACTATCTTGCCTTCCATGAACTTAAAAGTTATGATGTCAAGATGTTGTATGTAATGCAAGCCAACAGTGCCTAAATATACAGCACGGAAATAACATTAGTTTCTCCACAGAACATTATTATATAATAAATTATAGTCTGGTAGTAATATAATCTGTAGGACTGTTGTATAACTGGGGTAAAAATATTTGTTCACTAATCAAGCAATCCTGTTTATGTACAGTATACAGGTATTTGTATGGTAATCTATCACATTCTATTCAACTTCACAGGCCTGAAGACTTCAGAATGAAGTAATCCTCACCATTAACACCACCATCTGAAAGAAGATTACTTACAGATCCTTGATTATTTTCATGTTTAATAACATTTGCTAGAAGCATTTAACTTGATGATTTTTGCAGATGTTCCAGTTGCTCTATTAATGTAAAATAAAAGTTTTTTTTCAACTTTAGTATGTGGCTTTGTTTTTTTTTAAATAAAACCTAAAACATTTTTGAATAAAATGAAGTGAAACTTGCAGTAAATGTATATACAGCCTGTATTTCTGAAGAATAAGCATAATTTCAAACAGTTTCAAGGGTAAAAGTGAATTGAATAAATGTTCAGCAGGACAGAAAAGACAGTTCCGTGGTTGTTTCTGTGGTTGTAAGTTCAATTTTGTTGAAACTTGGAATGTATTAAAATACAGATTTTTGGCCATTGCAACTTTTACCACAGACTGTTTTTGCATGCACTTCAGAAGTTTGACGGTGCTTTAATTTTACCCACAGAGCAGTTCTAATAGACAGCAGATGCTTCCGTGAAAAATTCTGTATTCAAGTGTAGTCCTTTGAAGTAGTTTTGCTGTTACAATATAATTGGTTTTAAAATGGAAATTAATTTGCATTACTCAGCTATTTTTCTGTATATAAAATGCCAAGATAATTCCAGTTCATACGTATGCTGCCTTTTTTACATCAATGACTGCAATCTATGCTGCTTTCATATCACAGTTTAGAATTTAAATTAAAAACTGGTATTATTTTACTCATTGTTTTATATAGTCATTGCATTATTAAAATAAACTCCGGAACTAATGTTTTTGGTTGTACTTCAATTTTATTGGTTGCAAAAAAAATGAATTTCTGGATTCAAAGGTTTGGTGTTATTGGTTCTCACACACCTGCTCCAATTTCAGACTGGAACTTCCTGAATGGGAGTCAGGCTGCAAGCCTAGGTACTTAAAACACTTAAATCACTAGTGAAAAGGCAAATTTCTATACATTTGTTAGTGCTTTGTCATTATCATCATTGTTAAACTCACTAAACCTAGTACAAGAGGAAATATATATTTGTCATTAATTCATCTGTACATTGAGTTTAATCCTCTTTTGATATTAATACTTTTAAGGTTTGTTACACCCTCTTCTGTTTTTGTCAGATCTGTAAAGGTTATTATATATTCACTAGTGATAGATGTAGATAATCTCAGTTTTCATGTGGACATTAAAAAAAACAATAAAAAAGATGATTCCTGACAACATACTTTGAAAAAGACCAGTTTTGTTACCACTTTATTAATCTATGTTTCTAAATGATAAAGACTGATTATTGTTCCAACTGTCGTCTGTGTTCTTTAGTATGCAATGACACAAGTGAGAGAGACAGTATGCTTCAGTTTAAACAAATTAAAGGCACTATGAAAATGAGAATGAAAAAAACCCTTAATAAATAAACTAGTGGAAATTCTTTCAAAATTATTTCGGACCTATAGAGAAAGTAATTGCAAAAACATTTTGGCTATTACAAAACGTGACCTGCTTTTGCAAGAACAGGCTCTTCCAGGTTAATTTCAATCTACTGTATTTCTGTTCTAGCAAATATCCTGACTTGGTAAGACCATCATTCTAGATTTAATACATTATAAGCAGAAATGCTGATCTTGTGAACAGTGGTGTGATCGAAGGCACCCCTGCCTCATTGTTCTTGAGTCCCTAGATTTGACTAGGGCCTAGGGTGCCTTCTCCATGAAGTTTGCAGGTTTCGGTTTCCACAAATATCCAAATAAAATGCAATCTATGATAATTGATGTTTATATGTATTTATGTGTGTGTGCCCTGTGATGCACTTCTCTCCTGTCCAGGGTGTATCCTGCCTTACAAATGCTTTCTGCAGTGCTAGGCTCCTAACAACCCTGTATCACACTATCAGTCTGATATTCTATATTATGGCTATTGAAAATGGATGTTGACTTCCTTTGAAGTTCTCTTTTAGAGCTTCTCAGTAAGCTGTGACACCAACTCTGAGAATTAACCTTGAAGTGCCTGTTTTGGGGAAAACAGGTTACAAAACAGGTTGATTTTGAATAGCAACAGAATGTAGATTATGTTATACTAGCGATAGCGATATACAACAACAAAAACTGTACAAAAGCAGTTCATGATGTAATTTACAAAGATGCTTACTGCACAAAATAAACATAACATATCCTCACAATCAGCTTGGTTGTCTTCTTGATCTTCAAGGCCACATGCAACTTTAAAAAAACACTAGTACAACCATTTTCTTTTTTCTTTTCCAACCCCCCCCAAAAAAAATATCAGGCACTTCCAGGTTTTCCTCTAACAGCACAATCAAAATTACTCACTGTAAATGGTGTGTAAACTTTTAAAATTTCCATGTTTTGACTCCAGCTGAAATGGTTGTGCCATTAGCATGCTTGAGCACTTAAGTTTGATTCTCCCGTTAGAGCTAAGAGTCTCTTTTCAGTGTCCTCTTCTGGTTGGGGGTTTTGTCCTTCTTTCTGGAGAGGCTTCTGGAGAAACGCTGGATTCCCGGTGATCTCACTTCAATGGCATCTTCCGAGGGGTAGGATTCAGGTGGGACTGGGTTGGGGGCGGGGTAGGCGGACTGGGGGTACTGAGCGTAACCTCTAAACGAGGCATATGGGTCCTCGTCATCGTACATGTCGGTGGGCTCATAGGTTTGGTAGGAGTTGGGAGGTAACTGAACTACAGGAATGTCCTGGTCAGTTGGGTCACCATATCCACCTTATTTCACCACCGCCAAGTGTATTCATATTTGAGCGCAACAAACAAAAAGGGGCAGAAAAATAAAGGCAAGAAATTATTGACAACGTTAGAGCAGCTTACACAACAGAGGAGTGGATTTTACCGTTAGGGGATTTAGCGTTTTGTTGATGCTGGCTGAGCCACAAATCATGATAATTGGCATTTTTAACTCAAAACTGGAAGTGAAGTACAGGACTACAGAACGACAAAACAGCCCTATCACCGAAAATCGACAAAGTCTAGAAAAAAATATCGATTTGGGTCAAAAGGTGTGTAAACTGCTTTTCCTGCTGTGCTTCATTTCAAAAACGAAAATAAAGGGGATTTCAAAGCTTTTCACTACATATTTTTAGATGGATATAAATAGGGCACTCTTGATGGTCAGGGGAGCAAACGTTCAGCAGTGTTGGTTACTGAAGACTGAGGATGGGGTGATGAAAAGAGACATTAACATGCCTTCCCCGTCTCTTCATCTAGTCGGTTTTGTGTTTAGCAGAGTGCTGCAGGCACCTGAAAATGCTGCTCAGTAGCCATTCTCAAACTGTTGTTGGACTTCAGTTAAAAGCCATAAGGGAGTGAGGGGCCAAGGGAGATCACACAACAGAAAAACAAAAAGAGACACATACCTCAAGTCAGTAGGCAGACAAGAAAAAATACCAGCATGCTTCCAGCAAAATTATCGTGTCTACATTACCAGGATGCAGTACCTATTACTGCTAATCACAGACAACACAGCACATCATGACAGAGCACAGACATTCCCATCATTCTATGCTGGGGTTTATTGCCCTTTCACAACTGGAAATGGACAATAAAGACAGATACTAGTAACACAGTTCCATACACAAGGAACATGTTAGAGCAACATTCACATAGTTTCTTGGTACATGAACACTACTGCATGCTTACAAACATGCATCACACAACAGGAACAATGCATCAACCCACATTCATGGTATAAAAAAAGATATTTGATCATATTATAGGGATACAGAACACTTTTCTTCCCCAGATAAGCAAATTATAGTTGTACCTCAGTACAGCTGCTGATACAAAAGTTATGTCAAACGTGTTAAAAGTATTCAAGTAAAATGAAGCAAAATATATATTCTAGCACTCTTAAGAGAGAGCTGCAAATTAAAACAAGCTAAGCAGCTTACCCTGAATGATAAGAACTTCATACAAATTCACTCATATTCCAATATCTGACCAGTTTCTCATTTTAAACAGGAAACTAATTTAAATAGTTTTTCCAACATATTGTATCCACACGTATTTCTCTTTTCTTGGCTATCCTTATTAGATTTCACTGTACGGCACTGCAAAGCAGAAGATATAAAGTCTTCTAACTGCTCCTCAGGTCTAATGGCACATGAGAGAATGCAAAGACCTCCCGTACAATGACAGCCATATTACTGTGGCATTTGTTTCAATTTGTGTAGTACCTTTAAGCTTGGCCTTCAAAACCATTTATCCTCTCAGTGTCAATTAGACTTTTTAATATTTATCCAAATATGTGGTTATAGACAGAACTAAATGGATGGAAGCCACACAAACACGTTTACAAATAATGTTAAGCAAAAGAGTTCTGTATCTCTTTAATATTGGTATTTTAAGGTGCTTAATAATGCAAAGAGCATGATGGAGCTACAGAGATTAAAGCAAAAATATTGCCACTTTATGATTTAATGAGACTTACTCTACAAAGCAATAATAGCTTTACCATCCTGTAGTCTGAGGTAGTTACATTTGATGGCAAGCTTTGCAGGAAAAACTCTTACTGCTTTCATTTTGAAACAGTTTTTTTTCTGTTTAGAGAGAAAAATAGTAAGCCATTTGGGTTTGTGGGAAATAAGCATAAAATTCTTAAGGGAATTTAAATTTTATCATAAAAAGTAAGTGTTTTTGTACAATCACATGTCACCAGTTAAAACTATTAATTTTACAATGAACCGGGCCTGGGAAAAAGCATTTTACAAGATGGAAAACAAAAAGGTGGGCCAGATTTTTCTAAAGTTTGTATCTTTAGAAATCACCCATGGTTTTCTACGTTTAAGAAGGCGAAAACAGCCGTACAACATTAATTGAGAGAACATCAGTGTTTAAACGAAAAATAAAATTAATTTTCGTAAGGAAAGTTGTCTTCAAGATTGACAAACTAAAAATAGAAGACATATTTACAGGTTCACGGGCATTATGTGCCTACTGATACCCCTGCTTTGCACCTTAAAATACAACAAACGGTGTTAAAGACGTACACACGTCACTATATTATTTAATGCATCAACAAAGGCACTATTTCTGACATTAGTAAAGTTACTGAACAAGTGCTTGTAACGTGGGCAGAGAGCGGAGATGCAGGTTGACTGACTGAAGGGCTCAGAGGGAGCGGTGATAATTACCTCCGACATTATAACCCATGCAGGTTGATGCATCGCAGTATCCGGGGGAGCCGGCGGGGCCGGTGGGGCCGGGGCTGCCAGGCCGTCCTGGAGAGCCGGGGTTTCCAGGTCTTCCTGACTGACCCTGACTCCCTGTGCGCCCTTCTCCGGGAGGCCCTGTGGGACACCAACACATAAACTGGACCAAGGCCGGACACGGAGAACATCCCGGGCTCATCGGGCTCGCAGTCTACATTTCTGCTTTGTGACGAGCCAGTTCAGTGGTGGAAATATCGTAGTGTCTTTGAAGTACATCTACAAGTTGGGGTAGACTTTTCATCTCTTATTCTTTATGTCGTTAATGCTTTGACATTAATTGAGTTTAGTACACCCTACAATCTTCTTTTACCAATGAGTGGGAGTGCTGTCAGGTAACGGAATAATAATTAAGTTATCCTACACATCTTGCTTGGGCGCTCGAGGTCCCTGTTAAGCGATTGAACTTGAAACACTTTCAAAATTTATGAAGATGTTTTTCTTTTAAAATATCTAAAATTGGGGGGGGGATGTTTTCCTGATACTGTTGTAATGGAATTACTACACATTAAGCATTTCTGTATAATGATATTGTTCCAATATGTTTTAAACATTGGAAATATATACATATTTACTGATGAAAATGCAAAATACAATGACAATTGAGATAATCTTCAGTTTTCACATATGTATTTATTCTCGCCAAAATTCACATTCCTTTTTAATAAGTCTGGCGACAGATAATTGTGATAGTTTAAGGGATTTTCAAAAGCAATTATCAGCTGTTGGTTTGATGGTATTTAACAATATTGTCCAAGTACTGGGTGAGATCCATATTAATGTGTTATCAATAATGAATACCTTATTTTTACTAATAGTATTTCTTGAACCTTCTTCTTAGATATTCTGAACAGGAACAATATAAAATCACAAATAGGTCAAAGATGTTCCTTTTCATTCCTAATCCTATTGATTCTTTCCAGGTTTTTCCTGTTCAGAATGAACTCGGTAAAAGGAAATCCCACTACTCAATTCATAAGTCAGAAAACATAAATGCTTTTTGTTTATTATTAGATATTTTAGTTACAGAAGGAAATAGAGAGGATATACAGGCATAAATTATTTTAATATTTTTCTTATCAGCTGTTTCATGGACCAACAATAGTAAGATAATTATTAAAAGGATAGAACCATAGTGCATCCTGTACTTGCATAATTCCCAGGAAATACTCTGCTGAATGTTTCCTATATTGTGAGGTATTTTTCTAAGCTAAACAATTCACAGTAAAGGTATCTCTACATCTTAATGAAATAGAAAACAAATAGCATGGAGTAAGAGACCCACTTTATTAGATAAGCTAATATGAATCCATGTGATATGTACAGTAGAATCTATGTATAATCGTATTAGCATTCATGTCTCATATATATCCATAAAGACACCCATAGAAAAATTATCATAATTAAATAGCAGGTTTTGTCATGGGAACTTAAGATAATTTTTTTTGATAAACATTCACTTCTTATGCACTTAAAAAGCAATTTAAAACAACTGTCTTCCAAAATCTGCCAACTTGCAAAAGCCACGTGGGATATGTGTACAGAGAACAAAAGACATAAGTACCGATATTTACTCAAATTTATTTGGTCTACATAAGACACTGTTCTTCAGGATTGAACTTCATGTTCATATTCTATTTTCAGTGTAATAAAAGAATTTTTACATAAATCGGTGAAGAACTCTTCCAAAACATTTTCTCATGGTAATGTGAGCTAAAATTATGTAAATCTTTCTGTCCATTGTATTTTAGTTCCAAGGCTGACACATTGTGGCCATGGAACCTTCTAGAAGCAATAAAGTGCAGTGCAATGTTCTATGAAAGATTCTCAATGACTGCTGAGAATAAAAGCATCAACATTTGTTCATACCGTATGTTATATTCAAAGTTCTTACCTGGAGGTCCTTGTGGGCCTCGTGGACCCTGAATACCAACTCCTTGATTTCCCTTCTCTCCCTTTTCACCAGGGAAACCTGCCCAAGGGTGAAGCTGTTAGTGCACAGCAATAGGCCTCAGGATATGACATTCCGACATCTGCTTTTCTCACAATACAATTAGCATGTCTGTTGTTTTTCCCCTGTTTAAAGGCTCAGTGCCTTACAGGTTAATCAACAGGTAGCTAATCTGTACCTTAAACCCATAATTGCCCAGGCCAAACTGTCAATGCATTTATATAGACAAATAGACACAAATCCTCTATGCTAATGTTTATGAGACACTGAGAAGTTGATTATTTCCAAAAAATGAATAAAACACTTTGCAAAGTGTCACCCAAAGATTCTGAAAACAGTTTATGTATACTACTAAAAATATAAGCAATCAACTATAGAGTGCAGTTTAATTTATGTCAAAGCTTTTCAATTGTCTTAATACAAGTGTCAACATTAAACATAATTTAACAATGGCTTAGAATGGTACATGTTTTCATAAATTAAAGGGGACCAAAACCCCAATATTATCATGTTTGCACTTCTCTTAGCACATTGTCTACTGCCATACAGTGTTACAGTGCCTGTTACAGAGTAAGCACACAGGAAGAAATTACAGTCCCTTAGTGAGAAGCTTGCCACTGTTCTGTCATTTATCTTGTTAATCAGGAAATTACAAATCATATGTCACAGAAGTCACTGAAGCCTTGAAAAATGAGTATCTACCCATTAGAATTTCCTCCAAATTACTATAATCCTTATGATGACAGGGACTAAGTGGTGTGAGAACTGTTCTTGCACATTTTCTCTTCAACTGAATCTTGTCTTTTGCTTGTGAAGTAATGCAAGAAGACAAACTCTGTGAATAATACATAGCATCTGGGTATTTACACAGAGATTTCACATATTGAGCGTGCATCAGCGTGAGTCATGCAGACAGAGAAATACTGCTGATTTTGAGGTCTAGTTGATAATAAACATCAAATTGTAAAGTATAAGCAATTATAATCCCAGTTCTGGAAAGCTACGGAGACATACTCTCTTGAACACGTCATTCCTGTAGTTCTGAAACAAACATTTGTTTAATCCAAAATTTTATGTTTATTTTCAATCTACACTTCATGTATATGAAAAAGTCCTCATGTCTTCTATTCTCATGGGTGCTTTCTATGGTGCACTAGTATTATATTTGCATTTCCCCCAAAATGAAACAGCGATGTCTCTCCACTCATTTTCTACACTATCTGTACGAACCAGGTTTTGCTTAAGAACAGCTGTTTCCTGCAACTGTCTAAGATGGAGACTTAAGCACACTGCACAGATTAATCATATTGCAGAGAAAAAAGGGCTTTCTCTCGGTCTTTGAAAATATGCATAATAAAACTAGGACACGGGACTATGAAAGAAATTGACTGATACAGGAGCAGGGAGACAGTTATGAAATCTTCCCAGTGTAGCATTATATGTATATCATCTCCATACCTTTTTAAGTTTAAAATCATTTAACTTTCACAGTAATACTGTTACACCTGGGCTGGGAGTGGCTTGCTGTCTGATGTTGTCATGGGAACCCAGGGCCTTCCCATGAGCACTTGCTTGTCCACCCTGTGAAAATGCACTCAGGACGCCTTTCCTTTTCACCCTCAATCTTTTAATCGGGCAGGCAATCTAGTAACCAGGAGCCTGATTGATGTGCCTGTTTAACGCTCAATTCTCTGCTTTACCAACGCGCCGACATTGAGCTTCTTGGGCCATGAGGAGACTAGCTCTATGTTCTTCCCTGTACTGCAAGAATTAGTTTGACACAGCGTCGACTTGGAGGTTTGCTTTATTAATTTCTTTTCTGACAGCCCTCCACCAACTGGACCCACTTCCTCACTACCCTCACTCCAGACAGTCCTCACACAGTCCTTTGGCTGGCTTTCTCTCTCCCAGATTGTCAGCCTGCCTGCTCCTCTCTCGTCACTAGCTGCCTCCGTCTTGCTGCCTCCTCGGCTCTCCGGAATCTTCCGGAGGCGCACAAAGTCTTGCACTTCGGTTTCTGCCTGTCAGCTTGTTTGCGTAAAATGTTACAGAAACCACGCATGCTGATCTGAAGAGACTTGATGAAAAGAGACTCTAATTCTGAGATTCACAAACCACTACAACCATTGTAACTTTTTAGGTATTTGTGCTTAGAACCTGCCCTTCCTTTCTCCACGACTCCTCTGCCTGGCTGTACGAGCTGTGGAAGAGGGAGTCCTTCCCCACAGCCTTCGTCATACCTCTCTCCCCTGGTCTGCCCGGTTGCCCGTTACTACCAGGGAATCCCGGCCTGCCTGTGGGACCCTGTTCTCCTTGTGGCCCTGGAGGCCCCTGCCGGCCCGCCTCACCCGGGGGCCCCGGGACTGTGCGCACGGACACGGCTTGACTGGGGATGTGGTTCAGGATCGAATTGTAGCGTGCCATGTGACCTGAAGATACAAGAGACATCAGTCTCATAGTTGTGAGAAGCGCCAGTTAAGAGAGCACTAATTCATCAAACACGCTCGTTGTGTGCCCATCATACTAGATAGCACTGATGTTTCTTATACCATCTGGTCAAAGTCAGAAGATATACGCATACAGAGCAATAGAAACAGTATTTAGTGTGAACATGAACGCTATAGAGCATGCAGTCACATCATTAATGATACACACATATGGGGACAATTTAAACGTTTCTAAAAAAACATTTGATTGATATAAATCAGTTTAACATTTAAATAGCACTTGAGCTTGTCTAAGATGTGGAATGATACCAGAACACACCAGCAAGAAGAGAAGACAGAAGCAGATAAAGAACTCACTCTGAATAAGCTGCTCACAGACTTGGCGGGCTATTGAACGAACAGCAGCTTGGGACTGCATGTCACCCTGTACAGAAATAAATTTAAAAGACAGTTTGAATCAGACGGTTCCATGAAAATCATTACACATGAGGTTCCCTGTCTAAGTAGGAATTATAGGCTTGTGTAATTTATTGTCTTTGCTTTTTATGTTTGTTATTACTACACTCTGCTATTTTTAAAAGCTAAGCAAACTTTGTTCATTAACTTTATGCAATGGTCAGTAATTTGCTGTTTTCTCAAGGAAAGCTTTTCTACTGTGAGAACTTTTAAAATGTATTCAGTGTTTACTAAGAATGATGATACATAACAATACTTTCTTTTCAAAACAGTGGTTATTTAATTGAGCTGACACAAGTGAATCAGATGAGGTTTAATTAACAGTTATATAATACACAGCTGAACAATAAACTTTCTAAACATTACTATGAGACCACTGGCAATTTCAGTTAAAATGGCTGGCAGTAAACTGATCCTTCTTTTCCCAGTGCTGATAAACAGCATTTCATATAAAAAGTCTGAAGCAATTTTAACCATTGCCGTGTCAGAGAAACTGGCTGCTTATCTCAAATATTAAAAAAGTAAATTAAGTGCTTACTCTTTCACCCTTTTCTCCTTTCACACCAGAAGGACCCTGAGAAAAAATAATAATTTTAGATTTCGGCCATAAAATCATTTTAAACAGAAAGAATTTAATTGAGATATTTATTAATTTTGTTGGGTTTTTTTTAGCACATTCCTTTCAAATGCCATACATCTGACTAGCACCTGTTCATACCAGTGGTGATATGAAAAGAGAATTCTAGCACTTGTCAGTGCACTGCCATTGTATACTACACATACAAGAGTATTTCAGCAGCCATAACAAGCAAGGATGTGATAGTTGCAAGAGCTAAATGAAAGGATAAAAGTCAAAAGCTGATCTGCCGAGGTGATGAAAAAGTAACAACTTAATGAATATGAGCTGATATTTGAAAATGCAGCTGGATTTTAAAACACAGACAGTGTGTGCCCCCATTTCGTGTCAAAACGTAGAGAAGAGATTTCGGAAAATCAGATGAGTTGACACCAGCTGACTGCAGAAGAGTGGGTTTTAAGGGGTTACATGTCAAACACCAAAGAGATACGAGTGGTGAGAAATCCTGATATCCGCCCAGGCTGAGTTTATCTAGTGTCTGCACCCAGTTACAACGCAGCAAAAGATGTGTCTTGACAGTTGTATTGAGAAACATTCTCTGGAAAGTTTAAAGCAGTTATTTTAGAGAAGAAAAAGGTGATAAAGTTCAATAAAAACTTCTGTAAAATGTTTTCATTGTAAATGGCTGTATATCAGATAAGCAAGATACTGGGAAATGGATTCTTTGCTCATAATAATCAGTGGAAATGATGTCCAGGTTTTTGTCTCCCATCAATCCTGACCATGATTTACCACACAAACAATTGCAAACTGTAGATATCTATTGCTGAAGGGCTGGATCCTGCTAACAATGCTTCTGTAAAGTCCTTTTCTGCAATATAATAATCATTCAGGGAGACTTACTGTATAAATTCTCTGTAGTGACAAATGGCAAGAAGCCTACCAGTGAAATCTGAAAAGCTTATCACAGGCTGAAACCCACTGTCTTACAGTAGATACAGCCCAGCTTACAGTTGTACGTTGAATGGCACATATTCATATAATTTGAAAATGCAGCATTTGGGTGGTCAGATTATTTGATGATTCTGAACAAGAATGCAGTGTGCCAACTATGCCAAACTACAATAAATATTTTATAAACTAAGGATCCAATAACATCATGTGACAGATATTATCACATGAACACCTTAAAAGGCCCACATATTAATGTTCCCATTCATTCATTTTAGTGCAATTCAATTCTTGTTTCAATTTCAAAACATGGGATTTTTTAGCAATAATGTGAATGACATACAGTACAGTAGATGTACAATCTATATACTTTATCATCACAGAGAAGGGGAGAAACATTATGTTTAGGAATAATGAGATATGTTTAAAATATCTCTAGCTCTCAGGGCAGGGAACATGAATTATGTGCTGGTAGTGTAAATGTGCTATCTAAGGGGAGTTTTATATGCTCTAGTATCAGTCCTCTTCTGACAGCAGGTTTTATAGTGTATTATATCAAGATGCAGCAGTCATTGCACGGTACCTGAATTTTGAATAAAAAAATGTATTTTCAAATTTGTGCACTGTTGTTCATTCCATTAATCCAGCAGCCTCTTGAGATTGTTAATTTTATCTGACAACTGTTGCACGGAGATTAATTTGAATTCTGTGGTCTGCAATTCCAGGAATTTACAATAGTAGCATGCCGACTCACAGAAAAATGTGATGACAATACACATTCTCATTAAGTGTACCCCATTTTCTTTTTAGAAGCATAACCTCCTGCAGAACGAACTCTTTTATCTTGGTTTCAATCTAGTGACATGTTTTTAAATACTGTAATTAACTTTTTAGACATTGAGGCCATTAACACTCTCCCCTTCTCTTCATCGTTATTTTGAAAATGTCACAGAGCACAAACAAAAAAAAAACTGTATATCAAAAGATTAACTTAATTCTCAGATGAATTAAAAGAATTATCAGAAGTATTACATTTCAGGAATGCTCACTACACCAGAAAGAAAGATGTCAAAAGTGGTTGTCTAGTAGCAATAAAACTGCTTCTGTGAATGTTCTTTTAAAGATGGTCTGAAAATGTTTTCACTTAGATTTGTTCTTCAATGTGTCCATCAGTGATTCCTTTTCAAGTTTTGATTGCTACTCACCTTCAAGGTGAACCCTTTTCATATTCTGTAACATATCAGCTCCACATTTAGAATTTTTGAACTGACAACCCAGGAAAGCAGTCCATACACCTTGATGGTATTAAGGCACCATGTGTTGGAGTGGAGGACTTTAATTTAGTGTAATCTGTAGTGAATGCATTTGCAATGGTTGGTTTTGTAAAACCCGCCTACCTGCTAGTATGCAGTGGAGTAGAGACACTGAACATGTTCAGAACTCTGCGAGTTAATATTGCACTGTACATACAGTAGTTTGATCAAGAAGAAAACGGCCTTTTACTTACAGGAGGGCCCTGGTCACCCAGTGATCCAGGAGGTCCACTTGACCCTGGGGATCCAGGAGCTCCAGGGCTCCCCTATTGTTCAGAAAAAGGTAGACACACACTTATCCATTAACTCCATTCACCCAAATATAAGCTGCGCTTTTTTTCCCCCAGTTGGTCCGTGGCTTAATAACCCCAAATGAACAAGCGATCACAGTACACTTTTGTCTTTTGTGTTCAAACAGGAGGTGATCCTGTGTTCTGAACAGCATGGGAATCGTCAGGCTGGAAGGAGGTCTGGAGTGGATTTTCAGTCACAACAGAGATGTTTAAGTTTAAAGCCCCTGAGGCATCTACACAGCTGAGCATTCCAGTTCCAGACTTCAGAGTCCCTCGTGCCAGGATAACTCGTTTCAGAAGGAATGGGTTTTATCAGTGTGGTTTAGTCCCAGTCATTGTGCTTTAACCGACTGCGTATCAGTTTGCTTCAATCTCATCTATTCAAAATAGAGATGAAATCCCCCTTCCCCCATTTCTTCCACATAAGAGGGCGTTTGTTGTATTATTTGCATTTCATCGTTTGAACTTCTCTCCATTTTCTGTTATTTATTTAAAACCGAGAGAGTCTTTTTCATTTCAGCCTTTCACATTCAGAAAGGTAACTCGTGCTTCTTAAAGCTTTGCATACGGTCAATATGTGCTGATCACTGAAGAAAGACTTAAATTAAACTTACCAACTTAACACTAAATCTCCTCCGATTAACAAGCCAGAACATAGACTACAATCTAATATTAGTCTCAATATTCGGATGGACAAGTAATATTGGAATATGAAACAGACTAAAAAGAGCTGCTTCTTGTTAAAATTCCCAAAGACGCAAATACTGACAGCTCTCACACGACCAGAATTCCTCATCTTGCTACTGCAAACAAAGAATGGATACTCACGATTGGTCCTGGAGGGCCCTGCTGTCCCTGGGGTCCATCTTTACCTGGCATTCCCTGAAGGGCAGCAATGGAAATATAGGAGGTTTTCAGCAAAAGTGGGAATCACAAAGAAAAATACAGTACTGTGGTTGAGTACTGTTGATTTCCGGACAAATGTGCAACATGAATGTCCATAAGAAAAATACTGACATGCTGTCCACTAATATGCAACTGTAAGGTGACAAAGGGACAAAACAAAATATTCAACAGGAGCATAAGAAGCAAAATCTGATGAGCATGAAGACAGGAGCAGTACAAGAAAACAGCACTGCAAACACTCCCATGCTGGTCAATGAGATTATTTCTTTGGCTGAGCTTTAAATGCTTTCATTGACACAATTATTTGTGTTGCCAAAGTTTAACGTGGAGCATTTCTTAAAACTTTATCTTTTAAGAATGTTCGAGCCCCATGTTCTGGGTTGAGTAAAAGGTTGGTTATTTACGAGTGTGCAAATTAGGAAAACGGATAAGAAGCCATGAACACAGATGTGGGGTGTGGAAAAGGTACAGCTCACATCAGCTGGCAGCTTCACTAAAGGGAATACCAGACCTGCTGTGCCTCCCATGCAAACTGAATTGAATGGAAAAAAACAACATTAAATATAGGAAGTAGTTTGATAAACAAATGGTAACTTTAAGGATATTTCAGTTCAGATAACTCATTATATGCTTAGTTTTTGGTGGACGTGCTCTTTTTATTTACCTGATACAGAAAAACAACCTCACACAGCCCACTGCAGCTTTGATCAGTAGAATGTAATTACTATGTGGGCACACCTGTATAGTAGCTAAGAGACTGACAGCAGCACTGAAGACTTTGATGTCTTTATTAGTGAACCCACTGGCCATTTAGACTTCATAACAATGAGAATAGAGCATACTAAATTAAATATAGCAAGCTTAACATCTCTCATTGATTCCATAAGCTTCCATAAGGATGTGCTTTTCATAACATTTATTTAACATTTATACGGAAAGGTTACAATTTTGTGACTTATTTAACCTGACTCTATAGTTCTGTGGATACTGTATTTGCCTTCTGAAGCAGCTGAGATTGTACTGAAAAGCAGAGATAATGCTGCACCAATTGCAAATATTTATTTTTTCTATTCTACATCATGACACCAGGAACCTTTGCACAGGAACCAGTGAAAGAAAAAAAAAAGAGAAAGGTCCGTGGTTCATACTGTTTTCTACTCAGTTAGCATAATGAGATCTGTTGAAGGCACACTACTCGACGGACCTAAAGGAAGTTTAATTTGAGCTTCCACTAGCTCTCGGGTTAGCTCTGTAACATTCCAGAAGGCCTCCTAGCCTTTCAGTTTAAAGTCAAATATATTAATTTTAATGGCATGGCATAAAGATAAGCTGAAACCTCAGGGTAAAGCTGTCTGATTAGGATGAAATGTTTTGTTTTGACTTTTACTGTCAAAGTAAAGATCTTCAGCTCTTTCACACTCCCTTTAGTATTCAACCGCAGACAAAAATCCTATTCAAGTAACTCGATAGGGTGTGGCCTTTCAGTACCTGTAACTGCTTGAGCACCCATTTACAATGGCACTGGTTGCAAAAATAGACTGTTATTTGAATAAATACTATTCCCTACCACACTACTTAGCAGAATTAAAACCGTCTGTTGGAGATGGTAATTTCCCAGGTAGTTCAAAGAGAAAAATTAAAAACTTTCAAAACAGCACACAAAGTAAAATGTGATTACATTAAAATGAAGGATACAATTAAATTGCAACTTCCTATATCAAAGAAGTTTACAAATGACAGTTCCTCGGAAAATCATAATACTATTGAATTATACCTGGATTCATAGTTGTGATACTCTACTGTGAATTGCAACTGTTCCAGATAACATTACTTACACTGTTCAAAATAAGAAGCACCTTAAGGCTGGCCTGACTCATGCAGTACATACACCATACAGTCCTGTTATAGCTGGGCCAAGCGCATAAAGACATTGCTGGACAACACAATGACTATCTCCACGGGGACTCTTCTCTGCCAGATTTTGATGGCAGCTTGTATTCAAACACATGGCCACAGTTGGAAAGAGGCACAACTTGGTTTCAAAGCTCCCAGTCTAATCTGACTCTTCTCTTTAAAAATGAGGTTGGTAGCAGATAAGCAGTTGCAGAGCCTAACTTGACCATATTTAAAATGGAGACCAAAAGATAACACTGAGACTTTCATTTTCCCTTTTTTTCTAATCCCATCTTCAACATACTTTACATAAAAGATAAAAGTAATAGGTTTATTCCATGGTGTAAAGAGAAGAAAGAAAACACGTTTCGGCTGTGGAGCCTTCTTCAGGTGCTTTTTTCTGGTTTCAGCTGTCATTCAAACATAATTTTGCACAAGAATTTGTTTTGCTAAAATTCAGGTTATTGTTATGCATGCATTGTATTCTTCCGCATTCTGTTTGGTTGTCAGCCAGGTCTGTAGTTTACTGCACAACACACTGGCCAATAATTACGTGAGGTTGAAACATTCTTTCAGGCTGCTTAGATGCCAATAACAGCACTCTCTAGATTCAAGCTGTTGTACAATAGCATTGCAAAATTCTAGTAAAGAAAATAATATAAAAATCAATTATAAAAATAATTAATCATAATATAATACCAAATACAACCAGCAGCTATATCAACCTGCAGCGCTCAACTGGCTACCCACTGAAGCTGAGCAGGGCTGAGCCTGGTCAGTACCTGGATTGAAGACCTCCTGGGAAGCTATGGTTGCTGCTGGAAGAGGTGTAAATGGGACCAGCAGGGGGCACCCACCCTGTGGTCTGTGTGGGTCAGAATGCCTAGGCTCCGGCTACGTTTGATATAAAGAGCTTTGGCAAATGACATGATATAACACAATACCAAATTCCAGGCCTGGGGTGCAATCTGAAGTTTGTACATTCTCCTCATGTTTGTGTGGGTTTCCTCAGGGTGCTCTGGTTTCCTCCCACATTCCAAAGACATACTGGTTGGTTATTGTAATTAGGTTCTGGGAAAACTGGCCCTGGTGTGAACATGAGTGTGAGTGTGTATGTTTATGTCTGTGTGTGTCCTGCAATGGACAGGCGTCCTGTCCAGAGTGTACAGAGCTCTGGCTTCCCTGCGATTGTGAATCGGTCAAAGCAGTCAGAAAGTGGATGGTTAAGAACAACAAAAATTACAATAATCAATTAATACAATACTAACATTACAATAATCACTCAATAAACCCTTCTGTTGTTTTAATATACAGTTTTAACATCTGCTGAGAATTTGAACAATGCAGTGAAATGTCAGAACTGAAAGTAAATTTAAACCTGAGCAAGTTTTAAAAATAAAAAGCCTGAGGACAGTTCACCTTGGTTCATAAAGGCAATAGAATTATATTTGCATTAATAGTCATTTAATGAACAAAAAGACCTTTTCGAGTGTATAAGGCAGCTGGTTTATTCTTACTCAAGTCTGGATGCCTCCCAAGGCAATTCCACACCCATAATTAACAATGATCTGTTATTTCAGATGATGCCTTTTCATTATGAATTTCTAGAAGTTCTTCAACAGCACTGATGTGAAAAGAAAAAGAGTACAGGGAGACTAAAAGCTTACTGTTATACCAGCTCTATGATTCATTTAATTATGCATTAGCACTGTTACTCTCTTTGTTCTAATCAATGTTGCCGTTATCAAAAATATGTTCTTTTATGTTCCTTCAGCTCTGTAAGGGCAGAGAGGGTTTGGAACATTGTGTGCCTAAATCAAGGTTACCTTCAGAATGGCAACACTGATGTCACTGAAAGAACAGGAAGAATGGAGAGCCTTTTCCATCTAAACTTACTATACCAAAGACCACGTAGTACACTTTGCACTGGCTGTATTTTAAATAACTGGAAACATGCAGTCATAGAACGTTCTAGGACAAAATACAGGCAGATATAAGATAAAATAAATTGATGCAGCTGTACATTATTGGGTTAATATTGAGGTCTTCACATATGACACCAATGGTGTTAGAAATCCTAATGCTAGCACATTTTCTATTATTATTATTATTATATCAAATAAATATTGAAAGCTGAGATAAGATAACACTATAGTAATGAAACATGTTGTAGTATGCTCCTATAGAAAGCAGCTCTTCAGTGAAAATTAAACACAGAGGGGAATAACGAGCATTACAAGTCAGAGAGAAAAAAATCAGGAAAAAGACTGATCTCTTTAGGAAACTCTCAAGCCACAACCTTTTTCAAAGTACTGTATACTCAAGGAATAAGGCATCTGTTCAAGTACTGTTCTATTACTGTGCTCAAATGCACATGATCGTCAGTGCTTTTATGTTGCTTTTTGTAAAGTACAACTCTATTCCAAATTATTTAATTCAAAACAGACATGGAGAAAACTAAACTGTGTGATTATTGTGACTATTAAGGTTAAATGTTTTAAAAGTGTTTGTCCCCATTTTCTTAGAGATTATTATTCTTTTTTAACTCTCATTGGGTTAATTTCAAATTTCATTTCAAAATGCATTTGTAGAACACTTTTTGAAAGGTAAAATATTCTTAAAATGTTTCTTTCTTAACAAGAAAAGTTTAGTTCTAAAACACCTAAGGTTTCAAATTATTTCCAGGGGAATTCTCATCTTTAGCAAGCAAGCAAGAATCATCTAGATTCACCTACCAAAAGCTATTTTCTACTCAAAATGAATAAATTATGAACAAAACAAATCTATACTGTGCTGATATCTTGACTTAGGGACAAATGTGTGCCTGTCCTGATTATTTCCTTAGCACTGCCTTGGCTCTTGAACCTAGAGAAATCATTATCGCCTCTTGAGTTTGTGTGACATGTACTGTATTTGCAGGGTGTAGCGAAATCTTACCCTCTGACCCTGTATGCCATCTCTTCCTGGAGACCCAGTTGATCCGGGGACACCCTGAAAGATAAGATTGAGAAAGAGGAATGTTTTAAAACAAAAAGTTAATTTCTTAAATCGGTACCAGACAACACTGTAAGGTACTGTATACTATTTCTCCACTGTAGCATCCAGGGACAGCCTCTGCCACATCTTCACTGGAATGAGATAAATGAGATAAATGAGATAAATCCCGCTAGCACTGTATGTACCTCTTGCCTGTAAAACGGGGGTTTGAATAGAGCATAAAATATTGTTCATACCCACATGTTTTTTGGTTGCATTTAATTCAATTAAGACCAAGAGTTCATGTGGCCATCATTTCCTGGTAATGCTGCTTTAAGTTTATAGGACAGGTGTATTAGAAAACACACTGACAGCACTCTGTTGAGTTTTTTCAAAATTACATAATACATGTGTGCCATTCATAAAATAAACTGTACCTTACGCAGATGTTCTTTACTGGAGTTAATGCATTGAAAATATAGTGAAAGACGGATGTAACATACTGTATTACACTACTGTGTGTAAAATAGTCCAAATATTTTGATCAGCTCCATATTAGAAATAAATGTTTGCTACAATACGAAAAATAACAAAATGTATCTATGAATTTGTTACTGCTTCTGCCCAAAAATTCCTGCAATTCAATCAGTAAGGTATTGAAGTATTTGAAGTCTTTGAAAAAATTCACAAAAGACACCCCCTCGGACTTCTTGAGAATGAGCAGTGGAACTCCAACCAGAGAACACAAATGGAAACTACAAGGAAGTACTTTTAAAACAAGCCAACCCAGACATTTTCTTAAAGCGAATACCCTGGCTTCTTTCAAAAAACAGCTGTTTAAGAAACTCGGATCAGTTTGCTTCTAGCTACCAACAGGAAACAGGAAAGACACATGTGAGTGAATATGTATCTCTCTATGAAATACAGATCAAAACTGTCAGGCAAAAACAACAAAACACAATGCACCTCTTTAGAAGGAATTCCCAAATAACAACTTTTATCTTATCCCATTTTAATAATTCTTCAGTCAATCTTGATTATACATTTCCAATTACAGTTGTTTTTTTTCTGAAAGAACTTTGTGAATAGAGGAGCTTAAACGTTTAGAAATGTCAGAAAGATTTTACTGGAAAGAAAAGCAAAGAAAAGAAAAGCACACTAAAGGTTGTAAAAATGGACAGTTCTGCATAACATTTGTCAATTTATAAACTCAGTTACAATATGTTTTCTTAGGATACAAGATTGATGTGATATCACTGTTAAACTTCGATTTAAAAAATAAATGTTCATATCACTATTTTCTTAATTTTCTAAGATAATCTCTTATCAAGAGCTTCTTACAAATCATTTTGTACATAACAAAATCATAAACTTAGTAAAACCTACAGGTTAATAATGTGAGAAAAACAATTATCACAGTGTAACAACAGAAGCTGTCCCTCGTTAAAGTTCATAGGCAACATGTCTCTTGGCCTTCAAAAAATATTTGCTTTCAGCTGTTAGAACTGAGAACTCATTTTTCACACTTAAAATTAAATTCCTAACATTTTTTTTTTTACCTGCTATATATAATTGCCAGGGAAGGACTTCTTGAGACATGAAACCTTCAAAAAAGTGTCAGTGCAATTTCATACATAGAAACAAATAGACAGAAGAAAAAAGTTCAGGATGGCACTGTATTAAATCCTAATTTCTTTTTAAAATGTGAGTATTGAAAAAAAAACTACTTGTATGTAAACATCTAATAGCAGTTGGAAATACATAAGTACACTGTTGTGCTATAACAGCTTTCACCCCCTGCCAATGTAGAGAATTTGCACTCAGCGTGAGGTTATGATGTTGGGAGTGACAAATGACACCTTTAAAATTATCATCCCAATATCTTGTTCAGTGTTAAGCACTGGTATAAAACTAAGCATTAAACAATATAATATCTGAAGTATTCTATTCTTCGGGTAATATGTGAATTGGTGAAATGCTACTGTGTTTAAATTTGTTGAAAATGTGCACTTCACATGTTGAAAATATGTAATTTGATGTGAATTCTAGAAATGTGTCATTACCTGTGTTCCTGGTGGGCCATTTTCCCCCTTCTCCCCTTTCTCTCCAGGAGAACCCTGAAAAATAGTCAGGCACACATCACCCTCACAATCAAAAACACACAAGCATACGGTATCTAAAAAGTCAATAAGAAATTTCTAATTCAGGGTCACCTCTGTACCACAATCAAAAATATATTTTTTTATTTTTGCGCACTGGAGAAAAAAGCTGGTAAAAACAAATGTGTGCTATAATTTCTGCTTCAAAGGTTCAAAACGAAATTAAGTATATCCTGGTTTCACACATTTATTGCTGTTGCTTAAAACACTTACAAGTAAAGAACTCAGTGGACAGATTCCAATGCTTTAACATTATCCAGCATCTCTAGAGTAATTAATAAAATAAGTTTCCCAGCTGGCAACTATTTCCACATAAGACTTTACATTAACAAAGTGAATGTTATTTCAGTCTAAACGTTGTGACATAACACCAAAAGTACATTTTATTGCACACCTCAGGAATTGTGATTCCAAAACTGGGTCATAATAAAAGTGTTAAGAAAACCCATTTGATTTGGTAAACATTCTCAATAATGACATTTCAAATGGAAGCTGAAGCAGAAGTAGAGTCAAAATTGGAAGGCTCTTGTAACCCTAACTCTAGGCTGGCCTTCCTTCTTTACTTATTGCCAGTTCTGGCCTGTCTGATGGAAACAGCTGTCTTACCGGGGGCCCCTGAATGGAAAGTCCACTCGGTCCCTGAGGCCCTGGGGGGCCCTGGGGTCCTGGCAATCCAATGTCTCCTGCAGGCCCTTGTGGTCCCTGTCACAGAGAAAAGGTTGATTTTAGGATACCCTGCAAATCGGTAGAAAATCGCCTAGAAAAGTAAGTCTTCAGCATGTTCCAAGGAGGGTCTACTTCATAAACAAGGAGTTCCGTTTACCCGTTTAAAAGCTATTACATGCTATAAAAAGGGGCAATTCACTCTTTGTAACAACGTGCTCAGACGGCTTTTATTTGCCATTGACAGACTCTCTGGTTCATTAAAGAGTTTACTACATTCTGCCCATTCAGTCACAGCCTCTTTTTCCAGCCACTGTAAGTTTCACAGTGATAAAAACAAGTATTGTGGGCAGTATACAGAAATCATAGAAGAATGCTTTATTTTCTAATGAGTTTCCATACTATGGACATGACTGCCTTAATCCAGCAGCCATATCACCCTGCAACTCACAGCTGGCAATGAAGCTAAGAAGCTGTGAGCCTGTTCAGTACCTGGATGAGAGACCTCCTGGGAAATCTAAGGTTGCTGCTGGAATAGGTGTTAGTGGGGCCAGCAGGGGGCGCTCACTCTGCAGTCTGTGTGGGTCCTAATGCCCCAGTATAGTGACGGGGACACTATACTGTAAACAGGAACCTCCCTTTGGATGAGACATAAAACCGAGGTCCTGACTCTCTGTGGTCATTAAAAATCCCAGGGTGTTTCTCATCCTGGCCAAATTTCCCATTGGCCCTTACCAATCATGGCCTCCTAATAATCCCCATCTATGAATTGGCTTCATTACTCTGCTCTCCTCCCCACTGATAGGTGATGTGTGGTGAGTGTTCTAGTGCACTATGGCTGCCAGGTGGATGCTGCACATTGGTGGTGGTGGTGGAGGGGAGTCCCCATTACCTGTAAAGTGCTTTGAGTGGAGTGTCCAGAAAAGTGCTATATAAGTGTAAGCAATTATTATTATTATTATTATTATTATTATTATTATTATCCTTAATCCCGGAGTCATTCCAGATGGTCAATCATGGAACAATGAGAACATAGCTGGTTGTTCCTATGACTATGACTCTTTACCAAATCGTAAAAAACTTCTTGGATGTCTGTTAGTCCAAAGGGGGACAACCCTTAGGGACATCACCATCTCAGATGATGAAAATAATGTACAGTAACAGCTGTTTCAAACAGGTAATTGTCAAAAATTAGCAGAGAATGGGTTTCATAGGAAATATGATGATTGCCCATTGTGAGGATTTTGTTAAAGTGTGAACTCACTTTAATATGTTATTTTACATTACATTTATGTATTATAATAATTTAGGTCAGTATAACCCTGAATCTCCCATGTACATCTTTCAGGAGTACAATAATGTCAGAAATAATCTGCTGAGTTACCTTCTCAATTTCTTGAACAGGTCAAATAATTTTCTGCTACTGTATATATACAGTAAAAAAAAATAGTTCAAATGTCATGTTAGAAATGAATAAAATAATAATCCCTTAAGGTCCCATACAAATATGGAAATATTTTACAGCCTTTTTCAGTTTTGAATTTCATGTGTGTAAATTATATCTTGCAGAATATACTTTACCACTAAGCCTGGTTCTCCACGTTCTCCTCTTGGGCCTCTGATACCAGGACCACCCTGTAATTCCGACACACATAGTGAGAAACACTGAGAACACTTCCAATTAGCCCCCATATCCAGGTTCTGGATTTATATAAAGATACTTTCCCCCATTCATCCAAGGATTAAAGAAGTTATAACAGCATTGAAGAAAGAGTCCGGGTGAAATGACCTTAAATGACAGCCATCATAGGACAGTATTTTCCCTTTTTCCAATGACATGAGGACACTCTGCAGATGGCAGAAGACACAACTTTAAGAGCAGCAAAAGTAATGAGGTCCCAGTTCTTTCATGAACTCACACAATCTGTTTCATTAGGTCTTCAGCCACACAGGGCAATTATGCCAACCCTTACCCCAGATGTCGTTTTAACAATAAAGTAGTCAGCAGCACTATAACTCCAGGCACTAAGCTCTACAAGTTACTACAATGACTCCTGCAAGCGCTTTAGAATAATTGTCTTTCTTCCTGTTGTGTTAGCTCGGTGCAGCCACATTAATTACACCCAGAGGGCTTCAAAACTTTCGAGTCAGTAATCATAAAGTTTCAGCATGTAGCAAAAATCAATAAATAACAAATCAATTAGGCTAATGGGTTATAGAGCACTGAATAGAGTTGTTAAAACAGCAGTGGTCTTTAGAAAGAGAATAACAAGGGTATATTTACTCTGTGATATAAAACAGACCTTGTAATTTGTATTTACATGTATAAACTTTTGCTATAGATCTTATATTAGCTGTATATTAAGAGTACTGGCAGGGAAGCACGATCACATAGTGGTTAGACGTGCTGCTCTGCTTTGCAGTGCTGGGGTCCTGGGTTCAATCCCAGACCTGGGCTGCTACGCGTGTCGAATTTTTATATTCATCCCATGTTGGATTTCCTCTGGGTCCTCCAGTTTCCTTCCACAGTCCAAAGACACTTTTATAGGTTAATTGGCTTTGGTGAAAGTGGCCCTGGTGTGAGTGTGTGCATGTCTGTGTCTGTGACTGACGTCCCATCCAGGGTGTATCCCCCTTGCACCCACTGCCTGGCTCTAGCAGCCTTGCCAGACCCCGAGTCAGAAGTAGAAGTTGGAAAATGGATGGATGAATGGAGAGTAAAAGAAAGTACTGAAAGTACAAGTGCTCTAACACCTCGTGAGTGTAGGGATATTATTACAAAAACAATAAGGGGAATGTGGCAAAATCTGTTTAAAACTTCAAAATAACTCAGCTCGGAACTAATCATGTGTGAACATATGTAAGAAATGAAGCTAAGATATTATAAAACAGATCACGCTCAATTATTTCAATTCATATTCACCTTTCTTGCCATCAGGTGTTCAGTATTCTAAAATGTTTCCCCCATCGGCTTCAAAAAACAGACACTGTATTCCAGATGGAATCGATACTCTGCACTAACGTGACATTTCTAAATTCCCCGATCTGGTTCATCCCCGCCTGCTCCCCTCTTCCTTCTTCCACTTGTTAAAAAAAACAATACAAGGCCAGATGGAGCTCAAAGAGAAGTGAAAAGGATGCCTATATCCAGTAATAACAATGGAAGAGACCTATGTATGATCCAACAATAATAACAGTCACACCAAAAGTACGGTCTAGCTGAATTTCTGAGGTCTCTCGCAGTGTGTATTCACGCCTCACTCGCTCGAACACAGAGGGTATGAAGCTCCTTACAGATGTTCCCGGGGGTCCAGGGGGTCCTTTGCTGTCCTGAGAGCACGTACACGCATGTGGCATGGCTGGGCAGTTCTCTTCCACTCTCTGCAACACACAAATCACACAGACACACATGAGTGAATCTGCCTTCTCCGTGCTCTCTGCTTTCCACCAGTTGGTTTAGTTGATGATGATAAAAACCACACACAATGACACGGAGTAAATAAGAGATCAAATGTTCCAACTGTGTTCCGGAAATGTTCTGCAAATTCCATCACTTTTGAGAAGTTGTGATTGGCACATTTACCAAAAAAAAGCTTGAGAAAATATTACTCAGGATTAAAAATACAAAACCCTCGTAAAAATACAAAAACTTACAGGTTTCTACAGAGAGCTTCTTGTATATAATCTGTACTCTACATATAAGTTTTGCATGCTTAAGGTTGTTTATACTGTTATTGCATTTGTCTGCCAGTATTAATACAGCATATATCACTGCCACCCAGAACAATATAATTCATCATACTTTCACATTTATAAATTTGTACTGTACATTATGAAAACTACCTAACAGTATACAGTGTATACTGCAAGACCACGATCATTACCATGCATTTGAATAACCTTAATGCAGTGTTACCCCATTATAATATAGGAGCTAGGATCTATTGGGTGGACTGCATTATTTGTGTTCTGTCGTATAATGAAAGTCTTAATGCCAAATTAATAAACCATGTGTTATACATGTAGGAAACACCTTTCCAACTGTTTTACATTGAAATCTATAAATAACCTACATTTAGAAACTATACTGAATGACACACTGAATAAACTGAATAAAAATATGTTCAGAATTTGGCAGCCAGAATCTTGACCAGACACCCATCATCATTATTATTATTATTAAACTGTAATGTATGGTACACTTTTTGGAATATAGTCAAATTTGGGGGATTTTACGTTTAGAAAAAATGTCAGAAGAGGGGACTCATAAGGCCTGTATGTTATAGTTTAAAGTTAAAAATATCTGAGTACAATGATGTAAAAAAAATAATCAGTGCATGTGCTTTGAGATTCTATTAAAATTCATAGGCTTGCTCCTCTGTTTACCTTTCATTAAAACCCACCAACTGCATTTTTGATCTGACAGAAGGCTGCAGAGCTTCTCCATTTAAAATGCTACATAATAAACTATACACATTATTTCCTTGTATTCCTCCTAAAAATTAAAAATGCCTCAAATCGCAGATCTCCAGGAAAAGGGAAGGGGGTGGAATGGTAGCATTTTCTGAAAATACATAATTTGCCAGTCTTTATGCATTTCAGCTACTACAGTACTGTATATTACTATAAAGTGCACATTTCAAATTGCTAAGCACTTATATTTCAGATAGTAAAACAGGTTTGATATAAGAAAATTGACATAATATTTTAGATTAGATGGTAAGAATTTTAACTACAGAAAATGTTCAAAAAAGGCAACAAGGCTTAAGCTTACAGTCACTTTACTCACTTCTTGAAATTCAGTCCTTACATGTAAGAACTATGGATTGTGAGGCATTTTTCCATTTACAAGAAAACAGTGCTTTAAAAATATCTTAATCTTCATGATTTGATTTTTCCACAGACAGAAACCCTTGTAATGGCTCCTCTTCAAGAGTGACAGCTACCCCATGCTTGCTTTAAGATTGTGTTGATCTTCACAGTGCTTAAACCAATATGGTTATATTGGCCAAATGACCTCCTCATAACGTTTCTTACATTCTTCTTCTTAAATTTCTCTGCCTGTGCTCATAATATTATAACACAGTGGGATTCGCTATTCTTATAGTCATGAAGCAAATAAAAGAGATTCTTTGTCTTTAATACGGCACTTTTTGTTCTTCAAACAGCCTGTTCTGGAGTTAATCTTGAAAATGTTTTAGTTTGTGTTCAAGCAACTCATACAACGTACAGTACAGTGATCTCTGCAGTATGTTCATTTGAAAACGCAGCTTGAATTTTACCTTTTCTCAATTCATCCAACATTTATTTCTGAAACCTTTCCACTTTCCAGCATGGAATAAACCTTCCTTTGCAGCCAACACAAACTGGTGTTGCTTCCCACTTGAACCAGTGTCTAATCTGGCGAGTTCCAGTATAGAAAGAATTTATTGACGTGCTCCATACTGTTTATTTGGGAACATTTGAATAGAACTGTTTTATGTTTGAAATGTGAACCACAACCTTACTATATCAAAAGGGATGCAAACAATAACAGTTCACAGTACACTGGGATAGCATTGTATAATGATAAGAACTATTTTTTAAGTAAAAGTTAACATACAGAATGCCACATAAGATCACAATACATTTAAAAAGAAAAATGGCACCATTAGTGATAACATGTACAGTATAGTGAAGTAAAGGAAAATGTGTGTCTATTTGAGATTACTGTATGTTTACTCTCACGTGAGTTTCTAAATTCAACCCCTATTGACTTTCACTGCATAAATTATTCTTGTAATACTGTCTGATGAAACTAGCAGGATGTTCTTGTGAAGGAACCTCCCACTGAGCTGCAGATCTCTGCAGATATTGTTCCCACTTACCAGTCCTGGGAGCTCACAGCACTTATCCCTGCTGGCCCACGATGTACTGCAAACTATGTCAAACATCTGAAGCTGGAACTGGGGGACACAGGAACACAAACAGATCAGCGGAGGATAAATACCGAGGAGACAAAGAAACATGCACACTATTTTGAGTCTACCATACTGTACGCAACAATACAAAATGTTTTTTTAAAACTGATTATGAAGAAAATGAAATGTACAGACAGAATGAGGAAAGAGGGAGAAAGTGAAATTAATTATCACTTCTCGTTATCCAGAACAGGATGGTAACAACCATCTTTTTAAAACACTAACACCTTACCTTTGTCAGTGCTATTACCATAAGGCTAAAAATGCTAATAGTACTGTAGGGAATGTAAGGAGTTACTTTAAATAAAATGTTTTTGATGTACACTAAAAACAAAAGCTGGCCTAACAAAAAATATCCCCAACAATCACCTTGAGAAACAGACCAAACATAAGCAGAGCAACCACTTTTAACCTGGAACCTCCTGTTTTTTGTGCCTTTAATTCAATAAAACTTAACAAAGCGCGTTATCACATGTTTTTGTTTGAGAATGCTGTAGTCTTTCACAAAATATCTTACAACTGCAGTTGGGTTTTAGATGTGCTTTTTAGATACTAAATTACTAAGTTGTCCATAACGTCATGGCTCACAGCACTGAGCCTCTTGTACTCCTCCGGCCTGCCCACCCATTTAGGAATTCATCCTTTGACACACTGAGAGCTCTAGACCAGTTTACAGGATGATTTGCACTGACTGGAGGAGTGCCACGTCCCTAAGTGACATTGAAAACGCACTGTTTCACCAAGAACAGAGATAGCCCTGTCTGACTAATCCTAAACCTGCCCCAGTGGAGCTCTATTAGTTGTGCAGTCTGTGGCATGACCCATTTGAATTGACACAACCGAATTCGCAACACCTGGGCCACAGAGTTTAACTTGTGTTCAGAGCTCAGTACCTCCACTGGTTGAGCTGTCTGGAGGCCCACAGTTTAGGTACAACTTTTAAGCAAAGTCCCTTACACAGTACATCCTGATACAAACAAAAGACAACAACACATGATATAATTTGATAATTAGATTCAACACATATCTTAATTCAGATCAAATTCAATACTAAGAGACTTGAATCCAAAACCAAAGTATGTTCCTTTCATTTTCATTTTCTGAATGCACTTCAGAACCAGAATCGAATACCATAATTAAGCACGATAAGAAAAAAAATCTATGTTCTCTTAATAAGTATCATGCAAAATAAGCTATTCAATAACTATTAATTTAAGAATATATGCAACACACTTTACCAGTGATTTCTTCAATACACACTTTAATACAAAATTGTTTACTTTGTACTATTAACAAATATCAATAAAATATTACTTTTACTTTTTCTTTGGAATAATACTTTTTGCATTTTCTAAATTCTTTGCATAGGGCTGTTAAGATTTATTCCTTGGTTTGCAGGCTCGTATGGTGCTTGTTTGAGTTTGCTATACAATATTTCAAGGTGAGGTACTACTGTATATCAATTAAAAACAATACTATGTATTTCATGCAAAAAGAGGTTGATTTATCCTATACAGTATTTATTATTTTTTGTAAAGAGATGTATTAATATCTCTGTTAGGTTAAAGCTGATGCATTTTAAGAGTTTGGATGTAAACATGGATAAGATTTAATGTTGGATTGGATTACATACTATGACGCATTAAAATGCACCAAATGAGTAGTGGAACCAATATTGTATTTTTAGTCTTGGTATATACAGTAACTAATTTATTGCATACAATTTAAATTAGCATGTTGATACTACAATTAGTAATCCAGACTGCTGCATGTTCTCTGCCACGCATGACATCCTATTTTATATGCTATGGATTAACAGAACATGAAATTTCATACTTTGTTTGCGAAAAGTAACTGTAAAATTTAAGACATTCAGTAGAAAAGATAACGAAATGAAAAAAGCTCAGTACATATGCAAAGAAAAAACAATAAACACCTCCTAAACTGAAGCTCTTGTGTCCTGAATTAGAAATCTAGAAGAATAATATTCAACAGCTTTAAAAAACAGCTTTAGAAAAACAAATCTTATTCTGTCATGATATTTAGCAATGAAAAACATTGTTCATAAAAAGCAAAAAAAATAAGAGTCCAGGGTACATTTCATGAATACATTCAAAGTGAATCAATTGACCAAGGGGCATTTATCTTCATGCTGTTAACTCTAGTATTTAAGATACAATGGCATCCTGAATCAAAAGCTCAAAAGCACCTCCATGAGTTTATAGGCATTCCATTGAATGGAAAAGTACTGGTATTGATTTACTGCATTACATTTAATAACCTGTATTAACTTACTGGTGCAGAGTTGTCCCTCTTTCCTCTTGATCTCACCATTCTTCCCAGGATCTCTACACCATCCACAGTGATGTTGCCAGCAGCATTAATAGGCTTCTCCCCCACAACTTTGCAGTCGATAACAACTTTGGCAGTGGTCTTGCTGATAGCTACATGCAGCTGTGGAGAAGACAGATGATGAGTTTCTTTAAAGCCAAACCTATTCCCTGACACCTGAATCGAAAGTGTAGAAATTCTCTAAAGACTCTTGTCAGGGACAGTATTAACTGTCAAAGTATGGTGACTGTAAGGGTGTGCTTAGCTGAAAGGATCATTTATATCCTCTGCTTACTGTACAGTATGTGACATAACTGCTTTCTGTTTCACCACTAGCCAAAGACATTTCTAATCAAATTTAAAACCGTTGCAATTACAACAACTTCAGAAGAAGTGTTGTTAAAGCTCTCAGGTTAAAGATAGCAGTGGGGGCTTAAGAAGATCTATTTACAACAGGATAAGGCTAACATACTGTAGTATTCTATGACAATAATACAAAAGTAAGAATGTTTGTCATATACAGTAGATAATGAAATGCCATGATTCTCTTTCTAATGTTACAACAGATAAATGACTTGATATGGATTTTTTTTATTGTTCCAATAGCTGTACTTAACTAGTTGACTGAAGGTATTGTATCTTCGTGGGCTGTACAATCAACATATCAGATCCTTAATATCCTCCAAGTGAATTACACTGTGATGAATTACATGATATTTTAGCATTTGATCTACTTATACAATATCATTACAATATGATGATCGAATCCATGCATTGAATCATATTTAGTTTTAGACTTGAATTTTTGTCTGTGTCTAAAATAAATTATATTCAGTTTTTTTTTGGTGTGTTTCCAAATTCTATTTTGATACAAGTAATTGCCACTACCAGCTATCAACTTAATCCATTGCTCGGTTGCTTTTTCAGACATTATCCACAGGATCAGCTCCGACAAATACTGAAATAAATATTATAGCTTGGTTAGGTAAAGGTTAACACAACAAGTGACTGAATATATTTTTTAATGGTTTGTCATAAAATATGTTTTTCCAGTTACATGACTTTGAAGCTAATATCAAGTGAGACAATGTTTATAACTATATCAAGATCCATTTAAATTGTCAGAGCTGTGAGGTAGTTTAATGTTTTTTTGGACTGAAACTCAATTTTCTATAGTTCAGTGGGTTTGTATTTTTGTGTGTAGCTGTCAATATTCTCATCAGCTGAAGGCAGCTCTGGCTACAGGCTTCTAGTAGAACAAAACAACTCTATAGTTCATAGGTTAAGAATAACTAAAAAAACACTTTATTACTAATGGCTACGCATTCCTGAAACATTTACTGTTATGAACCTTCAGTTAACTTCTATGTTTCTAATTAAGCATACTGTACATTTCTAAGCAGTAGCAGGATTATGATGTTAAATGCATGTAATATCACAACTCTGAGTGGTGGTTTGGGTTTTGAAGTAAAGTCACTGTAAAAGTGAAATGTTGAAAAAATCAGAGAACCAAACAGAGGAACAAGAGTCCAACGTTAAAATAAATTCTTCATTTGCTAATATGATACATTGATCCATTTTCTACAATGCCATATTTTTCCTGCTCTTTGTGTTCAACAAACCCCCCCCAGCCTCTTTGAGTACCATGATTTGGAAACTGAATGACTTTGTTTATTTTCTCTAAAATATTTTAAAAGGCACAGACCATCTTGAACCGTATTATAGTTCTTGATACATCTGTGTCTGTGTATAAGATTGTTCCTTTCCAGTGCAGAGAAGAATTCAAAAGTCAGCATTTTTATTGGATATGATTCAAGTTCTTCAAAATGGTATCTTCTTAAAATTACAACTGCTAGAAATAGAAACTCCTTTCTGTGAAGACGTGCAACAAAAAACTATCGTTGCTTTAGTTTCTTGCCCTTTGAAAGGAGTCAGTCCAATATCTATTTTTGCACTAAATACATTAAAGGGGTTTCATTTTAAAAAGACATAGGATACACTGAAGTTTTAAATTATTCAAAACAGCATTAGTAAATTTAAGGCAAATATAGTTCCAAATCAGTTAACTGTTGGTGTACACATTTTTTTTTTACAGTTTTTTATCAGTCCTTTTAGGACATACTGCAAATGTATTTTGCAGTGCTCAACGTTTGGAGAAAATTGAGCTTCAAACAAAGAAAAGCTAAAAAGAAAAATCATCATTTTTTTAATATTATGATATGACAAAGGAAGACTTCATCCTTTTATAATGATGTTGAATGATTCGTAATTCCTAGACATTAAATTAGATTGCAATGTCCGATAGAATTAATATAAACTATGCTGCATTAATATAATATCTAAAGAAAAATGCAACAACTACAATATTTTAATGTCAATTACTTCTTCAACCCAACTATAAGTAATTTAATTACATAAGGTTAGTAAAAATGATATGGTATAAACTAAAATGTCTATAAAACTAATAAACTTCACTAATAAGATAACAAGCTCAGCAGAAAACAAATATTGTTTCCTAAAGCACACATTATTTAGTTTTCTTCTTTTAAAGCTGTCATAACAATTCATAGTACATTACTTCCAAGGTCAGCTATATTGAAAGTGTCAATCTCACTAAAACATGTTTACATTTCGAAAAAGCTGTACACATAAACTTTTCTTATGCAGAAGGAGACCATGAGTGTGTTTTCTATTAATTGTGAAAAAAATGAAGAGCATTCTCGTTTTAACCACAGATGCATTTAAAGAAGAAAAAGGACAATTACCTATTCAAATTCTGTCAAAACTGCACATACTGTAGGATATACTTGCTTTTAATCTACATGAATACGATAATACAGTAAATGAGCTTGTCATCATACTCATTTCTTTAATTTGCCAAAAAGCTCTGATTTAAAAATGACTGAATTAGTAAAATTCATACAGTATATGACAGTTTGAACCACAGCAGAAAATGATCCAAGCAGTAAATCCAATACCAAACTAAAGTTTGAGAGATTACATTAAGAGATGTGAGATTTCAATTATTTTGATTTTCACCAGTTAATCTGAAATATAGTCAAGTTCCACTGAATATATCTGGAAATTAACATAATTCCTACAGAATCAATTATAAAACTTTTACAACTGTTTAGACAAATGTATATAACTCCTCCAGAATACTTCTAAAATCCCTTTTTAAATCACTTAAATAAATTTTAATTATTTTAGTTATGTACACTGTCTTTGGATTTGGAATAATATACACATAACTAAATGACATAAGAAAAAGAAACTATACAGTTACATCATCAGCAGTCAAAATACTAGTAAGATTGGCCTGTCCATTAACAAAGACATTAAGGACATGAAGAAGTGCCTATTAGCAGTGGAATGCACCCTTCTTTATCATCTAGCTTCTAGTTTCATTTTCTTGCTGGTTTGAAGTACCTATTCTGGTAAAGTGACTAGTGTATAATTCTAATCTACATTCTAATCAAATTTAATATTTTCTTTGAGGTTAAGAGTGTACCAAGGAACCCAGAGGAACCCAGAGTCATGTTTCAGTTTTGTTTATAGTTCATAACCTAAATATTTTAAATTATGGATCTACATAATATGTATGTGGGTGGCACAGTGGCTAAGACATGGAGCGCAAAGCCCCTGGGTTTAATTTCAGACCTGGAGTGCTACCTGCATGGACTTTATGTGTTTGAATGTTTGCATGGGTTTCCTCCAGATCCCCCGGTTTACTCTCACAGTCCAAAGACATATTTGTAATTAACTGGCTTCTGTGAAACTGGCCCTGGTACGCGTCTGTATGTGCCTGTATTTGTGTCTATGTGTCTGCCCTGCGATGCCCTGGCGTCCAATCCAGGGTGTACCCTGCCTCAGGTAGACTCCCGTTCCCCTGCAACCTCGAATTGGATTAATCTTGGAAAATGAGAAGATGGACAATAAGAATGTGCCTCTGGAATCATTCGGTGTTATATGTGTTACTGCTGAAAGATTTAATAACTAAAACACAGTTACAGTAGGAAATGTCAGAATACATCAGGATGCTTCACATCTTTACGTACAGCTTCCCAACTTGCGCTTGCTTGTCACATTGTCAGATAATAACAGGAGGCAATGTTACACCAAGATATACAGGAGCATTTGAATATATTAGCATTTATCAGAGACAGAAACATAATGTATTGGAATCAAAGAGAAACAAAATTATTTCTGCACATGCAATAGAAAGAATGGAAAATTGAATGGAATACATTAAAAATATAAACAGAATTATGAAGATACTCATACACTATTTTCAGACAAAAACTCATTTTTCTAACTATTAGCAAGTAAAGTCTGGTAAACTTTTAGCTACAGATTACAACATTATGTTAATTTACAGCACATATTACCCATTAAATTGCTCTCCAATCACATATACAGTATATATATATATTACAACACGCTAGGTAGAAGTAAAATAAGACTAGATCGTTATTTTTTAACTCATAGGTCCAGGTTGTATTTCAGAAAAAAGGGATTCCATCTCAGAAAAGATTCTTTGATCTAAAGGGTGTGAATAAATGTCATACAGAATACAGAGTTCAGTCAGAAAAAGCATAATGCAGTGTACTATGTCTGGCAAGGTTTCTATGAGGATTCTCTGTATGTGTCTACCATCCTCTCCATTGGTATTTTTAAACTCAGAAAATCAGTCTCAGTCTGTGATACTGTATACCTGTATACTCAGTAAATCACCACTAACCTTGTGGAAGCTGCCATGGAAAATCTTCCTGATCTCTGGCCCTTCAAATGTCACAGTCTGGAATTCTCCTTTATAGTCATAGTTGAAGAAGGTGAGTGTTTTCCCGCCATCTGGGTTTATAAAAAGGATATATTTATTTTATAAAATATTTTCCTGGGCATTTGTTTTATAGAAATTGAAAAATTAAGTGCAACTAAGTAAAACAGACTTCAAAATGTGTATAACAAGATGATTATTAACCTTGAATTACTTTACTACTATAATTAATGCACATAAGCTAAAAATATTTATAGTCTTTTCATACTAGTAGCAAGTCCAGATGTACAGACATTCCTCAAATAATCCTGAGCTGAGAATATTAAATCAAAATAAAATGCAGTCTTGCTGTGGATATCGAGATATTTTGAATTGACTTCTTTTAAGTATAATTGCTGAAGTCAATATCATCACCTGTATTTCGTCACATACCCATGTGTAAATGCAGTGAAAGGTATAGTTAACATGACAAGTCTTATGAGACGATTCCGACTAAAGGTCTTATGATAAAAACTAAATCACTGGTTCCAAGACCTAGCTGACTGTTCTCAAAACGAGGATTTCTCTCAGTTGTAGCCTTTGAAGAGCTGAAGCTATGCTCACTGTCTAGGATGACTCCCACGAGAGGCTCGTTGTCTTTGTTGAGGATTTCCCACAGTGCAAAGGGCTCCTGGGGAGTTTCAGGCAGAAGGCGGAATATTACAGAGATGGTGTAGTCTGAGGGCAGTCCTTCTGGATGTAGATACCTGTGGGAAATAATTAATAAAGTTAGTTCAATGAAAAAACAAAACTTTCTGACAACAGCCTCCAGGAGGCTGTGGACACACTTGCAGGCCTTTTGTATCCTTTAATAATTTTACCTATTTCTGGAATTGATTCAGTTAATATTTTCCCTTCAAGTTTATATCGAGTTGATACAGTGGTTTGTTATACTTTATATATGGTCAGCAGTAACAGTTCTCTAATCCACCAATCCACACCAGAGTCATACTGTAAGAAAAAAGTATTTTTCTTTTATTGTGTTCAGTAAGTCTAGACAAAAATAAAATTAAAGAGGTGCTGACATACACAAGGCTCCTTTTTACTTGGAATGATGGAGTTCCCATAAAAAGTAAATACAAAAGTAATTCACCAATGTTAACACCCCTTGTAAACATAAAAGAAAACTTTATCTAAATATTATTCTAAAACACAGCAGTAATATAGCTGTCATTGCAAAAGTATTGAGCTAAGCACAAAAGCCAGCATTAATTTGACATGTTATAAGTGTTTAGTTCACTGATTTCAAATGTAATTAATTCTCACTGTTCAAGGAATACAAGGAAGAATATTGACTACTGAAAGAATGCAATGAGACTTCAGAGTTTTGAATTATGGCCTTCATTCCCAGTTTGCCTACTTCACTCTCTATTTACTGTGCGATAATTTAAAGATTTATTTCATAGCTCGAAGCAGGGGAGGAACGTACTTTGTGGGCTGTGAGATGAGGGCATCCTTGTGAAGCCTGTAGCAGGGAAAGCTGTTGAAAGTTCCAGGCTCCATAGACACTCCATCAACAGAGGCATACTGGTTCTCAAGAAGACCAAACATCTCCATCATCCTGAACCCTGCAGAACACAGTCAGCATTTTATTAAATTCAAGAAATCTGTTCATGAATCTGTTAAGAAGCTACTGCTGTTATGATATATTATACTATCTGTATACTATGGTCATACAACACTAACAGAATGTATATTGGAACTTGTCCTTCTATACCTCCAGGTGTGACTACAAATAAAACCAAACATTCTAGATACTGACATTAAAAAGAGCACCACAGACATATTCCTGATTGTTCTTCAATACACAGCACCTCATCCTGAGTAGAAAAACATGACACTATAACATCACATTGAAAGATGTAATCTGGCAATACAATTTAGCTTAATTATCTTTCCAAATGACAAAATTCTGAACAAAAATAGGTCTCTAAAGATCTTAAAAAATTTATGACTACAAGCTTGCCCATACATCAATGCAACAGGGCACATCTTTTAAATCGATGCAGCTTTAAATCAAAGAGACATGTATTTTACCTGCTAAGGTATTGCCACTCATTAGAACAGATGGACAGGCTGAAAAACCAGAGAGAGAGAGAAAAGTTTAAAAAACTATGTTCATGTTTATTCTAAATATGACTAAAGGCATAAATATACATGTAACTTTTTATATGACTTGTTCAATAATGTGATTAGTATAACAGGCAGTTAGTGGTTAAGTCTTCTGTAAACAGAGATAAGTTACATTATTTCATTTTACCTTGTTTTTTATTGAAACTATCAACGGTGGATAAAACTGCACATTCACATTGCTTTCTTGGGCTGTTTGATAAAATGTGAGTGGCCTTCCAAATATAATTAACTTCTTACTTGCAGACGCAGCTTCGCAGACAAAGGTTACCAGTTGTTCCTCAATTTTTTTGAAAGCATCCAAATCATCCACAAAGAAAACATGCCTCTCACTGGGCTTGCTGGCAATATTAACTAATTCTCCATAGTCAGCATCAGCAAACCCAATAGCAAAAATGATGTAGCCTGTTTCGAGAGAAAGCAGGAATCTTTAATGACACACTTCATATGAATTCAATATTCATGCACAAAAGATTTTCCTGCCATGTCAGTGGGAGTATATAAACTGGAATCCTTTGTAATAGGTTAAGGGTTTAAGTCAGTGATTGAGATCACAAGCTAGGGAATATTTCTGAATAAAATGCCCTGGAATAATAATGTCATTTATTATCAGACTGCAGAAATTAAATGTTTCTTAAGTTAAACTGTGACTGAAATTATACTGGTTGGCTCCAAGTAAGAAACCTTGATATTGCATTTGACTGTGCTGTTGTTTGACATGTTAGAAATATCATTTGTTCCACCTGCATAACATTACTTGTTTGAGACCTCTGCTCTGCCTCATAAAATATTGATGCAATACTGTAATACCTTACTTCCTGGGGTATCTTAAGGTACAAAAAAGGCTTTAGCATCTGCAGAATTCTGTGACTCATGTGCTAACAAAAACTATACAGATTCATCACATAACTCCCATTGTCTGTAATCAGTAGTGGATCACTGTGAAATTTAGAATAGATTTTGGGGTGTTTTTGTTCAGGTATAAGATAATAATAATTATTATTTAAGGACTTATTCCACAAGTATGATAAAACTTTTAAATATGAGGTCTTATGATTCAGGTGTTCTTACTCTATCAAGGAGCTTCATTCATACAATGGTACTACTATATTACTATTTTACTTCTGATATGTGTAGAATGTGTGTGCTTTAATAAAGTGCTTGTACATAAAAAGTATATATTATTAGTATTATCAGAATCTCAGGGTAACAGATTGTCCTGACAGACATGGATTTGCAAAACCACAAGACACAATTGTTAATGTTTTTGTGTTGCCCTGCTAAAAGCTCCTGCAGTTTGTTAAGCTGGTCTCCATGTCATTATAACTGGTTTCCATCACACCGACAAAATACTAATTCAGAATAAAGACATTGATTATTTCTGCACACTTTGTTAAAATCTTTAGATTTTCATTCTGTCAAAAAAAATATTGCCACTACGACAATAAACCATAAAGTGAAACATTTGTCTGACACACCTTCCATCTGCATTTCTTTGGAAACCTTGTTGACATCATCTTGAGATCGTCCATCAGTCAAAACAACCAGCACTCTAGGAATGGCCCTCCTCATTCCTGCCTCCGGAGTGAAGATAGCGTCCTTCACATGCTTGATGGCTCTTCCTGCAGACACAGTGGACAGGGGGATAACTGTTGCTGACATCATCTACAGAACTATATACATCTATAGTTCTGATCTCATTAGACACACAGAAGTCTAATAATGATTTTTGAATCAACCTTGCAGAAGAGCTTAAAGCAAAAGATTGTAAAACAGTAGTTTTCAACCAGATATCCAGGTCAGCCAGACTGCCCACAAAGTTCCCAGAAACATAGATGAACTATATGTTTCACCACTAATCTACTGTGCAAAACTAAAACTCTTATGGCATTGGGATGTTCTAAAAATGCATGTACTGTAATGGATATGATGGCCTTTAGTTGTGGGTTTAATATTGTACAATTAATAGTAGAATTCTTCATAATAATGATTGGTCTCCACAACAGACTGTGTGGAAAACTATTGAAAGTGATGCGCCCCCACCCTACCCTCCCCAGCCAGCAAAGGCTGGAAGCCTCTGGTGTGAAATAAAGAAAACATAATAGAAATTGTCATTTGAAAATGTGGCTCCTACTTTGTGAAAATCAAGTTTAAAGCCTAGCCTCAAATACTGTACATGGGAATATTACATGAAGAATGTTCTTGTATCTTAAAACTACAAAACAATACAAGCCCACTATATTAAATGTGCATTTCTCTACTTAAAAATTAAATACATCGCATGTTTTGTAGATGTTTTGGACTGTATGCACTATACGGTATGAGGCAGTTTGTCGGAGGCAATGTGCAGTATATTCAGGCAGTTTCAATGAAGGAAAAATGCTAGGAACCACACAAAGTTATTTTACCTGTTCTACAATTGAATCTGTTATCAGGAGGCTTCATCCTGACAAGACCTGGCTGTTTAACCACAGAACAGACACTTGTCAGTGTCTAATGCCTGTCATTCAGGGGTCACCTTATTAAAGTAAGAAGCAGCCTAGGGAATTTGATGAAACTAGTACCTCTGACAAGGTGTGAAGTACAAACTGGACTACTGCAAAAAGAACACCATCAGCTTTAAAGCTCTCTCAAATCTCAACCAAAGTTGTGGTTGTCAACGTGTGGTTGCAATCTTGGAGGAGCTGAGCCGGGACCAAAATGCGTGATCAATTTGCCAGCCTAATTATAAATGATAAAAACTAACAGTTGTTTATTGCATTATAAACTGGCACTTTCTCTGCAGTCATTGTGTTTCAGCAATGGCTGAGGTCATTGGAATTATCATACCAAATACTTCCAAGACACAGGGAGGCTAAACTGCAGAAACAGGCGAAAAAATTATCATATACAGTACTTCTGGCCTAAAACTTTCACCCACTGCCAATCTGTTTCTTACAGGTACTTGTATGTGCAATCTGCAGCTTAACTTAAGTGTAATGCATTTAATCAAATCCAAAGCCACAGATGGCTAACTACTGTTACAGTATATCACTCTGAGTCTAGATCTTCATTAGCCAGATTTTACACAAAAGAAAGATACACTGTACAAAGTTTTCCAATTAATATTTATAAATATAGAAATGATGCCCCCTTTAATGACAGTCAAACCTGATTAATAAATTGAAGAGATAGTACTAACAAATTTTGATGAAGAAATGTAACAAGTTGAAAGATTCTCTTGGAATAAAGAAACATGACTGTGTCCAAATGATATTCGTGTGTGACTGATTAAGTCTAAAAGTGTAAAGACCTTGCGTTGCTATCTAGTAATCAGTTCAGTAACTGCCTCTTACAGGAAACATATACTGTATAACATTACACAAAGCCAGATTGCCATACATGTTGTATCAATATATTAATAACACTTAGACTAACATTATCTGTGCAAAAAAATGAGATAAACATAATACAACCATCCACATCTGAAGTACTTATATATTCAAGAACTTAATGAAATACAGTGTCATAGGGGCTTATGTTTTGACGAATAATTGATGACTGCCTCTCAGTTTGTTAGCTGGTTGTTCTGGAGGTGTATATATATTTAGCTTTTGAGATACAGGAAGGAATTGCATGATACTATTTGAATATTATACACCTTTTGGCAACTACTGCAGGTAGTCCACAACTGTTGCCTATGCTGATATTTGATCAATTCAGATTTATTATATCCTCTAATAATGTGAATACAGTAAATGTTTTGGTAAAACATTACTCAAGAATCTCTTGAGACATTAAATGCAAAAAGGTTCCAAAAGGCTTACATTTTGAACACAAAGATGAATAACCTTCCTTGAAGCATTATAATCTTGTAATGGTTAGGAGATTGATATGCAACAATTTAATGTGCTAAAGTCTGCAGCTCTCATTAATGTATATATTCTGCCATTAATTATCAATGACTGAGAATACCAGTCTACAGTAGCTGAATTCTTGCAAGTTTTAGCCATTAGCGGAATATCGCTCAATTTATATAAATACAAAATTGTAAATGTTTTTCTATAAATGAAGGGATATTTTATTCCATTTGGTGTTATTTTAATTGGGATGAACTGTTCCACATGTGAGCGCTCTGAATCTGGAAGGGGAAGGATCTGACTCTACATACACTTTAATCCATATCCTGTAAACACACTAAAATCCTAAATTCCTAAAATGACTAGCAATGAACTCTCCTACCTTTTGTAAGAAAGAAGAGGATACCATCTGCATACAAGGAAACGGTTTCTTTTGTTCCCAGTTTCTAAGCCACTAATATTCAGGTCTGACCTATTTTT
This sequence comes from Lepisosteus platostomus, assembly GCF_059453375.1. NCBI lineage: Eukaryota > Metazoa > Chordata > Actinopteri > Semionotiformes > Lepisosteidae > Lepisosteus > Lepisosteus platostomus. Next base: position 11,476,509 of record NC_142622.1, read on the forward strand.
TTTCACCTAAGGGTTCTATGGCCAGAACAAACAGTAATGGAGATGAAGGGCAAACCTGTCTGGTCGCACAGGAAATGGAGAACAAGATAGCATTCCATTTCTGTGGACTTGAGCCTTAAGAGTATAATAAAGACAAAGGGACAAATCTGCAAAACAGTCCCCATATTGAAGATTCCAAAACCTTGCCAATCAATGTGACTGAAGGTTTGAAGTGAATTTGCTATTGTCACACTTTCCCAACTATTCTATTTTATTAAATATACATTATTGCATGATTAAACTGTCTTCCATACATTAAGAAATGAAAGAGGACCTGTTTCAAGTAAAAGTCAAGTTCAATCTTAATCTGAATTTGTGAACAACATTGGACACTATGATAAGGGGTCTTCATGTAGTTTATCATTTAAAAATATTTGTAAAAAATAAAGGCATCCAGAACCATAAAAAAATCATACATTTTAAATAAGAATTCTCCACTTTTTAAATTTTTGTGAGTCCTTCCATTTCCTCTTTGGCAAATGTTTTTTTCTAGTGTCTTTCTGTATGTCTAGGAAAACTTTCAGTTGAAAACTTTTCAGTTTAATTTCAGTGTTCTAAGTCATTTGTGTACTTTTTAATAAATCATATCTCCCCGCTGTTAAGGAGTACTGTATGATTCACTACTAAGGTTAAAAGTAACAGATTATTTTGGAATTGAAACTGATATAAATTTGATTTTAAGGACAAGTTTTGAATGTTTTGAATGTGGCATAATTTCAGATTGGATTTTCTGTTGCCAAGGCTAGAGTTTGTGTATTTTGTAACCAAGCTCTTAATATCTTTGCCTAGTTGTGAGTAGAATTTGTCTCAGTTTGTTGAAGAATATTATACTGATTCTTAGTGTTTTATAGGGGTCTGTAGATTTTGTCTTAGTATATTCAGCGTCAATCTTTTTATTTCTAGTTCATGTGTTTCAATGTCTATTTTTCTTCTTAATTTTTTTTATCTAAGGACCCCTTAAATGGGATTATTAAAGAAGGTTGGAGAGGGACAGCAACCAAGATTTTACCTTCTTATGCACCTCCAACTTCTGTAATTCTCTATGATATCACATCCTGAAACACCCAATACTACAGAACAATTTTCTCTCTTGCTCACAAATTGTGTTTCTGTGTCCTCCTCCACTCCATCTCCATCTTTGTAGCTACTTATCTCTGATCTTTTTCGTCTTATGGCCATATGGTCAGCCCACACCCAAGAGGATTAAGTTTCGTATGCCTACCTCCTCAATAAACGTTCTCAAATGCATTTTCTGATTGGCTGATATTATTCCTCATCAAACTCCTACTAGGAGCTTTTGCTGTGTCCAAAAAGAATCATATTTCTAATGATACAAACATGTAAAATTCTAAATTTCTTAAAACAAAAGGATTAATTTCCAGAGTATAATGCCATGGGTATAACTATTTTTTGTAGAAAATATTAATAACACTGGAGAATTTTATTAATTTACCTTAAGTAAATAATCTCTTAATAATTGATTGATTGATTAATTTTATGTAATGCTTTAAACATTAATAAAATAATCCATAAAATATAAGTAATATAATATTCACTTAAGCACATTCTATACTATACAAATATATTTTACTTTCCATACACTGTATATGTATGCATCTAAACATGGCCAGCAGCCATTTCACATCTGGCAACCCACTGAAGCTCAGCAGGTGTGAGCCTGGTCAGTACCTGGATAGGAGACCTCCTGGGAAAAACTAAGGCTGCTGCTGGAAGAGGTGTTCAGGGGACCAGTGGGAGCGCTCACTCTGCAGTCTGTGTTTGTCCTAATGCCCCAGTATAGTGATGGGGATTTTTTCCTGTATAAAAGGCGCTGTCTTTCAGATTAGATGTAAAACCAAGGTCCTATCTCTCTGTGGTCATTAAAAATGCCAGGGTGTTTCTCGAAAAGAGTAAAAGTGTAACCCCAGCATCCTGGCTAAAATTCCCATTGGACTTTACCAATCATGGCCTCCTAGTAATCCCCATCTATGAACTGGCTTCATCACTTTGTTCTCCTCCCCACTGATAGCTGGTGTGTGGTGAGTGTACTGATGTACTATGGCTGCCTTCGCATCATCCAGGTGGGGGCTGCACACTGGTGGTGGTGGAGGGGAGTCCCCATTACCTGTAAAGCGCTTTGAGTGGAGTGTCCAGAAAAGTGCTATAGAAGTGTAAGGAATTATTATTATTAAAAGCTGCTGAAAAACTCCAGCTCTCTTTTTGCCATTTCCATCTAAACCACACAGAATATATACACATTTCTTCTTCATAAACAGCCGGACAGTCTTGGAGGGCAGTTTGACATTTATCCAAGAACAAAATATTACTTAGCATTATATTTGTTTTTCTACTGTAAATCATTCAAAACACAAATTACAAAAACTGATTAAAGTAAACCCTATATTGCCCCTTGAAACATCATATAAATTAAAATATAGACTAAGGATTAGCCATAACATCCTAGCTCTACCAAATTAATGCTTCAAACACAATTACAGCAATTATCACACTTATGAATAAATACTAACTAACTATAGGACTATCATGTTGTATTACTGTATCTGGATGCAGACAGCAGTAATTCACCAGAGAAGACCAAGGACTCAATCTATCTAGTGCCTTATTAAAGGCACTCAGAGACTCTGCAAGTAATCCATGCTGGCTGTGACAGCTGCCAGTAAAAACAGCCAAGCTATAATAACATCTTCACAGCTGTGTGCAGCTGAAGGGTTTCCGTTTAGCCTGGTTGGTGAAAGAGGGTTGATTCATTTCTTCTAACACACATTATATGCAATACCACAATTAGTTTTGCATTGTATCTCATTTAGTGGCATCTAATGTGAATGTTTGCAGAAAATGTATTACGTCATTTGGGTACAATTTCAATAGAATTTAATGGAACCATGAAGCCAGAGAACTGTTTTGTGGGTTATATAAACTGTTTAAGAAGATGATGCAACAGTTAAGGAACATTTTAAAGTTCAAGGAAATTATAATGGAGCTTTACTGTAGTTAATAACTATAATGCATAACACATGAATGTCACTGCCCTGTATTTATTCAAAATGTTTGTGTTTTGTCTATGTTTCTTTCTTAAACTGACCTGTTTCAAAAAATCAGTTTAGCCATTCACCATGAAACATTCCAATGTATAAAAAGTCTGCTAAAATCATTTCTTTATATATAGTAATGCAACAAGCATGTTTTTTCTTGTTTTCTTTCTTGAAGATGACAGTGTGTACCTACAGTACAACTGACATATTTAAACAGTGAAAAAAAGTCACAAGCCTGCAGAGAAAAAAAACCTGGGTATCAAAATAAACCATATTTGCACAATAATGAAATGTCACCATTACTACCTACAGTATTAAATATTTTTGTTACTAACTCGGACTTCACGGCGTCTGTTCCAACCTATTGCATCACAACTGTCAGACAGCAGAGATTTAATGCTGACTCTCAAGTCCAGATACGCTCTTTATTTCCCCTCTGGCCCACGAAGAAAACTCAATACATACCTGTCTTGGTATTTCCTCCCTTGTATGTGATGCGCTGAATTGCATCCAGAAGTGATTCCTTGTCATCGTAAGACTTGAGTTTGAATTCTGTTCTGGCATCATCGCTGAACTGTGCAATGGCAACCTGTCAGAAATGTAAACAACTCTTTATAATAACTACAATTTTTCAAGCATTGGCTGGAACCAGTGCAAAGTCAGTCCTTTGTCCTGATTGACTTTTCTCTTTAAAAAACATTCACTTTGATATACCACTTCTCAGAAATTAAAATGGAAAGCCCACCTCCATTTGTCCTCCATAAGGTGGTGTTGATTACTTTCTTCTGCAAGGTTGTTTTCTGTGTTAGTCCGTATTATCATTTATTTCAAAAAGTACAAATTCTCCTTATGACTCTCCTTATTTACTGTATCACTAGGCTACAAAAACACAACTTAATGGCGTGTGTGCACTGAATATGATCAATGTCCTCTCATCTCTTTGTCTAGACATATTCTGTTTTTGTCCAATGAATATTTAGAGGTCCTGAATTGACTGGAATCCGCTCAAGAAAGGCTGTCTGGAGCCTAACAAGACATCAGCGATTTGTCTCCTCTGATCTCCATATCAACCCAATACCCCCTTTATTCCTCAGCCAACATTTGGAACAACTTGTGTGATTCTTCATGAACCCTTTTATTTAGGCTCAAGCAGGGATCTTTGTCAATGTGGGATCTGTAAAGGAGCTCTCTAAGGTTAACTCCATAAAGGAAAGTAGATCTTGCCAGTGCCTGTAAAGAACACTTCTCAGCCAAAATGTTTTAATGTTTTTCTTTTTTTCCCCCTATTATTTAGCATTTAAATAACCTCTGCTTGAGTAGTTTTATTTGGTCATGCACTGTATAAGAAATACAATCTGAGCCAGTGTCTTCGTAGTATTGATGACTTACAGATTCATGACAGGGGTGTTGTTGAAATATGTACCAGTAATAAGAGATAATACAAGATTGACCTGATGAGGTTATTCATTTTGAAGGTACCACTCTGTTCTTACTTGAGTGCCATCAGGGCCGATCTTGTCAAGTGCACCACTTGTGCTGTACAGAAAGCGTATGATTTTGTGGAAGTTGTCATCTCCAATACTCCAGGACCCATCCACTAAAAAGACCAAGTCTGCCTTGGCAGCTTTGCACACTGCAGGAAAAGTGGAAAACATGTCAGATTAACAAAGAATTAGTGAAAAGGTTTCAATGTTATTATCCATTTTCAAAAAAGGTGTTCGGATAATTGGTGAAAAACATGAAAATGGGTTATATCAGAGCAACCGCAACAGATCACATTTCTGTTGTAACATAATAGTACATAATGAATATGCACTTGGAAATGGACATGTATTGATCCTTCAAGTGAAGGCTATTCCAACAGTCATTGGAAAAAAACTGTTTTTAAATTCAGCTCACATTTGCAAATTATTACTAGAACCTGCTATGAACAATTGGCAGCAATTAACTGACAGCAATTGTTTCTAATCACATCCTTTCAAAATATCACAGACAGAGGTGCAATTTTTCAATGTTATATTTTTTAGTCAGGAAAATGTTTCTCTCATGTTTTTCTTTGTCATTTAACTGATCCCAAAAGTGGGGAAATTAAATTCTGATTATTTGTATTTTAATAGTAAATGATTGCCTGCCACAATGCTAAAATGCATAAACAAATTATTGTTTCAACAAGCAATACCTAAATACAACCTGTTCCTAGCCTGTTCCTTTTGCATGAAGAGGTTTTAATTTCTTCCCCAAACATTATGCAATTGACTTTTGTCACATTTAAATAAAAAAATATCAGCAACTACTTATTTTTTCAACCTTAGAGGACCATAAAATCATTAGTAAGCAGTAAAATAATGCAGACCTTCTTAAGCATATCAGTCAATGCCTGTAGTTCAATAATCCGAATACTGTTAATATCCTGTCTGTGATTTATATTACATGAATGGATGTTTATGGTTGCTGGAACAATGATACCAAACTGAAAAAAAAAAAACTGTATTTATTGATCCCACTCTGTGCTCTGTCAAGAAACTTGTTATGTACACCACACTTAATTGTGTGCATTTAAAGATTTTTAACTAATAATTACAAATTGCCTGTTAATCTCCAAACCGCCAATTTAGCAAAAAGTGTAGATTAAAAAGAAAGCACATGTTCAAGAATAGAAAGGCAGCTTTTGCTTACCTTCTCTAGCAGGAGGAATTGTGGGAAGAGGAGTGGTAGTGGGTGGTGTCGTCGGTGGCTCAGTTGGCACTGGAACTGGATGTTTGAATTATAGGGAGATTAATACACTAGAACTGAAAGGAGAAACATGAACCAAAGGACACAAGTGGAAACTCTCAGAAGTGCTTTTACTATTGGGACCTGGAGGCACTTTTCTTACACAAAGGGTAGTGGGGATCTGGAACAAGCTACCTGGCTAATTAGACAAATTGCTGAAGCTGACACCCTGGCTTCCTTCAACACAGCTATGTTGGTTGCTGAATGGCCTCGTCTTGTTTGTAACCTTTGTGATGCAATGACGCATAAGTTTCAAAACTACAGGCTGCCATTCAGCCTATCTTGTTCATCGGTTTCATTGCAACTAATTGATGGTGCCTTGAAAGACGTGCTGGTATCCTGGAGCACATGTACTCATACAGTATTATCCTTGTATAATCAGAAATATAGCATAGCAGAGTTGTATAGTTATTAGAAGGCTACAAAAGATCTACCTGCCTCACTGCTGATGCAGTAAGGTTGTAGCACTGGCCAGCTTTTGTAATAAGTGGATAGTTTTTATGCAGGATGGAGTAAATGAATTAGCCAGTAATTTATCAGGATTGGACAAATCTAACCCAGAATAATATAATATAATATAAACCCAATATAATATAATATAAAAAATATAAACAAGCACACTTAGAAGAAGTCCAAATTTTTGAACAGTGGCTTATGAAATACTATATGTTCACTTTAAGGAAACGAAAAAATTACTCACTCATGAGTTCATTCAACAGATTACGGTCTTATCTCATTTATGATGGTGGTAAACACTAGATTGCATTATAAAATCACCATCATACATGATTTGATTCAGGAATTCTTGAAGCCACCTGTAAATAGCTCAATGGCCTCTACCTTAAATCAATTATGGTTTTGTTGTCATTTCCACTTCAAGTGAATCATGTTTCATTCTTAAAAAAAAGTTTTAAGCACTGTTAATTCTTTCTTTTGCAGGCTGTACTGCTATAAACACATACCTAGTGTATTTTGTCTGAATTAATTCCGATATGAGAACCTGCTGAACAGATTTTTTCACAGTTGACTCTTGGTTTTCGAATCTCGCCTTGTGGGAATTAGTAATATTTTTCAAAGGATCTATTTTTCACTTTGTGTCAAAACACATGAATAAATCTGGTGCTGCACTGCCTGCAGCATCACAATGCAAAAACAGCTGTGTAGCTAAAATTATTACCAGAATTTCTCAAGTTGTTTCTGTCATACTTGGACAGTGGCCCATACACCTTCAGATACTGTAATTCCTAAACATAATGCGCCTCAGTTTTTTGGATTAACACTTACATGTTTTGTCCATAACAGTGACAGCCGGTCCCTCAATGTCTTGGAGTTGGGCATAGACAGTGATTTTGTACTGGGTATTGGGTACAAGATCATAGAAACAATGTCTAGATGTTCCTCCTCCAAGAGTCACTTCCTGTCTCTGTCCATCTGAAATGAAAAACAATCATTCTCTATACCAGCACACTCTAATGGAGCATATATTATAAACATGTAGAATTTGCCAATTACTTCATTCTACTTTAACGTATATAGATACACTATCCTTTTCTAGCAAGCATCTTTTAGTAGGAATGTAATACACAAAATAAATAATAAAAGATGTTACCATGCTACAGTACCAATTTATTGTATTGTCATTCCACATAACTGTCTAATGTAAATTCCTTGTACTAACTCTTAAAAAGAAATACTTAATGACTTACCATGGATGTGTACATTGCTAAATATTAGCAACTGTTACAAGCTTTGCATTAATTTTCAACAATATAATTATTCATACAATATAAACAATATTTAAGTCACACCTTTAATTATGCCCAGTTGGGTATATCTTGCTTAAAAATATAAGAAAAAAAATGAGAACAAGAAGTTCTGAAAAGTTACAGGACAAGTTACAGGAATTAAACCAATACAGAGCTCTTCAGTATAAAACTGACTTCAATACTGCCATCATGTACTGTATTTCTGATGTAACGAACTGTAATCACTATCACAGAGGAACTATAATCCATCTTGCACTTCACAGCAGATACAACACACATAGAATTCTCACTTGAATATAAACAATGGTTTGTTTACCCCACAATGCCTTGGCTCAGGGTAGTTAATGTACTGAAAAAGGTCTAGATAAGTATGAGGAAAACACAAGGGAAGTGTGAGTTAAGGTTCAGATAAGACCAACATTTAAATCCTGACACTCCAATTAAGGCTTATCTAAAATGCAGCAAGCCAAAATGGCATAACAATTTTCTGAGAACAGAATCTGCCTGCAGTACAATTTGACACTGTGATGTCCACATACTGTACAGGGTAATTTTATAAATTTTGCTAGAGTACATTTTTAATGATACTCATTCATCAACAACTTCAGAAACATTATGATCAATTTGTTTTAGGGCATTTTCTTTCATAGTCATTAAACAGGACAAAGATACAGTATCTTCTAGTGTAATAGGATCTCATACTGAAAATAAATGTGCACATCCAGAGCTGCTCAGCATTTAGTTAAATATAACGGACAAAAGATCTAAACAAGCAATACAGCAGAACACAGTAAAGTAAAACAATTCATAGGAATGTTAATTTGATATCTGACCCTCAAGGTAATTATACTATAGAACCTCTGAATATTCCAGCATTTTTGCCCCTGAATTAGACATTTTGAATTGTAAGCTACTGCTTTCCTTTTGTTCTTCAAAGTTCAGCATTACATGTTCAGAATATTTACATTTGCAAATATTTTGTTTCATTGCTAGGGGACCTGAATAATAAAATATAATAATTTATGTTGATCTATTTTTCAACATCTTGTCACTCCTGAAAAACACCCATAAATAAAATTGTGCTTTTATATTAGTACTATTTTTTATGGGCAACAGAATAGAAAATTTAAACATAGCAAAACAACTAAAATAATGCTAAAAACTAACCCAATTCACAATACTGTGTATGACAAACACTGCCTTAAAAGAAAGTAAAACATTTTCATGCAACGCTCTAGATTCTTGATAGGAATTATCCCTTAAACTTTCATATTGAAAAATAAGTCAGCATATGACATTTTAATGTAGGCCACATAATATCACAATGAGCAACAGAAATCCAATTACAGGAAAGAGATATGCTTAATTTTTAAACAGGCTATAATGTTTACTGCATTGTTATGCAGAATAAGCCATTAATCATGACTAGGGGTTGGCAACACTCTTAGCAATAGCAGAAGTTTTATTTTTTAAAATATTAGAGTTTTGCCAAGCAAAACCCATGCCTGGGGAGGGAGGAATGCCGAAACTGCTGCCAAGATTGCTGGTTCTACTTTACACCTACAGAACTGGATTAGTGTTTTTTACTTGGTATTGTTTGGAGTCACAGGTAGCATATTTTGGGGTTTGTTTTCATTGGTAGCATTCAATTAACAGGAGGGACTTTTCTGAACCCACCCTCTGCTGACCTCCAAACTGGACCGATGTACTCTCCCTCCGGCAGACTGAGCCCAATAGTCAACCCCTCCTCTTCCAGCCTAAACCAATAGAGCTCCATCCTGCACACTGGACCAATGTAACCCCTCCTCCTCCATACTAAACAAATAGAGCTCCATCCTGCACACTGGACCAATGTAACCCCTACTCCTCCAAACTAAACCAATAGAGCTTCATCCTGCACACTGGACCAATGTAACCCCTACTCCTCCAAACTAAACCAATAGAGCTTCATCCTGCACACTGGACCAATGTACCCACTGGTCCTCCTGCCTAAACCAATAGAGCTCCATCCTGCACACTGGACCAATGTAACCCCTCCTCCTCCAGCCTAAACCAATAGAGCTCCATCCTGCAGACCTGGACCAACAGAACTCCATTCTCCAGACTGAAACAATAGACTACCCTGCCCCTCAAACTGATCACGTCTTCCAAACTGGACCACTGGTGACATAGATCTTCAAGTCACTTTTTGTTTAAGGCTACTTTTACACACCATAATAACACTGGATGTGGCACATATAGAAACAAATGATTCTTTCAACAATTATTCCCCCCACCAGCAACCAGTAAGTAAACAAAAAACATTCTACATAAATTTGCTTCTCCCCGGCATTCATGTCTTCCACCCCTGACGTTGATAACTCCTATGGACAAGTTGCTGACCCCTGAATGACTTCTGTAAGACCATCTTTGTGAGTAGAGCTGTTATAAGCCAGCACTATGGCAATTAGCATGTTTAAAGCTTTTTAGACAATTTCAACAAAAAGACACAAAATCAAATTCACATTCAAGCTAGACTGGTGTATTTGTGTCGGTCCACTATATAGTTCTGTCTGGTCAGATACTTGGCAGCTGATAATGGTCAGTCTTAATATTCTAAACAGTTCCTAACACAACGCCCACACTGTCTCTTACAAAAAGTTATGTAGGCAAATCCACTTGAGGTTATGAATATAGTCTAAAGAAAAAGAACAACAGAGGTACAGTTCTACAGCATCAATAAGACGGCTTATACTGTACATAGGACATCTCAAAAATCTTTTCCTCCAGTTTCAATTTCCTCCCTTATTTTGTCAGTTGAAAAAAGAAGAATCTTATGTTATGAAAAATGTTATGTAACAAAAGGCTTTGACGCAAGTTTTTAAATGAACCCATCATGTGACTTTTCAATTTGAAAGTTGGCTTTGCTCTTCACCTCTTTCATTTTTCTCTTTGAATTACGTTATTATTGTGACTTTTGATGTTCCTGCTAGCTTTTAGCTTATGAATGCTTATTCTGTAATAGCTTATTACAGAAAATGGAAAATAAATCTTCTAGGTATTCACAGATTTAAAGAAAAGTCAATACATTTCCGTACCATGAAAAAGTATATTAGAACATGAAAAATGGTAAGGGACTAGGAAGCGTGATAACAAGTGTTGGTGCAAAAGTGATTATAAAATAACAAACAAAATGGAGCTGGCTAAGAAAGTGAGGGAAGCTGACCTAACTACAAAAGAAAGCCCAAAACACACGGTCTTCGGCGTCTTCAAACGCCCTAGCTAACCTTCACTGACTACCCAAAACCATACAAGACAAAAGCTACTCACTATTTTCCTTTCTTCTTTCACTCAAAGGGTATGTTCATTGCATAGTTCGATTGTGGAATTGTGTCAATATGCACTTGCAGAAACATGGAAAAGGTTAATTCCATACTCCATGTAGAAAGAAAAAAAAATTCTGCTGAGCCTGAAAAGGGATTTCTACTTTTCAGCATTTAATTACTACAGCCCTGGTATACCTGTTACTAAAGCTCTCCTCATAATTCCTAGGTTCCATGAAAGACAAGTGAATTCCAACATCATCTACAGTATATCAATTAGACTTTGAAAGAACTTCAGGAATCTTGATACTAGCTGGGGTGTCACACAGATAACAGAAGTATTTTCAGAGGGGTAGTCAATGTGTTAAACCTGCTCATTTGCTGTACTAGCTGTCTGTGGCTGTTGTTTTCTGTAAAAAACACTTTGAATAGCATGCCTTGTCAGTTGTAAAATGTCTGTAATCCAAATCAACATTGCACTGATCAACAAATTGCTTTCACACATAAGGCTTGCTGCTCACGTTTAATCTTATGAGCTACTTATATGACACTTTGTATTTAAATTCTGATAAAACTTCCAAATGTCTGGCAGAGCATGAGAAAGCAGGAAGGGCCTGAGGCAGTGTATGACCAACCAGATAAGGGCAGCTTTACAAAGGGCAATGAAAGACAGCTCTGTGTTCTGCCATTCTGCTTAAAGGTCCATTATTGGTTCATTACAATGCATTTAGTTTTCCAGAAAGTCAGAGAATGCAGAGTTCCTTCTGTCTAAAAATCCTTAAGAAAATTATATAAATCATTTCTAAACTTGAGGGATGAGACACATGCATTTCTTTTCTTACAGGATCCAAGTTCAAGGATACAATCAGCCATTTGCATTTATATCTAATTGATTCAAACATCTGCAACTGAATCCAGCTGAGCAGGGAATTGTCACCATCACTTTCTGATGTGTAAGCTAGTAATGTTAACATATGCCACTGCAATGTATCTAAAAAAACAATTTAATGGAATTTGGAATTCAAACATGGTAGGTAAATAGGTTCGTATCTATTACACGAGGAAGAACAGAATATGAAAGCTTTTATCCCAAGATATTATGCATATTCATCTTCACACTCTACAAATCCATTTTTTATCATCTAATATCCTTAGACAAGCCTAACAGTCTACAGTATGTTGTGGTGCTAATCAGGACACAGTATGATGCAAACTAGTTCTAACTAGCTGTAGAATTATGACAGAGGAACACATTGTTTCTAGGATTAACATCAGTTGCACTAATATAGAACCAAGATAACTCATAACAGCAAATCTCGGAGCTTTCCAAAGGATACTTACTACTCAGGGATTCTAGAACAGCTCTGTATAATGAAGCCTGACGGTGAGGCTGCCACTGTGCACACATGCTTGTCATACGGACTTGATAGGTGCTCAGGTTGGTTACTCCCAGGTACACTGCAAAGAAATAACACTTTAATTAATAGCAGTACAATCCTGAAGCCAAGACAGAGACTGGAAGATTATTAGCACACAAACGTATTTCATACACCTGCAGTCATAAAGAACTGTCAGCTGTGATTCTCTGGCGGAAAAAAATAACTTTAAGAAAATTAAACGGATTTTGAAGCAAATTAATTTCAAGCAAAAAATAGAGACCAGAACATGTAGCATACTGTACATTTATAATGCCTATGAGTACTCTCCAAGAAAAATAAATTGAATAGTACATGGTTTACAGTGCAAAATGTGAAAAATTACAGTCCCATGCAATAATTATTGGAAATATAAATTTCCCTGCAAAAGGAATTAGGAAAAAAATAGAGAAAAATGATCCGTTTCTGGTAACAGTTATAAAAGTAAGGAACCTCTATAGAGAAAATATTTATGATAAATTGTGCTGCCATTATCTCTTGAGTAATGCTTTTGCTTAGACTAAATGAAATAACAGAAAGTGTTTCAAAAAGATACTGCTATCCAACTCAAAATTAAATTAAAAACATAATGTAGACTTTATTGATATTACTAACATTCTATACATTACTCATGCATGTTCATTAAAATCAGTATATGTCTTTTGAAACATAAATGCACAGAATTCTAGTGGGACAATTCAATAAAGCTGGTATCACAGAATAAAAAAGCTTGTTTTGTATACCTGAGTATGAAATTATTGGAGGTCCTAAAGGAATCCATATATACTGTACATATACACAGCGAAAACATATGCATGCAGGAAAACAGTAGAACAAGATACCTAAGATAGTAATTTAAAACTGAAGTCCATGTTTTCAGCTGGAATGCACAACATCATTATGCACGTACAATTGGCTCATATGTTGAAGAATTGCATTGTAATGCCTACCACCTTGTCTGGTGACCAACGTGACAAATTACATTACGTCAGCAATGGGGTAATTTTCTCTCTTCAAACATGTGAAATCACTCTAAAACATTTGTTAACTCTCTTGCCCAGATTTTAGCATTAAGCGCACAACAGAAAATTTGGAGCACAACTTGATTTGTAGAATATCATAAGCTATAAACAGCTCTTTTTAAACAATGATTTCAGTCCAGATTCATAATGCTGAAGAACCCTTTTCCTTAAGTCCTACTTAAAATCTTTATCTTTGATTTTTGACAAAAAATAAATACTAAATAATAAGATGTGACAATGTAAAAGTAAAACCTATCACCACCCTTTATAGTTAACTTCATTTTTAAGAGAGCTAAACATGTTTTAAAACAGAACTTCAAGAAATGACTCATAAGTACAATATTTTACATGTATACAACATTCTCCAATTTCAATCATACCATTGATGAACTGTAACTATAAATACTGTAGATTTAACAAACAAAATGCAGGACTGTCTAGACTTTTTAACATTTATGAATTAGAGTGCAATAAAACTGGGTAAAATGAGCACTGAATTTATCAATAGCATACACAATAGTTACATTTAAAAAAATACATTTAGAGCATTTAAATGTATCTTGTGTACAGGATACGAATACATTTGGACATTGTACAATCATCTAACGTTTTTTGGCATTTGGCAGTTTTACAAAGCCTCAAAACATTTCCAGAAGCTTCCAAAAATTCTGTTGAGTGCCACGTGGTATAAAGGAGACAAGAGAACAGAACAAAACATTCAATACCATACTACCATAAGGAAAGCTAGAGAACTGTCTGAAGGCCTATGACAAAAGATGACTGACCTCATATAATGTAGTGATGGCTATAATAAATTCTGTAAAACAAGACTAGTGTTCATCAACAAGTAGTTTAAGGTTAAAATAGCCTTACCATGTGGAACAGGGTGCAGGAAAGAGTTAGTCAAATATGGGAGCCGAGAAAGTTGTTTGAGGGTTAATCTCATACCTAAGGCTAAAATCAACTAACAGTTGGGAATCCTTAAAGACTACAGTTCAAGGTTGAGCTCATGAAAGTTCCACTTCAACGTGACAAGTAAGGAACAAGTTTTTTAAATATCAACTCATTGACTCATTGAAAAGAGGCCAAATAATGTCACTGTTTTTCACAGACCATATTTAAATCTGCAATGCTGAAATGTATTTTAAGTCTTCAGTTTCTGATATATTGGTATGAAAAAATACTTAATATACACTGTGTTTTTTTCAAGCTCAATCAACTTTTCATTACCATTCGAAAAGGGTACGAATAACAGCTGAGGCAGCTGTGCATGCATATATTATTACACTTAAATAATATGTGAACTTTAAGATTGCATAGATGAAAAGTAAATCAAATTCTAGCACACAGGCTCTCTCTTAAATAAGTAGAAAAGTACAACACAAATACACAGAAATTTCCATTTTTGAGACAACTTTACTTTGTATGTCCTGAAATAATTTGTGTTGATATGTCTTGTAATATCACTGGTATATTCAAGTATAATCCTATCCACTAGTGTTCACAGGTCAAAATAAAATAGAAAAACTAGAATAAGAAATTATTAACATTCTTACATGTCTTGGCATTTCCTGAAAGGGCATCGCTTGAGCCAGTTGTGTAGGAAGCGATGACTTTTACACTGTACTCAGTCCCACTGAGGAGATTCAGGATCAGCATTGTGTTGACATCATCTCCGACAAAAGTCTCCAGCGCAGGTCCTGGGGCTATAGGAACAAGATACTTAAAACCTAATTTCTGTGAAATTCTGTGCATCTCACAATCTTCCAAGCACCTTACTGCCTCAGAAAAAAGAAAATGACATTAACATAACTACCAGAAAAAAGAAAAACCTCAAGACAAATGGGTTCTGATTTGAAAGATTACAAAGAAATCAAAACATATCCCTCCCCCCTAAGACATGACATTGAAGAAGGAGTTAAACCTATGCAGGAAACCCATCACACACTTTTCTTCATTCTGATGTTTTTATGAGATTTCCATGGAAACCAAAATGATTTAAAAAATGACATAAGTTTCCTGTGAGAAAAAATGGCCTTCAGAAATATACACTAACACATTAAAATGAATGCAATGTGTAAATTCAATTTAATATAATTTGAATTCTTATTTAAATGAAAGCAGATGAAATATCCACAGTGCTATCTCCAAAGTTATGCAAAGAGATGGCCTTTACGCACCGGAGACAGGCTGGTAGACGATTCTGTATCCCATGGTGGGTGAAGGGGGAGTATCCCAAGTGATGCGAAATCGATTGTACCATTCTTCAGACACGCGCAAGTTCCTTGGTGCTGACAGTGGCACTGCCAGAAGAGAGGGGCAACTCATTATG
Organism: Lepisosteus platostomus; assembly: GCF_059453375.1. Lineage (NCBI taxonomy): Eukaryota > Metazoa > Chordata > Actinopteri > Semionotiformes > Lepisosteidae > Lepisosteus > Lepisosteus platostomus. The sequence goes on from NC_142622.1 coordinate 11,492,210, forward strand.
AATATACATTTCATATTGAAGAAGAGTGTGTCAAACACAGAGACAACAGAAAAACCATTCCCATATTATTTTTATCTTATCATTCATTGAAATACAGGACATACAGTATAAATATAGAATGGAAATAATACAGATTTATGTCTTTATATCCAAAAAGTAAACACTAATTTAAAAGTCACAATAGTTACCCTCTTTAAAATGAGACTTTATGTTATCTAGGGTTTCACATTTCTACCACCTGTTTTTAAAGTCATCTTTGCACTTGCTCCAATAAGAGCAGAAGTAAATTGTGGAGAATATTACCAAGGTAGTAGAAAGTGCTATTGAATATGAAGCATTTATACTATTGCATTTTACCAGGAGAAATTTTCTCCTTCCTTCTTCTCCCTTGAGAACCACTGCTTTGATTTTAGAGCTGTCTCCAATCCCAATCAACATTTAGAAGAAAAAGTTCAGGTTGGTGTGGTCAGAAGGAGCAGATGAAATGAAAAACAGCATTGCGGTAATTGACAACTGAAGTAAAAATAGAAGATATAGTGCTTTTTTTAGCTTAAGATTATTTTGGGTAAGAGAAACATTTTTTAATGCCTTCCTTATTAATTTTTTTTTTCTGGACTGTTCTACAGCTGCTTTTCACCAGTATATACTGCATCGCACAGGGTTGAATAGGCTTTGTCAAAAGAGACTCAGGGAAGCCTGGTGTAGGATGCCAAATTTGAGACACACTTACAGGTCCTGCCAACAGATGACATGCTGGTGCCCTCTCCATCTGCATAGACAGGTGTGACAGTAACCCTGTACTCTGTGTCAGACAGCAAGGGCTGCAATAAGAGGCTATTCTGCCTGCCAGGAACCAGGACCTGAAAAGCAATTTGCACTCATTAAGTCCTGTGGAATTCTGCTGCAGTCAAAGGCATGATGAAAGGACTCCAAAATATGACTCCCAGAAAAAGGTACGGTTTCAAAAAACAGTACTAAATTACTGGGTTTCGCAGAATAACTCATAAGGTTATAATCCAGCCCTGTTCTGTTGCCTACTGTATGTACACATGTTGAGACCTAAGTCCAATCAGTTATACTTTCATGTTAATCCACGGGTGTGTGCCAACAAGCAGTAACTAAATGTTTGTAAACTCATGATCCTTTAGCTGACTGTTGTTTAAAAATTTAATAATTTATTTTACGTCGGAGGGGTGGGGAAAGGAAGACCAAAGAAAAAGTGAGAATGTTAGGTAGGAAAGGTATATACTTTTCTCTTCCACACCCTGCCAAAATTCCTCCACTCACCAAGTTCATTTCATGCTCATTTAAACTGAGTGATTTTCCATAGAGCCTTCCATTTACTTTCGGATGTGTTAAAACCCTGATGCCTTTGAGTTTAATGGTGGATAAACCAAGTGAGACATTATAGGACAAAGGAATGTGGATAAGCACTGTTTCTCCAAGCAGACTATATAAATAAATTGCAAAGGAACAAGTAAAGGTTTATTCCGTGCTGAAAAGAGAAGGAAAGAAACATGTTTCGGCTGTGGAGCCAGTGTGTTTCATTTCTTCTCTTTTCAGCATGGAATAAACATTTACTTGTTTCTTTGCAGCCTACTTGAACTATATAAATAAATTGTAAAACAATATTGAAGCTTCATATTGGCCTGCAAAAAACAACTCAAATCAACATAGCATATTATGTCATGGGGTGCTAGATCTATTAATTAATCATTTTGTGCACACAAGGTGATGCAGTATTTTGAAATTAAGCACTCTCAAACTTCACTGTTACTTCTCAGATTCTTCAAAACTTTGTGTTTATGTTTTTGCATACACTGTACAACTGATTGAACTCTTTCTGTTTCCGTTATACTAGGACTGGTGTGTGAAACTGTTGCAACTCAATCATTTTTAAAGAACTTACTGCTACTTTCCCCTTAGAATAACTGCTTGGGTTGGAGCATCCACCCATACGTCTGTTGGAGCAATTAAAAGCCTATCATCTTGGGCTCAGCTGACAAGCAATTTACCAAATCAGTCAACATATAATAGAACCATTCTAAGTCTACACTTGCAGGGAATATTGGATTTTTAATTTTCTCCCTGCACATGTCAGTCTTTCTTATTCTTTTGAACCCAAACACAAGAAAAGACCATTTATACTCACACTTGAACAGCTCCCTGTAATAAATGTGACAGTAAGCCAATCAAGTCAAGCACAAAAATAATAATGAACTTTACTTTATATAGTGCCTCATCTCAAAGCACATTACAAGACATAAAAAATTGATATAGGAAATCAATCCCAAATAACCTGTGAGGAAAAGGTATGTTTTGGGCTATACTTTAAAGCACCCAATGTAACTGAGTCCTTGATTTCTTTTGGGGTGGTGTTCCAGACCTTCGGGAAGTAGCAACAAAAGACCTTGTTCCTCCTAGAGTGTAGAGATGAATAAATATAACAGATTGCAAACCAGAAACAGCTGAATGAAGATAGCAAAGAGAGGAGTAAAGAGATAATGAATCATCTAAAATCTATGAAGACATGTAATGTACTGTATAGCCTTAAAGTAAGCACAAGAATTTTAAAATCATCTTAAAGGTGGACAGGAAGCCTTCGCATGGACACCAAGGTGTGATGAGATCACATGCAAGACAGGATTCTGACTGTTAAACTTCAATACTCCCGCAAGTAGGATGCTACAATCAATTCTTGAAAGAATAAAAACATGAATCCGTTTATCAGCATCAGGCACAGAAGTATAGGCCATGGCCCGACAATTTTTCTCACATGTAAAAGTCTGCACATTAGTCTGCACATAAGGTTCAAAGGTCAATCCAGGGACAAAGGCTACAACCGAATTCTGCATTTTGGATCATAAACTCAAGCACAGAGCCATCAGTTGACAATGTTACAGCAATGGTTTTACATAAATTATGGGAGGACCCCAATAATATGACCTCACTTGAGACTGCAATTAAGATACCAAAAATATTATGTCATCTGAGTTTTTATGTCACATACAGTATGTAATCTCCTGAAACAGATAATTTGGTGTCAGGATTAATATGGACATAAATTTGAGTATCATCTACATACAGTAGAAATGGTCATTCAGACCATGTAATTTGAAAGGGAAATGGAAAATCTGAATAGCAGAGGACCAGTATGAGGCCAACCCAACCTCCAAACTCAAACCACCAAGAGAAATAAAATGTTGATCTTCCACATGGTGGGATTTAAAGAATTTAAATAACCAATTTAAGAGCCAGACCCAGAGATGCCAAGAAACTCATTAAATGACTTAAAGTAAAATATCATGATTTAGAGTACAGAATGCAGTACTGAGAATTACAGTATGATATGAATCTCAATCGACTAGCTTGATATCATTAACAACTTTAACAATAACAGTTTCAGAGCTTTGTAATTTTCTAAAGCCAATTATAGGGTTCGGATAGGGTTCAAAAAGTTTATTTACAGTTACAGTAGATGACTCTTTGTTTGCACCAAAACTGCATGTTGTAATGCAAAACAAATAATATTCTTCTTGGTAGCTGTATTTTTTCAAGAATATAACATTTACCCTACTCTCTGTGGCCTGTTGCATTCTGAAAATATATTGCCTTTTTAACTCTCATTGCATACCCCCACTGAGAGCCTACCTGGCAAGCGACGAGCGCAAGGCAGGGTACACCCTGGACGGGGTGCCAGTCTATCGCAGGGCCAGTGCAAGCCAATCATACAGGGGGACAATTTGGAGGCCCCAGTAAAGGCAGAAGGGGAAAATTTGGCCCGGACACTGGGATAACTCCCTACTCTTATCGAGAAATGCCCGGGGACCTTTAATGACCACTGAGAATCAAGACCTCGGTTTAACGCCCCATCTGAAAGATGGCGCCCACTACAGTATAGTGTCCCCGCCACTATACCGGGGCATTAGGACCCACACAGACCACAGGGTGGGCGCCCCACTAATACCTCTTCCAGCAGCAACCATAGCTTCCCAGGAGATCTCTGATCAAGATACTGACCAGGCTCAACCCTGCTTAGCTTCAGTGGGTAGCCATTTGAGAGCTGCAGGGTGATGTAGCTGTTGGCGAATAGTATTTGCATTTCCTGGAATAAGAAATTCTGCCCACTGCAACCTTTAACACATGGAATAGCAGGATGTCCAAAAAACTACAGTACTCGAGGGTACAGTACAAGCATTTACAAACTCCATCATGCTACAGTATATGCACATACTTTCTGCTGGAAATGCTTTTCATCGGCATTTAACACTATTCAAGCGAACAGGTTGGTAGTGAAGCTTTTAGGTATGGGAGGACTGTACATCATACACTTACACAGCCGATATACAATTTTCTTGCTGATCGGTGACAGTAGGTGCAAGTGAGCTTGGGGAAGTCTCTCACCATCAGCACAAGCATGGGGTACCCCAAGGCTGTGTGCTGTCCCCATTGCTTTTCACATTGTACACTAATGATTGTGTAAGCCACTATAACAACGGTTTGATTACTAAGTTTGCACATGACATTGTTGTGACTGGTCTTTTGAACAATGATGAAACAGAGACATGAGATCATTCTTTTTTTAAATTAGTGTCAGGATAAGTCACTGTTTTTAAGCACAAAAATTGTATTATATGATTTCAGAAATAATTATTGTATTCCCACGTTCCCTGTAATTATTAATGGAACTAATATTGATAAAGTAAATGAATACAAATAAGTGGGCACTGTAGGACTGTGAATTGACTTTGACAATAACGGACGCAAGGTTTTTAAATTAAATGCACAATAAAGGTTGTATTTTTTAAGGACATTAAGGAGTTTTAATCAGAAAGCACAGTTTTTTATTCGTTTTAATCAGAGCATTCTAATCTGTTTCAAAACTTGGATGGTGTCTTGTCCTTGCAGAACAAAAATAATTTGAACAAAGTGATCAGAACTGGTGGCAAGATTACTGGCAAATCCTTGAACTCAATAACATGTCTTATGGAGCAACATATTATTAATCTAATACAAAAATAAAGCAAACATTACTATGAATATAATGCATATGTTAAGAATTGTACTTACAACAGATTCATCTGCCCTTAACTCTATTCAGATTTCAAATATATCCAAATGTTTCACAAACATGACAAACAGACAGTGTCTCACATGACAAATTCATTTAAAAGAACTCATTGGTGTTACCAGCTGAAAATGGCACTGTCACTTAAAGGCTAAACTGTATAGAATCTGATTAAATCTCAGATTACTTGAAAGCATAATATTTATAATGTATTCCTCATAAACTATTTAGAATCCATTCAATCAATATTCTCCATATGACAGAAAATATCATAGTGCCTAAATTAAATGCACAACTCCTTAATCGTCACAGTTTGCTACTGGACTGTCCTTTTGCTTCAACTCCAGTTTTAGGAGCTGTCCACCTGAGCTGTGGTGCTGAAACCTGCAAATGACTTTTACACAGAATGCTAAATTTTAGTTAATATTCTCTAAATAAAGTATGTATTTTATCATTTGGGGCATTAGGTAATGATTTAAGATTATTTGGCCAGTAGCATCTTCATCACACAGCAAAAATGGAATGATTCTGCTGGTCAGATTTTACATGTTATTTACATCTATACATTGTAATGTATATATATTTTACATTTAAATATAAAGCACTACTGGTTATCCATGACCAGAGGAATGCCATACATGTGTTTGAGAATGTTATATACTGTATGTTATAGATGTTTGAAAAGTTTTTCACGTGTGCTTACATGGATCATTTTAACAACAATCTCACTGTCTTTTCTATTCTGAAACAAAATTTGCTCCTAATTTGATTAAAGTAATTACAAAACTATGAGGATGCCAATCAAACTAGAGACAACATACCGTAGCTCTTGTTTACTGAACTTATAATTGGCTGTCATTTTAAGTGCTCTAAGAGTGGTCCTGACTGTGTTTATATTGCAAAACACTAATGCAGACAAATGAGACCAGATTCAAAGCAATGGGCAAAGGGTAATGAACTAAATATTTCTACAACTGGTAATTCAATCATTACTTTATAGTAAGCTGCAAATTTCATAAAAAATGCAAAGCATGCAATTATGAAGCTGGCACCAGCACTTATTTTAATTTGCTTTACAACATTCATCACCAGTTTTGTAGCACACCACATGTGCAGGCATGGCATATTAACCTGAGAGGACCCATGTTACCTTACAACACTGCTTCTGATCAGGGCAGGATTAGTACAGCAGCAAAGCCCTATTAGCAATTCCATCTTTTATTTGATTCCAGTTATCCAAAAGAGGTTAAAGAAAACTACTTGGTCTGATAAATGTCAAAAATTGAAGACTAGAAAACTGAATTTCTACATCTACTTTAAATTCTCTTATAAAGTTACAGGTTTATCAAAATATTTAATTGTAGATATTAAGGTGTTGCCAAATTACATACATATTTGACCTGTTTTCTCTGAAAATGTTGAAGAATGGAAAAGTTAAAATATAGCATCTTATCATGAGAAAAAAATGGCTAATGGAAATCAGTTTAAATTCTGACACTTTGTACATTACTGTACATCTAATTGAGCCCTACTTCATTTAAATGTTTGTATTTGTATGCAAACTTTCTATACTTATCGTCCTGATCTGCTTTCGTACATACACAAACGGGACATCTTACACTGATCTTTGTTGCTTTACAGTCTTCAATCATCACAACTGTAATCTGAACGCATGATCTAGATGGTAAGACACAGTCAACTGATCCCATGTGGACACACTGTGTGCACCATAATCTAAGATGTAGTTTGTAAAGAAAGACCCCTCAATGAGGTTTTCTGTTCCTAGCGACTTTTCCATCTGGGGAAGGCAGCACAAAAACCAATCTTCGAGAGAATGACAATCTGACTGATTAGTGGCACGTTACCCCTCCTGGACAGCTCGATCCAAATAAGGATTTCATGGAGTGCCGTTCAGCCGCCCCCTCCCAAGGCTCTCAGCGAAGTGTAGTTGAAACACACAGACCATGCTTACCGCCTCTTCAGCGCGGTCTCCCCTCAGAGTGACGTAGGACACCCTGAACTGGCGCACGTTCTGGTCAGGAATATCCCAGGACACTTGCATGCTGAAGGTGGTTTCGTCGTCTACGAGCAAGTTTCTTACTCCATTGCGCACAACTGGAGGCAAAAAGAATAGTATCCTGAACATCACTTACAGGTTGTCATTGTTATCTCCCAACGAGCTCCAGCACTGCTGCATTAGCTCCACCAATTGCCAATGCACATTCCACACATGCTAGAGACTCACTGGGGCCATCCTCAACGAGATCAGGCCGGGCCTATCAGGCCAATTAGGGAACATCGCACAGTATTTAAGCCCTGAGGAATCATTCCTCAGAGCTCAGACATTGAGTCACTAATCCTGCCTTGAGTTTGTCTCAGTTTCAGGTTCTCAGAAGTATTTCTCAGTAGTCCTCAGTCCTCAGTCCTCAGTCCTCAGTCCTCTCATTGAATAAATTATCTTGATTGCTGCATATCCTGGCTCATTGACTCTAATTTTCACTGAGCCCATTTCAGCACCCTGTCGGACCCGGCGCAACAGTCATACCATCGACAAAAAATAAATTTATGGACCATTTAAAAACACAATATAAGAGAAAGACAGTTAAACTTTCCCTATAGTGGAAACAACTTTTTCTTTGTCATTTGACTGACATGCACCCTCAATCTTTGACAAAAAGACAAAAAGCTTTTCGGTTTTTCTTTACCTGTTGTGGTTGTTGTGGTTGTTGTGGTAGCGGTGGTGGTTGTCATTGTCACTAAGGAAAAAGGGAATCAAAGTTAGACATCAATATAAATATGAGACAACAATTATTATATTTTAATTCCCTTCAGTGAACATCCAATTGCTTTTTTTCTGTCTAGGTATCTTAGAATATCAAATAAAATACACTTATACTAAAGCAGTTAAATCTTCCATCCATTCATCCATTGTCTAACCACTTTATTCAATACAGGGTCGCAGGGGAGTCGGAGAATATACAGTACTGGCAAAAAATGAGCACAAGGCATGATACACCCTGAATGCAGGGCTGATAAATCAATAGAGGGCAAATTCTCATTTACAATATTGACCAGGAGAGTATCCATTTATACAGCAAGGGATTTAATGGAGCAATTTGAATAAAGTACTTTGTTTAAGGGAATAACAGCAACAGCAGCATCTCCCCTCTGATTTGAACCCACAACCTACAATGTACCAGTTAGATGTCCAGAGCCTTAACTAAGATCATAAAACAATTATGCCTGTACTGAGAGATTCAAAAGATAGGTTTCCTGACAACTCTGACAGCAAGCACAGCTTGCCTGTTAGCAGTGGTCTCCACTCCTAGACCTGACACCGGTCAGGCTTGCAATTGATTTCTGTTTCCAAAGAGACAGATGTCCTTTCCAGTGTGACACTGTCATGATAACGTGGAAGCACAGGTAACAGAAACAACTGCACTACCAACCTCTCTTCCTTACAGTGAGCCACAGTGTATCTCATGAGTTTGTCTCATAACTAGTGTGCTTGAGTCCCATAACAAAGAATCCAATGAATAGATGCCTTACAGCACAGATACCCTCATGTTGTCTAATTCTTACTTATGAACTGAGTCCGGTTTGAAAAGAAGTTCTGTCTTCTGTAAGAGGGACAGTAATGCTTGTAGTCACCATTAAAAAAACTAATATTCCATGTTTGAATTGTATGCAACATTTTTGTTTTAAAAGAATAGAAGACAATTGCAAAGAAGGAACAACTGAAACCTTTTTCATAGTTTGCAAAAACATTAAACTTAATTAAGTTACAATAATTCATTGCAAATATCCTTTTGCACCTCACTGAACCACAAAACAGCTTACACAGTATTTAAACATTCTTATGAGTTTTTATAATAGGAAGACAAGCAATTTAAGCTTTGGATTTGGGTATTACAGAAGAAAAGAAAAGATTATTTCTTACATGTTGTCTCCAGAGCAGCCACAGCATCACTTTCTGTTTCATCTCTGAAAACAGCAGACAGCGACACCTCATATTCAGTTGTTGGCAGCAAGTTGTTCAAGACGTAGGTATTCGAATATCCATTTAAAAGCATCTGTAACAGACAAGTATAAAAGTAATTAATTTATCATCTAATTGTAACACCACTGATGAACAGTTCAGCAGAAATGCTACAAAGCAGAACAGCAGTGGGGTTTTTAGGGTGTGACTCCTCATATTCAAACCTCATACTCTATCTAGGGGTGTTCCCCAAGGCCTGGCACTGAGACTGCTACGTTTCTCTCACACAACAACACACACTGCTTTACCTTATGCTCTCCCGAGACATCTTGCACCACTCTTGAAGCACAGAACAGCTTCCTGACAAATGACTTCACATGACATTCACATGTCAAAAATGTCTTCACACATATCTACAGTAGCTTCAACTAAGGCATTACTAGATGATCTTAGCTGCTTTGTTATTTTATCTAATTAACTAATTAAACACCCCCTTTTCTTCTTCTTCACTGACTTCTACTGACATATACCTTTCTACAGTACGTCCCTATAAATCTGTCCTTTCTGGTCTGCTGGGAACCCTGGTGTTACCCTCAATTCATCTCTCTCTTACTCTCAATACAGAACTTTCCAGGAAACTTGTCTACGTTTCCCATCTTGATTGCCTTAATCTGAAAATTAAATATTTCTCACATTAGGGTGGAAAAAAATACCAGAGATATCAACAGCAGTACACGAAGTGGTAGACATGGCTAAAGCTTGCTTTCTTAGTTTAAACAAAAGCCTACTAGAGGGGATGTATATATAGATTAAGTCTTAATAAACAAACAAGATAATCATGATTCTAATATACATAGACTTTGAAGTATATTTTGAAACTGTGCAGGTAGAGTTTCCGAACAAGAGACTATAATTAATTGATACAGAATACCATTAGAATGAGACAGCAGAGAATGGATGGCTACAGTTTAAAGCTGAAGCACACAATACAAATCAAAGGGTAGTCACTTAAAGGGTTTCATTAATCAGTTAAGATACATATATGGAAAAATAATAAACTTGAAAAAAATGTAAAACAAATAAGAGAATCCTGTTCAACAAAAGGCAGGTAAAAAAAAGGATATTAAAGAATATTGCAATGGAGGCTAAATTAAATAAAACAAGATTTTTCAAATTACAACAGCAAAGAAATGGTTAATTCCTTTGCTTTTACAAAAGAAGAAAAACAAAGGTCTATATTAAAAAAGATCATTAAAGATCACATTATCATATGAAGTAGAAATTGTAATATTTTGGGGTACTACTCACAAACATAGAAAACATGAGATGAAAAATAAATGAAATGACTGACATATTAAATGAATAGTTCCATTTAAATAAAATAGTTTTTACCAAGATAGGAAATTGCAACATACCTCAGGCTGAGGAAACAAAAGGTTCCTATTAAATAATATTAGAACAGAAGAAGTACTAGAGGCACATGATAAATATGTCTAAAGATTTGATGGTATTGTCTTGTTGCAGTAAATGGGGTCAGCCTAGTCTCAGCTGGGATTTGCTTGTTTGCATTTCCCATCTTGATTGCCTTATTCTGAAGGCCTGAGACAAAGGGTATTGTACTGCTGTATTTATGCAACTGTCCTTGGGTCATGAGATCCTTAAACATGGAGGAAAACACAGATGATTACAAGCTAATAATTAACTTGGGTAAAACTAATTCGGTGCTTAATTATTAAATCAGCCATATTAAAACACAAGTGTTCAAGAGCAACCGGAACATTCTTAGTGAGGCCATTACGGCAGTCTCCCTGAGGGAGGATTAAGGTCACAGGATAAATACAGAAAGGGGAGGAAAACAAAGCTAGGACTGGAAGAAGAACAGATATTATCATCATCCATCCATCATCCTTATCTTCATCAGAAAGCCATGAGAGGATGCCTCTTTCCAATCAAGATTTGAAATCAGATTCCATCCAGGTATTCTGAATGTTGAAAGAGTACTGGAGTCGAAACCTTACTACCTTATTTATTTAGAAATTCTAAAATTCCAAAATATTTGAACACTGTGGATTGTGGAATCCCTAGACCAAAAACCTCTCTTCTATATTTAGTGTTAGATCGGCTGTTTCAGAAAATGGTTCCCATTCATTTGTGAGAATCGGTTTAGAGAGAGAGAGAGACGTGAGTTCTGGTTAGGATCTGTTTTATGTATTTGGATGTGGGTGCTGTAAGTGTTGTGTGTATTAAGATTATAAAGGGAGAATTCTGTATATACTATATGTCTTTAAGGGGTAATTGTAGTGTATCTGTTGCATGTTAGTGTTAAGCATCATTAATCAATATTTCTTTATCTAAGTTTGGGCCTGATTTTTACTCTATTATCAAGCTCTTCCAGAGAACAAATAACATGTGTTACTGAATGATCAGTAAACCCTGACTATGTAGGGGGTGAGATTCCATCCACCCGTCTTCTATCCACTTCACCCTATTCAGGGTTGTGGAGGAGCTGAAGCCTATCCCAGAAACCAGCTGGCACAAGGCAGGATAGACCTTGGATGCAATGCCAGTAAATCTCGGTGCAGGCACATAGAAACAAACACAGGCACTTGCAAACTCACGCAGAGGGACGTTTGTCCCAGAAGCCAATTAACCCAACAGTATGTTTTTGACTGTGGGTGGAAACCCAAGTGAATATGGGGAGAACATACAAACCCCTCACAGATAACACCTCAGTTTTGAAATTGAATCCAGGGCCCCAACACTATGAGGCAGTAATGCTGACCACTGAGCCACCATGCTGCCTTCTAGCTTCAAATCTTTTTTGAAAACATATTAAGTACATTTTCGTGTAAAAGGCAAATTTATAATGTACCCCTCCTTAATAGGGTACACAATAACACATACTGTACTAGCAGTCAGGTATCGGTCCACATTCTGAAATTATTATCTGTGCTATTATTTGGACACAATAAAACAGATAATAAAATGTAAGAGAACAGATTAAAAAATGATATAAAAGATAATAACTGACCTCTTTTGTTTCCCCATCTGTCATAGAAGTCCAGGAAAGTCTATATAGGACAACATCGGACGCTGGATGCTGCCACCTCACTCTGAAACTGTTAGTGGATACTTCACTAGTTTCCAGATTGAGTGGGGTTGGTACAGGCTCTAAAAAAAGAGAATTATCTTAACTGCATTATACACAGAGGCAAAGAGACTGTATATGGTGAATGCACAAGAACATTTACAGTACAAAGCTGTGGATGAAATCTAGACATCTTCATGCAACCTGAGACAATTATTATTATTAAAATGTTTGGATAGTCCTGTCTGATGATTTTGGTGATACCAGTTCTCATAAGCACAATTTCTTTCCTGATGATTTGGCACACATACGGCGAGAAAAAAAAGCATCAAAATCAAGCCGCTGGACTTGAATTATATGATGTACAGTAGATGAAGCCAGGCCTGACTGGTTTAACTTACAGTATGCATCAAAACAACAAAATCAAACTTACTGGTGGTGAAACTTCCCGTCAGCGGCTCCGATTGTCCCTCGTCATAGATGGCAAAAATGGCGACTGTATATTCTGTAAGGGACGTCAAGTTCCTCAGTACATGCGATGTAACTTCACCAACTTCGACCTAATTCAAAGAAAGGAAACATCAGTGCTCTATTATAATACTGTACATTATTGATGTTCAGCTGAAAAACTTTGCTCCAGTTATTTCTACTGTCGTCTACCATTAATTTCAAAACGGAGCAGATAGTCATTGTTAAAATGACATTTTAAATTGAAAGTATTTTTAAAATGTGCATAACACCATAAAAAACGTCATTTTTATATCACATAATTCAATTGTGCAGTAAACTGGTTTCTTAGTTATTAAAAGAATGTCATATTTCTCACTCAGAGGTTCGTGCTTTAAAGGTTAAAAGACCCAAGCAAAACTGTATGTTAAAATAGTTTATCGTCACCAGTCCAAGATAGAGAATTTTGCATTGCTTTACATAATACTGATTTCTTTTAATTTGGTCTCTCAAAGATTTTGTTCTCCCAAAGATTTTTGAAGGTGTATTTATTTTGCAGACGTACCTCGTTTGTTTGCACTCCATCAGTTTTAACATACATGATGCGATACCCCCGTGCTTTCTTAGAGGCAGCATCCCATTTGAGCCTGGCAGAGCTGTGATCTACATTGGAGAACTCCAGGTTCCTTGGTGGAATCAGTGGTACTGTAAATGGGGCACTTTCGTTAAAACAAGGGAGACTTTTATGTACAATTATAGCTTTTTGCAAAATGGGCTGTAATCTTGGCTATAAAAAGAAATCAGATTAAGTTCTGTTCATTTCTGCTTTGCATATATGGATGCATAGTTCATTCAAGTTAACAAATTTCAACTGAACTCCTGAGAAACTAAACAAACAGTTCACTGAACTACACTTAAGTACACAAAAGTGAGGAAAAAACAGAAGCTGATCGTGCTGTTAGTCTGTATCAGGCCACTTTTCCTCCACACCCAGCCCACTCCCACCACAAACACCAGGATCTAAAAAATCACAGGAATAAAAGTATGAATTCAAGTACAGAATATCAAAAAAGTACATTTCACGATACTTGGAAGTTCTTTGTTGAATGAAGGTAACCTATATTCTCAAGTTTTACACAGTATTTTAAGTTTGTATATATTTTTTATTTTTTTGTAATGAAGTTCTTTTAATTACAAATGCATAAATGTGGTGTAGCTACCTCTTTTGGAAGGATTTCTATTCTGGAAGGTATTATAACAGTAAATTGTAACTGTAATGATAAAGCTTATAACAAATAATAAATGCAAGAAAAGCCTGCTGCTTCCTTTGCAGAACTGAAGATATCATTTTCAGTTATCCATTATCCATTATCAGAAAGGAAGTGTTGCCACAATATAATTCCACAAGCACAGGGCCAAGAGCAAAAAGCACACCGAAGAGTACGCAAGAACGCAATTTAAAGAAAGCCAATTCCTATAACCCAGCACATAATACGCCTCTGGAAGACAGGAGCAAACCACACCACCCCATTGAAACCCCACAAAGACATGGGAGAGCAGGCAGACTCCACAAGGAAGGGCCCCTCAGGCAGGAATCAAACCCCAGAGTCAATCTGCAAAGTAACTGTTACGAAACACTCACATGTCGTTTCTTGATTTGTCACAGGATCGCTGGCTTCTTCACCAAACATTGCATACACTGTCACAGTGTATTCCGTTTCAGGAGTCAGCCCCTCCAGTTCTATATCATTAACAGATTCTGCAACTTTCACCTGTTCAGACACATAAATTCTACTAACATCTGACAGTAACGGGGCATACATACAACAGTTAATAAAAAACAATATCAGTGTTCATAACTGCTAAGATTGACTGTAATCAATATCAAAACACAGATTTATCATGTCAGTTTCAGTTTAGTTGAGTATAATTGAGGCAATGTCTGCAATCTGCTACATTTCTAAGTCTCAAACTCTCTGTGTCAGCAATTCCATTTTCAGTGTAAAATGCAGGAGCAGACATCTCAAAGAGATTGAAAGGAGTGCAGTGCTGACAACTTGGAAAAAACAGAATCACTGATTTTTTAGCCATGTCTTTCACTTGAATTGTTCAGTTTTCCACAAGTGTTATAAAAAGAGCCTGAATCTTTGAGGTATGGTAACAAGCACTGGACGAATTGTTCACCACTTCAACTAGCATGCCGGTCATAAATATTAGGGGATGGTTGCTGTGGTATATACGAGCAGCACAGCTTTGGGTTTGAAGCTGCTAAAGTGACTGTGACAAAAGTAAGACCTGTCATGGGAAAAACTAGAAAAACTAAACCATTATCTCATGAGCATGTTGCAATCTTCCAACAAATTCTAATTCTCCTAACAAAGTAGATATTATATATGTCATAATATTCCAAATAATATTTTAATAATAATAAACTACAGCTACTTGTACACAACATGAGTATTCTGTATCCAGTTCCAGGAGTTTCTGGATTCCGGTCATGTAATAAACCACGAGGCCAGTAATAACAGCCCATAAACTCTGTCGGCTCTCCTTGAGCCAAGTCCTGCTGCTTAAACAACACCAAGAGAACGCAAGGCTTTTAAGAACCTTTAACAAAGTGTCCCAGCACATAAGGAATGAGAGATCCAGTGACTCCAACAAGCAAGGATTGCTCATGGCAACTGTGCTACAAAAAGAGCAACCTGACCTCCTTACCTCCTTTTCATCTGCCACATCCGCCTCTGTCAGTGGGGCGTACAGGATCATGTAACCAGAGGCCCCCTCCACACCTCTCCACCTGGCCCTCATGGTGCTGTGAGTGACATCGTACAGCTGCAGGTCATTCACCATGGGCAGGGCCACTGAAAAACAAGACGATCGTTTTCACTTTCTTAGACGACTTAAAAAGGTTAACATTCCCCTGCCACAATACTGGGACGACCGTCTGCTTTGCTGGGTTTGCATGGAATAAAGCAACCAAAATGGTTTCAAGAATGTCAGTACCTGAACCATCAATAGATACCTACCTGTATGTTTCGGATCAGGTTAATGCAAAATGATTGTCTCTTCCAAGTAATAAACTGCTATATTGATTTTCTACTAAAGCATTTGTAAGATGCAGCATTTAGAAGGGAGATGGCCACAAGAAAATAGGTTATACAAAGCTATAACCTTCATTTTCTTCAAATGTACCTATCCTGCTGTGGAGCAAAAAAATAATACTGATTGCTGTTAATTTCTCCGACACTCACATGTTGTCTCACTGCCCCTGAGTCCTTCACTGGCAGCACTGGTGTACACTGCAAACACAGCAATCTGGTATTCTGTCAAGGAGTTCAGGTACTGCAACACTACCGTATTCTCACTCCCATCAACCACTGCCTGGAAAACAAGCACAGCACAGGCTCATTGGGTGCTAATCCATACGCTGAAAAAGCAGAAACACTCAAACTTTCAGGGATATTCACACCCATCAACAAACACAGGAGACAATTTGCATAAGAGTGTGAGCTACTAAAATGGCAACAAAACTATATCTTTGGCAATGGCTTCTCGTGTTTTTTCATTTATGATGTGCAATAATTTGATAATCTTTATGATGTAACATAAAGATAATCTTTATGATTTATGATGTGCAATAATCTGTGAACTGATGCCTCTATTAAAACACTCGCATGCCATATTCATCTTGTAAAGGCTGCTATTGTGTTTGTCCATTCAAGGACCACTGCGGGACCAATATGTGAATACGCCCTCCCAGCTGCACTGATTAACATTAAGAGAGACAAAGAAATGAGCAATAGTTAGTCAAGAGCACACTTCCACCTTTAACACCTTTCAGAAGCTCATTTCTAGGAAGCACGCTGGAGGAGACAGATGTGATCGATGACATGAGGCTCCACGCTGGCTGGCTCATTACATATCAAGTCATTAGTTTCACCTCTTCTGGCTGTCCTCCCTGGGTGGGGTAGTACACAACTCTGTACTTCTCCACTTTCCCAGGCGCATGGGTCCAGGTCACTCGGAAACTCCTGGCCGTCACTTCAGATGTCACCAGATTCTGGGGGGCTCCCAGCGACGCCTGGCCACCAGACACCCCTGAAATTCCATTTCAACACCACTTGGAACGGCTGTTTTCTTTTAAAATACTATCAGAAATGCTGAAAGACTTTACTTATTGCAAAGCTCAATCAGATGAACTAGGCAAAAGAAAGAAAATAAACTTGAACTTGCTATTGATATACCTACCATACTCCTCCTTACAGAACTTTCCACGCTAAGAGATATATAAAAGTTTATCAATTGTACATTTATTTTAGACGTTGTTTTTCTGTTATCAATGCTTGTTTTTCTGGATCTCTAAATATTTTGTTTTTAATGTGCAGAGCCATGTGACGGTTGTTCTTCATGAAAAGAGAAAATAAAGTGTGATTAACTGCTTGACTGAGGTCATATATTCTCTGAGTCAGTTATTATATCCTTGCTAGCCTAAAGCATCAATATAATATAATGTACTGTTCCCTTCCGTTCTTAAAAATAAAAAGGAAGTTATTTGAATTGCACCAATCTCCTTTCAAAGTGTTTCTTGTCGTATACCTTTAATTTCCTTGTCCTGTTCTTCGACACGGTCACAGACTGTTTTGGTCAGGCTTTCCACGATGGAGCTCATGATGTTGAAGTCGGCAACATTGTAGACGTGGGTTTCATCAGGGTCGGAGGCAATGGCCTTCAGCTCATTCTCATCTGCGTTCTTTACGCCTTTAAATTAAACACCGCCCATCACATGGTTGTCTTTTGTTATAACGCTACAAGAAGGTAGCGTTATAACGCTCAGGTTTTCTACTTAGAACGAAGGGTTAGAATGAAAACCCCTCAGAAAACACAAAGAAAATCAATACACTGTGTCCCCTTAGTCCTACTGTACATTGGCGTGTTAAGTTGTGTACTGTACTTAAAATTAAATACATATATACTGTATCTATCTATATATCTGGGGGCAGCACAGCATAGTGGGTAAAAACTGGACTCATAATTGATAGGCTGTGAGTTGAAGTCCGCACTGCAGATACTGCGGCTGTATCCTTGAGTGAGGTTCTATACCCCAGTAGCTCCACTCCAACCAGCTGTATACTGTAAGTGGGGGATCCGCACTCCAGTGGGGTATAGGGGCTACCCCTGTGATGTATAGGCATCCCATTTAGGGGAGCACACTTACATGCACTCTAGCCTGCTTAACACTACAGAAACCAGGATGAGCTCTGGCCACGATACATCCACAAATAATTAACACAGGTACTGCAGTAGATAGTTTCTGGTAAAGTGCTTTAAAATATAAAAAGTCCATGTATTTCAAGAAAGAATGAGGTCTCTATCCTTACCAATGGCAAAAAGTTCAATCCCAGCATCTCTAAGGCTTCGGGCTGGTGGAATAACATCATCCTGAGACTTGCCATCAGTGATGAGGATACCGATTTTAGGAACTCCAGGCCTAGATCCAGACTCAGGCTTGAAGCTGTTCTCCAAAATGTATGTCAGCGCAAGACCTAAAATGTTTTTTTGTGCTTTAGTTTTCAATGGAAAAGAGTGATTTACACATATACTGTAGAAGAATTTTAATAAGGGAAAGATAATGTATCCTAAAAAACAGATTTAAAATGCTAATCAAATTACAATTTCATTTTAAAATACTTGTTATTACAGTTAATATGGTTACTATCATAAAAAGGCAAAGAACTGTACAGGTGTAAACTTCACATACTAATGTGCAATTAGACACTTCATAGATCATTATGTCTCTAAAATTACAGAGATCACTCAATTGCAGCATGAAAATATTTCTCCTAAAATATAATGCTGAGCATAACTTCAATCTCAGTGATAGATTAACACTTAAGATAGATTTTTAAAAACCCAACACACAAAAGATAAAATAAAAAAACATCATAAAATGTAACTTTTTAAAAAGGAAAAAAGTGACAGTGTAATAATTTTGTGACCTGTTAGGGTGTTTCCTCCTTTGTATGGAAGATTCTTCACTGCATCAATCACAGCATCTTTTGTGTTGTACGCATTGAGGTGCCACTCAATTCTTGGATCACCGCTGTACTGAGCAAGACCTTACCAGAAGTCAAACAAAACAAAAAAAAGTACTCCACCGTTTTCCATTAAAATAAAGAAAAGAATTGCTTTGTTATAATGTTTAAGAGCCAAGAAGTATAAATATCCCTATACATTAGGTCATGTTGCAGGCTTAAATATGCTCATGCTGGAAAGATAGAAATGTTTATCATTTTTATTCGTGTTGTTGCAGAACATATACTGTAGCAGTAAGTAAAATTTAATTAGAATAAGTAGCTGAGACTAGATGTCTATCATTCAGAAAATGTATTGCCTTTAGTTTTCTATCTTTTAGACTCGTCTACTTTTGCCAATGTAAATCTACAAATTTTCCTCACTTGAGCCTTGAATACGGTAACTGCACGAATACCATGGTTGTGAACTACGAACAGCTGCTGCCTTCCAATGTCTCAAGTCTCAGAATCTGTAACACACACAAATAAAGGACCTCTCAGTGTGACTCACCTATTCGGGTTTTGTCAGAGCCCACACTGAAGGCGCTCACCAGGTTTTCCAAGAACATGCGAACCAGTCGGAAGTTTATCCTGCCGATACTCCACGAGCCATCCACAAGTATGACAATGTCTGCAATAGCTGGAGTCTTGCAAACGAACTGAGAGTCTGCAAACAACAAACAGAGCAAACTGTGAATACTTCAATCTAAGAAAAGCTATTTTTTTAATTGTGTTTTTGTTTGCTGCATTTTAGCTGTTGAAAAAAATACTTCTTACTGATGATCTCTGTATTTTTCTATGGTTTCTCAGTGTAGTCTGACAGCAGAGAATTGATTGGCTAGTTGTCTAAGACATTGAGGGATAGCCAAGTGAAATATTAATTTAACAATTTTGTTAAAAATCTTTCCAAATCAAAGATTCTCATGGACAAAACGTGGTGTTATGGACAAAGTATCATCATAAACTTTTAACCACGAAGCAGCGTGTTTTAATTATTCAGCACATTTGCACTGGTGTGCTTAAAGATACTTTGCAAATTTAGAAATTTGTTCTTCAGAATGAGGAAATTCTTCATGTATAATTTATGCCATTATTCTTGAATCCATCAGACATAAAAAATGAATGAATTAAGCTTTTAAATAGACGTAAATATGATTAAAGTTAAAGTTACAGTTATCATATGCAGAAGTAGAATTCACCACCACCATTTCATACTAGTAATACATTTTAAATAATTTTGATGTGCAGACTGGATCCAAAGCACTTATTAGTATAAACAATAAAACATTAATTTCATGTTTTTCAACTGACAACTTAAATTTAAGATATACGATTTTCAGTTTGGGGAAATCTTAAAACACTGTCTCAAAGTGTGTTAGGGATTATAAAGTTATACAGTCAAGCTAAGTCAAAAACCCTAGAACCAACTAAATAACACCACCATATTTTAGACAGGGTGCCTAACTTGATGTTAAACCTCTAGAGCCCTGACAAACAATTAAGGAATTTAAAACAATTTCGATTGTCTTCTGCACCTCAATGTTTTTTCCTCAAGGTTTTGTTTTTCTTTAAAAAAAGCTCCTGTGGGTGGCACAGACTAAGGAAATCAATTCTGCATGGCAGGAAAGGCTAGCGAAGTAATCTCATTTAAAGGGAGAATGGACCATTAGGTTTCAAAGGAAGGAAACGAGCACTTTTCCATCCACCTCACAAGATAAACTTTACAGAGTCCTGTAGGATTACGCACAAATTTCAGTAAAATCGCCATCGTCTTACACAGCTGTGAAGGAAAAAGGAATCACGATTTTTGCAGAACCTTTAAATGACGACAGATACAACAACAAAAGCGTTTGCTTTATAATTACACTTTTCAGCTCTTTCCATTCCATTTAAAGCTAATTGTGCTCCTGGGAAAGGCAATAACCACAAGGCACACACTCAGATACTAAAACAGTCATGCAACAATGCAACAAAACCAGTAATTAAACACAATTTCATTATGGTTGGATTGCAGGTAAGTAGTAAAATCTTCAAATCTCTTGAAGACAGCAGGCTTGTACAATAATTGGACTTTTGTTGAATTCACTTTAGGTTAAAGTTATTTTTCTGACATTTAATTACATCATTATGTGTTTCATGTCTGTATCCTGTTCAAAACTGACAAATGAACATGATTTGAGTCTAGGTTCCAGGTCCCAAGCACTCAATCTTCCATAATCCCTTTCTTGTTGATTTACTGCAGCAGGGTGCTTCTAGCTTGGTGAGAATGTTGCCGAGTCTGTCCTCATTCAACATACAGTCACAGGTGATGTGAATTATAAAATGATGAGTTTTCTGTGGATTCCTCTCACCACCCCTGAGTTGTCAATAATAAATCTTCACAGAGTTTCCTTGTATTACTTAACTGGGGAAAAAAAACATATAAGAAGCAGATGAGTGTAGAAACACAAAATGGTGAAAAATATAATTCTACCACATTGCATTTTACAATCTGTATTCTGTATTTTAACAATCTGGGACTTTCCTAACCACAAAGTCACACAAAGTAAATAAATTCATCTTTAAATCTGACAAATACACCTATTTCAAATACCTGTTAACACAACAGTGATTTTTCTCACTGTTGGAATGATTTATTTCAAATTTTGACCTCAGCATTACAGCAGTCAACTAGGTGACAAATCCATAAACCTAGCTGTGGTTAACAGCAAACAGATGTCAAACAATGCACCTTTGCACGACTCTAAATCAAAATTTGTCTTTCTCAGACTAGTTAATAAATTATTTCAAGACTTTAAAATCATTTATTATAATTATAAATATATGTACTTTATAATGTTTTAATATAAATAACTGTTGTTAATAAAATATGTTTGAAAAGTAAAGAAAACTTGTTGGTTATTTTTCTTGTTTTGTTGATGTAGTTTTATAGGATGGAGAGGAAACTTCAATCAAGAAAATATGAAATTGACAGGGTTTGCCACAAATACATTTGTGTGCTAGTCCTACTTTTATGCATCACACCAAACTACTAAATTACTTAAATAATCTGTCAGTAAGTGACACACGGATATTTGGTGCTTTCAAACAAAGCAATTAAATGAACTATACTGCTGAGTTATTACAAGATGTCATTACTTGTGCACCTTGCATGTACTATACAGTCCAAAATAAAAACTGGGTTATGAATATCTAATAATAATTTATATATTTCAATTGTGAATGATATACATCTAAATGTAACTTAACATGTTAACGTTACACTTAACATAAGAAACAACTTAACTGAAAAAATAAAAACTTGACAAATACATAAACAAAACCAATAAACTGCAAAGGGAAAATAATCATGTACAGAAAAAAAACCTGATACACTTTTGGTGTTTAAGGACATGGTCTTTCTTTTCCTTATTTCGGAATTTCCAGTAAAATTGTCATATATTATTTTAAATTGTAATTCTATTTAATTCAGTCTAATGCACACAAGAACAAACATTTAAGTCTAATTTGTTGTCACTGCTGTACCTCATGTTATTAAGACTGTTAAGATAAAAAGTAATTTTCAGCAAATTTTAATTTATTGATAATGTCTGAGGATGAGTCAATTCTACATATAAACACCAACCCGTACATTCAGATCTTTAAACAATCAGAGGTACATTTAAAATTGTTGGAGTTATGAACCACACAGAAGACAGGAACAAGTGTTACAAACTAATGTAAGTCCAGAAAAAATAAAATCACTTGGCAGTAACTCAGAAAATGTCAACCCGAAATATAAAGCCAGTAATTATCAGTAAATAAAATTGGAACCAGATCCAAACTTTAACTCCTTGTACTGTAATTCAAATGGCCATCAATCCACACAAGTGTATTAAACATTCAGTCCTTTATTAAGCAGTAGATCTACCACTTCCTAAAGAGCATGAAATTCATGTGTTCAAACTACACTTAAAAGGAAATCGCTTCCTTAAAAGGAAAAAAAAAACAATAAACTGTGAAGAAAAAACAGCTTCAAAGAAAGCAGTTCACATGAATACTCTTCAGGCTTCTGTCATGGTCTAATTTTTGGATCACTAGATTAAAGTTACTGGAGTTTACTCTTGCTCTGGAGTCAATTGAATAACTCCACCCCATTTGAGTTCAGATTGAAAGAGCAGCTTAGAGCTTTCGAACTGTTAATAGCAGGGCTGGTCAACACATCAAACAGAGCTGGGTGGACAGAAGTCTTCAATGAGAAAAATTCCATTAAGTTGGGAAAACAGAGATTAGTGTGAGCCCTGCGGGCTTTGTATACCACATTTAAAGACTGCTCAAGACTGGTCATCCGTTGTAAAGCACAAGTACCCTGCATTCAGATCTTTGCAAGGGTTAATGTTCTGGAAATTTTCCCATGCAAGTAGTGTTTACATCCAGGAATCTGACCCTATAAAGCAATAAAATGCCAAGAGAATAGCAACAAATGTTACTGCTTCCATCTTATTTTGTATTGTTTTTTATTCTTTTGAAAGACACAGATAATTAAATGATTATTATAGTGCTAACATTTTTGTTTTTTTGTCAATTTTAAGTGGCATTTTTTATTTTTGCTTTAAGATAAGATCCCTTTAGTGGCCATATACAATTTCTTGTATTAGAAATTTGTCTTTTTTCACATACCCCAACTTTCTCTCCATGAGACACACAGACAGGGAGAAAAGCTTGGGGTCAGAGCGCAGGGTCAGTCACTTATACAGCACCCCTGGAGCAGTTGGGGTTAAGGGCCTTGCTCAGGGACCCAACAAAATAAGATTCCTCTGTCGGCCGTGGGACACAAACAAGTAACCTTCCAGCCACTTTAGAAAGAAGCCCGAAAAGAGACATCCCTTAAGGAGACTGAAAAAAAATATATGCGTGGAACATGTATAAAGTTCTTCTTCATAGACTTGTGCTTATAGTCAAAATAGACACTAGAGCCCTGGCATCATTTCTCCTCTATCACTGGTAATCACCTCCCATTGTACAGTAGGAGCGTTGGATAGCCAAAATCCATACATTTTCCACAATATAAACTGAAATTTATTTGCACATGATTTAGAACAGTACAAGTCAAGCAATGTACCAAGTGGCAAAGTGCTACTGAATACATTGCAACATGTGGAGGTTCTGTACTAGGTAAGATTTAAAACAAAAAAGATAAAAGCAAAAATGACAAAAACCTCTCAGAAAATATGTTGACAGAGTTTAATCTGAAGACTCTAGGGCAATAACCCTCAGCTACGAAGTATACTGGTATATTATCTACATTTCAGTGGATTAAGCATTGGATTCCTCCCACTGATGTTGGTTTCTACCCACAAAACTCTCTATTTTGTTTGCAAGAATGCCATTACTCCATTCAATGGTGCTTTAGTAAGCAAGCATTAGGCTATCAGATTATATTTCTCATTGTAGCAGTCTATTTGCTGAGCAACTCCCAAAAATAAACAAAATGTCTCAGGATTTTTCCTGCTCAAGATTAATGTACATCCTAACTGATGTCTGCTTAATGCCAATGAATTCAAATGCAAACATGCTAGAAAAAAAACATAAAAGACAATTACAAGACCACATGAACAGTAAGGAACCAGAATAGGTATAGCATTTAAGCATGTTTTCACACATGAACTGTGTGTAAAACTGTAAAATTAACTCTGTGCTCACAGCAAACATATGCAAAGCCTCAGTTTCCAAAGAGAAAGTCTGATATTCACAAGAAATTGTTTCATATCAACTGACTTTCAAAAACCTGAATTATAGTCACTGACAAAAAAAGAAGATGCCATAAAGGTTATCCATGAAACATTAATGAGTGTCTCTTTATACTTCCCTCATCTTTACAGAAATATTCCCTGCTGACTCTGGCATATACTAATGCACTGATGCAGATATAAATGAATTGGAATCTGCACAGTGATTCTGAAATAAGTGTAAATGTGGCTGAAGCTGTAGTCTGAGATGTTTGAATGAGAAAGACTTTCTAATAAGCATGACTCCAACATGAACTGTGGAGATGAAAGAGAAAGCAAAATAAATAACAATGAAGGACACAAGTTTGAGAGTATCCATAGAATAAGCTTTCTTTCTTCTTCTGGGCAAAATGGATACATAGACCTTTGAAAGGAACTACAGGAAGTTTTCAGTTCTGTTTCATCTTTCTTGAGAAATACACAATCACAATGAACGCTAGATAACCACATTCAATTTGAATCAAGGCCTCACAGCAGAAATTAAGTAAGCACAGTATTCATGAAAATATAGTTTTACACATCAGTTAAAAATTAATATAAAATATTTAGTATTATGAGAAATAATGCCCACCCCCCCCCCTCCTAACTTACCATCAACATTGTGTAATTTAATACAATATTTAATATTATCCTTTATGGACTCATGAAGACTGTCTGGGGTTAAACAAGCTGTCCTGAATCTGTGACTTCCAACATATTTCTTCCCTTATGGAAAATCCATCAGGTGTTGCATTCCTTCTTTGCTTCGAAATGGTCCTGTCAAATTTTAAAATTCATCGATGGTACATTTACTCTACTTAATCATACAAAGCAAGGAATTGTTGCCCATTAAGTCCAGGGCTATCCATAATTTTTCTTTTATTAAAAATTGCCAGAAATGCCTGATTTATAGTAGAATATTACCTATTTATGACTTACATTGTAACAGTTATATTTATTTTCTAATGTAGTTCTTAGAGGTTTATACTGTAGTGAAATAACAGCAGCAACAGCAATCATACACACTGACATCTCAAAATACTAAAAACTGACACTCTACAGTAAAAAAGTGCTCTGGTCACAATCTAAACTTCTTCTACATAGTGCTGGACTTTGTCCAGGTAATACAGCAATTAATAGCAAAATTAGTCTAAAGTTCCTAGACTCTGTATCCAGTAAATGTGTGGAATATAGCATTGAGATTAAACACAGCTGTATTTTGGTTGATGAGTTTCTCAGCACTGTATATATGCAGCACTGTATTTAGGAATGCTTTCAGATACTATGTGAAACCTTCAATCTTTGATTTGATCACAATGATATGGAAAAAAATGAGAACTCTGTGCTAGTGCACAGGAGTACATTACAAAATAGTCAAAGAAAATTAGTATTATGATGATAGATTTAGAGAAACTGCAGAAGAACTAATAAGGTAATGTAGTTTACAATATGTCAGTGGAAATTTATCATCTTTACTTTCTCAGTAATTAAAAGACTGTAATGTATGTTCATATTTTGATATGTTGTACACTGCAAATTAAAAATATATATATTGTTAAAATTTTAGAAGAATTATTTAAATTCTGTTTTATTCAATATGATTTTTAAATGTAGGAAATAATAATTGTATTTACAGACTTTTAATATGTTTGGTGCATTACTTCAAGTGACATTCAGTTTGCTCTTATTCTCTGTACTAAATTTGCCTTTTGGTTTTTTAAATAACCAGAAAAAAATGTGATGATGGTTAAAAGGAATCCAACTGAAATCTCATGAATTTCCTGTATGGGCTTTACCAAATTGTTTTGGTATGTCTGTGTTCTGTATTTGTTCTCTGTGATATGTCTCTTTGTTCAAATTAAAAATGTAAGGAGTTTTTTTTCAATGATTAGCTCAGAGTAGCTCAATGATTAGTTAAATGTTTTACTCTTAATTTTCCACATTAATCATTCTACTGCTACAAAGTCTGTTCATGACAGCTGTTGTACATAATTGTAATCAACCAAAAGCCCCACATCTTATTTTACATTTTAATACTTACTGCACACACATACTGTGCATCCAGAATAAGTGTTCTAAGAAGACGTGTAAACATATACAGTAATTCAACAAAGATAAGCAAATGTAGAAGGAATAACATTCACATGTTATGTGTGTTACCTGTTTTCACTACTACACACAGACATCTACAGTAGATTACAGACAGCAAAGTCAAAGCTGTTATTTATGCTTTACAGTCAAACAATTTTGATTAAAAAATAGATATGAATGATAAGTACAATAAATGTCTGGGCAATTCCATGCATACACTGGTAATCTACATAATATAATACTACACAAGCTTTTGCCAGTCTTCTTGTAGATAGACTTTAGAACAGAAATAAATTAGAAACATGATCATGAGCAGTCTTGCTCTGGACTGCTTGGGCCCTGTATTCTAAATACTTAGGAAACTAAATCCCCTTTACCTCCTTTAGAAAAGTGCTTTGAATATAGTGCCTTTTATGTATAGTGAATTCTACACATATTTTTGACGCTCCATTTGAAATAACACATACTGAGTAGTGTACATTTAGTTTTAAGAAATGTCTTTTTAGGTTCACACTCAAACTCTTCTGCTGCAGAATGGAAAAAAACTCACACAGTGATTTGAATTTTATAAAGAATGAAAATTCCAACAGAATCCTAATGAAAAATATACTGTATGCCTTTCAGTGGAATACCTGGTAAGAGCAAATCATAAATCAAGGTACTTTACAGTATGAAATGTTAATTAGACTTAAACTTCAATTAAATTCCAACTTTTAGCCACCTGCCAATCTCGAATTCCAAAGCCAGAGCTTGAGGGAGGCTTTGCCTTAGGCAGAATCAAGAAGCCTCTGTCAAGCAGAAAGCTGGCTTTAAGTAAATATGGGCTTTTAATTGGCAATCGGCATGCACGTCCAAATTCATTAAGAACATAGGAAAGGTCACAAAGGAGTGAAGGCCATTCAGCCTATCTAGTTTATATGCTATTTAAGTTTGGAATTAATTAACATACAGTAAAACAGATCGATCATATAAAAACTTGCGTTTCAAAAGTCATAACAATTTTATTCAACATTACTTTTTTTTGTAGAATTAAAACAATCAAAGGAAAATGAAAATATGTCCTGTAATAAGCCTAATTCCATTACAGGTGGTTTGACAGACATTACAAAAATAATCTTCTACGTCACCATGCTTAAATTTGAATGTCTCAAATCCAACCAAATCACAAATAATTGTTGCAATAGTCAAAAATGCATCTAACAATTGGAAATACAGTACCTTGTGGACATAATTTCAATGCAACACACTCTTAATCACCTGACATGTTGAAAATAGTTCAAAAGACATCTCAAAAAGCAAGTCGTCAGGCTTTCACATTACGTAAGATCACAAAAAACAATTAACCTAGAAAGGTGCTGTGTTTCTGCAAGCACTTCTCAATCTGAGAAGTATCATACTGTACATGTAACGAAAGAATAAGATCATAGACATTGAAGTCAGAATTGTAGTCTACATGAAACTCTCCATTAATCCAGTTTATTTTATTCATTTCTCTACTGCTCTACTGGTACTGTACATTGCCCTACATCAACTCTGAATGCATGGTCTCTTACACTATTCCAAAGGGCATTTTGTATGAGATGGTAGGCATGGCAATAAATCTTATTCTAACAGGACATATTTTATGCATAAATTAAACATAATGGACATTATAGTTGACCAGTGATAGCAATTTAGAACAGCCGTCTTTCTCTTTCCAGCTTTTAATACAGTTTAATTAAGGTGTAAAACTGCCAGTTGAATGGAATGGGCAGGCGTCTAACCTATGACAATCATGTTCACATTTCAGGCCTATATCATTTTTCACTTCTGTCACAGTCTGAAAACCTGAAGAATGATGATTCCATGTCAAGCTGTTTTTTTCTCTCATGGAAACCAGATGGACAAAAACCCAGGATTCCAACAGCTGAACGATCATATCACTGAACAGGTCCTGTCCCTATGGTATCACAACTCTCACAGCTGTGAGTTCAATGGGGAAATACAAATTAAACTCATGTTTTACCCTGAACTACAGCTAGGCAAGAACTAATTGTGCATATTAATTCAGTAATCATTTCCAATTACACTGACCTTGTTTTTTTTTAATCTGCAAATGTCCTGGCATCAACTAATTGGGATTGCATATAATGTGAACACTCTGGGTCTTAAGAAAGTTAAGAAAAAAACTCAAGTCCAGGAAGGAGAAATTAAACACATGATAAGAGAAAATTAATGCTGCAAGAAATAAAATTGCTTTTTTATGTTTCCCTTGGTACATTGACAAGAGCAAAGAAAATATTGCTACCCTCCATCTTAACTGACTGACATGCCCCAGAGAGAACCTTAATTCATGCAGCTTTGGAAAAGTGAAATCACTGACTAATTTATTAGGCCTTAATGGACTTGATTACCGGACAAGAATAATTTGTTTTCTTACACATTGCAGCTGTAAAAATAAGATTTCACAGATCACATATTTAACAAGCTTTTTGCTTTCTTTTCAGTGCTGCTCACGTTAATCTGTGACAATTTGAAAGTATTAGCTTTAAGTCTGTTTGTGGTTTGGATTTTACTTATCAGAGAAATAACAAGGATAAGGGGATTTCTTCTGACAGCTATCAAAATCAATAAAATATTGTTTAATTACAAAAACATAATGAGTTACTAAATTTCAAGTTACTTTGTGATTTACTATTTATTTTCTCTTTCAAAAACAAAAGTATTAGTATTGGTATACAGTAGGACTCAAAGGAGTATTTGACCTTTTTCCAAGTCACACACTGTGCAGATTTAAAGGAATCACATCACAATCTTAGACCAGCAAAGTATACAAGATGATGGGAGCATTTTTTTGCTGCTAACCTCAAAGAGTAATATGTGAGGCCAATGCACTCAATTTTCACAGGCTTCACTAATAAACATACTAAGCTATTCTCCACAATAAAGGCTCATATCTGCTATCAACTGACTTTAATCATGGATCCCAAAATGCACACTTTACAGCTTCTGTCATAAGAATAATTAACGGGTCACTGTATTGTTTGGTGCATATATATGTATTCAAAGAATAAACTAAGCAACAAAAACAATATTCACTGAATCAACAAAGGGATAATGGTAATTATATCATTATCATAATTGAGAAACATAATTCTGAAGCACAAGGTTGACACGCGGCACACATCTGCCAGGCACTTGGACCACCTGCAGGCCCCGTGGGTAAAGAAGCAGACAGGGATTTACAGCCCAAAAGCCCTACAGGAGGGCAGTGATTAGATTTCAAAGATATTTTACAAGTGTGGGCAAGGCTGTTGAAAATGAATCACCTGTCTGAAAGGGATGAGACTGCTGTGAGTGGTACCTCCTCAGTCACACCTGCATGTGGCCATGAGTGCAGAACCTTGACTGTGGAAATCACCTTCACAAAGGAGCCCTGACTATTTCACTCAAGGAACCAGCAGTCATCAAAAAAGACACACACCCTCAAGCCCTGCTTTAAAAAGAGTAAATTAGAAGTAAAATAACAGAATAAAACAACTAACGCTTTATGTAATCAGTGATAATAGTAGCACAATAAAAATAGAGTGCCTTTTATCTTTGTGACTACTATAATTTATACGTTATACACCTTTCATTCAAATTACAAGCTACAAAATGGCTTTTTCCTTTTAAAATGAACAAGCAAAAAATACAATTCATCTTACAATGTTCTTTTCCCATGACTATGGTATTATCACTTGTCACAGAAAAACAGAACAATAGAAAACGTTTGGCAGATAAATCAGCCCCACACCGACTATCTTTAGTCTTTTTTTTTACTTTATGTTAATCGTCATTCCTGACTTTAATGTCAAATTAATTATGTCACAGTAAAAGCCATCACATTGATTTATCTAAATGCTACAGATAGCTCAACTAAAATCCCCTAACCACACTCAGGATATTTAGGATTTGAAAACAAAGACCATCTTTCCAAAGCTGATTCTGAGGTATTTTACAAAACAAATTTTGCAATCCTGCAGCAAGGAGCAAATCCTGTTTTGATGGACAGCTAATTAGAGCACCTGGTGCTCTGGCCTGAGGTAATTAATACCCCTAAAAAATGAGGCAATCTTTTTAGCCACTGTTTTTCCCTAGGCCTGCCATAGAACCATCCATTTTATTAAATTGATTCATTTCATTAACTAAATTATGATAAATTTCCATGTGCAGTGGACTGGCATCCCATCCGGTGGGTATACCCCCCTTTGCCCCATATCTGCCTGGTTAGTCTCTGCCTTACAGCCCCCTACAAGATGAAGCAGCTATGGATAAAAATTGAATTCTCAATATCTCATGTTCTGAGGGGGAAGGATCCATTTCCACAGATTGTCCTGCTTTCTCATTACCCTGTTCAAAGAGCGTCAATAATATAAAATCTGAAAATATATATATAAAAGCTAGAAGTGATACAATCCATACATAAAGTTTTTGCCACCAGATGAAAAACATCTAATATACTGTATTTTATGCTTGATTCAAAATAGGTCAATCACACTTTACTTAAATAGTGCAGATATATGGTAATATTGAAGAGAAACCACACCAAAAAAATAAAGTTGAACTTCCAAATCCTTGAACTGCGAAGGTTTATATTGTATATAATTCATTACTAAGCAGCCCTAATTAACTTTTTGTCACAAATCCCAAAATATTTAGTCAGCAGTGCTTTCAGAAATCTGGGTGTATAGAATAAATCTTTTGTCTAGTCAATGTTCAGTGAAACATGCTATAGCATTAGCTGAAATGATAATTTCCTTATGAGTCACTACCTGCTGACTGCAAAAGGGACTCAGTATCACAACTGTATTGTTGAATTTACAGTTAATTTAAAATATACTGTGAAATTAACATTAACAGTGATCTTGGCCAGCAGTCTGAAACTGACTGCTATAATTTGTTACAGGAGCAGTCTCCATTCCTCTCACAAAATCATGTATGCTTCCTAAGAACAACAAACAAAACCTAAAGAAAAATAAGGCTTGTCTTCAAAGTGCTGGCGAGAAACCAAATGTGCTTAAATGGAGTATTTATTGGCACATACACTTGAAATTAGCAAACGTAATTCCAAAATATGTTCTTCCAAAACATAATCCTTTATACAGTAGTCACATCTCTTATATTTCACTGGGAATATTTTGTGAAGGGACACTAACTAAATCAAAATTTAGTTCTGGAATGTATATGCTGCCACTAAAGGCAATTGAGCCAATTCCAGAGGTGGCCATATTTGCCCAGGCCAGGCCATGCTTCACAGATGAGGAAGCGTCCTTTGAAGTGCCTGCAGTTGTTCTTTTTTAACCCTTCCATTACTTGAGAAAAGGTTTATCTTGGTCTCATCTGTCCATAAAACCCTTTTCCAGAACTCTCCGGACTCATCTTTGTTCACCCGAGCCAATTGTACAGCAGTGGAGTGGAGGTAATGTCATGAAAGGCCAGCTCTGGAACTGGGCCATGATGTAACCACACATAACAAAACTCATGGTGGCAGCAACAGAATGAATTCAGAAATTTACAGAAACACATAGGAAAAAAAATGTAGAAGAAAATGCTTCCATACTAAATGGGCAGTACTTCACCATGCAGCATGACAAGGACTCAAAACATACTGACAATGCAACTAATGAGTTCATCACGAGAAAGAAGTGGAAAGTCTTAAACTGGCCAAGTCAATCCCCAAATTTAAATCCAATTCATACACCCAGACAGTATTGTAAATTTGACTAATTCCAAATTAAGCACAAAATTGTGAAAGTACGGTACAATTTGTTGTTGCACACCCCTGGTCTCACCATGGGCAAGAGCAAGAGTTGTCGTGAATTGCAACGTGAAGTTGCCCTTCCTGCTCACTAGTGACTGTAATAACTAGTGTAATGTGATGTACAAGCGAATTAGTACAGGTTGTGCAGCAGACATGTCATCTGCATGCAGAGTTAACAAGTAGTATTTGTCTGCAATTTGGAGGTTTAACATGTTAGTGTGTACATTTTATTTTCATTGTGGTTTGCAATGCACTCATCAATGCTGATTCTCCTAACCCCAAACTATAAAAATATAATTTAAGTTCCCCTTTAAGTCAACTAGGTCACAGATAAGACATAAGTGAGCGTGGTACAGACAATTGAATACTATCATTAACTGTCATTCAGTTGTTCATTTCTGATGCATAAAACCATCTCACTCTGCCTATAGTACCTTCCTCCTTTTCACATTTCATCTGCAATTTACCCACATCAATATCTCTAAATCTAGAAGGAACAATTTATGATGTAATCTTACCTTGCTTGTGTTCTACCCATTTTCAGGCTCTTGGGTTCTTCAAATCCTGTGTGCCACATACTTATCACTGGGTTATGAAATCCATTTGGGGAAAATTTTTAAAGAACTTCGTATTCTTCCTCTCACAAGCAGCAATGTCAGGTCTGTCCTTCTAGGGTACTGCTGTACTTCTCTGTCAGCAGCACAAATCAGGTTTTGTGATCATACAGGCAGTCCGGACAGGAAGGGCTACATTCATTCAGATGTACAGGACTGGGAAGTGCAAAACATCAGTCGTGTGTCTTTCATGGCTGAAAAGAAATCCACCTATGGATCTTTTTCTACGTGTAAATTGACAGAATGAAGAAATTAAATAGCAAGATGCACTTAAGAAATAAAATGCAGAAATAATTATAATGCATACACTGTAATTGCCCTCTGTGTGGCATTTTCACACTCCCCTGTGTTCACATTTTCAGATTTTCGACAGACACACTTGCTAAGTGTGCACATTAGGAAGGTCTGTTAAACATTTCCACTGGTTATGCAAAACATTAAAAAAAGTGCTCAATTTAAATTTTCAGTAAAAATTATTCTGCATTATACTGTATGCAGCTGTCTTCATTACACGGTGAAGATCTTCTTACCACTTAAGATATATCGTTTTTACATTCGAAATTAAACAGGCATTACATGTTTTTAAATATAATTTATAGCAGGGACTAGGGGGGATTTGTTTTCAGAACATAGCCCTACAATTCAAAACATAATGGTGTTTTGAAAGAGGGAAGCTGCCTGACCTGTGCTCCATCCTCTTTAGTGCTTCATAACACACTGCTGACTACAATGCTTATTAGGAATACAAATCAAAGCAGCATATTCCAGATAGTGTGTTGCAGGTAGAGGCCCCAGAAGAGTTGGTAAACAGGGTATAAATCTTTCCGGAATCCAGTTATCCATTTACCCAGAATGCAAAACCAAAAATGAGAACCAGACAGAAGTAAAATTATAGTTACAGACTATCTTACAGTCAGTAATTTGTGTCAGCATAAATGCATTTTTATAAGCTCACAAGGCTGGATTGTATTAAATTAAAATAGCCCACAGAAAGATCCAAACCCTGAAATAATAAAGCTGTTAAACCATTTGAAAATGTATGAAAATCATGTGATTATTACAATCTGAAAAACTAAAGGAAAAGCAGCAAATAATTTATATTTTCTTTTTTGGGGGGTGAACGTGAATTTTGTTTGCATCAAAACAGAGTGCTATCATTGGCTGTTATTGACTAATACAAGGGAAAGAAAAGCTCTAGGAAAGCACAGGATGATAATGTAAAAGAGCATACAGTACCACATATTCCATGCTGGGATACCTATTAAACACTTTCGCAAACTGAAAATTCAAAACAAAATCACATCTCTCACACCTCTAGCTCAGTTCCCTTTCCATCTCTGTCTTCTTCAGAAGGGGGACGTTTGGATACTTCTTTCACTCCTCTCTTGTACATTCATTATAGCACATTAACTTCACTGCTCAACACTGAAACACTGTCTTTCCCTCCTTTTCAACACTTTGTTTTAAAGTTTCTTGCTTGCTTAAACCTGCTTTAACTAATTAATTAAATCTACTAATTGTTTTCTTGGTTTGGTCTGAGGGTGGGATCTTAGCATCTAGAGTGATTTTGATTTATGAGCTTTCGTCTAAATCAAACTATTTGAATTATAAAATCACAACTGCCTCAAAACACTTTAATTAAGATAAAACACGGTTAATTAAACTTACAGTACTTAATTTTAAATTGAAGAGAGTCCCATATTTGTAGTGCTTTGATCCACTCTATAGAATCTCTATGAAATTACTTAAATAGGAAAATGATCATTAATTTGTTTCCACACATGTTGTCAATAGAAAAATATGCATTGGTCTGAATTTCGACTTTATCAAGTTGTTCTTATGTGGCAAGCAGGTTTTAATTAGAAATTTAGAATGAAGATTTCAGACTAAAAAGCAGGTGTTTTATTTGATGTGCATCTAAGATACAAATGTTGAAAAGGGCAAATCAAGCATTGTAATTTCGGAAGCTTTTGACAATGTAATCAAAGGTATTATTTTCCAAACTCAACAACACTGTGCATACTTTCCGGCATCCTTTTCTTACTTCTCTCCTTGAACTCCAGCTTTTTACTTATGATACTTCACTACTTTGAAGTTGCTTTCCTTGTACTATTAAAATGACTTGCAATGCAACTCTTTTTAATTAAATTCACTATTGTTTTTTTTTAAAACCAACTCCTTGCTTTCAGAACTAAACTGCTGTGTTCCTTATTTTCCTTCTATCTAAAACCTCCAAATGGGTAGTGTAATGCCAGCTACCCATTTTCCTTTAAACACAGATGGGCTACAAGTCAGAGGAAGTCATCCAACCTACTAATCTAAATCTAAAGATTTCATCCGGCTATTTCTTGAAAGTATCTAGAATATCAACTTCAACAGCTCAACTTGCTCCAAACTGCCACAACTTTCTGTGTAAAAAATACCCCTGCTGCACTTCCTGCACTGTTGATTTTGAAGAAGACCATTTGGTTGACCATGTGTGAATCACACCTTCTCATTGTCTTTCCTGTTCAAGACTAAAAAGATTCAGTTCTGTCACTGTAGGATTTTCCCTTCAGCTTAGGAATTTATTTGCTGTGTCTCCAGACTGGTTTTCACTCAGATCAGACTGGATACTCAGTTACTCTTTTCAGTTCATGCTGCTTCTGTCTCCTCTGCCTTAATCTTTTTTTAACTGTCTGCTGCCTTTGACGCGGTGGATCATTCTATTTTCCTGACAACACTCACCTGTAGACATTTTATTACTTTAATGGGCTGATACAAATAATTTAGGGACTCAGTGTAAAAAAAACATAAGAGTAGGATTGTAAAAAAACACATGGAAACACAGACAAGTCCGTTTCCTTTTGTCTGCTTTTTAAATTTCACTTTCATTGCTTTTTCTCTTTTTTCCCCTGATATGCTTAAGCTAGTTGTCATTACTTTATTAGATTAGACACTGATTATTACCTACGATATCAAATTGTCACTTTCCATCTCTAAATTTCTAAACAAACGAAGGAAACCAGAGACACTAGTTGAATATTTTGAGATCAGGTGTGGCTCCTGCTCTTCGGTTTATGACTACAAAATAAAGCTGGCTGATCCCAAGTGCCATTTAGAAGCAAGAGCTAGACCCTAAAGAATACTCACCATGCAACAAAACAAGCACCTACCATCATCTTTAACCATATTAGTCTAGGAAAATCTCTGGACAATTAAAAAAAAATCCCTTGATATTTTCAGATAGTTTTTTTAACCTCTTTTAATTTTTCCACATTATACTGTAAAGCTAGATCACCTATTAAGACTGTATCACGTGTGGGCTGAATCATCGATTCCCTTTCAACTTGAAACACAGGGCTTGCAAAAAACAGACATCGCCAGCCAGGTTCCTCCCCTTTTGCAGAAAGAGTTGGAATGAAAAAAACATGAAGCACAGAAGACATTGTGGGCACCAAAAGTACTTTGGACAGGACGCCCAACAACAAAAAGGGGATGAAAAAAGAAGAAAGTAGAAGAGAAAGGGCAGATCAGGTGATTCTAATGAGACATGAGAAAGAAAGTAGGTGGGACAACCCCATCCCACCCTCTATGCCCCTGCTTTTTCCTCTTTCCTTCTGAGCGCAACTGTATCCCCGGGGGGCATCCGCGGAGGCACACTGTCATCAGGACAGGCCCCGGCACGGCGACTGCGGCGCCTTGGAGCGGTTGCGACTGTGTGGGAGAAGAGACACATTTGGCGAAGGGACGCGGGACCGAAGGTAGATTTGCTGCGGGAAAAGTTGCTGAGATGGAAGTCGAGTGTCAAGGCTGACTTGCAAGAAGGCTGTTGGATTTGGGGAGATGAAAGGGGGGGGGGCTGATCAGGCACTGGCTGCTGTGGGGACCGGCCAAAGGTGCAAGTGTCCGGGACAGAGATCTGAATGAGAATGAGAGTCCTGGGGAGGGTTGAATTCTAGGAGATTTCAGCTTCCAAAATAGGCTGCATTCTGTGACTTGCTGAGATAGCAGGACTGTTGTGTTTTGTTTTCCCAACAGGCAGATAAAAAAGAAGGAAGCCACAGAGAGTGCTGCAGATAAGGTTTGATGCATCCTGAATGGCATTGTGTGAAAGCAAAATGAACAAATGGTATCGCCAGAATCGTGACATTTAAACATAGGTAGGCAGAAGAGGGTGATAATAGGGTTTGTCTACCCTCTGAACTTTCATCTAAATCTCCATACCTTTATGATGCAACAGGTGAGATTTTGTGGGGAGACTTAGGAGTATTCCCAATGTAATTATAAACTGTATAGTAGCCTTTATCAAAAGGATAAATTCTAATAATTTAATCATTCACAACTCAGTAAGCTTAAACTTAATTACACACCTCTATCAATGCAGTCATGATTACATTATCTTATTTTTAGATTACAGGCTGTTTTATTATATAACAAATATAAATGCAACATAAATAAATGTAACTAATACTTAGTAAATGTAAATGCTATGTTTAGAAAAAATATAAGAAGTGACTTATAGATGGTTAACATTTTCGGAGACCATAATCAAGCAATCAATATCAAGATTTTATCAGCATACATATCCATTAATATGTATATATACAGTAAATTAATTAGTAAAGAGGCTGTTAATTTAGATAAAAAACAAGGACACACAAGTGCAAAGGTCTCAGATAAGAAAAAAATGTTATTATTTTATTATTTTAAACTCTTACCTCCAAATATTTCATTTTCATCCT
The DNA here is from genome assembly GCF_059453375.1 of Lepisosteus platostomus. Taxonomy (NCBI): domain Eukaryota; kingdom Metazoa; phylum Chordata; class Actinopteri; order Semionotiformes; family Lepisosteidae; genus Lepisosteus; species Lepisosteus platostomus. The sequence continues at coordinate 11,529,821 of NC_142622.1, forward strand.
CTACTGCACTGGTATCCTTCCGTTTATGAGGCTGTAAATCCTCTTCGTGTTCAGAATCTTTAGCTGGAAGACATACCAATAACATTTCTGAAACAAGTATCCCAGTCTCCATGTTCACACAACACAAACTATTCACACTACGAAAAATAATCATAGAAACAACCTTTTCTGAGATATCAACCGTGAATATCATTCCAGAAAAATAAATTCCATTTTTGAACCCAAACCTTAAAATCGCTGCTCTTGTTTAAAAGCGATTTAGACACGTATTAACCACAGACCACTTGGGCAATACAACTTTAATTCTAGAATTCAGATACGTAGAACGTGATGGCACCAGCCCTTAAGAGATGGGGAGCACTTCGCTGGTTCTTGCCATAGTGGTGAGGCTTCAGGTGGGGACTTGGGGACTGAACTGTCATTGGGTTTTCAAGTTGGCACCTTCATCATCAGTGTTTCGTTGACATCTCCATGACTTCTCCAAAAGGCTAAATGCTCCCCTTGAGACAGAGCCATTGACTCTTTCTGTAGCTTCTACTGCATATAATTTGATCATAATCAGCAGCACCATTCCACTCTACTGCTGAATGAAAGAGTATGGTCAGGCAGATCCAATCTTTCCCCATGGATCCACATTGCGCCCTCAATTGTCTTACTCTTATCTTCTAAGAGGCCTGTTAGTACAATACTGTCTTTTTTTATCAAGATTAGAATGCCCTGTGTTAATCCATTTTCATGCTTTACTTAGCATGTTGCCGTTTGTTTTATTTTACTCTTCAAATGTCACAGACTCTTCTTAACAATATAATCCATTCAAGTTTCGTTCTGTCCCATCTTTGTGATTCCTACCTTTATACCATTCCAAGTTTCTTTGTGCAGCTTGAGGTTTCTGAAATATTCTTGCATGCAGAAAACATATTTCACACACGTTTTTAAGCACAGAGATCATTCTTTATGATTTCCGTCTTATGACACAAAGGTAGCTTTCCTTTCTAAATTGTTTTCCTTTCTGAAAAGCCTTTCAAAAGTGCCCAGCTTTATTCTCCTATTTGTTTCATATCAGCGGTGTTCATCTGATACTTTCATTTAGTCACTGATTGTTCCAGTAACCAGTTACTGGTAACTTCATCAAATGCACTTCCAGATTATGCAGACTTGTTAAAACTAACTTTCATATGTTAAGTTAATTTGTTCCTGGCATCATTCAAAACACATCACATTTTCACTTCTTCAGGATATGGAGCAAATTAACGGTGCATTAAATATGGTAGATATGGTGTATAAACATTTCCTTTGAACTTCAGTCTAGTAACAGCCACATTAACACCTGTTAGGCTGACTTCACCATATCTCAGATGCTGAACATGGCAGGGTATATCCAAGGAAAATCCCATTGCTGCTACACTGTAGGTGGTAATAGTGGAACTGTAGATAACACTTTTCCCACTGAACCAAAATTACCAAGCCAATGGTAACCAGTAATACTGTGCTTTAGGATGTTTTGTTCTTCAGATGAGACATTAAACCAAAGTCCTGACAATTCATCCTGCGGCAGCCATCACTAGTCAAATCACATGTACAGTAGGTACACCTGTTGGCCAGTCCCAGAGACAGCCCTTCAAGACATAGCCTCCACCAAACATCAGATTGGATCAGAGTTCAGAAAGAAGAGTTTTGGAACAACACTTTAAAGACAGAGAAGACCTTTACCAAAGTAAAGCAAAAGTTAAAGTGTGGAAAAAACAAAGAACACCACCTGTGAAGCACGACTGGACATGCATGGTTGCCTATGAAACTGATGCACTTATCTTTATTGATGATGTAGCTAATGATGGCAGCAACAGAATGAGTTCCGAAGTTCACAGAGACATTTTGTCTGCTGACGTAGAAGAAAACAGTTCCATACTTACTAGGCAGTACTTTACAGTGCAGCATGACAATGATCCAAACCCCCAGTTCTAATACGATCATGGATTTACATTTATCATTTGCATTCATTTCCGGATCACAATACAAATTGCTTGACTATAAAACAATAATGACAGTTTTGACTTTGCTATCCCAATTGTTTTGGAGGGCACTGTATCTAGCAAGCAGAATTCACCATAAGGTAACCATTAAAGCATCATTATGTAGCTCTAACAACATGTACAAGCTGAGTGCTGAGGATTTGGAAGCTATGACAACTGAGAGAATGGGTCAGCAAGTCCCTTTTTGAAGAGCCTTCCATATTTCAAATTCACAGCATGTACAATACATACCCATGAACCTCCCTTGTAACGGTTTGCTTTCCTGGTTTCCATTCACAGCAATAACCTTGGCTGTATATTCCTTATTGGGAAGGAAGCCTTCAATTATTACTCTGTTATCCCCCTTAGAGAGCTGTAATTCATGTGCCTTTCCTCCTGCAATTAAAGAAAAACAAAATAAAACAAATATTACTATAGGTATAGTATGCCTTTCCCACTTTGCTGTTATTTCTGGCTTACCATATTACCAAGGCTTACTGCTTTATAAAACTGCTTCTCTTTTACTACTATGTATTAAAAAGTAACAAATATGAAAAAAACAAGACATTTCTTCAACTATCAAGTTTTCTAGAACAGCAGGAAGCCTGCAGGCATTGTAAGTGTAAATTATCTTTTACTGCACAAGGTGCATTCATCAGCAGTGTGCATGCTGGAGACAGCTAGTCAGGACAATCTTTCTGTGTTTAGAGAGACATTCATTTTAAATGTAACTGATGGAAAATAGATTTCCCATAAATAGAATTAATACACCATAACACACTGCTTTGGCAGTTGCATGCTAAAAGAAATGGAATGAAATCTATTCCCAAGAGACCATGCATGGCAAGAACATTTTTCAGACTTAAACCTGGTACGTAGTCCACTGTGTTAATTTAAGATTTTAAATGTCAGAAGTTTGAAAGAAGATTAGGTGATGTTTTAATTATTTAATACTGTTCAACATTCATTTGCATTTTTCATTCAGCCACCAAAACATGACCTGATGGATGAAAAATTGGAGAAACACGGGTATTATATGATATTATATAAGGCATAATATCCAAATGGATAGTCAGAGAAAATCTTTTGCAACAAATCAGCAGCAAATTATATTGAAAACAAGCCAATTTACGGATGAGAAAGTCTGAAGACTTCAGTTTCCCCTTAAATCCAGTAATTAAATCCAGACCTGAAACATGAACGAACCTGAAGTTACATACTATATTTGATGTACAGTAATAATTAATTCATTCAACAGTAACAAATAAGTCCTAAAGACATAAATGCAAATGCCTTCTTAAACTTTCATTTAATAACAAAAAACTCCAAGCTTTACCAAAACAAATAAATCTTGTCTTTGCAATCTCTCGATATACCAATAGTAATTATATGCTTTCAGGGGAAAATATGCATTGGGAGTATGAATTATATCTATTACTATTCATGATTAGAGTATGGTCGGGCACAGAAAAGAAATTAGGGCTTTTGAGAGATGTTTTTCCACAAGTTTATATAATTCTGCTTTCAAAATCATGCAGAGTAAATAAGTTGGGGAAAAAGAAGTAGAAGACTATATAAAACATGAAGGTTTTCTAGTTTTAAATGTCTTATTCACATATACTGAAACTGAGCTGAAATCTGTTGCTGGGGACTGGGAAGTCTGGGCTGATATACTCAGCTCAGTGCAACCGCCACCCTCACCAGGAAAGTGGAGTGAAAATGGATAGATGGATGGACATATATTGACATATATACTGGCAAAATTTCCACTGGATCATCATGCCCACTACGCAAATAGCAGTGGATCTGAATGTAGAAAATTTGAAAAAACCTATCCTCAAGACTCCTTATGTGAGGGTACAAGTTGGAACATGAACTGAAGGTTGAGGTCCTAAATCATTGCTCTAGACACAGTTTCAATCCCAGCATCACAGTTTATGCCTTGTTTCTCTGCCTCTGAGTCAACCAAACATTTATTTCTTAAATGAGGTACACCGATGAGACTCGCATCCCACAATAGGTTTTGTTTTCAAAACCTAAGCAATAGAACTGTTCAGACGGCTCTTCTTTATTGACTGATTATAATGATTTAAATTCTGGGCCACTGTGGTGGACCAAAAAGAAAAACTGTGTTTCATAAGAACCAGTGCAACAGCCGTGGTTCATGAATTCATAGCAAAAGATATACAAAACATATAAGCAAAGAAAAACGTATAATAAAACAATGTGGTAATGAAAACATTTATAGACTTTGATGACACTTTTTGCAGAAACACAAAATACGTATTTAATACTAAGGACTTCTCCAGTGAAATGCAGTACAGTAAGAAAAACTGTTAATACTCAGTTCAGGTACTCCTAAGGTTTGAAAAATGCATGATGGAAATTCTACAGTATATAGCAAAGGTCTTTATTTAATCATATGTCAAGTCTGAAGATGAATAGATTGTGAACCTGCGCAAACAAGCAATACTATACTACTTGATGGTTTCCCATAAGAAATTAGATTTCACATCCTAATACTGTATTTTAAAAGAGGAAAAGGAGGTTTTGTGATTTGGATGGAAAAAGAATTGTCAACTTGAGTTTAAAATATAGGATTTCTCTCAGTAACACAGTCTGGCACAAGCGAATGTGCTTAAAAACACAGCTCCAGGATAAGAACAAGAAGAAAAGGGTGTGCTAGGCATATACCTTACTGTAACACAATCCGTGGACAAAATGAAAGCTTTGAAGTGTGATCGACATGATGCTACAATACCAAGTGTGCTATTATTGTTGTGGGTTCTGGCCAAAGTTCAATAGAGATTTGATACCATAAAATAATAAGCATTAACTCACAATCTGTTTTAAATGCACCAGGTATAGCAACAGTCTTCCCTCTTAGCAGGAAATACAGTATCTTACTACCAGCAAGCTAACTGTTTCAGTTTATTACTAAAATCAATGGAGAGAAAAACATGCTATTAAAATATTAAACAGTAGAAAAAGGGAGAAAAAGAAAGATGCGTTTAAGAATGACTCTTTTCTTTTAGCTAAATAAAAGCTACATTTTGACTGAGCACATTTTTCAAGAAGAGAGCACCTACCTTAATTATCTTTACTGCACACATATAAAAATAACATAATGTTTCTAATTAATTCTTATTCTGCATTACAGCCTGCACCCTTTAGAAAATCAGCAGTAGTGTGCACATGTTCACAATAACTATTTAAGTATTTTATAAAGGAATATAGGTGTGCTTGAATAAAATCAATTATCTCATTCACACAACTAGCCTTGTTGCTAAGGGTGCTGATTTCAGCACTGGCCAAATTAAGCCTTGCTTTTAAAGTCCAGGAGAATAGAATGGATACAGAGAGAGTTTTGTTTAATAACATTATGACAGTATTAGAAAATGGTGCCTTGATTAAAAATACATGTAAGAAGAGGTTTTGTCCACACACAATAAATTAATCAGTAGCTGTGTTTTTAAGAAATTATTCTCTATCTTTTGACCAGATCTGTTCATATTTTTTGTTAGCACAGGGATGTTTTATATAATGTCCAGCAAAGTAAAACCACAATGACAATATTGTCCCTTGCTCATGCTATCAAGTTACTAATTTGTATTTTTTATAACTGTATACAGTATATTATACAACTCTGATGTAAACATAAAAATGTACTTTGTGAAAGGTAAGAAGTCTGTACACAGAAAACAGAGTATATATATATGAATGTGATGTATGTAATAATTTAAGCCTAGAATTGTACCAATGTCTAACACTGGTATATGACTGAACAAACTTACAGTTAGACATATCATCACAAAGCACTATGAAGGTCTTCAAAAACATCTTCTTATAATAACTTTTTTAACACTCTCCAAATTAATGACATGCAAAAACAAGTAACACTCTTTAAAACATACACAGATGGTATGTACTATACATATGTGGACTTTACCAACAGAATGTTATACATTATGAACACATTCCTACCTGATTCTGTATAATAAATAAATCTATATCTTTCAAAATCTCCCCTGGGTGACTTCCATGTTACAAGTAATCTGCCTGGAGACAACACTTTAAATCGTAATCTTCTTGGAGCAACAACTGAAAGACAAATGGAAATTCAACATTAATAAGTGAATATGTCCCATAGGAACTGATAATAAATTTAAATGTTATTAAAATCACCAGAGTTAGATATACAGGCAGATGACAGGAGGGGATTAATAATATAGAGTACAAAAACATATTGAACAAAGACTGTTATTCCCACAATGTTTTTAACAATAAAAAGACAGACTACAACTTGACAGGAGAAGACATAGACAATGAAGATGCCACAAATGGTACATGGAAGGCTAAGTCATATTTTCTTTCCATGGAGATTCTTAGAAAAGAGCAAGGATTACTGGCTATATACAGTATGAGATAATGACAAATACTAATGTCTCCTTTAGAGACTGAGCTGTTGTTTCTTTCTTTTCAAAGAGTTTACAAAGAGTTGAGTCAGTTTTTGAAAGGGCAAACCAATTTGGTCATACTCTATTTTAGCAGTTTGGTCAGATCCTAATGAATGCGAATCCGAAATATGAAGAGAACATTTAACGTGACTTGCCTAGCTGAGGGATGGCAGCCCAGCCACGAGGATAAGGCTGCCCATATCCCCACTCATTACTGAGGAATGAGCTAGGGAGCTGCTCCAAGGGTGTATATGGGAAGGCAGGTGGGGGTGTGAAAGAGATATGCAAAGGAAAGTCCTTGGTGTAAGACATATCCATAGAGCAGAAGTGTGCTAGATTAGGATCTAAACTTCCTCCTCAACTTCTGTTATAATCTTCATGTATTGCGAATAAGCAAAAATACCTAATGAGCATGAGCTATTTTTTTACGGCAAAAGATTGTTTTGGTCTTAGCTTTAGATGTTTGAACAAGGCGATATTCAATTTAATTCAAAGCTGGTGCCAGTTCATTGGCATTCACACTTAAATAAAAATGTTTTACAAAAGAAAATATGACTTGTTTTTTATAAATGTAAAATGCATATTTTGGAATAGTCTTCCAAGAATCTATTCCTGTTAAGAAAAACACAGAACTGCAAACTACATGGGCATACCACTTTCACCATTCCTCCTTCTAAATTAGTTCAACTACGGTCATAAGCATCACCAAAACAATCACTACCACATTCCCATTTGACACTGAGACAATTTGGTAACAAAAAGAAGAAAACACGAAGAGTTTCACAAACACTTAGGTTTGTGTCATCTTGTTCTGCTGTTAAATGGCAGACAGAAAATGTTGTGCCAAAGTACTCTTTACATATCTAGACATAACAGCAGTAAATATGCTCTGCTTGTGGACAAGAAGGGTATTTAACATTTCAGTGATAAATGGACTAAAGAAATACATACGTAGAAAGACAAAATTGGAAGTCTAGGTATGTAAAGACAACAGTTTGGCACATGTAAACAAATGTGGTTATTATAAATAGATATGGTCTGACAGTGGGATAGGTATTTCAGAAAAAAATCTATACGTAGGTAGATAAATGATAACAAGCATATGACACCAAGATCACCAACCTGAGATAGGGGGTGGATACTCTGCAGGGCTTTATTCTCTGTGAAGCAAAAAATCTCCCTTCTTGGGGACAATTAATCCAAATTCAGTTGTAACATGTATTTACACTGTTTTTTACAATCTGTGGGTGGGTTGTGTTTCTTAAACTGTCATTGTGCAGTAACTGCAAATTTGCCACCAGTAGCAACCACAAATAAAAAACTTTGATGTACCCAAATTAAAAAAATATATAGTCCAGAAAAAAATAAAAATGTGATTTTACAGACAATAGGTTTCAAAGACAGATGGAGAATGCAGACACTAGTAAAATGGATACAGTTTGTTTCACATTTTTAATTTTCAGTTTTTGAATTATTGCATTTGAATTGGGCTGACAAAGCACATTCTAAGCAGCATACACAAAATGTATAAATGAAATGGGCACAGCATGAACTAAAACATCTGTAAACTGCAGGCATGCCATACTTACATAATGAATAATAAAAACATACATGTAATGTCCATTTACAATGTATGTAGAAAGAAGTCTACAGCACCAGTGTTTGTGGAAAATAACTTGTAAAATAATAATTAACATGCTTTTACGTTACTTAATTTTATTACTCTTCAGTCCCTTTGGTGATATTGTTCCTGCCTTTTTACAAACCAAATTACATTATAATGCTTTAAAAAGAGCCACGTCCATGTTTCCTATATAAAAGACCTAAGCAAGGGATGCTGTATGATCTATAAATAATAAATGTAACAAAAACCTCTAAATTATTCAGTCTTTGATGTGGTTGTCTTTGATTTGCCTATAACAGCTTCTAAATAAGCTGATTACACGTACCCAAAAACCTTCTGAACCCTTTATCTTCTTTGCTTACCTATCAGAAACTTGAACATAGATCCTTTTACCCCTTAGCTTTTGCTAACTTATTAAAAAGCCCACTGAACTTATTAATATATTAAGTCTTCACAAATTGTTCTTTAAAAACAAAATAGGTAGAGATCAAAGTTTAGAATTACTTGACTGACAAGATGTATAACATGTAAAACCCATGACAACTGATGGCAATGATTTGCATTTTCAAAGGGTTTTAAACCTAATCAAAAAAGGAATATATGTTTATAGTATAAAGCTAACTTGACACAGACAGAATACTTGGGACTAGCACACTGCAAGATTCCCCTCACACAGTATCCTGCTGAAATGCATTCAGTCAGTCTTAAAACAATACAAATCAAGAGTGTACCTTGAAGACATTTTTCCAAAACAGTATGAGGTTTAATTGCCATTAATAAGGAAAATATCACATGAAACAGGAAAAATATTTCAATGAGATCTTCCAAAAAAAAAGGGAGATTACTGTACTTATCGAATCTTTCAGTGATTTATACATAAGATCATACTGCTTTTGCGTAAGAAAGGGGGGATGGAATTGAAAGAAAGTTGAAAGAAACCTTAAAATGATATTATCACAGCCATCCTCATGTTTTGTTTTGCTTTTTAACTTTTCATTCTTCTCTGTCAGAATGCAACATGTAGAGAGTCGGCTACTTCAAAGTTATTGAGCTCCTCAATTATGTAGTGGTGGAACAAAACGTTGAGGAATTTGGCTCAAGGTCTGGTGTTCCTGATTTGCCAACCTCTCTTCTTGGAGCTACTTGAAGTGGTGCACTTATTTTAAAGCTAAAGTAGTGCTTTCAGGTGGACACCTGAAACCTAATTCCTCTCATTTATGTCCCAGTACAAATAAGATGGAGATTTACATGAGCATTTTTTTTAGCACATGGCTGAATGAAGAAGAAAACACATGAAATGAAACAACATTACGGTGGTGAAAAGCTTTGGCCAAATCTGCACATCAAAAAAGAAACCTTATGGATCAGTGAGATTACCTACCTTGACCCTGAGCTTGGATAGTGAAATGTGCAGCTACTGCAAGAAAGACCAAAGGACACCATGTCCTTATCCTGAGTCCAAAAACCTTCATCCTTATCACTGTATGGCTGGAGCACTCAGCATCCCTGGAAAGGTACACAAGATGGACCATTCACAAAGTTGGTGTACAGACAGGCACTGACTGAAATCTGATACTTGAACTATTCAGTGTTTAACCCAGAGGTCTCCTAGTACCCCTCTTGACAAAGGAACTCAGGTTTGGAAACCCCAAAAAAGAACCAGAAGAGGGTCCTTCAGTTGTCACTTGACGAAGAGGAACCACAGCTCAAGAATTTAGGAATTTTCACATTTCTATAGAATGATCAAGAAAAAGTGGACTGTCTAGAACCAGAACAGGAATTCAACACACAATAGGAGACCCCCATTTTCTATGTGAAATGAACCTAACACATCATCCAACTGATTCTGGATGGGTCCCACTAATGTTAAATTTACTGCAATGACCTTAAAAACATGCATTAACATATTCTTCAACAAATAGTCTAATGTGTCTGTAAGGGGTGAAACAAGCCAGTTTACTGAAAACGCTTGGCAATGTAATCCGAATTGTAGAAAAGCTGCCAGTTTATTTCAACGTTGTCTTTTTATTGTCACGATTAGTTAACTTAAACCCCAAAGGGGAGTTCAAATACTTTTTTTTCTTTTCTTTTTTTGCTTTTGTTAATTTAATAGGATTTGTTTTGATTTTCCAAATCCATGATTCAAGAATCATGAAAACTCCGTTTTTAATATCGGTCATTTATCAGCAAGAAAATGATACAAAAAACGATAAAGCAAGAAGCAAAAGTCACTACAGCACCCACAGTACAATAAATCAGTGATGACAGCAGAGGTTATGCACCCCGACATAGGCGTAATTAACATAAATCTTAATTTCAAAATTAAAGCCCATGTAAAACCTAAACTTCTTATAGGTGCCATCATTTACTTTTAGTCTTTTTTCAAATCTTTAAAGAAAAAGACTGCGCGTAATGTACGTATATACTTAGTTATTGTCTCTTTTGTATTTTACCATGTCTTTTTTTAAACAGAATTTACAGTACAAAAACTTTCAGTTGTAAATTTAGAGGTACTATTTAAGAAATCGTGTCTCCAAAAACTTTGCAGTGCTTAATAACATCATATAAAGAAGACGGATCTTAATTATTTTATTTAATCTCTGAAGACTTTTGTTCTAAACAAGTGTGCTTCTAAGGAGCCTTTCGCTAATCACAGTAGGGACCAGAGTCCTGGTGTCGTTGTCAAATTTCATATCACCATGTGATCATCTTAAGCCCTATAGGAAATTGTATCTTCAGATAGTAATTTTAATCCTCCACGGCGAACGATCAAAAGCTATCTAAAGCTCTCAATACTTTAACATCAATAGATTCTAAAAGAGTCGAGACAAAACATTAATTTCAAGCAAGTCTATCCGTCGCCATAGTGACATACTCTGAGTGTTGTCTACCATAGAGTTAAATGAAAAAATACAACTATAATTAACGTATTAGATGCAACAAAAGCTTTGATTTCCTACTTTAACTTTCACGTTCGTAACTGAAAAATACGCCCGCTGCGGTAATACATGTAAGAAAATAGCTATAACTACAAAGGTTTGACTTGGATGAAAAAGTCTTCATTTCTAACGTAATTCCTCCCTAGAACGTGATGGGTAAGAGCTTGCTTTTTTTCCGCAGTAATGGAAATATGCAAAATAAAAAAAGAATTAAATGTTCTCTAAAACAATATGCATTTACAGAAAAAAATGACAAAAAACTTGCATTTGAAATCTATTATTTCACCCTTTAAATGGAGCGTAGAATTAATTTGTCAATTAATAGTAAGGTAAAACTTTATTAAGTACGACAATTCTGAGTTCAGCTTTTTTTAAAAAACTACAATTGAATTATTGCATTTCCTTATAATTCGGGAGCTGATAAAGAGAAATTAAACAACATAGCATACCTTTTGAAACATGTATATTATATTGTTTTCTCTCAAGAGGATCCTGAGAATGCACGACAGTTGCTGCCTGTCCCGGTTACTAGCAAATTCTCTCTTTCTCCGCTCTGTCAGTCCAGGCTTGAGCTGAATGTGGGTGTTTCTCACGTCGTTATTCACCCTTCCCTCAAGCTATTCATTCCTTCACCTCGTTTCATCTGAAGAGAGGACGAATAAGAACAGAAAAAAACCTCAAGCAGCCAATTGCCGAAGATGGGACGAACTCCAAAGCATAGGTAATATTTGAACGCCCTGGGGGCAACAGTCTGCCCTCCAAAGGTGAGCAGCAGTTAAAAGAGTTTTGCTACAGTAGGACGAACAATTTAGGAGATAAATTACTTTTGTTTCAATAAATCAAGGAAACACTTAACACAGTATAAACAGCCATTTTTAAATGAAATGTGTAAAAGAACTTCGGCAGTAGTATAAGCACTAGTACTCATCATTTCCACGATAATAATGGTTAAATTTTGTATTGAAATGCCTGGGTTTTGCCATCCAGTCAACCTCCATTAATAACGTTGCTGCACTGTAGCATTGTCCCACTTGTGTATACTGTAATCTTTAAACTAAGAGGTAAATCACTCGACTAAAAAGGACATAAGTACTGTATAAGCAGTGATCATTCCCACAGGCGCTTCAATTACTTGCCCAGTGGCTTAATGTGAACCTGTGGTGTAGTGGTTCTTGTCAGCGGTCAATTCGCCTGCTGGATCTATAAAACCATTTCATTAACAGCAAATTAATTAACGTGCTTTCACGTTACTTAATGTGCAATCCCTGACTTTTTTTTTTTGCACAGTCATTCTGCTTACAATAGAGGCACGGTAAACCTTGACGAAAGTATTAGAAATGCAATGCAAGATCGCACACAAGTACTGTAGTCAAACCCAATTCGTCCCAATTACACAAAAAATAAATGTATCTAAAGTTTCCCCGTTACTCTATTGTGAGCTTAAGGATGCTGTACAAAGTTTCAGTTAACACTTTAGTTCTCTATCCAGTTTAATCTAAATGTATCCTTATTTAATCCTCAAGAGGCTTAACACTTAATACATTTATGTTGCAAGACAACGGATAGATAACAAACTTAAATAAGCCTGAATTCTGTGGTTTTATTTCAGATGCTGAAAAGTGCACTGACATACCTAAAGAGATGTCTTGCCCAAGCCACATACAGTCACAAATTATAAAATGATCAACAGTTACTGATAAGAAAAAAGCTATTATATTCTGAGGTAAGGACTGGCCTCAGATGCAAATGAAATCCAGGTCAGTCAGTGGCTTACAAATAAAATGGAGACAAAGTGCTGCCTGAGAAAGGGCAGGGTTTTCCAAAGGAGGAGGAAATATTTTTATGGATGAAAGCAAAAGATGGGATTGGCAACAAGGTGCAGTAGTTAGTGCTGCTGTGTCCTAGCTCCTGGATCTTGGTTTCTATTCTGGACACAGGATGGCCTCTTTGTGGAGTTTTTAAGCTCTCCCAGTGTTTGTATGGGTTCCTGCCAGCTGCTCCAGTGTCCTTCCATCTTCAAAAGACACCCTGGCTAGGTCAGTTCGTGTCTCCAAATTCTTTCTTTGTGTGTGCCTGTGATGAGCTGATGTCCCATCCCAGGTGTAAGCTCTATTAGAGCACCCAGGAACAAACAATATTCTGATACTGGATGGAAGATACTGTGTAAAGGCAATTAATGCATACACGTACCAATAGCAGGTAGGTTGAAACTAGCGTTTGAGAAGACATGAGAGGAATCTCGTGATTCATCCACTGTTTAATTTTTTTAAGGGTGAAACCAATTATTGTCTGAACCCTTTCTGTGTGAAGAAACCTATTATTTTCATACAAGGCAATCTGAAACCAATTCTTGACAGAATATTTCTTTGTGACTTTTCCAGCACGAGTAAATGTAGGGTGCAAAATGGAAGCTTAGAATACTCTGTAATTCTATAAATTCCTTTTCATCCAAAAGAATCCGTGATAGCTTTTCTGTATCTTAAGGCATCTTGTTAATCTTTTTCATTCAGTAAAAGTAACAGTTCTTTCTTTGCTATAGAAATGTATCACCGTTACATATATTTTTGTATATCCTCCACTGGATGATGGCATGTAGAAGTGATGGTGGAAGTCATTGGTAATATTTCTGTATGAGGTTGTGTGGAAAAGTTTTGCTAAAAAACGTATGTTAAGATGTTTGGCCGATGAAGGTGCATTCTGTGTCCAAAATGTTTTTGTACATACCAGTGCTGGGTTTTTTTCAGCATTTTAAAACAAGAGAGCTGCTGTAATTAGAATCAATTGACTCTCTGTTAATACTTCAAAGCTCACTGGTCTGTCCATGCTCCGAAATCTCAAAGTAAAATGCTTGCCAATGTTACCTTTATCAGTGTAATTATACAGTATGTATTGTTTGACATTGTTTTAGTATGTAATTTTGTTCCATAACTGCAGTTTTGCTCTATGGGGTCTGGAAGATGTAGTTGAGTAGCCTTTCAGGTTGGTGTTCAGAGTTTGGCATATATACAGTTTGTACTCTAATAACCTGTGAAAAATAAACTTGGTAAAAACAACTGGCAATCTTAAATGGAGGAGGTCCAAGTGGGTCAAGATGTTAAATGGAAGAGATTCCATTTGACTCAACTTCCAGGTCCTGTAGACTGTGGACAGCGGCTTCCAAACTTTTCCTGACTGAGCTGGGAACCACAGTTGACCACACACATGGTGACTCATTCCTGCAAGTCTGTGGCATTCAGTAAGGCATCAGCTTCTTTATGTCCCCTGAGGTGGTGGCCATGCTGGCTTCAGTCTTGACTCCCAAAGTGGAAATAATATACCGTGCCTTTAAACACTGCAATGAATAGTTCTGATTACTGTAGTTTCTTTCTTTAAAATCATTACCATGAGTGATATATTTATATAAATCTTACAGTTACTCAGTACTGGAGCCATGGGCTTAATTCCTGGCGATGTCTGCGGGGAGTCCTCCCTGTGTTTGTGTGGGTTTCCTTCGGTGCCTTTGGTGGGTGCTCCAGTTTCCATCCACTGTCTGAAGACATACTGTACTGGTGGGTCAATTGGCTTCTGGAAAAAAACTGGCCCTGGTGTGAATGTGCACTTGTTTTTGTCTGTGTGGGCCCTGCAATAGACTGGCATCCCATCCAGGATGTATCCTGTCTTGTGCCCATTGCATGCTGGGATTGGCTCTGGCTCTCCCTGTATAGGATAAATGCTTAGAAAATGGATGGATGTGTTGTCAAATTCTAACTGTTCTCCAAAAAATGACACTTCCCTTTACCATTTATTTAATAGATATTGACTCTCCTCCATCTATTTTACCTTTTTTGCGGCAGTTCAATTTATTTTGCTGTAATGTAGTGGCATTCCACAAAATGTTTTTTTTTTCTGCGAGGTCTGCATTTCATTGATTAATGTGTAGTTTGGCTAGTCATTATTGTGCAGTGTTTGAGGTCTCCTTGGCTTATTACATGAGCTGTTTACATATTAAAATCAATTAACCTGATGCAAATCTACGTGTATTAGTGGCCTTTCTGAAACAGAAGTAATCATAGCTACTTACTGTCTTTGCCTGCCTTATTAAAATGGGTTGTAAAAAAGGTCTTAAATATACTTGTCTTGGCTTGTCTCGCAAAAGAAGCAGGCTATTCCAAGATCTTGCTTGTGCCTGAAAAAAATGTCAGGACTTAAAATATTTTCTTGCTTTGGATTCATGCATCGGTAGTACTTCTTTTTGAAATGTGCATAAGAATGTTTGTTATTTATAGTTAGGTTGTTTTTATAGCTTTAATAGGCTATCCTTGTTATTATGTTTTCTGTACTATTTTCAATTTTTAGGCTATGAATGCAAGTAACATATACATTAATAATATAAGGGTGTGGTCTCCTTTATGTGTGACTCACTATTTGCAACTTGTTACACACAGTACAAGTTTAACAAAGGTAAGTCTGTGATTTCAGGATCGTATTCCACACATCATATAACAGATCATGTTCCTCAAAAGCAATCTTCACATTTTTTACATTAGAAACCAAGTAAGAGATAAACACATAGTTTAAATAGCAATTGTGTTGAGTGCAAATATCATCCACAAAATCACTGGATATAACTTCGCTTAACTTCCATTTATTTAACAAGGCATTTGACTGTACTTGATATATACTCTATCTAGAAGACAGCCAGGAATCACACTGCATTCATCAAGGTACACATCTCTAGAGAGCTTATTGACGTCTTTGATAATCTTTTCAAGTAAAGAAAAATTGAATTTTACTCTTTGTTATAATGCAAATGACTTCTTCTTTCACACTAATCATGTGAGTGTCAGGCAGAATGAATGTCAGAATGCGCAACTCACAGGGACTAAGGATTCATGCTCCAGACACACAGGTGAAACTGAGGTGGTCCATTTTTCAAATACTACTGCTAATATTTTGAACTTAATGATTTTTTTGGAAATGTTATTTGTGCTGTAGATTGCTTCAGCTGTATCAGTAGTATTATTAAAGACATTTTTTACTCTTTATGCAATCAAGAAAATGACCTTCTAACATGCTATTTTCAGCTTCATACTTTTTTTAGTTAAGCCAGTGTGATCAGAAGGCTTCAGTGCTGAAGGCTGGCATTGAATCACTTGAGACTGATCGTTTCAAAATCTTCAGGAAAGTCTCCCATGTCCAGCTGCTGCTGGGGCTGTTATTATGATGAATGAGGTGGATTTCTGCTGAAAGTGTGATGAGTTTCAGTGACAGCAAGCTCCCCAGGGCAGTTCCATAATGTCCTCCAGGAGCTTCCAGTTGGCTTCACATCACATTGGATCTGAGGTGACTGGCCTTTCCCCATATCTGACCTAGGAATTTAGCTCCTGCTTGTGTTTGTGGAAAACATCACAAAGTGGCTGGGGGCAAGGTCAGGAAGCAGGGACAGAGGTAGAAAAACTTCCTGAGGTTTTTTTTTTCTTTCCAGTCCCTCGGGTGCTGTAATCTGACAGCGGTCAAAGCTTTGAATCCAAATCCAAGACCTTCGGGGTACTGCCAACACGGACACCACACTTTATTGCACCGGCAAAATGATTGCTTGGTCAGGCCAATCTGTGTAATAGGATTCTGCTCACGCAGCTCATCACTGCAGTCTCTTTAAATCAGTGGCTTGACAAACAGCCTCACATTCTTTAGACCAGGGGGACACATTCTCACTGGTGCCATAATGGAATGGAAACTAAGTATCCCCGATTGCACCCAGGTGCCTGCTGGACAGAGCTGACACTAATTTCTCTTCTGTCCATGCCTAAAGTCCACAAAGGCCTGCTTTGACTGAGACCTGAGACAGAAAAAACAGTTATACCTTCAGAGATGAACTGAGAGACTTTCTGTTTGATTTCTTCCTGTCTTTTCATAAAAGAACATTCAACTGGTTTCCATCCGGACGGAATTATTTTGCCAATAAGACATACATTTTGTTTTGAGTCTCTGTGTCAGCGTCCTTCTTGTTGCTCTTGTAAGGCATATACTACAGTCTTTTTAAAGACCATTTTGACCTCGTACAACTTTATGCAAATTTGGTGTCCAAATTATTGTTGTTGAAACAAAATCAGATCGATAACGATACACCAGCATATCTATACACCTTATGTATTAGCCCACTCTTTTAATGTTAAAACATGACATCACCCGATTGACTCGATCAGTGGAGTTTATTAAATATTGCAGTGAGCACTGCAAAGGTGGCATTCCAAGCACAAAGTCAAAAGGGGATTTTGAGTCTTTTTCACTAACTCACTAACCTACTACAAAGAAGTATTTTGTCATCATTTTAGCGCATTGATTCACTCACTCAGAAAACAATCCAGAAAACAGAAGATGTTTTAAAAAGTTTCTAAGCCCTGAAGCTTTAAAAGACTTCTGCTACACATTATGCAAGAATAACTTATTTGTTTATAATCAAGTTTGTTTATGATGCACTGTTTATTACAGTTTAATTTACCCCCACCAAGTCATATTTGGTGATTAATGTTCAATGCAAATGGACTTTTAATTATAAAACAGCTTGTACCAATAAGTAATTCTACTTATTCAGAGTAAACCTTGTACTGAAAACCTGAGTGACTGTGGATCTGGAAGTTTGATTGATAAGATCAATAAGGTTTATAAATCATCACTGTTGTATTTTGTATAAATTCAGTTTTATAATCGTGTAATTGAAAAATGGTGACTAGCTCATTGCTGTCTTGCTGCTTTACTGACTATAATCTAGTATTGAAGCAAGTCTAATACTACTGTATATGAATAACATTTTTCTGGACGTTAATACATATATGAGCGTGAAGCTATGATTCTATGCTGAGAAACAAACAAAGGATTTTTTGGTCTCACTACTTTTTAAAGCCTGTTGTTTTAGATAAAATTAGTTCAATAATATATGACATCATAAAATTAGCACTGAAACATCAGTGGAACAGTTGAGGTTTTCCACAGCGTGATCACCTAGCTCACGTACGTATTAGTCTTATGTACTGTAGTAGGCTACACATGGTTCATGTGTTGAAGCTCTAAAATACTACTTTGTTTCTGTCTGCTACTTGGGGTACTTCATACAGCTTTACCTATCTTCTCAGGGGCTGTATTCCTGTAGATTGTACAGGAATCTTTCAGTAAGGAAACAATAATGATAAAAATACAGGTGATTTGGCTTCCTAGCCAAATCATTAGATGAGTGTTTAAGATCAAACCCTCAATAACTGCAGTTCCACATCACTGCTGTACTGTAGATAATCACAAGCTTTGAAAGTTAATTACATTTCTGAAAGAGGTGCGATAGAAAAAAAGTTCCAAATAAGTTCATAGTGGAAATAATAATGGCCTGAAGAATTTGGTGAATAAGAAAGAGACTGCAGCTGAGAGATTAACCAACAATGTGTTTGCATGTTGGGGCCCATTACAACTGCTGTTGTGTGTTTATTCTACTTAGGTAATAATAATGCATTTTTGACCTTTGACCTAATGGGCCACAGGTGAAATTGTGTTGCTATGGTTACAGACAACACCCTTAGAATTCTGCATGCTTCTCTTCACTTTTTTTGTGATCACCCCAAGCAAGTATGACGTTATCTGGTGCTGCTAAAAGTGAGAAATCCTCTTAAATTCCACTACAGACTTTTTGAATTCATGCAAAAGGAAAAAAATGAATTGCATGGAATGGAATAAAATGCAGCTTCATTTACAGTATATAGTTTGAATACAAACACCATGCAGTATATATTAAAATTAGTGTTGTGTGGATAGAAAGTAAACAGCCGGAATGCAATGAACTACAGTATCTGGATTCTCTTGAACACTTGTACTTGATACTGTACACTCTCTTCCACAAATTACAAATATCTGGATAAAAACAGTGACATCTGTATAATTAAAAGGAAACTGGAATTGTAATTATTTTTAGTACACTTCTATATAATCTGCGTTTCTTGCATTACAGTGATAAAAAACAGAATACATGTGTTTTTTGTGTATTGCTGGATTGGACTAGAGTAAAGCAAATTACAGGAATTAGGGAAAAGTACTGCTTACAAATAAGTTGAACTTATTTGGGCTGTGTTATACTTCTCTGACACCAGCATCATAAAGATTGTTTTTTTAAAATGTTTTTCATATTTTGTTTTAATTGCATTTTAGTATTTTTAGTGGTGCATGTTTCACCTCTGTAGAATGTTGATTTGGGATCCTGGTCAAGTCAGACAACTGGCGGTGAACAGGAAGCGAATCAGGTCCTTGTGGTTTCTGTTTAGGTGTACAGCAAATTGGAGGGAGGGAGAGGCCTCAGGGCTGCACTCATGTACTGTACTCCCTCAATGTGTACAGAGTTCTGAGTAATGTCACTTGCTCACTTAGCATCCTCACATACGGGAGAAACTGAAGCACAGCAGTGTTATTGGAGAAATGTAAAACTTTTAGGGATTTCTTTAAAAAAAACATGCCTTTACCCTTTGTAAATGCAATCCTGAAAAAAGAATGTTACTCCTGCATTTGAGCATCCATACATGGGAATGTGAAGTATTATTTGGCATATATAAATGCTAAAAATGCCATAGCATGTACATATGTCCATAACAGTATCACATGGCCAGCTATAACTGTACTGAGTGTATGCTTTGTGGGATATCTCTAATAGTGATAAATTAAATATAATTGATGGGGTTTTAAGGCATCTAGCTGAACGCATGGAAAAGCTGCCTACTGCCAGAAGAACAGGTTAACATAACACCAATTATGCATGACAAAAGTGAATATCATTTTTCAGAGATCCACTGTATTTCTAGAGCAATGAATGGCTATAGATGGGTAATATATGCTATGAAGGAATGATCAATTTATCATAATCTAGTGATTGAGCTTGTTCCATGCTTTTTTTGAAAAATTCTTTACTGACCTCAAAATGTATTCCTATGATCATCTTGTCCTGTGTATAGGCCATTATTTTAATATCTTAAGGGTATATTCTCTGAAGCTTACAACCATGCACCTTAATCACAGGAGTTTGTGAACAGGTTTCCACAGGTCTAGAGGGTAGTTCTTCAAGAATGTATTTAAAAAGGAAAAAGAAACAGGAAAGAGTACATGGATGAAAATGAGTAATCTCTGAAATTAACATCTAAAGCATGCACTTTAAGCATGATCATCCAATAATAATATTTAGTGTTCTGGGATTGCATGATGCTCTTTGTCTATCCAACAGCAAGCTGATTTAAAAATAATTATATTTAATGTAAATAGCTGTTGTTGTGACCATGCATATTCAAACATTTCATAAGAAAAAATTCAAATATTATCCATTGTTTGCTTTCTCAAGAATTCCTGGGAAGCAGTAACAAACTGAAACAACATGCAATCCACAGAAATTGTATAAAGTATGCAATAAATTAAACAATTCACAAGCATCCTTTTTTTTAAATGAAATCTGAGCTTGAGAATTTCTTCAGAAAGGGGACTTGAAATGTATTATGATATATTGAGGACTATGAAAAAGCAGTGTAACAACAAAATGCTGAAAATCACTTTCACACATCAATCTAGCTTTACTGTACCAGTAATCATATGTTAAATCAATCATAAGTCCTTGTCATTACTAATTTGTTAACACAAAAAAAAACAGTTAAAGTGAATCATATTTCTGTACTGGGCAACATACAGTATACCACTGCATAGCTTAACTGTAGTAAGCTTTAAATTATTTAAGGAGTTCTTTAGTTACATACAGTAATAGTGGTGTTGAAAGATATGTTAGATGATGTTAAGTATGGTGAGTTGAAGGAGATAGGGTTCTAGCAGTGAGAATCTTTCAATTAACCTTAAGGGCTGTGACATACAGTATGTCATTAGCAATGTCAGCTTTTCTTCTTTTAGTAAAAGTTAAGAAGAATTTTAACACCATAAGAGACCTTGTGGGGAATTTCAGACTTGTAAAACAAAAGAGCCTAAGGAAACACATTAGAGGAGTTAAGAAAATACCCCTGAAATCTGTCATTATCTCCAGGGCATCCAAAAATGCTCTCTAAAGAGCATTGCATACTCCATCCAATTTCCTTGTAAGTAAAACGGAACAGCGCTATCAGACCTTTCTTCCCTAACCTTTGTTTCTAAATCTGCAACAAAAATAGAAGCCGTCTTGAATGTCGTTTGTTTATTCAGTTGGTCTTTGAGTTTATGCAACAGTGAGCAAAGTATTTCAAGGGTTTTCTTTTTTATTCTTTGAATGGGAGCGTTTTCGGATTTTGGCCTTCTTTCAGTTCCCAAAGAAAGGCTCCAAATACTTGGAGACTGTGCTTTCTCATCTGTTGCTTCAAGGCTGTGGAATGATCTTTCAACCCATGTCAAATCTTGCAAGTCAGTCTGTGCTTTCAAATGCTGTCCTACAACTCACACTTACACTCTTGCTTTCAGTACTGCTTAAGCTACGGTTTTAATTTAATTGAAATACCTTAGATACTATAATCTGTAAATCTTGCAATATAAAATAAAGCTTTTTGCCATTTCAAAATTCATAAAACAATTTAAAATGTAGAAACTGATCATATCTCATTTTCATTCCATTCTTGTTGCAGCAATTTTGTTTTCCTTCATATCAAGTTGATGGATAGCTGTTTTAAATGAAAAATTATATATTTTTTACATTTGTCTTTTTCTGTGACGGTTTTAGATTACGTTTGAGGAAATTGCAATAAACGTTAAATAATCAAATGATTAAATAAAATGAAAAAGACCATTCTTAACATGTAGCATTTTTTTAAAATCACATTAGACTAAACTGTGGACTCTAGAAACTGTTTACAGATTCTAGAAACTGATAAAAAGATATTTGTATTTTGACATACGTTTAACATAGCTATTACAATAAAAGCATGACAGACTAAATTACTTTAGTATGCTTCCATCTCCTCTCATATATAAACTTCCTACATCTGACCTATTTTGTTTTTTGCATATAACAGATTTTCATCGACAATGTTCATTTAACCAGCTTCATCCAAACTGATAGAGAAGTACTATCCTCAAAGGTGTACTGAAAAATACATACCAGACAGAATTTTACAAGCTTTACAAGGACTCTCTGGACAACACAGCTGGAAGCCAGTTTCTAGTCCTGCTCCAGGGACTGTTTCTCAGGTGAGGTGAGATCCTTTATCCATTTATATCCATTTATGTTTTGTACAGGAGCTCCATCTGCTGGTAAGGTCAACAGCTGCAGATTCCAAAAACGTTTATTGAAATTCATATATTTATAATAATAATAACTTACACTTATATAGCACTTTTCTGGACACTCCACTCAAAGTGCTTTACAGGTAATGGGGACTCCCCTCCAACACCACCAATGCAACAGCAGCCATAGTGCACCAGAACGCTCACCCCACATCAGCTATCAGTGGGGAGGATAGCTATGTAGCAGTGGGGAGCAGAGTGGTGATGAAGCCAATTCATAGATGGGGAGGCCATGATTGGTAAGGGCCAATGGGAAATTTGGTCAGGATGCCAGGGTTACACCCTGGGATTTTTAATGACCACAGAGAGTCAGGACCTCGGTTTTACATCTCATCCAAAGGACAGCACCTGTTTCCAGTATAGTGTCCCTGTCACTATACTGGGGCATTAGGACCCACACAGACCGCAGGGTGAGCGCCCCCTGCTGGCCCCACTAAGACCTCTACCAGCAGCAACCTTAGTTTTTCCCAGGAGGTCTCCCATCCAGGTACTGACCAGGCTCACACCTGCTTATCTTTAACAGGCTGCCAGTTGTGAGTTGCAGGGTGATATGGCTGCTGGTATAAATCCAGATAATATTACTTCAGGTAATCCTGATGATGTTTTAACAATAATTATTCAGATATGCTTTTAATGTGGTTATTTTGAGCGGGTCGGTGAACACTGTAATAATTCGTGTCGGGAATGTTATATTCCATTCTGGGAAAACTGGCACGTTTGTGTCTGTGTGTGCACAGTGATGGACTGGCGTCCTGTACCGGGTGCATCCTGCCTGAAGTCTGTTGCTTGTCGAGGTACGGTCCAGTCTCCCCATGAGGATGTATCGGACAGAGAGTTTACGAAACGGTTGGGTGAATATGTTAGAACAACCTCGTTACTGTGAGATTTTCTTACTCCTGTTACGGCTTTACATAGTTACTCTTGAATATTTACAATTTGTATTAGAGAGAAGAGAACCCCTCGCCACTACAAGTGGTGGCTTAAGCCAACCCCGGATTTGATATTCCTTCTGTGTCTGTGCCAGAATCTAACGCGGCAGCTTCACTGAATTCCACTTTCTTCCCTCAAACTCCAGATTTCTGTAACCCAGAAAGTTTGCGCTTATCCGAACCTCCACCATAAACCGTCACTGAATGATTTCTGCTTTACTGTTAAGGTTCCTTTATTACCGTTAGTTTTAATTTCTTTTTAATCGTGCGGAACAAATAGAGGAGTAGCACCGTTAGATCCATCTCCAATGAGAGCAAACCCCAAATAACACAAACAAAAAGCTGTTTTTTTCTTTAGTTTCCTCTTTTTAAGCAGGATGTGTAAAAGTGGATCCACTGAAAGCTGCAATACTTGGTTTTTCTACCTCTGCCTAGAGCAAACTCCGGAGGCGAAGACTAAACAAGTACAAGTAAACAAGAAGCGTAAGATTTATAGGTAAGGACAGGTGGGTGAAATAAGGTTTGACATCCTCCCCATCGTCTATATAAAACTGTATTATGTAAGCCTAAGTATGTTACAGCTTCAGACCAGTAAGAAATAAGAGCATGAATACATGAAGATATGGTGGTAGAGAGACACTTATCAAAATCACACATGAGATATGTAATTTTATGAATAATAGATACGCCACTTGTGTTATACATTGTGTATATAAATCGCGTTTATATACAAAAATATTTTTTAATTTTTTTTTTTAACAATGTATAATATTATTTTGCCGTTAGTGTGCTTAACCAGCAGAGGGCAAACTAGACAATTTCACATAAACCCAGTTAAGTAAAATACAGTTCGAGAGTTTAAACAGTACATTTAGAACAGCAGTGATACTACAAGAATAGCAGTTGTTAATGAATGATGTCTCATTTTCTATTATTTCCTTAAAAGTTTCCTGGAGTGCCTTAGCCCTTAGCCCATTCAAAACTGAGCTAAGCCAAATGACGTTAAAGGTTAAATATTGCTCTTCGGTATGCACAGTCCTGTTTTATAGCATCTGAGATAGAACAATTTGTGTACTTTAAGTAAAAAATGGAGCAAGAGAGAATAGATACTAGGGAACAACACACCTTATTGTATGGTTGATACATGCATTTTATTTTCTAAATTTAAATATGGCTGTATGATTCTGAGCTGTACATTTTTTTGTGATTAGAAGCTTTTGAGTGCTCAGAAACAAGCAGTGGTTTTACAATTGTTAGGTCAGAACATTAAACTTCATTTTTGGTCTTAATGGAGAACGTATAGCCTATATCTAGACAGAGAACCAGGAATTCAGCATCTGATACAGTGTTTTCTGTTTTACTTATGACTCTTGATTTTCACTCTACCCTTCACTGTGGCAGAGGTGCTGAATCACACACAGCCTTCTGTTTCAGTGCAGGTGTGCTCCAGACGCAAGCTACCTTTTACTACTTTCGCGTTCCTTATCGGGGTCTTTTCATCTTCCCTAGCAGCCCCCTACCCCCAGTGCTCATTACTGCAGTTAGAGGGGACTCACCATTCCTTTTTTCTCACTTTGAAAATGTACAGTAAGTACCAGGGGAGGGGGGTAGTGTGTTAGTGTGGGAGTCCCACAACAGACAGAAGTGCAGCACTTTCCCAGACTGGTGTGCTTTTCTGTAGGGTGTGGGAACAGCAGATGTCTGTGGGGAGCAGCTAGCTAAAGCATGTGATTTTACAAATCATGCTTTCTTAATAGATTTCCTGATCTGTCTCCCTTCTTTGGGGGGGTTGCATTCCTTTTGAAGTGTCTGTCCATTGCAGGTGATGCTCTAGTTTCATAATTATTCCTGAAAGATCTTTCCAGCTATTTCACATTCACTGGGATAACAGACGAATTGCAAGAAGGTAGCCTTCATTTATATGTGTACAAAGACATTTGCTGAAATTAAAAACAAACACTTCTTGAAAAATAATAACCTTCCCCTGTGATAATTACTAACATAAACTTGACAAACACAGCTGTAATCAAAATGATTCAGATCACCACAGCAACAGTTATCAGCAGCTTTTTATTTTTTAATTTCCAAAATGAAAAGGAAACAAGGTTTAATCAATTGAGCCTAATAAAACACCCAGAATGAAACATTTCATTTAGCAAAATGTGGTTTGATACATTCCCACCTTTTCATTGTTCTGATTATAAGAACAGCGTCAAAACACAAACATCTGTCATGAGCAAGCTAGTCTGGCTTCATAAATGTAAATGCTTTACACATGTAATATGATTGTAGTCCCTTTTTAGATGTAATGTATTTTGTTACAAATTCTACAAAAAAGTAACACTGGCAGATGAACAATGTAGAAAAACTAGATTTTCATTTTAGATTGTCCAGCAGAAAATTCACCATTGATTGTCAGTAAATAGCTTCACGTCTTTCATAAGAAAAACAAATGCAGGTTCATTTTTAGAACTCTTTGTTCCACTGCAAATTTGGCTCCCAGGTGTCTGAAGGGTAGTGAAAGAGGTTCAAACCATTCAAGAGATGACTGTGACTGAAAGGGGTAAACATGAACATTTCTTACACTTCACCAAGTTAGGAGAATTTTTTGTTGGATTTTATCAGGTTAGCAAAAACTTGAGAGTAAATACAAAAAACCTTTAAAAGATACATAATAAGTTTTAAATAAGGTTAATTGTAATTAGTAAGTGGTGCACAAGATTAATAATCATAAAAAAACAGTATTAAGGCATTCATTAGACATTTGTACCTGTATAGAGCTGAGCAAAGCAAACATAAATAAGCACCACTTACTCTTCTAAGGCTGTTTCTGCTGTATTAGTTCTTTACCAAAGCTTGTTTTCTTCTACATAAAAGTCCATTTTTCAGTACACTTATTTTCAGCAGCTTGCACTAGTCTCAGCCTTGTCAGAAAGAAACAAGACCAACCTCAGAATATGTATTTATCACTGAATTGAAAATTCTCTTGATAAGATTGTATATGGTTTTAGCTTTGATGGAAAGCAAAGACTTACTGATTTGCCTTTCAGACTCCTCAGTATTCACATTGTTTGGCAATAAGCTGTAAACGTTCATATGTTTAATCAAATGTTATTCTTCAATGATAAAAACAGAAATGCAATATAAAATGCTTTTCAAAAACTACCGCTTTGCAAACACCACTTTCCATTAATATCTTCTATATATATTCATAAGATATATTAACACATTTGTAGACTTAACTTATTTTGTGTGTATAGAGACATAGAATTAGAGGTGGTGAACTTTTTTTATCACACAATATACCTCTTTCTTTCTAACATAACAACCATATGTTTTTTTATACCTAAATGATAATCAAGCATTTTGGCTAAAAGTTACACTGTTTTTAACAGTGTTAAAGAAAATTTTATTTTTCACAGTAAAGAAAATCTTTTACACTATAAGTATATACAGTATAAGCAGAAGCTTAATGCAAGACATGTTTTTATCCATCATTAAGCCTAGCTTTTTAGGTTAGAATATTTCTATTTTAATTTTAGAGACTGCTTGTCTAATTATTTAACACTAAGCATACGCTAGTACTTGCTACTGATTGCTTTTGTTGTAAGTGCTCTATTGTGGTTGTAAGTTGTATCCCTCCCTACATATAAAGAAAATAAACAAACAATATTTATAAGGTTAGATGCCCTATTCAAACAACTTGTAAGAGGACCTGGGGAAGGGTCATTCATAACCAGTATTTTCGGAACGGAATATACTTGATATAGACCTGAGCAAAATGGCCGCCAAGGAGAACCAGGTAACCCACTTTTGGAAAAGACCTATTCAGGTGATTTACGGACTTTGGAACTTGGATAGTTTAAGGACAGAGAAAACGGATTACGGACTGGGATCGGAAAATCAACGGACAAGAGTAACGGAGAAGAACAGAGTGGTGTGAGTAACATCTCTTTTACATCAATATTTCCCCCAGTGACACCACAAACTGTACTGTAAAAATTATGCAATCAGAATCTGAGAGAATATATTCTTCCAGAAAGAGAGCAGATTCCCATATATTTATATGCACAAGTACTCAGATTTAATTCTGATTTTTCCAAAGAAGAGCCATGTCCTTAACTGACAGGTTAAACAAAAATGAACATTTTAGTCTTTGACACAGAAGACTGTAAGGGAATTAAATTCAAGTATTCAAACTCCTTGAAGGTATAAAACAACAATAAAGTCAACTGATGTCTTCAGGGTCAACTAAATGGAGACCTTGAATAAGACGTTAAGTGCATTTTCCTAGGTTCTTACCTAGGCTCTTTTACTGTTTACTTATGATGTCCATGGCAGTGCCTGTGGGTCCCTTCTATACATATCAAATTTCATTGATCCATTGGACAGTGTTTGAATAAGCTAACATCACAAGCTACCTCTATTTGTATTTTATCTCTGGGAGTTTTTCAGATCGATAACCTTAACCTCATTGACCTTTATAGTAACTGGAAGTACAAAAAGGTCAGCTCACACTGTCTGTTAAGAACTACAGTATAACCCTTGATAACAAAACCATCCAGTGAACAAAATCTAATAGACAAAGCAACTGAATCACACTAGCAGAGTAAACCACAAACACTTCTGGGATCCACTCCCAGTATTTATATTTTAATTTTATTTTTCTCCCAGATTCATAATTCTTCAGTAGTGTAAGCCAGACTTGAGATGAAGGTTTGCTAAAGACTCACACATTCCTCCATTTATTCTCAGCTTTCTTTTGACTATGACAGTAGTGCTTAGTGTGCTGAAAAAAGAAATTCACCTTCGGTGATCTGATTTACTTCATTAGTAAGAAGTAGTAAATGAGTCCACTCAGTGGAGATCCCTGTGTAAAAGTGATAGGAATCACTGATGCTTACTGTTTTGTGTACCCAGACATAATGTACAGCGAGCATTTTTCAGTATGACCACTCTCTTCAGCCATGCATTACTCCAATTTACAGAGGCAGCCTTCTACAAACTGAACTGGTTTTTAAAATAGTACTAATAGAAACTCTTTAGTTAGTGCTACTTACAAAAAACACATTTTTGTATTAGAATAGTAAGATAACATATTGTACTTTTAAAGTGTTGATAATAGTAGCACTCTGTGAAAGCTTTGTGTAAAGCAATTACACATACATTTTACATACAGGATTTGAAATGTTCATCCATAATTCTATGACCAATAACTAATGAGAGAGAGGAGATATATTTTTATATTTTGTGAACAGCACCCTCATTACATTACTTTGTAATGTTTTACGAAACATTTTATCTATACATCTGTGCTCTATACTTAATGTTTCTGGCAGGCATACGATTTGTATGTATAACCTCATATTAATACCTTCTTCAAAGGGAGGACATTACACTTCACCTGGCCTTAAAAATCATTGAACGGTAGACTGTATGGTATGTAGTCATATTAAAATATTTTGTTCCCTCTGAATACGTTTGAGGATAACTCTACAAGAAAACTGCATTGGAGCTTTCAATGTTAAGTATTATCCAGAGGTAATTTAGCTTGGTAGGTCTGTGTTTCTTTGGTTCTTCAGATTCTCTCTGAAGTATGAGGCAGCCCTCACTTCCCGTTTCAGTAATCAACTTCCTCCATGACTTCCATAACAACGGTTCGTGGGCCAGTCAGAATGAGGTTGCTGACTGTCCTGTAATCCAAGGAAAGAACGTTTAGTCCGTTGACAGAGACCACAAATTGGCAAACCTAGAAAAAGAGAACAAAGAAAGACTTTAGAAAACAGAAGAAACAAGGGTGCTGTGTCTACTGTCACTGCTTGAACTGATCTGATAAAATACTTGTGTAACAATTCCTCTTAAAGGAAAGGATTACATCATAAAGAAAAAATCTTAAAATGATGTTTAGTTTATACAATCCTAATGACCTTCACATCTAATACACAACTTAGAGTGCATCCTTAATGCACAATGAAAACTACTATTTAAAATAAAACAACATCATATGAAGTACAGTATATGACTAGACCCTCATTAAAAAAGAGAATAAGTGTCGAGTGATACTGTAGCATACAAACATGTTAACTTCAGAGAATGCTGTGGGGCACAATCGGAACTTTGCATTCACTTTCATATAGAAACACTAATTTCACACTGGAATATTCAACATTGTGTGGTATTTCCAGTACGTTATAACAGTAATGTTTTTATACACTACATTACTTACAATGTTGTATTGAGTTCCAAAACTGACACTTGACTAGACACTGGAATCAAATTTCACATAGTAGTCATATAGTTTACATTACACATCACCTTTAAATGCAATCATTTCAAAGAGATAGCACATAAGAGACAGTTACAGGTTCACCATTTCAGGGCAAAGAGCTATTGTTCCTAGTCCATAAAGGTTTGGGAGATTACATGAAAATCATGACAGAGAACACATACTCTAAAAAACAAATATATTGTCCTTCTGCATTGTTTTCCCTGGTCTGTTCTGGCCTTCTTATGCTGAACGATTTATTTAAAACATTTATTTATCACTTTATTTGCTAGAAAGCAATAAACCAAATGTGCAATGAATCATGTAAGGAAAAAAATAAGAAGAAAGAATGTACTTTATAAAAATGATTTTACAAAATTTACAAAATCTATTATAATAACTGGATTAACTGATAACAAACATTATATAAATGGATATCAAAATGGCTAAGAGAAAGAAAGGAATGTTTCAATAGAGGCAAAAATACATACTGAAAGGTTTCTTTAGTACTGTGCCAGGAAAAGAATAGTAAAAGATGAAGCAAAGTGTCTCAGGAAAAACTAAGGAAACTTTTCAAGTGTTACAGGTATTACAAGCACTTAAAATAAACAAATATCTGGGTCCTAATGGTATTGTAATGGTTGGACTTCATGAAACAAGATATTTTCAACAGAGTAATACTGATTCCCCTCAAAACTGGAAACATACAGTAGCATCCATTCAAAACATGCATAAAAACCAAACCAAATAATTATATATCAGTCTTATTTCCTTAACTTTACTTTAAGTATTGAAGTAATAACTGGAATTAAAATAGAGGATGAATTGTATAGCCATAATATTCTAGGAGATTGTCAACATGGATTCAAAAAAGATGGGACTTGGTTACCTAATTTGTTCAAGGGGAACTGCAACGCTATGTTTATATTTTGGGGTTAGAAAGAATCTGCATTAATCAGTGCATTTCAAACCACAATGAAAGCATAATATACACAGTAACATGTAACACCTCCAATTTACATTACAAAATAGATTACATTTCCAGGTATGTGCAGCGCCATGTTCTGTGATAGAGAACAAGGCAACCAAACGTCTGGTGAGGTGAAGCAGTCCTATTACATTTTAAACAAACAGGCTTGTGAATACATCTCTTTTTATCTAATATAAATATTGCTCTCGACCTCAAGACGGTTTTGGCAACAAATACAACCTGCTTGTTAACTCTGCATGCAGATCACGTTGGAACATTTCTGCAGGGAAATGTCTGATACAAAACCTGTACTTATTCGCTTGTACATCACATTACATTAGTCATTACAGTGACTAGTGAGCAGGAAGGGCTGCTTCAAGTCGCATGTCGTGCAAACTCCAGGGGTTTGCGACAGCATAGCAACCATACAGTACTTTCACAAAGTACACGATTTTGTGCTTATTTCGGAATTTAAGTTTTTTTGCGATATTGTCAATTAATTTATTTTGTTACAAAGATTTAATAACTGGTCCAAAATATTGGGACTGCAGTTCCCCTTCGAGAGTTCCCTTATTAAATATTGGCAGTGGTGAATACAGTGTATATAATTCATTAGGTCTGAGCTTTTACTCCTGAAGAAGGCCAAAATGTTGTGTATTTTCTTTCCACTTTTTTTTTGGCATGTGCTATCAGTTCCTGGTACAAATCAGAGCTGCTAGAACTTGACTACATGTACTCATTGTGATCACTGGTTAACCGATTAACTGCCCCAAATTCACTGATTAAATTTAGTGTAAAAATTATTTTACTCACTTATAAAGGGTGGGGTGGGACAGTGCGGTGGCTCTGTGGCTAAGGTTCTGCGCCCTTGACTGGAAGGCTGCTGGTTCGTATCCCGCAGCCAGAAGAGAAATCCTGCTTTTCTTAAATTCTTAACCCCTGGGTTAAGAATTAATCCAGGGGTGCCGTATTAATGGATGACCCTGCAGTCCGACACACTCTGTGTGTCTGTGTTTCTCACAGCAAGTTCCTAATACAAGAAATCATATATGGCCAATAAAGTGATCTTATCTTATTTTAAATCCCTTTTGAACTTTGACCTTGAATGCCTGTATGTTATGATATTGCATTCTGTTCCGACATGCAATGTGAGATCCTCTGATTCTGGTCTTTTCAGGATTTCAATGTCACTGCTGCCCTTTAGTTCTGTTTCTCCTACTCTCTGAAATTCTCTTCCCACTTCTTTTCATAACGCTCTTGCTCTTTCTTTGTTCAAGCTCAGATACATAACTCTTCTTTTTTTCATTCGCCTTCTCCTAAAAATCTGAGTTAGCAATATGCTGATGGCCTAGTGTGAGTTCTGGCCTGTACTGTTGTTATTATGCTTTCTTTAACTTTGCGAATGTTGTTTTCCATTACAGATACTATATAAGATAAAGTTTGATTAAAAACTGGTCTCCCTAATAAATAAAAGTCAGTCTTCTAAAATATACAGGGCACTAGGATTAATCTTCATTCTCATTCCCTTATATTTTCCTCAGTTCACTTACACTGTTAACATAAGTAGGCAGACACCTTATAAATTGTCTGCTGTTTTCTAGTTTTAATTTTCTAATGTAGAAAAAAACTCCCTTTCAGGAGGTTCAAAGTGTTTTTCCCCAGTTTCAAAATGTAGAAATAACCCACACTCACTAAAATCAAGCAGCCAAGTTTATCTGATGTGTAGTGCCAAATTCTCTGCCAAATCTGACAGCTTATTACTTTGTGTACAATGTTAAAATCATTTTAGTTTTGTTACGGCTTCTCTGTATAAAACAATTTGACCTTCACTTACTGTATATTCCAGCAACATCTTATTTTTCTGGGCTGACCCTGAATGTTGGTTAAGACTGCAAACCAAACCCGATTTGCAGTATTTACACTCTTAATAACTGTAGTTGTATTAAAAAAAGTTTTAATAACAAGATCAAACAACAAAAACAACTAAGGACAAAACTGTAGTGGGTGTGAATATTAACAGCAAAAGGGTACCATAGAAAGTCACACACCGCATACTGTACATGTTTTATTTTGGATGGTCAGCTGTTTTTAACTCTGCACCATAATTTAGAGGATTGTTTGATGGGTGAAAAAAAAATGTTTAATAAAACTACAGCAAATGTTTCCACCTCTCAAGATCCCTCCTGTAAACAAGTTCAAATATATCTTCTTGTAAAGTTCAAAGCTCACAAGATCCACCTCACTGAGACTGAACAGATTGTTCGGTGGCATTACAATTATCATGCATTTTAACCCAGGTTATCCACTCACAGTCCATTAGTCAAATGCTGTACTTCAGCAAAAATGAAGATACTCATATTACTCCATTAGGAGAATGCTGGCAAAAGCAACAAATTAAGACAACATTACAAAGTGAGCTGCTGTTCAGCAATGTCAAATGGGCTTTGTAGCTTGGAACTACCGAAGAATGTTTTGCAAAAAATAAGCACTCACAAATCCTCATTATTCACTCACCTACTCGACTAGAAAGCTGTCAGATTGAAAAGAGTGGTGAAAGAATAGGGAAAAGTGCCAATATGCAACACCACAGCTCTTGAGAGAGACACGATCTCTGTTCACATACAGTAACATGATTAGCTAAGTAAAACTTTCAAAATTGAATGGAATTTCCAACCTCCAAATTATTGAAGAAAAAGTTACAGTTCACTGTATAAAAAATTGTAATATTATCGGTATTACTGTATTTGCATAACTAGGTCTAAATTGCATGGATAATTGCTTCTAGTTCAGCTGTGTATTTGTACTGTGCCAGACTCTTCCGTGCTCTAAACCTTGCCAGGAAAAACTCAGCACATATGCCCTTCTCAAGGCTGTTTAAAATCCGTCCTGCACAACATTGTGCAATGCAACATTTTCTACACACTGGGCTATGGCTCAAAGCGGAAGACAACTGATTTAAATTAAACTGCACACTTCTGTTAAAATATGTATATAACTTTTGAAAATAAGATATTTTTAATTGGTATATACTTATCAACATTTTTTGTGTTGATACATTTTTGGCTCATGTGCTTATGCAAAGGTTGCATCTCCATGACTCTTTGATTTCGTTCATTATTTTATTAGGGTTCTGACATTAATACTGTTGCATTTCTGTTTGCAAAATAAACTTAGTTTGAATTGTCAGATGTTTCGCAAGACAAGTGGAACACCTGACTATGAGGCTGTACCTGTACTGTAGGCAGAATTTGTCGAGGTTGTGTCTCTGTTGATTAAAATACAGAATTCACTTTTGAATTCACTATCAATATCACTAAGGAATTACAACATAAATGTATACTTCATAAAGAACATTTTCTCAAGAAATACTATTCATTTCCAACCATCTTTCCACAGTGGTGTTTCATTTAAAAATTGATTAAAATCTTGCTAAAGAGACTGGGTATACAAAGTCAAAAACAGATGTTCACAGTTTGCATGGATTGCAGAATGAAGTATGGACTTGTCTTGTTGTAATTGCCCATGCAGGTGTATTTGTATTGTGATAAAAACTCAATTTTTTTCCGGTAAGAATAACTCATCATGTTGTATTAATTTAAATTTTAAAATTTAAATTACTAATTTAAATATTTAATAAAAAATATATTAAAATTATACTATAATACACATCATTCAGATTTCACTGTCACTTTAGTACTGTGTAATGGAAATGTACAGAAACAAAAGAAAGTAGGCATTGCTTCTGAAATGAAACTTTTATCAAAAACCAGGCTTCAAAATCAACTTTCAGCATCTTACTCCAAGATACCTCTTTAAACAAGCAGTACCCAGCATTATTTGTTAAAAATTAATATTTGGTTATTCGTAAGCAGCCTTGAAGTGTCAGGTTCTGGGAGGACAAGTCACATAATTTCACAAATAACATTTAAAAATGTCTCTGCACATGAAATGAAAAGCAAATACTCTCCATGTGGTGATAAGAGGGAAACAGGTTTTTTTGTGTGCAGTAGCATAACCTTTGAGAATGTGTTGTACTTTAAATTATGTAAGTACGATAGCTTAATATTGTGGTGATACCTTTCAGTAGTTCTGTTTGACTTATACAGTAGTTATGTAATGAACACTAAAATGGAAAAAAAGATTATAGTTGCATAACTAAAGAAAGGTCTGTTTGAACTTAATTTCTTGGCAATATCTGCTGGGCTCTGTGGCACTGGCAATTTACAGTAACCAAACTGTCAGATGAAAATATGCAGTTTCTCTGAGGGCCTCTTGTTCAGCAAAAAGAAATAAATGGCTTTCTCTAGCTTTATAAATTATTTCAATATTACACTTTCCAAGATATCCACAGACAACTGAAATCTTACCATTCTTTTTGTGTAGCGCAAAAGGTAATTCCAAATGGAGTCTTGTCTAAGTAGCACAGATACAGATGAATAAAAAGGTTATCATTACTAGAAAAGCTAAGTCTTCATATGCCAAGCCACACCACTGTGTTGGCAGACACAGATTGTGAGACTAAAAACTAAGGTTTTCATTTCTTATTATTTCTACAAGAACACATTATTTTCAACAGTCACTTCTTTGCTTTGGTAAAATTCACACAAGATTTTTGTTGCTAAACAATCTAAATCATATTCAAACATAACTGAAAGGAAAGTATCATGAAAAAAAACGTTTACCTTCATTAAGTACATCAGGGAGCATTTAATATTTCATGTAAACATGCATTTTTCTGTACTTGGCATGCAACACACTCCTCTTTCTGCAAGTCCAAGACAGCTAATGCGTAGAAACCTTTTCACACGTTAATGGGCAGATAGGTGCTTTTCTTATGCTAAGCCGCAGGATCTGAGAAAATGTGGTAAAAGTCCTCTGACTTGAAAATGGGCTGACAAGTGATTATATAACAGGCCTTATCCACACATATAGTCAGGGCTGCCACAGAAAATAGCTGAACAGAGCCACACTTTTATTATTCAACACTCTTGCAAATCTGCAAGAACAAAGGTTAAGCAGAAAATACTATTCGGACAAGTGGAGCACAAAAGTCTGTGCGCTCAACAGAAATGCACAGCTACGTCAAAACTAAGCCTACACAGATGAAGCTTGTCCTAAAAAGAAAGCGATGATGAGGTAGTGGAGTATCCACGGAGACCAGATACAGCACCGTTTCTGAAACCTGCCTGCGCCAGGCCCGTCGCCCCTGGTGTTGTAACGCAGAACACGCGATAAAAAAGTCAAGTATCCCTCCATCTGGAAACTGAGCTCGTCTGCCTAGAGAGATGGAGAGAGACCTGTGCCTGCAGAAACCTACCTTCATTCCCGCAGCAGCAGCAGGGCCGCTGGGATCCACTGCCTGGATGTGACAGGGCTTGCTGCCTCGTACCACGAACCCCCAGCCCACAGCGTCCCCCACAATCTGGAAAATTAGACAGTGGTTACACAAACACGGAGCCATATGGCCAATTCATTTTGATAGCACTCAGGGCAGTGAAGCACTTCCTTCTACACAGCGTGCCATAATTTCCATTTTTTGTAAATAATGAAGGCTGGAGGGAGACTGTTTGCTAACAAAATACTGTGATTTCGCATAGACAAATAAACTCACGATTGACAAAGAAATGGCAGAGCTGAGACAACAAGAAGGTAACACTTTTAGACCAAAACATTCCAATTTTGTCTTGTCTGCCCAAAAAACCTTTTGCCACATGTATGCAGTATCACTTTCTTAAAAAACTCAGTTCAATACATAGCGAGTGATCATGCTATTGTTGACCTATGGTCCTTTTCTCCCATCTTTGCTACTGCACTCTGTAACTGTCAAAGTTGCCCTAAGTCTCACAGTGGCACTGCTAACCAGTGTCCTCCTCGCCTGACCATTCAGTTTGGAGCAAAAGTCTGATCTAGGTGGTGTCTGGGTGCCTTCTTAGTGGTGGATTTCAACATACTCAGAGATATTGTCTTTGTATTGTTTTTATACCATTTTGATCTGTGCCTTTATACAACTTTTATCACTGCGTTGTTTTGAAAGCACCTTGGACTTCATGGTTGAATCTTTGCTTGAAATTCACTACTTGACTGAGGTACTTTATTAGTGAAAAGAAAATTTGGTGCACCTAAAGTAATTTAGGTTTGCCACAGCAAAGGGTTTGAATACTGACACAATTTTGACTTTTCCTTTTTTTGTGTTTTGTACATAACAAATATTAATCGCTAGTTCAAAGTGTCATTACTGCATGAGCAACACAATGTGAAAACTGTGCCAGGGTCTGAACTCCACTGCAAGATCCTGTATGTACTGTACCATCCTATAGCATGCCAAAACACGCAACAAAACCTGAATTTGAGACTTGTAAAGCTGCCGAGCATTGTGAGCTCCACATTTATGACTTCTTTCTGTGTCTTTCAATGGTGGATTGTGTCGGATGCTGTAAAGAAGCCTTTGTCAGGGCTGAAACAGCAAACTTACTGTGAATGTCTTCTTTATAAAAGGGCCCCCAGGGGTCTGCAGCTCCTCGGGTCTGACTTGCCTCTTCAAGACTGAGAGGAGACACAGAACCTCACACTGTTAGCATTCTCATATGCACAGACACTGGTATGCACTTTCTAGCAAGAGAAAATGCAAAGAAAATGTTTTGTTTTTAAAGAATTTCTCTTTCATTGCTTGTGTACCTCCCGGGCAACACTAAGAATTTTCTTATTAAAACAATAATGAACAAAAAGCTTTTGGTGCAAATTTGAGTCATTTTCCTTTTTTTAGTGTTTAATTTACCAACACATATAAGGCTAAGTTTCAGCCTTTTGTGAAGTCACATTAAATAAAATAATCTTAATGATGCAGTTTTTACCCTTCCATGTTCTGTGTGAGCTTCATTTCTGTGCTCATGTAAGTGATCAATCCATGAATTCTGAATCATAATCCTAAAATGGAGTTTAGGATTATAGCCCAGAAAAGGACTCCCCTCTGAGCAGGTTTTTTGGTCTAAATCAACAAGCATTCAATTCATCAGCTTGGTTGGATGGTTTGAGCATCCAAAAACATAATGCTAGTCAATGAGCCACCATGAGGTTTATTTTGATTAATCATGTTACATTCCCTGTACACTCTGAGACGCCAATTCCTGCTACAGTAAAAAAACTAAAATATCAAGCTTCACACGTTAAGAATATAAAAAACTTCACTTTTCAGTAGGTCAAGTGGAACACAATACTCTCACAACTGAACCCAATCACATATAGAGGTGATTGATACTTACAATAGTCATGTCTTCCAAATTCAATTGCAAGTTCCTTTTATCTCTGCAAAAGGCCCATAAGGCCCAGGTAAGTACACTTTTTAGCACTGTAAGTGAATTCCTAGATTAATCTTTCTGATGTCTTTACAGTGTTTAGTATAGGATGATTCAGGATTAATATGCCTTTTATTGAAGTAACACTCAGAGGTCCTGACATATTGCCTTTGCAGTGAATGCATTGTGGCTCATTTCATCCTCACCAGAAGCTCATCTGTTATTTGTCTGTCCCTCTGAAAGTGCAGATACACTAGAATTATCCTGACCAAGTGCAATTTGACTTGACAAAAACCCCACAACATGATACTGTAAATGTTTGTTCAGCCCTGAGAGTAAGATCATAAGATTATTTCCACACCAAAGAAGCCGATTTTTACTAGTGTAAGCTAAGTTGATGTGGACTCGTTATGGTAGATTTGTGCGTCTAAATGAATTTAGGTTTGCCACAGCACAGGGTTTGAAATATGTGTAAGGAGTAGGTTGTATAAATAAAAAATCTTAATTGCTACTTCTACTTCTAAATGTCATGACTGCAAGCTTTAAAACAACACATGGTGAAAACTCAGCAAGAATCTGAATACATTTGTATATAAATCCCAGCTGGTTAAAGAATAATTTGTTCTCCTTGACATTATTATACACATTTTTAGCTTGAAAAACAATGTTGTGCTAGAAACAGAACACTGGAAGATCTCCACAAGAGTTAAAGCCAGATCAGGGTATGTTTACAGGCCAGTGGTCTGCTTGGAAGAGGTAATGAGAAGCAGCGTGACAAAAAAGGACACCTGCTCAAACAGTTAAGACTTTCATGGCAGCTACAAGTGATTCCTGAGAAGAACTTCAAGGGAAAAAATATCAGTGTTTCTTCCCTTTTTGACTTATATCTTCCATAGGAAGCCCAAAACTCCAGGCCTGGTTTTTTATTAGATCATACACACCCTGGAGCTGCGATCCATTCTATGCAATGACTTTCTTGGTTGCATACGAGGCGCTGTACTTTTACTGCCAATGCTGTCTCTTTCTGGTAACGCAGCACGCAGGGGAATACGATTTTTTTATTTATTTAAAATCACTTTATTGGTCAAATACAATTTCTTCTGTTAGGAATTTGTCTTTTCGCCTACCCCAACTTGCTCTCCATGAGACACACAGACAGGGAGAGAAGCTTGGGGTCAGAGCGCAGGGTCAGCCATTTATACGGCGCCCCTGGAGCAGTTGGGGCTAAGGGGCTTCCTAGGGGGCCCAACAGTAGGATTCCTCTGCTGTCCGCGGGATACAAACCAGCAACCTTCCAGCCACAGATGCAGATTCTTAGCCACAGTGCCACCGCTCCACCATAATGTCACTTCAGAATGTCGCTTCAGCACAGGTCAAGAGACGGCGGCGGACCGGACGTGACTCGTACCTGACTTGGGGTTGCAGAGCACGGGGGGGCTGCTGCTCAGGGTGGGGCTGCTGCTGTAATAGCCACTGCTGCCACAGCTGCTGCTCATGCTGCTCCTGCGCACGGCAGACACGATCTTGATCTCCTTGGTGGGGCTGACTGCCGGAGAAGGAACAATGCCATGGTTAGCGGTTTCCCCTTACGCATCATTTCTTGTGATTGGTGGATAAAGCCAGTTCCGGCTACAGCACTTATGATGTTCATCGAGTACTTATTTCATTCACGGATTTCATCTGTTAGGTTATGATTGCACAACATTACATTTACTATTTAATTAATTTGAATCATTTCATTTATAGGGAGCTTTCCACCACCAAAGATCCAAAAGAGCTTTACATCCATCAATGAAGAGCAGCACCTACCTGGGTGTCATATGGCAGCTATTACTATGTTTTCCAGCAGTCTCACTGCATAGTAGATCAGGCTATGAAATGAGTGATTTGCTTCACCAATTGAAGAGATTTAAAGGGGAACTCCAGACGCAATTTCTAAGACCTTTTATTAAATCTTGGCAACAAAATGTATTCATTGACGTTACAGAAAAATTATCCAAAATTTGCGTTAAGCACAAATTTAAGAACTTTGTGGAAGTACTGTAAATCGCCATGTTGTCGCAAACTTGAATTCGGGTTCCCATTAATTGCGACGTGAAGTGGCCCTTCCTGCTCACTAGTTACTGTAATGACTAATGTATTTCTATGTAAGAGCAAATAGTTACAGGTTGTGCAGCAGACATTTCTCCGCAAAAAATGTTCCAATGTGATCCGCACAGAGTTAACAAGTAAGTTGTATTTGTCAGCAAAACCCCCTTGAAATCAAATAAAAGTCATGCTCACAAGACCGCTTGTTTACAATGTAACGAGGCCACAACACTTCACTGGAAGCTCTGTTGCTGAATAATTTTGAAATGTAAATTTAACAATAAGCTTTACAAGTCACTGTGTACATTTTACTTTCATTGTGGTTTGAAATGCACTCATCAGTGCTGATTCTTTCTAACCCCGAAATATAAAAATAACTTTGCAGTTCCCATTTAAGAGGATAAAGAGATCAATTCAGGTAGATAGTAGCCACGATCTACTTAATGATTCTGTCAAAGAAATGCAGAGCACAGTGTTCCTGGTCACCATACAGTGGGGCTTGTTTTAATAATAATAATAATTGCTTACACTTATATAGTGCTTTTCTGGACACTCCACTCAAAGCGCTTAAGATTCTGGGCCAGTAGAAAGAGTGCCACTACTACTGGTCCACCCACCAGTAGTAGTCCAGCAGTAACATACTGTAGCTTTCCTTATAAGTGACTCCAGGATTAACCAGGCACAGTCATGTTTAGCTTTTGAGATCTGTCGACACCTTGATTTTTTTTCATAAAAACTCCTTAATTTGCTCCTGAGCTGCTTTTAGTGGTGCTGTCTTAATCCACATGTAGCTATGAGAAACACAGGGACAAAGTGTATTGTATAATACATTAGAATCTTACAATTACAAAGTGTATTGTTTTGAATACATTAGAATCTGTTCAGAATTCTATCCCACTGACCTTCACAAAATCCTCCACAACAGGAAGATTCGAAAGCTGTCATAAAGAATTCAGATAATACTGCTGTATTTTTGCAATATTCCTTCTGAAACCACATTCTGTTCCCTTTCTGTCTGTGGGTTTTCATTCTGCTGTTTACATTTCTTTTTTCATATTCTTATTTTTACATTTTTTGTTTGTGAAACAATTCTGTGGATGATTTATCAACAGGTTGATTAATGAAGACTATCCTCATTTAAATATCTGCTATAATGAGAATCCCTTTATTTCTCCAAAATCTCCCAAACAATTCAGTCTCGAATCTACTGTATATGAATCCATTTATAAAGAAGAGTTTGTATTGTATGAAACAATGCAAAATGCAAAAACAAAGAATACACATACACCTACTTCCCTGTCACCAAGGAGTACCCTTCAGTACTTTCTTCTGCACTTTCAAATGTTATATGCTTTTAGGCAGTGTGGACATCAGGCCAACTCTTCTATTTAAAAACCGTTTGGCAAATTAACACCAGATATAATATGGAACATTGTAGAGAGGGCACATGGTGAATTGCCAAGGAAGTTGTCAAAATGAGATAAAACAGGCAGTTCTTCAGCACTTGCCCATGGCTGATAGGGTCTTTGCCAACAGCTTGAGAATTATAGCAACTGTCCAACTTTGGCATTGATCCAACACACAGACAGTGCCCCAGTCAAGAAACTGGATGACAAAATATGAGAAATACCTGAACCCATGAACTTTTAGCGATGCACACATTTTATGGACTGTAACCAAACATCTTTCACCTGAAAGTTAGCAACAAGAAAAAGGGCTCAAGCAATGACTTGAACTGCATACCATCCATACCTGTACAGTGTTTAAGACAAACTGAGTAACAGTTAAGAAAAGGTCTGTCCAGTGGTGCTGCAATTATTCAAATATGAGCATAATCAAGCACTGGATGCATTTCAAAATGCAAACCTCTTGTTTGCATTTGTGACATAAACAACCCTAGTGTACTGGGTTGTGACATTACAATCCCACCCTCAGGACTTCACAATGCTGTCAAGACACAAAAATAAAAACAGATTGCACAAACAGCAA
This sequence comes from Lepisosteus platostomus, assembly GCF_059453375.1. NCBI lineage: Eukaryota > Metazoa > Chordata > Actinopteri > Semionotiformes > Lepisosteidae > Lepisosteus > Lepisosteus platostomus. The sequence goes on from NC_142622.1 coordinate 11,571,636, forward strand.
AGTACTTCTGTAAGACAGAGGTGGCAAGAGCCAGAACACTGCATGGCAAGTCAAGAATCTGTTCACTGGCTGATCAACGATGATCGGCTCTGTCACTCTGTCAGGACAAAGATAATCTACTTGAAGATGGTGTATCAATAGTCCACTGTTTTAGGTGTGCTTATTCCCATGTAGAAACCTATCTTTCACTGTATTTAGTTATCTCAATATATACATTATTTCTCTACAACATACCCCTTTGCTATTCCAGGGATACTTTCTCTTCTGGGACAGATTTGAAAGAGGCTGTCTTAATAAAACCATGACAGTTCAAACCAGACTTTTATCTCCTGCTTCTCAGAGCTCATTCTTATCAGACAACACCCCGAGACAAAATAACGCTATTTTTTCCAAGTGACTGACTTTGAATCAACACTTTGAATTAGCAGGTACTTTTATCAGTGAATATGTCATCATATACTGTACTCTCAAAATAAGTCTGAGACGGAAAGCTATTCAAATCTACTCAATGTCAATCAAATTTAGAATACAGTTATGTCTTACTGACATTCTGGTCTGTTTTGCATTGTTGAGAGAGGAATGTGGAATGTCTGCTGAGGAAAAAAATGTGTAATCAGCAAATAACAGTTTATCAGACACTAGCCTTTAGCAAAAACATAGCAAACTGGCAGCAACTTCAGTAGTTACTTTACAACTATTCTAAAAATATCACACACTAAAATTCAATTACATTACAGTTACAACTCTTACAATAAAATTTAAAATGTAAACGTACAGTATGATTAAAAGTGAAGAAGCACTTACGATCTGTGCAAGGCCCCATGTTTCACTTTCAGTGATTGTTACCCGAGACAGCACCAACAATTTTGTTCTGCTCTCAGAAGGTCACGGTTACCTTTACCTTGTGCTGTTATCTAATGTAAATGTTAAACCATAAAGCAAACATTTCTCATTACAGTGAGAAAGTGGGAGGTTCTTTTCATTGCTGTGCGGATATTATAAAGTACAAGATAACAAACATCCTGTTTTAGAACGCTCAACTTTAATTACAGAAATAAAGTGTTTTCTACTTCCACTGAGATGTTACCCACTAGCTTGAAAAAAAATGTATTCACAAAATTATTGTAATGAGAATAATTCCTTATACTTCTATAGCACTTTTCTGGACACTCCACTCAAAGTGCTTTACAGGTAATGGGGACTCCCCTCCACCACTGCCAATGTGCAGCATCCACCTGGATGATGCGACGGCAGCCATAGTGCGGCAGAACGCTCACCACACATCAGCTATCAGTGGGGAGGAGAACAGCGTAATGAAGCCAATTCTAGATGGGGATTATTAGGAGGCCATGATTGGTAAGGGCCAATGGGAAATTTGGCCAGGATGCCGAGGTAACACCCCTACTCTTTTCGAGAAACACCCTGGGATTTTTAATGACCACAGAGAGTCAGGACCTCGGTTTTACATCTCATTCGAAGGACAGCACCTTTTTACAGTATAGTGGCCCCGTCACTATACTGGGGCATTAGACTTCAGGGTGAGCGCCCCCTACTGGCCCCTCTAGCATGTCTTCCTGCAGCAACCTTAGTTTTTCCCAGGAGGTCTCCCACCCAGTGAGGCTCCCAGGCTCACATCTGATTAGCTTCAGTGGCCTGCCAGTTGTAAGTTGCAGGGTGATATGGCCGCTACCATACAGCTAAAAACTGTAAACTAAAGACTTTTAGTTTATATCTGTGGTACTTTAAAAAGTTGACTTTACTTCTGACTTTCTATGAACTTGTAAATATATACCTGCAATACCCCATTCGTCATTTACAATTATGCAAATCAGACAAGAGGGAATAATGCAAGTCAGGCAGTATGAAAGCTGGACTTCATACAGTAGATGTGTTCACAAACGGTATTTACAATATGTGATCAGGATCAAAAGCAATACTTAACTGGAGTTTCCTAATGTCCAGTCACAAATGGTTCAAGCAATTTTCTCAATTCATCACAGAAGTCCTAATTACTATAAAAGACAAAGGATTACATTGGACTCGTCTACCTATGTCACTGGTTTCATCTACCTATGTCACTGGTTTAATTGGCACAAAAAAAACCCACACTGGGAAAGACAGATTCCTTGGAAAGTCTTGGAAAGCACAATAAAAGAAGCTAACTCCAAGGAACGCTTTGAATGTGACATGGTTATGTTTATTTGATTTGTTACAGCCTGGATTTTTTTGTTTGGATGATTTTTAATCGATGTTCCCGCCACAAACATAACACAGATTGGCCCTTTCAGATCCACATACCATTGAATTATACAGAGTGTGTGTATAACAGACATGTATCTATGGTAACATTTGGTAGCAGGTATTGTACCTTTTTTCATATTTGCAATGACAACTTGTTCTCAGATAAATACTGTTAATCTGTTGTTCAAAACGGATGCCAACCTTGAAACTTTAGACTGTTAAAATGTACTGTATTACTGTATTATCCTTTTGATGGTGAATGAACAAAATGTGTGGCTCTAACAGTAGTCTAATAATCCTGGGGATGTTAACATTCTCCTCTGAAATGTCCTGGTTCCCATGGCATCTGACAATAGCAGCTCCAGCTATTTTTAAGCATTACTTCCAGAGACTTGGATAATGTTAAAACTCTCTTTATTGAAGCCATTTACTGAGCTGACACAGAAGTTTAAGACTCTGGTTTATAACTAAGATCCCAGTTCCTTGTGTTAAGTCTCCTGGATAATGTGAAGTCTTCAGTACAGGCTCTTGTTACTTGAATACGAATGTGCTCCTTGGAGCCTGAGAAATTGCTTCATTAAATTCAGATTAGGACTGCACATTAAATTCTGACAAGCGTCTGCCAAAGGAATGACCATAACCCAAGGGAGATGACAACAGCAAGAGATTTTTAAAATAAGGTTAATGACTTTTTAACTTTTTTGTTTCTAGTTAATCAACCCTCTTCAAAGTTCAGTTCACATTCTTGCCTATACAGAAAATTGCTGCTGGATGAGAACAGTCTTAGAACACTCTCATTAGCTGTCCCCTTATTTCTTTGATTAACAACACTGAGAATAAAATAACGAACAAGCAGGGCAATCCTGAATCTCATTCTGGACATCACACAGAACCCAATACAAAACACATGTATTAGTTATAAATCAGTCCTTAAAGTTCCAAACAACACCTTAAGTGATTGGCCAAAGCCAAGGAAGGCCACCACATGTTCAAGTAACAAGATCAAAACAACGAAAATTCCTTATTTCAAAATAACTCTCCAGTGGCTGTCCAGTTTTTAAAGCCAAAATAGTTCTATGCATATCACTAAAAGAGAAACCAAATGCTGTATGTATATTACCTCAGATTTGGGTTTGCATGTATAAAGTTTTTAAACTCCTGCCTGCATCCAGGATACATGAAGAGAGTCGTTAATTTTTTTGAGCGCTCCAGAGATACTGTTGTATCATGTTGTTTGATAACACCTTACTTTGGATGTCATCTCTACGGCACATACAACTTACTACTTTCTTACTGAAACAATTCATGCAAGTCATTAAGTACCAGTAAATTACTAATACATTACATCACTAATACTATTCACGACATATTAAAATATGTAGAGTACACATTCGTTTTGTGTTAGAGGAATAAGTACCTAATTTGCCTTTATACAAGAGCTGCCCATCATTTGTTAAATGTTAGTATATTCTTAATAAATAACCATGACTCGGAAGTGATACCTGAAATAATGTGCTTCCAGCTTATGCAGATTTTCTATCACCAACAGTACAATACTATGAATAATATAAGTTTAACCAAACTATTAAAGTCTTTCTGCTACAGTATGTGTGAACATTCAATTTCTGTTTTAATTAATTAAAAAAAATCAAAATCTGAGAACAGTACTCCTTAGACATCACCATTCTATTTCAGACAAAGGTAGTGTCCTACATGTACTAAAACACACATTCTGTCATTTAGATTAATAAAGGAGTCCTTGAAAATAGTTCTAACACTATCTCAATTGAAATCAAACCATAGTTGACATAAACTCAAAGCCCATCACTATCAAATTACAATACAATACAGTAATAATATGAGGAAATTGCAGTCAAATCAAAAGTGTTGTAATCAGAAAGGTAGTTATTTTAGGGAATGACTGACTGAAAAAAACATGAATATGAAAGTCCTGAATATGTGTGTACAGCTGTTCAAATAAAAGAAGCAGTAAAGAAAAACAATAGTAGGAGAAATAATTTCTCAATACCTCCTTTTATTAAATACAAAATATTTGTATAGTTGATATGCCCATTACTTACAGGGTAGTGGATGTCTTTGCATTTTGACTTATTATATAAACAGAGATAAATCAACTCTTTTCAAATTGGCACAACACTGTGAAGTCTGATCTATGCAATCGGCATATTACGGACAAGGACAAAAGTGAAAAATAAATTCAAGGGCATATGTTGACTGAGATAAGATTACTCTCTGGCTTCAAATCTGGTCAGTCAAAAATGAAACTTAACACGGTTTGCTGACAGTAAATATATTTCAGATAATATTAAATGCTATCAAGTCTTTAAGCAGATAACCTATAACATTCTTCCTTGAAGACTGGAGTCCTACTCAGGACAACGTTAATCAGATCTAAAACATACAAAATAAATCCTAAATGCTTTGATACTTTACATTAATCTATCCTGGCTATAGTATATAAACGGCTTCATATCTTCCACCCCATTTCTCTGCTAGGCTGTTCTCATGGAGAGTTTATGATGGTGTGATTCAGCATCCTAGCAGGGTATGCATTTCAGTGAAAGTTGGTTCTACTTGATGATGATAACACTCCACTCTGGACACTCCACTCAAAGCGCTTTACAGGTAATGCGGATCCCCTCCACCACCACCAATGTGTAGCCCCACCTGGATGTTGCAACGGCAGCTACAGTGCGCAATGATTGGTAAGGGCCAATGGGAAATTTGGCCAGGAAGTCGCGGTTACACCCCTATTCTTTTCAAGAAATGCCCTGGGATTTTTAATGTCCACATAGAGTCAGTACCTCAGTTTTACGTCTCATCCGAAGGACGGCGCCTTTTTACAGTATAGTCCCCGTCACTATACAGGGACATTAGGACCTACAAAGACTGCAGGGTGAGCACCCCCTGCTGGCCCCACTAACACCTCTTCCAGCAGCAACCTTAGTTTGTCCCAGGAGGTCTCCTATCCAGGTACTGACCAGGCTCACACCTGCTGAGCTTCAATGGGCTGACAGCTGTGAGTTGCAGGGTGATATGGCTGCTGGCCGGCTAGATGCACACTTTCTCATCCTTCAATCATTCATTCACTCCTTCCAGCACTCAGCTGGGGAGAGCTGCCATCCCTGCAGAGAGCACAGGGGTTACCTGAAAGGAAGCTGTTGTTGCCTGTGTCTTGATTCTGTTTGCGCAGACAGAAGGGGCTGTCGTGGCTCTCGGGTATGGACCGGCAGCTCTCGCTGAGCAGTTCCATCAGCCTCCTCCTCCTCCTGAAGTTCATCTTGAACTGGTACAGGAGGCCGCTGTCCACAAAGTGATGCTTGTTGGTCACTGCGGGAGGGGGCAACCAAACCGGAGTTACTATGCAGAAATTACTGGGAGCCTTTCCTGTATGTCCAGATTTTATTGCATTCATCTAAAAACATTCTAATTGAAATGTCTGAATTGCCAAATGACGCATTCTTCCATTTTTATTTTTCAGTACTGATCAATAACGAGGAAAAAAAAAAACCTTAATATCCATTGTCCTCATCGAAACACTGAAGGAAAATGAAAACAATGAACATACTGTACAAGGATAGCACAGTGTTGGGATGTGTACTGAAAGGCTTAAAATGTTAGCAAAGAGGTATTCAGTTAAAAGCATCATATGCTCAACTAATACCACATTTAAAATGTTGTTTTCAGTTTCGATCACCATATTATTTTGTATTTCTTTTCAGAAACGACTCAGAATGACAATCACACAGGTTAATGCGACTGCATTTTTAGACTTTTTGAGGGATTTCACACAAGGTTTAATAAGCCTCAAATCTCTAACCAAGGGTCACTAATGAAATGAGCAACCTGGATGACAAGTGGAAATCAGTAGCAGACACATTTATCACCTTACAACCTGATGTTTTCAGATCACAGGAGCTAAGCAAAGCTAGGCCTGGCCAGTGCTGGAATAGAGACTTCCAAGCAATACCAGCAACAGCTGCTGCTGTAAATCCAGTTGGTGTACCACTATGTCTCACTAGCATTTGCATAGTGATGAATGACACTGTGTTGTAGGAGGTGCTGTCGTATGGATGAGACGTCTCGAGTGCCATAGAGCTGAAGGTGAGATTTAGAAAATCAATTAGTTACTATATCAAGTAAACAAAGAAGATGAACAGAGTTGCCTACTCTGGTTGGTAACCCGACATTTTAAGATGTGCAATGTGCATATCCAAGACTGTGATGTGTAATTCCTTGTGTGTTCCTTTGTGTATCCCAGCTCCACAAAAAAGGTGTAAATGCACATAATCCCTGTCTTCCATTTGTAATCCAGTCAGAATTAATAATAATAATTATAAAAATAATTCCTTACACTTATAAGGTGCTTTTCTGGACACTCCACTCAAAGTGCTTTACAGGTAATGGGGACTCTCCTCCACCACCACCAATGTGCAGCATCCACCTGTACCACCAGTATGCTCACCACACATCAGCTATTAGTGTGGAGGAGAACAGAGTGATGAATCCAATTCATAGATGGAGATTATTTAGGAGGCCATGATTGGTAAGGGCCAATGGGAAATTTGGCCAGGACGCCGGAGTTACACCCTTACTCTTTTCGAGAAACGCCCTGGGATTTTTAATGACACAGAGAGTCAGGACCTCGGTTTTACGTCTCATCCGAAGGACGGCACCTGTTTACAGTACAGTGTCACCGTCACAATACTGGGGCATTAGACCACAGGATGAGTGCCCCACTAATTGTTTGTTTTTTTTCACTAGGTAAATTAATCAGAAATCTTCTCCCTAATCCACTAGCACATGTGTTCGTCCTACTTTTATACCACTTTAAATCCCTAAAAAATGAAGAATACAGGGTATTCTTTCTTACAGTTTGAGGTAATGGGATGTTCAGAATTTAATCTGTGATTAACGTAATCACGGGAGAACACGCACAATGTTTTTTTCCTCATTCCTATCTTATTATCACTAGAACTACACTCTGCAATATTCTGGTTAAACACCATAGGCCTTTGTAATATAAAATCAGTATGAGAAAAAATTTGCAAGGTATGAATTATTTATGTTAACTGTCATCTAGCATTACACCTTTTCCAAAGTAACACGTTTTGTGGCCTAATAGCCTGAAACCAAGACAGATTAAATCAGAATTTATTTTTCCTTTATTTTACCTTTACAGTACGTGTGTGTGCCCTACGATAGACTGGCATCCTACCCAGGGTGTATCCTGCCTTGTGCCCATTGTTTGCCGGGATGGGCTCTGGCCCTCCTCGTGACCTTGTACTGGATAAGCAGATTAGAAAATGGATGGATGGATCTGAAATATAGTTTTATCTACTAAAATATGTTTTACTTTGAAAACTAACACAAACAGTATTTCTGCCCTGCCACCATATGAATACTTCACAATCCCTTAGTAACCTGAGGCTCTCTCAGCAAGTTTTTATCACTTCAAGGACTCCGCAGAGGAAGAGAGAGAAGCTGATAATGTTTGCTATCAGTAAGTTTTCTTTACACTGCCTATTTCCTGAAAAGTTATCAAAAAATCACCTTTAGCTTGAGGATGACGACTCAGCATAAAACAGATTCAAAAGTGTTTGCATCATGGAATTAAATTGTTGAAGAGTCTACACTCTTTGTCACGAATGTTAGAAGGGCATGCCGTGGAATGGCCAGGAGAGCAGTAGAGACCCTATGTGTAGCGGTGAAAGGGGCAACACAGAGGTTAGCCCAGGCTCAGGGGGTCGGACGATGTTGGTATAGAAACCTATGCCCTCAGGCCACTAACGTGGGGTGACCTGGTACTAGGCGGGTCTCAGGACATTCGAACTGTCAATGCTGAGCCAGGAGCAGAGCAGACACAGGAAGTAAATAGGCTACACAACAAGACACACCGGAAAGACATGAATAATCACAGGGAACTAGGAACAAGACAGAAGCAGAGCGCCCTCTAGGTGTACAGGGCGTGACACTCTTGCCCTGCCATCACTTTCAAAAGGAGCACCACTACAGGTGTATTAAAGCACGGACAAAGCGCTTTTAAAGATTTTTAATTTATCATACAACAGACCACTTTGGAAAAGTCAATTGTTTCTTCATAGCTCAGCTCACATTACAACTCCTTTGCTTTCTCGCATCATCACATCACTATTAATAACAGCTAATCCAATTCAGGGTCATGGTGGCCAGGTGGGCCCAAAGGCCAGTCCATTGCTGGGCACATATACAGTACTGTATAAAGTGGATCTATAGTTTAAGACTATGGATTTTAAAAAATAATAATATTCAAAAATAAAATAAAGATTAGATCTTATGTGAGTGGCAGATAGAGACAACAAAGAGAGACTGATTTTGAAAGTGGTATTAACTCCCTATCTGTATTTTGATGTTTTTGCAGTAAATGTGTTTTCTGAAGAAACAAAATGTGTTACTTGAACCCAACTACATGAAATATAACATCATGCAAACTAGTACTTAAGGATGTGGCCATATACTTCTCAAGAAAGTTATGCACTGTATTCCTTCTTCACCTTTAAAGCTTCATAGCTACAAGCAATTTATACATTATTTGCCAGTATAATGTAAAGGAAAAGCCATAGTGAAAAGTAATATATACACTACACAAAATGCATACTTCCTTCATGATGGGGTTGCTATTAGATTCTCAACAAAACAAAGAATGACAATTTTATTTTTTGTTTTTTAAAGTAGGGTATGTGCATAGGTATTTGTATCACACACATTGCAGTGTCTCTGGATATACTAAAACACCTCTGTATAAATACTGGGAAATAAAATGGCACAGGGCAGGAAGGATCTTATGAATCACTAGATGGCAGTATTCTGCATTCAATCCTTTAATCATGGGACCCTTCATCATTAAATACTCTGCAGCAACCTTTAATAAGGAGGGGAGGTATACATATGTCACCTCTGAATTCTTCATCACATTACTCTGCAATTAGTAGTAAGGGAAAATGCATCTTATAGAATATCACCCATTTGTAACAATGAGTTTTCAATCATTTTCAGTAAAGATGTTCTGCTCTTTCACTGGAGCAATGAACCTTTTTTTCAATAGATGCACTTGAAGCACTTCAATGGCTAGAAAGCTTTTGGTTCATCTAAATGAAAGCCACATATTCCTCAGTGAATGGGACTGTCGCATTAGCGGTAAAAGTGCAAAGTGAAACGAGCTTAACTCCTCTTTCTTCAGGCAGCAGTGCACTAAGCTCTGCACTCCTACAGTATATAAGAATTCAGGTCAAAACAAGTTTCTTCTTCCTCTGCTGTAATTAAAAATGGGTTGGTTTTGCTTAAAGTAATTTTGTACAAAGTGGTGAATTTTTTGCACTGTACTTTGCTGTTAGTCAAGTAACAACACATATCTAAGACTAATGTCTTAAGCAATCTGTCCTCCTATTTTCTCAAAGTTTTTTACATACATTTCTAGAACGTTCAAGTTTTGGCACTGTTAAGAGCCTCAGAATGCACTTTGTAAATTGCTACCTACACATTAATATCTTATTTTAATCTTTCAAATCTTACTTTTTATGCTGTTTGTGTCAGTTTCTAGAATGTTCAATGTTGTCAAGTGTAAATTCTCATCCAAATGGTATACCTTACATCTATTCATCCATTTTCTAACTGTTTTACCCAACACAGGGTCACAGAAGAGCTAGAGCCTACCCTGGAAAGCAATGAGCACAAGGCAGGGTACACCCTGGATGGGATGCCAGTTCATCACAAGGCACACACACTCACACTTAGAGTGAAGAATATAATAAACACAAACTCCACGCAGAGAGCACCCCAGGAACTGAACCCAGGGCCTCAGTGCCGTGAAAGAGCAATGCTAACACCTGCACAACCATGCTGCCTCTATATCTTACAGTACATGTGTTATCTAAAACACTTCTTCTGCAAAATATATCATTCTGAGAAATAGTATTCATTAAACGTCTATTGATCCATTGAACTTTAACTAAAAAACTAAGGAAGTGGAAATCTGAGAGGGATTAATGAGTTTAAAAACATTAATAATTACTGGGTGAGCAACACAGAAACCACCAGGGCTGAGCTCACGTTCTTCAAGTGTTAATAGCCGATTAACCTTTGTGGATGTGGCCCATAGTGTAAAAGGAGTGTATCGTCCCACATACCCCGGCCATGGCGTAACTATTGCTACAAGGTGAAGTTTGAAACTGGCTTTCCAAAATAAAGGGCATCATGTGGAACATTGTATACCGAGCATCAAAAAGGCCACTATCACTTATAATTGCAAAAAAATTAACGAATTACAAAGTTACTATCAGGACGATGGTAAAATCATTTTTTGCAGAAGGTGGACTGATGTCTTGATGAACGGACATGTCATTATGCCCATTAACTTTTGTCATCGAAAGAAGTTCTGCACTGAAAAGTCTGAAGCTAGTAGTGTATGTGGCTACTGCTGGAAGCAGTACCTCTGTTACACACACGTTTTGCATGTGTTTCCAGTTGTGTCTTGTGGGAGTCCCATTCTACTCAAAGAGCCTGGACAAGTGAAAGCCTCATCCAGGGTCATCCCACAAATGTTCAATGAGACTGTTGAACAGATCATCCACAGCATAAGTGACATTCTCATTTCATAAGCCAACGGCATGAGAATGCATGTTCAATGCTTGCTTCAATGTCTAGTTGGCAGGTTAGGATGAGCACATAGGAAGGACACGGTGTCAGGCGCGTGAATCTGTTCTGTAAAAACTAGACTAAACTATAATTCTTAGGTCTCCCAATCAATGCTCCAGACAATAATTACTGTAATCTTCTGAATCTCAGTGTCATGCTTAATGATGTGCAACACGGTGATCTACTCAAAAACTTGATACATCGCTTAAAAGAATTTGGCTCACCTATACATTGACGACAGCAGGACACCGTACTGTGAGATGTAATGGTGCTTTCCAGTGTTTTTCTTTCTTGATTTTTACACGGCTTGACATTCAATAAGCTGAAACACCTCATCAGCCACACCCTGTCAACTCACCGATAAGGTGGTTCACTACGATAGGCAACAGTTAAAGTCACCTGAGTGTAGTGTATACTGGATTCAGTTATTACAGCCATGTATTATTTTTTCTAAAAACACACGCATAAGAAGGGAGAGGCTCTGTGATGCTCTGTATAGTCTTTTGTAGTTAAGGATCCCTTCACCTGACTAGACCAAGGGCTGTAAAGGGTGGTGCCCTTGCATTGTCAGATCCCTGTGTGAAGGGTGCCAGGTGCCCAGGGCTGGCCTCACCATGCTGAATGATGCCATGTTCCAGCAACCTCCGGCCCAGCTGCTCCGCCTCCTCCCGGGTGGACGCCTCTCCCTCCTGGACCAGCCAGTCCACAAACTCGGAGGCCACCAGCGTCCGCTCAAACTTCACTCCTTCCTCCTCCCTCGTCTGCACCAAAGAGCTGTCTGTGGTCATCAGCCTGCCAGTAAAGAGAAGAACATGTAACGTCTTGTTTAAAAGTGGCCTGGAACTTCAGCGCATGTTGTCACAGCACCTACAGCTTCTATCAAGAGATTACTAGATATCTTTACGGAAACTGTCTTATCAATTTTAATGAATGTATAAAAACCTGCAACGACAGTTACATTATTCGAAAGAATGAGAAGAAAAGTGCATAAAGTACTTGGTATACATTATAATTTAACAAGTAAAGGTTTATTCCATGCTGAAAGGAGACACAACATTTTGGCTGTGGTGCCTTCCTCTTCTTCTTCACAATCGATGAAGGCTCCACAGCCGACAAGTTGTGTTACTTTTCTTCTCTTTTCAGCAGGGAATAAACCTTCACCCGTTCCTTTGCACCGTGCACATGCTGACGCAGCTACCGACTTGAAATGATCATTTAACATACAGTATTATTTACCATAGCAAACTAGCACATTTGTGCTTGTGACATTGAAATAAAAAATCAATGTCATCTTGCCAAATGTAATATATAGGAATATAAATTCAACAGATTTTGCCAGACAAACTTCATGATGCAGTTTCGAGAGGCCTTTAAGACCCTATGCTCATTGTGCTTTTTTTTTTTCAAAATTCATTACTTGTAGCTGTACAACATTTAGCAATTTCCACATAATGCTTTCAAAACTACACTACATTTTTGCATCTCTTTGTTTCTGACACACATTTAGTTAAAACAGAAATCCTTATCTTTTCTGGTCAATAAAGTCTGCATAACACAACTGCAGCACTTGAGCCCAGTGAAAGTCAAATCTGAATAATCACACATTCGATCTCTACCCTTTATGTGACCAAAATGGGGAAATGCAGTTTTATCTAATCTGAGTTCACTGACTTTCACCAACTCCAGAGCGCTGCTGTGACCTACAATAATTTAACCGTTTTTCCTGGCTGAGAGTCTTGGCAACATTTTGTTCTTGTCCCATCAGCTATAATCCCCAAGTAAAGAAGGATATTATTGGAGGAACTTAGTTTCTTTTCTTCATTATACAAAATAAATTGGAACAAGTAAAGATGGTGAAGAAGGCTCACACGTGAAATGCTGTGTTTCTTTTCAGCATGGAATAAACCTTTACTTGTTCCTTTGCAACCTACAAATGCTGACACAGCTACTTAATTGAACTAATACAAAATAAATATGTCAGAACACTTCTTAGAAAATTATAAAACTAATCATTGTATTTATGCATGTGTGTTTTTTAAAAAATAAAAGTACATAGCTAAAATGTTTATGGTGTGATTTTGATTAATTTATCTGAATTGAGTGATTAAAAAAGGTCATAACCAATTCAATGTTATAATTCCAGTAAGTAACCTTCAAATGAAATTTACATTTCTCTTTGTATATTGTTTACGCAATCACTTCTATCCTCAGGTCAATGGCACAGGCATTTACACAGAACACCTGGCAATTTGCGTCACAGTTTCTAAGTGCTTTGACAGTAAATTATATATTTATAGTAGTTAAAAACAATACATTACAAGGCATTCTTTCCTGCATTACACTCTGTTACAAGATTAAAAGTAACTTAAAATTCCAATTATCCACATTCATAAATCAAAGATGAAAAAGGTAAACATGGTTAAAGGTAAAGTTAAAAACTGCAAAAGACAGAAGAACGTAATACAAATACATATTTTTACATGCAGATTTAATCAATTAAATAACATGGGACATTAAAGTTGCATCAGATCAATATCATTACTGTAACATTTTAATAGCTGCATTGCCACTCTGCAACCTGAGTTCCTCAGATTTCACTAGCTAGGAGAGCAAGTCCTGGTCAGAACAGGCCCCGGAAAAAGAAACAGCAGGTTGCTGCTGTAAGCAATGCTGGTGCACTGGTGGTCCAGTAGGGCAGCACACTTCACCCTGGATGATGGTGGCTAGGGGCAGTATGGTGACAGTGATGCCCATATTGAGGTAGAGGTGCTTCTGATTACTTTGTCATGGACAAATGTGCATTAAGATTATGGGTGGCCTGACTAAATTCCACAATGTGGCCTAGCTAAAGTCCCACCTTAATTCAATGGTGGATGGTGGAAGGAATTTTCCATTCCACGTTATCTGCTATGCAGTGGGTTGGCACACAATGGCTACCACATGTCACCCAGGTGGTGGGTGAAGAGAATCCTCTCCTATATGTAAAACACTTTGAGACCCCTTGAAATGAAATACACTTGCTGATGCATTGAATTATTATAATTTGTTAGCCAAGGATCGGGATCAGGTTGTCTTCATAAAATACCACAACCCAACACAAAGAGAAGGATGTAAAACAACAGGCCAAGGTGCAAGGGTGTGGTCAGCTGTGCTGTAGTTTCTGTGACAGCCCAAAGGATTCTTCTGCTGTGTGACAACAACTACTTTCTGCTTCTCTGGAGTTTTTAACACCCAAGACTTGTGAGAAGCAATACACTAACAGTGGCTTAGATCATGAGTAAAAGGATAAATGTAAATTTTAAATCAATTAAAAATATAACCTTTAGTCAACTGAAAAATTGTTCTGTTAAAATACAGTCTAGCTCCTGTTCTGTTAAAATGCAGTCTCTCTCAGTCTAGCTCTGGCTGCAACAGATTAGCTGGCCAGATAAAAGTATAAAAGTTTTAATTACGCTGGTGTTTTGGCAGGCATAAGAGCTGGCAGAGGCTAGACGAGGATGTTCAAGAAAAGCACATGGCATTGCCAATAATTTACAGCTGCTTACACCTCATCTTCATGACAGACAGTGGCAAATTCCAAACTCCACAATGGGTGGTTTGCATTCTGGGAAACATTATTAGTGACAACCAGAGACAAGGTCTCTAATTCTTTACTGCTATCTTTAGAGACATCAGATAGGAATGACTGCAACGATGAGTGCAACATAAACAAAGCCTTTAAAATATTTCCAATGAAGAAGAAGGAGTTGACCATTAACTCTCACTGATGGCCTACTTGATCTGTATATCTATTTGTTTAATAACTGTGTAAATTTTCATCTCTGAGCACCTAAATTTGATTCTTCGCTCTTGGTCATGAATTCTCTATATAAGAAGTTTTATTTTTAAAATGTGCAAAAAGGATCTTGACAGCCGTGCACTCTGGCATGCATTCTCAAGAGCGGGCTTTTTATTACCCTGTCCTTTGAAACAAAGGGTTCACAGTACAGCCAGTCATAAATCACAGAGCGAGTGTTAGCATGTCATGAACTAACACTGGTTGCTTAGAGACCGTCTCATAATAACACGGCTTCTAACTTTCTGCTATGGCACCAGAAAACCTTCTAACCTTTATGAGGTTTGCAAAAACAAAAATCGACTATCACCACGAATGTGTTGGGGCGGAGCAGTGGCTAAGGATCTGTGCCTGTGACTGGAAGGCTGTCGGTTTGTATCCCGGGGCCGGCAGAGGAATCCTACTCCGTTGGGCCCCTGAGCAAGGCCCTTAACCCCAGCTGCTCCAGGGGCGCTGTGCAATGGCTGACCCTGCGCTCTGACCCCAAGCTTCTTTCTGTCTGTGTGTCTCATAGAGAGCAAGCTGGGGTATGCGAAAAAGACAAATTCCTAACACAAGAAATTGTATGTGGCTAAGAAAGTAATCTGATCTGATCTTGATAGATGTGTAACGTCAAAAAGTAAAAACGTTTTGAATCTGGAAAGAACAAAAAAATGCATCAACTATATGTCACGTGTAAAAAAAAGAAACAGAACGCAGCATGAACACAGATACAAATGACTATCTTACACATTCATCAATGCATCTACAGTGCTAGTACACTACTGAATACTGATAAAAAAGCAGGATCCCAAGCAACTGACAGTGCACATAGTCAATCACATAGTCATAGTCAGCATCAATTGCTAAAATTTCCAGATTTGGGAAGGAGGGTAAAAAAACTAAAATAATTAAAACAATGGGAGTTTCAGAAAGTTCTCTTCCTTCAGAACTATGGACTCTTTTCTGTATTATTTATTTTCCATGTGTTTGGAAGTGCATATCACTCCTCGGAGGTTTTCAAACACATGGAAAATAAAGGAAAGGCTTGGAATTGACATGCTTCTTTGACATGAACCACCTGCAGAGTTGTTGGGCGTTTCATTCCTCACAAGTTTCAGAGTACACAAGACTGAAGCATCGGTGCATCTCTCACTGACATCACTACAAGCCTTCAGGTACTCAAGAATTCTGGGGAGTCACTGTTCAATAGAATGCTGAGAGACCAGGGTAATTAAATCTAACCCTATATACAGTAGATGATGTTCAATCAACCATGCTTCACCACTTGGGGAATCTTATTCACAGTGCGTTAGTGTTCTGGCTTGAACCCAAGACGTACGTATTATAGCGCTCAACCTGTGGTCCGAATAAGCACCTCAGCCTCAGAAAACCCTACTGACTTGATGCCAATGTGCCTCCCAATGCAGTCAGCTCCTAATGTATGGGACACAGTGGCTTACTTTTCAGCAAGATCCATATATGGAGTTCCACACTGGCACTCAAACACTGATAAAGAAAACAAAATTCACAAGTGGACAAGAACAACTACAGAGTTACAGAGTAGATCAGTTTTAGTAGTTTTGCTTTGTTGATGCCTTGGGGTTTTAGACTGAAAACTGATGGTTGTTCAAAGAAACATCTGGGCTTCACGAAGTCTTAATGATTACAGTGCACAGTAAGTGCTTCTGAATGCATTTAAAGGATATGTTTATTTAATTTCTAAATTCTCAGCTGTGGAAAACATAGAAAAACACTAACAATTTGTCAAAGATGACTAACAGCCAATGTGACCGTCTGGTGTACTAAGAATATAAGGAAGTCAGAGATGGAAGGATAAACAAGTATGAAGAAGATGCATTGCATTCTGAGAAACAGGAGCTATTGAGCTACAGCACACTGTTGATATTTATCACTGATTCCTCTTCTAGATCCAAAACCAAACTGTTATTTCAGCACTGAAGGGAGTTTAGTAATTTTAGAGAAAGGAGACATACTTCCCCTGGAGCTAATAACATTTCATTTTATAAATCAACTAGGCACCTTTTTTTTCATTCTTGTTTATATGGATGTATGATTGTTAGGGACCAGAATTTGTTTTATTTAAATCATCCATTTAAAGGGTAAGATCACCTTTGGATAATCTAGTTTATGAAAATGCTTAAATTTACTTTTAAATACATTTATATCGAAATGTATTTAGTGCTATAAGGCAGCTGGGAGAGAGAATTGGATGTACAATGTTAGACGCTAAGAAAACATTTGTACTGTATATAATAGTTTCTGTTTTTTGTGAATACTTGCAGTTTTGTTTAATAAATATTTGTATTTACATTTTTGCTAATTAACAATCTGTGAACCAAATTGTTCACGGAAGATTAGAGAGGCCACGAAACTTTTCTTGATATTGCCCGAGTAGGTGAAGTGGTGTTATTATTTGACATTTTTGGAAATGACTGTACCGATGCTGTCAGGCCGGACTACTTAACTTAAATATTTTACTTCCTGTATAACCTCTTACACCCCCCCACTTTACTATAAGGATATGAACTAAAAAGTATCCTTTTATACTATAGACTCCATAGTATGAAGCTGAACCCAAACAAAAATGTCCATAAAACTGAATATAATACTTACAAATGAGAAAGTAACATCATAAATACTACTGACTTTGATAATAATTTAAAAGTGGAAAGATTAATCAAACTTGATAGTCATATAATTTACAGTGCAAATGTTTATGACTTGGATTACAGTGTTCTGGGTTTCACTACAATAATTATCAATCACCTGACTAATGTTACATTTTAGTGGATTGTTCCTAAGAAATTTAAGTCTCCCAAAACACCGTAAACAGAGCTTCTCTCTGAATAATGAATGAGGTTTAATTTTTCTCAGTCCATCTAGTTAATGTTATGAAAACAAAAAGACTGGTATAGACATCGATACCATATTATATGGTATGGTATTCCAAAAACTGATTCGTTGCCAAGAATAAAAAATGAGTGTTAGTAAAATAAATATGACCAACTTAAAAAAATAAAAGTCATTTCAGTCTGTACTTTATATATTTTAGAAGTGCATGAAGGAACTATGAAGGGAAGATGGTATATTTTGAGAAGCAATGCAAGAAAAAAAATAAACAAAAGATTCCTCACTTCATAGTTTTTGCTAATCGTGACTGAGGAGTGGAAAATATGCAGGCTACTATACTATCGTATAGTACCTACTATGAAAGCAAAACTTGGAACAAAAAATATGTTGTCAGACACGGTTAATGGAAATATTGATACAGAAAATCAGAATACTTCAATCTACATCATTACAATGTTACATTGACTGGCTAATATTACACATTTACAGTGGATTTCAGGAATTTCAAATCACTGTATGCAGCATACCTGAATGTACGAATTGTACCCGAGGATGCTAATGCTGATAATAATAATAAGCATTATTATTATTAATAATTATATTGTTATTATTATAGTTGTGGACCCCACCTATTATTTGTTTTGATAGTCATCTTTGTAGTTGCCATTGAAAATCGAATATACTGTAACATACTTTTCATATAACCTTTGCCCTCGCATGAAAATCTTGGCTTCATTATCCAATGGGAAGGTTCCATCATCTTTCCTGAAACGGTAGAAGAGCTTTGCATCTTTGAATTCTTTGTGTTCATCACAGACTGCAAAAGAAAAACAAGACAAACTGTTTACATACTAAACACTACAGAGATTTCACTCAATATCCCTAAAATGATATGTTCCGCATATTGTATTACTAAAAATATATACAGTATCTGTGCTATGCAATACCATAGCTCCTTTAAAGAGCCCACATCAATATTTTTTTCTTCCAGAATTGTTCAATCTATTGCTAGCTTCAAAGTATGGAGACATTTCCTTCTTCCACAAATTTAAGAGAGCATGAGAGCATGTAAGTTTAAAATGATTCATGGTTGTTTCCACTAGTCATTATTTTCTAACCAGACAGTTTTTTTAAAACTTTCATACCCAACCAATGTGGAATCACCAATTGTAATTTGTTCAGCTATGTAGCTACACATCCTGTACAACTGAGGAGAGAATGACACAGGGACATGCACTGTTCAGGACAGAGCAGATGTATCTGCCAGTAAATACACACTGCACATACAGTATGTATACATTCCAGAGTGCCTTAATTGTAAGCAGGCCAACTGGAGGAGGAACACGTCTCTCATCGATGTCACTGCAATCCTACAAGTGCCTAGCAACAGGAATCGCTGTTGCTAAAAAATTCAAATAAATCTGACGGACTAGTCCCAACCCTACCCCTGACAGCATGCAGGCGATTTTGCACAGCTTGGGGGGATCCTTATCACAGTCTGATATTGACTGACAAAGTGCCTTTACTACTGTTAGAAGCATTCAAAATCCAAAAGACACATTCACAATGGCAAGCCAGCAGATTTTGTCAAAATGAACAGTGCAACACGAACCAAAGGTCACAGAATTGAATATCGATTCAAGAACAGGAGCACCTGGTTTACTCGTAGGAAGTGTGGAAAAGTCACCCCAGCCATATTATTGTTGAACCCGATACCCTGGTTTCTTACTAGAAACAGCTGGATGAGATCCTTGGTCTGCCAACTAACAAATGGGTTAGATAGGCCGAATGGTCTCCTTTCGCTTGTAACCTTTCTTTTGTTCCTAACCGGTAGAGTAACTTGAGAGCACTGGCAAATACAGGCAGCGCAAAAAAAAAACTCAAAGCAAATTAGCTCAAAGCAAAAACGGGTGGAGCCACTAATCAAAGAAACACTGTGAAACACAGAGGTCACTCTAGCACAAAGAAAAGTGGCTGTAGAACTAGCTCTGCACATGGAAGCCTGAAAATGCATTTCAAGGGTATCTCAGTCTCCACACAATCTTGCTGAAAACATTTTTGCTGTAGTTAGGCCCATCAACTAAACAATTAAATAATTCCTTAAGACTGCTAGCAAGCTGGGAATCATCATTGAGTAGGAGCAGTTGAGTACTCAATGGAACAGTTATACCTCTAAAGTCCAAGATCACATCAGTCACATACACCCAGAAGTGTCCCATCACAGGACATTCCAAAAACATGTAAGTTACGTATCGGTCATGGGTGCTCTACATCTGTGATGTTATGAGTGATCTTCATCTGCAAACCCAGGTCTAGTGCAGCATATGTTCTATGTACAAGTTAAAAAGGGAACAGGTGCCATGCTAACATTTTTATAGACAGAAAAAATATTTTGTGATGGAGAGAAAGTATAATTTCAGATATCATTGAATACAGGACAATCATCAAACATTGGGTGTCTAACCCTGGTCCTGGAGAACCTCTGTAAAATTTGAGGTCACATGGTTTTAAAGATTGACAACAACTACTGATTAAATAAACAAGTAATCGGTTCAATTAAGAGAGGCCTGATCCTTATAGTGCATATATTTTGCATACAGATCTCTAAGAGTTGTTATTTTTATACTTCATATAAATATAATAGTGTTAACAAATCAATGTGTCCATTTCAACCAGTGCAAGTATTACTTTTTTATGCAGCCAAACAATTTCCATATTAAAAAACAATAATATATGTGAAACTTATTTATTTACTCGGCCAGGGGTCAACTGTTCTTGTTCTTTAGTTATGTATGAACTACTAAGAAATGATTGAATGGTATTTAAAAAAATAAGATGTGTCGAGTCAGATGACGTGTAAATCATATTCCATTTGTTCTATATGCTTTCTTTCAAAACTAAAGAAACATCTGTGAAAGAAAACCAGTGTGTTCATTATGAAAGTCCATTGAAGACTAATATAAAGCAATTCAGATAATCACTAAGCTGCTTTAATACACATATAATAATAAGCATATTATGTGGTATTATAAGGTTCAATATTTCTGCACATACAACAATTGATGCTAATGATACTGTATATTGTGCATTAGTAAGGACACCATCACAGCAACTCCAAAAGAATGTAAAAACAATGACGAATTTGTACGTTTCTAGAAAATGGCACAAGGTAAGAGCATTGCAGCAGCTTTTCACAAAATTGTGAAACACACCTACCATGATGAATGATGCTCTGGTCCAGTAGTTTCTGCAAAATCTTGATTGCAATTTCTCTGTCAGATGCTTCCTTATGCTCCATCAGCCAGTCAATCAGCTCTTTTGCTACGAAACAGTTGGGGTAGGTCCTGAGATGGTGCCTGCGATCTTTAATAACCTTTCCCTCATGGAGGCGAAGCCTGAATGGAAAAAAAAACAACATGTCACGTTAAACCGCAGCGTAATAAAATGAGAAATAATCAGATATACCATAGTTAGATTACAGTGTGTTTCCATACTGTGGTAATAGTTATTATAAAGGTGATCAGGTCCATAGGTTTTTTTTATTACATAAGGCAATGCCTCTGGGAAGTACATTTTGTATCTTTATAAAAATGCAGCTTGACTTCTTATGTTTATATGTTTAAGGTAAAAATAAAAAAGTCCAATTAGTTTACAGATGTTGGAGTAGTATCACGGAACCTAATGACTTGTGTCAGTCACTGTTTAATTTTCTGAGGGGTTACGCTCTCTGTGAACGGTATCATGTTGATTTCTCTTAAGCACTGTAATATTGGTAATCCTGGCCCTAAATCTGGGTAAACAACAGTTTGCACGTTGACACCCTTGTAAAAAATTAAGTACAACTATGAATAATTTTCCAAGCATAACTGAAAACTGATGGTATCTCCCTCTTGTTAAGAGAATTTACCCTTATTAATACTCTCTCTTTTCTATCCATGAACTGTTTTCAACAATCCTTATTCACACATTACCTTGAATGCTTTCTGTGTTCAATTTAAGAATTAATATTTAATATGGAACCTTTGGTAGTCTAAATATATCATAGAATTTCCTCTCGTGGTCAAAGATGCTAGCTGAGAGTGGTTTCATGTATTACAGCTATGCCTAATTTTCTGTCCTATTTTAACATTTTCACAAAAGGTTGATTGTTCTCAAACAGCAACACTGGCAAACCGAATAGCTCAGCCAAGTGCTGCATATATTGTAAGTATATGCTCCTCCAAGGCAGTAACATCAACAGCTACTGTCTCAGTTGCCCACCATGACCCAGAACCCACAGGCTACTGCATAATTTTCAACAGGATATTCTTAAAATAACTGTGCAGCAATGTACAGCTTCAATTCTTGAGTCTGTCCTCTGGACTTTCACCACACAACATATGCAAAGAAATGCAATACTAAATTCTGTATTCAAACGGCCTACCACTTTGTTTAAATTACTTCCTAAAATATTGTATGCATAATGTTAAGAACTAGTTGTTGTTTCAGAAACACAAACTTTCATACTCAAATTTGCCATCTTTTTTCTAAACACTCTATCCTATACAGGGTTGCATGGGAATTGGAGTCTATCCTGGCAACTGGTACAAAGCAGGATAAACCCTGGATGGGATGCCAGTTTTTGCAGGACCTCACAGACACAGACACACTCAGACCAAGGTCAAATTTCCCAGAAACCAATTGACCTGCCAGTGTAACTTTGGATTTTGGGAAGAAACCAGAGCAAATGGCAGAAGCCCAAGTGAACACGGGGAGAACACACAAACTCCACACAGATAGCACCCCCAGGAATTGAACCCCAGGCCCCCCAGTGTTGTGAAACAGCAATGCTGACCAGTGTGCCACCTGCTATTTGTTTTCCTGTTTGTTTGATTAATCATTTTCTGCACTTTTAAGAGGGGCTTTCGTCCCATAGCGACATGCATACAGGAGAAGATCCACTTCATCCACAGGGTCGTCCACAGCAGCTGTTTTGTGTCACCAGCCCCTCTACACAGCAGGTCAGGTGGAGAAGGGAGAATTTAATTCTCTTAACAGAATATACTGCCAATAACACAGATATTTTTAGAAGCATACAGGAAATATTCCATTATCTGTCAATTTTAAAAAGGTTTATCTTCTCATTCTAATTAAAAGGTTAATTTTCGGAATTAGGAAAGGAAATAGTCTATTATGCATTTCAGGACATACATGGACAAAACACAGATGTCCTCTATTTAACATTCTACAACTTTCAGTGTTCCAGGTATGCAATGTTATGAATTTTGATTCATATCTCCAGACAGATACGGTGGCACAGTGGCACAGTTGTTAGCACTGCAGCCTAGCAGGGTGAATCCTGCCTTGCGCCAGTTGCTTGCAGGGCTAGGCTTAGACTCCCCTACAACCCTGACTTGGATAAAGCAGTTAAGCTTGGATGGATCTCACTACAGATGTGACAAATGCTCCATGAAGTTAATCAGCCACAAACAGTTGATGAGCCAGGATCCAAAGTCAACATGTTTCATCAGGTGTTTGTAACTTAAGAGACCTTGGGGAGTTCAATAAATATTAAACCAAGCAAGACTAACAAGTAGCTGTGGCAGAAAATGAACAAGGAGTGCATCACTTGTGTTGCAATCTGTAATGTGGCTTGTTTAGGTTAAATACACAATAAAAGATAATCACAAGCTGAATTATTAGTCTATGAAAAAAGTAAAAAAAGTCAAAAGTTTTTCTGGACACATTATTTTATCAATTATTTTAAACAAGCAAAATGTTTGATTTGATTCATCCAATGTTAATTTCTTGTACACTGTGTACAAGGAAAGAAAAAATAATTTACTATATATTCAGCAAAAAGACAACCAAACATTGGTTGCTATGACTGTAATGGCTGTTCATAATACAAATCATAAAACCATCAGCCCAGCTTGCTAAAATCAAAACACAATTTAGCAAGTAATATATTTCTATTTAGCGTTTTACAAACACATTATGGCATGTATACATTTGCTCTTGGAAACTGCTGTTAATTCTGTTGCGTTGCTTTTGTAGGTGGCTATTTAAAAAAAATGGAAAAGAAAAAAACAGAAAAATGTAGCTAGCCTTTAACACACAGAAGACTAAAATTCTGCTCCAGCTGCTAAATATCGTGAGGTCCCTTGAGGTGTAGCAAATGTCTCGTGTAAAGAAAATTAGCTGACTGTGCTCTTACATGCCATCAACTATAAACAGATGCGCAAAAGGTCACATATGAGAGTAAGCTAAACAAATGTAAAGTTTTCTTTTTATTCAAATGTGACTTTTTAATGTTCCATATCAGCTGTTGTTACCTACAGTATGTTGGTAATCATACATACTGTAATAATGTACTTTCTTGCAACAATATAGTAGGGTATTTATAGTAATACTAGTATAAACAACACCCCTGATTGGAAATCAGGAAATCAAAAAGTTCACGAAAATGTGCACAGAAATTTGGAAACCATTCTAAACAAAAGGGCCTCAGACTGTGTATTTTCCTATGATACTGACCTAGTAGTTCAAAGCACTGGGACTAACTCTTGCATGAAAAGCAAATATAAAGTCATCAAATTTTTTAACGGAAGACGCATTCTGTTCAAAAGGGACTGATGAACTTGCCAAGTCCAGAGTGAACATAC
The DNA here is from genome assembly GCF_059453375.1 of Lepisosteus platostomus. Lineage (NCBI taxonomy): Eukaryota > Metazoa > Chordata > Actinopteri > Semionotiformes > Lepisosteidae > Lepisosteus > Lepisosteus platostomus. The sequence goes on from NC_142622.1 coordinate 11,595,903, forward strand.
AGTAAACTTTATACTACACGTTTTATGCTAAATTTCCTTCTATAAAGATGTGATAGTGACCTGCTGACAAGCACCTCATTTTATGGGTGTTTAACTCTTCATGCCAGCAACATTCTTTAAACAGCAGAGAATGAAAACAGAATATGGAAATGATTTGACAAATTACATGGTGATATTAACGGGTTAGCTGAAGCCTGTGTACAGCAGGTGTTGCTCCCGTTAATATCACCATGTAATTTGTCAAATCATTTCCATATTCTGTTTTCATTCTCTGCTGTTTTCAAGCAGGGGTAACCACTCTCGCCTCCAAAAAATCCGGAAGTAAAATCCATTACTTTAAAGGAACATTTTAAGATATATTTTCAGGTGGGTAGCTACGTCAGAATGTGTAGGCTGCAAAGGAACAAGTAATAGGTTTATTGCATGCTGAAAAAAGAAGAAAGAGAACACAACGTTTCAGCTGTGGAGCCTTCTTCAGGTGTGAGAGAGACAGGGCAGTAGGCAAAGGTAAAGTAGCGGGAGAACAAAGGTTGGGAGGGAGGAGGAGTGAGAGGCGGGAGCAGGGGACAGAAAGAGAGGCCAATCAAGAGGTGTGAGAAGTCAGAATGGGTGCAGAGAGGTGTGAAATGAAACTTCCAATGAATGGAGAAAATTTAAAAGAACATTAGTCTGTCGTTAAGAGAAGGATATGGTTATTTTAAGATATGGTTTGCAATAACTACTGTGTGATCCAGGTAAATACCTCAGCCTCTCAGTGATCTTTTACCTACAAATCGACTTCCATGACAAGCCCAGACACTTTCACACAGCCAGTTCGTATCTGGGGTTCTCCTCACAATCTCAACTCCACCCAGTCCTTGGCCACTGAACACTAAATTTAGAGTCAATCTGATGACCACGGGGAGCCAAGTCATTGTGTAATCTGAGAACAGATTTTTACTTTTCAAAAGTCTGCAATATGTTCCATCTGCCTATGACAATGAACTCAGAAGATGCTTTATACCCTTTTTAACAAGCAAAAGAAAGGTTTCTCATGTAAAGAAAAGTATTTTTTCCTATTTGCATGAGCTGTCTGAGAAAATATGACACAATATACTGTATACTATATGTTACCTATGTATTATGGAGCTTTAATCAAATTTAATTCACTGTACACTAAAATAAAAAAGATCAATTGAGCTTATACAACATATTTTTGACTCACAGGCTTATCCGCATGGAGATTAATTTAAAAGATGTTAGAGACTCCAAACAGGCTCCAAAGGGAAATGACTTCACTTTCAGTTCTCAGTATATATTTTCATGAAAACTAAAGGTGGTAACAAACACTCAGACTTCTCCTTTCCTTAGTATTTTATGCTTGTTACTTCTAATTTTCCAAATTTTACAACTATGTTAATAGTTCATAGATCATAACAATACCAACAGATCAACATCAACAATAGATGTGTAATGCACATTATATGGAAACTTCATAATCTGTTTTAATAACCTTTAAGAACTGGAAATTCCTGTAAATTCATGAATGTAATATTTGATTTCTTTATGTTTGGCTGTTTGGCACTATAAGGGATGCCCTCTATTATTTTTATATTTTTATCCAATTGCAAGTGTTTCTCTAAACAAAGGGTACAGATGAAAGGTCAAAGCTGTTGCAGCTTTACTTTCTCTGGGAGTGTGCTTGGCAGCAAATGTCATAATTCCTAAATTAAATTCAAACCACGGTCTTCAGAAGCTGTCTCTGTTGTAACCCGTGACATTGAGACAGCAATTAATTCACTGATGTTATTGGGCTTATTTTCCAATCTTCAGCAAACATAACCATGTCGTAGTTTGAAAACAATTTTACTTATGTAATTAGCAGCATGGCCTTCAGCCAAATTTAAAAAATGGAGAAAAGTTATAAAACAGCATGTCCATTTTTCAGGAATCTAAAAAAAAAACACTTAACATTGAATATTTTTTAATTGTCACAGCATTTGGATTGGTGGCCATGGTTCAAAGGAATTTCTGGCTGAAGCCCACAATCGTATCTCTTATCTGCAGAAACACAGAAGGCAACACCAAGAAGAGGATAAGACAAGCTTTGCTTCCACTAGACTTCTTCTTTGAACTCTTTCACACTATCATTTCACACCTGCACACTGGACAAAGCTAGCCTGAGCGGTGTTTTATATTTTTTGTTTTATATTCAAAATGGGGTAACTTAATCACCTTATTAAAAGTGCTTAAAGTTGCTTATTAAAGGAAATAACATGTTTTTTTTCTTATCTGAAGCACTTTTATGTGTGAAATTGTGTTAATAATTGCTGCCTCTTGTTCTGAACTTAAGATAATGATTGTTTGACTCTTTTATGTTTGCGTGCGGTTAGCCTGTTACCTATTATAACACTGCTCATCTATGGTTTAGATAAACGTGCCACAAGACTTCTCAAGTGGAAATATTAGCACCATGCTTCAATATCTATACATACAGTATATATCTATCCAGAGATAATATCTAAATATATATTAAACAGATAAAGGAACCAGTAAACTTTGCAAGTCCAAAGTTAACATACAGTGAACTACTTCACACATTTTATGCTAAATTTCTTTTTGTGACCTACTGACAAGCACTTCATTTTACAAGTGTTTTAACTCTTCATACCAGCAGCCTCTTCAGACTGTTATCTGAAACTTGGGTACAGTAACTGGGGTCTATGCCCGAGTAATGGACAAAACCTGCTACGTCTCCAGAACATGAAGAGTAGATTGAAGTGGCCCGAGTGCTTGGTCAGGAAACCCACCAGGCATGAAGATTTTCACCGAAGAACCAGTAGGAACATCCCATTAATATACAGGGGAACTGCAGTCACAATTTCTCACATTGTCTTGGTGTCGGTAACAAAATAAATGAATTGACGGTATAGGAAAAAAAAATGATGGACAAATTCAGAATTAAGCACAAAATCGTGCACTTTATGAAATGACTGTATGGTCTCCATTTTGTCGCCAACCCCTGGTCTCTCCAAGAGCGAGAGTTTGGGTGAATAGTGATGTGAGGCAGCCCTTTGTGAATGTGCTGCAAACTCACACACCCGGATTCCCAACCTGAGCTCCTCAAGTCAGTATGCTGCTTCCCTTGTGCACGACAAGCGCCCTGTTCACATTTCACAAAACAACAGGTGTTCTTTCAAGATGTGGCTTGTCACGCGTTTGTGTGAATGTTTTGGGCCCGCACATCCTCCCCCCCCCAAAAAAAAAAACAAACTACAATCGCCAGCTCCGGTCGTCGTGCAATGCAAAGTCGTATTTCACCGTGCACATGCGAGAGTTCAAGAAAAGCAAAAACGGAAATGCTGTATCGTTTCAGGGGCTGAACCCACTGCGTCGCCTCGGCTCCTCGAGTCAAACGCGCGCGGAAGAGCTCCTCCTACCTCAACTGCTCCCCAGTGACCAGAACCTCCGCCACGCGCTCCAGCTCTGCAGCCTTCTTCTGCATGGCGTGCTCGATTCCTTCCATTTCTAGGGACCTGTTTCTAAGAAACGCGGTTAAAACATGTTACGCCTCAGAAGAGACAACTTCACAAAGATAAGACCTAAACATACATCACGCCAAATGTGTTTTAATACCGTGCGGTGTTAACGAAAAGGCGTTCACGTTTTTAACATGCAGCACGGCAATTATTAATAGAAAAAAACTGCGTTTCCTTTAAATCTACCTTTGCGCCGTCGGTTGTCTTTATTAAAATTCGTTCGTCTATTAACGACTTAAGAAATGACATTAATGCTCTGGGGATTAAAGGCGCGGTCTAAATACAGCAAACTAGGGTTATCAATGTTCTGTCAAAGACAGCTCCATTGTGTAAACAAATGTTTTAAATTAAACACTTACCTTAACATTCCAGGTATTGCTTCGATTTGAAAAGTGGAAGTACCCTACATATTGTATTCGTGAGGCAGGCTGAACTTGACAAAAGCGGAGATATTCATTTTTAAATGTTCTTTATCATTACACGCCGAGCCACCTTAACCCATACAAAGACGATCGCTTTGAATTAGCCACTTCACCCCACCAATCAAACAGATAATTTACAATTTTATGTCTAAAAATAAAACGCAAAGCTTCAAATTATTACTGAATTAAAGAAAAAATCACCAGCCTAGCAGCCAGTGGATCTATGCGGACGGTAATAATAGAGTAGCATTCCACAATCCATACGTCTGTCAGTACTAGAAACCCTATTTTTCTCAACAGTTCGCTTTATACTAGGTAAATATTATTATAAAGCATACAGTTTTTTGCGGATTCTAATTTTGCATTCGATACCACGACACTGTGCTGTGCAGACCTAACACTCCAACTGCTGCATTTCAAAAAGGATCAGACTACATGCATTCCTGGGTGGTTACGCGATAAAACCGTTCGAAACCCAGGAATACACTTCTTCGGGTTATCAGACAGATGTCAAACGGACCGGTGTGTCCTGTTGGCCGCAGTTAATCCCATTCGCTGTCACATTCGCGTTTATTTACCAGTGCACTAGGTGAGGCACATTTGAGTCTTTGTGGCGAGCCTGCCCACTAGGTAGGGCTGTCACTGGGGGGAGTTGTCAGACTAGGCGGGGCGTGGAGTTGTTTTTCTCAGCAAACAACCTCTTGCGAAATACGAGTCGATAGATTTAAGTTAATGCTTTATCTTAACAGGTGTCGGAACAAGAAAAGCAAATGCAAAATATTATAAACTTCTAATTTGACCCTTTTGGCATCACACTGACAAATAGGACAGACAGAAATTTTGATACCGGCCAAGACCACCTTTTTTCTCCAAATGTTCCTTTTTTAACTTCATTTTTTGTGAAAACTGATTATTTTTCCATCATTTTCCATAAATAAAGTGTGGGAGTTTTTTTTATATAAACCAATTTAAAATTCACAGTGCATAAAACAACTGCTCTTATTTTTTCCATATGTAACTTTGGCATAAGTACTGCAGCCGATGTCCTGGATCACTGGTGTGGGTTCTGACGCTTTGCCATTGCTCGGTCTCGGCATGCTGAAAAACAGATCGACTGATCATGGTCGTCTTGTCAGTCTCTCTGTCTTTAGTCCCTGAGACACTGAACATGTCTAGATGCTACTCTCATCGCTCACTGTCTTTTCTGACTGTAGAATCTATGCAGGTCGGCGGGTTGGAGAGAGAACACGCTGCTGACAACTTGGTCATTAAAGATCCCAGGGGCATTGCTCACAAAGGGGCGTTAACCCCCGGTGCCCTGGCTAAGTTACATTTTGGGTTTGTATGATCTAGCCATCCTGAAGTTTCCCCTTTAATCCAACAGGTTAAACAGTTTATCGTTTGTCCACCCGTTGGTGCACATTGGCGGCCACAGGTCACCATGTCACCAGGAGCGTTGTGCGCACCTCGAAATACGTTTTCTGTAGGTCACGGACGTCACCTCTCGGTCTTTTACCTGCAGTTACTGTTACGCCGCTGAGAATAGAAATCTGACATTACTAACAGACGCGTTAAGATATGACATTTAAAGATGAGTAAGTACGCCTTTTAGTGGTTGGGTAATTACAAGAAAGAAAAAAACAATAGGTGATACAAAGAATAAATAATGCTTTTCATGGGGTTTAATCAATGCGTACCATTTTAAATGTTAAATATATGTATATGAAGATATGATAAATGTAAATCAAGACAAAAATGATTGCGAACGTAGGTGTGTTGAACCTTATATTGTACTGGAAAAAGCAGGTGAAATGCAGCACTAATATCTTCAAATCATTTACTATCACTTTTTCACTGGTAAAACTGTCAGAGGTGCATTCATATGTCATATGCAATATATATTCACGAATATATGCACGAATTCTAAATACAAGCAACCATTACGGGGCGTAGAACAGGAACAGCATGGACAAAAATCTTTCTTAATCATACATGAGAACGCATTTTGTTGAAAAACACTCAGGCATACACGCAAAATCGGTAAACGAAAATGATGCGGACATCCACTAACACTAATTACCAGCGCATTTTTAACTGAAAAAGAGTACTGTACTTCATTCAATAAATAGTACGTCGCAGATGACGTAGTAGTTCCGTGTTTCTCATTGGTCAAGTATGTTGTCAATCAAATGTTCTGTGTACTTCCTGTTAGGAATGCGGGAAAATCTAACGGGGAAGACGTCTTCGGAGAGACCTATTTTTCTGTACACAAAACTTTTAACGTATTCGTTAAAATGAGGACACTAGAGGAGGTGAATGCAACATTACAGATCGCTAAACTCAAAGAAGAAGACTTGCAGTCCGTAGTTCATTGTTTTTCTTTTGCGGAAAACGTTTCGTCTGAGGATTATTGTCTGATGGAATTAGACGAAACTCTGTGTAAACACATTGAAGACGGCAAGAGGTAATTTGGCAAATATTTCGTGCATGATGTATATTTGGATCTACAGTGTAGGCGGATATTTTAAATGAAACGAGATTAGCTTTCTAGTAAAAGGAGCCCTCTAGGGTTAATCACTTTAGTTGTGAACAAACTAATTCATATAAAGGGTACGTATTCATTATAATCCAAAGATTTATTGCCTTCTTATTTTTTATGTTTCAAGAGCTGTTTAAAATAAGCCCTGTACTAATGCAGTTGTTTCTGTTTTTCACAGTCTTGTCATAAGAGGAGATAAAAATGAGCACGCTGTACTGTGCAGCGAAGACAAGACATATGACCTCAAGATAGCCGATACGTCCAACCTGCTTCTCTTTATTCCAGACTGCAAGACACCCGACCAGTTTCCAGAAGAAACAGGTAGCCAAAAGCTCATTCAGACTCAGGTATCTCTCGTGACCTTTTACTTTTCATCACAAACACAAGGTCTTATTCAGACTCACTAATGAAATGGTCATCATACATGCATGAATGCACTTCATGGTGATATTTAACGATTTCCGGGGCTCTATGCCACTCATCACAATGAGGGCACATGTTAGCATTTAGTCTCTAGTCTATTTAATCTGTTAGGATTCCTGTCTCCAAACATGCTGTGGAAACCCTAATCGCTCCTAACCATTTTTTTTTTCACAAAAGGAATCATGAATTCTATAGGACGTTACTTGAATTGCCAACTGATATTTGCACACTGTGTTTTCTTTTTTTTGCCCTTATTTAACTATTTAAAGTTCAGTCTCATGATTTAAGCAGAACGAATGATTGGTGACGTCATAGATTACAGGAGTTCTCAGAAGCCAGCTGGCAGTGCACATTGCATAAACTTGTGCTATGCTGATAAACCTCGCTTGCTCATGTTATCACTTTCATTATAAAGATGATTTTAATAAAATCAAATAGCAGTGAGAGTACACAAGAACATAATGGAATCCCATAATTGAGTCAACAGGAAAAGGCTGTTGAATTTGATTCCTTTTAAGAGCCATCGTTGAGTATGTTGTGGTTTCAGCTCAGATTTGCAGTAAAAGAGCTACAACACAAGGAAACAGGCTTCAAAAACCATGATCAAGAGCAAGAGATCAGTGGTCCATGAGTTCAGGTTGTTAATTTGCCCTGTTTAGCAAGTTTGTAAAGCTCAGGCTTCACTGAAGCACTATATAAAAATTGAATCCCAGAGATGTAACTTAGTCTCCGCAATCTTAATGTGGAATGAGAGAAATGTGGGTGCTTTGTGATAACTAGAAAAATGCTTGCTGCACTCCAAAAGTGCACAGTAACTGCACAGCTCTGCCTTTACCACAGTACTGTTTAACAGGTGAATTTTAGGTAACCTGACCCATACAGTCAAACAGTTGTTATTTTACTTCTCAGTTGTAAATTCAGTATGTTAAGCAATTACATCACTGAAAATGCCACAGGTTGGTCTTTTCTAAGAGCTTGTCCTGTCTGGGATGAAGTTTATATTTTTAGTGAAATTTGAAATATGAAAAATGCATGATCATCTAGAACAGCAGGAACATTTAACTGGGATCAAGTTCAGTAAACGTAAAGTTGGATGGATATGGAAAAGAGTTTTGAGTGTGGAACTATATTAGTGTGCGAGCTATAAAAGAAGGAGAAATTCATTTTATGATGAAATGTGACCTTGTAGTCTTCTTCAGGTGTGAGGGAGAATGAAGATGAGAGTGTGAATGTGATGCAAAACTGTGGATAAGTAGGACAATTAGTTGATAATGGAGAGCTGGGGGAAGCGAAAACCTAGTTTAAGGATAATTTTGGCTTCTGATGTCCTTCTGGAGTCAGAGTCCTACAATCCCCATGACAGCAGACATTAAGAAAGGTCTGTGTGATCACTGCAAGGAGAGGTAAAATTAGGAGCTATCAGCTTGGAGAGGTCTATTTCTAACTTTGTTTTTTTAAAACAATCGGCCAGGTCTTCTTCCTGTTTCACCAATGTAAATGTCAGGGCCCTTTCTACAACAGATGCAGTGAACAAGTTTATTGGACAATCTGGCCTCTGGATGATCTTGAAATGGCCAAAAAGGCCAGAGTGTTATGGAAGACAGGGAAATAATACTGCTGTACAAATACTTAATTCCCATGGAAGCTCTAACAGGATTGGCATTGTTTTAATTGCAGTTTTATTGTAAAAAGGATATTTAGAGGCACATTATAATAAATGAATTTGTTGTGAGTACATGGATACAGACACTAGTCAAGGAACAATTCGATCTGACCTAATGTTGGTTCTGTTGGTCTTTAAAAGAGGTGTTTGGTTTAGTATAAAGGAATGGATGACATAATTCATCTTTTATTTTACTGCTCTGTCCTTAGATTTCAGGGTTTTCCAATTCCTACTGGGAGCTTAGGAGATGCCGCCCAAAGTTAAAGAAGCTGAAGAAACTTCTGATGGAGTATCCCTACGAAGGACCGGAAGGAGAACAGGAAGGGGAAGGTGCTAAAGAAAAGGTGCGTTTTAAAAACAATCTTACCTCCCGCCTGTCACTCATATGAGAAGTGTTTCTCTGGCAAAACTTAATTAATCCATCAGTGGTGAAGGCGTTTTGGTGCACCAGTTAGTCAAACTCAGGCAATAATGCATTCTGACAACTAAGCAACCAGTTTCCAAACCACATTACTGAATATGCTATTAAAACATAAGAGCCCACGGTGCTCTTTCTCAAGCACATACAGTGCTTGCCAGATGTATTGGGACAGGAAAGTCAACACTGTTGTTTTTTGCTTTACAAAAGCAGGTTTTGTACAAGCACGTTTTTGTGATCATGAGATTAATATGAATACATGCAGTGTAATATATTTTGGATAATTCCATGCATACATTTGATCATATTAGACTAAAAACATTTTGTGCTCAGCCCAGTGATTTAAAGTGATCGTACATATCGAGATGCACTTACCTCTAAATAATTTTCATAGTGCTTATGTCAGAATTTAGTTGCAGATCCCTTTGAGGCGATACCTGCTGCAGGCACTTGGAGTTGGTCTACCTCTTTTTGGAAACTTCCCGCAATCTTTTGACTTAATTATTTCTTTCCTTCATCATTTAAAATGCTGCTCAATTGCACTAAAATCTGGAAATGAACTTGGCTGGTCCAGGATTTTTCAATGTTTATTTCTCATGATGAACTCCTTGGCTTCCTTGGCAGTATGTTTTGAGTTGTTGTTATTCTGTAGCATGGAGTGTTGTCCAATAAGTATGGAAGCATGTTTTCATTACGTAAAGCAGACAAAATGTTTCTGTAAACTTCAATGTTTCTGACCTACCATCAATATTATGAGTTACATCAGTAAAGACCAGTGAGGCACTTTCCGGCCATGAAGTTGAAGATTGCTTCCTGTTCCATTTTCAAGTTTCTTCTTAGCTTTGCGGTTTAGCAGGTCTGGTTGAGCAGCTACACATTGCTGTACCTAAGGTGATTTAGATGGTGTTGTTTGCTTTCCTTTGTATAAATATTATGTCTTATGGTTTAGAGGAGTTTCTTCTCGGAAATGCCAAAGAAACAGGAAATCTACAGAATTGAATCAAAGGGTCATCGGACCTAAGTTGTTTTTTCACTGCAGGGCGCTTTTTCCTTGGCCAGTTCCTGTAAAAGGTTTCACTTCCTTGTCCCCGAAAGAGGAATTGAAGTAAACACAGAAACATAAAACACATTTTCCTTTCCAAATCTACAATAATGCTTTGACAGTAGTCCCATGGAAAGTGTTTTTCCCTCTTTAAGGATTATGATTCCAAAGTATGGTTTCTCCAACGTTAAGATACGTCCAATCATTATTTTGCCGAGAAACTAGCGAATGCAACTGTTCACTTATGTAATTTCAACTGTTACCGATATTTTAGGAGGCAAATAATCTGTTCAGTATGCAGTACTTAATCTTATTTCATTATGTGAAGTACTATATGGTCTGCAATTATTTTTTTAACTGTTTCAGTATACAATGGAAGACTTGCAGGACAGAATTCAAGCAAGCACCAAAGAACTGTTTGCTCAGCTTCAGAATATTCATGCCTGCAACATAGGCGGTATGTATAGCTCAAATAAAGAAATCAAAAGACAATGTTTATAACCATAGCAGCACAAACTATTATTTAGTTTCACAAATTTTTATCTTAAATGAGTGTTGTATGTCAACTGCTTTTTTAAAATTTTAATTTCTTGTAACATGTCTCTTGGTGACCTTACTTTTTAGATACTCTATAGATATTCCAGTAGAAATAGTTTCTTTCATAGGCCCAAGCAGAAAATAATAGTGGGGAAAAGAACACCATCACTGCACAGTAGGCCAACATTAAAGTCTAATTATCAATCATTTTATTATTATTTGTAATAACTTTATCCAAGACTTTCATTTAAAAATTGACAGTGTCAGTGATGCGGATTGTCACTTTGTTAGAATGTGGATTGAGACCTGTTGCGTGACAGGCGGCTTGTCTAATCAGTTTTCCGTAATATTTCCTCTGCATGTCTTTGATAGGGTACTGGAGGATCTTGGATTCAGATTACGAAATTAAACTTTTGGGTCACGTTACACAGTTAGTGGACTCAGAATCGTGGTCCTTTAGCAAAGTGCCCTTGAGTGTCTGTCTGGAAGAGCTTGGACCTCTTGAACCACCGTAAGTACATGTAAAAAATGTTCATGTGAAGTGATTTTTGTGAATATTTTTCAGGTCAGAGATACTTCCAGGATTATAAAAAACAAAAGTACTAAAAGTTCACTCAGTTGTTGACAAATATAAATATACTAAATGAAAGTGTCTTGAATGTTTTTAGTTTGTGCGTTGTGTGTGTGAGTGCAGTCTTTTGACTTGCTGTTACAGCATTCAAGAGAACCCAGCATCTAAATTCTGCTGCAACCAGTGTTGCACTTTTAGCAAATCTATGGCAAAATTAGGAAAACCTAAAGAGCTAAAGGAGGAAGAAGTGACCATCTTTGTGTCGATCGTGTTTAGTGATAAATCTTTTTTTTTTGCCGTTCTGCAGAGAATTTTATCTTATCTTATTTTATCTTTAGAATTTTTGCTGTTCTGCAGAGCTGCTTAATCGTTAATCATCCTTTTGAATGTTAAATTACCTTTGGCATTTTTAATGGCACTTTCAGTGTCGTTACATTTGTTCCTTAACACCTTTTCATTCTGAGGCTGTCGCTGCTGAAGGCCTCATTCAAATCGATTGCTCCATACGAAATACGAAAGAGCAGCGCATGCAGATCAGAGCCTCAGAAGGCAGGAGACGGGGGAAAGGGAAAGCAGGCAGAATGCTAAAAACGACTAATAGAAATGCTCTGCTTGCTGCATATGTGAGGGTTAAACAAATCTATAATTGTCTTTATCATATTTAACGTTTCATCTAGGATTTTATATTTTTTAACAGTGTGGCAACTTTTTGGTTGAAAAGTGATGTTTGTGGGTTGTTTTGATGTCTTTTTAGTTTTGGGCATCTGGCAACATTGTCTGTAAATTGAGGGACACTTTATCCTTGATTAGCTTGTATTTGTACGTAGAATAAAGGGAGCTTCTTGTAGTTTTACAGGTCATTAGTTTTCTCTGATGTTATTTCAGCGCTCTTGGTCTCAATACTTATTTTTCCTCTCTATAGTTTAATACAGAAGTAAACACTAGACACAATTGCTGTGGCCTGTGTTTATATTGTGTTCAATTCTAAGTTGCAGTATTACAAACTGATTTCTGCTTTTTTGTTTGCCATTAGTCAATGCTGAAAATCAAAATGTAGCAAAGTGTTTTAAAGAACTTTTAATCCATTAGGTTATGTAAGCTTTTATTGTCTAAAGTCAAAAATGGAATTACTCCTTTTCATTTTTCCTTGAAACCATCATGGTACAAATATGAAAGACAACAACGCAGAATGTCGTGACTTACTATCATTGTAGCCAACAGTTTTAGCATCTTGCCTTATTTCCTCTGTAGAACATTTCAAGGTACAGTACATTCAATTACATGTACTTTATTAAATGCATAATCTTCTGGAAATGTCTGGTCTCTAGACACCTCTTCCTTTTTTATTTAATTTTTTCTTTCTGTTTTAGAGAGATGATAGAACATTGCCTGAACTGTTATGGGAGGCGCTACACAAATGAAGGTAAGGATTTGAGGTTGGATTTGTTTTAAGCTGTAACAGACGTCTTCAATGAAAGTTCGGGAGGAATGATGGAAACCAAATCCCCCCATCACTTCTGCTCTTCTAACTTGTAATACTCTGTGACGTCAATTCCTGAAATGGTGTAAAAAGTAAGGCCCTCTCCTGCTCGCGTTAATTTTCTTTTGCATACCTCCTCCACCCCTTCTCCTCCTTTGCTCCTTTGTTTCTCTCAGTTTCACTCTGCATGAGGGTCCCAGTGGTTGGCTGTCAGCCAACCAGGTAAAGCCAAAACTATTTATTTCAATCTTTTTTTCTCAGAAACGTTCATAACTCATTTACTAATGGGATTTTGTTATTCCTCGTGAAATCCCTGTTTTTAGAAAGCATAGTGCAATAGGAATTCTGCTGATATTCTCTGTAAGCTTATTTGGATATAGACACAGATTGCTCTGTCTCAGAGGTGTCAGTCTTCACTGCATTAACACTTAGTAATGTTGTTGTAATGTCGAGTAGCTTTTTTGGGGGATTTTGAGGCACATGATTAAAAACACTATGTATGATGACAGCACAGATCACCATTACCAATTAACATTACATTACCGTTCTTCAAATGAAAGGTTACAAGTTTTCACTGTATTTTGAAAATTTGTCCATCAGTTTAATGAATTAAAGAACATTTGGGATTTCTTACTTCTAACAAAATATAGCAGCAGTTCAGCTAGTTGAGCTCTATGATGACGGGTTCGAGCCATGATCTTGTCACTAGTCGGTTGTAACTGTAGTTCCCTGAGCTGCAGTGTACATTTGGCTGAGTGCCTCTGAGAACTGGGTGAGAGGAACTGGCCAGTGCTTTCTTGGTTCTCAGTGACCCCAGGACTTGCAGGCACACGGTGGTGGTCAGTGTGGGCAAGTTTCCTCTCCATTGTGTGCTGAATGTCTTCTATGGGCAGTGTAGGCAATGATTTATTCAAAGCTCTGAAAAAACACACAGCTTTTAACAAAAATAATTGAAGAGTTTAAAGTTTAAGAAATGTAGTAGCACATATATAAATACATTTTTTATAGACGGTTATAAGTTGTCTGAATGATTTTGATTATTATACATGGTTATGAAACCCACAACAAGTAATTTTTATAGTTTTAGACGGATCTCGCATCTAAAGATGTGTGATTTTAAAAGGAGGGAAGGCATACATGGACAGTTCTTTAAGTTATAAGCATCCACTTGCTTTATATTTGAGGAAAAAGGTTTAATTTGCTAATTTTAGCAACTCTTTGAGGAGAGGTTACATTGATTAATATTAGAATACCTGGAATCCTTTAATTTTCATAGTTGCCCACCACTCCACGCTTGAAGTGTTGTTTGACATCTATTCATCCAAACGATTTCTGACTGCATCTTACAGTTCAGCGTCGTCCCCATCTGCTGGGGAGGCTAAAACAGCCTGGTCGCTACATTGTATTTAGAAGTAAAATTCTTAGATCTTTCCTGTTTTATAGAAATCTTTTGTCTCTTCCACATAATGTATGATATTAAATAAAACATTATTTTCCTATGCATAACTATGAAGATATGCTTGTAGAGGATGATGAGGTGTAGTGATTAGCATGAACTTCCCCATTTCAGTTCACTGACCCGAGTACCTCCTTGTCCTGTTTCACTAAAAAGGGAAGTTCCCTGTGGCCTGTGGTGCTAAATTAGGATTGTTGTAGGTTATTTCTCTGTTATGCTGCTCAGAGGGCTTTGAAATGAATTTCCTTCCTTTCTGTTACACAACACATGTCTTTTGTATTAAAATAAAATATAATGCTTTACTATATTCTTGACATTCATGGAATTTACTCACATCTAAAAAATCCATTTGTGATCCAGAAAAACATATTTAAAACATTCTCAGATGTTGATTTGTAATATTATTGGACATTTAGTCATCATTACACAGTAATCACAAATATCACACAGTAATAATCAAGCAAGTTCAAACAGTTGTTGCTTTTTCATTTTAACACTGAAGCTCAGCTATTATTGTATCAGGTTTCCTGGTGGCAGTCATTTTTATTTGATGCTCAACTTATAATAATTAGATTTTACAATTTATTAAGAAAGACATTTTGCAGAGAAGAGTATGTTTGTAATTCTGTCCTCAGCATTGCACTGTTACAACATCTAATAAAATGAGTACTTGTTATGAATGGACGTTAAACAGAACTTGTTTTGTAAACTATTTGATATTTTAATGCTTGGTATTTAACTATCTTGGAAATGTCCTATAAATTTCTGAATCTTAAGAAGGTTATGAATAGGAAAATAATTTAGCTTTGGTTTTCTTCCTTTAGTAATCTTGACTCCTAGCAAGTGAATGTGTAAGTGGGGGTACTTTTGTAAGCCTTACTTTCATGAGATGGTGCCAAAATATCCATTTTGTGTTGCTGGAATGCTCACTGTTCATTGTACCCATCCAATAATATCTTGTTCTTGCTTGTTTTTTCAGCTGGTGAAATTCACTTCTCGCTAAATGAAGACAAAGTCTGCCGAGCGACTGCCCAGATGCTGTTGCAGAACGCAGTGAAGTTTAACCTCTCCGAGTTCCAGGAGGTGTGGCAGCAAAGTGTTCCTGAGGGCATGTTAACAAGTCTAGATCAATTAAAGGTAGATGTTAACGGTCACCCTGGCAACTGGGTGTAGGTCCAGACCTGAAAAAATGAATTTCTTGTGTTTATATCGAGCTTCCACCACTCAGATATAGCACCCACCTGTGACACATGGGGCAGCCATAATGCACTGGCATCTGTACATAGTAGTATAGGGAGAGAACTGAGAAACGACTTCATCAGTGTAATTAAGGGATAGCATTAGGAAGGCCATATTGTACAAGCCCAAAGTAGAATTTTACCTTCAATACCGGGGTACCAAATAAGATTGATTGATTGCATGCAATTGATCTCCTTACTTGTTTAGATTTTTCTGCGCTCAGTCTTTGGTTTTGTTTTCTAAGTGTATTGTTCCATCGACTTCATCAGAGCAGAAAGTTTTTCAGTATCTCCTCAGCTTCATAATTTATTAATGTATGCCTTATTTTGACTTCAAATATTTTAATAAGCAGCCAATTTATTGTGGACAGACACAGATGAGAAGGCCACTGCATCAGACACTCCCACAAGGAGTGTTGAGTATTTGTTGTTTCTGCTTAAGTCCAGTTGGTTACGTTTCCATGCAGCACACATGAACGAGGGCACTAATAAAACCCAGCAATTGGGGGGGGGAGGAAGTGCATGTGAATTACAAATCCCAAACAGTGATTCAGGAATCAATTTGCCTGGGTTTAAGAACTTCACCAGAACAAAAACTAGAAGAGAACCACTGTCCTGTAGAACAGTGCCACCATACTGGGACATCATTTTTATGGGAATTGTGGTCCATAGGCAATTCAACACCATTCGCAGCAGCAACCTTGTATTCCTTGGAGGCCTCTGAGTTTCGTTTTCCTTTTAGTTTCAAATGGAATTTCAAAATGGGCATATGGGCTTACTCATCATTTCTAAGAAAGTATCATTTCTAAATTTGCCTAAAGTATTTTAGGTTAATGAATCATGGAATAAGTTTTGTTTTATTCATAGTATAATAATACTCTAAAATAGTAAATTAGTGTAGTTGTTAAAATTCAAAGTTCAATTTAAAAGGAGACATTTGTGAAACTCCTAATAAAAGAATATAAAATAGGTGAATTAACACTCTTTCATTTATTGCTCTTTTCAGGGTTTAGCTCTTGTAGATCGTAACTCAAGACCAGAAACGATCTCTCTGCTGAGAGTCGAAGACTTGCCTGAGGAGACACAGGACAGGTTTAACTGCCTGTTCAGCCTGCGCGAAAAATGGACTGAAGCAGATATTGCCCCATATATAAAGTGAGTAAACTAAGATCACCTAGTTAACCTGGCTTCTATCCCCCTTACCCTTGAAGGAAACCTGTCAGAAACTGTTAGGAACACCAAGAGCACTCTTGAGCATACTGACTCAAGTATCCACAATACAGTTGTAACTCATAATGAATGTGAAATGATCAGACGGTAACGATTTTGGTGCCTCTTCCACTTTTGTCCGACAACCAGTTGGTTGGTCCTATTTATACCTGTTTATACAGTGAAGTCTATGAGGGGATTTGGAAGCAATCATGTTAGAGACACAGATGTGGTTGGTGCACTGTATGATGATTCACTGAAGGGCTTATGTCCACTTCCCAGGAAACTTTAAATATCTTCAAGTACATTTCATTTGCCTCATGATGAGCAATGATTTGTTATTGTCTGTTTATTAATAGTCTGTGTCTTTCGTTGGGATGATATGTAAACCTAATTATATTACTACATGAGCGAGATGGGCCAAACGGCCTCCTCTCATTTGCAGACTGTTCTTATCTTCGTATAAAGATATGTAGATTTATGTCAAGCTAATGCAATAACTGTGTTTCTGGGTTCCAGTTCAAATGAGAATGAAAAGTGCCGTTCTCAATTTCGAGTCTGCTGCCGATTATGAAACCTCCTTCACATCTACTGCCATCCCCAGAAGATTTTTTGTTTGGCAATAAATCATTAGTGGCTTGAGGAACTGGTTTAAAATTGGTTTAAAAGAAAGTGATTTAAAATGAATGTATTTTGAAATAGGGTGTGGATTGTCATTGTGTCATAGTGTCCTGTTTTGAATTATTAAAATATTAGAACTATATGTAGTAGTCAGGTGAATAAAAGATCACCCTGTATATTCACAGTAAAGAAAATGAGTCACCTAGATAAGGGCATTGCTTTTATATGCAGAACTAGTAATAGGTGCTTTATTCCCTTTTTCATTTATTTAGTTTTTGTAACTTTATCCTTTTTATTAATTTTACCTTTATTATGCATGATTAAGATGTTTTTATATAGAATCTATTCATTTTTACTTAGTTTTCCTTTTAACTTATTTCATTGTCATTTATAACTGTAACTGTTTTTTATCTGTTAGGGTTATGGTTTTTCTATTTTCTTGTTAAGCATTGGAGTCTAAGGCACTCTATAAATAAACTTGGTTTAACTCAAGAGCTGAATGAAATTGAGGAGGAGACCTCAAATTACAATAGTAATCCAAGGATAAATCATTGGCTTTATTGTGGCTTTCAAAGACTTGCAGCTCTGCTGGATCGCAGTATTCATTTGACCTGCCCACACTTAGTGTGACAATATTTAGCCAGCAGCCATATCACCCTGCAACTCACAACTGGCAGCCCAGCTAAGCTAAGCAGGTGTGAGCCTGGTCAGGACCTGGATGGGAGACCTCCTGGGAAAAACTAAGGCTGCTGCTGTAAGAGGTGTTAGTGGGCCAGCAGGGGGCGCTCACCCTGCAGTCTGTGTGGGTCCTAATGCCCCAGTATAGTGACGGGGACACTATACTGTAAACAGCCGCCGTCCTTCGGATGAGACGTAAAACCGAGGTCCTGACTCTCTGTGGTCATTAAAAATCCCAGGGTGTTTCTCGGAAAGAGTAGGGGTGTAACCCCGGCGTCCTGGCCAAATTTCCCATTTTCCCTTACCAATCATGGCCTCCTAATAATCCCCATCTATCAATTGGCTTCATTACTGGAGTCGTTTCATTACTCTGCTCTCCTCCCCACTGATATCTGATGTGTGGGGAGCGTTCTGGCGCACTATGGCTGCCGTCGCATCATCCAGGTGGATGCTGCACATTGGTGGTGGTGGAGGGGAGTCCCCATTACTTGTAAAGTTTCCAGTGGAGTGTCCAAAAAAGTGGAATATAAGTGTAAGAAATTATTATCATATGACCAGCTCATATTACCCACTACTACTCATTTGATATTTCAATGAGCTAAGTGTATGTCTGATAAATACTAAGATAAAGTTTTTGGTAATCAGTTAAAATAAATAACATGAATCCCTTTCTCTGCCTCCATAATAAGGATGCCCTTCATTTGACTGTAATGAAATTGGCACTTCACTGATGAAGTCGTTTCCAGCCAGTCATTCCCGTAACTGCAGACACAGAACCTGGAGAGTTCCACAAAAATACGACCACCTTGAGATGCGGAGTAGTGGGTGTTTGGGCAGGAGGCAGGGAGAGGCTCACTCACCATCTAGATTTATCCCACGATCCTAATCTGTTGTGCAGCTCATTTGAAACCAGTTTCAGCACAGTTTCATCCAGCTCTTTTCTTCTTTCATTCCAATCACACATAGATCCAATCACACATAGGCAAATTAGCGAATATTAAATCCGCAGATGTTGAGACTCTACTGTATTTATAGGTCATCCAAAACTGACCTTTGAATCTTAAACTGTAAACAAAAGCATGACGTCTTAGAGGGTCTTAACATTAAAATCCTCTCTGACACCTCACTTGAGGGCATAAGAATTAACCAGATAATTGGTAAACATTTGCAATTTTATTTTGCGAGAAGTGTTTGTCATTTAACCATTGTATTGTAGGCTTGTCACGCTGAATACTCAACACTGTACATTTCATGGTTCCCACACTTAAGTTTCCTTTTCTCTCCGACAGGGATTTATGTGGTGAAAAGCAAACAACCGGGGCGCTGCTTACCAAATACGCTCGTTCTTCCATGCAAAATGGAGTGAAAGTCTACAATTCCAGACGACCAGTAGCTACATGAGCATCCCTGATACAGTTTGAAGGTCTCACATGTTCTGTGTACCACCCATTGAATATTCTCATTCTGAATGAGACATTTCTGACTGTAAAATGTACACAGGCTATTCATTGCTTTAGCAGGTATTGCTCTCCTGGACTATTAAAAAAAACTAAAAACACAGCATGTCTTTGAGGGTTTTTTTTTGTTTTGTCTCTTGTATTTTTGGGGTTGAGAATTGATCTTTTTTTTATTTGGCTTTTTTACTTTTTGAGTGTGACTGCCTTTTTGGTTTTAGAATGTGACTGTGTATCAGCATCTCCCGTGCCCACTCAGGAAAGAGAGAAGCATGCAGACACAGCCCTTTGACACGCCTTTCTGCACTGCAGTTGGTCATTTGGAATGCTGCAGACTCCACAGTGCCTGACAGGAGAGCTTGTACAGATTGGAATGGGGCTGGTAGTACATTTCCCACTTGCATCACTCCAGATATCACTATTTAAATTCTTTTGATTGACCTTACTGGTTTCTGGCATAAGAAGATAGTTACACATTTTTTGCTGAATTTAGGACTGGGTTTCTTTAATATCATAAAACATAATGATATTTTGCTAGCCAGGTTCCACCTTCATCAATGGAAATGGACTCTTTTTAAACCTTTTAAATATTTTTTTTAACTCTTGATCTTGCGCCCTTTGCAACAGTAATTCTAGGGAAATGGTTGGTGTATTAATTTTTCACTCCGAAATTAATCAGGGAAGAAACCGACAACACCCCGGGTTGCAGAAGGTCAAAGTTATAGAAATAACTTTAACAAAAAAGGGGGCACTTAAGATAAATACTAGAGCGCTGAGTACTTTACCAATTGTACTTTAGGAAACGACATATTATTCATCAGCCATGAACTAACCTCCTCCAACAATCACTTAACTATTAACTGGAAATTTGTCAGGATAGCACCCATGGAAAGGATGAAACAACCATTTACAGAACAGTTAACGCCAGTGAAGAGTATACAATGTTGTTTAGTTGGAATTTACCTCCTTCCTTCGCAACAGAATTTTGTTATACGGTACAAGATGAAAAGAACTACTGATGGAAAAAAATAAATCATGTGTTCACATAGTCCCACAGCGTCCAATTTAAAGAAAACAAAAGCTGCAAGCATCATGTCCAAAACAAATTTGGTCTTTTTATGCAGGTTTGGTCGTTCGTAATATACATGGAGGTATTGCACACCCAAGGCTACATGTTGCGAATGTTTTAGATCATGGGATTTATACGTTTTCCATAAACATTTGAACGGCTTTTTAAAATAAAATGGTATTTTCCTCTCGGCCCTCGAGAGGATCTGAACAGCATTAAAAGCGCACCCAGACACGCCATGGTCTGAGAGGTACTTGACGGTTTGGCGACCATTACATTCAAAGAGGTTGTTAATAGTCCTGCACTGCATTTAAATGTTTTCCTTTTCATGGGGGTTCATGTGCACTGAACTAACCATTTACTTCCAAAGTTTGCAACTTGCCCTTGTATTGCGACACATTCACGCAACACAGGAGTAGTCAAGAATAAAAATCACAATCGAAAAAAGGTCGTATTTTCGTTATGTGAATACATTACGTATTAGCTGCAACTACAGGAGATGGGGGCTACATCAGGGACTTTAAAGACATTTCACGTGAATGATTTTCTAAGTTTTTCGGTATCTCCGAATTCAAGAAATAAAAGCACCTTTCTGAATTGCAGATATAAAAAAGATCATATTAATTTTTATACAATTGAAACTGTTTCAAAAAGTATCGCTGCTCCCTCCTCTGGTTAAGACCTGGAGTCAGTCGTAAGATAAGGTAGTTTTTTTTCTTCATTGCGTAGCAGTTCTATATTTGTTTTGGAATTAAGGGATTGGTATTTCCATGCAATTTAATTCCAACTAACACCGTAACAAAACTATAAAGCAGTATGACACGATAGATACCTTGTATTGATTTACATTTAAGCTTGTACAAATTTGAGCATTGTAGTCGTTGATCACTAATATTTCATATGTAGTTTCTTGATTCCTGTATCTTTACACACAATTTCGAAATATTAATCATAATTTAGTTTAAACAATAGGATTTAAAATACTTTACTATATTGAAATGCTTTACATTAACTCAATCCCATGGTTCACCTTGCAGCACGAGCCTGACGTCATCCAAACACAAGCGCGTGCTGAGAGAATTTACAAAAACGAAAAAAGAAATTTATGAAGATATAGTTATATATTATTTCAGATCAGAATTGGTTATTTTGAAATGAGTATTTTGAAATTAGTCACTGGAAAAAAGAGGATTTTTTTGCGCGGTAGGTCAAAGGTTACAGACAAAATGGCTGATTACGAAGTTGAAGCGATCATTGTGTTGTGAGAGGTCTAGGAGGAAGGATAGATTTAAAGAGAGTATAAACCAAATCGCCTTATCAATTTATAAGGCTCTAAATACTGCCCAAAATAAGTTTATACTGATTTTATTGTAAAAATAAACATGTACGCGTTTTAATAATGTCCTAATGCTCACTGTGCCACCTGTGTACAATGAGAGCAATGGGAGATACAGTGTGCGGTCATTTCTTTGTAGTTATTTGTTTTATTTCTGATGCTGCAAAATGTACAAAGCTTCGTATCCGAATGAGTCTCGGTGCGGATTTCGCACTTTGAATACGATTCTGGCAGTATCGCTTAATTTCTAAAACCGCGTTTAATGTTTCGCGCGCCACACAGAAGAAATGCGACAGTGTTAAACGGTGTATGATGTTTCCGAGATAATATAAGCAACCTGAACCTTTTTTATCGATAGCATTTTTTTAAACTGCAGAATGAACAGGAAGAAAGGCGACAAGGGATTCGAAAGTCCACGACCATACAAATTATAAGTATCCAATTTATTATTATGATGATGTTTAAATACTTGGTGTTTTGTTGTGCGTGACTTGTTCAATACATTTAACTGGACAACTGTATCGTGTTGCATGTTTTTTAATTCAAATATTCGTGGAACTCGTTCACTTTATAGTTGTCACTGGGTTTGTAAATATAGGGATGTTTCCGGAGTTGTTAAAAATATGTATTTTGTTTATTTTTATAGAAGTGTTTTTGTTTTTATACAACCCATCAGGTGGTCTGCATCAACAACATTAACTTTCAGCGAAAATCTGTCATTGTAAGTAGATCGATTTACTTTCACCATGCAGGGTTTGATCATTGACCATGTTGTTTAATAATGCAGTAACTCTTTTAAACACCGACTTCGTTTTTTTATAATGAGCTGTTTGCTTAAATACAGCTTTATTTTTAGTTGAAAATCTTAATACAATTATTTAAGTCTTCGTAAGCGTTAAAGAATGTATCCAGTGTGGCACGAACCTTCAAAATGCTGCAGATTCAGAAGAGACCGGTTAAAATCTTTAACACTAAGAGTTAGTTAAAATGTTATTTGCAAGTTGTGGATAACTTTTTAAAATGTATTACACATACAGTTACCATGCATTGCGTTGTCAGATGGTTTTTGCATTAAGTTCCAAGTTTGACTGATCTCCGGTCAGTCATGCTTTTGTAAAGTTTTAGAGATTTGTGTTTGGTGACCATTAAATTCACAGAGATTGTTACTATTCATGCATTACATTTAAATCTTTTCCTTCTTTTCATAGGGCCATGTGGAACTGACAATCTTTCCAACTGTGGCCAATCTAAACCGGATAAAGCTCAATAGCAAACAGTGCAGAATATACAGGGTACGAGTGAATGATCTCGAGGCTCCGTTTATCTACAATGACCCAACACTGGAAGTGTGTCACCATGAATCAAAACAGTAAGTGCTTTTTTTTGGAAAATGGAGTTTACAAAAGTGAGAAAGCTGACTAATGAGAGTAAATCTTTTGGTTCCATCTTAATTATTCATTTGCTGTTTATTGTCCCACCAGTTTAACCAGGAATCTCGGAGAGTCAGCTTTCATGATCTAATACATCCATACACATCATACATCTTTTTCATCTTTTTTACACTGTTTGACTGAGATAGCTGCTGAGTCAACACACATCCCAAAGCTTTTTGTTGGTCCTTTTTTCAGTTGAAGTACCACCTCTGTGATATTTAGACTGCTTGTAAAAGATACGTAGAGACCGGCCATACAAAATAGCTCCACTGTTGTTTTCCCCCACTGCTTACTGCATTCCAGGAGGAACTTGAATTACTTCTCCAGTGCCTACGCCGCAGCAGTCAGTGCTGTTGATCCTGATGGTGGGAATGGAGAGCTCTGCATCAAGGTCCCGTCGGAACTTTGGAAGCAAGGCGATGGTAAGATTAAAAACTATTTTGTTTTCCTTGCATTCGTCAGACCCGTAGCCCAGAAAGCTGATTTTCCTGATTGTAGTGCTGGTACGAATACAGTAAGGAGTGAAACCCGTGCCTTGCTCTGGCTATCTAGCGCACCAGCAAAGTCAGATTGGTTTCTAGAGTAATCACCACATTCTGGATGGTTCTGGATGAACAACCATCTAGAACTAAAAGGTTCCTGATCCACTCTGTCACAGATGTAGCCAGAGAGAAGCCTATCCCTACCTACAACACTTCGGCATTTTCCTGTAATGGAGAGCTTTTGGAAAGATTTGGTTTACGTGTGCTTGGATATTGCTGGTGTGACTGCAAAAATGTGACTGTATGACCCTCTACCATCTGGAAAACTGTACCGGAGCTTTCGGGCCCAGATTACCAGACTCAGAGACAGTTTTTACCCCCGTGCTATCAAACTATTAAACTCCCAGCCTCTCTCACCTACGATCTGAACCTCACAGTGCCTTCTTTCTTACCAAAAACTCAAACACACATTGAAATCTACCTCTACCTCACATGTCAAGAAGCTCACTCCCCATAATTTTCTATCCTTTATTTCATTCTGTTGATGTATGAGTTTGCACATCTGATGTTGTTCTGCACATTACCTGTTACCTGTTGTTGTTTTGCACACTGCCTGTTGTCTCTGTCTTTCTTTTCTTATACAATTGTATTGTTGTTTTTTGTACTACTTATTGTCTGAGCGCTATCTAAATAGGATTTCGTTATACCATATACCTGTATATGAGTATAATGATAATAAACTTGAACTTGAAAAATCTATCAGACAAGGCTGGCTGGGGAGTGAGATAACCTCACATTTTACTTAGTTGCATTAATTTACAGAAGTAGCTAGTGTAGGTCATTGTCAGATGATTTTTCTTATCATATAAACTTATGCTAGTCCCTTTTTTCTGTCTTTCGCTGGTTGTACTCTGATATTTGTAGTGTTGTATTTTGATTTTTCTGTTTTGAAAATAGAAAAATGAAGCCTGTAAATCCATATGAACTTTCTACATGGCAAAATTAAAGTTACGCTAAACTATCGAAACATCCTCGCTTCAGGGGTTTGAAAGTAATGCGTAGTATAGAGCTGAGGGACTCCACATAGTCTAGATTGGATTACTTGGGACTTAATATCTTCATAATACCAATTTATCACTTTACCCATTGTTTGGGAGGAAGATGTGTTGCAATGAGATTATCGTAAATTTCAGCTTCTATGGTAAAGTGACGTTATAAGATGTTCACAGTTGGAGGGAAGAAGAACGACACTTGGGCCAATATGGTTTTTGTCAATCATAAAATTTTCGAACTTGCAAAAGTAACAAAAAATAAACATTACCAACATTATAGCCTTTTGTGTAATAAATTTTTATATAACATTAGTTTTGCTTAACACCTAATTGTAATCCTGTTTAACGTGTCAAAATATTCTAAGAACAGGTGGTTCTGAAGCCCATTTTGCCTTGCTTTCAGAAATGAAGGTGCTGAAAGTGTACATTGAGTTTTCCTTGGACCAGCCGAAAGGAGGGCTTCACTTTGTAGTGCCTGACGTGGAAGGCAGCTTGGCAGAGAGAGGAGCCCATGTCTTCTCATGTGGATACCAAAATTCTACAAGGTGAGGTTAATTTTGGCAACCAGATCACAGTTGCTTTTGACAACATTTATTTTTCAGAGTAGGATTCCCATAATGCATATTATTGGAACGCTTGTTTTCCATTGCTGTGAAAAATCAGAGAGCCTGTGACTGACAGTGTGAATCTCTATCTTTAGATCACCATACTGATCACTTACAGACCTGTCGCTTTTTGTCCATAACCAATTCAAGGAAATCCTTTTACAGCCTGTAAATAATCATCTATATTGTCATTAACGTGTTTGTCACAAAAGGACATGTAAACATGAATGAAAGTCATCACTGGCTACCTTGTCAAACAGTGGGGAAAAAAGTAAATACAGTATAGTAAACCCTCGGTTTAATGGACTTTGCATAATGGACTTGGGATTTAATGGACAGAATCTGCTAAAGGGGAATTATGTCGGTGAAATCTAACTAACGATGAAATGCACAAATAAACAAAGTAAAAACTAATACTACATAAGTTTAAATTCAAGAATATCAGGGGTGCGCTATATGGGTAGGGCAGTTGCTTACAATTGGTGTGTTTTTTGTGTTTCTTATACTTTAGTGTATTTAAAGCACATGAAATAAAGACCTTCTTTATTTATTATATAAAAGGAGAGGAAACATTTTCCTTGACTGTGTTGATTGCAGTTGTAAAAAAAAAAGTCAAATGATCCAGTAAACATACTGTATATATATTTCTCATATAATATTGTGTTTTGGGGAAGACAAAATGTCATTCATGATTTAATTTACTTTCTGCAATTACAGACTTCCCTTCCCCCCTATAAGTCCTTTAAACCAAGGGTTTGCTGTATATGCTTTAATAACAAAGGGTGGAAAACTTCCAATGCCGTCAATTAAGAATTAGGTTGTTGCTTAGATTCTTATAGAAAATCCAAATCACTTAAGAAATGTTTTTCTTCATTTTCCATTTGTGGCAGGTTTTGTAATGAAACGTTATGGGTCTGCCACCAGAGGCCTCTGAAAATGGCCTCAAAAGATGGGATTTATAAATAGTTCACCTTGGTGTTAATCGGTTTTGCCTGTGTTGTAAGATTGTAAGCCAGATATTGCCTTTGAACTTCAGTTTACATTGGTGTCTATTCAGTGGAGTTTGTGTGAAGGTCCAGATCATATTCTTGGTTCTCGTGCTGGTGGGACATGGCTTCAGTTTATCTGAGGTTCCTGGTATTTTTTTCTTTCAGGTTCTGGTTTCCCTGTGTGGATTCCTACTCTGAGCTCTGCACCTGGAAGCTTGAGTTCACAGTGGATGCCTCCATGGTAGCAGTGTCTTGTGGAGATCTGGTTGAAACCATCTACACTCATGACATGAGGAAGAAAACTTTCCACTACATGCTGCCAATCCCCACTGCAGCACCGAACATTTCCCTTGCTGTGGGGCCCTTTGAGATCCTTGTGGACCCATATATGCATGAGGTACTTCGATTTAAAATGAGGTGTATCTAGTTTTAGATTTTAATTTCTATTCTAATTCCCTGGTGTTTTTTTTTTTATTTTGAACAAGAAAAACAGGTTTCCGAAAACTTGCATGGGTATTTTAGTAACAATTTATGAGCCGTAACTTAGAGGTGCAGCTATGTGTACCATCATGAAATTTTGGCCATTTGCCCTCAAATCTAGAAGCAGAGCATTGCAGGCATTTTAAAATATTGTACCATGCTACAGATATATTAATGAAGAGTATCACTGAAACTGATTTGCTGTCTTAAGGGCCTTACATTACTGTGTTATTCATCTGTTGCTATCAATTGATATACCAATGACTTTCTTCAAAGTACCTTACAAAGCACATGGAAGGGTACTGCAGCAGTCTCCCACCTGGGATGTGACTTCTCAAACCCTAGGGGTCTGTACCCCCTAACAGCTACATTATACATACATACATTTGATGTTTTACCAATCAAAATGGACAGCTAGGCGCATAATTAGGCCCTAAGCTGACAAATAAAAAGAATGTTCTGATCAAATAACAAAAACAAGATTATTTCTTATTTTCTGTTTTGTCCCATTACAAGGTAGTCTATACACTTTAAAATTTAAATGGTATTTATAACTATAGTCAGGACCCTACTTAATTTATCAATGAACTTGCAAATCTTGCAATCTTATGCAACTACCACCATTTCCAGCAGTGTATTAGGACAGTCTGCTGCAAGCTGTATTTTTATGTGATACAAAATGTCAGAATTATGTAACAAACTGGGATTTTCATGGTGGCCTTCATGTTTTTCTTCGTTTCCTATTAAAACTAAAACTAGGTTGGTCTCAGTATCTCCTGGCTCCTGATTGGGAGATTCAGGGGTTCATTTGTGGAGCAGTGATTTTTTATATTAAAAGAAGGTCAGTCTTCAAAGATAAGATCACTAGAAAAAAAAACTTAAAACCAAACATGTAAATGGGATATGTGTTAAAATTAAGATAAAGACATCGGTATTTAAGTTTTAAGTACGTGTAATCTTTTTGGGGAGACTAAAATGTAATTTGAAGGGAATGTAGTGTTAAAAAATATTTGAAGCACAGGTACTCTTCTATTGCTAACAGTGTGCCCATATTTTGAGTAATTGCAGTACTTTTTTTAAGTACGTTTTTAAAGTGTTTTTTAAAGTTTTGCAAAATAATAATAATGTATTTCCCTTTCATCTAATTGTTTTTATTTAATTGTTACTTCATTTAAAAAGCAATACCTTGGTACAGTTGAATTTCACAATCATTAAAGAGATCGAATTACTTTTTGTGCATATAAAGTGAAATGGAAAGGGTATAATAAAAATAATTGTTTATTTCTAAACTTCACAAAACATAAGTAAATACTTGCATATTTAACAAAGAATGGAAAGAAATGTAAAATATTAAATAAGTTAGGATACTGCCTAAAAATGTATTCTTTCACCACTTCCATTAATTGCCAGTAGTGGGAGTAGTGTACTGCAGATTCAAATGCATTCTGATTTAAGAAAAGGGAAAATCTAATAATATTGGCTGACTCTCATACATTATGTATTTGTCTTCCAAAATAAGCAACATAAATCATACACTAACTTAATGAGAGGGCTTAATTTCACTGTAATTTCATAAAGTGACAATCTCCCAGAGCTAATTTTATAATACATAAAGTTATTCTCGAAAACTAGAGGAAGTTTACCTTCATGTCACGAACTTTTAAACAGTAGTCTTTTATACTCCCAAGTTACTTGTGCTCAAGATAACTTTTTAAAATAAGTGGTTATATTCCTTTTCAGAAGTTCTGTATTATTTTACATTGTAATTGTACACGCACTGCTTTAATCACTATAACTGTTGATTTTTAAAATTATTTTCCTCTACTTTTATGTTCATTTTTAAAAACAACTCCTTACACAGGTTTCTTGTGAATGTAATGGATTAGGTTTTAAAAGTAATTTTCATCAACACTGATCATTAGAGAAACTTTAGCTAGTTTTTTAAAAATCACATTTTTCTAGGCTTCAGAGAATTGACTGATTTCATAGTAAAAAAAAAACATATGAAGGACTATGTATATGCTCATTTGGGAGCTAGTAGTGTAAAACCCTGTTCTTTGAAACACCGGATAATGAGCTTCAAAGCATAGCCGTGCAGTGTGTTTTAGACACAACTGTGAAAAACAAATGCCTTTTTTCAGTTTCTGTTTGCTTTCTCTTGCATCCTTGTTTCCTCATTGGTTCTGAAGTTGACTTCTTGGTGGTCATTGTTAACTCCTTGCAAGATGTTTACCCTATTGTGTGGTGAACCCTGAGTTATGAGACAAATTTTAACATTAATAATAAACTTTATTTATTCATGTCGGAGACGCAATAAGAAAAGAGACAGCCAAGTGTCAGGTTTGGTATGGATGTAAATATATACTGGAAAGTAGGGGGCCCAGTATTGAGCTCTGAGGAACACCAGACTTAATGAGTCCAATTTCAGACCTAAATCCACCAAGAGAGACAAAGTGACAGCGATCAGTGAGGTAAGAGTTTGAGAACATTAGAGAGCAGTGTCAGAAACTCCAGATACAGTCTCAAGACAAGAAAGTAAGATATCATGGTTAACAGTGTTGAAAGCAGCGCTAAGATCAAGAAGGATGAGGATAGAAATAGAACTAGAATCAGAAGCTATTAGAAGATCGTTAGTGACTTTGACCAGGGCAGTTTCTGTGCTGTCAGAACCCAGATTGTGT
This sequence comes from Lepisosteus platostomus, assembly GCF_059453375.1. Classification (NCBI taxonomy): domain Eukaryota; kingdom Metazoa; phylum Chordata; class Actinopteri; order Semionotiformes; family Lepisosteidae; genus Lepisosteus; species Lepisosteus platostomus. The sequence continues at coordinate 11,625,299 of NC_142622.1, forward strand.
TTAAAGAAGTTATTTGCAATGACGTGGTTATTTAACTGAACTGTAACACCATTTTCTAGACTTTTTGCGAGAAAGGGTAAGTTGGAGATGGGGTGAAAATTGTTTAGATTGTCTAGAGACATGTTTGTTTTTTTTGGCACAGGGGTAAAGTTTTGAGGACCGTATATTGCGGACAATGTGGCAGAGAGAAGTGAAACAGGACTGAAATAGGGTGGGAATGGAATCTAATATACAGGTGGTGGATTTCATATGTGAAACCAGTTTACTTATTGATGTAGAGTCAAGAAGAGAAGTTAGAAACAAGGGAACCAGTAAATTTAGGCAAGCAGGAAGGAGGTATGGAAATGATATGTTTTCTGGAGAGAATGTGATGCCGGATGTTGTTGATCTTGAAGCTAAAGTTAGCTAATAATATGCTGCAAAGTTGCGATGATGCAGGTAATTTTAGTGAATAATTAATTCGAGGTGAATTATGTGCCAACAACAGCTTGTTCTTCTTGTTTTTTTCAGGTGACCCATTTCTGTTTGCCCCAGCTCTTACCATTGCTCAAACACTCCATGTCCTTCCTTCATGAGATCTTTGAATTCTTTGAGGAGATACTTACCTGTCGCTATCCGTACTCCTGCTTCAAGACTGTGTTTGTCGATGAGGCCTATGTCCAGGTGTCATCATATGCGTCTATGAGCATATTCAGGTATTTACTAGACAGGTGTGATTTTAATGTCCGTGCTTGTTTGCTCTTGCTCTTGGCTCAGTTTCTTGATTTCAGTCAAATTACACAACCCAGCCAAAAAGAAGACTTGAAAAAATTATTGCTCCCCTTTGTAATCAAGTTAAAACCAGTTTCTGCCTCTACACTCCCCCCAAGTCTGGCACTGCCCTTGTTTTTCTAAAAATATTAGAAATGTGTTTTATTTTGAGTGTTTATTTGGTATTTCAGCTAATGTTGTATGTGGGATGAAGAAATTTAGTTATGTATTCTCCTTGAAAATACTGCAGTGTAATGATTTTCCTTTTGGTTTAATGAACAGGTGTTGAACAAAGCTGTCTTCAGTTCAGTGCCATATAGAAATACAGTTTTGTAAGGGACAGAAGCAAAGCAATAGAACACTAATGCAACGTGTGTTCTCATCTGTTAATGGCTTGTTTTTGCCTTTTTACATTTATTGATGCTGACCTTGTTTTGAAACCCAGTGCTTGTTTTTCATGTTTCCCCCTGCTTTCAGTACAAATCTTCTGCACAGTGCGATGATTATAGACCAGACCCCCCTGACCAGACGCTGTTTAGCTCAAGCCTTGGCTCAGCAGTTTTTTGGCTGCTTTATATCCCGAATGTCCTGGTGAGTAATTTGAGACACAGTCTAAACCAGCTTGAGCAAGAAATTAGAACTGGGAATGCACATTAGAAATTTAGGCATGGAACTTTATGTCTTTGGGCACGTAACCCTTTCTATGGAAGGTTTTCAAGTGTTTGAACTCAATAGTTGGCAGTTTTGATGTTTGTTATTTGTGTGATTTTTACCTGTACGTAATATGGTAGTTCAAATAATTCAATGTCCAAAATGAAGACTAACATCATCATATTGGTCTGTGGTCTGGCTTTTTGGATATTACTTGTAATATGCTGTAATTTCATAAGAGAACTCTTATCCAAATGTTTGATCATTGAACAATAGGCATGTTGTCTTTTGTGTGTTTTAAAACTTGAATCAGATGTATGAGCTTGCCTGTTTATACTGATCGAGCACCAGCTGGCTGATTGAATGCTGTTGCTTTTTGTATTGGGCCCATTCACATGTTTAACATTAATTATGCGGTTTGAATCCCCTGATGTCTAATTAAAATTAGTACCATGGAGGTCTAAGGAGCAGGGTTTCTTTATTCAAGTAATGAAAAGTGTAGAAAGACATTTAGTTATTGTAACTGAAGTGTAGAAATTATTATGAGAGTTCCTTTCAAAATAATTAAACCTTGTTTAAGGATTGAAACTTTGCTAATATTTCATTTGGTTAACTACAGTATCTCTTCTTCAAGTGTCTCAGTTTAAATTTTAGGTTAGTAACGTTAAAAAGATAGCTGGCCACACAAGACTGTAATTTCAGAGGTATCTGAATATCAGTATGTAATTAGTCTTGGTACCAGCTCTGTTTTTAATCAGTTTTTATCTCAAAACAAGACATTCTGTGTTTTTCATATGACTTGAATTGTGTTGATTGCCCATAAAGTTGTCCATAGGAGTTTAATTGTAGCCCCACGAATGCGTGATTATATAACAGCTGTTCTGGAGACCTTTTAACTCTAAATATACTTTTTCCCAGCGTAAGTGATGGAAAGTCATGCAGGGTATTCTCATTGCAATCTCAGAATGACCAGTGAAAGTTTCCTGAATCTTTAAAAAAAAACAGGGATTTAATTTCTTAATGATATATAATATACCTGCCAATGTATTGCTAACCATAGTATATAAGGGATGTTGTTGTTTTCTTTTTCAAAAACACAATTGATAATTAATTTATGAAGTGTGAAAAGTAGATATGTTTCCTGATTGTGGCTGAAGTTAAAGTTCTGTATATAAAAGAAGGCCTATTTGTTTTTTGTATGTGTTCTAAAGGTCTGATGAATGGGTTCTCAAGGGGATCTCGGGATACATTTATGGTCTGTACCTGAAGAAGACTTTTGGTGTGAATGAGTACCGACACTGGATCAAAGAGGTTGGTGCGCATTATGACATTATTACCATAGGCTACGTTACTATGTTACTAGACTTTTCGACAGTCTTGACGTGTAATCTGTTTTTAATTTGATTTGAAGGAGCTAGACAAAATAGTGGACTACGAGTTGAAGACTGGCGGGGTTTTACTGCATCCAGCATTTTGTGCTGGCAAAGAGAAGGATAAGTAAGTCACTTACACATTTCACAAGAAATCATTAAGCCCTTTATCCAGACAGTCTTTACCTTGAATTAATAAGCTTCCTTATAAGAGAATTTATCATGTACGGTTGTGAAAAAATAAAGAATTTAAGAATTTTAAAATTAATAGACTGGAGTATCAGCGACTTATCTACATGTAAATGCATTTGTAAGTGCTTTTCAGTTCAGTAGTGTTTTAGAAATCTGTCAAGCAAATTATAAGAAAATGTAAAAAATATTTCTGATGCACAAAGAGAACACAATATTAAAACAAATAGATACAGATAGCAAACATGTAAATGAGAAAATGTAAATGAAGTATTGATCAGTATCTTTCAGTAAGAAACGTGACTGTTGAAGTAAAGGCATTTCAAATGTTGGTATCGGGTATGAACTTAAAAGCGAGCACATCCTTGGCAGCATTGGCACACGGTCTTGATCAGCCTCTGGACAGGGATATTCTTCACTCCTCTTGCACATCTGCAGTAAACTGGGGCAATGGTTAGGCATCTGCAATTGGGTCCTGTTGATGGCATTGTCAAGTTGGGCCTGCAGATGTTCTGGCGGACTCAGGCCAGGAAAAGAGCCTGGGCGGAACATCTTGACGTTGTTCTACTGCCATTCTGCTGAACACTGGGGTTATGTCTTCCTCGAATTTCTTGTGCTATAGCCACTGCAGTCTTGAAACAATTACACAGATTGGTCAGATGTGTATGAAAGGCTGGAGTGGTGATTGTCTGCCTTCCAGGAGGTAGCTTGTCCCTCTTGGACCTTGTTTTCTGTTTGCTCTGGAATGTGTTGGTTATGTTACCTCATTCTCTGGGTAACATCTCTCACAGATAAAAAATCTTCAGTCATGCCAGTAGCAACCAATAGTCATCTCATAAGCTGGACATGGTAGTGTTATCTGCTGCTAATCAAGATGTCTTTTTGAATGACTGTTTATATGTGTTCTTAACACATTTTGACAATTGTAACTGAATTACCAAATGCTGAGCACCTTTGCTGTTACATGGATCAATACTATTTAAAGAATAAAAAAACAACTTGCTTAATATTTACAATATACCCAGCTGGCTATTGTAAAACATAGACTTTTTTCATTGTGCCTCAGAGTCTTTATATCTTTTCAGGGTGCTTATTTTGATTTGAGTCTTGAGGTTTGAGTGGAGTAGTAAAAATATTTTCTTATATAGTTATGGATCTTTGATAGACACCTGGCCACATCTGCTGTTTTTGCCAAATCAAAACTTTGCAGTACCTAACCTGGACAGGTTATTTGACATTAAAATCCATCTGTCTTAATATAAAGATCTATGTTCATTTTCACATATTTTATTTAGACCTGCACAGATTTGTTTCCTAATGTCTGAAAAGGTTTGCTTCTGCTTTATTTTCTATATACTTGTGATCTCTTAAAAAATAAAAGCCAACTCAAATTCAAATTAACCTGTTAATGTTGAAGTAATGTGCCTCCTGGATTGTTAGGTGAAACATTTAAAAAAAAATAGGTGGTGCTGAATTTTTACCACAGAATCAGGATATCAAGGCATAGTGGTATTGTTTGTGCAGTCCCCTGACTTGTGGCTTAGTTGAGATCTGTATTTTTTAACTATACTATAATGACTTTGAATTTTGCAGTCCCAGTCCACACCTGCATTTCTCAATAAAACACCCCCACACTTTGTCCTGGGAGTACTATAAGATGTTCCAGTGTAAAGCGCACCTTGTCATGAGGCTGATAGAAAACAGAATCAGCATGGAGTTCATGTTACAGGTGAGTATACCAGTGACCTCTGTCTTGACAAATACTACTTTGACATTTGAAAAATCTGCTAAATTAAGTGTTTGAATGATTAGAGGAAAAAGGCATTTTCTAAAGACGACAACAGGCCAATGACTGTACTTTTTGTATTGGTACAAAATGTTCCCTGATTTTTTTTATTTTTTTTAAACTTAGATTAACTAAATCTAAAATCTTATTTTGAAGGTGTTCAACAAACTTCTGAGTTTGGCCAGCACTGCATCATCTCAGAAGTTCCAGTCTCACATGTGGAGTCAGATGCTGGTGTCAACATCAGGATTTCTGAAATCTATTTCTAATGTCTCTGGGAAGGACATTGGGCCATTGATAAAGCAATGGGTGTATCCTTTTTAAATTTTGAGACTGGGTTCATCACGCAACAAGCACAGAGTACAATTCAGCCAACAAACCTCAGTTTCATTCTCTTGATCTTAGTCCAGTCATCTATGTTCCACACTCCTTTTGTTGTTCCAAAACCATTTTTGTATGATTCAATCTCCCTTGTGAGCCCAGTTAAGTAAAAAGCTGCACTTAATGTTTTTTAAAGGATAGTAATTTCTCATTCATTTGGTTATTGAACATTACTCTAAAGACTTTGTCTTAAGTTGGTTCCAAAATGTTATTCATGTAATAGTCACATTTCAATAAAAACCCAAATGTTTTAAGTTTTTTTAGAATGTATTTAAAGGCAGTATTTTAATTGAAATTACATCCATATTGGCAGAAGCAATTAAAATAGAAAAAAAGCGTTCTTAATAGATTAAAATCGGAATTTGTAGCAGGCATGCAAAATTCAATTCGCTGCATAGCAAGCCTATAGCCTTACAGTGGTGCCTGAAACTTCAACTCAGTGATGTTGGTGGGCTTTCTTGCATGAACTCCCTGCTTCAGGTCCTGGCACAACATTTCTATTGGATTAAGGTTTGGACTTTGACTTGGCCATTCCAAAATGCAAAATTTCTTCTGCTTCAACCATTCTTTGGTAGACTGACTTTTGGTAGACTGTGTTAAGGGTCGTTGTCTTGCTGCAAGACCCACCTTCTGTTGAGCTCCAGTTCACAGACGGATACCCTGACATTCTCCTCTAGAATTTGCCGGTACAATCCAGAATTCATAATTCCGTCAATGATGGGAAGCTGTCCTGGTCCCGTGGCAGCAAAACAGCCCTTCCAGCAAGTTAGAAAGGGGAACATTGCTTCTAAGAATTTTCAAGTTTCTGCATGTGAGACTTTCAGGCCAGAGGCCATGATGTTTTCATTATGCTTTGCTTATATGTTTAGCACCAATAACGTGTTTGGAGTTTGGCATCCCATATGTTAACTATTTTATGAAAATGTACATTAGATATTCAAGAATAAAATGTTCATTGGAAGTGGTTCTGCAGGCTTTGGAAAAAATCCCGCATTATCCTTAATTGACTGACTCAGAGATCAGAGTGCAGTTGTGAAGTTTTTTGGCAGCTTTGCATTCAATAGGAAACGAAATGTGCTTGAGTTAGAAATAAAGCAGGACTATACATCATCAGGCACTCAAAAATACGTGGTAAGATTTTTTTAATTAAAAAAATGATTTTTTAGAAATAATACTTTCTTGTGACATGTGAATGGATTTTCCTCTTACAAGTACATGTCTCTTTCAAGGGCCCCATTAAAGTGACAGTACAGGAACTGGACGGATCCTTCAACCACACGTTACAGATCGAAGAAAACAGCCTGAAACATGATATCCCATGTCATTCCAAGAGCAGAAGGTAAAAGCAGTCAATCCTTCACTTTTAGGTTGCTAGTATTATTTATGGTAAGGCTTTCTGGCTAGGCTTCCTGTGTAATGTCAGTTTTCCTGGTTTTATGAATACTTAAAATGTTAATATAATACTGATATACTATAATGATAAATACTTTTGTTTGCCCCCAAAAGATCTAGAATGTTCATGTTAAAAAATCATTTACTGGATTATTATTACTTTCTCTAGTGCTTCTTAAGCCGCTGAACAGACTTCCATGACAAGGTCTGTGGTATATGTTCTAACACGATTTGCTTTCAGGAAGAACAAATCTGTTATGCCTCTGAACTGACAGGCACATGTTTACATAAGTGAATTGTTAACATCTGCTCCAAGGATAAGGGTATTGTTAGGACACGTTTAATTGAAAATAGGTCCCCCAGTCATTTTGTAAACTTATTGTATCATATTAAACCATTTGGGAATCATGATCAGTAAAAATATTGAAAATATTGAAAGGTTACATGAACCCTTTAAGGTTTTACTATATTTTGTAAAGAAAATGTGTGTTTAATCTAAAATTCCGATAATTCCTCTGTTACTATTATTGAATATTCTGTCCTGGAATGCTTCACTTACACTTCTATGAAACAGTAAGTGATATAAGCTAAACATGCCTATTTCACCCTTAAGATGTTCTTATGCCATGGAATATGACAACATATTTGACATCATCATTGACATCATGTGGTATAACGATATAGAAAAGCAGTACAATACAGACTGTACTTTTTTAGTTTATGATGATGCTATGACAGCGAGCCTAGCACTTTATAGACTGTTTTCCTTAATTCGTGACCCAATAAATTGCTGCTGCAAGGTGTTGGTGGACCAGTAGATGGAACTCTTGTCTCTAGTCCAGAATTTCCAAACCAATGGCCACATATACATATATACCAGGGATACAGTACTGAAGGAAGTCTCCTCTTTTGGATGACACTTTAAACCAAGATATTATCTACTTCCCATAGAATTGTAAATCTAGAATTTAAATGCTGCAGTTCTTGCTAAATTAGACTTTTGGCTTTCACGGTCCTGCCACCCTAAATTTGTCCCTTAATACAATCTAATCAAGAAGATTTGTTAAGCCACATCTCCGTCTCCATAACATGTTGACAGTCCTCCAAAATAACACTGATGTAAAAATAATATAACTTGTCTTTAGTGATCAACTGTAGTATTTTAGGCTATGTGTGTATTATGCTGACTGACCTTTAGTTACAGGTTCACTTTGGTCCCCTTTAATGTATGGCATTATGTTGGTAATCCTGGTAACTTATTTCATTTTTTCTTTTTTCTAATTTGTTTAATAGCTTAGGGTCTGCTGTTCCAAAGATTTCAATGTTCACTTGTTTATTATCAGTACCAACATGCATGTCTTGTTTCAGTTTCTATAGGCTTTGTCAGTGACACACTTGGGAGTACAATCAGAGTGTTTTTTGTGTCTAAAAGTATTAAAGGTTTTTATCATTTCAGAAACAAGAAAAAGAAGATCCCACTGATGAATGGAGAAGAAGTGGACATGGACTTGTCTGCAATGGAGTAAGTTGTCTGTAGTCATAGCACAGGGTCCTCTGGGAGGGCCCCAAAAACTGGCTAACAAATATTTTTGTCTTGATGGACTCTCTTAAACTAACCTGTATAAATGAATTGAAGCAGGTTAAGGAAGAAAAAGGCAAGCTTAATTTTTCAGGCTTATTATTTTCTACAGAAAACAGAGCAGCACAGGCAAGGGCAGGGTCAGGACGGCTCTCTGGCAATTGTGCCTCAACTCTGACATAGGGAGAGGAGCATCTGCCTGGTGAGAATGGATTAAGAGTCACCTGGTCTCTCCTTAGCAGGATTCTGGTTTCTGTTGTCGTTTGATATGCAGGGTTCTGGTCTTAAAATTGAGATGTAGGAGTTTTATTTGAAGGTAAGGTTCAGTAGATATGAAAGGGATGACTACAATAATGCATTGTAGCATGTATCTTCTGTATGTGTTCCACATCTGAAGTATCTTTGCAGGAATAAGATTGATTTATAATAAGATTCCAGGCTGCAACCTTCTGAAAGATGAGATTTAAGATAAGTCATGGAAGATACTGCTTGGAAGAGCTCGGTTGACTTTACTTATTGCATTTGATCATTTTTTTAAAGAATCCTCTGTCAAAGGTGATCTGAGCCTGCTGATAGATGTAAAAAAGTAGTTAATAGACATTGGTTAGTATTGTTAATATTGAAGCAAAACGTCAACCCACTTTCCAGTCTGAAAAAAGCAGGACTAGTACGTGATCAAAGAAGGCTCTGAAGCCTCTGTCTCCTCTGAGGAGACAACAGAAGCCTTTGTCCAAGAAGGTTTCATCAAACATAAATTTATAATTTGTAATTCTTATTATTTTTGGATTTGGCCTGGATGAGAAACATCAAACCTTAGTTTTACTGATTGTCAGCATTTCGGAAAAATAGCTTAAAAACCAAATCATATATAAGAGCGTGGAAGAACTGAAATGCACTTTTCTTTCAAATCGCAGTGCAGACTCCCCTCTGTTGTGGATAAGGATAGACCCGGACATGTCCATTTTAAGAAAGGTAGAGTTTGAACAGGCTGACTTCATGTGGCAATACCAGTTGCGTTATGAAAGAGATGTTGTGGCTCAGGAAGAAGCCATTTCAGCCCTGGAGAAATTCCCTACCCCAGCATCCCGACTAGCCCTCACAGACATTCTGGAACAAGAGCAGTGTTTCTACAAGGTCAGGATGCAGGCTTGCTTCTGCCTTGCCAAGGTAAGATCTTTCATTATGATACTTCTACCCATCCTTGCATTGCCTGTGGTGACTAATTTTGATGTGAAGACGAAAAAGAATGAAAGACCGTGGTTTTAATTAATAATAATAATTGCTTACACTTATATAGCGCTTTTCTGGACACTCCACTCAAAGTGCTTTACAGGTAATGGGGACTCCCCTCCACCACCACCAATGTGCAGCATCCACCTGGATGATGCGACGGCAGCCATAGTACACCAGAACGCTCACCACACATCAGCCTTCAGTGGGGAGGAGAGCAGAGTAATGAAGCCAATTCATAGATAGGGGTTATTAGGAGGCCATGATTGGTAAGGGCTAATGGGAAATTTGGCCAGGATTTTGTACAATGTGAGCACTAGCAGAACAGTAATGTAGTTTAATGTATTTTCACAGGGCTTGATTCATTCAGCCACCATCACCAGCATCTGTGTTGGTGTGCAGCATTACTTTGTTAAAAATGTCTCCCATGATATTTTTTTGTAAATGATTTGTCTAAATTTAGGATTTTTTTTATTTTTACAGCAATAATATACAGTATGTCAAGCTTTTTTTCAAACAGTAGGAAAGATGAATTTTGCTTCAAAAGGGTTTATAAAATGTCTGCCAGTTTCCTCAACCCCAGCATATTCCTAATTGAAAGGCTGTGTTCATTTAAGTTGTTTTCTAAGTGTATATCCATAATTCCTTGTCTATTGAAAGCAGTTTGCTCACTGCAAAACAGTAGAACAGGTGGAAGGGTTCAGACAGTTTAAAGCAGTTTGCACTACTGAACTTTTGTTTTTCTACTCTCAAGGACAACATCCTCCATATATATAGTATAAGTGAGAGGCATATTCAGGCTCCTAATGAGCAAATGGATACATGCCAGCTGCTTGTTTTACCGAATTAACAGCAGTAAGACTACAAAAGTAGTCGGGGCCCTGATTATCTTGTTTCTAGCCTTATTGTTCTGGACAGTCAGTCCTAACACAAAAAAACTGTGTTCTTTGGAATTCCTTTTATTACCAGCCTGCACTCTGTATGTGGCACTCAGTATCTGAATATGTTATTTTCTTTATAATTGAAACTGAAAGGTTGACTAGCACCAAAGGCTTCAAAGACAAGGCTTTCAAATATCTGTTGCCTTAGAGAAGCAAGTTTTTCTAAATTTAAAACTTGGCCGATCTAACTGTAGCTGAGAGGCAATCCTTTAAAAGCTAAGGGAGAACCCCAGAAGATTTAAAATACGTTGATGGAATATACTCTATGTAATGCTTTGGCTTTATGGTGGTTTTACAGTTCTTTACTAACGCTGGCTAGCAACCTTGCTGAACTATTGCTTGAAAATGTTCTTGTTAACTAAATCTAAACTGTATTGTTTACATTTAAAGAATTACTAGTGCGAGGCTTTTAAAGGTAGTCTCAGTTTAGAGTTGGACTCATCATACAAAAACAGCATTATCAATGTAAGGAATAAATGTTTTCCAAGTATGTTTACTATGAATTTTGAACGGATAAGCAAAGTTTGAAAATGGTGAAGTTGAAAGTGTAGTGTGCTTTTCTTCTACCCTAAATACAAACCAGCTGTAGATGAAACAAACTTTTATCTTAACATTTGATAGTGTCAGTGTAAAGTTCTTTCATTTGCTGTTCCATCACTGCCCATTATCTCTCAAGAGCTCTGTCTCATCGGGAAACAATGGGACAGTAATGGGAAGTGTGCGCAACTTGACGTTTTATCAGGAGAGCATTTTCAGTTATCTGTTCAACTAGAGATAAAGGTAATACATTTCATGTGGGTTTTTTTTTGTAAGTGGAAGACACCCAAAGCAGCTTTGAATAGGAGAGCACACAGATTATTTATTTAGACTGTGGTTTCTTTTCACTTTTTTGTTATGTCAGTTAAAGGATAAAATATGTTTCTCACATACTGTATCATTCTGAAATTTATCAGTGATAATGGAAAAAACATACACAAGAGTCACAGGCTTGATCCACTCAGCTGAGTCTTCTTCTATTCTGATGATATTGCATGCTGTAAGTGTTTTATTAGAGACAACTTTAGTTCATACCCTGTATACTTCTGATTGTGTGGGCTGAATGGAACTGTATTACTCAAGCGCTGTTGCCAAACTTTTAATCTGTTAATTGGACATTTGCCCAAATAAAAATGCTTAGATGTAGCTCTCTGCAGGAGTAGCGAACTGAAAATGGATGGATGAAGATATGCTGTGTAAAGCATGTTGTTAAGTCAATGGAAAAGGCTTAGATCTGCATGTCTGTGTGGTTTTGGTCTTTAGGGGAGCAGTCTAAAATTGAACAAGGGTACAAGAACAAACTGAAAAGTCATGAATTGTTTTAGTGAGGATGGGCAGAACAATTGTTGACCTACAAGCCACTCTTACCTGTTAGAAACGATGTCTTAAAAGTCTGGGCTTGTGTAAATATAGCAGTTGGTCCTGTTTCAGAGGAATAATTTAACACCCAATGTGTTATGTATTGCAAAATGGTGAGTAATATGCTCAGGTTTTTCATTACGCATTATAGATTGCCAATGCAATGGTGAGCACCTGGACAGGACCTCCTGCAATGAAGTCTCTCTTCACCAGGATGTTTTGCTGTAAGAGTTGTTCAAACATTGTGAAGACTAACAACTTCATGAACTTCCAGAGCTACTTCCTACAGAAGGTATTTTTTTATTATTTGTGTGCAATATTGTCCTTTGGTCTCAATGTTTCAAGCCTTTAATCAGTTCATTTGTTTGTAAAGCCTGCCTTGGTGTGCTTGATCTGTTTATCACTATGTATTTTTGTGAATTGCAAAAACATCAAATTCAAACAAGTCAAGCTTTTCCTGAACATTATTGCTTAATACATTATTTACACTTGCATTGTGTCTGTATGCTTTCTAAAACTTCATATTTCTACCTGATTTTAGACTATGCCTGTTGCCATGGCTTTGCTCAGAGATGTCCACAGCCTATGTCCAAAGGAGGTTTTGAACTTTATTTTAGACCTCATTAAGTACAATGACAACCGGAAGAATAAGGTGAGGAAAGTCGTTTTCAACATTACGGTCTTTGCTTCCGTGCTTTGTGCTCAGATGACCACAGTGGTTGTTGTTCTTGCCTAGAGTTTTGAATGCATTTTTAAAAATAAATTAGGTTCAAGTTTGAAAACAGGAATTTGTCTGCTGGATGGGTAGTATTTCCACACTAGTTATAGCAGGTCTTATGGGCAAATTATAGAAATCAGGGAAGGCATCTAGTAAGAAAACACTACAAACAATAGTAAAATTAAACAGTCTTTGGAATGTAGAATTACACAGCACGGTCTTGGCTTATGAAATGACACATTGACAAATGAGCATAAAGTTCTAATTGCTTTAATTTCCTTTTTGCTCTCCTCAGTTTTCTGATAATTACTACCGTGCTGAGCTTATCGATGCCCTTGCCAACTCCCTGACTCCAGCCATCAGTATCAATAATGAAGTGCGTACTGTGGACAACCTGAATGCTGATGTCCGCCTTATTCTAGAGGAGATTACACGTTTCCTTAACATGGAGAAGCTGCTCCCTAGTTACAGGAACACCATCACTGTTAGGTAACAACATTCTGCTGATCTTTTTTAAGTCAAACAAAGTATGAGTGTGCATTGGTTGGGGCACATCTCCACGTGCTTTGGGGATTTGGTGGGATGAAATCAGAAGAGACACGTCTAGGCACACAGCGCCAGTCACTAGAAATTTCGTCAATGAATGTCGCCATAGGTGTCTTCATTTGTGTACAGATGCAGGTTTTTGGGAAACACAGATATAATCTTTGCTTTGAAGCAACGTTTCTTGAGGAACACAGAAAATACCACTACAAATTGTTGTGCAGGACGTAGTTTGTCCTTTGGCAAAAACAATTCTGTAAGGATTTCTCTTATTAACAAAATTGTGCTGTGTTTTTATATTGCAAAAGCAGCTGTGCCTTTTTCGTAAGCGGATTCCAGTGTATCGCCAGCTTGCTGTGCAGTTCTAACTACCATAGCTGGTCCATTTAAGAGTTTTTCTTACTCCATTAGAAATGTTGGTTGCTGAACTAGTTGAGACTGGAAATTAAAGGAAAAGAAGTGCAAATGTTAGTCACAAAAGTGCATGCTCAGTATTTGCTGTTCCAGTTCTACACCACACAGTTTCACAACCATTGCAGAAATAACCCCAAATTTGTCCTGAAAGTTCTGAAACCTTCTGTTTATGACAAAACAGGTGACACAGTAACTAAAAAAAAACATATGCCTACACTACTATTTGCCAAGGCACATGAGTCTAGTTCACCTCTGCTAACACACATCATTAAGTGTTTAAAAGGCTGTCCCTGTCCCAGTAAACTTTTGTTTTTGTCTTATTTAAAGGGATTAAAAGATGCCAATCCTAATTATTAAACTACTTTTTATTTTCTTGACATTATTGTAAATATAACAAAACAATAACTTGAATGCATCTCTCCACATAGAAAAACATTGCTAATGCATTGAAGAACGGTATTGTTTCGTACTTATTCATTTGTTATGCATTTGCTTGTGTCCAGTTGCCTGAGAGCCATCAGAATGTTGCAGAAGAATGGACACATTCCCAGCGATCCGTCTCTTTTTAAGTCATATGCTGAGTATGGGCACTTTGTGGATGTACGTCTTGCAGCTTTGGAGGCTGTTGTTGACTACACACAAGGTATTGTCCTATCTCTTTGCTGTTCCTAAATACTGTAGAACAAAAAAATGATTATGGAATTTCATGTGTCAAAACCATGATAGACTGGTGTCCCTTCCAGTGTGCACCCCATCTCATCTCCATTGCTTGCCGGGATACACTTTGGCTCTCCAGCAACCCTATTTTGGATAAAGTGGCTAGCAAATGGATATTCATGGATATATGTCAAAATACTTCTTTAAGAGAATAAATCTACAAAATATCTCAAATAGTGTGCCTAAACGGAAAGAATCATGGAGCCAAGTAACGAGATTGCTGGACGCCTCTTGAAATTATAATAATTTTTGTTTTTCTTCCTGAAACTTTCAGATGCTTATAAAATCCAACCCCCTGGATGAAAACCTGTAAAAAGATTAGTTAATGCCTATAGGAATATAGTAGGGTGAAAACCATGCCAATATGATTGGGGGCCATATTGGACTTTTCATTGAACTATGTTAATTTTCAGATATTCTATTGAAACTGATTTCAATACATGGTGCATTACAATTATTTTGGGATAGGTCTGTCACTTGGTTAGGTTCCAATTTTTGATTTTTCAAAACGCATTCAGAAGCCTACTCGAAACCACTTAACCATTTGAAACAAAATTTAGTTTACTTAGTCCTAAAATAGATTCTTTCTCAAACACCTTTATTTTTAACACCATTTTCTAAATTGCAACTTATATTACAATAGAATGTTGTACGATCATGAATCATCACCGACGCACAACAGTTTATTGAATGTTAAATTTGTAAATAAAATTACATATCATATTAAAGTAACATATCACTATTAATTTGTCTCTATGTAGTTGCATTTTTTTTCTAATTTCACTATTAGCTGTGAAATGTGTAATGTGAAATAAGAATATTTCTGAACTCTATATTCTGATCTCTTGAGAAGCTGGAACATTAATTCTTATTGTGCTGGAAGCACATTTTTTTCTTGAGGGAATTAATGTACTAAGAATTGTGGAGCATTACTGTCTGGAAATAGTTTCTCAGAGATTATTATTTGTAATGCACAAAGTAGAATAAAAATCCTTGATACCATCTAGCGCAGTGTTGTATGTGGTATGTGGTATATCTTCTGAGAGTTTCCTCAACCTTAGGCTTTAGGTTCTACAGAACCTTTCTGGGAGAACCTTTTGTTAGACTATTTGGCAAAATAAAAAAAAACAAAATGGAAAATTAAGCCTTGTTTTTCAACTTGAAGAGCAGCCTGCTTGTATCTCTGCAGTATACTTTCTAATAAAGATTTAATTTCTCTTTCTTTCATTATTGAAACTTGGCTGTTCTGTCCTGCTTTACAATGTAATTAGAAACGTTTCAACTAACAGATGTGCAGTAAATTTGTACAAAAGGAGCTTTTGTTTAAGGAGTTTTTGTCTATCTCAGTGATGCAGTGAAATGTATTGCAGTGAGGTTTCTAAATCCAATGACCATGAACAAAGCATGAACATACAGTTAGCAAGAAAAAAAATCCAGTAACATCTACTGATAACACTAACAACTCACCTGTTTTAAAAGTCATAACTCCCCCAGTACTTAAGTTCGTTGTGTGTTGTTCTAAAAGTTTTTTTTAACACTTAACAGTGTTTCTTCTAACTTTTTTTAAATTCTGAATGTGTACAATTGCTGTACAGCTGTGCTCAGAATGTACTTTTTTGCTTTTTCCAGCTAAATGGCATCATTTCTTTAAAGATGAGCAGCTCTTCCCTTTCCCAGAAATGTCAAATCATCCAACGAACAGTGGCACGTTTTAGCATTTCTGCTGGACTGCTAATATAAACCTCATTAATCAAATTCATGGTCGTTGTGCAAATTAGAATCTTCTCAAAGAATCCTTTATGCTGGAGCAAAAACACTTAATGTTTCTTTATATGCTGTTTATTGATAGTTGACAGGAGTTCCGAGGAACTTCAGTGGCTGCTCAACATGGTTCAGAATGATCCTGTGCACTACATCAGGTCAGATTTGCAGTTGGACATTGCATTTTCTCCACCATTACATGTGGTTTCTTTTGTTGTATGTAGGTGTTACATTTTGGGCTTTCACTGTCAAAAATACAGTTGATGGAAAGTAATTTTTCTTGTGAATCTTTTATAGATCTGATTTTTTTATCATTTAATTATGAACATGTACCCTGTCTATTATTGATGTCTCTGTCAATAGGAAACCTGAGTATATTGATCACATTATCAGTTGTTCTTAAAAATCAACTTTTGTTTCAGGCATAAGATCTTAAGTATGCTGGCAAAAAATCCACCCTTTACGAAAAACACAGAGTCTCCCCTTTGCAATGAAGCTCTCGTTGATCAGCTTTGGAAGCTTATGAATTCTGGTAAGTCACTTTCAGCCTAATCAAAAGAAGTGCTTAAGTAGCTGTGCTTACCTGTGAAGGTGTGTTGCCAGCTGAGTTCGGATATAGGAGGTCCTAGTTTATGTGCCTAGCTGTATTCATGGATACAATTATTAATAACTTTGAATAGTGTCAGTTAAATAACTAGTTGTAAAAACAGAGTGTACAAAAACCCTTATAGCATGTTAAAATTCCTTCATGTTATTCACAAACAAATGTATTTCCTTCAAGAATACCCTAGATAACAGCACATAAGCTGTTATGCAGTAGGGACAGTTGATGTATATATGGTGATTGGCCAAAAACCAGGGAAAGATTTCTCTAAAGTGTATTTGTAAAATATAGTTATATTAATGCTTAAAGAATTGCAGTTCATTGGTCAAGTACACTGTTTTTTTGTGGTCCACATTGTTTTTATGGTTTGTAGAATTCAATTTGATGTATCAATATGTTTTTATATATTTAATGTATACAAGTTATAAGAATATCTATGGCCCCTTTGTTGTCTTTTTCTAATTGACCAATTCTGCCACTGTAAACAGTCCACTCTTAATTTCACATTTTGTTGTGTGTAGACTGTTTCATATCCAGTATGAGCAAAGAGGCCTTAGGATCACCCTAGACGTACCAAATTAAATATCACCCTTCATGAGAAAAAACAGCACTTTATGACCTGGTTTTGATTACTGGACGCATTTCTTTCAAACATGAGAAAATTAGCTCTTTCACAACATTTGGCACGTTTTGAAAGATTTATGTAACCAACTGCTTCATGGTTTTTCAATGTCTTCTTTTAGTGAAGACTTGTTTCTTTCTTATTACATCGTAAATGTTAATGTGTTAGAGTTTACCACTATACTCTGATGTCTGCAGGAACTCCTGGCAACCGAGACTGGCTTCTTTTGCCAGACTAAATGAAATCAGGTCTTTGTGGTATGTGTTCAAAGGCTATTGATAATGCTCTCATTTTTCCACCATTAAACCTGACATCCAGGAAATTAGACTGCTTTATATTTTTATGCATATACTTACGACCATAAAATTAGGCTGAAACTGTCATTTAACATGATAAAACATTTAAAGATTATCTTTCCCCATTTTCAGAGGCAGAGAGACTTTATATTTTCAGCAGCAGCATTACCACCTTGAAGCCCTATATAGCCAGATCACAAAAGCTTAGCAAAGCTGGGTCAGGTTGCCTGTCTAAGAGTTGGATGGCACTCTTCTTTCTAAGACAGAATCTTCAAATCAATACCCCAGTGTGGTGACTGGGAACACGGTTTTGTAAGTCCTGTCCTTCAGATGGATGAGGTGTGAAACCAACATCCTGGCTCCTTAGTCACTAAAGATCCCATGGCAATCCCAGTGTTTTGGTTAAATTTCACACTGGGTGTCTACAATCTGGCGTCATGAAAATTCTTGCTTAATTCAGTTGGAGAAACAATTTCTGATTTCCTCATGTGATAAAAAAAGTACCAAATGCACACTTATTTCATGAAGAATTAAAGTCTGAAGTAATGGAAAATACGTGTTATTCAAGAAGCAAACTTTAAAAAGCCATGTGGTTGAAATAGAATGAACGGTAACAATGTTTCTGTGTTTCTGTGTAGTATAAAAATGGATTACTGAAAATGTATTATCATTGAGATTATTTAAAATCCCAATGATACGGAGACACCATGGTTTGGGGGATTTTACACAGATTGTATTTAGTGTTCTCTGTATTTCCAGGTACCTGTCATGACTGGAGGCTACGCTGTGATGCAGTGAACCTATATTACACTCTCTTTGGCCTCAGCAGACCTTCATGCTTGCCTCTGCCTGAGCTGGGGTTGGTTCTCAATCTGAAGGAAAAGAAAGCTGTTCTTAATCCCACCATCAAACCTGAGATAGCAGCTGGCAACCTGGAGCCAGGGAACAATACAAATATTCATGGACCCATCATGGGCTTCCCTAGCAGTGTAAGGACATGGTATTAATTATAAATCTCCATTGTCCATAAGCAGTATACTTTACAATTATGAACAGTAGCATGCTCTGTATCCACATGTGCACTTTTTGAAGACATTTTCATGCAAACATTTGGAATCAGTATCTGGGATATTAAGTCCAGAGTCTTATAATATTGACATACATTAGTCAATTTTTGACTGCAGTTTTGCTTTTTTATTAATTATTTATTAACATTGTCCTCATTCGTTAGGAATTTAACTCTCAGAATGCCTACAACTTCCCCCGTTGCTTGGTTTTCTATTGTTGAACTAATGACAAAGAGGAGGACAGTAACACCTAGTGGGTTTTCCTTTGTTTTTCACAGCAAGAGGATGAGCACCCAGCTATTGAACTGCCACTCAGTGCACCGACTCCTCCAGTCGGACAGGGGTTGAAGAGAAAAGCAGAGACACCTCTAGGATCCCCGCTGGAGCCTGGTCAGGTACTGGAGAAGGATGACGACAGCAGTAAAGTCAAATTAAAAATCAGAGTAAGGAGAATCTTCAGAAATGCAGACACATGATGTCATTCTGCTGGGTTAATACCCAGCACTGGGTCTCAGCAGACTTGTTGTACTTTTTATCTATAAATCAGAGACCTACAGAACAAATGGACTTCATTCTCAGTCATGTTCTAATTTTGTGAAGTATTACTTAAAGACATGGCATGTATCATTATTTTGACAGAGCCATTTTCTAGTGCTGATCATCTAAATCCAAATTTTCTCCATGTGTGTCTTTGCTTCATTTCACAGATGGCAGACATACAGAATATAAGAAATAATTAGAGACAGCGATCTTAGTTTCCATAAAGTACTTTATATAGAAAGATTTAGTTGATTTGATTTTCTAATTCAAATACAGGAAAATGTTAAAAATGTTTAAATTTGATATATATGCCAATTACTAACAGTTACTAAACCTGTTAAGCCCTAAGCATAAATAGCATAAAACTTACCTGAAAAGCGGTATGATAAGATCATAGTTGCATACCTGCAAGATCTAATAGAGAACTTGCAAAATGTCCTTGAATCTTTTTTACAGGTATTCTCCAGTGCTCAAACCCAGTTACAAGACAGAATTAAGATAAATCAGTTACGTAATCCACAGTTAATCAGCTTTTCCCAATTTAACCCTGATAAAAAAAAAAGATGAGTGTAAATAAAAATTAAGACTTTGTTTGGCCAAATTCGCCACTCCTCTCTTTAAAACTGAAGTGACAAATGAAGATACTCAAACCAGGAATGCTGTTGTTCCAGTTTTACTCAAAATCACAGAATCTGGAATATAAAACTTGATGACAGCATTAATAGTTTTGCACACAACTGGATTTCTGTGATATTCGTGGTGTATGAGCATAGTCCAACATCTGTTAAGGTTTCATAGACTTAATAAAAATCTTGTCTCACACGGATTAAAAGCATAATGAAAGCTGGGAATACAAGTGTTTCTTGCCACTTTCATGCCTCTCAGTATATCAGTGGCAGAATGTCAGATGTCATTGTTTTTGTGCAGCTTCTAGGCATTATTAGTGAATATATAGTAAACATTCCTCTGTAATTAAAAAAAAATTGAAATTTGAAAATAATTTTTTAAATCTCAGTTATTTAGTTCGCAGTTTATTTTCTCTCCATTTTATAAAATTTTAAATTGCAGGCTACAAACATGTCCCTTGCCTTTAAATCAGGTTTAAATTTGTTTAAATTTTCTGTTACTGGTAATATTTGTAACACTGGGCAGCTGATAATAGCTAACCTATGGATTTTTGGAAAGCAGGACTGGTTGTAAACATTTTTGCTGCTGTTTGTTGTGGTTCTTCATGTTTCCCTCTTGTTTGACATTTAAGAGAGTTGGAGTGATTTCATGATTTTATCATCCTTGCAAAAATTAGTGTGCTAAAATAGCTTTTCTTCTTAAGATATTTTCCTTAAAAATGATAAGTGGTGACTGATTTCTTCTTTTACAGTTCTCAAATTCGCAGGAGGAGGAAGATATTGATATGGATACAGTCCATGACAGCCAGGCTTTTATCTATCATCATTTAAATATGCTTGAAAGGCCATCTACACCAGGTAAGAGAAAACAAAGAAATGTGTACATTTATGGGCAAATAATTCTCCAAAAGTATTGGGACATCAAAGTCAGAACAGTGATTTTGCAATTTGTGTTTGTGATCATGGGAGATATATTAATAATAAACATAATACATGTTTTATTCTTGGGTAATTCCAAGCATTTGGTCATACTGGAAAAAAAACTTTGTGTCCAATCCAGAGTTTTCAAGTGACATATATATTGGGACATGTTTATGTTAAGTAAATTTCAAAGTGTCGAAGTTGGTATTAATTTAGGGTACTTCGTCTGCATGTTTGATTTGCCATTTTTACAGGACACCCAGTAATCACACTAGCCTGTTTTTGACAAAAGTACCTCTCTGTTGAAATCATTGTTCTCATGTGCCTGACACAGGGAAAGAACCACCTTGTGTGGAACAAACCATCCTGTCCATGCCAGCGACTCCCCTCTCCATGTTTGGCAAAGAAACCAATTCTTCCTCCAAGCACAGCGACCACCACCACCACCACCACCATCACCATGAGCACAAGAAGAAGAAGAAGAAGCACAAACACAAACACAAGCACAAGCACAAGCATGAGAGCAAGGACAAGGATAAGGACAAAGAGAAAGACAGGGAAAGGGACACCCATACCTTTATGAACAGCCCTGCTAGCGGTCGGTCAATATGCTCGCCTTCCCTCTCTGACTGAGTTCGCAGGGGAATCTCACAGTAGATCTTCCCTCTGTTGCCCTTGCAGGAAGTAGGTTTCACCAAGGGCTTCTGTGTTCTGATCGCCCTCGACCGAATGTTCAGATGGATGTGCTTCATTTAGGGCAATGAAACTCTGGTGATTCCTTCAGTTTTGCTTTATTTAATTTCTGACTGCACAAAGCAAATCATTTCCAACACAACTTCGCCCGTTTATGGGCACCCTGCTGGACATCGTGTTCACCATGAGGACCATTAAAGCTGATATAAATCTTATAACAGTTGAGAAATGGAAACGTTTGGCAACTAATTTTACTAGGGAACCTATTCCATTGGCAAAACCCAGCCACTTTCACTTTCAGACAGCTGCTTCCCTTTTCAGTCTTTTTTTAAACTTTCCCTCTACAGGGAGCTTTGAATCTTGGGAAAGTAATTTCATTTGGAAATTGAATAACAACTGCAGAGTATTTTTTTTAATTATTTTCATATATGTATTATTTTGTGTTGTCAGTGGTGTATCGTTAAGACAAATCCCTGGCCTCCATTGATATTTCAGCTACTCCAAAAGAAGTACATCTTTTCATTTTTAAAATTGGTAATTGTGTTAATGGACCTACATTTAAAATTAAATTAAAATAAGAGGCTTCTTATGTTTAGGCAGCTTTACTGTACCATGGTGGTTAACAGTTTGATTCTGGATATAACATGATGTTACTGATTTAAAGAAACTGTAGTGGTCACCTTAGCAGTATTCTCTGAAAAAATACAAGAACATGCTGTACCTGCAAATGCAATGTAGCATTGATAAAGGAGTCATTATCATTTTTCTACAGTTCTGTATGATATTTTGCAGCATTTTTGCAATGACGTAAAATTGGGAGCGTACCTTTTCCCCTTTTACTAAATCAAATTTCATTATAACCTTTTATGATATTGTTTGTCTTTTTTCATAGCCATGTCACTCTTTTTATTGTGTAAATTCATTTATGGTAAGTTTAGTAGTTTTACATTGCTTTGACCAAAATTGTCAGAAATAAAAAACTACCAAAGCAAACAAAGTTAATAATGTAAGTATTCTTCATTGCCACGTGTGTAACTTTTAACTAAAACCCGAAAAATCCAGTATCTTAACAAATAAAGCATTTAATAGTGTGTTCTTTGTTTTTTTCAAATGATCAAAAACATCTTTTAAAATGAAAACTATCAGATATCAGTTTTGCAGGATTTCAGAATATGTAAATTATTTCTGTACCAAGAAGTACCAGTTGACCAATCTAATATTGAGACACATCAGTGGGACACTCGGCCCTTAGCAGTGCAGTCCAGAGTGGAAGGAATTGATTCTACAGACTTAATGACAGTGCTTGATCAAGCCAGAGGCAACTGCATATTTCTACATGCTTTTAAAACTGTCAACCACAAAACTATTTTGGAAACTGGTATGGAATAGGGTGGTACGGTGGCGCAGTGGTCAGCATTGCTGCCTCACGTCTCTGGGACCCCGTGTTTCATTCCAGACCTGGGGTGCTGTCTGTGTGGAGTTTGCATGCCCCCCCCCAGCTCTGGGTTTCCTCCCACAGTCCACAAACATTATGGTAGGTGAATTGGTTTCTGGGAAAAACTGGCCCTGGTGCGACATGTGTGTCTGTGTATGCCCCAAGATGGACTGGCGTCCTGTATCCTGCCTTGCACCTCTTGCCTGCCAGGATAGGCTCTGACATTTCCACAATCCTGTATTGGATGAAGTGGTTAGAAGATGGATGGATGCTATCGGATACCAAATAAATAATAAATAATAAAATGAGCATTTCATAATATAATAATTGCTTGACAACTATGACCTATTAAACATGTAAACAAAATGTATAATTCTGTTTTGTCAACAAGCACAAGCATTGCATGTATGGGCTTAAGTATGTGTTTTACTACCTTGTGATTATGGGGTTTTCCATTTTGATTACATCAGTAATTAGGTAAATAATTTGATTAAATCAATAATTAAAAAAATGATTATAATGTAAATGCAATTGCAATTGATTTCTTGTCTTCATTCATATTTTCAAAAAAAAACTGAAGTTAAACAAATTAGGGGATAAAGTGTTTGAAAAAACCCAGACTTGCACATTTAATTAAAATAGGTGGAGAGACTTAATTCACATGCAAAATCAGTGCTTGTTGTTGTGCATTATCATGAGTTAAAGGCTCCATGTATGGATTGAAAACAGTTAAGCACTTCTACAGTTAGTAGAAAATAGCAGTCTTGTCATTTAAAATTAAAACTGCATCTCCTTGAATTGTATGAAATGGCAAGTACTGTAGATAAAACAAAAACTAGAACAATGCGCTTTTCAGTTTAAATTTGTCATGCAATGCAATTATATTGAAGCATTATCTCTTCCCTCTGAGCATAAATATTTATTATCGATACAGAAGGAATTCATAAGGTACCCCTGCTAAGGTTATTATGGAACTTACTGTATATGCTGCTTATGACTGTAGTGCATTTAAAATAGCATAAAATATTGTGGAACATGTTCTCACACAGGTGGCACAGTAGCATAGTGGTTAGCATTGCTGTCTCCTTATGCTGAGGTCCTGGGCTCAGTTTCAGACCTGGGGTACTATATGTGTGGAGTTTGTATGTTCTCCCTGTGTATGTGTGGGTTTCCTCGGGTGGGGGGGCTCAGGTTTCTTCCAAAAGTCTGAAAGCATACTGATAGGTTAATTGGCTTCTAGGAATATTATCTCTGGTGTGTGTCTGAGTGTGCCCTGTGATAGACTGGCGTCCCATCCAGTGTGTATCCCGCTTGGCACCCGTCCTGCGAGCCTGGATTGGATTGACCTATGGATTCTCTTACCCCTTCACCGACTATGGGAATATGTTAAGTATTGTCCCTCTTGTGCGTCTACCAAACCTCACTACTTGACACAGCTATATTCAGACATGAGAAGTACCCTGTTTTAAGAAAGGGGGCTGATACCTGGTCTCGCTCTAGGAAAATGACTGATGACACAGAAGAGTCCAAGTTTGTTTAAACACAAGAGCCCATTCAGCTGTGTTACTGTTGTGTGCAGATTTCTGCCTGGAGAATATGTTTCACACAACCCTAGTTTTGCATCTATGGCTTTTTAAAATTCAAACGTTTAAAAGAGGCAGATGTGACCTCTATTGCACATTAAGCACATTGTCATTTACTAGAAAATGTTCCCCGGATTTACAGGAAACAGTCTGTTTCTTGTAAGAGTGCTGAGTTGCTGTGAAGTATCCCCCCTCTGGTAGAAATGGCACTATATACACTATTTTGGTGCCAAGAATAATTTCCAGTGTAATGACCTACTTTCCCATTTTATATGCTAATGATGTTTTTGTGTTTTTTTCTGTTCACAACAGACATATTTTACATCACTTTGGTATACAGTATATATACAATATTAAGAAGAGGAAACAGAAGGGTTCAGAATACGAGCAAAAGTAATAGTTTGTTTTATTTTATTCAATTAAATTCTGAAATGACTTTAAGCCGGATTTGTACATGAAACACTTGTTGAAACCATCTGTAAACTCTCCAGCAAAACTACAGAATTCACCTACTTGAGAGAGAGGATTATGCACAATTACCAACATCTGACATATGTTCTCATCATGCATCTCTCAAAGGGGGTTTGCACTGCCCATAATACCACTCTGTGGCACAAATCAGCAAATGCTCTACTATTGCTAACTAAATCAAGGAACAAACATTACGAATTTCTCCATTGCATCAGGACACAAGACACTCGCTAGGACAGATATTTCATGCTTATTTCTGTGTTTTACAGATTAATTATGCACTTACATAAATTCACATGGGTTAATGGAGATCACATTCTTGTAGCGGAATCATGATGTCCAAAAACGCAAAACTGATATAATTGCCTGTGCTTTGGACAGAATTTTTTATTCAACTGGGAGTGTACAACACCGATCATGAATTACTCTACTAACGACTTTCTATACATACATACATGCATGTACACATGCATATGATTCAAATAGATGTCCCAACTACTGTCATTATTTTTATAATTGATAGTTTCATTTTTCCTAGCTTGTGTATGTAAATATGTCCTGAAAATACGTAAGAACTGGATTTAAATTCTGTATTATGTTTAAATCTAATGTAAACAGACTCATAAAATCAGTCATTAAGGGAACACTAATTATTGTTAAGCAGTTTGCGTTGGATATATGTTAACTACAGTATATCTTCACCAGTGAACATCTATGTTCAAGTACAGATTAGAGAGTAGTAATGTATTAATCTAGATCTGATTGTCTCCTTCGCCTGAAACGCCCTGAAATACATACAAATAAGCAAAACAAAAGGAACATTCTGATAATCACTGTCTTTTTCACATATAAATCACTACATAAACATTTCGCAGCATGTTCTATTTAAGAAGTAAGAGATCTATAGCTCGGCTTTTTTTTACCTTTCTGGAAAACATCTCTACTTAAAGGACATGTGCCAATAGAGCCATTGTCCCCAAGGACAGTTGTCACCATTACTTCATCTGCATTGGTTAACGCTGAAAGCAAACTGAATAATGCAAACAAACTGAAGCCCCCACACTTAGCGCACTGCACAAGCGAAAAGTCCAGGGAACTCCGATTCAATAAAGGGTCAGATCAGGAACAAACAACGTATTTTGAAACATGTTATTTGGAAAACTGGTACGGTAAGATTATGGCTCTCTTTCCCCCTTTTCTCACAGCAGACTTAAAATAAGCATTTATGAAACAGCATGTTGCGTTCGCGACTTGTTTAAGAGAAGTCTACAAACCCGAGTTTTAAAGTTTGACTAATTATGTTTACCTTCTAAAGCGTTTAACCACTCGAATGCTGCAGTCGAGCCTGACGACGACCGACCCACAGAAAAAAAAAAACAATGAAAGATCTGAGCGACGAGCATGTTTCGTTAACTCAGTGACCCTGGAAATACGTTTGTTAAAGCTGGGAAAATCTGGTTTAACAGCTGCTGCTTCACACTTTTTTTTATGCAATTCACTGCAACAGAGACCAAAAAAAAATCGATGCATTTCTAATGCTGGTTTGATATTCATCCTGTAAAGAGTCAGTGTTTTAAAGTAGGGTGGAGAAAAGCACGGAAGTGGGGATGTTTACATTTATGGGGTCCGTGTAGGCAGGTAGACCAGGATTTTTACGGTATTCATTTAAATTACGAGTTTAAACATATTGCAACAGAGATAAAAATATTAAATTAAAAGACTCTTTTTACACCCACCGCAGCCGTTTTTTTGTCTTCAGTTTGTAAATCTAGTGCGAAAGTCTGTCCTTATTCCTTTATTCTTGTGAATTTAACTAAAATGTCGGATTAGCCTACAGTATATAAAACATTTATCACAACGATAAAGTTTGGTGACCCTCTGTATATAAATTCAGATGTTTGAACAATTTAGTTGGGTCGACAACTGACCTTTCGGAGCTTGTTTACTTCAGGGTCTGTCCACAGGGCTGAGGGTAACTCCCCGACCACTGTATTCATTGTCTCTGACTAATGTGAAACAATCTATTTTCGATTTTATATTCACGTTTCTGTTGATTTTAGACAGCTTGATTTAGGTGCAAACTGGTATTAAATACAGCCCCACTTGTTCTTTTTGGTGGTCTTTATTTTTTTATCATTAGTGGTTAATTGGAATAGACAGAAACAGTATTTATATGTATATTTTTAATATGTATTTTATTGAGAACCTGATGCTCTCAGAAAAAACATATACTTCGTGCCATTTTAGTTATGCTTCAAAATATTTCTCACTTAAACATACCTTTTAATTTGTCTGTACAGTAAAATGATACAGGCTTTACTACACACGAATCCGGTGGTTAACAGTCTTTTACTTTTAAACCATGTCCCAGATTAATTTCATCCAATCAAATTTCTGACTTCCTTTTGGGAATAAAATGAAA
Source organism: Lepisosteus platostomus (assembly GCF_059453375.1). Taxonomy (NCBI): domain Eukaryota; kingdom Metazoa; phylum Chordata; class Actinopteri; order Semionotiformes; family Lepisosteidae; genus Lepisosteus; species Lepisosteus platostomus. The sequence goes on from NC_142622.1 coordinate 11,652,396, forward strand.
TTACCTTCTGGACAAATCAAAGACGCCTGACAAGATGACCAGGTGGGGGATCTGTTGTAATTACAAAAATCAGCCGGCAGCAACAGCGCTTTGCACTTGCCCTCATAGCAGAAGTGCATGCAACACGCTTTAACAAACCTGTCAAAATGCGAAAACGCAATATTGTCATGAAACAGGTAGGACTGACATAAAAAATATTTTCGTGGAGAATTATTCAAGTTTGTTTCTAACTTCTGCACTGGATTATTTTAAATGAAAATAACACCAAGAACCGCTTTTCTGTTCATTCAGTTCCTGAATAGATTTACCTGAAAGTAGTCATTAGGGTTATTGGTATTTTTATATGTCATAAATAACACGCTCAAATCAGCTGCGAAGGGGTTTGTGTAACTGGTTCTTTTTTTTTTCTTTTCCTCAGGTACTGTGTGTCTTCTCCCTTGTTCTTGGAGCCAACGTTGGTCTGGGATATGTTTATAGTCGCCAGCGACGATCGGGGGAATGGGATGAGGGACCACCAGACCCCGAATCTAGTAAGTGAAAATCTGTGAAATTATTATTATAAGATTTCTTTGTTTCCCCCCAGTCAGTGCCTTCTAGATCGTTTCATCTTTGTGATTGTCTGTAGTTCTATGCGGTATCTCTTGACGCTGCCCTTGGTGAAAACTGACAAACACAACGGGATGTTTCCTTTCTAATCTCAGTTTACGTCCGATCCATTTATCGGGGGGTTCTCCAATGTGCAGAAAAGCGGACCCATTAACAACTCTTTCTGTGTTCCCCATGTTGCTGTGCTGTGCATTATGAAAGCAGGCTACAGACGCACGTGGAATACGAATACTCCTAGGCTTCAGTGAAAGACTTCTTTTATGGAAGCCATTAAATACGGAATTGCGCGACGGAAAAACATAGTTTAAGCAAACATATAATGTAAATTAGAAGCGTAAAAGCTTGAGAGATAAACAGTTATATGAGTAACGGTAGGCAAAATAAAAAAATGAAAACTGTAAATAAGCCTTTTATTTTTTGGTTCACAAAAAACTAGTCACACGGTAGTGTATTTTGGAAGCCTTCTATGTATATTGGCTGGAAAGTAAACTCTTTGGTCGACTATACTGATGCCACTTTAAACACGTCAAAAGTTTATAGAAAAATGCAGATCACTGACTGTAGGTCTGGTTGGCTTTAATCAGCAAATTGTATTTTGTTATTCCGTTTTCTACATGCATATTTAGATAGACATGTAGCAATGGTGTACAGTGTTGTTGGTCATTTTGTACACATCAACACACTGTACTATACATATATAACTATCATCACTTTGCTTCCTTTAGTATTTTAATTTCAGTTAAGGACCATCTGAAGGTATTATAGATGGAAAAGGTCATGAACAAACACAGATAAAGCCTATATCTACTTCTGTTTCGTGCTGTACATTTAAACATACATTCACTGCACAACCTTGTTTATAGAGGTGATATACTGTGTCCAAGGTCACACTTAGTAATATTACAATGTAAACTAAGACTCGTTTTGTGGGGAGGTGCTGAATAAGCTTTAATGGGCTCTCTGTGATGACCAGTTGGATTCAGCTGAAAAAGGTACTGATGACAAACTCTGTAGCCTTGTTCCAGGCTTTGCAGTGATTTTTTTCTCTTTAAGCGTTTTTGCCCTGTAGCAGTTATACCAGACAAATCCTGCTGAAACTATCAGATGGCAGTTTCCCAGATACACTTTTCCAGCTGCAGTTTGCAGTCTGTGCTAAGACGGTGGCCTCCAGCAGATGTTTAAGTGTTGTTACTGGTGATAGCTCTTTCAGATTCCCCGTGGGTAAGCACCTCGGGATCATGCAAAGGAAGATGCTTTGAACTACAAGAAGCTGAACCTCCTGGCTGCCGCTGTGACAACTTATGCAAAACCTACAACAGCTGTTGCACTGATTTTGATGATCTTTGCTTAAGGACAGGTAACTAACTGTGAAGCCCGTGTCTGTTCTCTTCCAGTTGGTTATTGTTTTTTCTACTTTCTGCTGGTAATGGCAGGGCAATCAGTTCCCAGAGTTCATTTTCCAGTCCAGATTTTATTTTCAGCCCAACCTGTTGTTTTCTTTTCGTGATCTGGTTGGGTTAATTTAACCACTGTTTATAGGAGAAACGTTTCTCCTATTTTGTTCTTGCTAGAGATGAATTGGGCGATTTTTTTTTTTGCATGGTTAGAGCTAAATCATGTGTCTAATCTGTTGAATTCATATTTCTGTTTATTTGCAGATTAAAACATCAAGCTGCAGCTCATTTTTTGCTATGTTGCCACAACTTACTCTTTTAATAAAACCTGTATGTGCTTAATCTTTGTGAAGTAATTGGGGTGGTACAATGCTTTATGGACTGTTTTCCTTTTCTCCTTATACTGAATATTTGGTATTTGATTTTAGCTCAAGGCTTTGAATGCAGTAAAGAGCGCTGTGGAGAGACGCGCAATGAAGAAAACGCCTGTCATTGTTCTGAGGACTGCCTGGCCAAAGGCGACTGCTGCACCAACTACAAGGCACTTTGCAAAGGTCTGAGGCTCTCTTCTCGGTTATCTTCTCATAAAGTCTGACGGAAAACAAAATCGGTGTTTATCATTCCCACTTCTCCTGAGTTTTATCTATTTCAAACATACTTAAATAATCCTGAAGGTTTATAACCTTGCTCTTGACTGGAATTGATGAAACCTGTTTAACCTTTGAAAATGAGCGCAAGTCCTTTTTATCATTGGAAAGGGAGGGAACTTCCAGTTAGGTCTTGGATCTTGACCTGAGGTCATCTCTGAGATTTTCTGTCTTCAAAGAGCTGTTTTTGGGGGGGTGGATTTGGTAGGCATCTATACATTATTTTCCTTAATTGTTGTTTAATGTATGCAGAAGTATCCCAATCTTTTTTGCTCAGTGTGGTGAGTTTATTGATTTTTTTTGTTTTAAATCATGAATTGGATTTTTCCTTGAAACTGTGTAGTGCTCTCCACGTGGCAGCACTGGTGTGAGTGACTGATGTGGGTTTCTCTGTGTCAGGGGAAACTCCATGGGTGCAGGATGAATGCGAGGAGATCAAAACCCCAGAATGTCCTGCTGGGTGAGTCACACGACGTCCCTTCACCGCAGCGCTTTGGTTTATCTTTTTTGTTAGCAACTATGAGGAGTCTGTAACATGAGTTCGGGAGGAGTGACCTCCAGCCAAATTCCCCTTCATCCCTTTTCCTCTTAGGGATAGAAGCCCCTTTCTTTCTTCTTCCTCCTTTCTGCATCCTTCCTCCGCTCCATCTCCACCTCGGCGCTCCCACCGGTTCATTTCACTCTGCATGGGGGTCCGAACTTCCTCGACCTATGGCTGAGTGGGTGGCCCTCAGCCAAGCGTGTTAAGCCAAAACTCTTTGTTCCGTAACTCATCCATCTATATTCAGCATGTTTTTTTTTCTGCTATGGTGTAGTTGTTCCTCATGAACAGCCATGGTGATCTGAATTATATGACCCCAAAAACCCATGCGAGCCAGGTATATAGAAGAGCTGTCGTTCTGTTTTGTTTTTTTAATCTAAAGACCTGCATAGTTCTTGTAATTTAGCCCTCCTGTCAGTGATAATGGTATTTTGGGATTTGAATGAGGAGGTTAGTGATGTGTCACACTTTTCTTGGCTTCCCTGTGTCACTTAAAAGTGAAAGTTTGAAATTATCCCCAGTTGAGTGACTCCCTCTAAGAAGATTTGTAAAACTATTGGCCATTTAAAGTGGAGAGCGACCCTGCCCCATCAGTTCTATGTCTCGGAAATGTTAAATTCATTATGAATTAGGCATCTAGAAATAGAAAATGAAATTTCTAAGAAGCTCCTTTTTCTTGTGTGTCTGGATGGACTAGTCAGTCATGCTGTAATATGTTATGACTTTTACCTTTACCTTGGTGACAGTGTTTGTGCTTAGGTGTAGGAAAGGAATACATTAAATGCATCTCCTGTCTGCTAATTGTAATTCTTTCAGAGAATACCTAATATGTACCTTGGTTATGCTTCATAGTAGTCATTTCACTGTCAAATGCATTATGAAATGTTTGGATTCTACTTCTGTTGAGAGCAGTATAAATTTTGTTGCATATTGTTTCTATAAATTTCATTTATTGTTACATTTTACAAAAATACATTTTTTCATGTAGTGAAAATCTGGATTTTTAAGAAATTTTGTTTTGCACTTTATCTGTGATGTATGTTTGCATGCAACTTTTGATAATGTTCATTGCTGTTTCTGAACTTGTTACATTTTAACCATCTGATTCTTGGACCTCAAACAAATTTTCTTTCTGCCTGTGTGGGAAGAGGCAGGCGTAGGTGGATTTAACAGTTACTAGTGACCTCTGCTTGTCTTGCTTTAAAACATTTCTACTTTTCTTTGTGAATATTCATTCTATTAACAAATCTTTAATCATTTTATAGCTAGACGTTTCTCAATAATGACAGTCCCTGTTTATTTACTTGTTTGTGGGATGTACATTGTCTGTAAGAATAGATTTATAAATATACCTGCAGTAATTGAAGTGCTTTTGAAGACCATCTAAGTTTAAAATTGCCACCTGTACTGGTATGTCACCAGTTAAAATTCATATGCTGTTTATAGGCAGAATGTCGTGAAGGATTCACTTTACTGCTGGTGATAATTTTAACCAAATGAAGCACCACTGAATTATGTCATTTTAATCAGGACCCTCTTTGTTTTTAGCATTTAATTTTTGTGTCAAATATACAGACTATATACATGTATGCGGTCTCAAAATCAAAAGAAAATTATTTGAGGTGAAATGCCAGTTTTGCTGATTGCTGACTGTCCTGCATTAGTCACTGTTTTCATTTAAAATATTGTATTTCAGGGTGCCAGTAACCATATTTCCAAAAGGCTAAAATCAAAAGAGTGAAGTAAATGGGGGCGGGGGAGGAATAGGGAAGTTTTTAAAAGAAATTCCCCCTATGTTTTACTGATTTTTAACTGCTGGTGTTTTTCTCGGTTCAGTTTTGTTCGTCCTCCTCTGATCCTGGTCTCTGTGGATGGCTTCCGAGCCTCTTATATGAAGAAGGGAAACACCGTCATCCCCAACATCGATAAACTGAGTAAGATTATTCAAGAGCTGGAAAGACTCGCCAGGTTTCTGTAAAATCTCTGTTAAAAGCAGCAATTTGAACAAAAATTGTAGGCCTTGAAATTGTTACAGTCCAGTATTTTGTATCAAGCAGTTTGTGTTTTAACATGAATTGTTAAACACTATTTAAAATATCTGGGGGAAAAAAGTTTTGAAGAAATTAAATGTTCTTACATTCGAGTATTATGAAAAGAAAATGTTTTTTTTTTCTAGGAACATGTGGTACTCATGCGCCCTATATGAGACCAATGTACCCCACAAAAACCTATCCCAACTTATATACTCTTGCAACGGTAAGTGCTTTTGTAAAGAGTCTATACGCAGTTTCTTTTCTCCTGTAAATGCAGAGCTGTTTCCTTGTTTTCTTTCATTGGGTTCTTCCAGTAAGTTTGTCTCCTGCACTGCCCGTTGTGTCAGGATAAATCTTTTTAGCTGATTTCAAGAAATATCTTGTTAGTATCTGAAATATAAAGCTTAGGTCTTTGTATTTTGAAGGGCCTTTATCCTGAATCCCATGGAATTATTGGCAACTCCATGCATGACCCTGTGTTTGATGCCAACTTTAACTTTAGAGGTCGAGAGAAACTGAATCATCGCTGGTGGGGAGGTCAACCAGTAAGTTTTGTTCCTTTCTTTAAATGGCCCTGAGCCATTACAGAAAAGAAGCCTTGCACATCTGTGAACAATTTGTACTGAAATTGCCTGACAGCTGGCTCTGCTGCAGTGTCTTTAATGTAACTTTGTTTGAATTGGCTGTGCATGAGAAAATAATAAACTATTGCATTTATAAATGAGAATTTAAGAGATAACTTTAGTAGATAATAAATGAAGCATCAGCATAAACTGCCTGCTGATGATTTAGCTGTGCTTGTGGTTTGCAGTTTTTGCATACAGAAGGATTACATTCACTAGATTTAAGCAGTGTAAGCAAAATTAGTTTTCCAAATTTGTGACTGTATTTGTACACTGTTATTAGGAACTAGAACGAGAATAATGATTCTAGTATCTTCAATTGCAGCATACATTGAATTAATTGTAGTTCAAATGCATATGTAATGTATCGTCATACTGTGCATTTTTTTGTGAGAAAATACCCTTGTATTTATGCTTTGAAGTAGCTGCTTTATTAGATTTTCAACTTTTTTTTTTGCAGAATGTTTCCCTTTGACTATGGCGTCTGCTTGTGTTTGAATGATTATGGTTCTTTTTAGATCTGGATCACTTCAGTCAAGCAAGGGGTAAAGGCTGGCACTTTCTTCTGGCCTGTGTGAGTCACCAAGTTCTTGTCAAGTGTTTTTCTTATCAAGGTTACAATTAATTCCTTGAATGGAATTGTTTTATGTAGCCTGTGTTCTGAACATCATCATTATCTTTAAATGCTTTAAAGAGAATTTAAAATAACAGCCCGTTGCTTTCCCATTTTGAGATTGACTTGAAAATAAGAGAGGAGAACTTGAAGCTAGAAAAATGTGTGAGGTGGAATTAACATTTGTATGTGTGGGGTGTGTCTCTGAACTCAGCAGTAAGATGCCTCTTGAATTATAGAATGATGGTAATTTAAAATTTGTGTTAGCAATGCAAGTTATAGTGGCTTTTTTATTTACAAATGGTTATGTGACGGGAAGAAGGGGATTTGAGACGCTATTGACCTAGTTTCAGGGAGGGCTTCCGAAGTAACAAGGAAGGTGGCTCCCCACAGAGATTTTGTCAGTTAGGCCTCACTGCTGGACTGAGAGAACATGTGACAGACATGTGTGCCAGTTGAACTTGCAGCTGCTAGCACCCCATGATTTGGAAAGTGATGTTGTGAGAGGCCTAGAGTTTCAAAGGGTTGGAAAAGGGGAAGATCTGACAAATCCTTTCTCTTCAACCTCTGAGGTTCATTGTAATTTCCTTAATCAAACTGACTTCAAGGTTTCTGTTACAGAATGTTTGCCCTTTTAAAATTGAAGGCTTAGGATTGATTCATTAAAAGGGTACTGTCACCTCATTTCACTTTGGAAAAACAAGAAAGGAAGGTTTTAAATAAGAGTAAGAAAGCCTTTGGATGTGTAATTAACCACAGTTTGTCTTGAGAAGCTTATTAAAGTTCAAACATTGTAAAACTACAGGGAAACAAAATTGCTCAAGAATCACGAGACGTGCATCATTGGTCTTTTTAGTTGCTGGGTCTTTAATTTGGTTGGAAAAAAAATCATTTGTAAAATGGAAATCGTGCTTGGAACAAATGTATGACTTTGACATGTTAATATTAAATGCCAAGTATTTGAAATAGAATAAAAAGAATAAGGGAAAAGTGTTTTCTTTAAAGCTTTGATATCAAGTACATTGGAAGATCTAATTGAAGCTGTTCTCTTAAAAGCTTAGAATAGTCTGTACTTCTTTGAAGTGCCATTGAAACATTTACCAGTATTTTATGGGTAATTAGATTTTTGTGGTCAATTACAAAACAAATATAAATGTTACATGAGAAGGGTATCTTCAAAATTTGGGATTCTCTTCTTGCAGTTTAGTGTTTTTTATTAGTTTAGTGTTAATTTCCACCATTGACAAAAATATGAAGTGCCTTTCTTTTGTTGTTGCAGAGTAATTCCTTTGGAACGGAGAGTACTGACTATTCTGCACTGGCTCCACCTTCCTGATAATGAAAGGTGATCATTTCTTTTTGCTGTCAAAAAACATATCTTGTAAAGTTTGTCTACAGTTTTAAACTGAACATTTTTAAAGAGGAACATGAAAATATATGTGAATATCTTTACTTGAATTTCATTTTTTCTCGTTAAAGGGTGTTATATTCTTAGGAATAAGCTAGGTTAACCACCCGCTTTCTGCAGCATCTGCTACTGTGGATCATTTTCTGTGTTTAGTCTTACCGATAAGATAAAAATCTCAATTTGAATTGTACACTTCAGAGATTACAGAGTATTTTTGCCATGTTTAGTTGTATTTCATTTAATTGTATTCTGTTGGTGGCGTGTTAGCATCACAGGTTATATTGTCATATTCTCTTCAAATGTATTATTTTCACATTTATTTATCTTCAAATAACTAAAAATTCAGATATTTTAGTCTTGTGTAAAGTGAAGATGTTTGCTTCCCCAACTGGGCCATCTGTTAGTTTTAGGTCAGTTGTTAATATGAGTTTAAATCTAATCAAACAATCCCACAGAAAGTATTATATAGGATAAGGAATGTCAGCCAATACATAACGTAATGATATGAATGATTTAAGCTTTCTTTTTATTGGTCTCATAGTTCCCTTCACAAGAGCAGGAGGTAACTAATGCAGATTTATATTAAATGGGAAATCACCCCCTCCTTAATAATTTCCATCATTCCGTTTTTTAACTCCGTTCTCCTTTGTGTTGTTTCTGTAGTATAGGAGTTGAATTGTGTACTGGTGTACATTGACTGCCTGTAGCTGGGGCCATGCTGTTTGTGAGATTGGCGGGTTCATTTATGGATTTTTCTTATAAAGGCTTGGGATCTTCAATGAAGCCTAATGAAAGATAATTACAGCTCAGTCAGTAGAATCTGTCTGTGACAGGTTGTTAAAGTAAAGATACTTTCCTTGAACTGTTATATAAAAGGATTTATAAAGTAAATACTGCAAGTGTTATACTTAATGAAACAATATGTCATGTGTAATTTCAGGCCATATGTCTATGCTTTCCACTCTGAGCAACCAGATATCTTTGGCCACAGACTCGGACCTTTAAGCAGTGAGGTGAGATTTTTAATTTAAGAAGAGCAGGGGAGGAAAAAAAACTGAACGTCCTCCTGATGTTCAGGCCTCCCATATGTGAAACAACTGCTGCACACTGCGCTAATGCAGAGCAGATGTGTTTAATAGAAAACAGCTTTCTGTGTTCAAGAAGGGTCTGTATTCGATTTCCTAAGCTCAAGGCTGGAAAGTCAAAAGAAAACAGTTGAAAAAACAAACTTCAGGAGGATCAAGAGCTATGTTCAATGAAGGAAAACACTGTACAACTAATTTTTTATGTAAAAATCATTCTAGCATGCTGTTCTTTGGGCTCTGTTTGAGCTTTAAGTTCTTTAATGCTAAGAATTGAGCTGAAGCTCCTGAAAATCAAACCTCTAAAATTTAATACCATATAGATACACAGCACTTTTGCATTCAGATGTTTGCTCATATAATGCATACCCCTCAATGCTGACAATCAGTACTGTTGCAATTAACACTCAGTAATAAAATGGTCAAGATGTGAGAAAATCTTGTACTCTCCTACATCCAGAAATATTCTGTGGACAGCAAAGACTTTTCATAAGTATTTGCACAAGGAGAACACATCTGAAAATGTACTCCCCAAGACATGCTTAATTACATTGAGTCTCTTAGGGTGGTACAGTACTGTGAAGAGTCACACTGCTGTGTTCTTCAGTGCTCACTTCCAGCCTGGGACACCTAGTGTGTTTTCTCCCAATGTTTGTTTGCACTAGGTGCTCCAGTTCTTTCCCCTCAGCCCAGAGGCATGCTGGGTAGGATAATTGGAATGTCTAGTGCCTCTCTACCGATACTCAGTATCAATTGACATTCAACATTTTAGATGTTTGTATGAAGCTACAGCTTAGCTACTACTTTCCCATCAGATCTCCTAAGGTTTAAGAAGCTAAACCAGGTTGAGCCTGGTCACTATGGGAATGGAAGAACTCCAGAGAAAACTAGGCTTCTGATGTAAGGGGTATTGGTAGACCTGTAGGTGGCGCTATTCCCTTTGGCTCAGAATTTACAAATCAATATCCCAGTATGGTGGCGATGGTCCCAAGCTGTAAGGCAATACTGTCCTATGGAAGAGATGTTAAGACAAGATCCAGACTATTTGATCCCATGCACTTTTTCGTAATAGAAGGGCTGTAACCCCGTTCTTCTAGGTAAATTCTGCTCTGGGCTTGTACAACGTAGTCTCCCTGAAGTTTGATTGGTAAAGTCTCACTTTTCCATTGCATCTTCTTTGTAGTACAGCTGCTGGGACAGATGAGTGCAGCTGCATGTCACCCAAGTGGGTGCTGCACTTCAGTGGTGGATGAAGTGGATTCTCTAAACTTTGCAGATGAGATCTATTCTCTAAATTCAAGGAATTATTAGTACAATTATTTATAGTAAATTCATGGGTAAATAAAGTAACGTCAGTCCAAAGAGCACTTATACTTATTTGCTTATTTTATTTAACTTATTTTACTTAAACTTATTACTATTACTTAATACATGTAAGTATGGTGTAATATTTAAAATAAGGTACATTCATTAAATATTACTCTTTATCCTTCTGACATTTGTTTGTTCAGCTGTCTTTTTTGACATTTCCTGCCTTGAGGTTAGAAAATGAATTGCAGACCCTGAACAGGAAAAGCTGTTTTCTATAAAATGCTTCTTGTGTGCGCTTGTGTCTGTACACTGCGATAGACTGGCATCCCAACCAGGGTCCTGTCTTGTATCCTGGTTCTAATAATCTGAGGTGAAACAACCTTACCGTGAATAAATTGCTCTCTGCTAATGGATGAATGGCAGACTGTGCTAAACCTTTGTGTATTATCCAAGGTAATTTACATTGCTGCACACATGGACTGGTTTCACTGAGGACTGATTGCTTTTTACAGGATAATACCTGCTTTTTTGTAAAAAAAAAAACCCAAGCTCTTTTATGCCTGGGAAAAGTCCAACCTGTCTGTGCTAATCTGTGCCGTTTGTAAATGATAAACACCCTGTGTACTCTTTCTTTGCACAGTTGAATAACCCTCTGAAAGAGATTGACAGAGTTGTTGGGCAGCTGATGGACGGCTTGAAGCAGATGAAACTGCACCGCTGTGTCAATGTTATCCTCGTTGGAGATCACGGTATTCTCTCTGGCAGAAAGGAACTTTACTGTAGAACTTCTTTTTCCATTAACCCAGCCTAGTGTCTGTTCTGCCACATGATCATGCAAATGAATCCAGTGATTATGGTGCTAATCTTGGTGAGGGGTAGTATTGCATATATTGTGTATAAATGTATACAAATCCTTGTTTTAAGGTCTAATTTTCCATTGCTGAGAGCGTTTTGCAATTATTTCCCCTAAAGAATACCTATACATGTTGCTGGCTGTTGTTTTGACTCCACTCTTCTTCTGGCATGTTCTCTTATACTCTTGGTGTTAAATCAAATGCATCAAGATTTGTAAGAATTGGATAGTATGCTTAGTTTAATTACTGCATATTTATGCTTTTTTTTACATAGGAATGGAAGAAGCCAATTGCGACAGAACTGAATTCTTAAGTTCTTACCTCCCTAATGTGGATGATATTATTTTGATACCAGGATCTTTAGGCAGAATTCGCTCAAGATCACCCAACAATTCCAAATGTGAGTTATAAAATGTAATGCTGCAGGATATGCAAAGCTAACTAGTGAATCACCTGTACTTTTGGATTGCGTTTTATTCTGTTCAGATTTCTTGCGTCGGGGTTTGTCGTGCCACAAGAATCTGAGCTCTCTTGCAGGAAATACCGTTTTGATTTCTTTTGTTTTTTTCGTCCTGATTACTGAAGTTAAAGTGAAGCGTTTCGGCAAACGTCCCTCAGGGCTGCTCAGGAGGACCCTTGCAAACATGCTAAAAGGCAATTTCTCTTTCTTGGCTAAATTGTCAATTTCAGCATAAGTCTAATTGTTATATAATAATGCTCTATTTTTAATGAATAAAATTGTTTGCAAAAGTGTTTTAGCCATGATGTTTGGTAAGTGCTTATTGAGAAAAGTGTGCAGTCATCAGGTTAGATGGAAATGGTCTGAGTCACTATTTTCATTTTCTGTATAGTCTTGGCCATCTATGTGGAACACATTAATGTTAATAGACTTATTAATTTATCTAACGGCATTTGAACCTGTGATGAATAATTGTACATGCACTCTATGACATAGAGAATATAGGTTAATGAAAAGTGAAAGCATTATTTCAGAGTTTATCGAGTATGTCGAGTAGCACTGGGTCTATGGTGTTTAATTTCTAACTGTAGAGCACTATGGAATGGATCTGCTGTTTACAGTGCAGTAATTACCACAGCAATATCAACAGAACATAACTGCATTTTATCAACCTATTGAATGATCTAGAAATGAAAATATATAGGTTTGGAGTTTTTTGGGACTGGTGATATTTTTGGAACTGGTAGTATTTTCCTTGTGCGATAGAGGCAGGAAAAATGTTTAGTGTTCTAATTTATGTAACTTACCTAAAATATAAATTACTTACAAATATATGTGCTCATGTAAATCTTTAACATCTTTCTTATTTCATTTTCAGATGACCCTAAAGCAATTGTAGCTAATCTAACAGTGAGTACGCTTTTCTATGGCGTCCTGCCATCTGAAATGGAATGCCGCTTATTTCTCACTTAGGTAGTCTATAGTAACATTAAAAGTTTATGCTTCCAATTAAGGCATTGACATTGGATAACTAGGTGATATCCGTTATTCAGCATTTATGAAATGCACGGAGAACAAGCCACCACATTTGTTTTAACCCGATGGTGAGCAGTTTCACGTTATTGTGGATGAAGGCCAAATGTCCAACTGACCTGCACAGTTTGAACATAGAGGTTTATGCTCGAGTTGCATCAGTCGCGTCTAGGCTAACTAATATTTTGTGTCTTCAGTGTAAGAAAGCAGACCAGCACTTTAAGCCTTACCTGAAGCAGCACCTCCCTAAGCGCTTACACTATGCCAACAATCGAAGAATTGAAGACATCCATTTGCTTGTGGAAAGGAAGTGGCATGTTGCAAGGTAATGGCGTCTTGTGGAGCCAGTAAGCCATTCCAAAATGTTTTTTAAGCGTAGAGCGAGCACCGATTAGCTTCTGGGAAAGACCCTTTAGTTTAATGTGTTCAGACCCAGACAAGGTGGCAGTTTCTTGCTTTGAAGAATCGCAGCCATGACATCAAAACAAGTTAATGGGCGGGAAAATAACTGAGGGGGGAAATCAGGAATTCAAGAAGAAGTTGTCTCTACTGGGAGGTTCTCATATTTTACTTGGCAAACGAGAAAGAAAAATGAAAGACATGTTTCAAGTCTTGCTGCAAAGATACAGTCTAATCACCGGTACCAGCCGAATGAACTGAAAGACACTTTTTTTTACTTAGCAACAAGCTAAGTATCCTCCTGTAGGTAGCAGACATGCAGCTCCATTTAAAAAGGTTTAGATCAAGTCCGTTTGCTGAACTTCAGGCAGTGCCTCACTTGAAAACTGTGTACTTGCAGCTTTAAGGTGAGAGCGAAGTCAAATTTGAACTTGTTTCAGCGTAGGTCTGTGTGCATGGAGTCCGTAGACATGCTTAATAAAATTTAAAACAAGTATGTCAAAACCAGATATTTTTACACTTTAGGATGTGCATTTAGTCCTTTGTGCTCCTCAGTGTTAATTGGAGTTCTTTGAAACTGATCAAAAATGATAACCTTGACAGTTTCCAACAGACACTTTCCTTAATATATAATGTTTAGGAACAGGTAACGGCCTTATTCCATGCTGAAAAGAAAGCAAACGCAACATTTAGGCTGTGAAGCCTTCTTCAGCTGTGAGCCTTCTTCCCTCACACCTGAAGAAGGCTTCACAGCCAAAGTTGTTTCCTTTCATTTCTTTTCAGCATGGAATAAAGCTGTTACCTGTTCCTTTGCAGCCTACGCATATTGACGCAGCTCCCTACATGAAATACATAATGTTTACTATGGTCACAGGTCTTGGATATTTTATGGATATCCCATAAACTCATCTTGGTTGTTAAGAAAAATACAGATATAATGCAGATATTGCTGTGTTATAACATAATGATAAATGCTTTTAATATTTTTCATTCATTTGTTTGGTGAGTGATCTAAATCCTCTAAAGTAAACACAAATCTGTATTTTTCCTAGATAATCAGAAAGGTAGAATGATGAAAAGGTCTTCCAAACAGAAAAGCTATTTATTTCAAGATACTGTTTGAAAATATGCTCTCTGAATGAGGCTTACAGTATAGTGCCTCGGGAATAGGCTGTGCTCCATGATTGCTAGAAATTGATTGGCAGGTAACTTCTCTCGCACTCAGCAGAGATATGTTGGAATCAAGCATTAAAAATCATCTGGAGCCATGCAGTCACTTGGATTATTCCCTCAGGTAATGAATGGCATGCAAAAAACAATGCATCAAACTTGGGTGAAACAAGACTTTTTGAAATGCTTGAAAAGTCTATTCTGATTGGCATGAAGTAACTTTTTTTCTTTTTCCTTTGACTTGGTTCTTTGCATTAAAATTCACATTGCCAAGAGGTCCAGGATCCAGCCTCCAAAATCACAAAAAAAAATCACGTCACTTTCAAAAATTTTATATCATACAAGGTGTATACACTACACCATTCTGTCTCAAAAGTTGTACTATACTGTATTCCACAAAAGACCAGCAGTTCCCAGCCTGTAGTGTGCGGCTTTCTGGTGGTCTGTGAATCTACTGCAGGGAGTCTGCAGAAAATAAAAACATGATAGGGCATTGGATTTGAGATTAAAACTGTTGTCAGTCCCACTTGTCATGCCTGTCGGTGAAATTGGAGAAACATCACCAGTCTCCTACCTGAGTTACTCAATATATGCATGTTCATGCACTTACATGTGCTTTGTAAGCTTCAGAAGGCTGGGAACTACTGCTTTAGACCATTTGTTTTATTAAAATGTGCTGCAGGGGCACTCTTTTCAAATGATTGCTTTATACAATAAAATTAATTCAGTGAAAGGTATGCAATTGCATTTTAACCTCAATAGCATAAAAAGAAAATTCATCCAATTGGAGTGTGCAAATTAAAAGTGATCATTTTTGCAGTGTGACCATTTTTGTTTTCCTGCAGTAGAGATAAAGTTCAGAATCTGGTTCCTTGGATGCTGGGATATGATTTAATTGAAATGTGATTGCGCACCTGAATCTTTTTTTTTTTATCTAGTGTGCATGCTGTAACAGTTGGGTGTCCATGTGAATTCTATACGAGATTAGAGACTAATCATTTTATTGACTTTACGATCGGAGTACTTGGTGTTATTGCTGTTTCTTTCAATACTATTATCGGTGTTTCTAAATTGGGTAAAAATAACAGAAACTCTTTCCATAAACATTACATTATGATTAAGAAAGGAGCCACACTGTTTCATGTAGTTTCCATGTTAATGTTTTTTTAGAAAAAAAGAAGCATTTTGATATTTTCTGTACCTGTGGCTGCTTTAGCAAGAATTGTATGTAATTAGGTATCATCATAAAAAAAAATAAGGAAAATATCTGAAAAAGAATGGTTTAAACTCAACATTCAATAGCTAGCCAATAGATATCCATGCTAGCCTCTTACCTTTTGAATAATGTGTTCTAAATCTAAATTATTCTGTTATATAAATGTTTTGTCAACCAAATATTCCAACACATGTATCTTCTGCAAACCTCTGGGCTGATTGGAAGGATGTTGCGAGGGAAAGCAGCATTGTAGTACAATGCTCAGAAGTTTCTGTTACATCACTGCACACAGTCCTCAACAATATATTGATGTCGGTTCCTTTGCCGTTTTCTTTTTAAAAAAAAACAGTTAAGGTGGCAAGCGGAAATTGAGAAGAGTACAAATGAACATTAAAAAAGCAAAAGGCACACAGGAAGCTTTCCTAGAAATAAGAAAATCATCTAGTATCATTTGCATTCACTCACAGCTGGTTTGAGGCTAGGCAAATTATTCGCCGCATAAAACCAGTCTGGTGTGATGTGTGGATCTGCAGTGCTGTAATGCTCCTGCCACTAATGCTACATCTAGGAGATATCCTGTCCTTCGTGTTAACAGGTGCAGGTTATCAATAAATGGAGACAAGCAATAGGACTGGGATCTCCAACAGTTGGAAAAGTGGCCAGTGTAATGATTTCTTATAACTCCTAGTTAACGTCCAAGTCTTATATTTGTCTAGGAAACCTGCTGAAGGAAAGAAGCACCCTGGGAAATGTGCTTTCTATGGAGACCATGGCTATGACAACAAGATCAACAGCATGCAGGTATGTGGCTCTTGAATCGGAACCTCCCGTTTATTCAGCTGTTGCTATTATTACTAAATAAGATTTGTTTTTCAGACCATCTTTTTGGCCTATGGACCTACATTTAAATACAAGACAAAGGTTCCACCATTTGAAAACATTGAACTCTACAATGTCATGTGTGGTAAGTTTTAGGTTTATTTAAGTCGACAGAGGCATCTCTTTTTTTTTTTTTTTTTCCCCTTAGGCAGTCTTCATTGTAAAATCCAATACTTGGTTAATTCATGGAAATTGTTGAAGAAAACAAATAAAACTGGGAAAACGTTTTTTTTTTCCTTTAGACCTTCTGGGTTTGAAGCCTGCTCCCAACAATGGGACCCATGGGAGTCTGAACCATCTGTTGAAAAATCCCCCATTTAAACCCACCATGCCAGAAGAAGTAGCCAAGCCTTCACATCTGACGCCTGCTTCCTCAGTAACGGATGACTTGGGGTGCACTTGTGATCTGAAGGTTAGTCGAATCCCAACGTATTGCAAGATCTTTTTTTTTGAGCATTTTCAAATGTCATCATGACCAGATACTTTTAAACCTTCTCAAGGTGTCTTAGCACGCCAAGAGGTTGTGTTTCAAAGTTTTTTGTCTCCACTTAAATTTGCTCCAGATAAGCGAAAACATTTTCTCTAACAAAGTTTATTGCTGAGCAAAAAGCCCCCAAGAGCAACTTGTACATTGCAGTACACACTTAAGTTAGTATTGATCTCTGTATTGCAGAACAAAGGAGATGAACTGAACCAACGCCTGCTAAGCAAAGGATCAGACGGTAAAATATCTGAGTTTTTTTTCTTCCGTTACTATGTTTAAACTGAACTTCCGAAATAGACCGCTCTCACAGATCACTGTTCTGAAACACGGGGGTTTATAATTGGCTTGTTACAGAAGGTAGAGATTCTCATATTCTGTTATACTTAAACTTGAAATACAACCATAATGAAGGTCAGGGTGACCATAATATGGGTGCTGGTACAAACAGAACTGTGGTGCAGGGGGCAACTTACTTGTTTATCTCTGCAGCGTGTGTCACCTTCACCGTAAAAGATGCACAGTTTTGGATTACATTATATTTATTTAAAAAGGTTGATCATTTACTGCTCACAAAAAATAGATATCTCGATAAGTTTGCAAAGCCAATCTGTCCACATGAATACATACAGGTACATTGAGTTCATTTGAGCTACCTCATATCTGAACCGTAGAGATTGATAGGTATATATGTCAGAGATAAGAGATCAATTTTAGAGCTGCTAAGCCACAAAGAAATATGATGTAATTTAAGTAATTCATGTAAAAAAAAATTCGTATAAAAAAATCGTAAATGTTGCTTTGTCAATTTTAGTGCTTCCTCATTACATTTTATCCTTTTAATTAATCAAAGTTGAATGACACAAATGGATGTTAATGATAACCTCAGCCACAAAATGTTGTTATTTTTAATGTAGTGCTTATTTAAATCTGGTGGAGGAAGAGGTGTTTGTTCATTATTAGGTACTGTTAAATTCAGTGTATGGGAATGTTTTAATATAGCAGTACTCTCACAATTTAGCGACCAGTAGTAAGGTTATTGAGTATATCACTCTTCCACAGAGCCTCCAAACATTTTAAAGCCTGTGTCCTATAATGAAAGCCATATTCAATGTTGTGCACAAGGAATTTTTGTGAAGCATATTGAGAGCAAAGCAATGCATATCTCTGTTAGTTGGAAATTGGAGGCTTGGCAGAAGCTTCTTTAAAGGACGAAAAAGATGGAGGTCACTGAGCGCACAATCAGGACAGTGAAGCAGGTGGTATACAGTCTCCCATCAATACTGCCATAAACTGTTTGTGGCCTGGTATTATATTTAAGCAAGCTGGTGCCCTAGTGTAGAAACCTATGGATGACAAATGATGGCACTGACTTACAGATGGTGTCATGTCTTTTGCACATAGAAATCTAATTATATAACACACTTCAGTGATGGAGTGGGTTGGCACAGTCTAAGATGTCTTTAATCTGACTTAGCACTCACATGGGCTCGTAACCTCACAGACAAATTAATAGCAGTGCTGTACCTTAAAACCATCTGTGTAATGTATTTTTCCTTAGTAAGAGTTATTTAATGAAATATCCTTCTAATATAAAATAGAGCACATTCATGGTGTTTTTGGTGCTTTAAGGAGCTGCTGACCTTTTACTTGTAGTTCAGATTTCCCTGGAGTTTTCCAACAACTCTCCATCTCTTGCCTTTTTTTTTTTTGCTAATGCATGGTGACCCTGATTATAGTAACTGCATTCTTTGTACTTTTGAGATCTGTGCAACACAAAAAATGTTTTGAAAACAGAAGTGGATATGAAGTGGAGTGCCGATATTGTTTTGGGTAGAGGTTTTGTTACTTAATGTGAAAAGTAAATGAACCAGTCAACAACATGGATAAAACTCTTGATTGTTCAAATTCTGCTTGAAATCAAATAACACCATACTACATCTGAGGATCTTGCTGGTTGGATGTGTTGGATGGTTGGAAGTAATATGATGACAAAAGAGGACTTTCTTTTATAGATGGCAAACATCTCCTATATGGTCGACCTGCTGTGCTTTTCCGTACAAAATACAGCATTCTTCACCACAGCGACTATGTCAGCGGTTATAGTGAAGCCTTATCCATGGCTCTGTGGGCATCATACACAGTCCCTAAGCAGGTACATAATGCAGTATTGTGGTCATCATTGTGTTAAAGTTGTCTCATGTTCCCTCACTGATTTTGAGAGCTGGGATGAAGCAGACTTGACAGTTTTAAACCTGAATTATGCAAAAGGAATAATTCCTTCCAGAAAACTGCGTCTTGGGTACATTTTCTTTGTCTTTAAAAGATGTTTTGTGTTTTAGTTTTTTTCCATCCATATTAGAATAGTTTGTTGAGTGGAAAAATAGGCTTTACATTTTAAATACTTGTATCGTTTTCAATAAAGAGAAGAAAGGTTAAAAACATGGTCACATCCATAACTTAATCCCAGTGCTCTAAAGCAAAGACTTTAATTTATAATTTCAAAACTGTAACAAAACAACTTGGCAGCTTTGTCTGCTGCCATAGTGAGATGTAACATAACCCTGATGTTTTAGTGAGATGTAAAATAAAGTTTTTCTTAGCTCCTAACAATGCCATACTAATTGTTAGAACCACTAGAGTTCATATCTAAACTGTATTAGCAGCTACCTGGAGTTGATTGGCATATTTTCATTTGCAGTTATTTTAAGGTAAATAATCTGAAATAAGTATAACTTTTGTGGAATGCTTCATATAAAACACAATCATATTAATCTTTATGAACTGTTTGTCTTCTGATTTTATCATTTTGAAAATACTTTCACTCTATGGCTGTTTTAGAATTTGAATTTTGTAATTAGCATTATGTGTAGATATATATGTACAGGTAATATACTCACTTTATATTACATATATATCAAATTTGAAGAAAAAGTATTTTAAAAGATAAAAACATCCTGTTCTTAAAAATTGGTGCCCTATCAAATCTGCACAGATTCACTGGCCACCTTAAAACCTTTTTTATTGTTGTCCCATATTGTCATCTTTTACTTATGTATACATCTGTATACATATTTCCCAGTCTGTAAACTGACACTGTTACAGTTTGAAATGTGCACACATGAAATGGTTATTGTTGTCATTCCTGAAGAAAATTATGATAATTATATGATATTTGAATATTTTAGAGGTATTTTGTTTCAGATATACCAAGAGGCATTAAAAACACGATTCTATTGATTTCAATACACTTTTGTTGCGTTTTTACCACTTCTCAGTACATGCTAATGAGGACATGCTGCTTTTTATGAGACGTTTTCCCACAATAATGTGCTTATTTTCCTCCTTTCCTCTTGTTTTTTTTCAGACGGATGCATTACAGTTTCCGGAGTCGCTGTGCAGCGATGTGAGGCCTGATATTCGCATCCCGGCAGCCAACAGTCAGTCCTGCTCTGGATACAAGGCGGATAAACAGATATCCTATGGATTCCTCTTCCCTCCACGTAAGTGGGAAAAGGATCATTCCAAAACGTCCAATGACCTAAACAGTTAAGAGTTCTGCTGCTGTTCTGTGCTCATCGTTGTACCAGATATTGTGACACTGTCAGTAATATGGCAGTAATATTTAAGTGCTTACTAAAGCATTATAGCAAGACGTAAGATGTGATCGTGTTAAAGGCTTTATTTTTTAAATTGTTCAAAAGATTCTAGTTAATATATTCTAAGAGTGAACATTTAAGAAGTGCCTGACCCAAACAGCCAAGTGTCTCAACAGAATGGTTAGGTAATGTCTGCACACACTACAGTATGCCTAAATATACATCGACAAATTTGTTTTTTTAACACATTCCATGTATTGAGAAAGAATCTAATACTGGGTTTTCTAATTTATAGAAAAGAGGAGGTCTGCATTAAAACAATTATCACACCTGCTGTGAGGCAGAGCTGTATCATGCAAAGGAAAGGTAAAGGTTGTTTCCATGCTGAAAGGTTAAGAAAAGAAACACTATGTTTCAGCTGTAGCGTCTTCTTCAGGTGTTTGCATTTCTTTACCTTTCAGCATGGAATGAACCTATCATGTAATTTAAGAATGTTGTATAACCTTTCCCTACTGCTTATTTCATTATACCTTTTATTTGTGACTGTATGTAGGCTTGGTATTCTCGTTCCTGTAAAGATTTTCCATTCCGTCTTAAACTTTTATTCATGATGGTAGAATAGTAATTGGCATTCAAATTTAGTTTAGGTGGTTTCAGCACTAATTTAAATAGACCATCTTTCTCAATGTGTAAACATAAATACCGACAAAATGCTTTCCTCATCCTCTTTCCCGCGTTTTCCAGAGCACACTAAGGCTGTATGAGATATAGTTAACAATGAAAATAACTAACAAAAGTTGTCCTTTATTTATTGATAGAACTGGCTTCCTCACCTGAAGCAAGATATGATGCACTCCTCATTACAAATACTGTTCCAATGTACCCTGCCTTTAAAAGTGAGTATATTTTTCATTCTGGCTCAAAGAAAGAATTCTGAATGAGTCTTTAAAAACAATAATGGAAACTATTTATTCTCGAGTTGTGCAAGTACCATGTAAAAACATTTCTAATCTCTGCCTATAACCTACAACACAGCGCTGGGGCCCTGGGTTGAATTCCTGAGGTGCTATGTGCATGGGGTTTGTATGTTCTCCTCATGTTCTGCTTTCCTTCCACAGTCCAAGGCCATACTGGTAGGTTAATTGACTTCTGGAAAAACTGTTACTTGGTGTGCGTGTGTCTATGCTTGCTTTTTCATAGTGTTATAGATGAAAATGAGGCGTTAACATAGATATCTAAGTATTAAGGAAAACCTTTTGCCTTTTTCAGTGTTCCATCTTGTATTTATAGTTTTTACTGCCTGCTAGGTGGCTGCTTAGTCTTGCAGTTAATTATGAGTTTATCTTCATTTGTATTACAGTAGCAAATGCAAACCTTTTTAGGGTATTGACCTTTTAGTTTATTATTCACTTAACTGTGGTTTATATGTGTGTGGTTCCCAGGAAATTGTGTTTTATAGGCAGTAAACACAGACAGAAAGCTAAGCAATGGAAAAATGTTCGTTTTTTTTCTCTTGTTTTTCAGAAAAGCATCACAGGGTGTCTCAAATCATATGATTCCAAATCCATGAGAGGACTAGTGTATAAGCTTTGCCGCTGTTCTTTAGAGTGGCTGGTACCATTTATCCCCTGCAGTGGAAATTGATTCAGCATGTTGCAGGGAGAAAACAATTAATGCATTGAGGGATGAACTGAGTTCACTGGGCCTATTAATCCACGTATATCATGGCTGAAATTCGTTTTTTTCCCCACTGTTTGTTAAATAAGATGGATAGTTAAGTGGTTCCAGGTTGCACGAAGCACAGGACCATAGAACTGCTGGTGATGTTGATGTAGTGCTCAAATTAACTAAAATAATTTATTTTTTTTGGTCGGCAATCAAGGATATCTTACAGTATGTTTATGCGCCGAATCAGAGGTATCTGCAGCATTGTTTTTTGGGGGGGAATACTCTTTAATCTCTTCTCTCATAAGGACCGATTAAGAAAATTAGTTAAACCTACAGTGGAAAAAAATATAATGAATTTCTATCCTTGAGGACTTTGGGCATTCCTGCACATTGTGAGAAGCTACATTATTATAAAGACATTTTTTCTCATATTAAGTCTTTTAAATTAAATATATGATCCATTTTTAAATAATGTAACGCAGTAGTGTGGTGATATTTCAAGTTAGGGTGTGTGTCAGAGAAAAATTGACGACAGTGCTGTCCAGTTCTCAGAGAAGTACAGATTGTAACAAGCTGTACTAATTTTTGTAGCAGCAGTTTCTTCTGCAGTAGTTTTTTTTGTACAGGGACCATTGCTGGCTTTTCATCTGCTAATAATTATATCTGTTTAACAAATCCAGCCACGAGTACAAAATGTCTTGGGACTTGTTAATGTTGCTTTGAAGACCGACGTCCTGCAGAGTGGCACAAGGCTCTGAAAGCACATGACTTTCTTGAAGGATGTTTTGCATTTAAATGCATTTGTTGATGTTGGCTTTCATGCATCTTGGTTAAATGAGTGATAGCATTTGGCCATCTGGAAAGCGTTCACCTTCATCGAGTTTATTTTTCTGGTTTTTCCTTACCACAGAGATCTGGAACCACTTCCAGAAGACGCTTGTGAAACGCTACGCAAGCGAGAGAAATGGAGTGAATGTCATAAGTGGCCCAATCTTCGACTATGACTACGATGGCCTCCGTGACACAGCTGAAAAGCTGAAGCAGTAAGGACTTAACCAGTTTAACATTATTTGTTATGTCTTTCATGTATATATCATTACACAGTACTTGTTTTAAATTTGTTGTCCATTGAATAATTCCTACTATATCTGCTGATATTTCAGGTGTAATCATTGTCACATTCTAGGTTTTAATTCCAAAATTGCTTTTTTATTGTACTGTACACCTCCATTTATACATATGAAGTGGTAATATGGTGTCGTCTTTCAATCATTTAGTAAGCAAGAAAATAAACTAGCAAATATTATGTCTTATTATTACCATCTTAAATGCCAGCCATCTTCTATTTAGAAATAGTGCTTCTAAGTAGCAGCATTATTTTTATATTTCGGGGTTGGAAAGAATCATTGTAAATCGCCAGGCATTGATGAGGGCATTTCAATCCACAATAAATGTAAAATATACACAGTATCGTCTAAAACTCTCCAATTTACATCACTAAATAGACAAAAATTCCAGGTATGTGCAGCACCATATTGCTGTTATTGTCTGTGATTCTCCAAGAGGCAACGAAACATCTGATGAGGTGAAGCAAACCTTTTACATTGTACAGGCTTGTGAATACATCTCTAAGTGACCATAAAGTACTTTCTCAAATGTTAACGAT
Source organism: Lepisosteus platostomus (assembly GCF_059453375.1). NCBI lineage: Eukaryota > Metazoa > Chordata > Actinopteri > Semionotiformes > Lepisosteidae > Lepisosteus > Lepisosteus platostomus. The sequence goes on from NC_142622.1 coordinate 11,676,078, forward strand.
TTTGTGCTTAACTTGGAATTTGTAAAATTTGGTGATACTGTTAATTCATTTATTTTGTTACTGAGATTTAATAACCAGTATGGAAAATTGCAGTTGCAGTTCCCCTTTAACGCCGATAAAAATAAAAAAATATTTAAGATTAACGCTGCCGCAAAACACAGCTGATCTTGTGTATGCTTTACTATTGCCAATTCACTAACTCATGTTTCTAAAATTGTGTTTTCTCTGACCTTATCCTCTTTTCTTAGTAGCTGATTTTTAGAATACAAAAATCTGGCATGGTATGCATTAACTATTTGCTGTAAATATTGACTAATGTGTTGAATAAAAGGAATCAAGCTGAGTAGGTTGTTCCATATACCTACAACCCTTTGTGTAAAGAAGGATGCTTCTGACTTAACGCAACAATCAGCATGATCTTACCACATCTCCTTCAATATATGCCTGCAGTACCTGGCAGATTGTACATTCAGTGCCTTGTCAGAAGTAGACACCCACAGTGTAGTCTATATGCAAACAGACGCACAATCCACACTTACTCTAAGTGAGCTTTGTCCATTTTATTTTCTTGCATTCGTATTTCAGTTTCTGCTGACATGTCTAGTTTATAGTCTGCTGGTTTACTTTCTCTGAGTCTTGGGGTGAGAAAAGCCTTACTTTAGATGGCCTTTTATAAAAGGTAAATGACACTAACGTACTTTGCACTATCGTCAAAATTACTTCACAATTACTTCTTCTACCCACAAGCAGTGCGATTGGCGAACACATTTGGCTATTTGACCACACCTACACCATCTACCTAATAATTTTATTTATTGGACATCTGCAATCATTGTTTACATGTCTGCATTGTTTACATTGGAACGGTTTACTTGTTTACTTGTACATTGTCTACTGTTTGTATATTGTCTTGATGACCTGTCTGCACTTTGTGTTTCACACTTTTTTTTAACAATTGAGAGACTCTCTGTAAGTAAGAATTCCATTGTAGCTGTACATGTACCGGTTACATATGGCAATAAAGTTCAAGTTCAATGAAATGTTACGGAGCTCACACCTCAGAATGTGTGCTGACCACTGTCGCTAGCCATAGTGCTGAAAAGCATGTTTTTGTCCAGTGATTACAATCTGATATGCTTGTGCCATCATTACTGATAATTTAAGGCAACAAGGATCTTTAAGAGTGACCTGGCTATTGATTGGATTCTTAAAATATATATTCACTTAAAGATGAAGGCTCCCAGATTTGTGTTTCGCAGTATAAATTAATGTAATGTTTTTTTCTTGTAATAATGTATTTATAATATTCATTTGTTTCAATTTTGATTATTATTCTGTTTCTTAAAATATAACTTTAGTGCCACCTGATTGCTGAAAATTAGTTTTTTGAGGGATGGTCATAAATGCAGAAGTTTTTTCGTAGTAATTGGTAGAGAAGAGAAGGAGTGAGTCATGGTCACACTTTCACAATGGTCAAACGGTTAAATTAATTTACCGAATTTTTTAGATGGATACCTTTAAACAACTTAAAACAGTTGTTTTGTTTTAAATACCAATATAAAGTAATCCATATTCTTTTCATATACATATTTACATATCAGAATGTGAGGTTTATCTTTTTGTTTGTTGTAGGTATGTGAGTGGAGCAATGGCCATTCCTACTCACTTCTACAGTATCATTACCAGCTGTCTGGACTACACCCAGGCAGTGGATAAGTGTGATGGCCCTCTCAGCGTCTTCTCCTTCATTTTTCCACACAGACCTGATAACGATGAAAGCTGTAATGTAAGTTCTCTTGGGTTGAAAGTGTGATAACCTTCATTGTTATCACAGACTTGGTTTTGTTTTGGCTTTAAACTTAATGTTCACTTTTTTTTCTTTTTTGTATTCATATTTCTGATTCAAATCACATCTCATTAGTATTGTTTTAGTGAGAAGGGCTGCTGATTAACCTCAGTCTGGGAGGATCCTTTTCTGTCATGGTGACAGACATGCTGCCAACTGGTTTTAGCCATTCTCCCTCACCAGTTGGTTGGTGTCCAGTTGTCAGTCCATTTACCACTGCAATGACTGTACTGACCCGGGGAACTAAATGCAACATGCTTGTCTATGGTAACATACCACTATTATACAGCTCTAGTTATCCGATGTTCCACCTGGGACATGTCTTTTGAAACAAGACATATGAATATGAAGAGATACTGTACCATATAGATAAGGGAATAAAGAAGGGTGGTTGGGACTAAATGAAAATGTTACTAGAAATTTCAGTAGCGCCTCATCAACTATTTATGAAGAGCAATAAATCAAGGCTGAAATTGCCTTCTGCATTTGTTTTTTATTCCAAAAGGCTAGTGGCTCTGGACTCTTCCTCTACTGTTTTAACACATTTAAACATTTTACAGCAACCCAAGAAAAAAAGTATAATTGACATTTAATCTGATTGATGTCTGTTACTGCTTTGGAAAGATTTTACGTTCCGGAATGTATTTATTTCTGCTTTCACTATACTATAGAACTTTATTTTTCTACTATTTATCTAATGGGCACTGATATTTTCTCAGTTTAAAAAAACTACATCACGTATCAGAGCAGTAAAGAGTTTGCAAAAATTGATTAGCTGATTTACATGTTTTTATTAACAATGAACAGGCCTCAGCGTAAATTGATCAATGAGCTGACATACTATGTATTGATGGGGGAATGTCATATCCATAATTAATCCGTAATTACCAGATCACCACAGGGCTGTGTTTTGTCCACCTCACTGTACATTTTCTATACTAATGGTTGTAAAAGCGAACACACAAATAGACATCTCATTAAGTTTGCTGACGACATAGCCCTGGTCAGCTTATTAAAGGACCCAGAAAAACATCATCCATTCTAAATTGCAGTTAAATGTTTTAAAAACAAAGGAGCTGGTCATTGATTTTAGAAAAAATGAAACACCCCTCCAAGCTACTGTAATTAATGGTCAGACTATTGTAATTGCTAATGACAACAAGTACTTGGGACTGGATATGGACAAAAGCCTGAGTTGGGACAAATGTTGTGACACCTTGTATAAAAAAGGACAATAGAGACTCTCCTTTCTAAGGAAACTAAGCAATTTCAAAGTAGACGAAACCATCCTAGTACTTTTCTACAAGGCTTTTATTGAAAGTGTTGTACCATACTGTCTCACTGGCTGGTTTGATAACATTAGTAACATTGATTGTAACACGCGGGAAAAACTAGTCAAAATAAGTAGCAAATTACTTGGGGCAAATCGCATCACCTTAAATTTCCTCTACAAACAGAGGGTGGCAAAGAAAGCAATGTGTATTATGGATTGTGTCTCTCGCCCCCACCATTGCGAGTTCACACTTCTCCCGTCTGGGGGACGCCTCTGTGTGCCTAGGTGTAATACTAATAGACACAGGAAATCTTTCATCCCCACTGTAATATCTCTTTCAAACAATGTATTGTAACCTTCCTCTCTTATCTTACGGTAACACTGTTTCACTGACCTGTTCGTTGGTAAAATTTTGTCTGTCATTGTGTTATTTAGGTTATTTCCCCAATGGGACAATAAAGCTTGAATGAAATTGTCTATGAATCTATGATAGCAGCAACTGAGAAGTTACAGTGTTAAGACTTAAGCAATGTGAAAACTCTGTTTTTTCTTTAAACTCTGTTTTTCTTTTCAGAGCTCTGAAGATGAATCAAAGTGGGTTGAAGATCTCATGAAGATGCACACTGCACGTGTGAGAGATATCGAAATTCTAACAGGGCTGGACTTTTATCGCAAGACTAGCAGAAGTTACATAGAAATTCTTTCCTTAAAAACTTACTTACATACATACGAGAGTGAGATATAAAGAGAGAGAGATCTGGCTGGTACATCTTTAATGCACAGGTGTATATTTTTATACTGTTTCATATTTATTATTCCTGAAAGTTTTTAATGGCTGTTAGTACCCTAATCTTACGTAACAAATCAGCTTTGTTCTTAAGTAAAAAGCATGGATGGATCGTTTATTTTGAATTATTGTTTGTGATTTTCAGTTAGATTACAGTGTGTTTTGTGTAAAATGTCTGAACATTGGCTTTTTTAGCCCAAATGTTTTGAGCGGTGCTACAGGAGTGGGAGTTTATAATCCTGCAACTCTGAATCCTGTACTGTATACTAGAATGAACTTGTAATATTGCGTCTATATATGTACTACTAACCGTGTGATTGACATATTTATTCCTTATAGACCAATGAAATCGCAGCATAATAAACAGTGTTTTTACTTAATAAGATGATGCCAGTTTCATGATTTCAGAAATATTTTACTCCCTGATGGGCATTCCTAATCAAATGAATGGTGTACAGTAACTGAAGACCTAAATATTGAAGTGATCTGTAGGCCTGAGATCTAGAGCAAAGGCTGAATTTCCTCCAGTGTTTTCAGACATTAGAATGTTTAGGTAGAGCCCAAGTTAGTTGGACTAAAGTCTTTCATTGATAAGTAATCAAAATGTGGCAATTCCTGTGACTTCCTGTGTTTCATGTGGTTGGTTTTGTGATGGTATGTCTTTACGGGTAATAAATGTGAATATTATAAAGACTGGTAAAGGTATTAATCCAGTTTTATCTAATCCATGCAATGTAATGATTCTTGATCAGCATAACATCTGTTTTTTATAATTCTGAAAATTGCGTTTTCAGAATTAGACAGAAGTTATAAAAACAGCCTTCAACGTAATTATTAAATTACCTGAAGATATAACATCACACTTTTGTTTTACACCTAGTTGGTGTTTCCTTAAACTGTTATATTAACTTAACAATAGATTTTACAGAGACCCTGTTAGGAACTTGTCTAATTTAAATGTAACTGACTTTTTCTACAGCTGTTGAACTTCTGAGAAACCTAGTAGAAATAAACAGCATAGTTTCAGCAACTGATCAAGTCCTACCAACCAAATAATTATCAGTAGAAAATCCAATCCTTTTTGGGGAAAAAAAAGTTCAAATTCCACCAAAACATATTGATTTTATTTCTGATTCCACACCTGTGGTTTGCGCAGTTTGTTTAAAATGTCTTTGGATCAGGAGCCTGTTTGTGTTGGTGTTCAATATTTTATCTCTTCTTCCATCTTATTCAAACTCTTGCTTCAGCAGGATTGCTTTGGTGCTTAGATATGGACTTTTTTGTTACCTTACAATTTTATCTTAATAGAAATATTGTGAAAGAATATGGGGCAAGGTACTGAAAAGAGCCCAGGCCAGATTAAGCGTCTTGAATATCTGCTCTTGATAACCTTACTATACAATCTTGTAACTCTTTTATGTTCAGTAGCTATGGTTCCTTTAAGCATCGGGGGTGGTGTCCTGAGTGTGAGATGTCCCTAAATTTGAGCCTCTTTTGTTATTCCGATTTTCCTTCAGAATATGTAAATGTGAGGAGGCAGCCCCTATTGCCTTTTAGAAGGAGATAAGGATGAGGCTTTGGTGGAGAACGGTTCTGTCTAGTAGATAAGAGCCTTAGTGACTGAAGGAGCTGTGGCTGCCAGAGAGCTTGATGAAGAATTTGTTTTTCTCTGGTGTGCGAACGTGAATCCTGACTGCTTTAAAGGTAAAATTAAGAAATTGAATGAATGTGTGTCATTAAAATGCTCAGTAAGTAAAGTAACCCAACCCTTTACACTGGGCAATAATGATCAGTGTTATTAGGACCCCCAGAATGGATTAGGGTTATAAGTTTCTGTTTCTGAACCCCAAAAAATACAAAACTAAACATTTGGACAATCGTCTTACGCAAGAGAACAAGTCAGGCCAAAAAAGCCAAAAGAACATTTACTAGTGTTTTAAGGCACAGCTGATGTAATGTTGTTATGTCTTGATTTTCTAAACGTCTCTGGTTTTAAAGGTTAAAGGTTCTTGGGTTTAAACATTTTAAAGTTCTCTATTAGCCATGCAGTTGTCAGTATTGCAAAACTGTATTTTGGGGATAAATATGATTGTGAAAAAGATCTTTTGTGGCCCTTGAGAATTAATTAAATCATATGAATTTCTTTATCATGTTTAATCATTTACTTCAGGAATAGTGGTTAAGAAACACTTAGTCGTCAGATCAATGTAATTAAAGAGCTGCTCATTCTGTTAATCTTTAACATGAAAAAATGCTTTTCTTCCTACCTTTACATATTATGAAATATCCATAAAAGCTACTTTCCTCAACAGATGTTACTTTGCTCTCTTATTTGCCCTTTGGTGATCCTTATATACAGTTCCATAGGTCAGTGCTTCTGCAGTTCATTCCTTGAGCAGCCTCAAAAAAGCATTAACAGTAACACACAAGCATGGTAACTACAATGGGACTGCAATTGTCTTCAAGCAAGAAGAAAATCATAGTTGTAAGTATTGAGATTTTGCTTTTATGCTGTGCTTTGTGATGTTTGTGCACATTTTTGAGTGTGTAAATTAGGACATTACACATTGCCACATCCATACTGGTCTAATGAGATTCTAAATTCGTATTGGTAACAAACTGTCATTGATTGTTTTTGAAGAACCTAGTCATTTCTTTTTTAAATGAACAGTATCGTTACCTTGTTTCTCAACAGGACTCGTCACTATTCAAATGTTGCAGATTTAAAAGGCACTTACATTTTAACAAACACACATTCATCTTGGCCAGTGGCAGTAAATATATTCTAGTGGGGCCATCTTTGTCTGCAATCTGTATTTCCTTTAACATTGAAATTACTTTAGTTTGGGTAAGCGCATCTGTTTTTACTGAATGTTAAGTACTGAATAAGAGTTTTCTTTACTGCGAAAATCAAAAGCAAATGCGCATGATATTTTTGCATTTGAGCATGTCTCCCACTTGTTAATGAATCTTTTTTAAATAAAAAAAAGAGATGCACTCATCCAAGGTCAATTGAACATGTTTGTGTAAATGTCCAAAAGATGTGGGCAGGCCAGGTGAAAGGTTTGGTGACACTGAGTACACACTGGGCCTCTACAGCTTGCTTATCTAGACTGACAGCAAAACTAGAGGCCATCTGTTGAGGAAGCAGACTCAAGTGTAAAGTTCGTCTTACTGTGAAGGGCTTTGTTCTATATTTAAAATGTAAATTGCAAGAGCTGTGCTAGAAAATAACCGAGTCACACACAAAAAATCCATTATTAACATAGATTGGGTTTTGATCAATACAGTGCAGATCCCTTCTCAGCATAGTAGTCCCACACATCTGATAGCATTTCATATACTTGTTTTCTCAGAAATGCCTTTTGTTTTTTTGGTTAGCTGCACCAGAATTCAATGTAAAATTTAGATCTGTGTAAAATGACAGACTCTAGGCTGTCAGCCTCAAGTGACACCTAAAGAAATGTCTCTAATAATACCATGCGAAACAGCATTACAACTTCCAAGTCTGCTGGGAAGGTGAAATGAAAATTACAAAAGATAAGACAATTGTAAGATAATGTATTTATGGGTTGCAAATTGCTTAGCAACAAAGATATTAAAGCACAATTACTGCATAGTTGTAATGTCCTTCAAATGGAGTGTACCCATTTTTATTGCACTGTGTGTAAAGCATTCACAGCACTATACATTCTGAGAATTAGTAAGAACTTGATGAAGGATAACAGCTTGCTAAATGATTTATGCGTATTTGGACATAACTGCAAGTGTTCGATGAAGTGAAACCTTCAACCTTTTCAATGTTCAAATTATAGTAATAAAATGATCAAATTTAGAATTATCTGTGACTTAAGACTACTTTTAAAAATGTCTGCCTGCTTCTGCTAAATCGCCTCCTAAATATTAGTCGTTTAATCAAAAACCGAGTTGTTAGTAATAGGTGGAAATGGTATTTGTTTCTTGCTAAAATACTTCAGATGAAAAAATGTCTTTTTTAAACTCAGCCTTTCATCATAGAGTTCCAACAAACACCATATTTAAGTCAGAAAATGTTTAATGCAGTATGAAAAATACGTGTATAGTTGTGTGCGCACTGGAGAAGAAAAGTGCGGAAACAACAACTGACGCGGTAGAAGCATATATCGCCTTACTAGTTTCCCGGTTGTACTGCTTTATACGTAAAGGGAGGACATGTTATGTTGCTGCTAAAATAATAAAATTAATGTAACCTATATTAAATCCGAATGTTTGCTGCTTCAGATCAGCGCTTTAGCAGTCGCCATTGTGACAATCATATTAGGACTTGGTCTGGGACTTGGGCTACAGCTACAAGAATGTCGCAAAAAAGGTAAGACTTCGCGTATTGGTCTCAGGAAAGAAATAAATTGTATTGTAAATTGTAACAGTGCGAAAGTAGGAGGAGCCACGGCGAACACCGGTAAACGTCGACGCCCCGTTTGAAGGGTTGGAGGCGCCGGTGTGAGGCTAGCGAAAACCAAGGGGGGGAAAGCACCCCTTGAAACAGCGGCGTCTAGGCTGGACGGTTTCTATTAACCGGGTCCAGTCGGGGGGGAGAGAACCGCTTGGAACAGCGATTTGCAGTCTGGATTATCCCTATTTAGCGGGGTCCACACTGGAAGGAAAGGAGAGCGAGGCCAAAACAAAAGAAACTCAACCTGCCCCTATGAGTCATCACAGCGGGACAGGAGAAAAAAAAACAATTAAAAATGAAGCAACAACGCGGCTTTAACAATCTCTCCTTGCAGGGGTGACTCGGGGGGGCAGTTTTCACAGTTTTCAGTGTGTCTGAACACGCCCCCCCCCACAGCTGCGGGTCGTCTTTAATTAGCCAGGACAGCTGTGGTTGCTAAGACAACCCGTCGCCATTAAGCTACAGCTCCGCCTTCGCACTGAACACGCCCCCGCGCTTTGCGAAAATAGTCACAAAGACGGGAGATAAAACTAGCGCCAAGAAACAAAAGGGGTTAGAAATAGAAGATGCAAGGAGCAGATACAGATACCAATTGCATAAAAACCTTTCTTTCTTCTGGGGTGGTGGCGTAACCTTAAGTCTCAACCATTAAAATCTATTGTTCATATTTCACATTTGATTCCTGTAACAGTGGCTCTCAAAATTTAAACCTTCTGGAACTTTAAGCACCTGGACCCTCTGGAGAACAAGGCGTGCTTATAGAGTTAGTATTGGATACAGTGCTGTTCCTGCTTGCCTCTGGACATTACTAGCTGGCCGTATATGATGAGCTGCTTTGATAGAATACAGCGAGCAAAACCTTAATAAGTTAGGAAGAGACGGAACCAAATTCAGTTTACATTTCTTGGCATCATCTGCAGAAGAGTATGTCTGAAAGGCTGAGTGCATAAACAGTTTAAAATAGCATAATCAATCGGGTATTTCAACCAGCCTAAGTAAGTAAGAACTAATTTAGAAGGAAAGATATGAAACTCAGGGATGTTTGGGACTATGACTGAGAAAATGTCCTGGTGCTGTCAGGAATGAGTAGTCTTGAGCCAGCCTTATTTATACTGTTCCCTGATCGCACCGCATGAGCTCCGTGACACCTGTGATTTTGCAACATTATCATTGAGAGCTGCATTCCCCCTTTAGTTAAGGCTAGTCCTAATCTAATCACTGTTGAGGTTTTGACAAAACAATGTCAGATGTTTGACAAGACAGTTGCATGTGTGAATGATCCCTGTTCAGTGCTAGTGTAAAGTATGCCTCAAATTTAAATACGGTTAGTTGCACAAAATTTCTAATTAATTTGGCAGTTGCTTTTATCCAAAGCAACTTACTTAGCTCCGTGTATTGTGCTAGAGCAATTCAAGTGCAGTACTGTACCTTATTCAAGGATACAACAGCAGTGCCTCACATATGAGTTCAAAATGCCACAAAGACGGGAGATAACAATGCTGCCCTGTCCAATATACATGTCTAAAATACATTTTGTGGTTGCAATGCAGAGTCGATTGGCTTAAGCTTTCTCTCTGGGCTCCAATTTCTGAAATCATTAGAATAGTTTACAGTGGAATTATAAATGCCGGTCAGCCTTTACAAGCAAGTTTCTAGCAGCAAAGTTAATTTTTCATCCCACTGAGAAAAACAATCTTTCCGTGTTTTTTTTTCTTAAAACAAGTGTTGTTGTTTTGTGCTGCAGCTCATATCTTATTTTGAGCTTTTTCACCTAGTTGCCTAGATGTTTTTGTAACATGACGTTCTTCTTCAGAGTCCGGTGGAGTCCCAACATCCTGCAGGAACCGCTGCTACGAGCCCCCAGAAGAAGAATCAAAGGGATGCCGCTGTGATAAATTATGTGTTAGCAGCGACAACTGCTGCAATGACTTTAAAGACATTTGTCTCCAGCCCAGTAAGCTGTTTGAACTTCATTTTTTTTTTTTTAAAAAAGGTTTCAAACAAAGCTCACCCTTTTGGCCTTTTTAAAGTCTGTGTTCCCTGTGGCAAACTGCCCACTGCACTCATAATAGATAAACTGGATGAGTAATTTGCTGAGAGGGAAAATCGGAGCCTCTAAGGTTTGAAAAGTCACAAACGCCAGTAAAACGCTCTGTTTTTAGCTTGTAGAATTAAATTTTTTTACGGTGATGCACATTCTATCCTATGTAGTGGGATGTTTATTTTTGTGGCAGCTGAAGAATGTTGATATCCCTATACTAATTAACACTGCAATCAGGAAGCTGGCTCACATGTCCACTGCAGTCTGAAGAATTACTAAATTTTGGTAGCAGGCAGAATTTATGTGCATGACAATTGTTCTTTATTTTGCCCTAAAAATATTGATGACAGCCTGAGTGGTATGATATTTAGTCTGGCATCTTTGTTTTTGAAAGTATCCATTAAATAAAGGAAAAATGCAGATTATAAAGCATGTTATCGGAAATATAATTGTTGTTATAGTTTTATTTTAGGCATGTTAGTGCATTTGCTCATTCACTACAGATAAAGCTCAATTTTAATGTTTTGTGCAAATGAAAGTAACCTAATTTAAATCTTATGGAGCTTTATCGTTTAACTTCTTTAAAAATGGGGTATGAGTAGGAGGTAACTGAAATATACAGACTACATAAACATATTTGAGGTTAATACACTGGGAATGTGTATGTTTAATTAGAGATAATTGTAGGATTCGATTTGATCAGTTCAATTTCCCTGTTTTCTTTGATGTGTGGAAATGTTGTTTTTTTTCAGCTGAGCAATGGGAGTGTAACAAAGCCCGCTGTGGTGAGAAAAGGCTGCCAAATAGTAACTGTCACTGTTCCGATGACTGCCTGACTGTAGGGGATTGCTGTACGAATTACAAAAGTGTCTGTCAAGGTAAAGTATTCACTGATTTCCATCCATCGCAGGCACACACAGGCACACACACACACCAGGGCAAACCTTCCCAGAAGCCAGTTAACCTACCAAAATACCTTTTGTCTGTGGGTGGAAACCAGAGCACCCAGAGTTCCCACTGGGTAGAGACCCCGTGGCAGACCCAGGACACGCTGGAGGGATTATATCTCTCAGGTGGCTTGGAAGCACCTGGGGATCCCTCAGGAGGAGGAATCTGGAATCTGTTGCTGGGGACTGGGAAGTCTGGGCTGATCTACTTAGCTTGCTGCAACCGCAACCCTCACCAGGAAAAGCAGAGTGAAAATGGATGGATGGAGTTCTGAAATTGAACCCAGGGCCCAAAAGCTGGAATACTTACCACTGTGCCACCATGCCACCCTATTAACTGATTTATAACCAACAAATATTTGTTGAACTACTGTATGGTTCTGTTTTGACAGGTGAAACGCAATGGGTCGAGGACGTCTGTGAAGACATAGCTGTTCCTAATTGTCCCTCAAGGTAACGTAAGCTCAATGCATAGATCTGCCTTGTGACCTGCAGCCTGACCAGTTAGTATAGGCTAAAAAACAATCTGGTAGAGAACACATTTGAAAACAACAAGGAAATAAAACATAATAATGACTATCCATCCTTTATCAGGTGGGTCTGAACCCTGGATGACATGCCAGTCCAGAGCTCGGCACATGCACACAGTAATCATTTACAGATCCTAATTAACCTAGCCAGCAAGTCTTTGGAAGGTAGGGAGTACCTGGCAGAGACCCATACAAACACAGGGAAGTTCACAAACTCCACACAGACTGAAGGCAACCCAGTCGGGCATCAAACCTAGGACCCAAGCGCTGTGAGGCAGCAGTGCTAACAATCATGCAACCATACCAACCCTGATGAATCTTGTTGTTCATAAAATGATCTGCAACAGGAGGAATTACAGTACAGCATGAGATCCTGGGTTATGCGTGTAAATATGTTATGCACAAAAAGCACATTGTGCCCTTTCCCTAGAGACTCCACCAACAAAGCATTTGGGATAACGTTTTGCAAATTACAGAGGCGCCTGGTGTTTCTCTGTGCTCCTGACCTAAGCAGTAGCATTCTGATCACTTCTTGATTTCTTCCTTTCTTTGTAATTCAGCTTTACAAGGCAGCCCCTGCTTCTTATCTCTTTGGATGGATTCCGAGCCGAATATCTTCAAACCTGGAAAAAGCTTATTCCAGTCATCGACAAGCTCAGTAAGTAAGGACTTAGAAACTGATTAATCTCCAGCCTTGAAGCATCCAAACTGGGTATTTCTTGTGTCTTACATGGCCTAGTACTTCCTCTACTTCCTACTAATAGTAGATGATCGTAGGCAGTGACCTCAAATTCTTTCCTGCAGGGTATAGTGTTTTGGGGTTTCTGTCTTTTACAGTCAATTAACTTAATTAAATGTACAGTTACCTATAAATCACGAATCAGAAATGAATCATTGAATGTTATACATAATTACGGATATCACTTATACCAAGTTCTTGGTGGTTTACCATAAACATACAATTGCTTTTTTATAATTGGACCAACAAATATACAGTATATGAGGACTCAAATTTGCTAGTCTGTAACTTTGATTTTTTTTTTCATTTAAAATAGCCAATTAACTTTTTTATTTATACATAACATCCACCCAGACTAGTACTGACAATTGCATCTAGGCTTATAGCAGTGACCCCTATACACTGGGAGAATGAGACAGTGTAAATCTGTCTTCACTGCAACCTTGCAAATCCACAGAGCCAGCTGTCCTTTACCAGACTACAAGTCCTGCAGTGACAAACAGGCATTTTCAGAGTTGAGTGCAGGAGAAGCACATTCCCTCACTCAACCACAAGGCTGCTGGAGACAAAGGCACCTTTATCAAGGGTGTCCATGGGGGAACCTCAGCCTTTTCATATCTCTCATATGGATATTTGTTCTTTATAGTAAAGGAGTAAACAGAAAAGAAATGAGACCTACATATACTTTCGACAAATTGTACAGATAAACTGTAATTAATATCTGCAACTACATCACCTCAACTTATTACTACATTATGTGTGGAGCAGAGGTTAGGGGTCTGGACTTGTAACTAGAAGGTTGTGGACTGAAATCTCAAGTGACACACTGCTATTCTGCCCCTTAGCAAGGTGCGTCACTCAGAATGCTACAGCGAATTGTCCCCCTATCCTATATAGATGGGTGCAAATATATGCTGCCTTGGGTAAAAGCATCAGCCCACTAAATTAGCAATTAAAATATGGTTTTCAGTTTTCTTTGTAACAAATTGGGCTTTATACATTGAATCAGTGCCTTCAAATTCAAACTGGATGTCAGTGTGGTGTGCACTAAAATCCAGAACAAGGGAAGGGCCTTGGTGCATTTGATTCAGTCATGGAAATAAGTTTATTGTTTGTAAAAACATTTGTAAAATGTCCATTTGTTTTGTTTTTCAGAAACCTGTGGGACTCATGCTCCTTACATGCAGACAATATTTCCAAGCAAGACGTTTCCCAATCATTACAGCATTGTCACTGTGAGTCAGGTGTTCACTGCAAACAATGGGGGGGCTGGGTGTGTTTTCCCTGGAGCCTTTGTATAGATGGGTCTCGCCAGTGAAGCATAGCCTTCCACAAGTCTGAAAATGTTATGCTGAACAATGCATTCTTTTCCATTCATGTGTCCAATCAGGGTCCTTCCTTCAACTACTGTAAAACGTGTTCCTCAGAACATGAATAGTTTGCCCCCCCCCCCCCCAACAAAAATGTAAATCCTTCCTGATCAGGCTTCTTAACACCCTCCTTGTCTTTCTCATGCTAGATGGCTCAAAAAGCAGGTGTGCCTTCCTGTCCTGAAATACTGTACCTGAAGCGGGTGTTTTACTCCAAATGTATTGCATCCCTTTAATTGCTGTTTTCCAGCCTCTCAAGAGTTTCTGGGACTTGTAGTGATATGCTCTTTAAACTGCTCCTCCGTATAGTATTTCCATGTGCTTGAATTTTATATTAGGAAACTGTTTTTCCTAAGACACTACTTCCATTCCAGTACTGACTAGTCTCAGGTTTGCTTAGCTTCTAAGAAAGAGGTGGACACAACACTGCTGCCAAAGGGGCTTTATCAATAAATGAAAATTGACCCCCAGATAAATTCACTGACTCAAAACATGATAAAAAAAGGATAAGGTAAAGTGTTCTTATCTAATCTTGTGTAATGTGCTAAGCACAGCACATTTAGTTCCTTTTGCAGTCCTGTCCTTAGAAAAACATCTGTGATACTTGGCCTTTGCCTTGAACTTCACTAAGAAAAGGTGTACATCTGTGTTCTGTTTGGCACTGGATGCTCAGTCCACTGTACTATCATGTACATATCAATGTCTCCTATTGTTACTAATGTACTGATTCCTCAAAGGGCCTGTATGCAGAATCGCATGGACTGGTAGACAACAACATGTATGATCCCATCATTAATGCCTCGTTCAGCCTCAGTAACAGTGAGAAATCCAATCCCCAGTGGTACCTTGGACAGCCTGTAAGTTCTGCTAGACTTCATTTTTATACTTTGTGTGCAGTTTGGAAGGTGTGTTGTGGTTTGTGAGATATTCTTTAAATAAGAAATAGCGTAAAGGACAGTTGGGTAATGTAATGTTGAACAAATTTAGGTTCACCCTTTCTTTTCCTCTAGTATACTAAAATAGGTGTATTCAGCAGAAACAGTAACAAATGCTTGTTTATTGGGAATAACAACACCAAAAAATTAAGTGTATTGTAAGGTTTGCAGAGCGTTTTAGTCACAGTGAAATTGGTTTAACCTGTTTGGTTGAGGACCAACCTCCTGGCCAGAGGATGAGGAGGCTGAGACCCCCATGTAGCGTGAGGAGTGACCAAGGGGCATCTGCAGAGGTGGAGATGGGTGGAAGAGGGATGCAGGAGTCATATGTGAAGGAGAAAAGAAGTTAATGCCTTTTATTTATAGTTTTTTTTGTGAATCAGGAATGATCACAAATTACTGACAGTGGAGGTTAATTGGACTTGGCTGTCATCATCCCACTGAAACATTTGTTACAAACTCAGTTTAAAAGAGGGATTCCAAGAATCCCTAGATATATCTCACAACAGATGTCATCCTTCATGTTTCTTAGTATTTCGCTCCATTTCACATATATTGCAGTTGTTGAAACCAATTTTTTTTGGTATTAGATCTGGCTAACAGCAATGTACCAGGGACTAAAGTCAGGGACCTTTTTCTGGCCTGGATCAGATGTCAAAATCAATGGAACTTTTCCTGATATATATCAGGAATATGATGGGTAAGATCACCTTCACCTTCATGGAATGATCACTTACAGTTTAAAGGGAAGTGTTATGTAAGTGCACAACGCTCTGTAATTCAGTACAGAAAAGATAATATATTTCAATTAGTATTAATAGCGCCATGCTGTTGGTAATCACAGCCCACAGTGCCAGAAGGCTTTGTGTTAAATTGAACTCTACATCACATCTTATTGTGGTATATCCCTTTAATGGAGATGGTGGTCACTTTTCACCTGAGTCCACCTCCCTTTGAACTAGAAGGTAAAATCCCGATCTGAAACTGTCAATTTTTCTCTGTATCCCTCAAGATTGAGACATTATATTTTTGTTCAGTCTCTCTGCACAATATACCGGTGAAACAGTGTTGTAGGATGTATTGTAGAATTCAAACTGCAGCAGATATTACTCAGTTTAAAGATTTTGTTCTGTTGTCTTTGGACAATTAATGACATGATCAGGAGAAAAAAATGTTGATTTGTGAACTTAATGCTCTTGAAATCGCATTTCTCTGCAGTACACTGTGCCACCTTTTTATTCCTTTGCGTCTGTTACTGTGATCGAACTTCCATGTCATTCCTTTGTTCTGTGGTCTTAATTACTAATTATTTCCTTGCACATTGTTACAGAAAAGTGCCTTTTGAAAAAAGAGTTTTCACACTGTTACAATGGCTACGCTTACCAGCAGAAAAGAGGTAATGTAATATTTCATACATTTCAAATTAACAAGAGATCATTTAAGTGCTTTCCTATGACCTTTGCTACAGGAATATTTGCGTTTATATTTATGTACAGATCTGCCAAGACATTTTAACCTATATGAATAGCACTATAACATCAGATGGCAACGCAAAAGGTACAGCAGAGCAACATTAATAGAATTTGCAGAATGATAGATAGAATTTGATAGAATCTGCAGTAATGTGCATGTTAAAATGAGGTTAAAAATGGTTAAGTATAAATATGTCAGTAAAAACAATCTGTAACATTTTCTTACAGCAAAGCATAATTTATGTTTACAATACAGTGCACTGTTCTACTTCTGAGTATTACCATTATGTGCCTTTTAGTAAACACAGAACAGAAATGATTTACTTCACTTATTAAATATGAGTGCTCCCTTCTGCAGTTAGGATATTATAATTTATATTAAATGTATATTATACTATATATATTTGAGTATAACCTACGGTGAAATTGAGTCATAATGTTACTTGTTAAAGACATTTTAATTCTTTTTTTTCTTTGTTTTTCAGGCCAGATTTATTTACTTTGTACCTCCAGGAACCAGATAGCTCAGGACACAACTTTGGGCCTGTCAGTGGTGCGGTAAGGCTTGATCTGTTTATTATAGGAGCTTAATTCATTGGCTCTCATGCATTTCATGCATTTATTTAAGTTATGGAGTGGAAAAGTATAGCCCTTACCAACAAGCTGATTTCTTTAAGTATACCTGTAATTAAGAAAATACATCAGCTTAGTTAAGCCCTGCATGTCAATAAAAATCTTAAATAAGTCTCAAAAGACTGGTTCATTATGATTTAAATCTGTCTTTTCGACGATGGATACGTTTGTATTTGCTACGTAGAATCCAGAATGTGATTGGATTTATCCATGAATATAAATTTGCCAAAAAACAAACACATTTTAACACATGATGTTGCTGTGGAATGCCACATCAAACAGAATTAAATACACTGTAGTAATACCTCATTTCAATTTTAAATGTCTTACAGGTGATTGAAGCTCTGATGGAAGTAGACAGAATCATTGGACAGCTGATGGACGGTCTTAAACAACTGAACCTACATAAATGCGTTAATATCATTGTAGTTGCTGATCATGGTAAGCAACATATGCTCTAATGTCATTTCCATAGGATTGGGAAAGTTACTGTTTGTGACTTTATCACAGGGTGGCATGGTAGCACAGTGCTTACCATTGCTGCCTTACTTTGCTGGGGTCCTGGGTTCGATTCTTTGTATGCTATCTGTGTAGAGTTTGTATTTTCTTCCCTGTGTTCATGTGGGGTTCCTCCGGGTGCTCCAGTTTCCTGGTAGGTTAATTGGCTCCTGTAAAAACTGGCCCTGGTGTGAGTGTGTGGGTGCCACACACTCTGGGGGGGAAGGCAGTTCATCGTGTCAGGCTTGGCGCCCTTTGCTTGCTGGACCAGGCTCCAGCTCCCTCTCGACCCTCAATTTGAGTGGTTAGAGTGGTTAGAAAATAGACGCTGACAGTGTCTCAGGGCTGGGATTCAAAGCCAGGGAGCTGAGCTCTACAAGGCAGCAATGTTAACTGCTGCCACACCATGCCACCCTACATAACATCCTTGAAATTCTGCAGTTCTGACTCTAGACAATTCCTCCCCCACATTGTCTAGAAGGTGTAAATGATGTGCCGACATTAACGCCTAAGTCTTTTCCATATTTCACTATCTCCCTTGTTTTCAGCTAGCAATGATTGCCATAAATGCTTGCTGAAGTTGTACTACACAACATTCTAAAAGTCTAAATAGACATTTAACTATGTATACTTGTGATGAAGGGCTGAGTCGTGCTGAAATACTCAGGCTTATATGGGCTCCCTTGAGTCCTTGCACACCTGTACATACACACACTTTTACATGCATTGTTTCACCTCATTAACATCACCTGTTTCATTATCCTGGAACACAGGACCTTATTAGTACTATACTCATCTTCTTGGCTATTATTATTTTGGTTCTTAATTGGATTCGATGCTGTCTTTTGCTTTTGCCCTTTTGTGTTTAATATCTCTTGTATATTACCTATTGATATTGTGGATCCACAGTAATTTTTCACAATGGTTGTTTCTCACCTCCTGGCTGTTCCACCATTTTTTATCCTTCCCCGTTTAAAGGGGAGGGGGGGGTGGATCTGGAGGTGGGGTGTAGTGTATTTAAGGCATTCATGGTGTAGTGGTCAGTCTGTGTTTACCTCTGCTTGTGGATGTGATTTAAACCTAAAGCATGATTAAAAACTCTTAGGAGGGAGTTCCCTGCAAAGCTATAGTTTTGTCTGTGTGTACTTCTTACTTACAGTCTGTTTTTCTTTTCCCATTTCTATAAATTCTGTCAATTCCCCTTGGTTTACAGCAGGGTGTTTTAGTTACAACATTAGTGTTCCTTTTCCCCTTTTCATGTCTTTATTTGAGTTATCTTCTTAGAGCTTATTGTATGCTGTGGAGTTTGTAATTTTATTTTGTCACATGAAAAAAAAGAGAAAAGCTCATTCAACAAATGAATCATGGTAGATGTTTTGTGGATCCAAAAATAGTAATAATAAGACTTATTTGCAGGTGATTAATAGCTGTTTGATTGGTACTAAAAATTGTAAACTGAGTCTCTCTGTCCATACGTAGGAATGGAAGAAACGAGTTGTCAGCGAATGGAGTTTCTTCAAGATTTTACCGGTAATTTAAACCAGCTGTATGTATATCAGGGTGCATTTGGAAGAATTCGCGCACGAAACCCTCAACAAATCAGTGAGTTTCAAAGCCTTTCACTATTGTTAAGAATAATAAACACAACACAATGATAACATGGATATATATATATATATGTCAAGAGACCTGCATTTGACTATTTCTTTCTAGCTTTAATATTTAATTTGTCAGTGTCTTCATTCTTCTGGTCATTAAAAAGATTTAATTTTAGGATTTTAGTCAGGGCTGTGCAGTTGTGGTCCAGGATGGCTTGTAAATCTGCATGTTATCTAGGGCCCCTCAGAGCAGTAGCACCTGAAGCTTGGAGAAGTGGCTACTCTGCTCAGATAGGCCAGTAATGACCAGAATAATTTAAGAGCTTTGTTACAATGAAAACCAGAACTGGACAGACCTGATTTGAGTCATTGGATTTAAAAATGTTATTTGTGTTATTTTTAACAAATATACTGTATGTTGTTATTTTAAAATATATTATTAGTTTTAGTCTATAAAAGAGCATCAAGAAAACATGAGTGTATGCTTACCACCGTATGACTATATGTCTATTTTTTTGTATTTCCTTTTTTGAAAATACAAACAAAAAGTTCAAGTACAGAAATAAAACAAACATCAGTGGAAAAAATAGACCGAAAAACAATCCGTGCAATTGAGGTTGAAGCAAGGATTAGAAAAGTTATCATTATAAATGACATCTGTATGGTGTTTCCGTGGATTCTTTGCAGTACAATACTGGTCAGGCTGTCTGTGCTGGAATAAACACGATTGTTTTAAAGAAGACCTTTGGACATAGCTAGCCACATCAGTGCTTAGCCAGGATCTCCAGTTTTAGATTTACACTTCGGTCGGTTTCTAGTACTGTATAACTTTTAGATAATGTCCTGCTGTTTTTATCTGAAAGTAAACCCCACACACATTTCTGAAAAGATTCCTTGTATTGGACAACTTTTCTATTCTGTTGGTATTTATACCATTCGATTGCTATTATTCATAACAATGTGCCTTGAACTGTTTTTATTTTCATTTGCAGTTGACTCAGCAGGGTTAATGGCAGACCTAACAGTAAGTAATTAAGATATGGCTTCCATATATCTCTACCTGTGTATAAAATCCTGATTCTGGATGATATATATACAGGTCTGTAATAAAGCCTTTGTCATCTTCTGTACTAACTAGTGCAAGAAACCAAACCAGCGGATTAAGCCCTTCCTCAAAGCCCATTTGCCAAAGAGGTTTCACTATGCTAACAGCATTCGCATTGAAGATGTGAATGTGTTGGTAGACATAAAGTGGCTGTTTGCAAGGTAATTCATGTGCCTTTCTTGTCTATAAGATACATTTGAGTTTCTTGATGCTTCAACTATCGCATGTTTCATGTATCCATGTAGATATAATTTATTTCATATCTTGTGAATCAAGGCATTTATTGGTGAAAAACAAAGGGGCTGCCTTCAACAGTCCTGTTAATCACCTGCGTTTGTCAAGATATACAGTATAAGTTGTCATTCATTTGATACAGTTCTGTCTGAACTCACTAAACATTTGCGTGCGATGCCAATTCAAGCACAAATAATATATAGTGTAATAGACTAAGAAAGGCTGGACATGTTTAGTACATGGAAGGAAAACTTTAAAATTTCACAAATATCTCAGAGTATCGCTTTGAATATTGATGCTAAACGGTGCATTTTGATCTGCAGGTCCCAAGGCTCTTATACGAACTGTGATGGAGGGACCCATGGATATGATAATGACTATTATAGTATGCATGTAAGCACTCCAGGAAAATATTCTTTGATTTGATTTATAATAGATTGCTCAAAAGTAGTTGATAATCTAAAACTGTCTAGAACCTAGTTGGCAAAAAGTAAATGCGAATGTCTAATGAATAGATTCCATCTCCGAGTATGTATCACTTATTTCAAATTGTCAGCCATGACTGTAAGAATATTCAAGAGTAAAATGCTTTCTGTGATATCCTTAATGTATAAGACCACATAAGTATTTACTACTTGCATTTCTATCGGGTTTTCAATTTCTTTTTCAGGCTATATTTCTTGGATATGGACCCCAGTTTCTGTATAAAACTCAGGTTGAGCCATTTCCCAACACTGAGCTTTATAACCTTATGTGTGGTAAGTATTTATTTATAAATCAGTGCACACTTCCATTTCATGTATATACCTGTAGAGATTTTTTAAAGTTTCAAAAATACTCAGATTACCCACACAACCTGAGAGGAATGTATCATGTCAGAAAAATTAAAAAAATAAAAAGATACTTGCAATATATTTTTATCTATTTGGTTTTTATTAATTGTAAACCGATAAATTAACTATAGATCGTGACTGATACAATTTTAGATTGTAACAAGGCGGTAAAAGAAAAAACAATCCACAACCTGTTACTGTAACAGAAAAAAGGGTTTTGGAAAAATGAAAACATATGTTAATGATGTGGGAAAATAATACAAGCAAAGCTTCAGTACTTTTTGCTGTTTAAGATTCCTGAAATAATTTTATTTCTAACATGAAATCATTTAGGGGACATTTTAGAAAAGAACACTTAAAATCTGAATAAAATTATATGTTCATTTAAAAAGTTATTTAAAAAGGATTTAAAAAGTTATTTTTTCTTTCTTGGTTTTCTTTCTAGATTTGTTGCAAATTTCTCCTGCTCCTAACAATGGCACGCATGGTAGTCTGAACCACCTTCTGAGAAAACCAAAGTACACTCCTGAGTTCCCACAAGAAGTGACCAGACAAGAAGAGTGTCCTCTCACCTCTCTAACACCTGAAGACAACCTGAACTGCACTTGCACTGCCATGGTAATCTGGTCTTTCTTGTAGTGAAGTGGAGAGACGAGACAGGTTTCCAGCTAGAAGCCCAAATCAGAATGTCAATTGTCACAAAGCACAAAATGTCAGCTGCACACTTTCATATACAGCCTAACAAGAAGTCACTTTATTGAGGTTTTCACACTCATTCACATTTGGAATCTTGTCTTATGCTTCTGTTGACCAAGGCACAGGTTACATAGTCTAGAAGGTAATATTGAATTCTGTCTTAGATGAAGAATCATCATGCACTGAATCTATGATGTTTATAACCAATACCTGACTGAACAATTTGAAATCTTTGATAGCTACTTTATGGACATAATAGGCTTTCTTGTCTTTTCTAGGGTTCATTAAATCCTAATGATAGACTAAACCTGACAGCCTCTGAAGGTAATGTTAAGCCTTTGTTACTAGAGCTTAAAAATTGTGGGAATTCTAAGAACCTATCAGTTTCTCCACCTTTCTAACCTCATCTTTGAAACCTCTTACAGTGGCTGCTTGTGAAGAAAAACACATGCCATTCGGGAGACCCAGAATGCTCCGTTTCGATGAAAAATACTGCCTGCTTCATCAGCAGGGTTATGTAAATGCCTACAGCAAGACGTTCTTCATGCCTGTCTGGTCGTCATTCACTGTGATAAAGCCTGTAAGAATCATGTTTCATTTGTTCATTCTGCCTGCAGCACTGATGTACTTCTTAAACTGATGTTCAGTACGATACAGAACTGAATTGTACAGTACTGTACAATACAAATACTAGTCACTGGTCTGCATACATTTTCTTTTTCCAGAGTATTCGTACCCATGTTTGTTATAAAATTAAAAAAAAATCTGGCAAACATAACAGCAATAGTGCTAATCAAGACAACTTTAGAAAATTTTTGAAAAAAGATTTCATTGACCAGTTGGACCATATGAGAAACATTGTTGTGCTGGGCTGTCAGAACATTAAGCCAACTAACCAACAGATTGTATCACCATACGCGACAATACAATGCATCTAGAAAATAACATTTTTTAAATTACATATTTTCTTCATGAGGCTGTACAGTAACTGTACAGTAACCCCCCTTATAATATTTAAGGAAATAAAAGTGTATTGTTTAGAAAAACCTTACATATAATGTCAATTGTAATTTAGTATCTTTTATTTCTTTACAACTTCTGTCTGGAAGGACATATGACCAGCAAAATAGATGAATGCTCCCTGTTAAAAAGGGGACAGGGTTTCTTATATCTGATTATGACCTCCGAATTCAAGACAGGGGAATGTTGCACTGCAGATGTGATCAATTTCTCTAGGCACTGTTGTAGGATGAGCTGGCAGAGTTCATCTGGAGGTTTTGTTGTCTGTGGTGGTTTCACAATGTTTTTTATTCCAGTGAAATACGTAAGTAAACTTACGGTGGTAGAATGTACCAGGACATTGGGAGTATTAATTCATGGAAAACTGATTTTTGATGAGCTTTCACAATTTGAGAGATTATATGTTATCATTATTAGAAATTCAGTAGCAATCAAGCTAAGATAGATGTCCAGTTCACCCTGCAGACATGTGCTGAATGGAACCTTGCAATTTCTATCTGTTTGCAGCTGTAGAGCTCTTGGATCCTGAGTTAAGGAATGTTATAGGTTGTGCTGAATTTTAATTAGTTGGAATTTGTTTTTAAATTATCGTCTGTTCGACTTGCTCGGTTTATTACAGCTATGGTAATTACAAGGGCTTGCTTTTTTCTCAATTTAAATTTAGAAAAATAGTTTTACTGCGCCATCTCATGGACATATACAGTCATTATTTTCCTTAGCAACAATTTATTGAACCGTCATATAAGGATGTACAGTATATAAGCATACATGATAACATAAGATTTGATATCACTGTTTTTTTCAACTAAACATCTATAACCAATAATAATAATAATAATGTCTTAACCACCTGCTATTTATTTCTGTTTCTTTTGGAATTAATTAAAAAAACCTTTCTCACACATATGTACTATACTTGTTTTAAATCAGTCTAAAAATCATTTTACACTAGACCCGTTTCAAAATAACCAAACCAGAGGCCCCACCTTTTAGGCCCTGAATTCTACAGTCACACATATTTCTAAGTAATTTTGTCCAGGTAGATAATTTAAATGACACACTAACTGTACAAGAGAATGCAACCATGGTTATTTTAAGAACAGGTGTGTTATGAAGGTTAAGAAGGGTTTACACATGAAAATACTTTGAGCCATTCCTAAGGAACTCTTGGTGTCAAATCTGCTTCTCTTTGGAAATTTTATCTTTTTCTCTTTTAATTTATTTCAGCAAAATCTGGAACCCCTGCCTCCTGTCATACCTGACTGTTTCAGAGCTGATGTCCGAATTCCAGCCAATATGAGCTCCAGGTGTGAATACTTCTCTGGAGCAGTCAACATCACAGAAGCACATCTGTACCCACCAAGTACGTTTAGGCTTTGTTTTTGTCATGACATTTTCATACAAAAGTTCTTTCAAAAGGGATTTGCTGTCAAAATGTAGGGAGAATTTCCAACTATGCCTCTGTCTTTGAGAGATGTTTTCTCCGTCTGAATCCAAAAACATTTTTTATTCATATCAGTAAATAGGTAATGGATGTATCTGAAAATATCTTTACATCGTCTTCCATTCCACTGTCATCTTTTCTCATTTTAGATCTCAACAGTACCACAGACGAGCAATATGATGGTTTACTGATGAGCAATGTTGTCCCTGTGTACCCAGCTTTTAAAAGTAAGTGCAAGTTCAATAAACAGTTCTCCTAACCATAAAGGTGCCAAAAACAGCAATATTGTAAAGTAAGCTCAAAAGTAGAGGTTATTGGAAGTCTCTGCTTTTGGAAGTCTTTGTGCTAAAATCACCTTTTTTGCTTGTTTCATCTGACAGATATTGTTGAACTTTACAATTGAATGTTCTGTATAACAGCGTGCAAGATCTCATTACTCTCAACTAAGTAAGGCAGGGCCAGGACAACACTGAAAGGGGAAACAGGTTTCTACTCTGGAAAACTATCAGTTGCAGCGAGTAATGTTGGTGGAACAGTAGGTAGCACTACCTTTCCCGTCCAGAATTTCCAAACCAGTACCTCTGTATTGTCACCAGGGGCACTGTACTATAGGAGATATCATCCCTTTGGTAAGACTTTAAACTAAGGCCCTGACTCTATACTGATGAAAGGTCCAATGACATTGCTCCTTTGCATTGAGTATGTAAGGATATTAACCCTGGTCTCTTGGTTAAATTCCACCTGAGCTTCCACAATATGGCCTTCCTAAACTTTCCTGTTAATTTAACTAATGAAACACTATTTCATTTAATTTCACATCAGTGCCAGTTGCAACTGCTAGTGTATTAAGGCTGCCATACTTCAGTGGATGCTGCTCTTCAATAGTAGATAGAGCAGTTCCTCTGCTTTAGGATCTTTTTGGATGAAAAGCACTATGTAAATGGGAAGGAATTCTTCTCCTTGTACACTAGAGTTGTAATACTGAAAATCTTTTTTTTTTTTTTTTTTTTTTTTTAACTTTCTAGGAATCTGGCTTTATTTCCATAGTGTGCTCCTGAAGAAATATGCCTTACAGTACAATGGTGTAAATGTGATGTTGGGTCCTGTGTTTGATTATAACTATGATGGACGTTTTGACACTCTGGATGAAATTGAACAGTAAGTTGATCAGTATAGTAGTATACATAAAGGACAAGGAACATGTCTTACATAGAAAAGACTTCTTCCTGCTGCCTAGATAAATTATAGACAGACAGAGTGTGAGTTTTAAATGTACTGCAGTCAGAAAGAAATTACAATCAACCTTCTTTTTTAGGCATGTCCCTGGAACAAGTATACCAATTCCCACACATTATTTTGTAGTCCTGACAAGCTGTGTGAATGCATCTCAGCCAGTTCTCAGCTGTAAAAAGCCATTACAGGCTGTCTCTTTCCTCATTCCACACAGACCAGACAACAGTGAGGTTTGCAATGTAAGTATATGCCATTCCTCATGAATTTACAACCTCAGTCTGAGATTTCTTGCAGCAATTTCATTATTACTGTCAGAAAACACATTGCTAGTTAAACAGATAGTATTTAGAAGTGTATGTTGTTATGACATTCATGATTTCTCCATAATCTCCACCCTCTCCAGAATCGTGAAGATGAATCTAAATGGGTAGAGGACTTGATATGGTTTCATCAAAGTAAGGTCAAAGATGTGGAGTGGATCACTGGACTGGACTTCTATCAGGACAGTAAGAGGCCGATTTCAGAGCTGCTGAGGCTCAAGACACGACCCACCTCAGCCATCGACAGAGTGAACAACACTCCGGAGCTTTAATATTTTTTTATTTTTTGTAGAATTCAGCTAAATGGAATCTTAAAAATGTTCTGAACCTGTGCATATATTTGATAGCTTTTACTGGGATTTGTATGAATTGTGATTTCATTTTTATTTATTCCGAAAAACAAGAACACAATAAGATGTGGAAGGCCACAATATGTAATTTGTTACTTTCAGATCAGTTCAGACTTTCAGCAGGAATACAAGAGAACGCATGAAAGATTGCAAAGAAAAAGAGGCTAGTTGGCCCACTTTGGTGGCTAGTTAATTGATCTTATTCAATCGGGCTTATTCATGTCAGCAATATCCTTTGTGTCCCCTGTACTCAGTCCTAAGGAGTCTTTATTCACTTTATTCATTTTCACATGAGCCCTAGGACTATCCTTTTGTCTATTGCAGTGCAAGCACTCTTCTGGGAGGCTTTCCAGTAGTTTCGCTTTTATGTTCTTGCATCAAATCACACCACAATATCCTCTGATCAAGACCACAGAGCCGAAGCCCCTTGAACCTCTCAGTTAGATACCTTTGAGCCCTGTCACCAATTCTAGTGCCTTCCTTTCTATTGATTATATAACAGTAATACCCTTTTTTTCTAATGTGGTGGCCAAAATTGTCAGCCTTAATCTAAATGTAGGTATTATTATATCATATTTAAATTTAATGTGAAATCATACCTTCTTTTCTTGCTTCCCCATCCCCAGAGGATATTGACAATGTTTCTGCAACACCTATATTCTGCGCACATTTTAAGATGAATGCCTTCTATTTTTACTTTCTTTTTAACAGAATCATAAAATAAACAAATGCTGCACTGCTGTTCAGTTCATTTTGTGTTCCACAATGTTTTAATTAAAGTGGATTTCCAACACATGTTTGGATGAATTTTTGAACTAATATTTGATGCACATATGAAGTGAAGATCTAAATTCAGTTTTAATATTATATGATTTTATGATATTATAATATTCTATAACCACAGATGGTTATTCTGATCCAGGGAATGACAGAACCTAGGGTGGCGTTTAATGTATTGGTTAAAGAGATCTGTATGTGCTGGACTGTTGTGCAAAACTGTTTTTAAAGTAATTTTGTTCCACAGCAACACCATATTTTAATATTCAGAAATATTAAAATACACAGTCATGAACTTGTATTCATGAATTTGGACAAAACCTCCATTTTTAGTATATTTACAAAAGACATAACGTTTATTTAAATCTGTTTTTTATTCTTACTTTAGATAGAAATAATCATGACAAACAAGTTCTTCATTCTAACAAAACCTTTTGAACATCTTTTCCAAACAGCTAATTTTAAGAAATGAATAATAAAATATGGAGTGAACGTTTATGCTGAAATAGCATTAATACAATAGTGTTAAGAAGGGGCTGATACCCTACTTCTTGTGTTCTTGTTTGTGCACGTTCTCCTTGAGTGAACTCCAGTTGAATTATGCCGGACAGTACAATAAACTACTTCAAACAATTTTATTAATTGAATTAATACACTTTCTGTCAGGCTCTTTAAACTTTCAGGTCTCCAATTCAAGAGATGTCCCAGTGGTCCTTTTAATCAGGAGCAACTACAAAAGAAAAAAAAGGTTTAACAGATATGGTATATCAGAGTTGGAACATTCAGTATTGATGAGAAGAGTTTAATACCACTTTCTGGTATTACCTGGTATTATACTAAACTGTGGGTCTCCAGCCCTGATCTTCAAGAATGTCAATACAACATGTCAATACATATGTAATCATTGCATCAAAGACCTGGTACAGCTGAACTGTGATTAACTTATTAGGTTATTAAAGTGAATGAATTAAAATCAGAACTCACTTTAGTACTCGGGAGGACAAGGACCAATATTTGCCTTTACCGAAGAAATTATTTTCTCAGACAGTAACTGACAAGTACTTCTAAAATTCTAAAAACAATGCCAATGCCCCTTTTTTGTGCAAAACTGTATGTTTACACTATGTATCAAGTCTGAGAAATATCTAAAATAATACCTATTCTATTCACCAAAATAAGTGTTTAATAGACTGGAATCAACAGGTTAACTAGTCTTGTACATGGGGTACCAACTAGTTTAGTACACTGAGAATAACTACTTTTGTATATTGTGTACTAATGTATCTTGTATATTGTGTAATTAATAGCTTTTAACGCTCTACTTGATAGTTGAATAAGTTCTGTACTAAGTAGCTTTTTACATTGTGTATGTGGTGACAGCTTTGTAATCTACAGGCCATCAGGCAGTAATAGAATCTGGCTAACCTGTATTTCTATCCTCGTTTGCTCAGCAGCTACAGGATGAGGAGTGCCAGGTTCCTTCAGCCACCACCTCTCCATTTTCTGTCATCTCCCATTTAGCCTCAAAGCGCTGGTCCCCTTGCCCCTCGCCAAACTCCCAAAGCTCCACGTACAGCTGCTCATCGGGCTCGTACAGCTGCTCATTGGGCTCGTACAGCAGGAGCTCCTCATGGCGCTCTGCGCTGATGAAGTACCCTTCGCTGTTCAGGGCGGCTCCGGGCTGCGCTGCGAAGGCGCAGGCCTCTTCCGTCTGCAGAGGGTGACCGTAGGGATGGACATTCCACGGAACATCCATCACAAACTGATCCCCTGAACCTCCGGGCTCATTAAATCTCCCGTTCCACTCTTCCCAGAATTCCTCTTTGGTCATTAGAGGGCCTGATGGCTCAGGCTCCCCTGGATGCCACATGCCCGTCGTCGGGCGCATCTCTAAGGGAGTGGAGGGCTGGATCTGCCATGGGAAATAGGGCCACTGATTCTCTGATGGGTAGGTCTCCGGATTGCCCCACATTCCTATCCCTGTGGCCTGCTCTGTGGGCCAGTAGGGTTGGAAATTCCCAGAACAATATGACGGCTGTTCCCAAGCTGTACTCACTCCAGAAAACAATGAGGGCCGTGGTGTCTGGGGGGAAGAAGGTTCAGATTCTCTCATTTTCTCCTCTTTATTTTCAGGCTTCTCACTTCCTGGCTCTTTCCAATCCTCCATTTTCTTTTCCAATTTTTCATTCCCATTTTCACTTGAACTCTTATAGATGTCTTCCATCTTGTCCTTGCTCTTCTCATTTCTCCCTGCACTTGTCTCCGTTTTGTCTACAGTTTGAGCCACTCTCTTTTTTCTGCCATTCTTCTTCCTAGGTTCTTTTGCCTCTCCTCTGTCCTCTTTTCTTCCACAGCAGAGGAGAAAACATAAAAGCCCCCAGCAGGTGCGTTTCTTTTTATTTTTCATTTTCAGAGCTCAAATGAGCTCCTTCAAGAGATTGTGCTGAATCTCTTTGACTGTTGTTACTACTGTTAGTTACTAACACCACAGGTGGATCACTATTTTATGTCACTTTGGAACATTGTCACATCATTCTCAGAATGACATCATAATGCCCTGTTTATAACCACTGTTACCATGTGTGGGCATTCTTTTCATAACTAGTACTGTACAGCAATACTAGCATAGCAGAATGTGAGAAATCCATCTATCCAATACATGGTTGCAGAAGAACCAAAGCCTATCCAGGCAAGCAATGGGCATAAGGCAGGATAGACCCTGGATGGGACACAAACACCTGCATTCACAACAAGACCAATTTCCCCAGAAGTCAACTAACCTACCAATACGTTTTTGAGAGGAAACTGGAGCACTTGGCAGAAACCCCTGTCGATGGGTTGTATAAAGAGGTGGCCCCTGTTCTCGGGTTTAAATTCGCGACAGTGTAGTTCCCATTCATGTCCTCTGGTTCATGATTCATTCCCGTTTACACATGCTAACTTCTATTGTAATCTTCAAGCACCTACTCTGCATAAGTTTTAGATAATTACCAATGACTTTACAATGATTACATTTATGCAAGACAATTTAAATAATTTTCTAAAGTTTGTTCCACAGTGTCTCTTAAAGCCATGGTTTTCTGTGAAACTGAACTTAAACACACAAACATGTTTTCACATCTTAGTGTTTTTATAGTCTCTGCAGTGTACTTAGAGCATGAAGAGTAATGACAGAATGGTACAAATCTTCCAATGATTACCAATGTTTCATATAAAAAATACACTTTTAATATACACCAATAAAATGTTGAGTCCATTTAAAAAAACAGTGTATATATACACACAATATCTATTTACATAAGGCTTCCAAATAAAATCAAAACATTACAAAAACACCAAAATAATATATACAGCAAATATTTAGTCATTGAGATATGTAATAGTTTCACACTAAACACTGTCAAATCTCATCAAGCTAAACAGCTGGATGGATGGAAGACCAGGGAAAAGCAGGCTGCTGCTGCTGTAAGAGATGTCGTGACCAGCAGGAGGTGCTCTTTCCCCCTGGATCAATTACACACTCAAGCATTTTTAAGTATAGAAAGTCATTTACATTGTAGGAAAATCCCCACATTGTCTGTTGGGTCAGGATTTAGGGCTACTGTATTTGTGAAGGTATTTTCTGAAAATTTGTTTCCCTACATTAACAGGTGAACATGTCCCCCATGCGCACATTAACATCTACAAACCATGTTACTTCCACCTTAAGGCCGCTGGTCACATTTCTTTCTACATCTTCAAACCACTGAATGTGGGGTTGGCCGTTTGGTACAGGGCATTGTCCCTGGGGCAGTGGCTATGACAGACACAGCTGTTGATGAACATCATGGGTTTCTTCACGACTTCACCGCGTGGACACTGGAACTCCACCTGGATAGTCCTGGCGCTATGGGGAGTGCAGCACCTACCATCACTGCACCCTCCGCAGTACCTGGGCCTGTAGGCATGGGTGCTGGTGCAGTTCATGAAGGTGAAGTGGGTCGGCTTCAGGGCCCTTTTCGTTCGCAAGCACCTCTTTCCTTTCTAACGCAGGGAAAATAAGTGATAAAAGGAGAGGAGAAAAGATCAAAATGAGCGAAATCATTTTTCTGTCACTGTTCTCAGACATAACAAAAATGCTTGGGTCTTATAGCGACACCCCATGGTTGTCAAGAACTACGTGAGGTAAAATTGACCTTTAAAGATTGACACTGTGGACGAACCTTCCTTTATTTCTTTTGGAATCATTAAATATTATGCCTTGCTATGGTTTTGTCTTGGTAAAGAAGAGACTAGTAACAAAATCATAAAAAATGGTGCACAGTACTTGATACCTTTTACTGCCTATAAAAGACATTTAATGCTCATCTTCACTAAATATGAAAACAACCTGGAGATATAAAATTAAGCTGCCTTACTGGACGGTTGTTCTGGTAGGCAGCCACTCCAAGGTAAATCTAACCCAGCTCACCCCTCCTCTCGATGTGGGGCAGCATTTGTAATTAACCAA
This sequence comes from Lepisosteus platostomus, assembly GCF_059453375.1. Taxonomy (NCBI): domain Eukaryota; kingdom Metazoa; phylum Chordata; class Actinopteri; order Semionotiformes; family Lepisosteidae; genus Lepisosteus; species Lepisosteus platostomus. Next base: position 11,707,680 of record NC_142622.1, read on the forward strand.
AACGTTTCTTGTCGTGCACGATCTATTCCAAGCCATTTATCCCTACTTGAGACTTTCGCTTGCCACTGGACGACACCTCCTCCTCACACTAATAAAACCCAAAGACTGATCGTAGGAAACTATCTTCTCCTATCACGAAGCAACATTACACAGGTGACATTAGTCGTTCAGCCTGAATTCGGACTGTCTGTAGTTCAGTATATACGAGCTTCAGAGCGTAAAGACTAATTCATCGTATTGCGAAAAATTAACGACATGGAGCTTGTGCATCAAAGTAAAGGGCTTTTTCATGCTGAATTAAGATGCAGTACCATCACTTTTTACACCAGTATAACGCAGGACTGACAAGTGATACCTTGGCGGCATCACTTCGCTCCTGTTCGCCGCAGGGTCTGACGAGACAGAGGCGGCTCTGCTTCACCATCTCGCAGCGTCGGTTCCGATTCGTGACCCGCGTTGAGACACCCATCCCGCAGGTCCGCGAGCAGGCCCCCCACTCTGTGGTCTGCTCGATGCAGTTGAGACCGGGGTCTAAAATGTCAATTCCAGCCGTTCCCTCCTGCCTGTAAGCTAAAGTTACATTTAAAGCAAAGAAAAATGGTTAGAAATGTCCGTGTTTAATCTATATAAAAACAGTTACAGGCTTCAGTTGCTAGACGTTGCTTGTATGTCACCTGCTTCTTTTTATGCTTTGGATAATGGTTAGGATGTTAAGGAAAACCCCTTTCTAACCTAAAGATGAAAACATCTCTTTTTCAATTAAAACTGTGGTTTGTGATCCTACAGTTGCAGGTATTGCTGGCAGTAGACACAGTTCATCTGTATTTATATAGAGTTTTTCAAAGCTTTTTCACTCAATTAAAATTTGCCGAAAGTTGATATATAAAGTATAAACATGCTAATCAAACTCGAGGCACTACAGGTAATGTTTTTCACTTCAACACGGTGGTCGAGTTTTAGGTGGGTTTTATCAACAGTGCTTGGAAAGTTGTCTCATTAGTTTATTTCTTGAAGTCCTGTATCTGTCGCAAAGGGGAATAGGTCTGACAGCCCAAAGTGAGGTTTTTATTTTAGCTTGTTGGAGCTGCTGGAACGGACCTTTTGGGAAATAGTTGAAGCAGTACTCTAAATAGTAATGAAGAGTTCTCCATGTCAGACTTTAGCGACACTGCCACAAATCAGAGAGGGCCTTAGAGCCAAACACTGATTTTCGTCAAGAAAGCTTTAAAGAGTGAAAGTGTCCACGTATAAACAAACAAATGAAAACCATAAAGGAAAAAAAGCATCGAAAAAATAATTATTTCAAATCGGACCACTGCAGTATGAGAGCTCGCTAGATTTGCAGTATGGCCCCATGACCTTTGGCTGCCCTGTAGTTATCTCTCATCTTGGTGCAGAGTAGCCGCAGCTGTTGATTTAAAGCGGTTACCACTGGGGTGTCTATCGGTTGGTCGGTCGAAGCCATTCCTCACCCGCCATCGCCAAGCCCCCCAGCGAGGTGTGTGCCCTGGAGTCGCACACCCAGGTCTCGCAGCACTCTCCTGGCAGCCGCGCTCTCCGGGGGAAGGGGCAGGAGGGGCCCGGCAGCAGGACGTCCAGGTTACAGCGGGGGACGCAGCCGATCTGCCCGTCCCTGCAGGCGCACTGATACTGGCAGCTGGGGAAGAAGGTTTCCCCGTTTTGATAGACGGAGCCATCCAACACGCAGATGTCTCCTTCCCGGGCTGTAAACAAGAAGGGGGGGGGCAGCCGAAGAATGTATTTAAATACCGAGCGTTTTGTGGCAGCTCTGCGTTCAAGATTTATGAGGTTCCGGTTTAGAGAAAATGATAGAGCAGTGCAAAATGCTCAGTAGGGTGGGAATCTGCGACCTCTGCTCCAGCAACGGTTTTTTTATATCTCGCAGAGACGCTAGGAGATGAGAAACTGAAGACAACGTTTTTCTCTTTACATTTACAGGTATGGACTCATAATCTGACGTTTGTAAAAAAAATAAACATACTTGAGAATAAACAAATATGCGTTTTAAACCACGATCCGATAAGAATAGTATTCCTGGAATACAGAATTAAAATACAGATTTAAAGCTTTGGGTTGACAATCTAATCATCACTTTAAGTACCAAACTTTTTAATGTAAAGACCTTTAAGATCAGGGATAGAAACACTCATCGAAAACAATCACAAAGAAATCCAAATTAAAAAAAAATCACTGAAAGCAAAAATTTTGAAATACAGATTAGGTTTACTGCTGGCCCTTTAATAGGCCAATAAATCCTTAACAGGATTTTAACAACCATAACTCATCTAAAAAGTCTGTGAATGTCCATTTTTCGCTGTGGCATAATTTAATTGGGCAAAATAGAAACCTAACTACCATTGACCAATTGTAAATTTGTATTTCTGCATCAGAAGACGCCAGTGAACAGGTGTTTTTAATAACTAAATTTAGGTATCTGAGCGTCCAGGACATAATTTACTTTTCAATCTTAATGAATCAAGAGATTCAAAGAGTTACGCAGCACAGATTATTTTTCCCCCAATTTTCCAGCGCATGCCTATAGCTGTATTGTCCTATTTTTTAACGGATTTAGTTCTTGCTTTAAGGTGCAAACTGCATTCAAACATACACCTGAAAGACACCAACAATCACGAAAATTAAAAGATCACGAACTCTTTGCTCACCCACGCAAACACCGGTCTGCTCATTGACTCCTGCGGTATAATCGCAATGCAGGCCCTTACGGGTGTCGCAGGGGTATCTCTCTGAACAACTTTCGCCTTTCTGGCGAGCGCAAACGAGGCAGCAAGCGCAGTCGTCCAGCACCAGCGGAATCCCAGGAGGGCACAGAGGTGCCTCTTCAGGACACCTGCACTGAGGTGAGCACGCATGGCCTGTCGCCACGGAGCACAACTGTAATAATAATAATAATAATAATAATAATAATAATAATAATAATCACCCGACTAGCAAAAATAAGAAGATGGGGTATCGATATTTTTCTAACCGAATTAGAAAAACAACATTAATGCTTTACAAAAAAATGATAAAAAAACTCACCGTTGCAAAAGCGCTGAACAAGAACAGACGCATAGCTCCGTTTATATTTTGACTCTTTGTTTGCATTATCTTCTTTAGGTTTTCGCCCTCCCTGCTATTTTGAGTCTTCCAATTCCTTTATCCATGAAGTTAAAAATTCTGCTGAACTATTTATAAAGCCCTCTGGACATGCGTCGCGGTGATTGGGCAGGCTGTAAGGCGAAAGAAAACCAATGAATTAATGCAGGAAAACCGCTGTAGCTCTAGTTTGCCTTTCTCCGATTGGATGACTGATAACTCATATTGACAACACACTTTCAAAAATGTTCGGCTTCCGACAGAGTAGCCAAACTGATGCTGTAGAGACAGTGTGCAAACATTTTCTTAAAAATGAGTACGGTTCGACGTTCCTGTGAAAAATGTCAATATGAAAACAACTGCATGAATAGATAAATCACTATTTGTCTTAACATTAATCAAGATGTACTGAGATACATTCAAAACTCAACAAAATGAGTTTTGGAAAATATTTTAATTCCTCTCAGTATATAAATCGCATTCATTCGAAATCCCAAGTTTGATTACCGTACACCAGAAACATTATTGTTAGTGCTCTCCTGCGTTGATATTTCACGATATTTCGGTGACCTTTTGCAAACCAAAAGATCTGACGTTTGCTAATACATAAAGACAAACTGTAAAGGCTAGTCGAAAGCTAGTCAGACTACTGTATGTGTTAGTCTGTTTACGTGTTTTCGTATTTTAAATGTTTTGATGGTTACAAACACGTTTCTAAATAAAGTGGTTTCACATATAGTGGCACGATATTATTGTCGGACAGCTTTCCTGGCAACAATTAAGTTAAGTATTTAAGTTTATTATTATTGAAAAAGAAGCAGCCGCGTTACTGTATAACTTCACAAGTGATGATGGTCATTTTCAGTTCACATCGAAGTAATACAAATGAGTGCTTCCTCTCTTCCCGTGACAGTAAATTATGAGACATCAGGAAAATCTAACGACCACTTAATTTAAAAAAAATCATTTCATTAAACCGGAATTGCTGTTTCCAAACTCGTCATTTCACTTGGCATTAGTGAAAGAAAGATTGATTTTAAAAGAAAACAGACCATCATTTAATAACATTTACTGCTTTAATGCTTTTCTTTTTTGTGTCAAACGTGTTGAGCTGTTTTCTCCTGTAATTTTAAATGGATATCCCAGTTCGTGGTGAAGTGAAACAGATTTATAAATTACTTTTATTTCAAGGTGGAAATGCAAGTAACATTATTCACATCTAGTTAAATAGTTTTACACTGGAAGCTGAAAAATGTCAGACTTAGCAGTTCTGTGTTTGCCGCGTTTGTCTGAGTTACCCAGACTAGGATCCTGTACATTGAGTGTCAAGGTGCACATCACTAGAAGATAAATTCTGGCAGTGCCCATTCCTGGTTTGTTAAAAGCTACTATAATGTTGTCAATATTAAAGCAGTGGAGGAGCAGAAATGGTTTGGTGTTGCCATGGATACTGCTACTCATTTTGAAGGTAATTTAAAATGTTGTAAAAAATGTTTACTTTCTGTCTGTCCACAGGGACAGAAATCCTATCTGTTATCAATTTAGGATAAAGTATTAGATCTTATACAGGACAGGAAAATAAGTTTGAAGGGAACTTCAGAATTTGAATTGTATTCCTGTTTCTAACCCACTAACTAATTTCTGAAAGATCTACTTATAAAAGTGTTCAACTTATTAAACCGAATTCAGGCTTTTTTTCCAAAAGGTTGTCTAATTGTTTTCACATTATTTTTCATATACTGTGCTTGTTTTTAATAGCTTACAGGTTTATCTGTGGTTTAAAAATGCAGAATGATGTAAATGTATGTTGTACTGTATATGCAAACTCACAATAGGAACTTTTTTTGAAGAACAAGTTTGTTTAGAAATGGGGTCCGTACAAGTTCCATGGGATTGTATGGTGAAAGATCTGAGAACAATTATACAATATACAGTATGTCTTATTTGCTTCTTAGGATGGGTTTTTACTTGGCTGTTATTTGTAGTCATTATGATGAGCAACCATTACTTGTAGGAAAATTGCCTAATGCATCATATAGTGACCAAGAAACTATTGATATATCTTATGTTTCTAACATAACATTAATTGAACTTCTCCAGCCCTGTTTTAAGTTGAATTACTGAAGACCAAATGGAAAAATCTACACACCTCCTACTTTTCCCACTTAAAAATCTCAAATTGCCATGAAATAGCTTATGATATTGCCAACAATAAATTGTGTAGAAAAAATTGCAGAAAAGTGAACTGTATTGAAGTCCATTATTTCTAGCAATGCTTGCCAAATGTAGGCTCACCATTATAAGATCATTTAGGGCTACAGAGACTAATTCAAGCTGAACATTATGATGAGAAAAAAAAAACTTCCATCAGACTGCCTTAAGGCAGTAGCGAATAATGTAAAATTATTATGTTTTGCAAAGTGTATCTTTACAAAACTTCTAAAAAGGTGTCTTTGCAAAATGCACAAAAATAATTCTCATTGTTACACCATTAAATATTCCTTTAATAGACTTAATATTGTAATGCAACTAAGTTAATGTTCCTGTCTGTAACTTTGTGTTTAGTTTTTAGACTTTTAACCTGAGAGAAAAGTTAGTATGACAAATTGTTTTTCTCTGCAGAGGCAACATTAGAGATTTTGTGTAAATAAAAAATATGTAAAAAGGAAAAAAAATGGTTTGCTAGTTACTGTAGGTGCTTCTTTCTCTTAAAAAATCTCTTCGCCATATGTATGTATCATTATTGTATAGCCATGGTCTATGTACAGTATACTTTTTTCTGTAAGAATAACAATTTAGTTCTGTATCATGCGAATCATAAATCAGTACAATAGTCATTATCGGGCATACCATATACAGTAAAACCAGATTTCAAATTAAATTAAATTAAAATACTCTAAATAATTTTATCTAGCAGGCAGTAATAGGAATTAAGGAATCAGAATCCTAGTGTAATTTGTTGGACTAACTATTGTTTCAACATTTCAACTATCGATCTGCAGTGCTACAATTTGCTATCACTGTTTGAACTTACAATCATGACACTGTCAAATATGATTTTATATTTGGAATCTGCAAAGTCTACTCCAAACTACTAAATTAAAATAAATCCTGATTGTAAATTAGTTATTGTAAGATTGTAAGATTCAGAATTTCTTAAGTATTCAACCCTTTTTCTGCAGAAACCATAAATCAGTTAAGGTGGAACAGATTAGTTTGAGAGCTGACAAAAGTAGTGTAATGGACTTTCTGTGTAATCAATGAGATTTAACTTGACTTCAGACTACAAGGATCTGTCTCTGTAAATTCCCTCAGGCACTGAATTTCAAGCCACAGCTCAAATATCACTGATGAAACAAACCAACTACAAATAGCAAGGATAACCCGAACCCAAACTTTACTTGTTCTTTATTAATTTACTCATTGTTTTAACATTTTTTCCTAATTAATTAAAAATTGTAGCTATAGATCTCAGTTTAGCAAACATATTTATATTGTGAACGGTACTGTACATATTTATACTTTACATATTTGTACTTCTATATAACATTTTGATATCAAAGTCTGTAAGAGAAACACGTTTCTAAACCATAACAAACGTCAATAGAGCAGAGCAGAGTTGTGAAGCCTACCTACGCACATTAATGTAGCTTGTGAAATGTTTCTGTTGAATGCTACATGTCTCCACAGATAGCACAAACACTACAGGCACAATGAATAATGCATTATCAGACTGAAGTATTAGTATTGGGTTATGTTCAGGCTGTCTACATTGCTAACATTTTCTTCATAATTTGATGGGGTAAGGAAAATCTATCTCTGTATTGTATTTTTTTGACATACTGGTTTGCTAGTGGCACAAAGTAACATAATTTAAACACAAATAACCAAAGAATGCAAGAAAAATAGCAGACAGGGTTGTGAATGCCAAATGAGATTAGCAGATCATCAGCGGCACTAAAAACCTGTTAATGGAACACACAAACAGAAACAAGGAAACAGAAACATGCTGTAAGAATGTTTACCCATTTTCAAAATGAAAAATAAAACGTATGCAAACATAAAAACAAATATTGATTCCACTTTATTTGTATTATTTTAAGAGCTGAACTAAGAGATTGATTTTACCCAGAAATGAATACTGAAAATACAGTATGTGAGAAAAGTGGAGTTATTTGTTACACATGTAAGAAAATGTAGAACTTGGCATGACAGAAAATTACTGATCCAAGCAATAACTCTATGAAGCATTTGTATTTTATTTAATATTATTTAATCAGATTATTACAAAATGAAGAACAATTAACAGAAACATACAAGGCATCGTGTCATGTGTGCATCTTGTTCATTTTGTGAAGACAAAATGACAAAACAGTCATTTACACCATTTGTTAAGCTTTGGCATGATCTTAGATACCATGGCATGCAACAGAAAGGTCCAGTTAAAATGTACATTTTGTGTTTTGGGCAGTAAACTGGATAGAAAGTTTAGGCAGGGTGGTTGTAGATTGGCCTGCTGTTCAGGGACTAACCACTTCATCACATCTAGAATATGTGGTCACATCAATAGCTGCATTTTTCCTTGCTGCTGGAAAAAAAGTTAGACTTTGTTTAAAATCATTGCCATAATAATTACTGTAAACGATATATAATTATTATTCAGTTGGAAGCATTTGCTATAGTTCCATTTTTACAAATAAAATTATTCTCTAAATTGCTATATCAAATGCAACAAAATCTCGTTAACATCTGTTCACTGTATTCATTAATGCCACATGAATAATATTGCTAATGTTGCTAGTGTTGTTGCCAGAATATGTCATAAAGTAAGTAAGGAATGGAACATTTTGAGCCTGTACTCAAAAGTCCATTCATTTGTGTAATGCTGTCATGTTTAGAAAACGTCACAAATTAGAAGAAAAGTATTATTATTTTAATAACAGGCTTCTAGATTTTATCATTTTGGTCTCATGTGCCATATACAGTACATTATATCATGCAAGGTAGTAAAAAATCAGTGTTCTAACCAAGTCTAATGGGTTGAACAGTAGATAAATTATTTCCATGTCAACCGATAGCTTATTCTTCCTTTTCTAGAAAAATTGTACTAAAACTTTCTAAACTCTTGAGTCTGTGACAAGAACCCTTCTGATCATAGAGCCCTCACATGAATTGGCCTTATCAACCATCTAGGTCATGAGATTGTTGAAGAGGCCAGTCCTGGAAAAACACTCTTTTGCAGTTTCCTTATGTGTTTCCAAGTAGAAATGTGGTCCTGGGTTGCTGATCTAACAGGCTGTTTCTGTTGTTCCTGCTTTTCCATCCCATGTTATGGTCTTATTTCTGGAACTGATGAGATCCTTGCAGCAGACTCTTCCTTCTTCTGAGGTGGATCTGGACTGTAGCCTCCAATGAGCTAGTGTACATATTGCTCTTGTCAATATGAGGAACATCTTTAAAGCACTTTTTCCATTTTCTGTCCTCCTCTCATGGTTTGACCAATGGAATGGACTTGTATCTTACAGGAACGTGCTTCAGGTTATGAAGATTTTCAACTATCTCTTACTGTTGGATTAATGAATATTCTCTGTACCCTGCTTTCTGATCACTTTTTGACTAAGGTGAGATCAATTTAGACATCGTCATTCTCAAACTGCTTTATCCAGTTTAGGGTTGTTGGGGAGGCAGAGCCTATCCCAACAACCAGGGGGCATATGGCGTGTTTGCCTGCTGGGATAGGCTCTAGCTCCCCCACATGGTGTGCTTTTGGACTGTGAGAGGAAACTGGAGTACCAAGAGAAAACCCATGAGAACAAACTTCAGGCAGATAGCACCCCAATCCAGGTCCGGAATTGAACCCCAGACCCCAGTGCTGTGAGGCAGCAATGCTAACCACTGTGCAACTGTGTCTCCCCTCTGTGATTTCTTAGACCTGAATTACACTCTTCAATATGTCCGTGACAGTCGAGCTGTGATTTACTTACTGCACAGAGTGTTTTCTGTCAATTAATGGCAAAATCTCCTTGAAAACATTATGATTCCATCTTGAAATACAATAAAATGTAAAAAATGTTCAAAGATGAGGGGTAAATTAATCTAATGAAATCACTGCTTTTTCTGTCTCAAGTGGCCTTGTCATATTTGATGAAACTCAGTAGTTAAAAGTTTAATTCAAATCAGACCCTCAGCTTTAAGGTCTCTCCAAAGTCAACCACACCAGCACTTTTACTATTTGTTGCAAAAAAAAATAATAATTTTGCATAAAGGTAAAAAAAAAATCAAAGAACACAAATAATCAAAAAACAATTAACCAACTATAATAAAGTTGTATATATTGTAGATTTTATGTTTTTTTTTACAGTTCACCTTGCCACAGGATTGATTAATTATACATGTTTTTCCCCTGGGAACAACTGTATAAGTAGGATATTGGATATCACCCATGAACTCCAAAATATACCAAAATGTTTTGAAAATTGCTTTGAGAAAAAACCATGGAATGGTAGACTCATTTTCGCTTTACTGACATTTTTTTTTAAAGCAGCTTGACAGGTGGACATAAAATTAGAAAGGAAAACACATTAAATGTTTTTCCAGTCTTCATTTTAAGACAGTGCAAGTGGAGCCAGCAAGGTTTTTAAAGAAAAAAAGTATAGGGATAACATTTTTGTATTTGGAATTCTTTCTTATTTCTTGACCCTTTGAATCCAATTAAACAGATGCACATTAAATGCGGTTGATGCTGGAATCCATTCAGGAGCAGTTTCTAAGTTGAAACAGATCATGATTAATTATGACTTATTAACGGTTAAGCATGACTGAGACTTGTTTATTAATTTGTGGAAAGAAGGACAGCTCTAGGCAATTTTCAAGGAATTTATTCAAAACCAGTTCATGAAAAATATACCCCATTCTCTACTGTTTCACGTATAATTCTCATTAAAAAAAAATTTTTAAAGTCTAAAAGAGATGTTCTGCACACAACTGAATGAGCGTGGTTAGGGTTGCCTGGGTGTTAGCCAACCCAGGTGTTTTTATGCTTCAGCAAATCAGAGACTCCTATTGCTTGTTGGGAACTTGCAGTGACATCATTGAGAGACATACCACTCCTCCAGTCAGCAATAACTCTCCCGCAGGGTACAGAGAAGCTTTTGGCCTCTTAAGACATAACTGACTCTGGCAGATGGCATTGGAATAAGCTGTCTGTAGTTTCTTATCTTTGATAGAGGAGTTGGAGTCTAGTGTTATACAACTGGCAATTTAAAATTGTGTGGGTAAATAATAAAAAATAACTGCCAATTCCATTTTTAAAAATTAACAAAAATCTTAAGATTGGAAAATTGCAGATCTTTTCAGAAGAGCAACCTCATCAAATTAACTATTGTACTTGTGGAACCATAAGGTTGGTCATACTCCCTGAAAATGAGCTGTCTTGCATTAACAGATGAAAGCCTTCTTGGGTTTCTTGTGGTCAGAGCTATTGGATACCTCATTTAGAATAGTATTAGTTGATTTTCTGCCTTGACATATTTGTATTATTCAGATGTAACACATTATTTATGGAAGACAAACATGAGAGTATGCTATATTGATGCCATTTGATATGACTTTGGGGGGTTAAAAAATCTGAAATAATAGATAATACGTTTCTTTTTAGATAAATTGCTTAGCCCTATTATGACTGCTCTTCAATCTCTGAGTGTGCTATTATTTCTATTTCTTTTTATTATTGTATCATGTTGCATCTGAAGAGTTGTGTCCATAAATCATAGGTCATACGTTCCATATTCCAGCAAGTCTAGGTATCCAATGTAACCTAATAACATAAATCTAATGTGTTTTTCACAGAATATGAATTTTTAGAGATTGTGTGTGAAGGTTTGGTGGTTAGTGCTGCAACCTCACAGCTTTTGAGTGATACTGTACGTCCCTGTGTCTATGCCCTGTAATGAACTAGTGGTCCATCCGTGGTATAATTCTGCCTCATGTCCTGTACATCCGGAATAAGGACTGGATTGCTCTGACCCTTGAAATAACTGGTTTTCTGATAATACATGGAAGTGGAAGTGGTTGTTTAAATTATGATCTCAAGACATGTTGTAGATGGTGATGCACTGGGAACCTTAATGACATTTATTTAGTTACCTTTAAAAAAGCTTTAAAAACATTTTAAATCCATAGGTCCTAACAAAAGACAGAATGGACCTGTGTCCTGTGTAACCTTTGCTTACTTTTTAATATGAAACTTTAAATAAGCACACTTTGCACTTCTGGTTATATTGCCAAATGGCCTACTTAAAGATGGATTGAAGCTTTCAATGTGTTATGTATTATTTATGACTTTTCAGATAGGATATAATGCAAAACCAAACTCAAGTCAGCACCGCATGCCAATTTATTAAATGACCCATGAGAAGAAACACGTTAAACCGGAGAAATATTTGATGCAGAATTGGACCCATATGAATCCCACTGATTCTTTGGAATACATAATTTTGGCCCATGTGAACAGTGATTAAAGACAGGTGCTATTAAAAAAGTATTTTTTCATTTTAATTGATCTCATTTTTGTTGTTATTTTGTATTGTTATTCATTAATATGGCAACCAAAGTTCTGCACAAAATACTGACCTTTTCAAGTGCTGAATCCTCAATCAGACTCTAAGAATTTATTTCTAAAATAAGAACATTTAACAAACATTTAGAATCCATCAAAGTTGTAATGAATTATATTGATGAAACCATAGATAATCTATCTATGAATATAAGAATAAGAATATAAGAAAACCTAAAAAGAAGAGAAGGCCATTCAGCCCATCTTGCCTGTTTGGTAGTTAGTATTTTAGCTAATTAATCTGAAGATTTTACTTGGCCTTTAGTTGAAAGAAACAAAGGTTACATCTTCAGCAACATTATCGGCCAAGTATGTTTTCACTTACAAGGAATTTGACTTGGTGAGTTGCTCATACACTATACACAAACGGACATACCATATATACATAGACACATACAACACGATAAAACATAATATACATTTCAGAAATTAAAGGAAAAATATCTGAGCTCTTCCTGTACTGTTCTGTTATTCTTAGCACCACTGACGTTATACAGTGAATTAATATTCATTTGTATATGTTTATATATGCAAAGGATGAGAGAAAGCGACTCCACTGTGTCAGAACTCTATGTGTGATAACCCCATACATACAGTATATACATATTTGTAAATGATAAATAAACTGTCCATAATAAATATCCATATACAGATAATAATATTATTAGTGCATGTAATGCCGTAGTTGTAAACTAAGTCATTAATATTCAATTTTAATAACACAAATTTAAGACTCCACAGTTTTTTGGGTATTAAGCTCCAGCTTGTGTTGAGCGCACCAGTCTACCAGCCGATCAATCTGCTGTCTGTATGCAGACTCATCACCATCACGAATAAGACCCATCAGTGTCGTGTCATCTGCAAACCTGAGGAGCTTCACAGAGGAGGCATTTGAGGTGCAGTCATTGGTGTATAGGGAAAAAGCAAGAGGAGAGACCACGCAACCCTGTGGTGCTCCTATAATGAGGATTGTGACCTATATATCATGTTTCACTGTTGATGCTGAAGAATTTCACTGGATTAACTTCAATGTCTTTGGATTTAAGGCTGACATGGTGGTTCACATGTCACATGTTGATGTTCTTTCAGCACCAACAAGTTAAACACAATAAAAACCTTTGTAATGGAACAGGCGTCTGTCACAAGGTGACATGCAGAGCATGCAGAGCATAGCATGGGTTCGACACAGGGTTATCAGCACCTGCCTAGCCCTGTTAGACTTGGAAATCTGGTCCATATCAAATGATTTTCAACAGGCACTGTATGTTTTTCCTCACTAAGCAATGGTGTTATATTTGTTTAGCTGCAGCCTTGAAGGAGTGAAAAATAAAAGTCTGGCAAGTGTGCAAGTGTGAAACCATCACTCAGGGATGCTTTCTCTAACAGCAAGATCAGTTGAAATAAGGTTTTGCATATTCTGCTACTGTACATGCCAAAAAATAACATGTTCTTTGTTTTTCTTGAACATTTTTGAAGTTTCACAGCTGTTGTGGGAGTAAATATAGTGCTTTTGTCAGATTGGTGGGAAATCAGCTTAATTTAGCAAGAATTCAGCAAAAAGAGATAGCTTCTTATATCTGTGTATTTATGTAATAATAACCTTTAGGCACCTGAAGAGCTGCCTATGTTTTTTATATTTGTAGTTTATATTTGTTTTGAAATTAGGTAAATATCTCATCAACAAATCTTTAAATATGAAATAACTTTGCACTTCAAAGCCTCAAGTGTTGCTTCATTTAGCTTTGAGAACAGATGCCAGACGGGGTCCAAGATAATGTGCTCAGTTTAAAGTGAACTTCTGAAACGCATTGTGTAATACTCAACACACATGGTGGAGGTTTAACAGAAACAAAACAGAACACTTAAAGTGTTTATAGGTATGATTTGCCTGACTAGAAAAACAGACAAACCCTGGAAGGGAATCTAAAAAAATAAGGCAGATAAGTGACTCCACATTTGTCCACAAGACAGCTTCCAAAAAACTTGATCAAAGAAACTAAAACAATCTTCCTCAATAAGTGTGTTTCAGTGTTTGAGAGATGGAATTCTCTGTAGAATGAGCTAAGAATAATGTTTACATGGTCTGAAAAAGAGTATTACCAATGGATTTCAGAATTAAATTCAAAATAACACTGCTCACATTTAAAGACTTGAATGGTTTGGCTCCTGAATATATGAAGGAACTGTTACCTCTATATATCTGCCCAACATTTGTGCTCTTTGACTTTGGCCTTGTTTTAGTTCACTGTATCTGCAGGCTAGGTTTTCCAAGGCAGTGGAATAGTCTCTCAATCCATGTTAGATCTTGCATATCAGCACTTTCAAATTCTGTCTTAAAACTCACTTTGTTGAAGCTTTTAATTTTGTTCCATTTTATGGTATTTTGGTCCATTTTATTTCAATACTTATACTAATAATTATTAGATTATTAGATTTTTAGATTTTTCGATTATTAGATTTTGCATTTACCTTACAAAATCCTCTCCGTATCCTTAAGTAAAAGCATGAATTAAGAAGGGAAGATCTCCTATAAATGACTCTCCCATCTAGTGCCACACATATTATACAGTATGTTGTGCCAAGTTACTACTATTTACATATATGTTTATATATACTACTATTTATATATACTGCAAGTTTTACTATTATGAAGCAAGAAACACAAAATCAAACCAGACTAAGTCACCATAATTTAATAGAACCTTGATTTTCAGGATGTGCAAGTCTGAACTATAATTATTGTATTACAGTCACGTTACCTCTGCCCTACTCTTTGTTGTAAATAATTATATTATTCCAGTAACATAAAAGATCATTAATTGATTATATTTATGTAGTGTTTATTTATGAATACTATGGTTTTGCTGAAGACTGTACTAATACTGCAAACTGTTAACTGTGTATATTAACTGTTAACTGTGTATATAAAAAAAATTGGAATTCTTATCGTAAAGCCATAATTTTACCATTTTCAGAATTATAGTGAGTTTCGCTGAGTCTCTTAATTTATTTTGATTGCCTAAAACATAATTCTGGAATGACTTATAGTAAACACTACTGTGGAAAATAATTTTCACTGTGATGTTGAAATGAAGAGGTTTGATTTGATTCTTTTCAGCCACCCTGGGTTCCAATCTTGGATAAAACAACTACAGTTACAACTCTTACAAACTCAAAAACACAAGTTTACAGTTCATAGTTGTCAAGATCGTTTTGGAAATGATTTCTCCAAGGAAACTCAGGCTGCTGCTATAAGACGCGCTGTGGGACCAGTAGGTGGCACTTTTCTCTGTGAGGCACAACTTCCACACCAATGCTCCAGCTACAGGAGGTGTCATCCTTTGCATGGGAAGTTAAGCTGAAGTTCTACTTGGTCATTAATGATGCAATGGGACACTGTAGTAGGGATACTAACCAGAATGTCCTGGCTAGATTCTATTCTGTCCTCCCTATAATTCTCCCTTAATTCAAATGGTGAAGCAATTTCTGACTTTTCTACCTGGTTTACTATGAAGGGGGCTCCTGGCAAATAATTTCTGCTGTGTTTTACCCAGATGTGGTCTTCTCCTATGCGTAAAGTGATTTGAAAGCCTTTGGAAAGAAACTTAATAAAGGTAAAGAATTCCTATTATAATTATTCTTACCAAACACTGCTTTTTTCTTACTCTTGTATTCTTAATTAAGTAAATCCTTTAGGTCATTTCACGTTTTAAGTACCCAAGACTTTCTTGAAGAGTTATTTAGAAGAGCTGTTTTGCCATTTTTTTTGCTGTTTCATGCACTCCAGAAAGATTATAATTGCCTAATTGAGAGTAGAATAGAGAATGTAGCCCTGTAGGGTGAAACTTTGATTTCATGGTTTGCTTATTGACGTTTTACTCAAGGAAGAGTAAATTGAAATGTGTAGTTCTCCCTGGAGAAAACATAATGCTTCCCCCATTGAGTAGTGCTGTTTTTCTGTAATTTACAGCGGTTTTGTATTTGCTGTTTGCTCTGTAGCCTCTAGTGGTAGTGAAAAGAAGAAAAGAAAGGTTACAGATTTATTGTGACACTGTCTGCTCGAGGAGGTGTCTGGGGCCATGTTGATAGTAAATCCAAAAAGTACTGGTCCAAGACAGTGATGTTTTTCAGGAAACTGCCAACAGTCAGAGCAAATTACAATGCGGTCGCTTTAGTTTTATGGTTTCAGTACAAGCTCCATAGGAATTGAATAAACTTGCCAAGAAAAATGTTTGGGTTCTTTATAAAATGCTTCAAGTGTGTGAATGTATGGCTGTAATGACATGGTTACCATAATATTTGCCAATAACACGCACATATCAAGATTTGTGGAGAATAAAGCGAACAAAAAACAAGACATTGCAAGGCAGAGAGTTTGGTGGGTTTGTGTTCTCCTCTTAAAAGTAAAGCATACAATTGTAGTAAGAAAAAGCAATCTTTTTTTAGAAGGCGTCCGTTTGATTGATTAACTCACATCAATTTGGACATGCTTGTCCAGAAAGGCTAAGAAAGAGAGGAGAACAAGCTTGTTTATAATGTCCATTATTTCATTTAGTAACTATTGATTGACTTGATTTTAGTTCAAAATGCAAGAGTAATGGCTTCAACAATATGACTAGGTAGCCTGTTTCACACTCATTCCCACAATATTTTGCTGAAAGAAGTGGCACCTGCTCTCAGTTTTAAATGCTCT
Source organism: Lepisosteus platostomus (assembly GCF_059453375.1). Classification (NCBI taxonomy): domain Eukaryota; kingdom Metazoa; phylum Chordata; class Actinopteri; order Semionotiformes; family Lepisosteidae; genus Lepisosteus; species Lepisosteus platostomus. Next base: position 11,724,104 of record NC_142622.1, read on the forward strand.
TTAAGCTAGTTTCCACTTGCGTCCTGTGGCTTATATCTCCAGATTGATTTTAATTCTGCAGTACTCCACTGGGTTGAGTCTGTCAATACCCTTGAGGAATTTGAATACATGGATCGCGTCACTTCGGAGTCTTCTCAGTTCAGCACTGAAAAGGTTCTGTTCTTATTTTCTCTCAATGAGGACCGTTTGATTAAGCATTCTAAGTGTGGTCTTGTTAGTATTGTACATGGTACTACATTAACATACTTACATTTAAATTGTAACCTTTCTTTAACTACACATGCTAACATTTATGTGCCTTTTTGTTTGCTTCCTCACGTAGTCTAGAAGTAAAATATGTGTCAACATAAACACTTTTTTTCAGAAGCAGCCGCTTCAACCTCAGTGATTCTCATTTTGTATCTATAGTTTGTTGTTGCTACCTGTATGCAGCACCCTGACTTGCCTACATTAAATGTCATCTGCCAGGTGTTTGTCCAGCCTTGAATTTTATCTAAATATTTTTTAATTTCCTGCTTTTACAGTGTTTACTAATCCCCGTATTTTTTGTATTGTCTGTAAACATCCAATTAATTCTTCAGGTCCCCAGCTATTTATTTCAGAGTCTATTTTGTTTAAGCGTGGTTATTCATTAATAAAGGCATTGATCGGTGCTTAATGCAGTTATGATAATACCACACCTGAATGAAAGTCATTATTCACATACTTACCTCACTGAGGAAGCAGATATTTTGTAATAGCATGGTACAATACATCAACTACTGCAGGCTGCAACATTACTTGTGAGTTTACAGCACATGTTTCAGTTGGATAATGAAATAAAAGTTCAGATTAAGTGTAGATTCACATGTAGTCAGCCTCAGCATGCGTAGGCTGCAAAAGAACAGGTAAAGGTTTATTCCAGGCTGAAAGGAAAAGAAAAGAGACCCGTTTTGGCTGTGGAGCCTTCACTGGGTGTCCACACCTGAAGAAGGCTCCACAGCTGAAATGTTGTCTCTTACCTGTGTCTTGCCTTACCTTAACACCAATTGTAGTTTTCTATCCCAACAGTGACCTTGGATTTAGGGGTGAAACCACATTTCTGAACAAGCTGCCTAAAATTCTTCTCACTTAGGTGTAAAGCATACTAACTTATTTGCAGTATTTGTCATTTTTAAATGGAAATAAGTCACTCTACTAGGCTTAATTGTACAGTGCTTCAGACACTTCTGTACTTCTTATTTCATGCTTGCATGCACAAAACATACAGTATACTCCAGTCCCTCTTGACATTTTGGCTATTTCCGGGGTTTTTAAATAAAGAAATGTATGCTTGAGATGTGGAATTTATGAATGAAAGGCAGACTGACCAGGAAATGATTAGTACTGGAAATGTCAGGAGTTCAAGATAGTGAAGCATGTTAAAATTAACAGCACAATGTGAAAGCTGTTTCCCTTTTCTAACATTTCGCAAGAATACGCACACACAAGGGGGTTTCCAAACTGCATATTTCAATTAAACATACATTTTGGACATAGATTATATTTTAGATATGATTGAAAATGTATTTTGAAAACCTCTTGTTCGCTCATTAGCAGAATTCTGGAGCTGTAAAATAATTGCAAAATATACCCATTGTCTCCTATTATATTGTAAGCAAGATTGTATTGTTTTAGAAGATGGTCATGTGGATCACATTATTAGGTTGACTGTAACCTAAACTTTGGAACACTGTCTGAGGTAGAATTATTTCCTAAATCTGCAGAATGGGTTGATGTTTTCTTGTACTTTCAATGGGCTGGATGTTTCATTTTTATAAAAAAGCAGCATATCATGGAATTGTTTTTTAAAAAACATACCTCTAAAGCCTTGGACTAGTGGTGCACATCTACAGTCATAGAGTCTAGATAAACAAGCTGTGGTTCATAGGTTTCTTTAAATCAGCAGCAGTTTAACTTGGAAAAAGGATTCAGTCAAATTAGTGAAATACATAAATAAATCATTTATATAATTCCATGTAATTTTATTTGCCCTAAAAAGTAAATCAGTAAGTATAAAATACACATTATAAATGATATTATCCCACACAAATAATAATGTAAGAATAAAATGTGACATATTTACCTTTTAGTTCTAAAAACATTATGGCTTAGCCTCCTCATCCAAATAATACATTGTATTGTAAAACCAATTGCAAAACCAAAATTCACACAAGGCTACTAATACAGTTTCAAAAATATACTTCTCTCCACTTTCTTAAATTCCTTTTGTAAATCATTGCAAAAGGCACATTAATCATCTAGTTATATTAATTTAAAGTCATGTTTATACTTCTGCAGGAGCAATTGCAAATTGCAATTGCCGTAGTCTCTGTATTCCAACAGGACTGAAAGGTCTTCTGTTTTTTTCTACCAAACTCAATGCAATGGTTTACTTAACTGGTTTTCTTGGTATTACATGTACATGACTTTTAAAGATTCAAAATCTGAAGTATATATTTAATAAAAGAAGGCTCCACAGCCGAAACGTTGTTTTCTTTCTTTTCTTTACAGCGTGGAATAAACCTGTTACCTGTTCCTTTATAGCCTACATATGCTGACGCAGCTACCTACTTGAACTACTACTGTGTATTTACTACCTACATTTTATTCCTTCCAAAATATACTGCAGCCTCTGTCATTAAGCACTTCTGTCATGTTCTACATTTTGTGGTCCTTTTTATCATAGTACTTTGTACCTAGAAATTGTTTGTTTAATACAACGGAATGTCACTAGCATACAGATTAACATTTTGCTGCAATGGGCAATCCCCTGTGCAATCTGAATTGCAGCAATGACTCATGTTTAATTAGCCTATAATTGTTTCTGTGGAAGACTGCAATATCTAGTTATGATGATGTGTTGGATAATTAACTGGTTGGCAGACATACAGGCATAAAAAATAATAGGCTTGATAGCTTTATCAAACAAAATAACAGGTGTGGTTATGTTGCTATTGAGTTGTGGAAATGACCGGTGAATTCCACAAATCTTTGTGATACACAGAATGGCAACTGGGAACTAAGAGGCAAAGGGACTGAGTTCTTTTGGTGTTGAACAGAGGGTTATACAAGAGCCTCCTCTCATTTGTCACTAACTAGAATCCCCTGGGCTTAAAAACCAGTGAATGAAGCTAAACGTTAAGAGACTTTTCTTCTTTAAAAGTGTCCAACCCCCCCTCCCCACAACAGTGACTGTTCAGAGTGAAACCCCATACAAGTTGTACTTTCACTCCAAAATTAACTGGGAAATTCAGACAGCAATTTGTAACAGAAAAGGTTTATCTCACGTACTATGAAATCTGTTTTATAAGGCTAGCTTTTAATATAACTTTTAATCTTGCCTCAAGCACTGAAATACACTTAACACAAATCCCATTAATCTGAATTTTTCTAGCAAAATAAAAACTCTCCAGAATCAGGTTAATAAAAAAATTCAATTTATTACGTTCCCAAAAACAGATGTTGCATATATTTACATATTTGTTAAAAAATGAAATACTGAGTATTAATCAATACAGATAATGATTTTCTTTTTAGGTCCTATCAAACAAAACAGTTACCATGCAACCCCACAAACTCAGGAAACTCTTTAAAGAAATAAAAGCATCTCATAAATAATAGTGACCAAAAGCCTGTTTAAGATTACAATGTTAAATAGTAAAATAACTAAATTTTCAGAACTGGATATATATGGAAAAAATACTAAAAAATAGAAGATGAAAATGGTTGGCAGAATCCCAAAATATTGAGCCACTCAGTAAAGTACTTACTCTAATGCTGCATGGAATATTTTTAAACTTTATCAGCATAGTTTATCTCCTGTGCTGTAAAGTTTCTACTCCACGGTTAATGACACAGTTTGTTCATAGAGTTTATTGTACTTCTTTCATGCCTGAACCTTAAAACCAGGATCCCAACAGCAACAACAGCACTACATTCTCCATCTTCTAAAGCCCATGAACATACTGCACGCGTAGCAAGTGGTTACCACAAATGCAAATACCTACAAAGAAAAGAAATCAAATGTTATGTAGCTATTAAGAGTTACATTTTTAGTGACAAAAGAAATATCATGAGCACAGCATAAACATTTAATGCAGCACTTGCAATAACTGTGTGACTCTTTCCAAGCAACTTATCAGTGACTTTTTTCCAAGGGTAATACAGGATACTTCATATTAAAAGTTCCACATAACCTTTTTCCTGAAATATATACAATTGGTTGTGCCCATTAACCCTCAGTGCTCTTCCTCGGGTGACCAAGTTAAGGTAAAAAAAAGGTTAAAAAAGGCCATTTTATGCTGGGTTGTATTATTTTATTTAAGACACAGAATATTTCTCTTCATGGCATGTCAAGCTGTTGTTTAGGATTTCAGGTTATAGGACTAGAATTTGGTGTTACTGGATCCTTAGTACATTGGCCCAAACACAAACACAAAGTTCTTATATCGTAACTGGTACGTGTGTTAACATTTTATGTTAGAATAGAATATTTGCCTGTCCGAATCTGACTGAAATTACCCTTTCCACAGAGCTGCATTGGAGAATAAAGAACTCATGTGCCATTATTTATACATAATGCTAATTTTTTCCACACCCTTTTCCTTTTTATACATTTGTATTTCCCTCACCCCCATAGCCGAAACAATACTGCATACATCTTTATTGTATAATCGTACCCAGTGTATTCTGGCAGTGATTTTATAAAGTCAGAAACAAACAGAGGAATTGTTGGCTATGAGTTCAAAGTGGTGCAAGAATAGATATACAATATGCAACAGCATCAAAAGAAATTAACAGAACCCTAAATATATCCAGTACAACTCTAGAATGAGTAACAGCCAGAGAAAAAAATCTATAAAAAGCTGTTTAATTTTGACATTTGGGTTACTGCATACATCATGTGTAGGCCGCAAAGGAACAAGTAATAGGTTTATTCCATGCTGAAAAGATATTTAATTCCTTTGCATGTATTATTTTGCCCAGTATGTAGGGATGAGAATATTTTGGAAGAAAAAGTTGTGCGCACCTTTTTTACACAATTTATCCAGCAACCTCATTTAACTTTTTAAACTTTTTAATTTAAAAAATTAGAGGAAAATTTGCTACAGATTCCAAAATGTTAGAAATTATTTTTGATTAACATCTGAACACAATAAAGAAACGAAGGCAGGTATATGAGTTACTTACGGTAGCTGCTACGTTAATATTGTACTGTTGAGGGTTCAAAAAGGTGACTATGTTTTTGTTGTTTATAACCACCATACAGTTCAGAGTGGAGGGAGAGGTGGCCGTGGAATTTATACTGGTTTCTCCAGAGGCAGCTGTCACTGCAGCTTCAAGTACTGAGGCTCCAAAGTAGAACAACAGTGCGGTAAAGTGGAACATTACATCCTAAAAATGAAACAAAACATTACAGTGTGTTTTTAACAGGTAGTGTTAAAACTCTACTTTTTCATTACATCCTAAACATTAGAGAAAACAAAACCTTTCAAAATACAGTCAAGATTACTGGCCCCTGGATTCTGTGGAGAATTATATGAGATCATGTCTCCTTTTATTTAGCAAGTAAGGATCACACTGATCCTTTCCTTACTTACCGTGGGTTCTGGGTACAAGTGACAGCATTTTGCTTTAAAGCTCTGGGGTAATGAAGAAACTGTACAGCTACTTCCTACAGTCCTACAATTGACCAAATGTTCAAGTTCAAACCAACAATGTAGGGATGAGGCTGTAGGAGTCCCTCACTCCTGCCAATGGCTTTTACATATGAGCGAGCATATGCATCCTTCAACCTCTTCTTATGTTTCTATTCCCCTTCACTTTTCTTTAAATGTTAATTAAAGATGGAAATGTTAGCCTTTTCTGACATGGCCTTTGAAGAGTAATTCATTTTCTTCAAGGAAATGTTCTTAAGGGAAACACCTTGAGGCCTTCTGTCCCATTGCCAAAAAATCATTACGAGCATACCTACATTTAGACCAATTCTCTTTCTGATAAATTTCTTTTATCAAGTCTGCGAGACATGTGACAACTGCATCCATGATAAAAAAAAAAACTCCTTGGTCCTCATGTGTTATTTTGAAGCACAAGACTTGCATAAATGCATTACTCTCATAACGGGTCTGCACACAACGCACATCTACTGTAACACTTTCCTGACAGAACATGAAATAACTAAAGCATAACCCATGATGCACTTCTACATACTGTAAACATTAACTTTCTTAAACAAGCCATGCCTTTTCTACCAAGACCAATGCAGGTCATGTCCATAAGGTAGAAATAAAGTATTGACTCCACTTCATTCATTCAAGAACACTCAATCTTCAAAGGGCTTAGATCATTGTTAACACTGTGTTCGACTTGGGAAAACGAGTTTCACATATAAAAATAAATCAGACATGAATTAATGCTAACCTAAAGAATATAACAGTGTTCTGCTGACTATTTGATCACTGTAACTCTGCCAATGGAGCTTAGGTTCTTGATAAACCAGTAAAGCCTGCTTTTCAAGGCCATGCTCTTTGTCCAGTTTTAACACCTGGAATAACAAAAGATACTTTCAGTTAACTAGGAGAACAGGTTTTTATTCAAATGGGTTTTTTTACTGAGCTTAATCTGCTAGTTACTATCTTGACATGGGAGAACCTGATAAATTGGTCCAGTTATTTGCTGCTGCTGCTGCTTTAGAGACTTAGCTTCAAATTGCACACATCAGCCTCATCCAGCCTGGTTGGTCTTTAGTTTTAAATCTACAATTTTCTTTTTAATTTATCTTTACCTTGTAAAACCGTATCTGTTAAGTAATAAAGACATGCTTTTGACTATGTCCCTATTACATCTTTCAGATCTTGTAAGATGAAGACCGTGGAGAATTAAAAGAATACAAAAATAAAGTAAAGTTAACTTCAAACGGTTTTGTTCTTTGGAAGTGCAGGTCATGCACAACTCTCTCTTAACTTCTGGTATTGTTTGTTTTTGACTGGAGTATACCTGTTCTAACTCGTATCCAATTTACATAAAGATAGTTGTTGCATTCCCACATTGCTCTGAAGGTGTGCATGGCAATTTGGTGATAAAAGTGTAGAATTGTAGGTCCTTTTAAGGACTCAACAATTTACCAACCCCAATTACTGGAGGGAGAAGATATCAAGGTGTCAGATTCTTTCATTTTTGGTGGAATACTTCACTGTAAATCACATTTTATAGGCGGAACAGGACAGAATTCCTACTTTTAGACAATGTTCTTTTTGGACACTACACGTTTTCTCAGATTTTTCTAAAAATTTACAAAACAGTGTACGAACCCAGGGGTATTTAATCTGATATTGGGAACAAAACTTTGACAATATACGAGTCATTTATTTTCAGCGAGATTGTGGCTGTTAATTTTGAACACAAAAAGGAAAATTTAAATTTTAATTTAATAGCACTAATTTTGCATGATATATTTATATTAGGATTTTTTGGTGGAGCCTGGGAGAAAAATTTTCTAGTAGAGATTTCTAAGAAAAAAGGAGTGCTTGTGTCAAAATGCATGTTTCTGAAATGCCTTTTTCTCTTTGGGCATCTGACTAATATATGTTAACACACCTTAGTGGATACTTACAGTCATTTCTAAAGGAAACTGCTAAAATACCTTAGAGTGCTTAAGCAATTGCTGACATGCCTTGGACCCATTAAACAAGATTTAGCTTGTACAGAACATTTATACACAGTAGCTCACAAAATTATAATCTATCAACGATACCTATTTTAAGCTTATTGAACACTCAGCAAATGATCCTAAAAATTATAATACTGAATTAATAATCTTAAGAGTATACTAATGGCAACTAAGAAAGTTTCATTTTCTTATTTCCTTAGTGCACAACAAGCCAAATGCCACCAGGACAAAGAAGGTCTCCTTTTTCATTGGCATGTCTGGTACTATACTGTACATCACTTTGAATTCCCAAAACATTTGTAAGAAGTTTTTTTTTTCATGGGGTTTTTACATGGATAAAAAACGCATGGGTGATAAACCCATTTACATAGGATTACTGCCCAAGGAAGAGTGATGCACAGTTTATAAAACAGGTTGCCTTGGGGGAGAGGAGACTGTTATAATGACACACCCCAGCACTCAAGTGTTTTACACCTCCCTTGGCAGGTGCCCAGAGGCGTCACAGACAGAGATTAAATTCAGTGTCCACTACAAACGCAATAAAACTTTTGATTTTTGTCAAGGATTTTTGTCACAGTAAGGATGGGCTAAAATTCCACATCAACATGTTTAAGCGCATACTGAAGACAGCCAGTGGAAATCAAAGCATGTTTTTAGCTCCATTTTCAGCTAAGTCTCAAGTCTCAGGGGTCATAGCTGGTATACTATACCTGTATGTTTTATCTAAAGTGTTAGAAGAAGTAAATATTATTATATAAAAGTAACTGCAGTGTTCTGAAACTTCTTATAGAAAAGAAGTAAAACATGGTGTTGCCTTCAAAGAGGTTCAAGGTTCTTAACCTTTGGAAATGACAGAATGTTCTATAGTTCTGTGTCAACAACAGAACATACTAACAAATGGTACCTAAAAACTGAGTATGATATCATAATAACTGATAATTACCATCGCCTGATCTCATTGATCAGGGAAAAGCATTTTACTTATGGAATTGATTCATACGTACGTATTTGCCATACTATCCCTTACATACTATCAGTAATTGCTTCTGGAAAGCCTTCTAAATCAGAACTGTACCATGAATCCTGTATACTTCACCATTGTCCTCTCTTTATATTTACCCAAGTAAACAATTTTTTAAAACCTTTTTGCTGTAATAATTGTTACATCTCAACACTAAATGGCAGCACATCATTTTAAATAAGCATAACTTAAGGAGGGGACTAAAAATGTCCAACAAAAAGTAGATACTGTCATCTGCTCTCCTAAGGGTCACTGATTACTTCCTTATTGTCACATGGGCGACAGGATCGCAAAACACTGAATATTGTTGTGCTTTTTTTTTCTTCTGCAAAGAATGCAACTGGGATTCTTGGCTGTTTGGTGCCTGCAAGCCATTTTCAGTTCACCAAAGAAATAAATGTAAAACTTCTTACCAGGAAATTCCAGTCAGTGTTGATCCTGTCAACAAAGCCCAGGAGAAAGACAAGGAGGTATGCAGTGGAGAAGGTAAACATGGTTACGGACACAAACATAACCCAGCCTTGTAACAGAGGCACAGGGACATTGGAAGAGGCCACAAGAATCCATACCAGACCTCCGAAGACCTGCATGAGAAAAGAAAACTGCTTTTAACATGTACTACTATAAATAGCTTTCTTTGTCATTAGGAAAAAAAAATAAAAATAATCCTTTTGGATATTTCACCAGCTGCTTTTTCACTATTTTCATTTTCAAATATTAACAGGCAAAAAAAACAACAAGAGCTAATAGAGCTAATAGAATTTTCACTTTTAAATGTCTCTTTCAGACATTGTGCACTCATACCATCACCTGTGTACAAAGAAATACATAAGATACTTTTCTCCATTTTGATTTGGAGTCCTAGACTGTAGGCTTTGTGAGTAATGTTTATAATGTGTCCAATAAGTATTAGAAGAATTTTAAGTTTAACACCCCGGTATTTTTTATAAGGTTTTCAAGTGACTTTGTCGTTCTTACATCAAGCATTAGTAAAAAGTTCTCATTGCTTTCGTCATTATTAAGTGTGGTGGTTTTACAGTGTTACACCACGGCAAGCTTGTAATTAGGTCATTTCTGACCGTTGCAATGTGAATTACTGTACCACGCAGAACCAGGTAAATCTTGCATTTAGTACTGCCCAGCCTATCCTGCAACAATACCTTCTTAAACAACAGCTTCAGATGAGTTGTTTAGGTATTTAATAACAAAGCTGAATAAGTTAGAATACATTATGTTGTACACACTTCGGTATATATTAAAAGTATACCATCCACCGGAAAAACACCAAATGTCACCGGAGAGGATCTTCCACAGCCGTGCACATTCAATTGTACGGCAAGTTTTCCAGACCTCCGTGTTATTTTAAATGTGGGAGTGGCAGGGCTAATCCTCTTAGCTGGGTTCTCGAAATCTTCATTTTACATGTAATGTCGGAGCGCTGTCATCACCTCATGAACTTAACAGAAAGCACCACGTTTCTTGCGAGTTCTTGCGCCGCTGCTATCAAGAGCAAAAAAGCCAAATGCCTCATCGGTACTTCCAATATTAAGAAGAAGCAGAGACGAGATCGTTTCACTCGGTGCTTCTTGTCTGGAATATGAAAACACACACTCGAATGTACTAGCGAACCAAGGCGAGTAGCTAACTTTTGTAAGGAAAGGTGTTCAGAGTTTGTACACACTTACTATTTCTAAGCAGACGAGAGCCCCCGAGTACGTTCTCAGCACCTCAGGTCCCGTAGGCAAAGAAATTGTAGCGGCTGGGAAGGACGTAGCCGGCGAATTTGCGGGTACAGACATCCTTTTCTTAATTCAGAGGTTTCTGTTCAACAGGGTCAAGATCCAAATCAAATTCCAGCCGAGTCACGTGTCCTCGCAGCCCAACAGGTGCGCGGCCACGCCCATTCTGTCCGTTCGGAGCAGCGACACCGCGTCTCTTTGAAGGAGACCTGGAGTACGTGAAGAGCGGGTATAGACTGTCATAAATAATCCTGGAGTAGCCGAAGTACGTATGTTTAGTCATCAAAACCGGGGTAAACAAATGAATTACGACTTGTTGCTCACTTGTAATAGTATCAGTGACGTTTATAGAGAAGCACCCACATTTTATAGATGAGGAACAAGTAAAGATGTATTCCAAAGGAACAAGTAATAGGTTTATTCCATGCTGGAAAAAAGAAGAAAAAACACAAAAGTGTTTTCTTTCTCCTTCTTTCTCTTTTTCTTTTTTTTCAGCATGGAATAAACCTATTACTTGTTCCTTTTCAGCCTACGCATGCTGACGTAGCTACCTACCTGAAGATTTATTCCACGCTGAAAAGATGAGAAGAAACAATGTTTTGGCTGGGGTGCCTTCTTCGAGTGTGTTTTTCTTTTGGCTTGTTGTTTCTTATTTTGCTGATAATTGGCATTGTGTTTATTGTCTTCTGTTTTCAGCATGGAACCTTTTCACCACAAACCTTTACGTGTTTCTTTGCAGACTACGCATGCTGACGCAGTTACCTACTTGAAGTATTTTATAGATATTCTTTTGAGTTAAAAAAAAATATTATGGCAAGAACACGGGCGTGACTGGCTTGAAGTGTATAGAGAACCACAGTTAAGTTACAAATGAATTTTCAAGAGATATCATCCTATGGACACCAGTACATTATACTACAAATATACAAAAAATCAGAATATTGCAGTCCATTACCAAAGGAATTTAAAAAAATACATATTATTTTTAATAATGTTAATTTTTAAAAAAAGTTTTAAAATAAAAATACAGTGTATTCTAATTTTAAAATTTGAATCAGGAGTTCGGTATATTTTGGTCTTTTAAACTGCTTCTAAATGTTTAAAGTCAATTTTTCACATAGTTTTAGGTACAGTAATTTATACAATCAAATGGAACAATAACACTATCATCCTACATGACATTTCTGGAATCTCAAAAGAAGTGAATTTATGACGTATATATATTTTCTGTAGCAAGAATCTCATTTTGAACAACTAAAAAGTATGTCTGTCATGCTTGAATCTTGGAATTGAAATGTCCTCAATAGCACTGATCAAAGGAATCACATATTCCTACCTTCAATTCAGCTTATTAGGAAAACCTTAGATTCTGAATTACTGTATGTGCCATCTATTTCTCAGCTTAATCCCCGGGAGAATATAAATACTCCTTTGACTGTTGAAAGTTTTGGATGCACTCTGAGAAGCCGTGCTCAAAAATGCTGTTCACTTAAATTTGTATTTGGGAAAGAGAAACAAGTCCAGTGGTGAGCATAACTGCAGCAGCTCCCATGAGCTGCCATTCAGAAGCCCTGTTGACATGGCAACCAGGAGCATCATCTTTGGAAGGGGAACATGTGACATTGTCAAGCTAATACAAAGTTAAGAAAACAGAGTATATTCCCAAAACACTCCTCAGTGTGTATGTGTGTTTGCATATTCCCTATTCAATTCAAGTTTATGTTAGATATGTATTTGCACAGTGGTTATATACTTTATAATCCTAATTTAATAAATTAATACGAATAAACAAGAAAAAATCAGATACAGTCGTAATTATTTAGTTCTTGCCAGGAATATTAACATTTCCTGTCAGAGTGGGAAAGGACATTTTTTTGTTTCAGTTCAACTGCATTATGCAAGTCATATTGGCTTCATTCACAGGTTAATCATTCAACAGTGTTGTTTACTCAGTTTGGGATAGTGGTGCCTTTCATAGTTTGCTAACTCTGACACACATAAGAGGTGAGTGAAAAAATACAAGGCTGAACTGGAAATCCAATAACTGCTGCATGTCTATTTCCAGGAGATTTCTATTTTTATTTATTTGATTAACAAGTAGACATAGCATCTTAGGACACTTACAAAGTTTTGTGTTAATTGTGTAATGCTTGTTTTCAGAAAAATAAATTCTACAGGTACAGGCAGTCACATGTTCTAGTACCAGATGACAATGTATCTCTTTTTCAATATTGGATTGATTCAAACTACACTTTTGAGAGGTTTGTCAGAGCATCACCAAAAAATCTCACTTCCTGTTAATTAAAAGAAATTTTAGAAATATTTGGCCAATATGGCTGTTTTAGTTATAGTAGGTAATTGATCTACTGTAAGTATCTCAATCAGATGTTTCTTCAAAGATGTCAGGGTGCTGGCTTCAACAACATGACTTATAAAAATAAACTCATCTATCACAGTTGATTCTGAAGGTGTCCACTGGATTAGTTTTGTCAATACTTTCAATGATTTTGCATTCTCGATTCTGGCCCCCAAATTCTCTGTGTAAGGCTAAAAAAACATAGACTTTTTTAGCCTAACAGCACAGGTTATTCTTTTAAGCCCTGGAATGTACTGTACCTTTGTGGTCTTCTTCGAACATATTCCAAAGCAGCAGCATCTTTTTTAAGATGTGGTGAACAAAGATATTCCTAGTACATTGTGAAAGTTTTACAAAACAACACTTGCTTTAAATCTGACACTTGTAACTGTGTCTTGTATCGTTCTGTTTACCTTTTTAATGCTTCCTTCTATTGCCTAGAGATGGAAAATGATGTATCAACACCAGCCTTTTTCACAGGCAGCTTTTTCAAGTGCAGCAATTACCGTACAGTGATTTAAGGTTTATGCTGTAGTTAATGTTTTTACCACCTGCTTATCAATCTTGAGGCGTTTAACCAGTACTGAATTTTACTGACTTTTTGTTTTTTTAAACTAGAAGTAAATGACTCATTATAGAACAGGTTTGATCTTTTAAGTAATTTTTGCTTTTGCTAAGAAATTGCATCTCAGTAATGGTGAAATCATACTAAACTGCTTTCTCGAGTAGTTTAATTGAATGTGTTGTAGAGCCCTGTGGAGATGTTAATAATTAGCTGCAATATGAAGGCAATAGCAGCTTCTGTTTAGACAAGAAATCACAAAGTGCACTGAAGTGTACATTTTGATTAGCTACTGCATAATTTAAAGATAGAGTGGAATAGGTAATTTGCAATTTGCTATGCACATTCATTAAGCCATAAACCAGTAAAAGTGCTGCCTTTCTGTCAATATGGATCTATAGCAAAATAAGACAGAAGTGGGTGGAGGACAGATTTGGGGAAATAGGAGCTAACAACAAATGACAAAGTGTTTTTTAGCTATAGACCCTCAATGAACATTGAAGCTTCTGTACTCCAGGATGAGGAAGTAAAGAAAAACTATAATTCATTTTAAAATATTTTAATTCTAAAGTGCATTAAATACTTTCTAAAGGAAAAGGAAATCCGACATACAGTTTACAGTATTGAATTATGAAACATTAAATATAAAAAATAAAGCAGGATTTAAATGGAAATAATTCCACTGTATGTTTTTTTTTGATAAAAAAATACAATGCAGGTGAACTAAAAAGTGTTAGGTGTAAATGGTCTGTTTGGAAAGTAAGTGCTGTAGGATTAAATTAATCAAATGAGTTTTGTCAGTGCAAACTTTAACTCATTGTAGTGTTAAAAGGATGGACAGCTTGTTACTCTTGGAACAGGATGGGTACAATATCCAGATCCTGTTTTGAGTATTCAAGGAATATTATTTCATGTTCTATGCCCTTTTATATGAAGAGATTAAATCTTCTTAATAGAAAAAAGTAGGGATTCATTTGGTGAAAATTGGTATAAGTGTCATATTTCATCCTTGTATAATTGTTGCTATGGTGCTGCATTATTACTGCTAGTGTGGATCCACCTGAGGTCTTGTTTAGGTCTTATAGTTAATAAACCATGAAGAAGGGAAAAGGCTAGTGGATCTCATGAAGTAGCAAACCCAGGACCATGCCTGATGTCTACGGTTCAGCAACAAGAATTCTCCATAGAAAGCAGCAAGTTTCTTATATTGTCAATGCATTTATTTTCTTTAAATGATACAATTCAGCACAATATCAAATGTTGTTTTAAAATCTAGAAAGCAATGGTTTACAATTAAGAAAAATCTAAGGAGAAAGAAAGCACATTGTAGAATAATTAAAAAAGAGCAGCATCAGGATAAAGAAAATAAATATAATGAGTGACACAGATCAAAAATGTTACAATGAAGATTGTATGTAAGGCCAAAAAAGAAAAGACTACTGTACGGTAAGTGTTGCTTAACAGAAACTAATAATTTTTTCAAAACTACAACAGCAAAAGTTTAGTAAAGGATGGTGTCTTGGAAACAATACTGGGAAATATTTAGAAAATGAAAAGAAAATGGCTGATATAAAATGAATATTTCATTCAGGTGTTTAACAAGGAAGAAGTCAATGACATGCCTCAGTTTATGAAATTTGTAAACTAAATATTACTAGCATAGAAGAGGCAGAAGTGTTGTACATACTAGAAACACTTAACTGGAAGTAAACGTTGCAGCCATGATGGTATTCTACCAGCTGAAACCTGAAGTATATAGATTATTTACAAAACACATTCAGCTGTCACTCAAAACAGGATAATCCCTACTGATTGGAAAAATTGCTATTAATATTACACTCATCCACAAAAAAGAGTGACGAACCAAATCAAAAAGCCATTATAAACTGCTAAATCTTTCTTCTATTGCATATACGATTATGGAGATGATAAGTATAACTGGAGATAATGCGAACTGAAAAGTAAAAAGCTGTTTGTATGGTAGCCGGATACTAGGGAATTTTCAGCATGGAGTTGTAAGTTGCTTAGAGAATGTGTTAGAGATCTTTGAACACGCCACAATACTATTGACACAAACAGAGCAGGTGATATTGTATATTTGATTTTAGAAGTCTTTCATAATTCATCCTTCCATCCATTTTCTAACCTCTTCATCCAGTTGAGTATCGTGGGGGAGCCGGAGCCTATCTCAGCACAAACAAGCACACACTCACACCAGGGACAGTTTTCTAAGGAGCTAATTAACCCACCAGCATGTTTTCGGACAGTGAGAGGAAACCGGAGCACATGGTGGAAACACAGTCAAACATGGGAGGAACACGCAAACTCCATGAAAATAGCACCCCAGGTCCAGAATTGAACCCAGGGCCCCATTGCACAGGATCAATACTAGCCACTGTGTCACCACGACGTCCTGCTTTTTGTGATGTTCCAAGTTAGTGCGTGTATTTGTGTTGAGAACTGATTAATAAACTGATAGATAACCGAGTGTAGTGAAGGAGTGAAAGCTCGAATTGTGGTGAATCAATTCATGAAGTCTTAGGACCACTGTTCTACTTTATATACAGTACATTATACAGTTTCTTAGTTCTATTGTCATTAAACTTACCATAAGGTACCATACGGCACCAGCAAAGGATTATTAATATATTCTTCACAAATTGCAAAGAAAGTCCACCAAAAGTAAAAAATCCCAGACTTGGCAAACATCTTGTAGATGACATTTACTATATGTCACACAGAATATTACGTTCAGGTGGCAAGAACTGTAAATATAAGATCATAAACATTAAACCTAAAGAAACTACCTGTGAAAAAGTATCATGTATATTCTCATGTATACAGTGTTATATGTTATAACATCAAATACAGTACATTATGTTCTTTTCTGGAAAAAAAAAGCTTTGGAAAATGAAGTGTCCTCTATTCAGACAATTAAATCCATGTGTCTATAATAAAGGGTAATTTGTTTCAAAATAACTTTCAGTGGTTATCAAAATACAGGTCATGTAGACTTTCAATCTATACTTGTACTGGATGTCTGGTAGTATCTTCCTCTTGTCCCTGTACCATCTTCTCTCTTGATATTTACTGGTGGTACCAGCATCAAGTGAACATCAGGACTGCACAGCCCCCGACCACCTATTTCTGCCACCCCCTCAGAGTTCTACTGTATAAACTATAGGTTTATTTCCTGCAAGCTATCACTCTGCTTTCAAACTATTTTCTACCACTGCTTTTAAATCCTGCTACTTTTTGTCAGATTCATTGCTCTGCTGCATGGTCACTGTTCAAGCTTATTCCGTGATCTGCCTTTTAATAGAGTACAGTACACACTATTAAACCATGAATATACGTAATTTTCCATTATATAATTAATTTTTAAGATGGAGCATAAGTCACATCAAACCATATTTAAATTATTATTATTAATTAAGTATTAATAATACTTGGGGACTACAACAGGAGCAATACTGGGGAAGATGGATGAGGGGGGTTTGTGTTCTTGAGGTTCTGGGGTAAGGAATGGTTATTTTTATATTTATTTTTGTTTATTTTTGTTTAATTTTTGTTTTGTAAAAATAAAAATGAAAATTTGGGCATTTGGTTTTTTTTGGGAAGATTGCAAAAGCAGTCCTGTGTGTCTTGTTTATGTATTCTTAGTGTTTCTTTACTGTATTTCACTTGTGAGCCCTAAGAAAACACTCACTAAACTATGTCTAGGGCATTACATTTTTTTAAACACTAAAATAAATAATAGGTTAACTATTAAATCAAGTCAACAGTAATAACTACTGCGAAGTAAAGCTCTCCCTGTACCAAGCTAAATGTTTGGTACAGTGGTGATAACATTATGTTAAAACAAACATGAATTGAAAGCTTGAAGAAACGAATGCAAACTTTACCTTCACACTTTCACCATTATAGTGCAAATGGTTACCAACAAAGAAATAGGCCCTGCTTGATGTTTCATGTTAGGTAGTCATGGAATCCTTACCGTGGTCCAAATTAAATTTTTCACAGTCTCAACATCCTTCATTGATTTCTTTGTTAATGAACTTAATATGTCTAAGATTAACAAGGTCATGCCTAGGCAAGTAATGCCCATTTCAGTATTGATTCAGAAAGTCTTGCATACCATTTTTTTAAGACTGTGACTGTATGAATTTTTCAAGTTTTAGGATAGGTCAAAGATCAGCTTAAACTTGAAAAGCAGAACATTTTCAGACCCTGGTGACTGACAAGCAATACTTTCTATTTATGTTGTGATCTGAAATATACTGATGGAAAAAAGAGACGCAACACCTCCTCCTCCATACTCTGGCCCTCCCGTCTGCGTGGAACAGGATGAAGTGGACCTGATGCCACTGCTGACAAGTACATCGCAGCCTCTGTCTGGCCCAAGCCATTCAGGTGTGACGTCTAGGAGGGGTGAGCAAAGGGCCACTGACAGGTCCCCTTGCTCTAAGGCCAGAAGCATGGAGCCTCAATGTCCTGTCACTGATGCGAGGATTGTGTCTGCCGGCAGTTTCAGGAGCAGATCTCTCAGATGGACCAGTCTGATGTGTCGGTCCTGCTCTGGTCCAAGGGCGACCAGATCTTGGATGGTCATCTGTCCTGCCGGTCTGCTGAAAACCTGTCTGCAGCATGCCAATGGGCCTCTCCCTTGCTTCTGGTGACATTCGAGGTATTATGGAATGCACAGAAAACTGACTAAGTGAGGCCTTTTTCTTGTAGTGACCTAAGCTTTGAATCAAAGCCTTTTTAACGGTGACCTGATCAGGCATTGCTCCACCTGGACCTCGTTGGATAAAAGTGCACCTAACGAGCTTTCATGTGATTGGCAAGTTGCAATGCCTCACTGCACAAGCTGTATTGCTGGTCAGAGGGCTTAAAACAAATCCACAGCTTTTTGTGAAAGTACAGTACATAAGCTACAGTATTCTCATTCCAGAAAATGTTATGTTTCTTTTTTCCAGCAGTTTATATATGAATATTTTATAGGGGATAAACTGAGACTATCAAAATTACTTTACCTAAGTACTTCACCAAATCAAATCAAAAGTATTTTACAAAGCCAAAGAATTTTACATTGCAGAGCAGAGAGGAAATTGAATACAAACCTATTTGTAACATCCAAAATTGACAAATGAGTGCAGCATACCTTTGAAAACTATGTCACAATAGATCTCATTATGATATTGTGCCAGGATGTTAGATGGCTTCTTAGATTAGTTGTCACTAATCTAGACTTGAACATTTATTGTTGCTGTTTTCTTTGAGCCAAACAAGTGAGAAGGCAGTTAGCGAAAGAGGATACTCACAAAGATGTCTTAATATTCCTTCTTAAGAACATCATGAACCTTCAGACATTGTTTGAAATGGAAAAGTATATATTAAAAATAT
Organism: Lepisosteus platostomus; assembly: GCF_059453375.1. NCBI lineage: Eukaryota > Metazoa > Chordata > Actinopteri > Semionotiformes > Lepisosteidae > Lepisosteus > Lepisosteus platostomus. The sequence goes on from NC_142622.1 coordinate 11,742,878, forward strand.
TGATACTTTCAAGATAGGATTCTCTGTGCTTCCCCTTTATTTTCAACTCATACTGTACAGTACATTGATTCCGGTACTTATGTAGCCATTGGTGCTGAGCTACTGTAAGCGCAATCATGAAATGTCATGTCCCTAGTAGCAGAGATGTAGTTTTGCCAGTAGAAAACTCCAAAATCTAAATACTGAAAATGAATCTATTTCTATTACTCTGATAACCATTAGCGTTACAGCACTTTTATACACAGGACCTATGTTTGTCTGGGCAGAGAGGTAAGCAGTTGTGTGTGTGGTATAATCATATTGTTTCTTTCAAGATAAACAAATAACCTCTGACTTTGTTCACCAGATGTTCAATAACACTAGACGCTGAACAATACCGTTTATGTTGAAATTAGATGTTGAAGTTAAATTCTGGTTCTTTTCCTATCTTTGTCTGGAATTTTGTAACTCAGGTCTCTGGAGTGGTTTGTCCACACTGAAGTTGAGATTCCAACAGACTGGAGCCTGTCTTTTTTTCCAGAGGAACACTCATTGCACCAGAAAGGACAAGGAAGCAAAACAATCAAAACCAGCAGAAATCACTTTAATCTCTTAAAATAACATACATGAAAGGCAGGGAGTGAAAAGTTCTACGGAAGCATCACTGATGAGTAAATGTCTGTGTTTGAACTGTGGCAAAGATAAAGAGTTAGAGCCAAGTGGGGAACAGGCAACTGAACTGCACTAAAACTCTTTCTCCAGCTGTTCTCTTAAACTGACAAAAATTAATTACCACTCCACCGTTTCAATCAGGCTTTAGGTGTTCTGCGTCTGTCTAATATGTGGTTAGACTGCTTAGCGTTCTTCCAAAGCCAGTTCACATTCCAGTGGCCAGATTCACTGTAATTGTCTTTAATATTTTGATTGCTTTGCTTTCCTTTGAAAGCTTTTCTGGTTGTTACCTTTCTCATGACTTTAACTCTTTGAATATGTTCCTTCTGTATGCAATCCCCCAGGAGTCTGAGGCATTATCCTGCGCCATTTTTTAAAGACAGGTTTACCAAAATCCTCTTGCATGTTTAATGAAGAAAATTTTAAAGAAGTCGGTGATGAAAGAAATAGTGGCAATGACATCTCTATTATTTGCTCCGTTATTATTGATGGTCCTGTTGAATTTGACGCAGTAAGGTGATGTTATCTAACTAAATGTTCTAAAAAATGGTCACGTTTGTTTTGGAAAGGAAAACCCTTTGCTGACATTACTTATCTGGCTTCCAATACTCAATTGTTCTGGGAACTTCACCAAGATTTTCTAATAAATCTGAACAAATCTGTACTATTGAGAGAAATTAGTGGTTATCAGGATAAATGATTAGCTTCTCTTAATTAAAGGCAATTACAATAATGTGTAATTCATTAATGCAGCTGTGCCATTCTGTTAAATATCAGTTTTACTACAGTACCAAAGACACTCAGTACACATACTGTATAATTGTTAGACCCCTTTTTTTAGTTTTTTTATTTGCCTTACAAACTGGCAATAGATATTGTATCTAAAATAGTATAGACAAATGTTATAGAATTATAGCTTTATTAAAGTAAAAAAAAAACTGATAAAAAATAAAGGTTTTTATCCTTTAATATGTTTGTGTTGTATTGAAGACTTACCCTTGTGATTATTATTCTTGTTAGTAAGTAATCTCATCACTTAAATGTTTAAAAATATAATTATACTATAAATATATACTATTAACAAATATTATACTAATACAGAGTACAACAGGTACAACTCGCGATGCTTATACCCATGCCCAGTTAATGGGTTAGGAGTCACAATCAACAAGGAGAGATGGAGAACTATGGAGAACCAGCTATTCAAGAGCATTCTGTGGAAAGATTGTGAGAGATTGGAACAAACTACCCAAAGAGTGAGTATCTTTAGAGTGTCCAAAAGGGACTTTACAGAACCTGACAATATAAAAAGAAACATAAAAACAAACAATGCATATAAACGTGAGCAAGAGAACCACAGGAGCAACACAGTCATGATGCCAAAGCTAGCACTATCACCTCTTTTAATAAACAGTCTGATAAGATCCATAGGATCAGTTACTTAATAAACCTCACATGAGCTAGATGTAACAAATCAGCTTATCTGCAAACTTTTCTTGGTTCTTACGAAACGCAGACACAATGACACAAAGACAGACACAACTGCAGCATGACAATGACAAATTACATGTCAATCCTCTGCTACATCCTCCTTACAATATGGGTGTTTCTATTTTTACTTCTTTGGAATCCTTAAAAATAACCTTTGCGGTCAAAATTGTACCATTCTAGGAACCAGCAGATGATGCAATTATAGCAACTAACACAGCATCCAAAAACGTCTTTTAGAAAGGTAGAACTTGAGAAGCCCTGGAAAACAGTACATACTGTACATTATGCTGAAAAACAGAGGGACTATGTAGAGAAGTTATTAATTTTATCAAATGTTTGATGAATTATATTTGCCAATGGATATCTAATATTGATATTGACAAGTGGTATACTATCTCACTTGTTGGTCTGGCAACATCAGTGCCGTTAATTGTAATAGGCTGGGAAAATTAGTGAAAAGAAGTAGCAAAATCAAATCAGCTTTATAAACAGAGGGTTGTAAAGAAGGCCAAGAATATTACGGAGTGTGTGTCTCATCCCCTCTGTTGTGAATTTACACTCCTCCCATCTGGCCTCTGTGTTGCCAGGTGTAACAGACTGAACAACTCTAAAATCTCACTCTCAAACAATGTAAATTCTCTCATCACCTGTCACAGTACTGTACTGTCTTCTCTGTTGATAATGTTTGTCTGTCTTTGTTGTGTTGGACTGTGCTGTAAAACATGGGTGTTTTTTCCCCCAAGGGATAATAAAGCTTGAATTGAATTACACTTTTAATTAGGGATATATTTTATGTGTAATACTGTATATAGTTGAAATGGGTAATATTTTACCATCTGTTTTTCAAAATTATGTCATTGTCTCTTCATGTTTTTATGTATATTCTAAGCTGTCATTATTCATTTTCTGATTGTGTAGTATGACTCTTGCAGTCTTTGTTATATTTATTCAACACTATTTGTAAAATAGAATATATCATATGATGTCTTGAGATGGGGATTTTGCTGTGTATGTCTGTCTTTGTAGTTTTCTGGTTGTGTTGTATGCAGGGGCTAACGATGTATATTATATTTTTAGCGAACTCTGGTGCATTTTAAGAGCTGAGCACTGTCCGTGTTTAATAAACTCAACTAAATCAGAAATTAAAGTCTCCTTGCATGAACTTTTTTAGGGTGTTATTAGTAATCATCACCACAAGAGGGAGTCATGCACCAAAAATGTCTTCAAAACGTAATGTACAAGGTGTTATATAATTAAAGTACTTTCCTAATTTAAAAATTATTTTTACTACATGTACATATGTACATGTACATGTACATATGAAATAAAACTTCTGTTTAGTTCATTTGTGAAACTATGCTAAAGCAATTTGCAATTTTTAGCAATCTGTGCTAAAGCAATTTGTTTTAATATCTGTAAGTACAGGAGGAGCTGAAGCGAGCATAGAAAGAGCTGAAGGTGAGAGTTAGGGAGAGCAAGGTGGCTTATGGGAGGAAAATGGAGGACAGGCTGAGGGAGAGCAATGTGAGAGAAGTGTGGAATGGCATGAGGAAGATCTCCGGATACAAGTTGTCCGGCGGCCAACAGAGTGAGGGAGGGCTGGAGAGGGCCAATGAGCTGAATCTGGGTCCACTGTCCATTCACCTCACAGCCCTTCACCCCAGACACCCTCTTCATGTCCTCAGTCACCCCATCATGTGATCCCTCCTACTCCTACTCCATCTTCCCCTGCCCTCCTCGGCCTATCCATCACAGCTGACCAGGTCAGAAGGGAGTTGAGGAGACTCCATGCAGGGAAGGCAGCGGGTCCTGATGGTGTCAGCTCCAGGGTGCTAAAGATCGGTGCGGACCAACTGGGTTCAGTGCTACAGTACATCTTCAACCTCAGCCTGAGATTAGAAAAGGTTCCGATGCGCTGGAAGACATCTTGCCTGGTGCCAGTACCCAAAAAGGGGAACCCTAAAGTCTTGAATGACTACAGACCAGTGGCACTTACATCACACCTAATGAAAACTCTGGAAAGGCTTGTACTGGACCACCTCAGAACCCTGGTGAGTACAGCACTGGACCCCCTGCAGTTCTCCTACCAGTCACACTTGGGAGTGGAGGATGCAGTCATCTGTCTGCTACACAGAGCTAACTCTCACCTGGAGAAGACGGGGAGCATTGTGAGAGATATGTTCTTTGACTTCTCCAGTGCCTTTAACACCATCCATCCACCTTAACTGAGAGATAAGCTAAGGGTGGCGCAGGTGGACACTCCCCTGCTGTCCTGGATTATAGACTATCTGACCTGCAGGCCACAGTATGTACGGCTACAGAGCTGTGTGTCCGAACAGATTGTTAGCAGTACTGGGGCTCCACAGGGGACTGTCCTTGCTCCATTCCTGTTCACCTATTACACCTCTGACTTCAGGTACAACTCTGAGACATGTCATCTGCAGATGTTTTCGGATGACTCTGCAATTGTGGGGTGTATTAGAGAGGTGAAGGAGGAGGAATATAGGAGATTGATTACCAACTTTGTGGAGTGGTGTCATCTTAACCATCTCCAGCTTAACACCAGCAAGACCAAAGAAATGATCTTCGACTTTAGAAGGAATAAGTCTCCGCTGAACCCTGTTTCCATCCAGGGTGAGGACATAGAGGGCGTACATTCCTACAAGCACTTAGGGGTACACCTGGATGATAAGCTGGAGTGGTCTGATAACACTGACGCCCTGTACAAGAAAGGTCAGAGCCAACTCTATTTTGTTTTTTATTTTCTTAGGAGACTCAGGTCCTTTGGTGTGTGTGGAACACTGCTACACATTTTTTATGAATCAGTGGTGGTGGCGGCCATCTTCTACACTGTTGTGTGCTGCATCATGACAAAAGATGCAAATAGGCTCAATAAACTTATCAAGAAGGCTGGCACTGTGTTGGTGATGAGCCTTGACCCCCTGGAGGTGGTGGCTGAGAGGAGAATGCTGACCAAGCTCACAGCCATCATGAACAACACCTCATGGGACTGTTACTGGGCAGCGGAGCACTTTTAGCAACAGACTGCTCCAGCTACGGTGTTCAAGGGAACGTTTCCGCAGGTCTTTCCTCCCGGCGGCTGTCAGGGTGTATAACGCTGCCCTAGGCTAGGACTGTTAGCCCTTCATTTGCTCGTCTATGGACAGCATTTTTGCTCCATTGTACTTTTTGGACAATCAGTCTGTATAAACCTATGCACATTTTGCACATATTTTATTGTTTTACAGTGACTATGATCATCACATTTTCCACACACCTATTTATTTTTATTTATTTTGTTGTCTTTTGTTTTATAACTATTCTGATGTCTGTTTTGCTTGTCTTGGGCTGGACGGCTGTAACACATCAATTTCCCTACGGGATTAATAAAGTATTATCTATCTACATCCATACATATGATGTACACTGCATATCCAGATGTAATGTATCTACTGGTTAAACTACCTTGTTAGTTTTTAGAGATATCTAATAACCATATAAAGTTCAAATACCCAACTATTTTACTGATTCATTTTGAGATTTCATGCAGTGAACTTACACAATATTACATTTCGCCTCTCAATTGAACATTGACAAATGATAAACACTTTGAAATATGAATTGAAAACAACTAATTACAGCAATAAAACATGAGTTCACAAAACCCTGACAATAATTAAAATATATGTACTGTATTAAATTATTACTGTTATATGTAGTACTATGAGGTCTACAGTACATGTGATTTTGTTCTTTGAATATAAAGTGTGATCTACACATTTGTGTGAGTGTAGTGCCAATTATTTTAATTATGACATTTGGAGCACATGAAGCAGAATAATCCTTGAGATGTTAGAGTGGGGAGCTGTATGTGTGCTAGCTGCCAAGCAACAGGTAGAGACTAATTCAATACTGAAAGTAAAAAAGAAAAAAAAGAAAAACTCCATGTTTTAGTTACACAATTGTCCCTAGGAATGACACCTGAAGAAGGCATTTTCTTTTTTTTTTACATTAACAATGGAATAAACCTCTTCTTGCACCTAATCCTAAGCATGTTTATTTTCAGTTTTGGTCAATTTAAAGAATGATCTGATCTCCTTGTTATTTTACATGCTCATATTATACAGTAGTTTCATTGTATAGCAAAAAAAAGTGGGGGTTATAACAATTTGCTTGTACTGCAGCTGTTTATTTGGCTTTCATTCTTTTGTTCTGTGAATCAAAAAGCAGAAAGATTTAAAGCAAACCCAAATCAACATTAATCAGACAGACAGTGACACATTGGTTTTTTATTTTTAAACAGAAATGCCCACATTATTGCTGTCAGTAGAGAATTCATATCTGTGTGAGTCACAGATGAAGTGATGGTGACCTCAAGTGACAGTGGCTGCAGCCCTTCTCTTTTTCCAAAATTCACACACGAAATAAATGGTGAGGTCACATTCTACGTCATTCCAGAAGCCAGTGTTCTCCATTTCCACACAGTTCTCATTAACGAAGGCATTGTTGGGCTCCCCTGGACTCCAGCCAGTGTAATTCTGCAGAGGAGTGCCGTCTACATACACAAACTGACCCTCCTTGTCTGAATCATGTAGGCCAATGAAGACACGGGTCAGACCAGCCTGACTAACGTAACTGGCAATCAGGGAGTTGGTGTCCTCATCTTTGGGCATGGCCAGAGTCCCTCCTCTTAGCCTGCAGTTTATCAGAGCTTCCTTATACTTTTTGGCTTCTTTTACAATCAGATAGACCTTCTCATCCGTCTCCTTGACACCTAAAATGACTGGAAAGTGTAATCAGGCATCAAAGTTAGAATGGTCCAAAAATCAAATGTTGACATGTGCAGTGTTTCACATTCTGGAGCTATATTTAAATAACTGTCAGACTTAATAGGAACAATAATCGCAGCCATGATAAATTGCATGTTTTTTAATGCTTTTCATCCCAAAGGATTCTAAAGTGCTTAAGAGGAACCGACGTCATTCACTTCTGAAGCAAATCTGGGTAACACCTTGCAGCCATTTGGCAGCAGTAGGTGGAGATAGAAAGTGTTTCACCAGCTGAACAAAGGGAGACATTTAAGCAGCCTAAAATGTAGGACTGGACTGGACTGGACCTTCAATGACAAAGTCATCAGGAACTTAGTTTAGTCTCATTCACACCGTGAAACTAAACTGTTACAGTCACAGTGTCCCATTTCACCATACCTGGACACTGCTTTCGAAAAATCAGATCCACAGGGAAGTACTCTAGCTTGTAAACCACTTACAGCAGCAAGCTGATTTCCTTAGTGCGGTAATGAAAGGACATGTACTGTACTATACAGCTTGTGAACAGTAGAATGCTTCATTGGCATCACAGTATGGTCATGCATACGGTAATATTGACTGGTTTTTTAATGCTGTTTTACCACAGCTAATGTATTTGGCTTACATTTTTATCCAAAGCAGTTTACATTTACACCCATTTATAGAGCTGGATATTTCATTGGAAATACTTTGCCTAGGTGGTCAACAGCAGTGTTTCACCTTGGATTTAAATCCACAATCTTCCAGGGCTCCACACTGCTGTCTATATTTTGTTTAAAAGAACATTTGCCTTTTTTATTATTATAATGTTTTTTTTATTCATTCATACCACTGGAAATAGTTCATGGAGAAAACTGTACAAAGTACCTTGCTTGCTCAAGGGTACAAGCAGTAGTGCCCCACCTGGAATTTGAACCCACAACCTTCAGGTTCTGAGTCATTCTTATGTGTTATGATTGTGTATTTTTATACATTGTCTTTCTAGATTCTTTGGTTTCCAACTTAGCCTCTGAAGTTAAAAATATCCTTAAATTATTGTGAGCAGCATATTATTTACCTTTACATGCCCAGACAACAAGTCATGAGAAGAGTAAAGACAGGAATCACAGAGGAAGTGAGTAATTGAGATAAGATTATTGTTCAGACAGCTTTCAGCTTGGCTGTTGGTTTACCAAGACTTAATTCAATCTTCTGAGTTACTGCTATCACTATTTCACCTCTCATACTCATCTCTCTCGCAACCACATGATCACCACACCTGCTGAAGTGGAGGAATTAAAGTCCTTTGTTCATATTCTTCTCCTCCTACTTTAAGTGAATCCTACTGTATATTTGTTACCAAGGCAGTTTCTGTCTGACATGAGAAAGCACCTCAGTGCCTTCGAGATCAAGAAGCTCACCTCACTTGAATGCAAGTAGGCTCATCTATTGTATGTGTTCAATTTAGTTTCTTTCCTTGTAGAATTTGTTCTACAAGGAAATTAAAAATCAATAGTCAGACCATGTAAACAGAAACTACAGGTGCACAGGCCAAGAATTATAATTGAAACATCTGAACATTGAAGAAGCTTCTATGAGCTCAATTTACATTATCTATTGATCCATTTTCTAATCTCTCTATCCAATACAAGGGCCCAGGGCAGCCAGTGTCTATCTCAGCGAGCAATGGGCATGAGGCAGGATACTCCCTGGATGGGACACCAGTCCATTGCAGGGCACACACAGACACGCACACACACTCACACCAGGGCCAGTTTTGCTGCCCTATTATTGTTATATATCTATTTATTTAGATTAACATTCAAAAAGCTTTTGTGCAAAAATTTTAGCATTATAGTATAAACGTATTAGATGTGTTTAAGGTCCAGCTGAAACACACATTATAATAAACATAGTTTAATTTGTTATTGTACTACAGTACATAGAGGTTTCCTTAATATTTCATGGTGGGTAAAAATATTAAACTGTATATGGTCAGTTAAATAATGATCTAATTCATCCTAATTATTTGATTAGGAACTTTTAGTTCAGGATAAGGAAAAAAAATGGAAAATGAGATGTGAGTTGTGAATAAATGCTCACAAAAAAAGCATTTTGCCGCTCTGCAATTGAAATCAAACTATTCTCTGTTATATATGCTTTCTGTTTGGCTTAATTAAAAGTTTTCTGAAAGGTCTAAGAACAATTGGATTGTATATAACTGGACAGTACATTACGTCCCTCCTGAAAGTAGCTTGGTAGCCATATTATGATGAAGAAAATATATGTTATGACAGTATTGTCCAAATTATACAACCTCAAAGTGTTTTTTTATAGATTATGTCAAGCAGGATGTGTTAAATGTACTCAATTATTTTACCACATGTATTTTAAAGTTGACATTAAGTAGGATCAAGGAAAAAAGCCTGCACTTCCTTAAATAGAATCACAGCTTTTCTAGGGGTATGCTTAGCTGCTTTTGAATAGCATGATAATAAACCTTTTCTTTCCAGTGCTGCCATGTGACGCCCCTGGTAGTTTCAGTAAATCTAACTTTTACAGAAGTACTATTATCTGACATATCACCCATGAATCAGGTGTATTGTAGCTGGAAGTATTCTATGTTATGACGTAGGTGTACTTTCCGGCAGGTTCACCTATTGAATTGGTTGTACAGAAATGAAAATGCAAGAAAAAAACTATATGTATTGAAGCACAGTGTTTTCCTGTCAGTCTTAGTAGCACATTGTCACTAAACTACGTTAAGATACAATGTCATCGGGAGATTGTACGGTACATTCTGAGACGAAAGTTTGTTGTGTGAATACTTCGAACTGAAAGCCTTCTTATGTCTTTTGTTATTTTTAATGACTATTACTATTATTTATTTTTATGGATCCAAATGGAAAATTTGAAATAATAGCTGATGTGTGGTGAACACGCTAGGCACTTTGGTTGCCGTTTCCTCATCTAGGTTGGGGCTGCACACTGGTGGTGGTGGAGGGGAGTCCCCATTACCTGTAAAGTGCTATATAAGTGTATGGATTATTTGTTTGTTGTCTAAAGTTGCCTGAAAAAGTGCTATGAGTAAATACCACAGCAATCATAAGAAGAACCTTGAAAAAAGCACAGCACATTCAGGTGTACCACAGTGAAGGTGTCAAGAAGGATTTGAAAATGAAATAATTTACCATTTTTTACAAACTTCACTGAATTCTTCAGCTTGCTGATGTTGATATCCATTTGTCCTACCACTTTCCTGTATCTTCCACAGTCACAGGTAATGCCTACAATTAACAAGCATACTGACTCATGTGCATTTTATTCCTAAAAGATTAATTCAGTTTACTTTAGTCAAACATTGTTACTGAGGAAGAATACAAGCTCTCCCTAATGCTTAGACTTCAAGTTATATAAATATATATTTATTTTTAATATAGAACAAATATTTATAGCTCATTATAATACTTGGAAAGAACAGGGTTTGTTCATATTGACGATAACTGAAGTCCAAGGGATAATGCTCCCTTTTCCAGCTGAGTTTTCAGTGGCTTAATTACATTAATGATTGCTTTAAAACAGACAATATTAACCTCATATTTAACCACTGAGAAGGACCCACTTTATATAGATGGAGGCTGTAAGTGTCCACCTAGAAATCTGGAAGTCATAGCCTTTGTAAAAAAGTTAATTAATACCAGGGTTTCCTTTGAATCCAGGGGGCCCTTCAATTCCCTTAACGCCTTTGTCACCTAAAAGAAAGATGCACGTTCCTTACAATGTTAAGTCCTCGTGCAAAACATCCACACATACACAGTGCACCAGACCCGTAAATGTGTATATTTGTGTGTATATTAAGATATGTTCAGGTGGGTAGCTGCGTCAGCATGCGTAGGCTGCAAAGGAACAAGTAATAGGTTTATTCCATGCTGATAAAAGAAGAAGGCACCTGAAGAAGGCTCCACGGCCGAAACGTTGTGTTTTCTTTATTTTTTTTGCAGCATGGAATAAACCTATTACTTGTATATTTATATATACTGTACTGTATTCTATAGTGCTAACATGTCTGTATCTTTCATCTGTCTCTTTCATCTTTCATAGTGATGCATTTAATTCTATTGTTTGAGTACATTTTTTAAATTAAAAAAAAATCAAATAAACGTTTTTCTTCATTATTTCAACATTGCGGACATCTCTGTTCCGATACACTCAACATCAACATTCCTCCTTTCAAAGGGTTTTGTGAAATTATTTTCCGCCAGTAGGTGGCGGTAGGTCGTTGTATCTGAGGGTAACCAAGATACACATCCGTGCGTATTTTTAACATATATTACTGAAAATTTTGAGTAATAATCTTTTTTTCTGCACTTTCACTTAAGTATTCTAACATTTGAAAGTATACTACTGCGATAATTAAAAGCTAACGTTAAGCTTAATTGCTTTAAGAACAACATTGTTCTAAAAATGTAGCTGTTGTGAACAGTTATAGAAGTTGTGTTTGCAAACATTGGCATTCCCTATACATGCCATTCTATAAAATGCTCAGTAAAATAATCAAACAACCGTTTTTGTCCAGCCTTCATGGGTCTGCATATAATTTAACTTCAGGTACTATTTTCAGTAGCTCGTTGGCAATATTATATTGTTTAATTTGACTCAGAGAGGTCTCTACAACAAACACATGTGGATGGTTTATTGTTTAGTAAATATATGTTTGTTTTTTTCATATTTTTATGATTTTTCCAGCTCTACCAATTAGAGCCACATGTTGATGAAGATGAAAAAGGTAAGAACTGAAAGCCTGTATTTTGGTTCAAATTGATGTTTTCCTGCATTTCAAAGGAATTTAGAAACATACCCTGTGCTGAACTCACTGAATCAGCATCCAGTGCATAGGTGTGTGCTATTGCATAGATCTTGGTATGCTGATAGTGTACCCCACCCCTCAACCAGACAGCTACGCCTCGAAAATACCCTCCATCGTGTCCATTACATTGCATGACTTTGCTTTAGCATGCCCATTAACTGTCTGAGGTTTTCATTGTTGAGATTAAATATGTAAGGACCTGATTGGAACTGAGCCATGAAACATAACAGTTGTGAATCTACTGTATAAGAAGTTGTGAAACATATCGCTTCTCAGAAATAAAGAAACAAAGCAGTGTACCTTTTGCTCCAACTGGTCCAATCTTTCCCATCATTCCAAAATCTCCTCGGCTCCCTGGCTCCCCAGGCAATCCTTTAAGAACACAATAATGGAACTAATCCATTTCCAAGCCTTAGCTACCACTTTAGAAAGATACAGAGATAAACTGTCATGAATTGCCAATGAGTTTGTATCTGTATGATAATTTAAGTTTTTTTTTTTAAAAAAAAGCAGCACCATTTTCTACCAGAGAGTCGATTGTGTGTGCTGGTGAATTCCCAAATGTTTCAGTGAGTAAAGGAGATCAGTCTGAAGTACAAGAGAAGCCCTATATAGTCCATAGTCTCCTGAGTCTGGGCTGTGTTCAGTGTGCCTTATTGGACTGACAACTACTGTGAAAAATGGATCTTAAAATCATGAAAAAGATTAAGATTCATTACTAATCAATGAGTGTTTTAATCAGGAGATGCTATGTTAAAATTGTATAATGTACTAGTAAATATTTTAGAAGAATACTGAGTACAATTTTTGTCAGCGGGTTACAAAAAAAAAGATTTTGTAAGAGAAGAGCAACATTGTGAAAACAATGAGAAAGTACACTTAAAAGCGAGAACGGGTGGCATGTCTTTACCTAAAGATTGTAAAGAGTATAGAACAAGCTACACGGCCATGTTGTTGAGACTGACACCCTAGTTTCTTTCAAGACCAATTGAAACCAATTGGACCCCTGGACCAATGAACTACTAAATACAAAACAGACTAGGCGGGCCAAGGGGACTCCTGTCTTATGTGCTTATGTTGCATCATATGATACATACTGTATGAATGAGCTCATTTGTTGACGTTTGTTGCTCAGTTTTATGCTCACATACTGTATCTTTAAACACCGTTTCACAATCATCATTGTGAAATACAGAACACGTACCAGAAACAACACATTTTACAGCTATAATCTCATAAATTATATGTTCAACTATGAGAAAATCAAGTTATGTTTTCCATCCATGCTACTGTAGGTACCCATTTTGATTTTGTTTCTTCTGAAAAGTTCATTTTAATGTACAGAACCTCTCACAAACTTTTTAAGGTCATTTACAGCATTCTCCTTTAGGATATTTTAATTAAAAAAGAAACCGGAGAAATGTATGGGCAGGATACTGTTGTCTAAATGTTAAGCTGCTCGGTCTTATCAATTGAAAGTGAAGCACTGTAGGGTTCCGGATTTGCAACATCAGGAAGGCTCACATGATGAAAACAAAGCTTGAGGAGTTATAGACCAAGTGTACACATTTGTTCTAAAGCTGAATGAAGATGAACAGATGAACTCCCTTGTGTGAAAGAAATAACTGGTAGAAATAGTTTAGGGAAAAGAAAAAACAATCCATTATCAGTTTTCCATCTTTCTGAGATTTTGAATCGCCTGTTGTTTACTGGCAGCAATGAGGTATATGCTGCAGAAGGAGGAAGAGCAGCCATGTTGCTCTGTCCTGCCCAACCACAATGCCGCTCCACAGTTTGTTAGAGAACGTTTGGGGCCAGTGGAAGGAACTGCTAGTCCCTCACTGACTGGAAGCAGCCAAGGGTGTCACAGCAGTCGTTATTTCAACGAATGCCGAGAGCTTCCTGGCTCACTGGATCCAGCTCAGCTCCCAGTGGTGTAAGACCAATGGTTCGCAGGTATATAAGGCATACTTTTCAGTGATCATCCAGCAATGGGTGCTTTTCTACCCTACAGCAGTGAGCATCCTGAGCAGTCAATGCATCAGAATTCAACGCACCTCCTCACTCTGCATGTTGACTTTATACCACGTATTTATTGTTCTATTTGTATTTATTACTCTGTTCGTTTATTGTCTGTAAATACTATCATTATTTATTATTTACTGTTTTGTAATGCACTGTCTACATTGCGTGGTGTTATCTATTGTAGAGTGTTGTCTGTTGTACTGTGCATGTCCTGAGAGAATGGCTCGAATAAGAATTCCATTGTACATGTACATATGGCAAATAAACTCCTCTACCTATCTATCTTGAGCCCAAGACATTCGGATCATGGAACTTAACCTGTTTGGAGTGTGTGTGTCTGTACTAGATAAACTGGTCAGGAGCTCCAATTTAATGCTAAACTGAAGAAACAATGGCAGCCCAGATGGAGATTAAGGCAGTCAATTACAGCTGCCAGAAAACAATGAAAGAGAACACAAAAACAAACTGAATTAAGGTGTAAATTTAACTTAATAAAATCATTCATTCTGATCACGTGCATCCAATGAGATTAGGAATGGCAGATTAGTTTTATTATCTTCTTGAAATGGGCCCACGCAAATTATAGAGAGATATTCACGACCAGAAGTCGGTAGCAAATTATGTATACACATAACTGACAAAACAAAAGCAGTGAGATTATGAAAGTTCATTTGATTTATGTGACCATTTTATGACCACATGTGAAATATGATATGTATTGATTGCTTTCTCCTGACAATTAGGAAACAATGGCAATTTTCCAAAGAATCAATGCTCTCAAGACACATTAATTTATAGCATTTGAGTTTAGAGGTAACTTTAAAACCCTGCTTTGCTCAAAGTATCCACACAGAGGCTGCTGACAGTGAAACTATACAGTATGGGTAATTAACTGTGTTGACACTAGCAATCAGTTTAAGTTAAAAGTAAACATTTAAAACAGCATTGTTTACTTATATTGGAACTGAAATAACATTGAAAACCACAACCATATTTCACCCAGAAATGTATTTTTTTGTATCATACCAAGTGTGCTAAGAATGCAGTCTTCTACTCTAATAACTTCGTTCAAATATTGTTCTCCAGCACGTCTGCTTAATGCATTCCAGACTCTGAGTCAGTGACTTCCTTTAAAACTCATTTGGAAACCTGGCTTTTCCTACCTTGGCATTAAGCAGTAAGACTAATGGATTTTAATTAGCTCTCCTTCCCTTTTTAAATATAATTCTCTGTAGGTGCTTTGTGATACCTGAAAAGAGCTACACCATGTAAATCAAAGGCTGTTTTTGTTGTGTGTCTTGTCAGTGTTCATTATGATTGCAAATGTTATTCCCGTTGTACTGTGAATACAATTAAATAAAACAACGTCTCTGTTCACCTCTTTGCCTCTTGATTTATCAAGTTATAGTTTTTGTCTCTGTATTTGCAGTTTCTTTGTAAGCACATCATTATCCTATTCCAATCCACTGTATGTACCAATGGATGTGCATGGGTTTTGAAGATTGAATAGTTTGCAAAGTTAAGATGCTGCCATTTGTTTAGATTGTACTTTTTCATCTTGATCCATCATAGTTTAACTGTATATGAATGCACAATTTAAAACATGCATGATTTCTTTTAATAACACAGTAGTCTTTGGAAGCCAGTAATTTGGCATAGACATACATGAGAAAATCACAGAATGCTGTTGACTGATTCTCAATGGAGAGGTCAGCTGTTGCAGAGTGAATGCTTGAACTCCAAGCATTTTTTCTCAGAAACCTCTGAATTCATTCTCAAAACCACACAACATTTAGCCATGTTGTAATTCAGAGCAAATATAGCCCAGCATGACTTTGATGTCAAAAAACACAGTGTGTTATTAGTCTTTAAATCAAAGGACTTCAATTTAGACTAAAGACTATTTATGGCCATTCAAAAATATTCTTGGTTTTCCCCTTTGGTTGCCTAACCTGAAGATCCACATTTTGGAGTTTTGTTCGTATTATCACGTGTAATCAAATATACAGTATAGACAAACCTTTCAGTCCTGGGGGGCCCATCTTTCCCATCTTTCCTTCCTCCCCTTCATCCCCTTTGCCCCCTTGTTCACCTGTCAGAGAAGGAAGGAAAGTTAGAAAAGCAGTCTCATAAGTCTCTATGTATCGCAAGCTGAATCTACAACCTCAATGCCACATTGAAATATATATATTGAATGTGAATATGTATTTACATAATTACACGATACACAATATTTAGTGTAAATATAATATGTGGTGATACATAACATCGTAGATGCAAACTATTTTAACTAAATCAAGAAATTGGTTGACATAGTTTAAACTCCCTAAATTATACAACAGTATCTGAACTAGTTTAAACTATTTCAACCATTTCCCATTCCCAGAATGAAAGGGAGGTGCCATAACTAGAAGAAATCACTATGAATCATGTAAAATGGGTCGCGTTCTCATAAAATATTCCAGACCTGCGTGGCAGTCAGGCCAATGGCAAAACAGAACCAAAATCGTCCTCTTATTGTCTGAACTTTCCATACATTGTTTTACAGTGATAGCAAAAACCTTCAGGACAGCAGAAACCTTAAAGAGACTTGCATATTAACGTTACACCTTTCATAAAGTCAAACTTTCCAATAGGCATTTACAGACACAGGTATTTTAATTCAACCTTCAAATTTTCCCTTCTATTACCAAAATAAAATATAACTATATTTCAGGGCCTTGCAATTTCTGTGGTGCAGTATACTGTGTGTACTATAAGTAAAATCTTCAATGAAAATTTAGTGGATCAAAAGTTTATTCTTACAAGCTTTGCCGTTTAACCATTCCTATCCTGCAAAATATATTTCATGTTATTTTACAATCCTGCATACATTTGAGGAAAGAACTGTTTATATATGAAAAGAAATGCCAATGTGATGGGTCAATTATTGCATCCCTTTTGTCTTTTTTGATGTCATGTTTTATAATCCAAAGCTTGAAGAGCTATTCACTCTGTCTCTTTATTGAAGATTATACAGTTTATGAATATGCATAAATAAATCAAGCAGAATTCAACACACTTGCACTGGACTTTAGAATTGATTTTCACAACACAAAACATTGACTTTGATCAAAAAGTAAACCATTCCTCTACAAAAATGCATACATTGGTACACAAATATCTTCCAAGTATTCAAGAAATTGGTTGACATAGTTTAAACTCCCTAAATTATACAACAGTCTCTGAAATAGTTTAAACTATTTCAAGCATTTCCCATTCTCAGAATGACAGGGAGGTGCCATAACTAGAAAGAAACAAAAATTAATGCAAAAGATAAGTCAAACATTTGTTAAAGAGTTACCTTTCATTCCAGGTAATATAGTGTTTGAGCAGACCTCTGTTCCATAATTAAAAATGAAATGTTGAAATAACAACAGCAAAAGCAAGTTTCCTGTGAGTTTTTGGTTGTCCATTGCTCTTATCAATATCCCAAACAGAACACAGCATGTCTTGAGAAATGGCTAAGTTCAAACATTTGTTTACTTGGCCTTATCTTTTGACTGTCCTGCTAGCCAATAACAGTTACCAGAATACTTAATGTCCCTTTCACACAACCTCATCTGGTATTTGTTATGCAGGCTTTGCACCTTTCTTAACCTTTCAGTGTTCAGCTCACTTATTCAAATCAAAGAGATGATGTTTTAAACTTTTTGTTGTCTAAGCACTGAAATATTTCTGAATTTGAAAAAAACGTTTCAATTGTCAACCGTCCTAACATAAGCGCTTTTTTTTAAACTTGGTAATGCCAACGAACATACATGTCATATGTGATATGTGAGAAAAAATGTGAGAACATTCGTCAATGAGAAGATGTATGCAACTTTGTAATTGAAGTGAGCACATCATAACAGGCACTTTTCATTTGTGCCTGGTAAATTCCTAATTCCTAATTTTTGTATCATTAGTATATGTGGTCTGAGTACATCAACAGTGCAAAATCCACAAAAATTAGCTGTAAAAGCATATTTTGTTATTGTGTAGATGAACAATAATTTGCAACATCAAGTGTAGTGTCATGTGTTCTGTACGGAAAATAACATTCTTTATCCAACCACAGGACAGTATGAGAAGGCAGAATAGTCTGGCCATGATACGCATAGACGGACAATTTTATAAATGGTTTGCAAAAACAAAGGCAACAATAAACTAAAAAAAAAAACAAAACAGTAAATTACTGTCAACAATTAACAACAAATAAGCATAAAAACTACAGTCTGGCTTTGCAGTGTAGCCAACATGCCCACCCAGCATTACAACTAACATCACAGCGGAAGTCAGTTTGTAGGCCCTGTTTTCTGTTTTTTTTTACTTTTGCAAAGTTGTAATTTTTCTTCGTGGCTTTCTTTTTGAGACATCACTAAAAAACAAAAACGTGTTACTTTAAACTGTGTGTTCAACTCATTTTTCAGATATTAATCTTTATCCATCCATCCAGTATCTAGCTGCTTTATCTAATACAGGGTTGAATCAGTTTGCAATGGGTGCAAGGTGGGCTACACCCTGGACGCCAGTCCATCACAGGGCGCACACAAACAAAGACACGCACACTCACACCAGGGCCAGTTTTCCCAGAAGCCAGTTAAGACACCAGTATGTCTTAGGACTGTGGGAGGAAACCAGAGCACCAGGCAGAAACCCGCACGAATACGGAGATTCAAATTCCACACAGATAGTCCCCCAGGCCTGGGATTGATCCCAGATCCCCAGTGCTGTGAGACAACAATACTAACCACTGCATCACCGCACCATCCTTTTTATCCATCTATTATCAGAATTCCGGTAAGGGTCATGACAATGTAGGGATTGTTCTGGAATATAAAGATTCTGGAACATAAGGAAGTTGGGACTGCCTCCTGGATAGGACCAGCATGAACTAGTCTGTCACACACACACAAATATGGTCAATTTAAATACACCACTTTAGCCAGTCAGCCTTTAGAAAGTCTGGAGGAAAGGGCACCCCTAGAGATAACCCAAGCAGAACATTAGAACTCCACTCAGAATGTGTCCAGTCTAGAATCAAATCCATGACCCAGGAGTTGTGAGGTAGAAACCTTGACTGCCTCACCACCATGCTGGCAAGTATTTATTTTTGTAATTTTATATCTCTTTTTCTCATTGCAAAGTTATCTACACCACATACATTTGGCAGTGCATTGTTTTGCTAAATTTGAGTTTTCTCATCTTATTCTTAAGTCGTCATCAGTGGAAAGTTTTCCAGCCCCGGTCTTTTGTGGCACACTAATAACCTAACAAAATGTAAAATTTCTTTGATCTCAGTCAAGTGCTCTGAATAACTGGTTTTTGATCAGTTCACCCAGTTCACCACATTCTTTTTAAATATGAACAGAGCTATGGTCTGGGAAACTGCTGTGCCTCTGCGCTCTGTTTGCATCTCAATGTAAATACTGCTAGACAGTAAGAGTTGTGATCTTAGTGGCTAATTGCTTAAATGTGGTTTAATGGAGAAGCTTTACATTTACATGGAGTTAGAACGCCATGATTCACAGCAGTGAGGTGAAACTGTTTAGATGACAGCAAACCCGATACCACAACAGAAAAAAAGATGTGCAAAGGGCCAAATCTGGGACTGAGCCTGGAACATTTGTTAAGGTCTCCACTTTAATTCCGTGATTTGGGAGTATTTTTAGTGAGAAATCTACCCCTTGGTGCCAACATTATGTGCTTTCATTTCAATGCTCGTTATTTTCACCTGTGAGATGATATCCACTGGGCTTTTAAAAGGGTGATGTGGGTGGTCATACAAGGGGTGAAAAATAAATAAAAAATCAAGCACAGTAGGTTTATTTAAAATAATTGTACAGGTTTTTACCCCAACATGGACACACTGTATTTTCAAACCTCAATATGCAACTGGTATTGAGTTTTGACAACAGCAATTCACACTTTCTTTTACTATAATTCAAAAGAGGGAAATATAAAGTTTACTGTAGTTTTGCATAGACCAATCCAAATGGTTAAATAATGCACTTTATCTATGAAGAATGGTTCCTATTGAAGAGTACTTTAATGGCATGTGAATAATGTCAGAGGAGACCAAACAATGAGTTCAATGACAGGTATAAATTGGGCCACGTACAGTAACTCAACATTCATAACATTTTTGTAAAGATGGTACAATAATTGCATTGCTCAACAAATAATTAAAAACAACTGTGAGATAATTGGTTATGGATGAAACAACATGTACAGAAAAATAACATTCTAAACTAAACCAACATAATCTTGGAACACTGAATTTTACACCATGTGTAATGGGTAGCTACAGTAGCTGTTCGGGATATGCAAATTGTATTTCAAACATTATGAAATTCAAACCATTGATCACAAGGATATTACAGTACAACGAGGTTTGTACAGTACAATAAAGTATTTCACTTATCTTTCATTTTCGGTATTTTCACATCGGACACCTGTAAAAAGGGTCTGCTTTTCCACGACAGGAACCTATGGTGCCAACAACAGCAGCACAAGTCCTTCTCAATATATGTTACAGTTTTTAAGAAAAGGAAACACCGAAACAGAGTGAGCAGGTAAGCAAAAAAAATGTTTACAGTAGTGCTGCTTCGCTTGTGATTTTCTCGACATAAAAAAAAAGAAAGAAAAAAAAATCAGCTGTCAGCTGCTCCAGCAAGGCCGGTTCCCTCAGCCTTGTTCGGTGCTTCAGTTCTCCGCTGCCTGCCCACCACATTGCTTCCCTATGTGGATTTACTTTTTGAGCTGGTTTGTTTGCTGTGTCTCCGTGTCCGGACTCCTTTCGCAAATGCCGGGCTGGTCGGCTTACTCTCTGCTTTTTCCCGGTTATCTCAGAAACCTACTGGATGGAGAACACGTTTTGTTTTACAGAGAGGACTGCGGCTTCCAGATTCTACCGACAGCTGCACGCTCTCTGATTACCTGACTTCCATTCACGCTAGATAAGAATGGAAATGTATTAATATTTCTGTTCTTTGAATGAACTGTACTGTATGTTTGTCCTTAAATATCTGGCAAAAAGTTCCTTAGTTCTTGGACTTTTCAGACAAGACGGCTGATGGTCCTAACATTCTTGGGAGTATGTCTTTGTTTTCGAAACTTTTAACTGTCCCACACTGAACACTGACAGGATTAACATTACTCGCCGTCAGGAGGCGAGTCAAAAACAGGGCACAAAATAAATCGTTCATGAGGAACTGAGATCATAAATCAGCACGGCGTTTTCTGCTGCAGAAGTAACAGTAATAAGCGCTGAGGGAAAAAAAAGCGAGGTGGATGACTTGTTTATGTCTGTTCCAGCTGAGTGAATTGATCATTTCCTTTTCCTCTTTGCCTTCTGTTTTTCTACTTTGAGTTATAAGGTTTAACAAACCAGACTGTTAACTGAGTTAATTATTATTTTTTTCAGCTGTTTGGCCCAATGCACCACCTGAGCTATTTCTCCATGCAAGTCTCACTTATTCAGTGCTACTTCCCAGATTGGTGAATGTTTTCTTTTGTGTTATTTTGGTTGCTCAGTTCAATGTACCAGACTGATGACTTAGCAGGAAATCTATTAAATGAGGTTGTCTACCTTTCTTCTCCCCATTTCTTCCCTTTCCCCCAAGAATCTCAAATATTTTATTTTCCACCTTTTTCCACCTTAATATTTAATCAACCAATCAAGTGGATACATCAGAACTCATTTCCATTCCCCTTCTTCCCTTAAAAAACTTTCCTCAGGGATCATGTATCAAGAGGACTTTTTTCAATTGTTTAATTCTGTTTTTTAGTCTCTAAACTACATAGCTGACAGAATCAATTTCCATGGCAGAATGCCTAATAATAATTCAAAATAAATAATTTAAGATGAATGTTCTCCCAGGTAAATCTACAATATGGAAGATGTTATTAAAGAATATGTTGGTATTTATGGTCTTGTGGGGTGGAGGTGGAGCAGACAGGGAAAATGAAACATCTGGCTATCACTGATGGACATATTACAAGAATAATCTTCCAGTCAACAGGGATACCTAGTCATACAAGTATTCATGCTCAAGGTAAAAGCTTGTTGACTGCACAGCTTAGTCAGCATCATCATTTCAGACCTCACAGGGAGATACATCTAAAAGAAACTCTATTGCTCTTTGACAGCGTGGAATTCCATTGCTATTCATTGAAGAGTTGAAACAGACTGTCAGACTGCTTTAACACACTGACAGAAATGCATATTTACATAGCTGCCCTTGAACTGTCTTTAATTAATAATATGTTTGAGAAAGTCAAAAAAGAAAAAAACAAATGCTCTAATGGTAGTTATACTGTATCTGTCAAAACTACTGATTGTGGAAACAATAATCAAATCAAACAAGATTCCACAGAGCACCCAAAAAGCAATGCAGCATAACTCTGAGCTTCTCTGGCAGAACGCTTGGGCAAACATACAGTTAATGGCACTGGCCCCAGAACAGGCTGGTCTAAACATGCCATGAATGTGGATATGTCAACAGAACTCAATGACAACCTAGGGCTTTACAAAAAATAAATAATAATAACATTATTTATGTAAAAAACAGGGTGTTGGAGCTCCAGAAATTAAAAGAAGGGTGGAAGAAATAAGAGCCCAGCTATGGAAAAATTGAAGTTGTGAAAAAACAAAATGGCCCCCTGCTTTAATTGGGGTAGAATAAGTTTTATGTTACAGAAGTGAGAAAACTGGACTTATTTCTTTAGTGACTTGACACTATGAGAGAAACAGTCAATTTCACGGTAAAACAGCCATTATTACCTCAGTAAAGCTACCCAGAGATGTCTGGAGCTGGAGCTTGTGTCACTTGACCCCTCTCTCTAACTCTCTAGTGCAGTTTGTCCAAATTGTCTCACAGGCAGATGGCTTGGTGAAACAGGTTTTGGAGCTATGCACAGCTCCAATCCACACTCTCGTGCTAGGGAATAAGTAAAAAGTATAATAGTAAATAAGAGTGTGCTGAGCTTGTTATCATTTGGTGATAATTTGCCGGGGTGTGTGGTTGAAGGGACATACACAAAAATGAGTGTATCCACTTTTCAAAGAAAAAAAAGATTTAAAAGTACTGATGCTATAGATGTGTCCCAGACCTTTTCTTTTAATTATATGCAATATTGTCAATCATTCTTTCTTATGTATTTTAGTTGCAAAGTGAAGTAATTTGTTGTCTTAAAAATTCAGCAAAAAATGTGTACACTGTTCCAGCTAACACTGATATGATATAATCATATATGATATAACTCCATTTACATCAACGTCATACCTACAGGGGGAAATGATGCTGTTCTTATCATACATCTTTGCCAGTGCTTAAAATATTTCCACATTTTAGTGAAAGTAGTTTTAAATGTCAAAATATGAGACTCACATACTGTAGTTAAAAAACTACATTTTTGTGTGCACTCAATAAATGCATACAGCAGAGGAATACTTGAAAGCAAACTATAATTAGCAGGTTACATATCATATTAAATAGATTATTATTTTATTCAATGATTTCTACTAAATAAACATAATTATCTCTGCTGGTAAAATATAGAGCATAGCATGTTTGTTTTCATTTCTATACACTGTGAAAAAATCTGGTTGTAAAACTGAAGTTCCAGGGAGTTTATTACAAGCAAAATGTACTTAAGAAATTCAGATTAAACAAAGATTGAATTCAGATCAAACAAAGATTGAATTCAGATCAAACATTTAAACAAAGAAGGAGATAACATCCACCAGGTGGATGCTGCACATTGGTGGTGGTGGAGGGGAGTCCCCATTACCTGTAAAGCGCTTTGAGTGGAGTGTCCAGAAAAAGCGCTATATAAGTGTAAGCAATTATTATTATTATTATAATAATAATAATTATTATTATTATTATTATTATTATTATTATTATTATTATTATTATTATTATTATTATTATTATAACCTGTCTCCATGAATATAATTCTTTAACAATGTAACATTGGTATGCCAGAAATGACTCTAAACATCTGGGATGGTGATCGAAAAAGGTGGTGTGAGACAGTTTCTTCATTTGCAAGCTTTTGGGCTTGATTTCGTTTTATTTAATAACTTCTCTTCTCCTGCGTATCTCAGATGTAGTGATCCAACGGTTCTGGCATCACTCTTTCTATATCTTGGATGGTTTCTCAGAAACAATTCTCCTTTTAGACATGAATCAATAAATTCATTCTCCTTTCATGCACTGCCCATTGCCACCTTGCACACATCTTGATTAACCATACTAAGTCATTACTGGGCTCATTATAAACCATTATTGATCGTAACTTTGCTGGGTTTTCCTGAGGAGCAATTTGTTGTTTCCAATTTTACTCTGCTAGCCGCATAGCTACAGCACACCACCCACTCCTTGGCAAGCTTTCAAAGGTGGCATATGGTGGTATATGGTTAAAACATACCAGAAACAGTAGGACTTTGGCCCAGAGTGCTTGTAACCTGCGTTTACTCAGGAGGCCAATCCAAACATCAGAACAGCACTGTCATGTTGATTTGTTAATAACATTTTACAAATCATACCCACAGAACAACACAAGTAGAGGCACTATATGTGCTTTCCTCTCTTTCTCTGAGTCTGCGCCAAAAGCATTCAGGAAACAGCTTTGCATTTTTTAAATGAACATACAGTAAAGAATTCTGTACAACACCTGGAAGTGGGATCAGGCAAATTATATTAATTGAAAGGCTATGCCCCTGGAAAACAGCTTGATCTAATGTGTGGAAAATATATAATATATACTGTGTGTACTGTGTATAAGTGCAATACGTACATATTTCAGAAAATTAAATCACACTTTAATATACATTTAATATTGGTAGGTTATCCTACCAATCCTGTAGACATCCATTAGGATTTCATTTTCTATTTTGATTCCCATATGGTAAAATGTGTAATCAGTAAGCCATACTGTGATTGTGTGTAGATCCCCACCCTATATTTTACTGTATGTCCTGGGTCAAACTGCATGACACATGTGTTCAACTGTAAATGTTTTGTCATACTACCAGAAAAAAATGGTATTTTTGATTTTCATATGTAGCTTCTGTTCATTTTTAAGGAGTATGCTTGCATGAGTGTTGCATTTTTCACATAATTATGTATTTTATGTTCCAGTAATGCTGAATGCTGTTACATTTCCTGTAAAATAGAACTATAAAAACTTTAAAATAACCCTGGCAAAGTTTTGACAGAAGTACCTTCCAAAGATGCAAAACACACCTGGAGCAGAAATATCTATTCTTTTGGATTTGGTGAACTGAGCTTTTGTTTCAGTTTCTTATAGTCTAAAAAATCAGTGAACTGCAACTGAAAACTTAGTTTGTACAGATTTTAAGGGATGTGATTAAATCAATACTGACTACATAAATGAGTATTTACTGTACAATGACTGCTGTTTTCCTTTAAAAAGCATTTTATTTCCAATGATTAACCCATGTGGTTTAAATCTGACAAAATAAATGAAAAACATTAGATCAAGCTGTTTTCCAGATGTAGAGTTAATAAAAAAGTGCATTTATTCCTTCTTTGTTAAGAGAATACAATCTCTATAATTTTTCAATATAGCTAAACCAATGTGTATCTTTGAGCAACATCTTATGTATCCTTTGAAAATAAGAGGAAAACCAATTAGCAAACAATGTTCTGACTCACCAGAAATACAAATAAGAATGAAATGAGCAAGACATTTATGCACATGTCAGAATCTCTTTTTATCTCCAATCCAGAGTTCAGAACAGTTACAGAACATTGTTTTTTTAGAACCGACACAAAGCCAGTTATATAGCCAATACAGAAACCAAGAGTATCAGTTTTCTTGGTGAACTCAGCTGAATTCGTTTTTGAAAGCGATGAAAATAAAAAAAAATACTGAATTCTGTCACCAACACACAAACACAAGATCAAATCAATGCAATTTCTAAGGATTGAAGACTTGATTATTGAAAAATTTCACAATGAATTTATTTCTGATATATTTATTTAATTATGAAGAGATTCAATTGGGGAGCTACATCAGTGTGTGGTATAAAGAAAGAAAAAGCACAATATTTTTTTGCCATGGAATGAGCTATAACTTCTCGCTACTAAATAACTGCTTATCCAGTTCAGCGTCCCAGAGCCTATCCCAGGAAGCACTGGGCATAAGGCGGGATACACCATGGATGGGATGTCAGTCCATTGTAGGGCACAAAGACACTCAAACATGCACACACTTGCACCAAGGCCAGTTTACAGAAGCCAATTAATACAATGTATTTGATTTAATCAATGACTTAATCCAAGGCTAATTCAATTCCTGCTACCATGTTCACACGGGTTTCCTCTGGGTGCTCTGGTTTCCTTCTGAAGTCCAAAGACATACCGATAGGTTAATTGGCTTCTATTAAATCTGTGAGTTTGTGTTTAATAGTGTGCGTTTTGTGTTTGTCCTGTGATGGACTGGCGTCCCTTTGAGCCTGTGGCTTGGCAGGATACACTCCAGCACCCCTGGGGGTGGGTTAAGATAAACCAAGTGTGGAAATCACCAATCTCTATCTTTTTGTTTTGGAACCCTTTTGTAGGAAATGAGCGCAGATAATTTTGTGAAGAATTAATTTAAGTTCAGATACAGATCAACTCGTAATAGAATTCTCACCGTCTTTCCCTCATCTGCCAAGAACCTTGGCAATATCGTTAGTCCCTGTTATTCCTACCCTCAGCACGTCTTCCTTGGCATCATCCTGCCATCTTTTTCTAAAGGGGATTAACAGGATCCTCTCTTTGTCTGCTCAGCTCCTAGCCCCGGCCCACATTCTCTTTGCACTGTCTTGCTTCCTACAGTGTGTATCTTGATGTTTTATGTTGAGCTTTAAATGTTTTTAAGGACTGTGCACTATCACCCTGTTCAGTTTTGTAACGGTTCTGAGCACATCACTTTGAATAAAGGCACCAGCTAGATATGTGTAATATATTGCTATATAGTAAATAATAAAAAATGAAGTGAAATTACATTATTGAACAAAATGCCCACTAGTAAAAAATACCAGCATTTTTCTGTTAATTACCTTCAGTATATGATCTATCCATGGGCGGTTATTCCTGAAATACTTTCCCTCCTACTCCACCTTCAGTTTTGGGTTGACTTTGATGGTTTAGTCTTGACTTATATGTGTTCTTTTGTTCTCTAGACATGATGCCAGTGGGGTCTCAGGGTAAACATAGTATGCATGGCATGCACATTTTGCTAAAATTATAACAAGTGAAACCAAATACAAAGACCAGTCTTTGGTTTCTATTTGTACAGTATGCATGTCCTGCTTATTAGCTAGCCTGATTCTGGTCTGGTATGAATGTAGTCTGCAGTGATGCCACTTCTGCTGGAATGTAACAGTCATTCTTCATAAATACATACTTCAGATCACACTGGTATATGGTAACTGCAGAGAAGAAGAAGGCAGGACGAGAAAGAGGAATAGGCTCTTTTGTAAGAGCACAAAGACAATATTTAGTAATCCAACTAGGATTTTGCCATGGTATATCCTCTAATCTTATTAGAGGAGAAAGAAAAACGAAGTTATAGGACTTTTTAATAGTTAATTCAAAGTTCTTTTTACTATCCCACTGTTAAAGGTCATCACTAACATCACTAACAAACATCGCTAACTCTTGACACTGCAACATAAAAGCAACCCACATGCACTTCATTTTCCTAAGGATACTAACCAGTGATATGGTTCTAGTATCTCTCTCTTCTTCTAACAGATCATGTTTTCATTTTAGGGTGCTTTTAATGATCTATCATTAAATGTTTAAATTACAAGAAAGGGGGTTTGACATTTTCTTAGCAGTGGCTTTTACTGTGGAAATCATTTTAAATGACTTGTTTAAATTATGGTGAGGACAAAACCATAGTTAATGAAAAGCAATCTCTGAGATTCAATCTGCTGGGAGGGCGACATCTTTCCAGGCATTCCTAAAGCTTGCAAAATCCCAAAAGATTTCTTTTAATACTGTATTTCACTTCTTCACTTTCAGAAATGACAAAAGTCTCTACTTGTGATCAGCAGATAAAAACTCTAATTCATTAAAACCTGTTCACTAGGAATGACAACACCCAAGAATAAAATGTCCTGAAAGGATTATGGAGTGTTTAGTGAAGATTTGGCTTAACCCGCTTGGCTGTGGGCTGACCTCCTGGCCAGAGGACAAGGAGGCTGGGACCCCCCTGCACAGTGAGGAGTGACCAAGGGGCAGCTGCAGAGGTGGAGATGGAGTGGTGGTGGGATGGAAAAGACGTACACAAGGGAGAGAAAGGGATCACGTACAGTGTTTATAGTGTTTTAGGAGAGGAAATGAGTCAGGAGTGATTGCTGATTACTGACAGCTGAGTCCGATTAAGCTTGGTTGTTGTCATCCCTCCTGAACCTTCTTTACATACTCCATTTACCAAGGCTGTAACATATAGATCCATAGTGCTTTAATCTGTATTCACCCCTTTTACACTAATGTAACACAACATTGTTTTGTCATTTCATCCTGAAATGATGAATTATGGCACTGTGTCCTTTAATGTGTATGTCAGTTACAATGAGTCCGCCACCAAAGTCAAAGATACAAAGAGACTGTTTTGTAAATAAAAATTAAGCCTCTCAGGAACAGCCTGAAGGTGTCCGTCAGACAAGTTATTGCAAGTAACTCCAAAATGCTGCACCAACAGGGATGTTGTCATAATTTAAATACAGAGAAAATATAGCACGAAACCACTTTAACAATCCTCGTGCAGAAAACAAATTAGGAGGATAAAGTGAAAAATCGTTCAAACTAATTCAGTCAGTTAATACGCTTTACATTTACTACGGTGTCTTCATATCTTTCAGTTTTGTATGGTTTTCAGTTGTATCCCCTATCAGGTAATAAAATTCGTGCCCTTGAGAATGCTGAGAAAAGGTACACGTAGGTATGTCTGTTTCATCAGTGCAAGGTCACCTGAGGATGGGGCTTTTGTTGCTGTCACTAGATGGCACTAGTATTCTGCTAGCATAAGATTTAAAATGATAAGTTTCATACATTCAAACAAAGATTCAGAATAAATACACTTATAATGTTTTCAACTAACAGCGGTAAAATCAGATTTACACAACATTGCATAGTTAAAGTATTTGCTGCCAGATTCTTCCTTTCCTACTATTTGTTTGTTCTGCACAGTTCCTAGTCACTGCTAAGTTTCTGAAAGCAAAACAATTGTAGACTGTGGTTTTTTCCCCGAGATCACTTAATTTATCTCACTTAGGCCAGTTAATACTTGTATCACTTGTACCTTGCTGTTAATATGTTAGTACTACCACAATGTACACAGATGTCTCAAAAAGTAGGTGTGAAAGAAACAGAAACAGAACTTTGTAGCATTTGCATATGAGGAGGGGTGTTGGCATGTTTTTTTTCTATTATATTCAATTGTTCTTAAGTGGAAACTTGGTATTATAAAAGCATGACACTGCTATAGTCTTGTAATCGCTTAGGAGAGACGCCTTCTGAGACCAAGGTGCCGAATCCTGGTGCTTCATGGGCCCACAACTTCTAAATGTCTTTAAATTATGAAAACCTCAAGATACAGTATGAAGAGAAGGTTAAATTAATCAAATCAAGCTTTATTATAACCCATTTGACTCATTTACCCATTTGTTCTTAGGTCTTGAAGATGCTGAAGACTTAAAGGGGAACCGCAGTCCCCATTTCTCAGAGCAGTTACTAAATATTGGTAACAAAATACTGTAACGCATATGGCCTCCATTGCTTGCGAGAGCTGGCTTACCAGAGCGGTGACATCACCGCCCTTCCCTGTCGATAGCAGGGCCCACAGCCGCTGGGCTGACGGGAGATTTCACTTTGGCTCAAGAGGCTGGGTCCCTGTTGAGTCCCTGACGGTGGGGGGCCGACCTGATGCGGCAGTGGCGAGGGCGCCCACGTGAACCCCGAAGCGTTACAATACATTAATTGAAAGTCTAGAAAAATGTGACAAATTTCAAATTAAGCAGAAACTTGTGAAGTTCGTGAAAGTACAGTATGGTCGTTGTTACAAACCCCTGGTCTCTCCACGGGCAAGACTTCCCACGAAGTGCGACATAAAACGACCCATTCTGTAATGACTTATGTAATGTGATGTACGAGTGAATAAGTACAGGTTGTGAGGTAGACTTTTCACCACAGAAATATTCCATCAAGATCTGTATGCAGAGTTAAGAAGTCAAGAGCACTATTTCTAGTGGATTAAACGAGATGTATTCACAAGCCTGCTCATTTACAATGTAATAAGGCTGCTTCACCTTGCCGGATGTTTGGTTGCTTCGTTCTGAATCGCAGAATATGGTGCTGCGCATACCTGGAAATTTAGTCTGTTACATATGTTGGTTTGAAATTCACTCATCAATTGACCATGAAATATAAAAATAGCATTGCAGTTCCATTTTAAGGAAAAGTAGAAAACCTGCTCAAATGCACCTGTTAGGGACCAAGATAGTGAGCTCCCCCATTGCTTTTTTTTACAGTATTGTAAATAGTTATGCACAGGACATGCATGCAGAATAGTGAGCAATATGAGCACAAAGATGTATAATATTTACCCAATGTGTCAAGCTAAAAAATAGCCAAGAATAAAATGAAGAACTAACGAAGGTACCTACTTCAGGAAATGTAGTTTTTTGTTAGAAAAAAAGTAATTTAAACAATTTATTCCACTTGGAGAAAGCATGAAGCACAGTGTTATTATTAATAGAAAAGCTAAAGTAAAAATATAAAAATTGCAAAATAATTCCATTTTCTTCACTTCTTTTTGCAATGAGCTGTTGACCATTATAGGTAATATTACAAATATCATCAAATATTACAGCCACTGTGCATTTTTATCCTGTACGTCAGAATACAATTGCAAGCAATTCTGAAAACATATTGGAGCACATTCTACCTCAGTCCTCACCTGTGTGCAGGGGTGGTGATGAGCTCTTAGCTGTTGAACATAATCACATGTAATACAGTAGGCTGCCAGGTTGCGTTTTTTTCAGACCTGCAGACTGTTTCCGTAGTGCAGTCAATGGTCCTCTTTTTTGTCATTTAAAATGTGAAATAAACACCTGAAACGTACTTTCCCCCTGCTCTGTCAATAGTTTGAAATCAATCATGAAAAAGATTTTGTCAGTACAGTGGAGTTTTTTTTGTGTAAAGTGTTTATTTTTCTATTTTTGTTTGAGACATATTAGATCAATTTTTGTTATGGTTTAACTCTGGGCATTACAGTGAAGCACTGTCTGCTTTGAAAGATATTATGGATACACTTCAAAACAGAGGTACAATAATTATAGTGCATTAACACTGTAATTATCTTGTAATTGTGTGGTATTTACACTTTAAAAATGTAATTAATGCAATTAGAATATCTGTCATATGATTTATATGTAAATACATGTATTGTAAGTGCCCACTAAAATTACAAGGTAATTAATTTTTTATCACTGTATTAATTGTATAAATGTATTAATTAATCACTGTAATTAATATACCTGTATTTTAAACTGTATCTGATCATCTGAAATGATGTTGTTTTTCTGAGAATTGTATATGCCTGTAGTACATAGGATTTCAAACTGTGGGATGAAAAAGAAGTAAACACAGTGAAATATTAACAAAAGTAATAAGGCCAAGGCTTGCAGTTCAAACATTAAACTATTAGTATAATTCTTCATGTACAATTCAAATTATATTGTTAATCAGTTATAAGTGAATAATTGAATAATCAAATTATACATGGAGAATCCAATTACTTCACCAATTAAATTAAAGGGAGAATTGAGTTAGGCCAGAGTGTAAAAATCTGAAGGGGAATTTAGCCAGGTTGCCAGGTTTATACTCTATAAACAGTGCCATGGGATCTTTAATAACCAAACAGAAAGGACCTCAGGTAAACATCTTTTCTAAAGAACAGCACCAATCCAGAGGATAGATCGTCACCTACAGTACCAATACACCAATAATACCTACAGCAGCCACCTGGTTTCATTTAGAGCACTCCTATTCTAGCATTGACCAGGATCAGCCCTGCTTAGCTTCTGAGGTCTGGTGAGATGAGGATAGAAGGTGGTAATGCTGATGTCAGCTGCCTCAGTGAATGGTCAACATGGCATGTAACCGTGAAACCTGAAGTCTAGGTGATGATGTGGAAAGTGCCTTCATTGCATATTTTGTGTGAAAACATAATCCTCTGGCTGTGGGTTTTAGACGCCTGTACAACAGCCTGTACCGTATACTCACATCTATCAGGACAGCACTCTCAGATAATTAAGACAGCATTGAAGCCACACTAATAATTAAAATCTGTGGTAGGATAGATCTTTTGTACAGATTGTATTCAAATTCACATTACGATATATCAGAGCACTTTTTAAAGAGTAAATCAGACAGCCTATATCACTTTATGATCTATTCATATCAAAAAAGATTGCGGATGAGAGGGAGGCATTCACTCAACATTGTCAATTGTTTTTTACTGACCCGAACAACTAATTCTGCTACTGCTTTTTGAAGGACGCGTGAAACCCAGGAGACGAGTTACGTCTTGAAAATTGTTCTTTGCTAAAAATTTCCATAAATCCACCCATGCTCTAAATTCTTAATCCGGTAAATTGTCTCTGGGGGGAGCCGGAGCCTATCCAAGCAAGCGATTGGTGCAAGGCAGGATACACCTTGGACGGGACACCAATCTACCACAGAGCAGAAAAAGACACAGTCAATTCAGGGAGGAAACCAGAGCTCCTGTAGGAAACCCACGAGAACCTGGAGAGAACATGGGGAGAACATACAGTACAAACTCCATGCAGACAGAACCCCAGGAACAGGGCCCCAGGCCCCAGCACTGTGAGGCAGTAATGCTAACCACTGTGCCACTGTGCCACCCGTTGTTTCAGAATGGAAAGGTTTACATTTTTGAAACAGTATATTAAGAAGGAGGAACCTTAGTGAAACATCAATGTCAGTCTCTTCACTCTGACTGGAAAATGAGATGCAAAGTACTCTTGCTTGTCCAACGTTCTTTTGTACTGCAATCTTAATTCAACACTGTTGCCTTTTGTTTGAAATCTCCTGCCATTCATTACAACCACATCAAATGTAAAACCAGGAATCTGTTTGAATTATGAGTTCAGCTGATGTATAAAATGTTCTTCATGTTACTTTTCATATTGTTGTTAGGTTTTCAATGTAACAGAAATGCCTTAATTGTTATAAAACATGTGGCGGTTTTACTGAGTCACTGAAGTCAATTTGTTGCGGTTTGGTGACAAACAAAATCTAGAGTGTCCTAGACATGAATAGGCAGGCAGATGAAATATTTCAGGAAATAGTTGTGTACTTATACACACTGTTGACTTAAACAGCATCTGACAGTAGTTATTATCAAAAAGCAAAGTAATGGACAACAATTTTGCCTTGTGTCCCTTGGTGTTCAAGGATAGAAATTAACATTACAATCCACTGTTAGGTATTTTTTCACAATTTACAAAATTAATGTACATTTTTGTAGCATTGCTGGCAAAATGAGTTTTTATTCTGAGAGGTACATGACATTGCTCTTCAAACATTATGAAATATGAATAAATGACAATCCTCTTGTCTCTGGGTCTGTTGATTGACACCTGTCTTAGATTTGTACAGATGGATGTTTTCCACTTAAAATCAATCACAGACCAGTCTTTCCCAGTTCTCTGTCATAGCCGCCCATTAACAGTAACTGACATGGGCTGATTACACACACAAAAAAGCCAGCTGTGGTGAGTTAACCAGGATCAAATGCACGCCAATCACATACTCACAAATATATGAACACCAATACAAATATCCATTATGAATTCAAGCATAATAAGATTCCACATACAATAGCAACAGCAAATGACTCAATTTTCCACGTTATAGGCACTGGTATAACAATTTCCTGAAACTGAATTCACTGAGAGCTGCTGACTCTTGTTGAAATTTCTAGGGGACAAAATTCCAGGTACAGTGTTCAAAAGTACTGGGATTTAAAGGTTTAAGTGGGACTAGTTATGAAATATTTTGTAGCCTATTATGACTCTATTCTCCCTGTATGTTCATGGGTTTTCACTGGGTGCTCTGGTTTCCTACCACTGTCCAAAGTCATACTGGTACAGTAGGTTAATTACATTCTGGGAAAACTGGCCCAGGTGTGAGTGCCTGCATGTTCGTGCTTGTGTGTGCTGTGAGATGGATTGGCGTCCTGTCCGGGGTGTATCCTGACTTGTGTCCCTTGTTTGCCGGGATAGGCTCAGACTCCCCCATGACCCTCAATTGATTGAAGTGGCAAGAAAAATGGATGGATGGGTTATGAATCTACACGATGACTATTGTTTACAGAGATTATGGGAGGTGCAAAGGATATACAGTAGCAATTGTAAATACTGTTTTGTGCACAAATTATAGCTTTTTAATACATTTAAAGTAGGCAACACTAAGTATTTCATTATATCAGTATTTCTGCACTATAATTCCAAGAGCTGGAAGTTATAACTGTTTCAACTTGAAATTCAAGGCAGTGGAACACACCAGTAATTACATAGTCAATGTACATCAGAAATTGCACAAACGACAGAGATAAATAGATAGGAACACAGCTGGGAAAGTATTATCAAAAAAATAAATATGTGAAATCAACTCTTCAAAACACATATCAAGAAGTTTAAAATATTTATATGTTTGAATAGAGTCTAGAATGAGAAAATCAAGTGTGCTTTGCCACTTTAAAAAACATACTGTATACTGTTGCCATAAACATGCTTATTTAATGTACGAATCTTAGCTTAATGATGTGGGTTGTTCATAAACAGAATTGGAAATGAGAATGAAATTAGGCTAATGTTATTTATTTTTTCAAATATGACGCATGTCAAATTTAATCTGTTTATGTTATTTTCCTGGTTTGATAAATCAAGGTTAATGAAATACGTCAAAGTAAACATTCTCCTTAGATACAAACAAGAAGTTACTTCATTTTCTAAATAATACTTATACAGATTCATGTGCGGTTCTTAATGAAATGAGACACAGCTGCATATTCTCAAATTTACAGCGCTGTTGTCCCTTATTCCAACTTAATTAGACGTGTGTTATGATGCACGATAGAAGTACACACGTTACATTAAATGCAGTGTATGACATTTTGGTATTAAGAAGTATACTGCATTTTTTAAATTAGCACTTTTTAAAATAGATTGTGTCAAATTAATCTTCAATAACGATGACCGTAAACTTACAAAGCATTCAAAGAGGATTGTTTCCTCTTTATATGAATTAACATTCTCCTAAATAGAACTCTGTGATTTTATTTGATCACTGAGTTCTTATTTAAAATTCCGGGCTCCTAAATTATTTTCTGTAATGTGGATAATTCATAGTGTTGATTGATTCTCTGAAGATCTGAAGACCTGATATACAGAACTGTATATTTAAGATGTATGCGCAAAAACAAACACATCAAAAAAGAACATAACCATTCATTTCCTAGCCACTTTATCCAATACAGGGTCACAGGGGAGCCAGAGTCTATTCCAGCAAGCAACAGGCCCAAGACAGGATACACCCTGATTGGGATGCCTGTCCATTACAGGACACACACAGACACAAACACACACATGCACACGCCAGGGCCAGTTTTCCCAGAAACCAATTAACCTACCAGTATGTCTTTGGCTTGTGGAAGGAAACCCACACAGACACATGGAGATCATACAAACTTCACGCAGATAGCACCCCAGAAATTGAACCCAGGGCTCCAGAGCTGTGAGGCAGCAATGGTAACCACTGCTACATTTTGCCACCCCCTCAAAAAGCCTCTTGGTATAGAATTTCACTAGAATTGTAATGTTGCAAAAATATATTTTTTCATTCTTGCATATTTGTGTTGTATAAGTGTTTACTCTTCATAGTAAGATTATGGGTACAGTTCTTTAATGTTGTAGCTAACAACCTGGATCCAAACCTCCAAACTCATTAAAATATAAGAAAGTTTGCCAAGGAAAGGAGGCCATTCGGTCCATCTCGCTTGTTTGGTTGCAACAGTCTCTTATTTTGTTGCTAGAAGATAATTGAGCTGAGAATCTTGTCCAGACGTTTTTTGAAAGAAGCCCAAGTATGATCTTCAGAAACATGGCTGGGCTGGGTTTTTCTGGACTCCCACTGCCTTTTGTGTTATGAAGTGCTTCCTGTTTTCAAAAACACTTCTTAGTTTTTGTTTTTTTGTTTGTTTTTTGCTTCACTTTTGATATGGAAGAATCTGTAGGCTTACGTGGCCCTTGAGAATAATGAATGCTGGAATCAGGTTTTCTCATAGATTGAAATGTGGTCATAATGTGATTTGGTGGTGTATTTATTGGGGGTATATTTAGCAAACAATTAGTGGATCATTTTTTCAAAATGATTTATCTCTGTTGCTTCCATTTTCAATATGGAGGCGCTTCTCTTCTGGTGCTTTAGGCTTCTGAATGCAATTATTTTATTGCCAATGATTCAAGTGGCACAGATAGCTTGTTCTGCTCCACCATATATTAGCACAATTACAGATTTTCTTGCTCCTAAAAATATCCACCGAATGTGAAAAAATGTCCCGGGTGTTTAAAAAATCCACATGGACTTTATAGGGTCCTGTATTATACTTTTGGGGGTTCTGATGTGCTCATTCTTGAGGCCTTTTAGTCACCTGGGTCAAGTTCAAAATTGTGTTTACAAACTAAACTGCTCATTATCAGGGTTAGCCCAGAGCCATGGTAATATTGTTATAAAACAGGTCATTTTATTGAAGTGGGCAATTTTGATATTTTTGCCCTTCAGGTGGCTGGTGCCAGAGAGCTACTGACACTGGCAGTTCAGACCAGCTGACATTGACATTCCTGTGACTACTGTCACGGTTGCCATCCCTCCTCTAGAGGGCGCTCCTACCTTTTCGTATTGTTCCCAATTTTATTAGTCTCAGCTGTGTCTTATCCCCTTTTCGTTATTTACGTCCGGTGTCTCCGCAGTTCCGGGCTCAGCTTTGGAAGATGGACGCCCAGAAGCCCGCTTACCACTAGGCACAGGAGTGGCCTGAGGGCACAGACTTCATCGAGGTGTCTTGACCCCTGAGTCCGGCACTCGTAGCACCTTACCCCATTATGCTTTTAAACTTTCGTGTTCCTGGTCGCAGTTCCCTGTTCCTGTTTTTAATTGTTTGCGTCTTGAATAGATCTCCCGGCATCTGGATTTTGGACTGCGCCCTAACTTAACCTTCGGACTCGTTCGCCTGTGCTCCCCCCATGCACCGGATTGCCTCAGTCACTGTCCTCTGTCTTTCATCCCGAATTTACCTCGCTGTGCCTTCCCCGATGTAATTTTCCAGACTCTTCTGGATTATACCGTCACGCATAGGGTCTTTAACAACGCATTTCACAGGAGTCTGACCCGGCTCCCTTGACAACCACAACGTGACTACTCTTAGAGACTACTTCACTAGAGACAGCTGAGTTATGATACCATAAACTATTTGAGGATCATATCATGCATAGACACACTGTGTAGATGGGGTCAGAGCAGCATAGTGGATAAGACTCACTTAACCCCAAATGCCCCCATCCACCCAGCTGTATAAATGGGGACTAACATTGCTTGGGTAATCTGGCATCCTGTCTAGTGGAGTCATGTGCTCTTTCATCTTCTTAATTTCACAGAATCTAGGATGAGCTTCAGTGGAAATGACCTTTACATACATGCAAATGCTAAACTGAATTCAGAATTTCCAGACATGAGAAATGTTCTTCATTCCCTTTACCTCGTCAGATGGTTCCGTTTCAGAATGAAATCACATTTCCTTTAATTTCACTTTAAAGTTTCTGTCCAACTTATTCTCAAATCTGATCTGGTATTTTACTTGCATAATGATTTCATGGCAAAGCCCATGGGACTTCAGACATTTAATATGGTGGTTCCTTTATACAGCTAAAAAAAGGGAAATTGGTACAATATGTAACCACAGAATGGTCATGGATTTAATACCAAGTAGTAAAATAAAAAGCCAGAAAAACAAAGGATGAAAACTACTTTGTGAAGCATCTCTGTTTCGCAAGTTCCAAGGCAGCTGCTGGCTGCTGTGTGGGGTGTGTCTGTGGGCCGTGTGACAGAAGCAGTTTCTGAACAACTGATTCCAAATGCTTAAGGAAGCCCTTGCGGTCTCTTTCCTGGCAGCTGCGATTCTTGGAATTATTGTATTAAATTCATGAACGCCAGTGCTATGGTTGAGTAGTTTACCAAGAAACGTTCTAAAGTTATACATCAAGTGAAGAGAGCTGGCATAATTTTAGATTAAAAGTGACTAAATGATCTTTTGTAGGAGTCCAAAAAGCACCTAATTCAAATGCTGTTCTGAGTGCATTTTTATTACACTGTAGTGAACACTGAAAGTGAAGAAATAACAGACTGTAAATGCATCGTTCAGTTTGGAAAAATATGCAAGCTTGAGTGTGCTAAGGAGCCATTTGTTGAGTACATTCTCTAGACAAGCAGGTAGGTTCCACATCCAGTCTTTTCAAACTGAGACCACTCAGCACGCAAATGCCATTGATTGATTGTCCAGTCATCTCTGTAATAGCACTCTAGGGATCGTTGTGCAATGTGCTGCGATTACCTCTTCCATGACGCACTGTATTACTTGGCAATGCTTGCACTGTTTGCATGTCATATTGTATACAGTAGTGTTGTTGAGACAACACACAGTTGATTTGGATTGTAGATAGTTATAAACTACAATGCCAATGGTAATTATTACTTGGAATTAACAAAATCATATGACTTAATTAATCTCAATACTGAGTTTTGTCTTGTCTAACAGGGCTGGTAGTTCATTTGTGGGGAAGGGGTCAGTAGGGGTCTGAAACTCAGCTCTATGATGACCTAGTGTCTTCTGTTTGTATTCTAGGTTGGGCTAATTATTTAATGAACTACATCAATGCAGCACTTCTTGCTATATTAATCAATTAAGCTTTATGACGATAACAATAATAATAATAATAATAATAATAATTGCTTACATTTATATAGCGCTTTTCTGGACACTCCACTCAAAGCACTTTACAGGTAATGGGGACTCCCCTCCACCACCACCAATGTGCAGCATCCACCTGGATGATGCGACGGCAGCCATAGTGCGCCAGAACGCTCACCACACATCAGCTATCAGTGGGGAGGAGAGCAGAGTAATGTAGCCAATTCATAGAAGGGGATTATTAGGAGGCCATGATTGGTAAGGGCCAATTGGAAATTTGGCCAGGACACCGGGGTTACACCCCTACTCTTTTCGAGAAGCGCCCTGGGATTTTTAATGACCACAGAGAGTCAGGACCTCGGTTTTACGTCTCATCCGAAGGACGGCGCCTGTTTACAGTATAGTGTCCCCATCACTATACTGGGGCATTAGGACCCACATGGACCACAGGGTGAGCACCCCCTGCTGGCCCCACTAACACCTCTGAATAATAATTCAGGTGGGTAGCTGCGTCAGCATGCGTAGGCTGCAAAGGAACAAGTAATAGGTTTATTCCATGCTGAAAAAAAAGAAGAAAGAAAACACAACGTTTCGGCCGTGGAGCCTTCTTCAGGTGTGAGAGAGACAAGGCAGTAGGCAAAGGTAAAGTAGCGGGAGAACAAAGGCTGGGAGGGAGGAGGAGTGAGAGGCGGGAGCAGGGGACAGAGAGAGAGGCCAATCAAGAGGTGTGAAGTCAGAATAGGTGTAGAGAGGTGTGAAATGAAACTTCCAATGAATGGAGA
Organism: Lepisosteus platostomus; assembly: GCF_059453375.1. Lineage (NCBI taxonomy): Eukaryota > Metazoa > Chordata > Actinopteri > Semionotiformes > Lepisosteidae > Lepisosteus > Lepisosteus platostomus. The sequence goes on from NC_142622.1 coordinate 11,782,582, forward strand.
AAATGTAAAAGAAGAGTAGTCTGTCGTTAAAAGAAGGGGGAATGTGTGATCCTAGCTGCAGGATAAGTTTGGTTTCGGTAGTCTTTCTGATGTATGAGTTTGGAAAACCGTCTTTGAGAACACAGATGGAGAGATTAGAGTGGTCGTGGCCGTCAGAGGTGAAATGACATTCCATCTACATTGGAGAAACAGGAAGGAGCCTTTGTTCTCCCGCTACATTACCTTTGCCTACTGCCTTGTCTCTCTCACACCTGAAGAAGGCTCCAAGGCCGAAACATTGTGTTTTCTTTCTTCTTTTTTTTCAGCATGGAATAAACCTATTACTTGTTCCTTAACAATAATAATACTGTCTTAGAATGAAATTGAGAGAGAGATCACTTTATTGGCCATATACAATTTCTTGTATTAGGAATTTGTCTTTTTTTTCATACCCCAACTTGCTCTCCATGCGACACACAGACAGGGAGAGAAGCTTGGGGTCAGAGCGCCAGGTCAGCAATTTTTTTATACAGCACCCCTGGAGCAGTTGGGGTTAAGGACTTTGCTACAGAGTAGGATTTCTCTGTCAGCCACGGGATTCAAACTGCTATCCTTCCAGCCACAGGCACAGATCCTTAGCCACAGAGTCACTTGTTAAGCGATCAAAATGTGTGATCTTTTCATGGACAAACTTAAAAACGAACAGTACTCTTCTCATATAAACACCAATGTGTCATCTCATTTAAACAGTTCAAGACAACTTTTCCCATTTAATAGCAATTCCTAAAATATCTAGTGGGAAGAGAAAATGCACCACGAGGAATCCGGCTGTTTTGTGTGTGGCAAAAAAGGGTTCAAATGAATTCTAATATTTTGAAACAAGGATTAGAAAATCAGTCTTTATTCTGCAGTTTATTATCATAATATTTAAAGAACAAAAATAATAATATAATATAGCACTCCAATTGCTGAGCTTTGTACTTTCATGCAGAGCATTTTTTGTAGTGAATAACATCTGGTATTTGTTGAAAAATATACAGTATCAACTTAATTTTACTCCCATATATTTCTTGAATAAAAGAGACTCTAGACTTTAGGTTGATAAATTATTTACGAACAGAAGACGATCATGATGTGGGTCCCTGTAATTTTAAAGAAACTCCAAAATTTTAAAATGGACAATTGTATTTCTCTGCTGTAATTAGTGCTGCAATCCAATCTTCTCAAATGTTTAAAATATTTGAATGTATTGCAGCTCAAGGAAATGTTAAACTCCTACTCTGTCTGAAAATGTCCTGGGATCATGGAGTCCATGGAGCCATGTGACACTGACAACATAGTTACTATTATAGAAAAGTAAAACATGGGAAAACACATATACAGTAAATACATGAGTAGCTACAGTATATGTAGCAAAAAATAGTCAATGCTTGCCGTGAGATCCTGCCTGACAAAAGGAGTAATGCAATTGTGCAATTAATAATCAGTTGTGATAATCCATAGTTGTTGGAAAAGCAAAAAAAAAAAAATAATAATGTGTGATGCAAATTTTAAAATGTCATCATTTTTAATTTACCCTTTTAGTTTTTTGTGTGTGACAACCATCAATGAAAGGAACTGTGTGTTGGTAGTGTGTGAGGCAACTCTTGGAAGCAAAACAAGCTGTAGATCTGTGTATGTTGTCTTGTGGGATACTGTCCTATTCTTCTTGTAGGGTTTGGACAGCCATGATTGTTTTCACTGGTTTATGAACTCTAGATGTCACACATTGTCCAAGCGTTTACCAGAAATATGCAAAGGGACTCAAGTCTGGTGAGTAGGGCACACTACGGCATCACTGCGATATTCTCATATTGCAGGAAAACCATTGTCATACAAGCAGCATGAAGATGTTCATTTTTCTGCTGGAATGCTCTCATACCACAGGAGGGGCAGCAAATGAGGTTCCAGATCTTGATCAATGTACTATAGCATTTTGCAGTCAGGTTGCCATCAATCACTAAAACTGGAGTTCTGCAGCAGCTGGGCTCCAGTTCATTAATTAATGGAGTTTATAGAGAAAGTTCAGAGGGAATGGCAACTGCTAAGTCCAATCATTCCTGAGGTCATGCCTTCACATAAAAACTATAATAATATGAGACCCTGTTCACTCTCTTACATACTTCTTTTACATCCCTCCTCCATCCTAGCTCCACCTGTGCAGCTGCCTCTTGGTCACTCCTCACTTCGCATGGGTGTCCCAGCCTTCCTGTCCTATGGTCAGGAGGTTGGCCTTCACCCAGGTGGGTTAAGCCAGATTTCCCCTGACTAAAACATTCTATAAACCTTTCAACACACTCAATTCTAAGGTGTTGTTATTCCTAGTGCACTGTGTTATACACAACAATTGGAGTATGATTCTGCACATTTGTGCTACACTTGGTGATGCCCATCAGATGCCCAAAACCTTGATTGGTCATGATAGAGGACTTTGCTCAACCGCTGGCAAGCCCACCTGTAGTGTTTCTGCAAGACCCCAGAGACACAAACATGTTATTTGAGAAATTACTTGCAATGGCTCTTCCCTGTGTTTACCTTTCTTGATTTTGATCAGGCTTGACCTTTCAACAGGTCAAATCACCTCACCACCTGTGCCCAATCAGCTCACTCGGTAATCATGTGTTTCAGTGATTATTTAACAGTTAAAGTGTATATCATGTCAGTCATGAATGAGCAATTAATCAAATTAACATAAAAATATTTAATCAATATCCAAATCATTATACTTTGTTCTGCGAAAACCAGTGGATGCACAGATAGTGTGACAAGTATCTTTTGATACTCAGTATAAACATCAACCCACAATATTTTGTCTTAAAGAATCTCACTTACTTCTGGCCATAAAGACATATTCTTTTCAAACTTCAACACCCTACAGTTCATCAGTCTTTCAGCAGTTTGAAAAATAAGTGTTTTGACCGTGTTCTCACACATCATAAAATGTAGCATAGTCTCGTTGACTTAGACCAAGGCTTTTCCACCACAAGTGTTTTATTGTTGCAGACTAATAGGCAAGCATTCCTCACCTGACTTGCATGGTGTAGTATGCAACATCCAATCTGAGTCAAAATGCTAAATTTTGACTCATCTGACCACAGGATTCCTTTCCTTCAGGAGACTACTTGACAAGTGTGAATCTAAGACATTTTCTGTGGTTTACGGTTTCATGAAGGGCTTTTTCCTGGCCACTTTTTTTATTAAGCTTGGCATCATTCGGCTTTCTCCTCATTTTTTTTCGTACCAGTGGAGCTGCGTACCAAGGAACTAGTGATAATAATTCTTCGGGATTTGTTGGGGTATCCCTGAAATTGATTAGCATCCTGTCTTGGGGAATGTGATGCTCTATCTGATTAATACTGTTTGAGTGCATTCTTTGTCTACTTCAATTCATGGATAAAGAGATAAGCTATAGCTTGATGAGCTTATTGGCTCTATGTACAGTAAATGTTTTCTTGCCTTATTTGATTACCAGAGATAAATACAATACTTTTAAGGTACCAACATGTTGCTTTTATTAATAATTCATAAGTATAACAATAGAAGAATGTCTTAAAATAATTTAGGTTATAATGAAAATTTACCACTTTAATTGCTTTGAGGCATCTATGTTTCTGTTTAGTCCACTTAGAAATAAGGGAAGAATTTGATAATTTCTGTGAAATTTCCAGGAATCACTAATACAAATTCTAGCTGTCCCATAATAAAATATTATATACTGTATCAAATGTTATTGGGAGAATCCCAAATTATTTCCAACTTTACTGAAACTAATTCAGCATTTGTTTTTGGAGTACATTTTAAGAAATATAAGTAATACGAAGGTCTGTAAATACATTTTCATACAGTATATAATACAGATATTTTTTAAAGGAAGCAATGGTTTTACTGCAGCTTTGACAAAGTGGTTAGGGTGCTTATACCAGATTTAGGTTTTTGATTGACTGCAAAGAGTTAGTTCCTCCATCGTACAGTTTTAAATTATGACATTTCTTTGAGTTTTAGTACAGTGCCTAATTTCTCTTCTCTGGATGGATTCCAGAGCTGCAGTATATTTTTTGCATTATAGTGACAATATTCAAAATGAGGTTTTACTTGTATAATGCTAACACATCATCCATTCATTTTCTAACTGCTTCTTCCAATTCAGGGTGATGGGGGAGTTGGAGCCTACCCCAGCAAGCAACGGTTGCAAGGCAGGATACACTCTGGACAGAACGCCATTCCAACACAGGGCACACAGACTCACACAATCACACCAGGGCCAATTTCCCCGCAAGCCAATTCACTTTCTACCATGTGTTTGGATTGAAGTAGTAAACGGAGGCTCTCGGTGAAACTTACAAGAACATGGGGAGAACATAGAAACTGCACACAGATAGTACCCCGGGTGTCGGAATTGACCCCAGGGCCAAGAGCTGCAAGGCAGCAATGCTTACCAATGCACCACTGTGCCATCTAGCATAGCATCCTACCATTCTGTTTGCCTCCTTTATATCATGGCTGGAATGTTGTTTAAATCCTTTTTAATTACCTTTGCATCTTCTACAGTGTTTTTTAATCCTCCTAGTTTGGTATCATCTGTAAACATCATGAGTGTATGTACTCTACCAGTCTAGATCATTGATATACAACAGAAAAAGGAAATAAAGATCCCTCCAGTGCTCCACTAATTTCTTCAACACCATCTGAGCATTCACTCATTACCTGTTTTGAGCCCTTAATCCAAAGTAAATGCATTTCCTCAAATGTCCCCTGCCTGCATTTCGTATGCTTTGCTTGTATCAATTTCTTATGTTGCAAGTTCGAAGAACTCTATCAAGTTAATTAACCAAGACCTTCTTTTTCTAATTTCATGTTGACCGTTTCCTGAGACTCCTGTTGCATTACTGATGAGGAAAAAGCAACATCCCATCTAGGATTTAAATCCACAACCATTCATGTACAGCTCTAGAGCCCTATACATTACACTACACTCCTGCTTTTTTCCTACCTGTTAAGTCAATAGAGAACAAATTCTCACAAAGATCCTGGAGACCCATTTACATAGCATGTAATTTACTGGAATGTATTGTGAAATACCTTATACTGTATACTGCAAGGGTACAACAGCCTGGATTTGAATCCATAAAACTCTGAGGTCCACAGCCCTTGCCATTATTCTGTGTTGCCGCTTCTAATAATTATTTATACTGTACAACCCGAGACAATTCTCCAGTTTGAGTCTTACATTATAACGTGCCAGCAGAAAATGTTTTTACATTTGTTCCTACCAGAGAACGAAATGACAAAATGTGTGATGACACATATTTGGAAAGATCTATGTACTGGTGAGTTTCCATGTGTCAGGGTGATGTATGCATGTCTATGAAACATGTCACAGGTGTGTATGTTTCTTGAAACTTAAAAATGAATGCTTCATTTCAGAAAACATAAATGAAAACCCCAGTTGACACATCCTCTGCAGGCAGCTTATGTTTTCCAAAACAACAACAAGAATAAATAAGTACTTGTCTTCACCAAAAACAACTTTTCAAGCAACTTTTTTCCCCTGCTAACAGGAAATTATGTCAGGAAAATCACACTGGATGACTGTCCCTGTAATACAGAATGATGGGAAACACTTTGTTTCGTACATATTGCCAAACACTTATCTCAAACTTGGATTCTGTTGTGGCATGACTTTTTCACTGACTAAGTTGTCATGTCTCTTTTCAGGAGTACCAGATATCTCTGAAAGTACTGTGAAGGTGTGTGTATGGAATTATATATATATAGCTAAATTCCTTACATCGAAGGATATGATAAGCAGACCTTCTGTCTTATTAAATAAGATAAGATCACTTTATTGGCCATATACAACTTCTTGCATTAGGAATTTGTCTTTTCTCATACCCCAGTCTCCATGAGAGACACAGACAGGGAGAGAGAAGCTTGGGGTCAGAGCGCAGGGTCAGACATTTATACGGCACCCCTGGAGCAGCTGGGGTTAAGGGCTTTGCTCTGGGGCCCAACGGAGTAGGATTTGAACCAGCAACCTTCCAGCCACAGGTGCAGATCCTTAGCCACAGTGCCATAGTATCTGAGGTGTAATCTAAAAAAGCAACATAGGTGACTAACCTAACACATCTTTTTTGAGCTAGGGATTTTATCAATATATTATCCTGTTCGAAGTCCATGCATACCTCTTTACAAGTTTCTTAGAGATTACGTTTTTTACATACATTATTATGCTAAATCACTTTTTTAAATTCCATCTTTCTATCTTTTATGTTTTCACCAACTATTGGTTTTTATATTATTGGTATTTTGTTTTAAATATGTTGTTAGTAGGGTTTCTTCAGCTTTGTAAACTGCAGTCATGAGTGATTAGCCCTAAAAATGTCAGTCTTAATACATAGCGAGATGTCCTTGCCAAAAAAAGTTGTTTATTTCCTGTGAGGTAAGAATGGAGACACTCCATTACAGTACATTAATACTGATGAGTACCTGTTTCCGACATCACAGTGTCACCTTTATAAAAGAAGATCTGAATGTTTTTGTTTTGTCTGTACTATTACTTTCGACTCATGGCCTGTCTACCAATACTTAAAGGAATAATGGACAAGTTAGTGGGCAACTAGTTCTGTATTTAATCAGTGAAGTGCTTTTCTTTCTAAAGTGTAGGACTGCAATTGTTTACAGTGGTGAGGTCAATAGAAAAACAGATTGGGAGGCTCTAGGATTATTCTCTATAAAGTTTGCTCAATAGGTATTAAATCATTTTATGAAGTGGATATTCATAAATTAATGTGTCTGGAGATACCCAGGTTATCCCCAGACAAGATTCGTCACCATAACATTTTTTTCAAAATATTGCAAAACCCTTGGGTTCCTGAAACTTTGTTTGTGGTTCTTATGTACTTCCAAAAAAGATGAACTGGTTCATAACATAGCCACAGGATGACCGTCAGTATACCACTGCGTGGTTTTAAACTGATCTTAGTGCACGGTTTCTGGATGGGATAGTTTAAGAAAATTTTACTTGACATCCCCTTAAACAAATATGGTATGATAAAAACCGAGGACTGTGCTCACTAATATTTATTTTTTCCTTCTGAACTGAGTGTCCTACTGTATGAGAGACTTATTTCCATTCTGCACCTATCAATTTATAGTGCCGGATTAAAAAGTTTCTTCTGTTCTCTTTCCAGCCAGAAAACCTCGACAGACAAATATAGTTTTCAACGCCCTTTTACTGGCAATGAATTCATTTGATTTAGTCGTCTTTTTTGGCATTTTGATGTTGTTAAAGCATATTACTGTGTAACCTTGAAGCTGAAATAATTGTGAATCATATGGCTAGCTTCTGTAAATTCAGCTACTATTCAATGTTCAGGAAGAAGGAAATAAATATAACACTTAAGTAAAAAAGAATGAAAAAAGAATGGAAAAATCCTTCTTGTGTGAATATTGTCTGTAATTTAGGTGAATAGAAAATTATCATATATTTTACTGTGATGTATACACTTCAGGGTAAATTTATGTAAGGTGAGCTTATTATTTTATTAATGAAAATAATATATTTTTATAATCTTTTGTATTACTTTCTTCATAAAAAAGTTATAGTTATATATATTATATTATATATATATATCATATATATAAGTTGTAAAGATATGTTTGTAAGATTTAATACAAACATAACAACCTTAGAAAGGTTATAGAGATCCATTTGGCTCATCTAGTCCATATGATATTTAAAATGTAATTGATCCAAAGATCAGTTATCCAGTCATTTTTTTAAAGTAGCCAGGGTCACAGCCTTAATAACATAGCTGGGCAGGTTGTTCCCTTCTCCTGCAACCCTCTGGGTAAAGAAGTATAACTGTTCTCGTTTTTAATGCGCTTCCACATAATTTTCACTTGCATCCTCTGGCTTATGTCTCACTGTCTATTTTGAAGACGTCAACTGAAAAACGGACAAATCAACACTTTTGAGGATTTTGAATGCCTGTATTCTATCCTTTTATGGTTTCTAATCAAGAATTAAAAGATTCGGTTCCTTCAGACTGTTCACTTTAGGACATTACATTGAGATCAAGAATGTATCTGATTTATTTTCCCTGGAAGGATTCCAGAGCGGTAAAAATGTTTTCTATAATGTGGTGACCAAAGTTGTGCACAATATTCTAAATGAGGCCCAACAAGTACAATTTTAACATACTTTTAACTAACGTAGCATTTTGTTTGCATATTAAATTGGTTCCTCACACTCTCTAAAAGTTAAATACTTAAGTCTTTATTGGGTAATAATAAGGGTAAAACAATTAGGTAATTAGGTTAAAACAAGTGGTATTTTTACTTCATAAAGCATATTAGGGGAATTTGTTTCTTAAAGAGAAAGGTTGAGATGGATTTATAGTTTATCTTAGCTAGAACAGAGGCTAATTTGCTTAAATGTATGCCAACCTGTGTGGCTTAAGATACCTATTCCTCTACATTTCAGAGTTACTACTGTGTACACATTTGGCACACATTTTGTCTCTTTAGTTCCCCTCCCCCAGTCCTGACTGCACCTTTGCCCATTAAAGATGTCAGCCTTCACATACAGTACAGCTTAGGTAAAAAAGTCAGACTGCTAGTTAAAGGGCTTCTCCTGTTTATTGGGCAGAAGGGAGTCATGCTGTACGATCAACCGAAAGAAAATCTAAACCTGAATTTTACTGCATCCTTGAGAAAGATTTTCATGAGAACGTTTTGTTGGTCCATGTTCTTATGCCTTATCAAGTTAGATACTTTCACAGACAGGACATATTCCCAACTCCAAAAGGCAAAAGAGATAGTTTGGAAAGACGTCAATCCCCGTCTTAACAAGAACAAACCGGGATGCAGTCTGATAAATCCTCAAGGGGAAGAGGACTGTCATCACTGGACAGCTCAGAGGGCGTCCATGGTGTTTTCCAAGACAACAGGAAAAAATTCCTGCTGGAGCACTGTGTGTGTGGAAACTGTTACAATGAAAGTGTTGGCAAAGGAAACAAAGAGTAAAAACAATCAGTAGCAGTAAAGTGGAAAAAGAATGTCAGTGTGTACTTTAAAGGCAGAATGCTGCCCATTTTCAATCAATGTGCATATATAAATAATATAATGATGTTTAATAAAGTAAAAGTACAGAAGAAACAATATCTACAGTGGATCACTTTGGTTTCATTCTATTAAGGGATCCTAGTTACTGTATGTCATTGTGCAGCAGCTCATTCTACAAAACAAGTTATTTCTATGGGTGCAATAAAATTGATTAAGAAGCAGACCAGACATGCAACCAATCCTGAGTCAGCCCCATTAATATTATGACATTTACTTAAGTGCATTTCAACTACATCAGTTTGGAGCAATAAAACTGCAAACAAAATAGCAATAAACATGTTTCTTTGCATCAGAGAGGAGCACAGAGACCACAATGAAAGAACAACAAAACCACAATTAAAAAATGAGGTTTTACTCTTGTTAAAGTTGTTATTGAAGCTGACACCCTGGCTTTATTCAAGAAATGGCTGGATTAGATCCTTGGCTTAGATAAATTAGCTAATAACAACCAAACTAGCTACTGTAGATGGGACTAATGGCTTTCTCTCATTTGTAACCTTTTTATGGTCGTATGAACACAGTACCCAAGACCTGTGAGGCAGCAGTGCTGATTTTCAAACCATTTTCCAATTAAAATGAGATACAAATACCAACAACTTGATAGAAGAAACAGGTTTCCTTGCATTAGAGATGGGCACAGACACCACAACAAAGGAACAGCAAAACCAAAAAGGTAAACTTAGTTTACTGTGAAGACTTTAAAGACAAATGGGATTCTGGCTGCTTTAAAATGACACCTAGGTGATTCAATGGCTACTCATTATGATACTGCATTTGGAGTTAAACTTACAGTAATTAAATGAGAAGTACATCCTGTGGGTGCAGCAGGGCAACAACATTTCAAAACCCTCTGAAAATGTTTACATGGTACACCTACACTATATATTTGTACTTATAGACAGAAGATAGGCTGTAATTATATTATATAGGGTAGCAATGGACTAATCACAGTGCCTGTTGTTATGGGCCTCGAAATTAAACCCTTATAATTAGAGACTTTTTATGAGACTTCAAACTGTTTAATCACAGCTACACCGTTCAATATGCATAATTCAATGTACAAGCAGAATGTATGTAATAATAAATAATAAAAAACACTAATATTCATTTTTTTGACTGCAATTAATAATACCTTAACCTAACTTTATAGAAAGACAATTTAGATCCAAAATCAAAACCATTCTGTGCATGGAAATTAATGAAATAAAATATTTTGAATATCGTCATTTGAATGTTCTCCTTTATACTTACTTAATATACATTATATATAATACTGAAATATGTAATATTTATGTGGATATTGTACTGAAGTAATTTGTGTAAAGAACTCTGCTCCAGGATATAACAGCAGTGCTCCACCCAGGATTTGAACCTACAATATTATTCTAGTCCACAGTATTCTACCACTATAGTAGTTACATTCTGAATTTTGGCTCTTCAAACAGATCCTTGAACTTGTGCTTTATATTGCCTTTTCCTTTAGAAAAAGGTAATTAGAGTGACTCATGATTGCTTTCAGAAAGAGATTAAATACAGTTCAGACAAACTTAGCTGCTGAATTAAGGTAGTCTACATGTTGGTGTTTGTGGCAGTAACTAAGTTTCACTTGACTGTCTTTTTGTAATTTCTGCTCCTGACAAGCCCCTTCAGTTCTATTTTAATGAACCATGATGCTTGCCCTCATCAAATCAGGCTCATTGAATTATTTACAGGCAAAGCAATCCCCTGGGTGAGGTGGCCAGAGATGATGCCTGATACCAGTCCTGGTAAACATGGTTGGGAAACTCTTGGAAGGGTTACATACATTCTGGTACTAGAAAACGTAGTCAACTTCATCCCTGCCTGTGAGCAGGGGCTGATAAATATGGGTTTGACGTGTGGCTGCTTGGGGTTAGCAAATAAATACGGTGCTAAGGAGTTTTCCCATATATTTGCCAGGCAAGAGAGTACTGGGCTGAAGTGGGGGTATTCAATAAGTTTGATTTTTGAGGCCAACTGTTCGGATAGCACACCGGCATATCCTTGAGATTATAGTGATATTTTTTTTTTATTGCAAATGAAAATATTAAACAAAGGCTTATTGTATTTCCTAATACTTAAGGGATTCTTTTGAAGTGTGTGTAAGAATAATAATGATAAGGTTTAAAATGAATCTTCCCATATCCACTAGAGAAAAAGAGCTTAAAACAATATATTGCAGTTGCTGTAAGGAGAACATCCTCATTTTACAAAAAGCTGAATTAAACCCAAGTTTTGGCAAACCGCAGGTCTTAAGAAAACACTAGTCTCCAGACCCACCTCTGGCAGTAGACAGAGAAACAACACCTGGTTTCTAGAAAACAGGCTCAAAAGATGATCCCCTGGTGCTAAAATACTCTTTGACTAAGGGTTGTGGAGTCACTTGTCCATCCAAAACAACGTCATTTCAGTCTTATTTCTTACCAAACAGTATATTACAAACTTAGCTAGGCTTTTGGATACACTTTAAAATGCAAATATAGTTGAAGCAAATGAGAATGGCATATGTTTATATCTGTTTTCTAATAAAACCATCAGTCATCAATAAAGCTAGTATCATAGGAGAAAAAGCTAAAAAAGAATAAACTATGTAGAAATGCAACCCATAAAAACATTGATTTTGTACTGATTTGGTATCATAGTCTTCACTGATTTTATTAATAAATCAGGCAAACGTGTTTATTTATCTGTATCTCTTCTGTATGAAATGATTGGGAGTAAGTAAAACAAGGATGTAATACTTAAAGTGGAGCTCTATTTTTTCCAAAATACAATGGTATGCCAGAAAATACTGAGGGAGCAAATTGTTGGTAGTTTTTAAAATTTAAGTTTTGTGATGCCAATGTACAGTATCTTGCTTGAGAAAACACTTGACTGCTAGTTCCTCTTGGAAAATGTTTAAGTGGTACAATGTTTACACTGTGTGCAGGACTCCAGGGTAGTTTGCTGTGTGTGTTTGAAATGCAAATTGCTTACATGTTGATTTGAATGGCAAACTGAGCTTTCTATAGGTCTACTATAAAGCTACGATTCATTCCGCACAAGGTGCAAAGTGCAAATTTAGTTAAAAAGGATCTATTGTGAACTAATTAAAAACCTTTACCAAGTATCAAACACTTCTCTTAATGCAACCATCACTTAAGTTGTTTCATATTTAGACCCATGAAACTCACACTGTTGGTAATATATTTTGAGCTGACTAATTTTCTTAATCTCTTGTTATTTTTTCGCTTACTAAAACATTATGCTGTTATTTGACTCATTGCTTTCACTGGCAAAAATGTCTTGGTAAATGGCTCATGCTTTACTTCTTTAGGCAGTTGTATAATGATGATGATACTGTCATTGGAGATTGGCAGACTTTAATGGAATAAACAATAAATCTATTTTTTGCATTGGAAATGTTTATTTTCTTGTTTTTCTGTCTAGAGTACAGACCCTTACAAAATAAAAGAGAAATAAAAACAAACATCAGACTATTTTAAGAAGAGTTCTTCTAAACAATCATCCATTTACACATTCTGTTTTGCCATTTGAAATCATTGATTGTAATGATCTGTATGCATCTTTAATCACTTTTTACGGGAAGAACATTTGATATTTGAGACATTTGAGGTTTTCACAGAATTAACTACTATTATGTACACCATGAACAAAAGCCCATAGTTTAATCAAATAGAGATGTGATATCAACGAAAAGGACAAAATAAGTAAAACAGGTCAGTCATGTAAAGATGCTAAAATGTAACAAAATGTAGTTTTCTTTACTGGCTCACCCTCTTTTTTGGACATTGGAGTTTTCAAGAGATTATTTAATACATTAAAGCACATGTTGTTTTATTCATAATCATATAATACTGTGCTTTTTCCAATACAGTTTATAATTAAAACAAGCCAAAATGCTGATTTGCAATTATATATACAATATATATTTTTGTCCATTAAATCCAATATCTCTGATATGTTGAGCCTACAGTGTACCACAAAGGCCTTAAATTAAATGGTCAAATCTGATAATGTTGGCTACCCTCATAAATGGCTGGATATGATTCCTGGATCACTCTACTACTGCAAACTTAAAAGAGCAAGATGGACTGGATGGCGCCTTTTCATTTGTGGGCTTTCTAATATTCTTTTTTTATCTCTTTACTTTGTCTCCTGAAAAGTTTTTTTTTTCAGGTCTGATGTTGGTGATCAGCAGTGCTGATTTTATAATACCTGAGCCAAAATGAAAGCACCTGAGTGTACATGACATGGTAAGGTTACCATGGTATTCAGCACCTGTACTACCCATTGCCTCTTCTCTTCTACCTAGACAGTGTCCTTCAATACCTTGACAAAACATCTCATAAGATTCTCTTTACTGACACTGTTGGTATCATCTTGCTCTTTCATATACACCCTCTAATCACCTTCCTTTGCTTTAATAATATAAATGCTCCAGGTTTGAATTTCATTCTTTCTCAGAAAATATTCTTTGATGGTTTACCTGCTAAGTGTTTGATGAATTTTAAGATTTTTTTTATTTGATTAAAATATCCAATATCACAAGTAATTACTTTGAATAATACTTATCTTTTAATGTCTATTGTAAGGAATAAACCTGTAGAGAAATATATTAATAAAAAGCAATTGCAATCTGTTGTTCAAAAAAGTAATAATAATAATTCCTTACACTTACATAGAGCTTTTCTAGACACTCCACTAAAAGTACTTTACAGTAATGGGGACTCCCCTCCACCACCAATGTGCAGCCCCACCTGGATGATGTGACGGCAGCCATAGTGCACCAGAATGCTCACCACACATCAGCTATCAGTGGGGAGGAGAACAGAGTGATGAAGCCAATTCATAGATGGGGATTATTAGGAGGCCATGATTGGTAAGGGTCAATGGGATATTTGGCCAGGACACTGGGGTTACACCCCTACTCTTTTCAAGAAACGCCCTGGAATTTTTAATGATCACAGAGAGCCAGTTTACGTCTCATCCGAAGGATGGTATCCTTTTACAGTATAGTGTCCCGATCACACCTGCTGAGCTTCAGTGGGTTGCCAGATGTGAGTTGCAGGGTGATATGGCTGCTGGCAGTTGAAACTAACAAAGTGATGCTATATACAAAATTGTTAGCTTTCTTAACATTTTTCTTACTCATTTAAGGCACTTTTCTGTTTAAATAATTGTGTCTACATTAAATAATTTATTATTATTCTTGGTTCCCCCTGAAATTAAAAAATAAATTAAATATGGGGAAAAACAGGAAAACAATTCTATGCTCCTTAGAATAGTGTCAAATAGTAGAATATATAACAGTAACCTGCGAACTAGCGAAATTAAGCAAGAAGATACATGAATTATAGGATCTATTTCAGATAAATGGTGAAAAAATTAATTCTAAATGTTTACATGTGCATAGGAGGAAGTAGTAAATAATGAGACAAGAAAAGTATGTATTAAAGGTATATTATTATTATTGTTATTATTATTTTTGTTATTCTTCTCTTTTCCACACATTTTGCTATGGTGAATAAATGAAATTAACATGGTTGAAATGCAAGACTATAATATGGCAACTTTTTACATTTACTTTAAAAGTCCATAGCTTTAATAGCTTTCCCAATGCTAGGAAATCAGACTACAATGGAAAGAAGCAGAGGCAAAGAGTCAAAGGTGGTTTAAAGGGTTCAACAGAATAGAAGGGTGGTTGTACTTCAAATCATGTAAATATAATTATACTGTACATCTAGGAAATATGGGCTAAATAATTTAATGAAGAAATTAGGAAAACACAAGGAGGACTGCATTCTACAGATAATTATAAAAAAAGCTGATTTGAGGTACTAGTGCAGCTGAACATTAGAATAGTATTATAATAATATATATATATATATTTTCATATACTATGAAATTAATATATGATGATATATGATGCGAATACCTGGCAGCTCTTGTTTAAAAATAGTTCAAGCAGATATCTGCGTCAGCATGTGTAGGCTTCAAAGGAACAAGTAAAGGTTTATTCCATGCTGAAAAGAGAAGAAAAGAAACACAACGTTTCGACTGTGGTGCCCTTTTCAGGTGATATCTTTTCTTCTCTTTCTTATCTTTTCAGCATGGAATAAACCTTTACTTGTTCCCTGGCTTAAAATGCTGACATGTACACTGTCTTTCTTCAAAACTGAAAAAAATAATAATTTAAATACACTTGAAAATATTCCACTTCATTTGGTAAGCCTCATGAACAATGTACTCAGGATCATTTTCAAAGCTCATGGCAAAATTAGGCTTAATTTCATGAAAGTGTTTTATAAATCAAATGTGATTGCATTTTCAAAGATAATTTCTTGTTGGCCTTGTTAAAACATCTGGAGATAATCCTAAACCCTTAATTATGTGTACGGGGTATTACTTTGGCAATGTCCTTGATGGGCTTTTTAAAAGCTACTCCTAAAAGCTAAAGAACCATCTTCAAGGATAAAATAACTGTGTTGACATCTACAAAGGCCTGATGAAAATAGAGGCTTTGTTGATTGTAAGCTTTTGAAATTAATCACATCCTTCCAAGTATTCTTCCTTCCAGGTTAAATCTCTGACAGCTGTTTGTCTTAAAGGTATTTTCCAGTCTTACTTTTCTTTTCAATAGGAGTTTCAGAGCACTACTTTCCACAGTAAATGCTATCTTTTTTACTTTTTAATACACTGGGCATCCTCTTTTCAAGTGACCCAATGTTGTACATTTAGTGGAGTCACTGATATAAAATAGATTCAATAAAAAAAGCTTAATTATTCTTCCAAATGACAGAATGGGTTCAATATAAATTCTACAGAACATTCCTTACAACCAAGTATGTAAGATGAGCTCAGGGACATTTCTTGTTTGTATATTTTTTATTCTCATAACACATTTATGGCATACATTAGAAAAGTGGAATAGTCAGCACACTTTCAAGTGCAATTGTGTCCTGTTTTTTGTTTTAATCTAGCAAAAAAAACACCTGTTCCTGATTTACTACGTCAGATATGTAAATAAACGAATTCCTTGAAACTCTTGTACCCATACAAAACAACAGCTACATAAAACAAAACACTAACTCATGTGGCCTCATTCACTAAAGGTATAAACTGATAAACTGATTAATATTCAGCATCCAAACTAAGATATGTTTGAAAATGTAAGATACTGTACACATTAACATACAGATATTATAAAATACATGATACAATTATTCAAAGACTGTGAAAAGGTAACACTAATGAGGGTATACAATTCCAATCAAATGTAGTATATCATTGATTGGTAACAGTTGTTATAATCTGACATCTTTTATAAAGTTTCTTTTCAGGACAAAGGATTTTTGCTTCTCATGGAAGCAGTTCTTGCAAAAAGAGAAAGGTACCATTCTTTAAGGGAAGCAAAAAATTGTCCAGAACCTTTCTTTCGTTTTCAGACTTGTCTGTCAGTTGTAAACCAGTGCAAAGTCACCAAATTATAACATTTCAGAGTGCTACAAAAAAGGAATTGTAGGAAAATAATAGCCTACAGTGGATATTTATGCAGCAACAAAGGATGGTGCCTTTTGATGCTTGGAAAAATATATTATGAATAATACACTTCATAGATAAATGTTTTATAGACTATTAAACATTCATAACATAAGAGAATTTATTTTTCATAAAATCCTGCAATTTTTTTTACTCTCCTCGAAACAATGGCTTCCTTCCCCTGTATCTCCTACACTTCCCCACACTTCCTTAATTTCTGCTCCTTTCCCTATAATCAGTGGTCCTTAAGTATGATGTCATTTCCTAAAGAAATCATACATATCTCTAGCTGCACCTTATAGAAAGTCACGCCTGAGCTAATTGTTGACATGTACTTTAAGATAAGGTGTGTGATTATGCTAATAATTGCCACACCATGCATTCTAAGAGATGGCACTCACTTTAGTAAATACCACATCACTTATACTTTTAAGATGTGTTATGGAGTGAGGTTAACAATTATTGTACATACTTTTAAGATGCTCATATTTCTTAAAAAATACTACCGGTATTGTCCTGTTAACAAATAAGGTACATCAAAAATGTTATATGAGTAAGTAATACAGAAATGACACAATAGTGAGAATCAAACATAAAACATTTGAACAAAATCTCTTCTTCCGTTTAAAAATCCAGCAAAAAAGAAATCCAGTTCTTGGTTCTTGAAACAAGTGTACAAAGCAGCTTGGCAAGCCAGGCCTCTGTTTGTTCAGGTTTGGAAAAAGAAAGTACAAAGTAGTTACTTGGGCCTTAGTCTGGACTCTGTGGTGGATGATTTAACTAACACTATCACTCTCTGATAGCAGCCTGGCTAAATTGTGTCTTGTGAAGTGAAGCATTGTTGTGAAACAACAACACACCACAAGCTGACCTCTCATGCCATTTCTGAATGGCATCTCTTAGTTTTTGTAATGTGTCAGCCTACCCCTGCCATATTATTGTGGTTCTATGAGGCATGTAATTAAGTCGGAGAATTATTTCAGATTCCCCCAAAAATGTGTCCTCTATCCTTCCAGCTCTGCTAATTCCCTTGGAAATTTTTGGAGGTGGTGAACATTTGTGTTTCCACTGCAGATTCCTGTTTGGTCTCAGGGTTCCGGTGATGAATCCAGGTTTCATCTCCAGTCCTGATCTCTGGGGATAAAAAAGCATTGTGGCTTCACTTTAAATTGGTCTAAATTCTTGTGACAGTATTAAGCTTAGGTTTGGTTTGGAAATGACATTGGCATTTTCTCAAGACTTCATGAGAACTGATAAAGTATATCAAGTTATAACCAGGCTGAACCAAAATTCTAAAGAATGACAGCGTTTATGTCACAAAGTAGTGTACTGTATCTGCTTAGCTTTAGTCTTTTCATTGAGTACAAGAGCCAGGCTGCTGACCTGCACCTATTAAATTGATCACATCTGTATTCACACTCCTGTGAATCACACTCCTGTGCTGAGACTTTGCATTGAATGGCTGTGATTGTAGACCTCAGGTAGCAACAATATACAGTAACATCTAACATCCGTCACAGTTCAGGACCCATCTAGCTTCAAGAGCAGCTCACTGCAAATGTACCAGGTCATTCATTGAGATTTGAGAATGCAGACTTAGTGGTGGTGTGTAGGCACTATTTAAAGTTGGCTAGACACAGGACATTTAGTTGCTATGCTCCCCATGTTTGGACCCTTTTTGGAATTCCATCCCATCTCATGAGAAACTCTGAGACTCCAGATTGTTTGAAAAGCAAATTTATGTCATTGGATGTGCTTTTGAACCAGTTTCGTATAGGTTGTTATTTCTGATCGCAATGTAAGAATTAAATTATGATGTAATTTCACGTTAAAGCCACAAAGCAATATCTATCCATCCATTAGCATTATTCCAGGTAAGGCAAGGGATGAGTCAGCTGGATGTGGAAATATTGCAAGGCACATACTGTATGTGTACACATTCAAGACCCACTAACCTACCTACTGTAGCAAGTGTATTGTTCTAAAGTGGGTAGTAAGATAAGCAACTCTACACAGCAATCATCCTAGTCTAGGGACTCAGGACACTAGAGCTGTGATGCAGTAGCACTGACCATCACAAACTGGTGTTTGCTGAAAGTATTTTAGTGTGATAAGGAATTACCAGGATTTTGATGCAGAATATGTTGGATTTTTTAAATATAATGTATATATTAATAAGGCAGCTTGGTGGCGCAGTGGTTAGCATTAATTCCTCACAGTGCTGGGGCCCTGGGGTCATTACCAGATCTGGGGTGCTATCTGAAAAGAGTTTCTATGTTCTCCCTGTGTTCACATGGGTTCCTCCGGGTGCTCCTGTTTCCTCCCACAGTCCAAAACCATACTGGTAGGTTACCTGGCCTCTGGGAAAATTGGCATTAGGTGAGTGTACGGTACATGTCTGTGTTTATGTCAGTCTGCCCTGTGATGAACTGACGTCCTATCCAGGGTGTACCCTGCCTTGTGCCCGTTGCTTACTAGGATAGGCTTCGGCTCCCCTGAATTGGAAGAAACTGTTAGAAACCAGATGGATGGATAAATTAATAACAGATGCAGTCTAAACATAAAAAGTATGCCCATGGACTAAGGGGTTACACAGCACATTGTCCTCATTTCATACTGTTCAAGGGTCTCCAGAGGTTTTATCTTCAGACCCGTCCAGAACAGAGGTTAAAAGCATTTTAAACAGCAAATATAAACTGAACCCTGCTTCACAAGCTCAAGAACTGTATGCTGTTGCTTTAAATATGAAATATATAAGTGGTTGTTAGTATAATTATTATTCTTTAGGGATAAAATTTGCTTAAGTCATTTGAAAATAATTTGCTGACAATAAAATAAAAGGAAGCCTCTCTTGTATTGTGAAATCCCCAAAATGGGAGTTAGTCATTAGAAAACACTAGCTTTATTTATGGGCTACAGTAATAAATATGGAGATCAAAGGCATTCACGACTGCTATTCGTATACACGATTTTTAATTTTAAGAATACAGAAAGCTTCTTTTAAAACGTTAAGGGGAGAAGGAGTCACTGCGTTTGTTTTTCTTTTAAAAAAAAGTACGCTGCACCTATATGCGGTAGAATTTTAGAGGCAAAAAAAAATCTGCAACTGGAAATTAACATCAAGTGGGTTGGGCACGGTTTTCTTCCCTTTTTCCCTAACTATAAGTATGGAAACTAACTTGTCCAAACCTACTGCACTTGGAAAGAGAGATGGGTGTTAGCAATCTGAGGTCGCAGACAGCTATGAAGCTTCATGTGGTGAGTAGTATCTGATAATTCTACTCTGATTGCATTTAAGATTGGACCATACTTTTAACAGTATTTTATCACGTTTTTTTCAAGTTGCGTATTCTTCTGTTTTCTAAGAGTTTAGTGGTTCACATCAGAATGCCTTGATGAGAGAAAGTATCTGTACCGCAAGGATTTATTATTTTAAGTGTGTAAATACATCCGTAACACAGATCTGTAGTAGAAATGTCTTTGCAGTGGAGGAAGTATTTAGATTCAGGAAATCGGAAAAAAAAGCTAATTGGAAAGAGATTCATGGTATTACTGTGATGGGCTGTTTAAATTAAATACTTTGCTGCATAACGTTGCTAAATGGTAAATATAACAGTAAGTAGTAAGGTGTACTGTATGTTAAATATTTAGAGCTAAACTACAGAAAAGTGAATCATACCGTAGATATGCCCAAGCTACTTTAAGAGACCCCCGTTCATAATTGGGTAATGTATTTCAAAAGTAAGACAGGTTATTTTTTTATTTATAGTACAATGACTAAATTGTTGTTTCTCCATCTCAAGTCTTCGAGCATTGCAGATTTGTTTCTAAATAAACGGAACTCGATATTATCATTATTATCATGATGTTACATTATAGCTCAGGTTCTCGATGTAGTTTTACGCTTTTTTGTAAGCGGGTGGTTTGCATTTCAAATGACCTAAGGTGGTGATGGTAACGGATCAAGAGTATAATGTCACCGTATTTTAATATGTATTATTACGCCCTGTGCCAAAAAAGTTATCACCTCTCACCACACAGCACAGACAGTCGCTCCATCACAGAATGAGGTGTAGGTTGCTGTGAGCGAGTCAGACTTCCCACAGAAAAACCCGAGCACACACATTAAAGATTGTGGTTAGTACAAGAGAAAACAACTTCGCATTGAGAAATCCAGAGATCCGCAGCTGAAAATAAAAGTAATGGTTTACGGAGGGAAGCAGCAGATAAACAGTTCATAAGAACAAATGACTGGTACAACTAATTATATATGTTTGCAGATTATTTTCTTTTTAAGTTTGTTGTTTAGGAAGACAGTATGAGACACAAAAAATAAATTAATTGCCTTCCAACCAGAGCGAGGTTTTGGTCTACCTTAGGAAAGGTGTATTGAAAACCACAGTAAAATGGAGCAAGGAAATTGGGGTGAATCAAGGCCAACCTCCCAGCAAGGCAAGACACAGGGTGCGATGATGAGCAACATGAAAGGTATATTTTTTAAGAACTGAAACACGATATAGTCTAATAATCAGTGCAGTCATATGTGCAGTCAAGTTGGCTGGTCCAGAGTTATTTCAAGGTAAATAGTATAGACAAAGATTTTTCAGTTTAAGTATATTTTGGTTCCATGGTACATATAAGCTATGCGGCACATATACAATACAAAGCATGAATGATTAATGAAGGCTATTATGTCAGTAAGGTATTCACATTGTAGAGTGCATCTGTTAAAATGTACTGGAAAATGTGTTTATTACATAACTATTTTAAATGAAACAGTACTGGGGACATGATCATGCTGTTTGTTGCAGTTGGCTTCTTCAAACCTTTGAGATAAAAAGAGGTAATAACTTCCCACATGTCAGTCAATCTAAAAGTCAGTTTAAAAACCATGTAATGTACCGAACCTCAGGGCACATTAAACACATAGTACTGTTGTTCTCTGGATGAAACAGAATAAACAAGAAGTAGAACTTGTTCCCTGTTTAATTCCATTGGATAACTGAAATGGTAGTATTCCGTTAGGCAAAGTTTACGTCTCAGTGTTTTTCAAAAAGGAACAAAAAGTTACTGAAGGAAGTACACTTTTACAACTTCCTCATTTTGTCCAAAACAAAAGATACCAATCTTATATGTAATCCAGTCGTGATGTTTTCAGCACAGAGAAAAAAGTCCAGATCCACAAATGTTAATAAAAATGTCAAGGTTTCTAGTGCTCATTCATACTATGAAAGGGAACCACTGTAACAGTTTCTGTATATCTTCCTGTGTATGTATAATGATTTAATATTACTGTTTCAGTCCATTCTAATCTAATCTAATGAATCAATCTAGAATAAAGAAGCTAATCTTGTTTATGAACAGATACTGTATGTTATGGATGAACTGAAACTGAGAGGTATGATAGATTTCAAAATGCTTCTGTGCCACATCAGTGAGATCGGAGTCTGTCTGGTGTATTTGTTTGCTAATCCCACCATCAAGGCCACCAATGAAAAACCTTCTCAGAATCCAAAAAGTCAATAAACACGTTATGTGGGCTGAATGGGTTCCTCTTGTTTGTAAAAGCTGCTATGTTCTTATGTCATTTCAAAGGTAAATCAACAAAAGGGAAATATGTGGCATGCAAAAGATGGATTAAGAAAAAAATAAATTATGTAATTGAAAAATGAACAGTAGATGTCATAAATATTCCAATGCAAGAACAAATATTTACAGTAAATGAATGTATATAAATACTTCTTTATCTCTTACACATACAGTATAATACACTGTATACTTAACAGATATGAAAGAGAGATTAAAATTACCCTTATTTACATGATGCGGTGAACAATCACATTTTTATCTGAATTGCTTGTTTGTCAATAATACTGGTATTAAATTACACTTGATTCTCATAACACATGCAAAGCAGGAATGTTCTGTGATAAAGATGGTTTATTGATGGAAATAAATTGGAGTGCATTAGTATGGAATCTAATTCTTTGTGGTCCTCCATTCTTTTAAATAAAGGACAGAAAAAGAACATATATTCTTTGCTACAGCATACTTATACAAAGAACATTAAATTTGTATATGTGTTACACCTGATCAATACAATGATCGTCACATGATCAATACATGTCACAATAACAAGAACCTTGGCATCTGGACTATCATTTTAAAGGAGAAATGATTAGGACGAGTCAAATGTTTTACATTTCATTTGTTTCGGAATTCATGATGTAATGGTTTGTAATTGTGTTGCTCCGCTACCAAAACAATGCTGTTGCCCCCTGTTATTTTTTTCCTCGTGGCAAGCATGACCAGTGTGGTACATTAGTCGTTATAGTGTATATTAGAGGACAACATGACTGTAGGTGGTCCGGCCTAAATATGGAATCTTGTCTTTGAAGCCATACAGCGTATGGTGGAAAACAAGCACTGGTCTCATCTGCAAATGATTTAAAACTTTAGTGGTTTTAATTATGACATGGAAAGAGCTATTGTTCCACATAATGTCGGCCCCCCCAAGATGTGCAAAGCTTGGTGATAAAAGGCATTTCCTATTCCAGGCAATGTTAAACGTTTGAGAGAAAGTGTCTGGAAGCAGTACAGCATATCTGAAGTTATTTTTCTGAGCATGCTGTTGCAATACCTTAATAGAGCATCTGCCCAGTGCATAACCTTGGTCTCTAACTTCATGCATGCTGAATTCCAACCTCCTTGTCTCTGCACAATTCATTTTTTCCCTGAGCAATTGGAGGAGTGAACAGGTATTGGAGGATAATTTCTTGCTTCACTAGTGGACTGTAGCCGGAACTCCGGAAGCAGCAGCGCCCAGTTGGCTAAGGGCCTCTGAGGGAAGGGTACTGTAGGTTTAATCAGACAGGGCTGTCTCTGTTTCTGTTGATCGCCCCCTGTGACCTCCCGGGCTCTTGCAAGCAAGTGGTGCTTTCTGTGAGGGACACTCCTCCCTTCCAGCTGTCGGTCAACCTCCCGTACGGGATCGTGCTCAGAAAAACTGAGCGGCTCCTCTCAAAGGTGAGAGGGTCTGCCCATACTTCCGTATTCCCCCCATCCTCCCCACCGTTTGCTGGAGACAGGAATTGCAAGCCAAGACTAAAAAAACACTGCTGGCAACTCAAAATCGGATAGTGCTAACAAGAAAACGCACGCAATTGCACATTTCAACAAAAGACAGTTTCTTGAAATTCAGTAGTTAATTTTTAATATCCATTCCAGACATTTATTAACATTAATCAGCACTTTACTAAGACGTTTTGCTTCATGGTACTTCATGATACCACTTAACTATGAAATAAACAATTTGAAGGAATAACACTCAGAAAGGACTGTTACTATCATAATTTCAGCTTTCATAATTTCACTTTATTAAGAAGCAATGGTGAAGTGAAGTGCTCACATACAGTACAAACTAAGAAGAATACAAGTCAAAGTTCTATATAATTTCCAGAAGAACATAAAGATATAAAATGTTTATAAAATTTGTTATCCTATTTTAACAACAGTTACACGTCATTAAGACCTTACACCACAGAACAATATAATTTAGTTTTTGTATACACTGAACCTGTGTGATATGTTCCACTGGACAATTACAGTTTAAACTAAACAGCTTCATGCATCTACATTATGTATCATGTCCTTCCATGCATGTAAGCCATCATAGACACAAGTGATGACTGTCCAATATCACACCAGTAGATTGTAGAAATATTGTCCAAAGGAATGTGTTACCCATCTTCCATAGTACTGTGTTCACACTACAACAGTTTGTGTAGGCTAGCTGAAGTTATAGGCACCATTTACATTGTCATTACCCAAGATTGCCTCATCCCAAGACTCTGAAATAATACCCAGAGCATTAAATTAAATATTTTATCATCACCACACCCTGCAGACCACCCTGTTCCTCCCCATTCCTTAATACTGTAAGTCATGAAAAGGCTTTTAGTGTTGCAAGCCCAGCCCGGCGAGCCTCAGCCCCACCCTGGCCCAGTGCAAGGGCGGGAAGGCGGTTTACAAAATGAGCTAGGTGACCCAAATATTCAGTCCCCTGAATTCTGAGGAATGAGGTAGTTGTCTCATGCTGGGCCCTGACTGAAGAACATTAGACTCCCCTCAACTGTGATTTGAACCCTGTATGACCCGAGGCTTATAAAAGTGAATTGTTGGAATCTAATTTACGCTGATGCCTCTTGGCACATGAGAACTAATTATGTGGAATTAGCATTAACATTTCGTTTAAAACACATTCCACTATGCATTGAATTGGATCAGATGAAATTGAATGAAGTTCAGGGTCTTATTGTTATTAAACACCAATTGGTTTTGTGCAACATAGCCTGGAATAATCAATCATTCAGGTATCAACACAGATAAAGATCACATGGACTCAAATCAGTTGATATTAGGATCACTTAGGTGTTCTACCAAGAATATCAAGGGTGTTGTTGGAAAGAAGAGTCATGCTGTAAATAAGGTCTCATAAATAAAGCTTTAGTTGATATTCTATTAATCAAGAACTTTCTATAAACTGAGGTTCTGTGAAGTAGTAATAAAGCATCCATAAGTATTCAGTGTTGATGATGTTAGGTTAGGATTAGTGTGACTGTTCGGGTTAGTATCAACACTGCTTAGTGTCTAGATGCTTTATTAAAATTATAGAGAGGCAAATTAGACTTAATAGAATATCAATATAATCTTTTAATGCAAACTCTTATTTATATACAGAACAGTAATAGTAAAAGGTTTAGAACGGACACGTATTTGGACAGCATTAGATTTATGCTCTCTCTGAAGGTGGACACTTTGCCCAGTCAGAAATGAATCCTCATGTAAATAGTTTTCTGTAATGTAAGCTTTGTTTATTCATATTATCTTGAATGCAAACTGTTTTTCTGTTATGCAAAACTCTTTTATGTACCGTATGTTATCTTTTGAATACCTACAGTATACCTTTTGTACCTACATTACATGATCTGTACTTCATAAACACCCTGTGAAACGTTTGAATGTGCATGGAGGTCATATGAATATAAATAATCAGATTCTTGAAATATTGCATATACTATACGTTATAAACTTTGTTTTCTAAAGACTAGCCTTTCCACTTTTTGCTGTGGATCTTTCAGAAAACATAATTATAGTTGATTCAAGGTCTAACCTAAGATGTTGTTGTGGTTGCACTCTGTCCACAAAGGAAAACTGTAATGGTCGGAAGGTCAAAAGTTAATCTTTTCTTATCCTGAAGTGAATAAATCATGCTCCAGGAAGAAAACAACATGATTAAATAATTGTTTTAATAAATAAGTTAGTTTGGGACATTTAACTCTAATAGAGCATTTGAAGGTTGCATCACTGGACTCAAGCCAATAAACGTCATATCAGAGAAAACATGGAAACACTGTACTAATTTTCTCTGTGTGTCTTCCTAGCTGAAGAAGTACTCTGAACATTTTTTTTCATGCTGTCAAGATTTCTGAAGCATGTTTTAGAGGGATTGACCGCAGGTTATAAGTGCTCGTTTCAGTTTTACAGTACTTTAAAATATTTTCTTTATCTTTCCAGCTTTTTGCCATCTCCTTTACCTGGGCTTTTCATGAGGTACCTGTACCAAAGTATCAGCACTGGGATCCTGTAGCATCCCAGTTTTATGTGTGTGACCAGTGCCCACCTGGTACAGCTCTACAGGAGCATTGCAGTTCCACCAGACCGACTGTGTGCTCACCTTGTCCTGAACACCATTTCTCTGAGCACTGGCATTGGGATGACAAGTGTCAGTATTGCACTGCTGTTTGCAAGGAGAAACAGAGAGTTCGGCAAGAGTGCAACAGCACACATAACCGAATCTGTGAATGCATCGAGGGCTATCATCTTGAAATCGAGTTCTGCGTTAAACACACTGCGTGTCAGCCTGGATTTGGCGTAAAGATTCCAGGTATGTATATGTTTTTTTATTAGGTGCCACCTAATTAGAAACTGCAGATTGTTTGACTTTCTGGTACCATTGGTTCTACCACACTGAAGGGAATGAGAAACATGGGCTTGCCTCTTCGACGCACCAGCCAGCTCTCACCGGTATCTCTGCAAGCCTGCAGCCACCTGACAAGCTACAGGAAGGAAGGAAGGCAGGCAACGAAACCACTAGCTGGCTAATGCTAACTTCAGCCTAAAGAGTCTCAGGCTTACGTTTGGAATGTACAGTTCAGCTGGTGTTCTTATTGGCTGAGCTACTCAAAAGCCCTCCAATATCCAGCCATACAGTATGTCTCACACGGTTGTCTTCCTGGAAAGGGTCATGGTATCTGCAGTTTGTGACTAAGTAATTTGTTTTTAAATTCCATCCTTCCTGTTTCAATTGGACATACGATGTTTATTAAGCTACAGGTTCGTGGTGACCTACAGCCTAACCTGGCAGATAATGGGCACAAGGCAGGATACACCCAGGAAGACCAGTCCATCACAGAACACACACACAGGAGCGGTTCAGAGATGCCACTTAACCTAGACAGCATTCTTTTGGAGTTCGGAAGGCTACCGGAGCGACAGACAAGAACTCTGCATGGCCATAGAGAAATCAGGGCATACTCCTTCACACAGAGGGTCACAATCAAACCCCACACCCAAGGCCTGTGAGGCAGCAATGATAACCATATATCATGATGCCCTTTTCCCAACAAACTTAATCACAATTGTTTACGCTCTTTAGAATCTGCTTGTGACATCAGCGACCCGACCTTAGTGAAAATAGTGCATGAGTTGTATCTCCACATTTAGAAAGCAAACATCAATTTAACATGAAAGACATTAGTCATATTTCTTCAAATAAGTGAGTATTACGTCCAAATGTCAGATAGTAGGTCTCATGAGGTGAATTACACAATGGAGTATGTGTTGTGAAGTACAAGACAATAGCTGAGCTGACCATTCCAAAGGAATGGAGTAGAGTATGTGTAAGCTTTTCTAATATGAAATATTGTACTTAAGAGGACTTTCTTTTGCATGACGGGTAGGAAAAAATTGCACAAAACCTCTAGTATGTCCTTCTAAAACCAATGGATGAATTAACTGTGCAGATTTAAAATGCTTCCTTTCCCAGGGGAAAAATAATATCTAATTTTGTTGGGTTAGTTAATGTCTTTGAAGAATTTGCTCACACTACAATTTGTAAAATAAGAACATCATGGTATTCCTAACTGGTAATGGAATATATTTTGAAGATTGTCTTACGGTGATCCTATGTAAAAGCATTTAAATCTGTGTTAGAGTATTGTCATACGGTACTTTTTTACCCACTCTATTGAGTAAAGCAAAAAAAGGAAGATTTTCTGACTATTTGGTATATGGATATACAGTATAGATATATAGATGAGCTCTTTTGGAAAGATTTTTAGGCTCTACTTTTAGCATTAGTTTTATTGTTTTGCACTTAGAAGGACATATATTAATATAATAATGGAAAATACCTATTAGTAATAACTATTTTAAATAGTTCTTAGTTCTTAGGTCAATTTCTTGGCTTAGTTCTTAGGTCAGTTTCTCATTGAATAGATTCCTGTGTTTTCTCATTTTACCTTGCACAAGCATTTTATATACATATACAGTAACTTATGTAACCCAAGTATTCTGTGTCCATATTGCATTCTGCAGTAGCTTATTGTTTTTTTTTTAAATATCGCTTTTGTAAATAAAGGATATTATTGTGGTAAAATGCAGTTGGCCCTGGCGGTTCAACAAAATCTGGAAGATGAGTTTTGTAACACAATAGTAAATAGATGTATTTACATTTTAAGTAAAAAATGTTTGATGTGTTAAGAAATAACATTTCGAATGGATATTAATTAAAAACCACCATTGTGGTTGGCCAAACCCTAAGGTGATTTCTGTGTCATGACTGCCGGAGAAAGATGTACTGTATATCAAGGATGAGACCTGAAAAGACAGGTAACATCATCCATTTTCCAAAGAACTTAAATAAATATTTAACACTTGCAAATGAATTTATTGGAAACCCTAACAAATTTAACTTATTTGCTTATATTATGCCTACTGATAATGAAAAGTAGTGAGGGGTATTATTTAGATTATATACACTACCATTAATATTAAAATATAGGTTATCACTTTGGCAATTTAATTTTATACTGTTGATGACATTATAGAGCAGGTAGTGAGATATGAGGTAGGAAGCTTTGTGGCTGTGGGTAAAGATTTTAGCAACACATTGAGTTAGACAAAATTCTTAACTTTGTACATACTGTTTATTCAGAGTGTCCATTATTAGAGGAACTAAATGTCTTAACCAATCTAAGATAAACAGTTTGTGACAGGTGTTCATGGTGAGACTTCTGACATGTCTCATGAAAGAGTGGAAATCTGTTCCTGCTCCATTTTATAAGAAATACAATGAGCAGATGTACAATTTCCCATCATAATACAATAAGTGCATACAAGATGTTGGGACAAACAGAATAATCTCTCTTGCAATAACTTTAAAAATGACCAAAATCTCATCATGTGCTATTTATTTTTAATGATCTTTCAGAACTAGTGAAAATTATTCTAAAAGGCCGATAGACTTTTAAAAATATTGTAAAGACAGTTTAAAAATTAATAATGTAAGGCAGTGCTTCTGACAAGCCACTGTGGTTCCTGTTACCAGCTATTTATTTTATGAGCTGTCTTTCTCTATTATTTGATGTGTGGTTTACATTTTTACATAATGTTACATGTTTTGGTAATGTTACATTTTTGGTAATGGACAGGCAGTGAACATAGTAGTTTATGTATTGCTTCTGAAGACAATTAAAGAATATTTACAGTTCACTCAGTATATCCTGTTTATAAAACATAGTTTGAATCTTGGCTAAAAAACTGGATTATACTAATAGCATCTGAACAATAACAACTGGTAGTAATTAGCTACGTGCCAGGATAAATTAGATGTGGTTATTATCAGTCAGGATTACACAGTAGTTAGCATGCCAAGCTGTCTGGCTTATCTACATGTTTAAACACCAATGCTAAATTACATAAATGTATAACATCTTTGTCATCTTCCTAACACTTAATGTCTTTCTTCTGTTATTTTCATCACTCTGTGAAGTAAGTTTGTGTCATTTTTTCCAGAGCTGACTAGGGCCCGGATTAAATCTAGACTCCGATCCACCCTCCACTTGCAAATCCTGAACCTAAATTCTGATGGCAGCGTTCCATTGGAAAGGCACAAGAAGCCTCTGGCAATAAGGAATCAGTCATACTTCATTTAGAGTTTGCGACTGGCTTCCATTTAATGCATACCTGCCATCCCAAAATAATGAACTCTCAAGAGCCGTATTGTAATTTGGTTGAATTTGATCATAGTTCCGACGCTGTGCAAAAAGAATGAGTGAAAGTGTTCTTAGGAAACAGAGGTTAAATGTTGAGCCAATTTGTTGTGCATCTCATGGGACAACAACTCTGAGGATGTACTGGATGCTGAGAAGGTTCCTTTTGTGTCTGTGGTGTTTTGTTCACGTTTTTCTTAATGAAGGAAGCGCTCCAAAGTTTAGATGTCTGTGATAACAGCAAGGTCTGAGTGGCAGTACATGAAGGGCCATCTGTAACTATTTGATTATGAGGCCATGCATAACCTTGTGAAGTAGCAGCAGAAATATATGGATCTACAAGGGAATTGTGTTTAAAAAACTACACAGTCTTTCTTATTTGTGAGGGATATTTGGTAGATAATTTACAAATTGACTTAAACTCATATTTAGGGGTAGTTTATTAAAGTCATGTTTTTCATGGTCCCTTAGGCAGTTTTAATTGTCTGGGAGCTGCTGATTAGCTTAACAAGGGAAGGCACTGGTGTGCAGTGCATGTTGAGAACCAAAGCCCACAGATATGTTGAGGTCTACACCGTTAACTGGCTGCAACTGGGATTCCCCATGTGGTACCACACGATTGGGCAAGCTCCCCTGAGGCTGTGAGTCAGCTAGGGTATTCTAGGCTCACTGGAACAGCAAACTCTCTGGCTTGCCAAGCACCAGTTAGCTTGCAGTGTTGTTAGCCAGAGTAAGGTCCCTCCTCCAGTCTTCTGTGGCCACAGTGGGGCTTTCAGTGTGAAAAATGGCACGTACTGTAGTTCGGACAGAGCATGTCTTGAAGACAGATGTGCTGAGGTCTTTATCTTTATTCTTCCTGTGCTGGAATGAGTTAGTCAGCAATTAGAAATCAAATTGAATCTGATTTTCTCTTTATCCAAACCCATTAATTATCAAGCTTTCACAAACATAATCTATTATATAAAGGATAAATAATACTGTTCAGTCTTTTACAGATATTGCTGTAAAATGCCTGCAAAATGTATTATGTCTTAATGTATTACAGGATCTTAGATCTTTTCACTTTTCACTCTGACACTATTGACATTATTGACATATAATATCAGATTTAGTTCATAAGGGCATATTCATCAATTTTATTGTGGTAAATTGATTTACAGTTAATACTTGGAAAGAACAAATGATCTTTTAAATCACATTAGCTTTTTTGAGAAGTACTCTTCATGGGAACCTGTCCAATGATTCTATGAGTGTGAAGATTTGAAATTGATGTCAATTTCTGTCAAGTTATTGCTGCAACAAATTATATTTGTGGTTTAATGTGAATTTGTGGGGTAAAGTGCTCTGGGTACCCCACTATAGTTTGGGTTCTGTTATACACTTTAATGTCTGACCCGTGTATTTGTATCTTATTGATTAGAAGTGGCAAATCACCATAAAACATCATGTGAATGTATAGTTTTTAAGAGCATTTTGAGAAAATGCAGAGGCTTTTAGGATCAGCAGATGGCGCAGTATCACTGTGATTATATATATTTGTTTGAGAGTGGGATGAGGTGTAGCGATGATTATTACTGCCATTTTTGCAAAACAACATGCAACCACACAGGATGTAAGACAGAATGTACAGCTACCCATAGCAGTAATTACCATACAGCTAAGATAATAAAAGAAAACAAAAATCTGTTTTTAAAGTTTAGAGAAGAAATCCTTTATAATTTTTTTAATTATTTTATTTTTATTTGTTCTTTATAATGGAGTTTACAATAAATTCTCCCTCGTGGCACATATCCATTATAGCCCATTTTAGGAAGACAGATGCTTCTTCATTTATTGGGTGAGGAAAGAAGTTTTGAATCTCATTCTCTAGTTTCAGAATATTCTGTCTCTGGGTGACTTACACTTTATTGTCCCTTCTGGAAAGTGTGTGCAAATGGGGACATATCATCAATTCAAAAATCAGACAACCTCATTAATGGGATACAGGCTGTGTTTTGTAACAGGCCCCTGCTATTTATTATTATCATTTGCTTTTCTACAGCACATTTCATACCAAAGTATCCCGAAGCTTTGCAGATATAAGAAGAAGCCACTTCTTCCACCACTGACGTAGAGTCCCCACCTGGGTTGAACTGTAGCAGACGTTATTTTCCAGTAAGTCCACTACGTAGCAGGACAAGATTATAGGCGTTTTTTGTACATTGAATTAAGGCTAATATCCTTTAAAAAGCAGCTGTCCTCATAAAGTGGGCTAAAATGGATATGTGCCACATGGGCTAGTAATTGCACAATGAGCAATTGTTCAAGCCCAAGGTAAGATTTGGTCAGGACACTGAGGTTGACACCTCTACTCTTATGACCAATGCCACAAGATTTTCAGTGACCAAGTAGTCAGGATCTCACTTTATTGTCTTATCTTAAGGATGGCAGTTCTTATAGCAGCAATGCCCGTGCTCACCATTCTGGGGCATTTGTTTACAAATTCTGTGAGCGCCACCTAGTGGTCCACCAGCACCACCTACAGCAGCATCGTGGTACAGGTCTCCCATTCCTCCACTAACTAGGCCCAGCCTTGCGTGCCTGACAAGATCGTTCTGCAATAGAATTACTTTAATCAAAGCCTTGACACAGAGGTTTTTTTCATGAGTGCTTCTTATATTTTGGCTGTTTTATTCACAAAGCAAAAAATTGCAGCAAGGTAGTTTTCTTTCTCATAGCCTACTGATTATGGCTTTTGGATTATCAACAGTTCAAAGTATTTGAAATGCAGATGTGAAGACATGCTCACACAAAGGACCTTTGAACACAAGCATGACTACACCCTCCCGTATGACTGTAATAACCCCAAGTATTCACTTTCAATTCCCAATCAAATTATGCATGTCAAAAACCACAGTCCTGCCCAAATGACCAAGAAGGTGGACAAGATTAAATAATTGCCAGGCTCCAGATGTCAATGACACCATTTGAACATATTAATGGAAACTCTGGATAAAGCAATATGCTAACACACTAGGCACATTGTTGATCGCACAGTGGGGAGAGTTTCTTTTAAAAAGTATTCTATAACAACTACAAGTTACCTATATAAGGGGTTACTTTCTAAAATGAACATCTGGGGGAGAGTAATTCAGTTGCAGTGATCTATGTAATAGGTGCATAGTTATTATGTGCATTATTATATAATCTTGTAAAATGCAATCCCCCCCCCCCTTTTATTATTAATTTAAATAGTAATCTCTTGATCCAGATGGTAGACTTCTGAATAACTGAAGGGTAACAAGAGCTATTTAGTGGTTTAAATATTATAGTAGAGATTTCAGAGGCTAAATAAAAGCCTCTATCTGAAGCAGCTAAATTGTCCTGTGATTCCTACGCTTAATAGTTTCATTAATATTTCAGCTCAATTTATCATTGGGGATTGAGACATTATTAACATTTTGAATATTATAAAAAAAAATTCAGAAGCGGTGCTTATGTTTCAAATGATAGCAGCCGATACCTTAAAGCTGTTTTATTTAAATTTTTTGGAAAGGGAGATATATCTTTGAGATTTCCCGTTCAACTGTCAAGAACAGTCTGGTCTTAAGACCAGATTGAATGACATCTGTGCTCACCAGGTAGCATGATTATCCTTGTTTCCTAGAGCAGTACACTATTTTTTCATAGTGCAGGCAGCACATTATCCTCATAGTGGAAAGTCCCTTATGCCATAAGTTAGCATCACCACATGTTAATAACTAACCTAAGCCCAATCCAGACGCTGAATGAAAGAGTTGGACTATTCTCAAAATATCCTGTGACTATGCAGTTTAGTAAATAAATCCAAGCCCAGAACAAGCCTGGAGTTGTTGGACATTTTGATTAAGAGTTGCCTGCAGCTTTCATGATTCATTTCCAGGAACAACAGTCCCTGTGGCTGTTTGAAAGCAACACAGGAAAATTTTAAAACAACCTGGAAAACAGAATACAGTACTGAAGTGTCATTGTATTTAATGAGGTAAATGGATATGTCAAAGGCATTTAATTACAAAATTTGCCTTTTATACTCAAATCTAATTTTCTTAGCTCTTACTTTATATGCATGTTGTCATACCTAAACATATTCTTTCATATGTCCTTGTTCAGTTATATTCAATTACTAGTCTGTTACATTTAGTTACAATTCTATAGTTAAAAACATTTTCTCAAAAAGTAAAATAGCACATACACTGAAATGTACTGCATTTTACTTGTTTGGATAAAATGAAACAATCTACTGTAAATCTGGCTGTGAGGGTCTCACAAGAAAATATCTTTTTCATGGCCCCTGACACACGGGGGGTCGGAGCCTATCCTGCAAGGCAGACGCCAGTCCATCAGGGCACACAGAGACACAAACACACACACTGACACCAGGACCAGTTTTCCCAGAAGCCAGTTAACCTGCCAGTGTGTCTTTGCACTGTGGGAGGAAACCATAGCACCCAGAGGAACAGAGTCCCATCAGACAAGCCCCTCCCACAAGTAACCATTAGATCTGTTCATTCTTTAAATGATGGCCTGCGAATGAGCATAAAGCATAAAAAAGTTAGTGCCTATTACAGATGAGCCATGATATTCTCACTAACATAATTGCAAGCCTATAGGCACGCAACAAGCAACAAGAAAAATCACTGATCTACTAAATATCATCCTAAAGATCATCAGTGCTCTGTAGGGCACTGTCACTTGGAGAATCCAGGTCACATTCAAGTGTTATGACCCAGGATGTGAATCAGTGACATCCAGTTAAAAGGGCTACACCTGATAATAATATACTTGTTAAAACAATTGTGAGCCTTTTTCTAATACTGACACTGAATGGGGTTGTTTCTGGGATTAGCATGTGCTGTTCATGTTGATAATGTTGTTTATTTGGAGTTAAAGTGATCTAGTGTGTGTTACTTTTCCATGTGAGAAATTCTTTCTTTATTTGGTTTCATTCAGCCTGATATTGCAGCCACAGATTGGCTTGTTAATGTGAAACTTGTATCGCAAGGGTGCAAAGATAAGAGATCCTACTCCAGCAAAGTGAATTATTTTTAAAAAATCAAGTATTTTCTCGCTTCTGTTTTGTAAAAAGAAGTTGGAAATACCTATAACCCACAACTGAATTCCTTTTTCTCCTGACAGGTGATTGCTCTTTAAAAAAGAGGTTATGATCTTGCTTTAGTCTTACAAAATTGTTAGTGAGGCTTGAAGACCAGCACAGAAAAAAAAAGTTTCATATGTTGTCACGTGACAACCAAAAATTAAGAACAAAGAATAAGCAGTGTCTAGATTATCCAGAACAAAAAGTGAAAAGAACGTAGATTTTAATCTTTTATTTCTTTGTGGGGGAAGTTCCCAAGGATGTGGAGGGAAACTCATGTCTGAATGGAGTCTGATGTTCTTGAGTTTGCAGTCGAGTTTTCTTCACAATTAAAAGTAGACACAATACCATTTGTTAAGAAAATATCAAACTTTCATATTTATAACAAAGAAACACACTATAAAAGGCTTTTGCACCTCCCTTTTATGTAAGTTTCAATGTGGGTGTTTCTGAAACGTATTCCTTAATTGACAGCTTTTCCCACAAAATATTTAATAAACTGGTTTGTGGTAGAGATTTTAGTCTGGAGATTGTTCTGTCAACATATCAACATATATATAACATAATATATATTTTCTGAAATTGTGATTCCTTTTGAGGATCAAATTAATTTTGTAGCTTTGTAAGCTTTGAGGTGCTTTGGAAATCCTCAGAAAATCTAAACTGCTTACACTCCCAGCAAAACACAAAAAGCAGAGATCCTGCTGTAAGCACGAATCTTTCAGATTCAGAATGTTTAAGCTGTTTTTTAACTCTCAAAACTATTTTTCAACAGCTTTAAAGAAAATAATTACAGTCTAATTATTCTGATAAATATTGAATATACCGTTTGTCTATTTCCCATTAAATATGATTTTTTATGTTACTTTGACCATGGTCTAGGTACACCGGAAAGTGATACAGTTTGTGAAATATGTCCAAATGGCTACTATTCGAGCAGACTATCAACAACTGAACAATGTACTAAACACACAAACTGCACAGACCTGGGGTTCAAGACATCTTCTCCTGGTACTGCAACACAAGATGCTATATGTGAGAGTAATGGAAAAGGTGGAGCCACCCAATGTTTTCGTCACCACCTTCAGTGTCACTCAGGTAAAACATATCGCCTATTCATCTTCAGTCTTTGACATTTGAGAATTTTTACTTGTGTGACTGTATTTGATTTTTGACTGCTCATCTTAGAAACGGCGTCTCATTTTCTGTGACGTTTCTGACATCTTTGTTAATGCAAAACACTTCCTCTATAACAACAAATTACTTAAAGGGACGATTGAACTTAATTCTTGTTCACTGCCTTGTAAATACAACAGTATACTGTCCCACTTTGTGTAGTCTATTACATTCATCTACTAGTTACATTAATTATTAGTT
Organism: Lepisosteus platostomus; assembly: GCF_059453375.1. NCBI lineage: Eukaryota > Metazoa > Chordata > Actinopteri > Semionotiformes > Lepisosteidae > Lepisosteus > Lepisosteus platostomus. Next base: position 11,819,110 of record NC_142622.1, read on the forward strand.
TTCAATACATTTAATTATTTTTTACTCCTTTTTACTGAAACCTTGGGTGTTTTGGACTGAAATACTAACATCCTTACCCTTAATAGCCTTTTACCAATTCTTCCAGAGTGTGCACTAATAAATGCATGTTTATGATCAGATATTGGTCAACCAATGGAGTCCAGCTTCGAATACATGCTGAGGCATGCAGTCTGAGGTCACTTGTTCAAAGATGTGCCACCCATCTTTGAATGAGAGGTGCATTAAGCCCTCAGTCTGAACTGTTTGTGATACAGTCTGGCCAGGTTTCATTAATAATAATTAATAATTGCTTACACTTATATAGCACTTTTCTGGACACTCCACTCAAAGTGCTTTACAGGTAATGGGGACACCCCTCCACTACCACTAATGTGTAGCATCCATCTGGATGATGCGACGGCAGCCATAGTGTGTCAGAATGCTCACCACACATCAACTGTTAGTTGGGAGGAGAGCAGAGTAATGAAGCCAATTTATAGATGGGGATTATTAGGAGGCCATGATTAGTAAGGGCCAATGGGAAATTTGGCCAGGACCCCTACTCTTTTCGAGAAATGCCCTGGGATTTCAAATGACCACAGAGAGTCAGGACCTCGGTTTTACGTCTCATCCGAAGGACGGCGCCTGTTTAAAGTATAGCGTCCCCCTCACCATACTGGGGCATAAGGACCCACATGGACCGCAGGGTGAGCGGCCCACTAACACCTCTTCCAGCAGCAACCTTAGTTTGTCCCAGGAGGTCTCCCATTCGGGTACTGACCAGGCTCACACCTGCTTAGCTTCAGTGGGTTGCCTGTTGTGAGTTGCAGGGTGATATGGCTGCTGGCTAAACGAAGTTCTGTTTCTTCTGCTTAAAGAAGCAGAATGTCAGGCTACACATGTTTTGTATGCTCTCGTCAGCCATTTGTGGTAATATCTGCACTGTAAGCCTTAGAGCTGATGTACTAATGCCAAGTTCATTTAGGGAATATAAACAGCAGATACAAAAATCAGGAGCCCAAAGCTTTCATGTTTATGTTATACCTTTGGGATTCTGATTGGTAGCAGTAAACATGTATAAAGTTCAAAGTAACAGCACTTTTAATTATCCTTCAGTATAATCTGACTATCAGCAGGCATTCATTTAATTGTATGTCATAAACCATTTTATATAGGGAACACTGACTTACAGAAGTGTAAGAGTACCCTATAATAATGCAAAATGAAAGTGTATTTTTTTAGATTTCAGAATGTTTAGAATGATTGTTTAATAAATGCCATAATAAATTTGATTATTTTATATATTCTTTTTATTTTCTCTTTAGATATCACTCTATGTGAGGAGGCTATATTCCAGTTTATTGTATCCCAAGGGCTATCCTCTCTCCAGCTTGATTTATTGATTGAGAACTTGCCTGGGAAAAAAGTGGACAACAAAAAAATAGAAAAATTGAGGAAGACCTGCAGTCCCAAGCAACAGATTCTTCACCTGCTGAAACTGTGGGTGCAGCAGAACAAAGACCAAGATAGCATGTTTAGCATAATACAAGGTGAGTTTAATTTAAAGTACCCAATAAAGCATTCAATTTACAGTACATATCATGTTTGAATTTGCTTTGTAGAGAACCACTTGTACCTTGCAAGCAATGCCATCCAATCCACTTTAGCAAGAATATCTGATTGCAAGGTTGTCAGAAACATCAAGATTATCTTGTCACTGCTATGTAGAACATTGTGCTTTTTAAGTTTGGAGCCATCTACTGTACCAGAGTGAAGCAAAAATACGGCATAAAGCATGTTGATACAATGTTAAGTGTTATCATACTTTAATGTATGACAGGCTAGTGTTTTCCCTTTCAGTTTCAACAACTTTTCAATGTTTTGATTAGATTGTTTTTTGCTTCCTAATTAGTGACATTGGAATGTCGTGGGATTGTTTTACAGAGAAAAACTCTGTTCTGTTCTCCAGAGAAGAGTAACTTTGTGACTTCAGTGAGTCAAAAAGTTAAAATATTTATTTTACTGACCCATTTGACTGATTATCTTATTTGTTTATTGATCCTTGGATCTTATCTTGTCATTTCTTGAAAGAAGCCAGAGAATTGGCTTTAAGGACATAGCCCGTTAACCTTCAGCCGTTTCGTATATTATCAACAGTGATGGGATTTCAAATAATTATATTAAATATTTTGTTGTACTTGTCTAAAATGTCATAAAATAGTTTCAGCTTTTACATGTATTCAGTTATTTTACATGTATATGTAATATATGGAGAGACGAAGAAGAAAGAACAGATACTAAAACCTAGTACCTTAAAACGTTTTAGAGCTACAAAACTAGACCAAACTTAAGTGTTTATTGAGAACGCTGGAATAGGGAGCTGCATCAGCATGCATCAGGTTTATTCCAAGCTGAGAGGTAAAGAAAAGAAACACTTAGTGAGATAGAGAAAAGCTTAGATTTTTGTTTTGGTTGTTTTAATGTGGTGCTAAAAGAATACATAGGCCTGTTGAAATATAAACAATCTGACAATGGATCTACAGTTTCTTGCCAAAGACAGACAGGACACTTTGATATCAGTTGGCTATCTGATGCACATATTCATTAATTTTGTTCTCTTCAGTATTTGGAAACTGCATGCTAGCCTTAAATGCCTTATTAATGAGAGGAGGCCACCTTGCTTGTTTCGAAGTTAGTTGCTAATTAATCCAAGGATTTTATCTAGTCATTCCTTGAAAGAAGCCAGTTTATCATGGCTAGGCAGCTAGTTTCATACTTAAAAAACTCTATTTGCAAAGTAGTGCTTTCTATTCTCAGCTTTAAATTGGTCTGCCTTGTACTTTACACTGGTCCACTTTATGCATGACAAATGTCATCTACCATGTGGCTGATAGGTTGCAGTTTTTTTTTTCTTTTTGAATTTCCTTTGCTGCTTCTATACTGTTCATAAATGATCCTTCCAAAGCAAAAGCATCTTTCCTGAATCTTTGTGGCCAGAGTTGTTTACAGTATTCTAAATGAGTTATATCCTAGTGTATTGTACAATTTTAACACAACATCTCTTTATTTAAATGCTACTGTTTTATTTATAGCTACAGTACATATCATTGGATTGCTTCCAAAGTTGTCTGGACAGCAAAAATAATGTCAAAATACACAACTAAGCTCGTCTCATAAGTATCTTATTCAAGACAGTTTCCCATTTTACATGTATATTTGCAGTTTGCACAGTGTGTTTTGCAATGCAATACTGTGACCATGTGTATTAAATAACATCTGACCATGTTTGCCCTTTCTTGAATTCAGTGTTAAATTGTCTTGAATTTCTTTTCTGCTTCTTCAGTTGTAAATAATAATAATATTAACAAATTACATTTATATAGCACTTTTCTGGACACTCCACTCAAAGAGCTTTACAGGTAACGAGAAGCACTCCACCACAAATGTGCAGCGCTCACCTGGATGATGCAACAATATCAGTGAGGAATAGAACAGAGTGATGAAACCACTTCATAGTTGCGGATTATTAGGAGGCCATGAATGATAAAGGCTAGTGGGAAATTTAACCAAGACACTGGGGTTACACCCCTGTTCTTTTTGTTTTTAGTTTTTAATGATCTCAGAGAGTCAGAACCTCGGTTTAACATTTCATCTGAAGGATTCCACCTTTTTTTACATAGTTTATAGTATCCCCATCACTATAGTGAGGCATTAGGACCCACACAGACCGCAGGATGACTGCCCCCTGCTGGTCCCAATAACACCTCTTCCAGTAATTTCCCAGGAGGTCTCCTATGCAGGTACTGACCAGACTCACACTTGCTTAGCTTTAATAGGCTGCCAGTTGAGATTAAGTAACTCAGGCAACCCAAACACATGCAATCTCTCTAGAGAGTAAATCGTGGGAAAATGTTGGTATTTAAGGTTACAGGGGAATTCCACCCATTCTTCTGAGATGCAAAACAGTTTTAATATTTTTCCCAAGATGACTTATTAGTTAAATGTCACACAATTCTGAGAATATTTGTGATTGTTTCAGAATATTTTTTCCTGTTTTGAGTATCATTCCCATGTTCTATTTGATAATGTTTGGTAATACTATGAATTAACCACTTTTATACAGTACAGTACGTGTTATGCTATAATACAGTACACATTTACAATTAAAAGACATAATTTTGCTTATAAGATTCAAGGTCATGTTCCAACAGACATCAAAGAAAGAACAAACTACAGCGTGCTCTCCATTCTCATTAGGAAATAACGAAACTTAAAATTACTCTCATTCTATTTATGAGAATAGATCCTTAGATCAGTAAATACCTTATAAAACATTGAAAATACTGTCATCCAATCTAATTATTTTGATAGCAACACGGTATCATTGGTCACACCTTTAGGCTATCCAAATCACAGAAATGCAATAATGACTTTGGAATTATCTCTTGTCCTTTTAACTTTTCTCTTTATTTTATAATTCTCCTTTGTTTTATACTGTAGTTAATTTTTTTTTAATTTGTATACACTTCATATTGGAGAAAAAAAAAACCTATGATAACAACAACTATGATATTGTGTTATTTTTTGGTATTTCCTCCTAACAGATATTTGACTTTCTGTAATTTATGATTAATCATGTTGCTACAATGGCACCATGGCAGAAGAGTTAGCGCTATTGCTTCACAACTCTTGGATCTTGTGTTTGATTCCTGCCTGGGGTGCCTTCTGTTTGCATGTTCTCCCAGGTGCCATATATGTTTTTATCCAGATGCTGTCTTTGGAATGTGCTTCTCTAATGGATGGATGTTTGTGTATACCCTGCAATGGTTTGGGCATTGTCATGGATGTCGGAAGGGCATGCCATGGAATGACAAGGAGAGCAGAAGAGACCCTATGCGTAGCGGTGAAAGGGGCAACACGGAGGTTTAGCTCAGGCTCAGGGGGTCGGACAATGTCGGTGTAGAAACCTATGCCATCAGGCCATGGACGTGGGGTGACCTGGTACTAGGCTGGTCTCACGACATCCATACCCTCAATGCTGAGCCAGGAGCAGAGCAGACACAGGAAGTAAATAGGCTACACAACAAGACACTCTGGAAAGACATGAATAATCACAGGGAACTAGGAACAGGACAGAAGCAGAGCGCCCTCTAGGTGTACTGGGTGCTTTGAGTTCATTGTCTGTTGGGCTCAACTACTCACTGTAACCATATACAGTACAGTATAGGACTAAGTGGTTATTGAAGATTAAAGTTACAACAACTTGTGTGCTTTTGTGTTTTATTGCAGGTGTAAATCATTGTGAGAGAGTGGTGTCTAGATGTGCCGGTTTTAGAAACCTGACACTGAGTCACTTGACTGCGGTAATGGACAGCCTGCCTGGAAACAAAGTGAAAGCAGAGGACATCAAACAGATCATGAGCACATGTGAATCAAAACAGTACATTCTTCAGCTCTTGCAACTTTGGAAGATGCAAAATGGGGACCAAGATATTGCCAAGGGACTTTCACAAAGCATCAGAAAACTAAGAAGGAAGAAAGTTCCAAAAAGGTTATTAAAAAGCATTAAAAAAATCATCAAGATCTTCAATACATCTTCTATACATAAGTTGTATGAAAAAATGTTTTTGGATATCATTCAGGGGAGCAAGTGTTTAAAATCCAAATCACTTAATGAATAAACACAGGGACATTATTTTTATTAGAAAAAGTACGAGTTATGTAAACTTATTTAAGAGTTGTATATAATCATCATTTTTTAATTATGCTTCCAAGTTTCTTTTCAGTTGGTGGATGGGTATACCATCAGGTTATTTGTGCTTCTTTTCAACATGGAATATATTTCAAAAAAGGTTTGTGCCTGTAAGAAAATGAAAAATCTCATGGAAATCCTAAAAGTACTTCAACAGGTGTTACATTAACTGGAAAAAGTGGTGTTTCTTTCTAAAATACTGTATAGGGACAAAAAGGAGCTCATTTAAAAAATGTCCTTTCTTTGAAAACTTACTGGGAAATAACTGCTCAGATACAATTTTTTTAACTTATTTAGCGCCTGATCAATGCACTGTGACTCTGTTTTAAAGAGTGATAATAAATTAACTTGCAGGCATCCTATCTTTTCAAAGAAAAACATTTAATGCAACCCACACAACAGTTAGCAACAGCATACGTACATATTTGTTTTACAGCAAAGGTAAAAAAGTAAAAACCCCTGTTTCATTCAGTCACAGTAGCTGATCAACAGCTAATCTGTTCTGTCCATGTACTGTATCTAAGAGAGAACACCATTCTTAATAGAATGTATTCTCTAGTCTTCAGACACATGTGCCTAAAACTAATGTGAGCAAACCATTTTAGCCCCTTTGGTACCTGATGGAGCAAAGCATCAGAAGATAATAGCATAATTATTGCATTTCATATTCATGGTTGTTGTTTTTACCTATTCACTTTTCCATTCGAAATGGCCATTTTATCTGACCTTTCTGGCATGTGGTTTCTAAAACTATTTTTGTTGAGCTATATAAGGAGAAGCTACTGTATGTTGGGAAATATCAGTGTTGCATCATTAACACTAAAGGTCAGAAAGGCGTGGTGCGTCATCACTTTTAGTGAAACTCTTTGTTCTTGAACACTTAATAAGAATAGCAAATAATACCAGAAGGAAGAGCAACAGGCTATAATAATGAATTACATACTTAAGATAGTTAATCAGTAAAATAAATATTATTTAGGTGGTTGTCCACGTCACAGAAAAATAGGAATTAAATGTTTTGTTTCTCCATTAATCAAAAAACTGAAATGTATTCATTATCATGGTACAAAATAAGCTTTATATTTTTTATTTTATTTTTTATTTTATGTCTAAATATCAATTGTGTTTTTACAAAGTATTTGTATTTAATTGGTTTAAATAATTATTTAAATATTTAATTTAATAGTCACCTACAGTAGACTACTGACAATTTTCTTTTGATGTTACTTGCCATTTTTAATTAAAAACTAGAACAATAGGTTACATTAAAAATTAGATGTGCCCAACTTTTTAGTAATTTATTTGCTTTGCATGTGAAGGGATAAGAGTATTCTACAATCGATAAATGAGGCTTATACAGTACCTTTTAATTTGCCATATAGTATTATACTCTAAAATTGCATTGCGTATGGCGCCAAAGAAAAAAGTGTTCTTTCAAACGTGATTGTCATATCTCTATGTTGATTTTTTTTGGTGTGGAAATGATAGACAAAAATGTGCTAGAAATTAAATGTAAATAATTTAAGACGTAATTTGAATCCTTGTGGCACAGGTGGAAGGGCTTGTTAATTTTTCTCATCTTAAACACATGTATATATTCTTTTATATTGTTGTGACTGTGGGACATCTGAAATTCAGTGAGGTTTGTAGTTCTCATAAATCTTACCTTATTTTGATGATTTAAGACAACTGGTATTGCTTTGCTCTATATACACAGCTGTTCTTGAGTCATGAGGAAAGAATCAATCTTGGAGGATGATGATGGTAATCAAAAAGTGTTCCTAATAATTACCTCAAGTTAATTGAAGTCACTGTTAGATTGGTAAATCAGCAATTTTAAAACATAAATATTTACTGAGTAATTCCTAGTGAGGCCATTATGCCAGCTTCATTAGGAATGGGCCATAGTATAGATACAGTAGCAGAAAAAAAGGGAAGGAAAAGGGACCATCATCATTATCCATCATCCTCCTCTTCCTCCAAAGTATGTGCCGTGAGAGAACACCTCCTTGAAATTAGATATGAATCCAGATTCTGTCCAAATAATATGAATTCTGATTACTGGGCCCTGAGGGATTTGGTTCTGGTAAGGATCTGTTTTGTTTATTAAGATGCAGGTTTTCTCTCTTTGTCCTGAAAGGTGTCTTATGTATTAAGATTATAAGGATAGAATTCTGGGCATTCTATGTCTATAGAAGGTAGGGCTCTAAAACTCACTGAATTGTAAATAGTGCATAGTGTAACCATTTGTTTATAGTGTAACTGGTGTATGTTGTGTAACTGTGTGTGTGTTATTTATCGTAATAAATATTTGTCTTGTCTAAGTTTGGGCCTGATTGTTACTCTGTTGTCAAGCTGTACTAAAAACATAAAGTTTTTATTGTGTGTTTATTCTGGAGGAGGTCGAAGTTTAATGTTGCACTTCTGCTCCCCTCTGGATAAGGGCTCACTGGCTGCACACAGCACCGCTCACATCTTTCCAAGCACTTGGCATTTTGGTCTCGTCAGACCATGAGCTTCACACTCAGTGTCGCTAAGATCTTACCTTTATTGCGTTCAAGGAAGGTAAGATCTCGCTCAAACTCTCAAGCAGCTCCTGCCATGCCAACTGCACTTTACTTTCAGTTTTCCTGATGTAGTCAATGCTCCCTGGAGCTCTTGGCTGAAGAGCCAAAGGTCCAAAGCTACTATTTATGGGATTATGACTGAATGCCACAGTCAGAAGCCCCCTAAAAAGGAGCCCGATACAACATCCACTTCCCTTTTCTCTTCTCCTAATCCTGCGTGTTCTGCTTTCCCTTCTTCCTCGTTTTCTGGTTGAGAGTGCAACCCACTGCACCTGCAGTATGACGGTCAAAGTCTGCTTCTTTGGCTGTACACATCGCTGTGTGGATCTTTTCTAGCACCCCTCCCTCTGCCCCACTTTCTCCCTGGATCAGTCCTCCTGAGTGAGGGGGTTGTGACAGCCAGTGGAGACGTTTCCTCAGCCAGGCTGGCGTCAGAGTACATTGTCCCGTTATGTTTGTCAGCTCAGTTTCTCATTATAATTTGGCCAGACTTCTGAAGTAACAATATATACTGTAGTTATTTGTACACATAGATATATTGTTTCTTGTACTGTTGTACACCTGAATATATACAACATTTTATATACAGTACTGTATATAGGGGATATATACAGAGTTCTAAGACAAACAAGAATTTAACAAGATAACTTCCCATTTACCATCATGTGACTCATTTAAATTACATTAAAAAACTCATTATTTGTGACTAAGCCAGCAGCTATATCACCCTGCAGCTCTCAACTGGCTACCCACTGAAGCTAAGCAGGGTTGAGCCTGGTCAGTATCTTGATCAGAGACCTCCTGGGAAGCTATGGTTGCTGCTGGAAGAGGTGCTAGTGGGACCAGCGGGGGGGCTCAACCTGCGGTCTGTGTGGGTCCTAATGCCCCAGTATAGTGGCGGGGACATTATACTGTAGCGGGTGCCCTCTTTTGGATGAGACATTAAACCGAGGTTCTGACTCTCAGTGGTCATTAAAGGTCCCCAGGCATTTCTTGATAAGAGTAGGGAGTTATCCCGGTGTCCGGGCCAAATTTCCCCCCTCAGCCTTTACTGGGGCCTCCAAATTGTCCCCATATATGATTGGCTTGCACTGGCCCTGCAATGGATTGGCACCCCGTCCAGGGTGTACCCTGCCTTGCACTCGTTGTTTACCGGGTAGGCTCCGGCTTCCCATGACACCATATGGTATAAAGCGGTTTGGCAAATGACATGAGATGACATTAACTGTGACTTTCACCTTGATATAATAATTATTAAATGATAATGTCTGTAAGTTAATTGGCTACTTTGATAGCATGTATTCCATGTGTTTTAATATAGGTATTAATGCCTCATTTGTCTTAGAGTGGTTTTCGTGAAGGTGTCCGTTTTTCAATTTCATACTTAAGGTAAGCAATGTTGACCATGAGGTTGTATGAACCTACTTTAAAACTACAACTACATAAATATTTCCTAGGTAATCTTTCCTAGATTTGTATGTTGGTAACTTGTGATTTAGTCCTCAGAAGTTTGGGTAACTGTGGTCATAATATTGCATAGAGGGGAGAAGGGTGGGACCCAGTAAAAACAACAGGTATTATTGTTCATTGTATGTCACAACAACTTAAAATTAGCTTTTATCTCATTTGTTATCAAATAGATGACTGATGATGCCAAGTCAGAATAATGATGATGGAAAAAGGCAATATCACATAACTGTGACAAGCATGCAGCACCCTTTTATGTAACCCTTTTATGATTTATTTCAGAATTCCAAAATCAGATGCAAAGAGTGAGATGCAAAATAAACTTTAAATGATGTTAAAGTGCAAGTAGGGAGAAATACAATGGATCCTTTGCTTTCATGATTCTTTTGAAGAATAACGTTTAACTGAGAAAATCCATAACAGGTGAAGTCAATAAGTATGAAATTAGTAGGAGTCAGGCTCACATGTGACCTTATTAGTGAATAAGGAAACATCCCAGGGGTAAAACAATATGCTAACAATTAAATATGTATATTGGCAAATCCAGTCAAATAAACAATTAAGAAAAAATGGTAAAAAGCAGTCTGCCAAAGGCACTCTATCACAGGGTACGATAGACTTTTACAGCATGGAATCAACTGAAGTGAAACACATGCTGGGCAGAACCCTTAGAACATCTAATTACATTTTTTCTGAAAAAGTCAATCACATTTCTTTGCTACAGAGTGTTTTTCCACTTTTCATGGGAGTGCAGAGATTACAGGCCTCACCACAAAGCACAGTTTTAGGCAATTCCTTACTACTGTATAAGCTTTTTACTGTATTTAAGGCGGGTCCTAAAACAATCCAGCCTACTGTTCTAGCCTCCTGTAACACCATCTGTTACCCTGAGTATCCCTACAAAGTACCCCTGGATACATGAAAAAATATTAGAAATACTGTGGTGCTTAAACTGCCAGTTTTTAAACAATGAGTAGACACCAAGCTCATTTTTCACTGCATTCAAGCATCAGACACATACAGATACTGTAAAAACATCAGAAAGTTTTCAAGGGAGAGGATACCATTCTGTCCATATGGCTTATTTGTTTTTTAGTAACTAATTGATCTGAAGATCTCATCCAGGTGTTAATCTCTGAAGTGGTGGCATCAGCTTCAATAACAAGGATGGGTAGCTTGTTCCAGTCAACGTCTCCCAGACTCACTCAATATTTTGTATCAAGAAGATTCTACAGTTCTGAGATTAATGTGCTCCGGTTCATGTTTCACCATTAAATTTGAAGTCCATGTGGTTGACGTTGTCAATGCTTTTAAGGAATTTGAATATTTGTATTAGCTTGCCTGTTAATCTTTTTCTCTTCTCTAGCAAAAAAAAGTTCAATTCTACTCTTTGTTTAGTGTAGGACATATCGATGAGCTTGGGAAGTTATCTGGTTGCTCTTCCTTGGAACGATTCCAAATCAGCCATCTCTTTTTTTTTTCAATTTTTGGGATCACACGATATTCTCAATAAGAGAATAAATCATTTTCTTAGCTCACCTACTTCATATTTAGTTCAGTGTATGGTATTTTATACAGAATACAGGAGGTTGTGCTTTTGCTGTCAGCTTGCATTACTCTACCTTTTATGTCATCTGCAAGGTGTTTAACCACTGTTAAACCAATGAGCAGTGGCACAGTAAGTCAGAGATCATCCCTAAAGTATACTGTAAGCACACAGTAGCAAAACTGCTCTCCTGGATGGGTTGCCAGTACAACAGAATTCAGAAAAGCCAATCAAGCAAAAACAGCTGTCATGACCATGTCATCAGGAGGTGGGAGGAAACTCGTAGTAACATATAAAAACCCATATGAGCACAGAAAGAACAAGATAAATCCAAATTGACAGATACTGGAATCTAACCTAGGGAAAACCAGCAAAACTATGACAAAATGCTTCCTGTCCTTCTACAAGCAATACAGTTTTCATTTTTCCCCAGAAAAGACCAGTCTGAAAGGCAATATTGTGCAGAGCATTTTATACATTAGTTGTTTTAATAAGGATAAATTACAAAGAATTAAATCACCCTATTAACAACATGTCTGTGTCCCTATTCAAACACTGAAAAACAGCATTTTATTTTTACATTTGATTGTAAAGCTTGATTCTGATGTGTTGAAAGAAAAACTCTTCACACGATAACTAAACTGACAAAAATTAGGTTACTTTTGTAAGAGGTGTTTGTGGATTGGTTGGATTAGTTGGTGGCACTATTCAATCTAGAGATTGGTTCTTGGTTTGAATTCTGTACTCTTCTTCAAATATCCAAGCATTTTTGTCACCCATTTTGTTTTACAGCAATTGCTTCTCATCATCACCTTGTCCAATACCGTAAATGCTTAAAATGCTTAAACTTTTAGCAGCTATGTCACCCTGCAGCTCACAACTGACAACCCACTGAAGCTCAGTAGATTCAAGCCTGGTCAGTACCTGGATGGGAGACCTTCTGGGAAAAACTAAGGTTTCTGCTGGAAGAGGTGTTAGTGGAGCCAATAGAGGGCGCTCACCCTGCAGTCTGTGTAGGTCCTAATGCCAGATTATAGTGACAGGGACACTATACTGTAAAAAGGCACAATCCTTTGAATGAGATATAAAATCGAGGTTCCGACTCGGTGTGGTCATTAAAAATCCCATGGTGTTTCTTGAAAAGAGTAGGGGTGTAACTCTGGCGTCCTGGCCAAATTTCCCATTGGCCTTTACCAATCATGGCCTCCTAAATAATCCCCACCTATGGTCTGGTTTCATCACTCTGTTCTCCTCCCCACTGATAGCTGGTGTGTGGTGAGTGTACTGGTGCACTATGACTGTCACATCATCCAGGTGGGGCTCCACATTGGTGGTGGTGGAGAGGAGTCCCCATTACCTGTAAAGCACTTTGAGTGGAGTGTCCAGAAAAGTTCTATGTATGTGTAAGGAACTATTATTATCAACTGTTATCCTTATTCAGTATTCAGCCAGTGAAAATACAGTAAAATCCAACAATGAGAAAATGGAACTGAATAAAATCACATTTTGCAGATTTTTAAGAAAGGATCCAAAATAATAGAATGTGCTGTGTTTTATGTTTAAAATGCAGCCACAGCAGCCACTGATCCAGAGCCAGTTTATAAATTGTTTCAAGATGATCATATTGTTTTAATATAATAAGGTCATGAAGCTTTGTGCTCAATGGTTCTAAACAGAGCACAATATATATACTTGTATAACTGTATGCTGGGTTAAACATTACCCAGCATTTCTGAACACTTGTTGAGCTTAGGTTAACAAGAACATATAAACCACCAGTTTAAGAAAATGTCCCATCTTTTACTTGATATTTTGCATGTTATCAACTGTTCTGAAAAATGCTTTGCAATTCTTTTAGTTTCTAAGCTGTTTTTGTCCTGCCTCTAAGTATGATGCAAGGACTTCACTATAAGGAAGTTGTGAGACATCGACCTCTCAATCTCTAATGTATAGCTTTAAATAGTAACGTCCTTCTAAAGAAGTGCAGTCAGTAACTACTTCCAAACACAAATACTGAATGTTCCATGGCGTCACAGGATTTGCACTGGGTCATCAGGAAATTGTGGAATGTCAATAGAATTATCTTTTCATTTGAATTATGATATATTGAGTTAAATCTAAAATATTTAACCTATGGATATACTATAAAATATATAGATTTGGGATTTTTCAACAACAGCTGCATTTTGTGTGTAATTATATGACTATACCTGTATATCCCTAACACTATGGTGGAGACCCTTTGCATTGCACCAGATAGCGTTAATGACACAGCAGTAACTGTATCATATATCACATCGTAAGATCCTCATTATTAAACCTAACAACAGTGTGCAGGCTTCCTGGATTACGTTTTTGAAAACACTGTGATTGGAAACAGAGCCTAACAATTTAGAGTTTTTACTGAGATGAATACTAGGATGAACAAAACAAAATGTGCAAAGCCATTTCTGCACATCACTCAATGTCCTTGTTGTGTTCTTAGTGGTTGTTACAGTACCACTGTCAATAGAGTAACCACTGTAAGCTAGGCCCCAGTTCTTAAGAATAATGTTGTGTTTAGTTTAGTGGGAAAACTTAAATACACCAGGTAGCAGCAAAATAAAACCCACTAGCCCTTATAGCCTATGAAATAATATTAAGAGCGATGATGTTGTTTGACTAAGAGATTTCCCAGTCTTGAGAGTAGTCTGGTTAAAATGTGTATTATTGCTATCAATCAGATATTACAGTAGGATAGATACTGTAACTTCAACGTAAAGTTTTGAAACTAAAAAACTTTGCCTTATACATCTACAGGGTGATGAACTGGAGCAATTAACATGGAGAAGAGATTCCTTTGAAGAATGCTTAAACACTTCATGCAGAGGGTTCATCCAAACCAAGCCGGTGTATTGCTCTTCTGTGCTTCTGCTAGTAGTACTTTAATACTGTTATCAGCGGGAACATGTTCCCCATGGGCAAACTTGTTCATATACCACATTTAATTTAACATTTTTCACAATGTAATTATTTAAACAACAGATTTACTCATTTAAATCAATCTATTAATAAACCTATCAATTACTGCTAGCATCAAATATCTAATGACAGCAAATAATTTGCTACCTCAATGTAGAATTGTTTTTTTTTTCGATATTCAAAATACTATTATTTTGCTTAATTTTACACCACAAAAAAAAATGGTAAAAAGCTAGAAATGTACACATAGGAACAATTTTTATATAGCCAAAACATAGGTATAGTACCTTATTTGAGGTACTTCTGTACTTTCTATTTAATGATTAGGTCTTTTTTGATAATTTATCCGTTTCAGTTTTCAGTGTATCTCTACCTTCTAAGTACAGCTGTAATAAACACGTGGGCCTCCTAACAATCGCAATCCATTCTTGGAATATGTAAAAACACAATATACATAACACTGTTTTTGTACGGAGAAGCTTAAAGAACTGCCACGCCCCCGACCAACAGGAACATAAAAACCGCTTCAGCGTTAATGAATTTCACTGAAAGGAAAAAAGCACAATTGAAGATGAGCAGGAAAGAGGTGAGTTGATTTAAATGTTTGAGCTATCTCTCTGAATTGGAAAAGTTTGTTTTTAAATTGTGCTTTCGTTTTCAAGAAATTTAAAAGAGCTACTATAAGAAAAAAACTAGTTTACGTGACCATTGTTTAAAGTAACTACTATATAGATGGAAACAGTGCAAAAAGCTGTTGTGTATAATTGTTAGAATCAGATTTCTGCAATATGTCCTTTACAGTATATGTGTATATAGCCTCTCGCTTGCTCATTTTAAACATTGTAAACATTGTAGTGAAATATGACTTTTGCTCAGTTTGGTTAACTTCTGTAGGGTGTCTGTGCAAATTAATTTTCGAATCCGTAAATCTTTGAAATATGCCGATAAAATGAGTTATACTTTGATGATACTGTTTTGTTTGATAGTCCATTATAACGTTATAGTTATATACGTTATAAAATATGAAGACATTGTTAAAGGTGGAATTTACAAAAACGTTTTTACCTTCACTGTGATACTCATCAAAGACACTGGCGTCTAAAAACGTAGTGTTCTATATTTATATTTATAAATCTGGTTATATTTAAACTACATAATTATTTGTAAGTTAGGGTGTGGAGTTTTACCTCCATAAATCAGCGACAGGATCAAAGCCACGACTGATTCTGAAAAGATAAATGTCTCTGACTTGCTAGGTAAAATCTTTCTAGAAGCAGAGTATATCAGATGTATTGAATTTAAGATTTTGGTTTAAAAAAAAACAAAGGGTTTCTTCTTTGCTAATCACTGTATCATAACAGTAAATCAAAAGCAGAAATATCTGCTCTCCAGTTGATGCACAATCCTGTTTCATGCCAAGAAGGTGCTGGTAGTGTAGTAACCTAACCACAAATACAAAGAGTAATGTCTACCCTACAGCAATACAGTAATTGACGTGGATAAATGAAAATACAAATGTGACAACATAAGTATTAAACATGCATCTAAATATGACAGGTATTAAATATGTTATGATTAATAACAGACTTGTGGGACTTAACATTGCAAAAAGACATTCGGTAGATGAGAGATGCCAGCATTGTCAATGTGATAAGGTTTACTTATCAGGAGATGGTTCTATCCCTTTAAGCTTTCCCAGGGAAAAGGGAAATGTCAAAAATCATTTTAAGTACTTGATGTAGTTTTGAACATGTACTGTACATAAACAGTATTGCTAGTAGATAAGCATCATTTTAAGTAATTTCTGAACAGTTCATGCACTTTATATTTATATTGGAAAGAGTGTTTGATAGGACAGTTAATGTAATATTTCCAGGACAAATTACACTGTATTGCCCTGGGTTACGCTGTATTTCTCCAGAAGATAAGCATGTTTATGTTTTTCTGCACAATACCAATGAGCAATTCTGTTTCTTTGCAGGTCCTAGCAATTGTGTTCTTTTTCACTGCAAATAATCCTGCAGTGCTGGAACATGGGAAATATCGCACCTACCAGCACAGAGATCCAGTCACTGGCAAAATGCTTCTCTGTAATCAATGTCCTCCAGGAACATACCTGCAAAGCCATTGTACAACCAAGCACCAGACTGTCTGTGCACTTTGCCCAGCTCAGCACTATACCCAGTACTGGAATTATCTTCCCATGTGCCTGTACTGCAACAATTTCTGCAGGGAGAACCAGTTCGTAAAGGAAGAGTGTTCTCCCACCTACAACAGAGTTTGTGAATGCAAAAAAGGCTACTACTGGGATTCAGAGTTTTGCATAAAGCACACAGAGTGTCCTTCAGGATATGGGGTCAAAGCTAAAGGTTTCTATGATTACTGTTTAACAGTTTCCGGATTGTTATTATATCTGACTGCATACAGCATTTCGAGGAATTGTCTTGGGTGTTCTTCAAATTAATAAATGACCTGCAAGAGCAGTCTGATATTTGAAAGACGTACAATTTGCTAATTACTGCATCTTCATTCTTTAGCAATATGCGAGTTCAATAATATCCTGGACTATGTGCAATTCATTTTACTCTAGAAAACAAACAGAAATACATCCGACTTAATGTGAGTTCCAAAAATGGTAAACATAACCGACACCGACTTTCCATCTGTTTATTTCTCCTTTGTTACTCAAATACAGTCATTAAGTAAACTGTGCAGATTTTATTGAATCAAATTTATACCAGGAACATGAGCGCTTTAGCTACGTAGGTAATGCTAACTTCATTTATTCAATTTTTTTCCTAGGAACAGCAAACAAAGACACAGTATGTGAGAAGTGTCTTTCCGGGTACTTTTCCTCAAAAATATCAAGTCAATTATCCTGCATGAAGCACACCAATTGCACAGCTCATGGCTTAAAACGGATTCTTAAGGGCACTTCATGGCATGACAATTTGTGCATTTCCTTCAGCGATTTCCAAGTCAAAGGTACATTGTTCCCTTCTATCTGAGGAAATGAATAGTGTGCAGTATTGCTGTGCTTTCCAGTAATATATTGTACTTTTTTTTAGACAATACTTTTTACTGGGCCATGTAATATATTGTACATTTATCATGGGCCATTTTCTCTGTGAGCAAATTCTTAAAACAGATTAAACAGATTTTTAATTGTGCAGCTTTCCCATAGGGAATAATGAGGAACATCAAATAAAATAAAACGTACTTATCACCCAAATGAATTTGTTTACAGGAGCTCACTACATCAGATTCCAGAACTGAGGAATTAATTTGATTTGGCTGTTCAATGGCTTTTTGGCTGTAGCATCTGCCCCAGTGCATTAACCGAGTAGTAATAGGAAACCAAATTAGAAAGATTTTAAAGAGGAAAAAATCAGACATTATTTTTGGAAAATTAGTCTTGATTGGATAGTAAAAGTAAAGAGTGTTTGATATATTGTAAAATGCAGTGCAGTTGTGGGCTTTTTGTGTTTATTACATTTATTTTTCTTTTTTTTTACTTTTATTATTTAGTAGTCATTCTAGTTCTACTGTAAGGTATGATACATGTTTAAAAATAAAATAATTGACAATTCTGTAGCCCTGATTAATATGGCCTGAAGATGGGTTCCTCCCAATCTGTACCAGCTGCAGCATTAGAGATTTCAAAGTGAAGCTGTTGGAGTGTTTGTTGATTTATAAGAAATCTTGGGAGGGCACAGTGTGAGTGGTCTGATTTGTTTTTGATTATGCAGTATGTATATACAATTAAGTACAAATTATTTAACTAAAACATTACATGTTTATACATTTCTTGTTTCAGGTACTCTTAGTTTATACAGAGAAATCATTATAGAATTCTTTTCTCATCAAAAGATGAAGCTGAAGAAGGTGGTCAGATTTGGAAAGAAGTCTCTAAATGAACAACTGCTGAAGCAGTTAAAAGGCAATGGAAACCTCTCTGCTCAGAAACTTATGTGCATTTATGTCAAACAGTGGATGTCTCTTCAGAAACCAGGCACAAATGTGATTAAAAAATTGCTGGAAATGCTGAAGAAATCACAACTTCATAATGTTGCAAGTAGGTTTGGGAAAAAATTTAAAGGTGTACTGGCAAAAAAAAAAGAGGAATGAGGAATAATTGAATAAAAGAAAAATCAGAAGAGAGAGGTGGATGAAAAGTTAATGATCAAGATAAACAACAAGGAATTTGCTGCTTATTGCACGGCACAGTTATTTCACAAATTGAAGTTGTTTCAAACATCAGTTATTGTTATATTTACCTGGTTCACTGGAAAACACCATGCTCCCTCCAATTTAATGTTCTGTTATTGGATTTTTCTGGCTTGCGATACTTGGGTTCATAGTGGCTTGAGCATGGACAAGGTTTTTAGATGGTTCTAATAAAAACTGCGAGAACCCTGTTTGGATCAGGGCCACCTGGACCCACCCCTTGAGCAAGGTCTGGGGATGGTGTTCAATACCTAGCACCTGGTGGCTGGGTCACCCACATAACCTGGTAGTCCCGATCCTAATTTCATCTGGAGCTGTTGTGTGGTCTCACCATCTGCAAGGTGAAGGATAGGGGTTGGTTGCGATGCCAAGTGAGTAGTGGGGCTGCCTCCAGAGGGATTGGGTTCATTTTTTTGTGGCTGAGCTCACTGTGGTGATTAATCAGATCTTTAGTGATAGAGGTGGTTGAGATCCAGCCAGAAATGCTGAAGGTGCTGGACATAGTTGGGGAAGCGTTGGTTAACATACCTCTTCAGTGTTGAGTGGAAGGTAGGGACAATCCCTTTGGATAGGCAGACTGGGGTGGTGGTTCCTATTACAGAGAAATCACACTCCGCTGCCTCCCTGGGAAAGCCTATGCCAGGGTTTTGGAAATGAGACGTTATCTAATAGTCGGGGCTCAGACACAGATGATATAATCTGTCCTGGCTGTTGAACAATAGACTAACTCTTTGTCCTTGCATGGACCTTGAGGGAACATGGGAGTTTGCTACACCTCTCTGCATTTGTTTTGTGAAAATGCAGAAAGCTAAAGACTTTGTACCCCAGAGTATCTTGTGGTAGGTGCTTTGGGAGTATGGGTTGCTGGTGTTGGTGCTGCATGCAATTCGGACCTTGTGTTTGCAGAAGGAAGGTTATGTCCACATTATTGGTGTTAAATCGAGCCTGTTCATGGTTGGCATTGAACTCCACCAAAGGTGCGTCTGGTCTCAGGTCCTGCTTGTGATTTTCACAGACAGGATAACAAGGCACAGCAGAGGTTTGGAGTGAATCCTGTTTGGGGACCTGAGGGTTGCATCTCTGGAGCACTTCACCAAATGTGATGGGGTCAGGATGAGGGTCAAGGCCCCAATGTACTTAAAATCCTTATGACCTCCGATGTAGAGGTCTCTAGAGAGTGGTCTCCAGAGACCTCTACATCGGAGGTCATTATTCTCTCCTGGAAAAGAGTGGCTCGCTGTTTCAAGTTCAGGAGGAAACCACTGCCACAAGTGAAGGATTTTAAGTACATTGGGGCCTTGTTCACGAGTGCGGGTAGTGAGGATTACGAGACTGACCAGCAGTAATGCAGACCCTGTACCTAACGGTGGTGGAGAAGCAATAGCTACGTTTTTAGATTAAGCTCTCTTTTCCAGTTGATCTACATCCCTGTCCTCACCTATGGTCACATGCTCTGTGTAGTGACCTATAGAATGAGATTGTAGTTGCTAGCAGCAGAAATGAGGTTTCTCCGAAGGGCTGCTTGGTTTACTCTCTGTGACAGGGTGAGGAGCTTGGCAGTCCAGGAGGACCTTGGAGTATAATTGCTGCTCCTCTAAAATTGAGAGCAGCCAGTTGATGTGGTTTGGGCATCTGGCGAAGATATCTCCCACTAGTGGTGTACCAGGTACTGCCCATTAGGGCTAATCCAAGACATGCTGGAGGGATTATGTCTCTCAAATGGCCCGAGGGTGTCTAGGAATCCCCCAAAAGGAGCTGAAGACATTGGCTGCGGAAAGAGAAGGTTGGTCTGCTCCGTCTTATCTGTTACCACTGCAGCCCTCTCCAGGAATAACTAGTTAGAAAGCAGATGGGTGAAAAACATCCTGATCATCGGATCTGACCTACAGTGTATACCATCTACCATTCTGGCACAAAACAAGTACAAATTTTCACTTTTAAGAAATTACCTTGGCAATATCCTGGAAATGTGTTATCTTTAATGTATTCACAAAATATTTACTTCATTTTGAACTCAATCATCATTAACATTGACATTACAGTCTTCCATTATTGTACATACAGTAGAATTGGAATAACAGTCTTTCTTATTTTCTGTACAGACAGGATGCTGATATGTATATATGTTTGGGAAAATAAACATTTTATGATCCAAAAATGTTTTTCTTATTTTTTATTTAATATTAAAATAAAAATATGCAATGTACAAATTGAAGATGGTTTCTTAATTTCATAAACTTCTTTGAAAGTTTAAAATTAAAAAAAGTTAACTTCAAGAGTAAATTGTAGCCTGACAGTGCAGATAAACAAGCATATAGGATTTGGACAGGATGAAACAAGTATTGTGAATGAAAAAAGATACAGAGTAGTGTCATTCATGACTAAAGTATGCTGATTATGAATAATGATGAGTCTATTCCCATGAGTGATATTTAACAGCAATAAATCATTCCACTGCAAATTAACTTTTTTGTTTCCCAACTTGGACCTGTCATTGCCACAATCTTTATGAATTGTGCAAGTTATTATGTGCATTTTTCTTCATGACAGCATGCTTTACATTTCCATTAAAAGTGAGTTGCATCCATCTGGAACTTGGGAGTGACAATAAGGTTGAGGTGTTCAACTGTAGTGTGTTAATCCCTGTATTTTGGCTAAATTCTAACCTGGTCTTGAGAAATCTGTGCTTCCTAAATTCCTCGCTTAATTTATCTGGTAAAACTGTTTCTCGATTCTTCACCTGAACTGCCGTGTAGGAACACAGCTGGTGGTGGTGCTAGACAGCTGTTATTACCTGGGGCTGGTTGCGAGTAAACAGGTAACATCCTGCCACAGCTATTAAAGTTAGGGCACTTGTAACATCTGTTGGTCAAACATTGGAAGGTCTTCCATAATTCATTTTTTTTGACTGGTAATTATTGAAGCAGTACAAAAGTGATTTTTGTTACTTCACTTCCATATTCAAATATAAAAAGCTATAAATTATGTTTATGAAATAGCTTGATCTTATGAGATAATTCTCAGTGGCCCTTTTGGACAGAAAGATTCCAAACTGATCTTTCATGGAACTGTATGATTCTATTCTTCAGTATGGTACAAAGATTAATAATGACCACACAATAATGAAAAGTTTCAGGTTAAAAGTACTAAATTTTCCTGTTGGAAGTGGCAAAAATATGTGTTTTTATACTACAGAATACCTATCGGGGTACTCTATAGTTACTATGGTCTGTGGTCTGTCACTGGAATCTGTCAAAATTGCACTGAAATATTGTGTTGAACTTGTGTACAGTATGACTGTTTAATTAATAGTTTTCAGAGTTTTCACAAGCACTTAATCAGTGAGTACTATATTTTAGGGTGTTCCACTGTGTGGAGTTTAGTTAGCAGTTAGCAGCTCAGTTTTCAGTATCTACTGTGGTTGTGTCAGTAGAGATAATAAGAATGTAATTCCAGGATTAGGAAAATCAAATGTTGTTGTACTAGAAATTTTAAAATAATGAGAAACACCCTGGAACTCTAACAGGTTCCATTGTTTTGTATGAAAAGATTCTGATACACAGTACCAGTTTGGGATTTTCCACAACTATAATTGCAATTCTGTTAATGCAGCTCCATCATATTCTGTCCTTATTGTTCCATCTTGTGTTAACCATGGACAGGTAATTGGGGCAGCCTACTGTAGGTCAATGTGACTTTTTGGGTCCTCCCATGTGGTTCAACCAGTGAATTCATTACTCCCGTTATAATTTTGTCATTAGTACAGATATCTAATGCAAAGTCATAGTCCAACAGCCTTTGTGGCCACTATAGGTTGTACATTTGAATACTAAAAAATCA
Organism: Lepisosteus platostomus; assembly: GCF_059453375.1. Lineage (NCBI taxonomy): Eukaryota > Metazoa > Chordata > Actinopteri > Semionotiformes > Lepisosteidae > Lepisosteus > Lepisosteus platostomus. Next base: position 11,841,470 of record NC_142622.1, read on the forward strand.
AATTGTATATTTGTATTGGAAAAGGTATGTGATAATTCAGCAATGGCATAAAGAAAGAAAAACGCAATGCTTTTACTGCTTATCCTTCTTTGACTATAAAAGAGAGAAAAAATGCATAAAGGACATAGTATGTGAGAATGAGCACAGGAGGTGCAAAAGAGTGTAAAAAAAATGGAAATCTGAGGTACAGGTATGAAAATCGGTAAATCGGTGGAGTCTAAAAATAAATTAGTATATTATTGAGAGCATTTTGAGAGCTTGCAAGCACTGTCATTGAGGGACTCACCTTCCTCTAATTGCTGCTGAACCTTGCTGTTCAGGCTGTGCTGCCTGTGACATTTTAAAAGACTTGAGACTAGAAGTCAAGAGAGTTCAAGGAGGTTACTGTACTGTACACCTACTGTACACTTCCTCACTCTCCTCTGTGTCTTCGTGGGTATCTTGGCTAGGAATGTGACCGTCAAAATTCCACATAGGGCATATACAGTATGAACAAAAACAACTGGCAATTATACAGTAGATTGAAAGGATGTCCTTATACTACTCTAATAACTAATTCAGGTTTGTCACAGTCCCTACAGTAGCTCAGTGTCACATGATATGTGTATCATATATAGTATTCTGTGATATGAGTATTGTTGCACTATTGTTGCAGTCTCAATTTTAGAGGATTTTAGCCTCAATTGGACGGAGGTAGGAGTCATGCAGTCAGGTTTTATAAGTCTCTTTTAGTCAGCAGAATGCTATGTACAGTAATTGACTCCTGGCAGGGAAAAAGACAATTTAGAGTGGGTCGGGGTGCCAATAAAAAGTAAAATGCACTCACCCCCGATATTTTGCTTCGATCATATTGTTAGTAGACTTTATAAAGTTTCCTATATAAATCAGAATTCAGTACCAAGCAGATTTATTACATGCACACAAGGAAGAGGCATATATAGTAAAGGTTCAAAATTCCACAGACAGGGTTTGGGATCTGATCCACAATCAACAGACAGTATTTTAAGGAAAAGACCAAAGAGTGTTTCACCTTCATTGAATGTTTCTAGTGATCTCACAACATCTCACAAAGAGTTCAAGAATGTAAATAAAGACAGGACATGTTCCTTGTGAAAATACCTTAAAGAAAAGCCAAAGAGAAGATTTGTCAAACAAGAGTGGAGGACTGGAGTAACAAGAATGTTACAGGGGTCAACTAGGTTGAGAGGTCAATGCTGCTGTACAGGAAATATGAGAACATTAGAATCATTACAAATGATATGAGCCCATTTACAGTATTATATTTCATGAAAGACAGCACATATAGTTTTGTGATATATATGACTGTCAGTACATAACAATATTGTTCCTAAATTATTGCAGTCACTTGTCGTTACCGTTATCGTTGGTTTTTAAATGCTTTGCTATTAAGTAAAGTATAGTACTATTAAGTACTATACTCCATATCTTACGAATACAAGAAAATAGTTGTTTCCTTTTTCTTTTTGCTGATTAGTAGCTCCACACCATAGTCCTAACTATCATTTTGAAGTCCAAGGACATTTTAAAATGAAACTGTTAATGATTGATATATTTGTCCCGAAAGCAAATAACATTAGTGATGCATCAACCGCAAGTGTAATTATATTAAAATTGGACCTTAGTACATGACAATTTTGTTATTTTTCTTATTAGAAAAAAAATAAGTATATGTGCATGTGTGTGTGCAAAATGATCACTGTTCAGTAAAAAGGTGAAATACAGTTGTTAACATCCTAATTTTAAATTGGTTGATATCAGGAACAATGCGCTCAGCCTTGTCTCCTACTTTTTTAGTCTCATTGTCAATATTTGTTGCGGGCAGCGGTGTCTGTCAGACTTGGAGGTTCATAGTGTAAATAGTAAAAATACCTACAACAGTATATAAAACCTGGATTAACTATGCACAGAAAAAATCTATAGGATTTCACATTCATATCTACATTCATCTAAAAAGCCAGTCATCCAAATAGTAGGCTTTTGTTGAGTCAGAGTAAGGTCAAAATCCCTTTTGTGTTGTCCCAAACTTTTTCACTCCATGTCAATCTTGGAGCAAATCAAAGGAAAACTCAGAATGAAAGAAAGTAACTGACTACTAGGGAATTTTTCTGGTTTCTGTATGTGTTGTTTGTATTCATTAATACTGCATGCTTGCAGGTTGACATCATGGCTCTGTAGTTTTCAGTGATAAAACACAATACAATCCTCCTACACTGTAGATGAGCCCTGTTGGCTTTCCATTTGTTGTTTCTTCTAAATTCTATAATAATAATTGCTTACACTTATATAGTGCTTTTCTGGACGCTGCACTCAAAGCGCTTTACAGGTAATGGGGACTCCACGACTACCAATGTGCAGCTACACCTGGATGATGTGACAGCAGCCGTCGTGCGCACAGTACTCTCACCACATGTCAGCTATCAGTGGGGAGGAGAACAGAATGATGAAGCCAGTTCATAGATGGGGATTATTAGGAGGCCATGATTGGTAAGGGCCAATGGGAAATTTTGCCAGGACACCAGGGTTACACCCCTACTCCTACTAAAACACAATCTTTCGGCACAGAGGAGTTTGATGCTGTCTAGGGAAAGGTGATCCCTCAAATCATCACAGTCTGTAGGGACAGAGCAGAGTTACACACGTCAGGTATATCGCTCACTGATAATAATATTGACAATAATATATAAAATATATACTTTTAAGGATGCAATTCCCATATTTTCATTTGAATAATAAAATCATGATAAAAGCAAGTGTTTAACACAGTGATGGTATTTTTTATATTCAAACTAGTAGCCTCATCTAGGATTAGACAAATTTTCATTGCGTCATTGTGTTATGTAGCTCCATGCCTGGTGTTTTGTCTGGACTCGTGCAGCCAAGATAAGTTTTCTCTACTATAAGAGTCCTCATTTTATGCAGCCATGATTTTAGCCTAAGCATCGTCATTAGGTGCAGCCACATCGGTAGAATATTTACATCTGCCTTCTGCTTGGGGCTTTCCTTGTTTTGACACAGGTTCAGGTTTTCAATGGAATTCGGTCTGTAAGTTTTACTGAAAAAACCTACATTTTTAAACAGGAGAGGAGATTTCTAGAAGGAGGAGGTGAAACTTCTTGGGATCCAGTTTCAACACGTCCATTAGATTGCCCATAGCTGTATGTAGCTGCCTGCTTCCAAATTATCTAGTTATACAAGTACTACGCAAGCGGTCATTGGCATTTTGTTCATTAGGTGCTCAAACATAGCAGGAGCATTAAACAAGCTGGAAAACAACTCAACCCTCCGCCTCAGAAAAATGTTTTTTTTATCTGTGAGCACCACCTGTCAGTACTCACTCTCAAAGTCAAGGAAGCTGAACGAACACCAATGTGATCCAAAGCCTTATCTGTCCTTTAAAGTGAATATGAATCACTAAATTCCTGTAATATTCACAGAATATTTTTTGTGAGCTTTGTCCAGAATAAGTAGCAGCTATAAGAGTACTGCACTATAAAGCTGCTACTACAAACCATGTCTGTAGCTTTTCTGTGACGTGTTTTCTCATAGCCAGGTGCTGCTCCCTGATAACTGTAGATGTGGTCTGCTCGGTTCTCCTGGTCAGGAAATACACCAGGCACCCTGCCAGCCATCTCTTGTCCTTACCCAGATCAATTTTCACCAACAATGGCACAGAGGTATTCTGGGAAGGGCATTCTGCAATTTGTGCAGTGGAGGGTGGGTAGCAGTCCTTGTTTCCTTAGGCTTCCCACTTAGCAGAGGTACACAGCATTATGTCCAACACATCCTGATTGAAGGCCTACTGTATGCCATCATTGAAGACCCATCTCACATCCTTCATATCCTTTTTAGAACATCCTTTGGCCAGAAACGGTCTCCACTCAGTAGTCCACCATTTCTCTCTTCATTCTACAGGCAGGATAACTTCCAAATGATATTCTGCTTCCCAGTCCTGTTCAACCAGACTTGAGAATTGCCCCATGGTTTTGGTGCAGGAAAGTTTGGACCTTTCTAGGGCAGTGCCTCTCACAGGCCGAGCTACTGCATATGCCAGCTTCTCAGATGCACCTTCCTCCATTAAATGGCAGCTTCACTTCTTCTCTGTATGGTGGGCGATTCCTCTCTGTTTCCTTCTGTGTACCAACACAGAGCACCTAGTTGGCTGTGTAGTGCCACATGCTTCCTCCTCTGATACCAATGAGGTTGAACTAGTAGTTTCGGGGGGTTCTGAGGTTAGTTTATGCAACAAAAACTAACTGCACTTTTATTACTCTAGTAGCAGATAATAAAAATAATTAGCTAATAAAGAGCGCAAATGGCACAAAGTTCTATACAGAGGTGTGTAGTCGCAAAGCTCACCCTTTCATGACTCCTATTCCTACAAAAAGCCTGTATTCAGTTTTGGCACCATACTACAAAAAAGATACAGTTTTATATCCTTGGAAAGAGTTCAAAGAAGAGCAGTAAGAATGATCTCAAGAGATTAACACAGCCAGATTAAATGAATTTAATGAATTAAATGAATACTAAACAGTATCTCTTCAGCCTATAACAAAGATTTTATCAAAGTAGTGTACAACGTTTGTAGGTATGGGTAGGTTCATCCCAGGGGACTCCTTGTAAGTAAATAGTGAAACAAGGACATGGAGTGAAAAATATTTTCTTAACTTTTTTCTTTTATGTATTGGCTTACTTTACTCAGTCAAAAAAAAATGCCTACAAAACGTTTTTTACCTCAGCTCTCAAATCATTGGCGAGCCTTTAAGACTCCTGGCACAGCTGTATGTTTTTAAGATCCCGAGGAAGGCCTGTATCGTCATTGAAGACCCATCTCATCAAACTTTGAAACTTTTGGCTGCAGGGCACTGTTTTCCTATCCACAGTGCAAGACAAGTAAAAGGAAATGTAACTTTCTTCCAGAGGCCACCAGGCTATTGATTAGAGTTCTCTCTACAAACGTGCGTCTACTTTAACACCTTCTTAACTATTGGACACTGCTCCTTTCATAATCATTTTAATTGTTAGTTTGCTGTTTTTTATATACTGTACCTGTATATAGCCTTTTTCTCAGTTGTGTTGTTTTATTTGGAATGTTTGATTGTTACATTGTTACACAAAGAGTAGTGGGTGCTTGGAACCTGTCTCCCAACTGGTTGGATAAACGTTATGACAATTACTTGTAAAGGAAATGAAAGGTCAAGAGAGAAACTTGTACATGTGTATTTCTGAAATATCTGAATGGTCCAATAGATGCCAAAATTAAATAGAAAATAGAAAGTAATTAAGTACTGATTAATTATGATTGATTAGTGATATACAGATATCATACTGTAGGAAATATTACAGTAGTATTATTATTTCCCAATTGCAAATGCTCTGCATGAATACTCAAATTTTGGACATTTAAATGTAGCATACTCTCTTAAATTTGTCTGATTTTGAAAAAAACATCTTTCTTCTTTAAACAAAATAAAACAAATGTGATATTTTCCAACCTAGTGAGCAGAATGAACATCAAAGGAAACATTTAACTGCCCTTTGTTTCTAGTCTAGTTTTCTAGTTTTGTGAATTCAATTTTAAATTGCATGATCCGATGGTCTTAAAGTTAAGAGATTTTAATCTGTATATTTTGTGACGTATTTGTTGATGTCATGGAAAGTTCAAACCTAAATTTGTGAATACGTTAACTACCTAGGGGGTATTTGGGACAATAAAGCCATTTTGGGAATTCTGAAAACACACTACACCACGATAATTATTCAAATGAAACATATTCCTGCTTTGAATGTTTCCATTCAACATCTGCCTTCCTGTTTGTGTTTGTGTATCCTAGAAATACATTTTCCCGGGAAACAACACCACAAATGCAAACCTAAAACCTCAAGATATTTTCACTTGAACGGAAAACAAGTATGTACGTGCACATATAATATGTAATTGTTAATGCTGATGAGAATGAGCATCTTCATTCTTATCAGTAGTTTCTCAATATTAAAGAATAGCACAGGCAAACTAAATATAGATTGTGAAATTTCAATTTTGTTCATTATTAATATAATGCGTCAGCTTATCAAGATTAAATTTTCATAGAAATTTGAAATCACTCAAGGAAATGCTTTCTCTTCTTCTGTAGTTTCATACAGTAAATGAGCACTCACAACACATGGCAGCTACAGACTGCCATTCTGCTTGTACTGCTATTCTCCTTACTAGCCGGCTACAGGAACTGATGCTCAAGAGAATTTTCAAAGCTGAGGGATGGTATGTTTTAGTGTTATACATAGACTTTTCAACATTAATACTGATAACTTTTTGTAACATTCAATTGCTTCCACAAGAACATTTTTCTTCCTGGAAGATCTACAGATGGATAGATAAATGCAAGGTCAAATTCACATTTAAAATACCACCAGTTTTATTTAAGAATGCAGCACATCTTACAGGCACAATAGGCCTCTTACAAAGACTTACTTTGCTCACTTTAGTATTTCTTGGCTATTTTTTCTAATGGCACTTTTATATTTGGAACTCCCTTTCCTGTGAGTTAAAAATAACAAGGCAAACAAATGTTTTATTACTTTCAGTTTAGTTCAAAGAAAACACAGTACAGACATTCAAACATTCTTTGCTGAAAGCGGAAATGTCTAATAGACCCAAGTTCCTGAAAAAAGAAAAAAAGACTATTGTTATGTTCATTTACCTACTGAACCTGTGCTGAATGCAAATCAATGTTTTCTTTTGGACTCAAAGGCTATAAATGTCCATTGAGGCTCTTGGGAGACAACACAAGATGTGTAGAAGTCACTTTTGCACGAAATGTCATTATTATTTACAGTACAGTATATGCATGATATGGATTTTTAAATAAAATACTGTGGTGCTCTTCAATAACACAGATTTTAATACTGAAACATTATACTAATACATTTGCTACATCTACCACTAATAATAACACGAAACAAGTTACTGCTCTATAAAGATGTTTGTCACTGAAAGAGTTGTATAAAGGTTAAGGTTATGTTAAATCAGATTTCCCTAATAATCTCCCATTTAATTTTCTTTGATCTTTATTGCTTGACAAGACTAGATTAACACGCACATTCTGTTTTATAAGTGCTCTGACAAACTGAGCAAGGAAACAGTCATGTGTGCCATTTCATTTTCTGCAGCTGACATTCTTCTTGTTTTTCTCAGTCTATGTGAGGAAAATTGAAATCTCCCATGAAAACTACTTCTTCCTTTACATATACAATGCTGAACTATAATTAATGTAAGGTAGTTATTAACGGAAATCTGGGAGGGATAGCAACAGTCAATCACGCGCAGCTGTACCAAATCACCATCATTATGAAATTATCTGAATAGTGTATATCATACATAAACACCTCCCTTTGCATTCGACTAAGACATCCCTCCTCCTCCCCTTCATCTCCACCTTACAGCTGCCCCTTGGTTGACTCTTTCTGAATGGGCTTCGAGCCTCATTGTCCTGTGACCAGAGGTTACCCATTAACCAATGGGTTAAGCCAAATGTATCTCACCCAGTCCATTCTGGGACCCAAAGAAGGCTTCACAGCCAAACTGTTTTTCATTTCTTCCCTTATCAGCATGGAATAAACTTTACTTGTTCCTTTCCAACCTATGCATGCTGAAACAGCTATGTGCTTGAACTACTTCATTCCATTCTTGGCTGTTGTTGTCCCTAGTGAACTGAATGTGGTGGTACAGTATGTAGCATACAAATTTTTAGAATTTTCAAGTCTAATCTATATACTGTAAGTGCTAAGATTCTTGATTCTACATTAAGGTCCAGAACTGGTACATACGTCCCTACATGTGATTATTGCAACTTTCTCCATACAGTGATGTTCTCTCAGCTCCAACTTTACTGCAATCGATTCTTCAAAGAGAAATGATTTTGTGGCAGTTTTTGCAGGTGGTAGGGTTCCAGGCTGTTGGTTGACCAGCCACTGTCTGACTGCTGATGGATTCATTTGTGTTCTTAATTCTAAGCCAGCTGTTACAAATGTAATTTTGTGTCCACATAGAGTATATTTTGGTGCCGAAAAACTGCAGCTGATCTTCTGAAGCTGGCAGATAAAGCAGCAATGTCCATTGTATTTAATATACAATTCAATACTTACATGTTTATATTCTTCACTGGTATGTTTTTTATTATAATATAAATTACTACGATGGCAATGAGGAGGAGTGACTAGGATTCTAGGCATAACTAGATATAATTCTGGACATAATAAATTCCAGGTGGGGATAGTTGAAGTTTTGTGCAAGGTAGTTGATTCAGAAACATAATAACCAATATTAATACATTCTAATTTTTAAAAACCATAGCCAATTTTTGCAGATAGTTGGCCTATTGAAATAAATGACTGAAGTTGTTTTAAAAACTAATCTCAAAATAAATGCTTGTAATTTATAGTATATCTTTAGGGTTAATTTTTGAGGCTCTATCTTTGTGAGATAGGTATGCAGGGTTGTTTTGGTATGTTTTACAAGAGCAACATCTTTCATGGTTTCTTGCAATCAAAAAATGCAACTCAGAATTGACAAAAAGTAATACTGAATTGTAGTGACAAATACGTTTATTTTATAGAAAATTCATTAAAAATCTATTCACTGTAATTAATTTGGAGCAGATGACAGGACAATATACAGTCTGACAGGATAAGGGGTTTGCTATATTCTATATATAGCAAACTGATACAGCTTACAGGTTTGAATTTTAGAAATGATAAAAGGTATGTTTAAAAGGGAATAGCTAACAGTATAGACATTTATATTTTTATTTCTGTTCATCAATTTTCTAAAAAGTAGCTGAGGCTACAAATGAATCTAAGCTAAGATATGGATGTTCACAATGCTTGTGGAGAAAAATATATATGCAAGTAAACACTAACAAATGTGGAAAATAAAACAAGAGGTGGAAATGAAGTCATGCTGTCTGTGGCACGGAGTGAACCAATTACCATGTCTGGTTCTAAACCCTCAAATTAGTGAGTTGAGGAGATTTCCCAAAGAGTGCCCTCAGTTAAATGACCACAGCCACTGGAGAGAGTTTGAAAAGTTTGACAGGGCGCTGAAACAGACATCTTGATCCATAAAGAGAGGGTGAAAATGATTAATAGCACAAAGGAAAAAAATCCAAACACAGGGACAAGAAAGCAGGAACACACTTAATGAGTGAAATAACTTAAGCAAAGTTGAAGAGGAGCCTGAAAGAATCTGTATGCACACTTTTTGTGTGTGCGCATGTTAAAATAAAAATATTAAACTCCCTGTTTGTAAAAAAAAGACTCTTATTCACTAATAAAATGGTTTATTTATGGGAACAACCATTTACAAATCATGGGAACAAGTAATAGGTTAATTCCATGCTGAAAAGAGAAGAAAGAAAATACAATATTTCGGCCGTGGAGCCTCACACCTGAAGAAGGCTCCATGGCTGAAACATGTTTTCTTTCTTCTCTTTTCAGCATGGAATAAACTTATTACTTGTTCCTTTGCAGCCTGCGCATGCTAATGCAGCTACCCAACTGATTTAAAAATCATTACTACTTTGTTAGTGTTTCCTTGTTATGGTTTGAATAGCTTTCTCTAACAGTCTCAATGTTTTTCTGTATACAGAATCTATTTGTCAAGTACCTATAGGGAATTGAGTAGAGATCCACTACACCCGCTGTCTACGAAGACAGAGGAAATAAGTGGAGGAACCAGCCATTTCAAAACAATATCATACCAAATATTGTATATCTTGTTCTCATGTTTGTGACTTTAGATCAACACAGTACAACCTGCATGGTTGCAAGTTAAAAGGTCAATAAAAGATTAAATCAAGAATCAGACATGCTGACATCTGGTATTTGTGAAAGAAACTGAGAACAACCTAGTCTTATAATGTGTCAGCCTGTATGACCAAAGATGGAAGTTAAAGTGAAAGTATTGTGTTAACTGCAGGTCTTTCCCTGAGAAATACTGGAACAAATAATGAAAGTCCTATTTTTCCTTTCAAAATATGTAGTGGTGGTTGCATTTTTACTTTAGCAATTCACTCAGAGAATCATTGTTTGGTTGCTTCCACTTTTTATAGCTTTTGAGAATCTGACAGCAGGGTATCCATTAAATCTTTTGTCTCCTGAAAGGGAATAGCTAATGTCACTAGAGTACTGTATACCTTTTAGGGTATGTTATGTATTGTAAAATAGTTAATTTGGTTTTAAGTTTTATGAGTCCCACTCCCTAAGTGAACATTTCATCGCTATTATTAAAAGTAAAACTTAAAAGACTTGTATCTGTGCATCTCCATTCTCTCAGAGGTCACTCCTGTGATGCAGTTTTATTGTTATAAGATTTATCACAACTTGGATGTCTTGAATGAGAAAAATGAGTGAAAGGATATTTACCATTAGTACTTTTCCATTTGGGTTTGTGTGCTTCTCGGTACTGGAGTACACAGGTTACTAGTGAATCGTTCATATCAGAAATTAGCCTAAAATGTATAACATTAAAGTCTGTATGTTTGCTGGCATTTGCTTTGATGATAGCTAAGATCCCATAGTACAGAGGTTTCCAATCTTAGAGATTTCAGAGTGCCTATGAACTTCAAACCACCAAGTGCTACTAATTTGTCATTTATGAGGCCTGCATTGGGGCCCTGGCTTGCTTGTTTTTGTTCTTCTTGTGTTCAAATGGATTTCCTCCCACAGTCCAAAGACCTACTGTACATACTTAATTGGCTTAAGAGAAAATGAGCCCTAGGTGTGAGTGTGTATACAGTATATCTGTGTGTCTGTCTGCCCTGTGATGGACTGGCATCCTGTCCAGGGTGTACCCTGCTTTGTGCCCATTGCTTACCAGATTAGGCTCCAGCTCCCCTGTGACCCTGGATTGGAGGAAGACCATTACAAAATGAATGGATGGAAATCTAGTGCAATAAGGAAATATTCTGTACTCGTTAAACATTTGTAATGTACTCCCCTTAAAATTACAGTATATGAAATTCTTATTATCTCCAAAAATGTATCTGCAAAGCATATCAGTGCTTATGTGTGAACATATTGCATGTATATCAAGAAACTGAATTTAGAGATTGCTGTTGCCATTTTGCCAACTTCAAAGGCAGGTACTGTATGGAGACAGTTCAGCATCAAGTTTTTCTTTTCCGGAGACACTCTGCAGTAGCTCCTCTTTTACCAGTAGGGGTCCACTTACCACAACCAATGTACAGAATGAGTGTACATTATGTACATTTACTGTATGTGTACATCACAAGTGACAATGGGTCACCATTCTTGAAGGTATCTGTATTTCGCTTTTCATTAACTACATAAGTTGATTAAGTCAATGTGTTATCACACAAAAATACATTGAGAATTAAAGTTGCAATGTACATTTATTACGGTATGTTTTCTTATTATCTTATCAAGTCAATACATTTTCTGTTTTGTATGACCTAACAAAACAGTAACAGTAACAGTTTTAGGAATTTAGCAGAGGCAAGGACATGTGGCTCCTGTGGCATTATGATGTATAGCTGGCATGTATGATGCAGATTGGCAGAACATAAGAAATAAGAAAAGCTATGAATGAGAGGTGGTCATTCCACCCATCTAGCCCATGTGGTAGTTAGGAGTTAAGGATCTCATACAGACTGAAATTGAAAGAAGACATAGTATTGGCTTCAATGATATGGCTGGGTAGCATTTTCCAGACTCCCACAACACTTGGGATAAAGAAGTGCTTCCTGTTCTCAGTTTTAAGTGTGCTTCTATGTACTGAAGCTAAGGGTGGTTCGTGTTTCACTGTACATTGTGAAAGGTTTGCCAAGTTGACTTGGTAAATGCCTTTGAGGATTTTGAATACTTGTATCAGATTTAGTTCAAGACAAGTCATTCACATGCAAGATATCTGGTTGCTCTTTTCTGGACTAACTCCAGAATAGCAATATCTTCTCTATAACAAGGGGACCACAATTGCACACACTATTCTTAATGAGGTCTTACTAGTGCATTATCCAATTTTAACATAACATCCCGTGACTTAAATTTCACACTTTAACTGTATATCTTTAGATTTTACCTTGCCTTTTAAAATCACTCCCCCCCCACATTGTCTAGAAGATTTAATGTGTCAACTTAGGCGCCACAATCTTTTTCATAAATAGCCAGTGCTTGCTCATCATTTCCCATTTTGTACTTCTAGTTTGTTTTTACTACCTGTATGCAAAACTCTGCATGTGTCTGCATTAAACTTAATTATGTAAAGTACAATAAAAATCAAGACTGCCATGTGTTTGTAAAGTTTTGAATTTTTTTAATTTTATGTGCTGCTTCTGCACTGTTTGCTTATCTTCACTCCAATCAACATCTTAATTCTCCTGACCAAAACTTAAAGAAAACAGAATCTCGGGAATACTGTAATAGGGTACTCTACAAGGCTGAATAGTTACTGTATCTATCACTTTTTTGTTTTCAAGGTGAGGCGTTGCAGGAAGCAAGATCTTCAGCAGCGAAACGGCCTTGCAGCACCATCTAGTGGTCAGCGTGCAGTAAATTAGTTATTACAAATTTGCTCCGCCAAATCCCTGCAGATTTTTAAAAATTTAATAATTCTTTACACTTATCGCTTTTCTGGACACTCCACTCAAAATGCTTTACTCTCCTCCACCACCACCAATATGTAGCCCCCAATTGGATGATGCGACAGCAGCCATAGTGCACACAGTAACCTCACCACACACCAGCCATCAGTGGGGAGGAGAACAGAGTGATGAAGCCAGTTCATAGATGGGGATTATTAAGAGGCCATGATTGGTAAAGGCCAGGGTGCAATTTGACCAAGATACCAGGGTAACCCCTACTCTTTTTAAGAAACACCATAGGATTTTTAATGACCACAGAGATTTAGGACTTCGGTTTTACATCTCATCCAAAGTACGGCACCTTTGTAAAGTTTAGTGTCCCCATCACTATACTGAGGTATTAGGACCCACACAGAGTACAGGGTGAGTGCCCCCCTAACACCTCTTCCAGCAGCAACCTTAGCTTTCCCAGGAGGTCTCTCATCCAGGTACCGACCAGGCTCACAACTGCCTAGCTGCAGTGAGCTGTCATCTGCAAGGTGATATGTTGTCCTTACTAGGTGTTCTCAACTAATGAGGGCAACAGATGCAGTCTTGCCCTGGCTAGGATGCAATCAGGGTCTCTCATGAGCTCAGAGCAGACAGCCTCACAACCTACAGTACATCAGTGCATCAGAAATCCTGGTAAACCTACACCTACTGGATTGTTTTTTGTTCCAGCTGAGCCCCCAATCACAAATCAAACCCTTTGCTGATTTAAGAGAAGACTGATGTGAACCATTTGTTCCCAGCTCTTAAACATGCTTTAACTGCTGTATTTTGTAAGTGAAATAAAATCCCAAACACACAACCAGAAACAAAATGCAAATATTCAATTGAAGTAAGTTCTTAGATCAAGTAAGGCTTCAGTTATCTAATGAAGTTGGGGGAATGAAAACCAGCAAGTGTGAGAGTCACCAGGACCAGGATTAAGAACCACTGCCCAACACAGCAGTGAACTATACTAAAAGACTGGGGCACTTGCTATAGGATAATTCTACACTGTAGATTTTAAGATGACAAAGTCACTTCTATGACAATTTAGATCAGTCTTGTTAGATCATTAAAGGCTTTTGATCTGAAACTGTCTGTATCATAGCTGTTTTATATCTGTGGATTGCTTTCCATTATGATTTTTAGTTTCCAATGTAGAATACTATTTCTTTTTAAAGGCAGTTATGTGTAACAAAGTGAACCATATGCGAATTCCTAGGAGAGAAGTAGAAAGCCAGGTGTACTTATCCTGGAAGTCAAATCCAAACCCATAGTCTAAGAAGGAGAAGTAGTCACAAAGCCAGGAGTTCAGGAAGAGCAAGGTTAGAGGCACTGGACTAACATAAGTGAGGAAACCTCCACTCATAGACTCAATGCCAAGCATACTGGAACACGCAAGCAGTCCTTAAATAGTGTGGGATAGGCTAGTTAGTCCAGGTGATGCTGTTTGTGGTAATTAGGAGCTGGATAGCATAGATTAACGGAAGCTGAGTATACAGTAATTTATGGTGGCGTCTCCTCAGGGCAGGTGGAACCAGGACATTATGGACCTACTGTATATCTGTTATTTTTAAAACTAGCAACCCAGTTACACAACAAGCCAGTTGAATAGTGTGTGTGAAACAATGAGATACTAATGCACAATTTTGTTGTAGTTTAGAGTTATGTTTCTGTTATGTACTTAAGGTATTTAATGAAAAAAATGCATAAAGGCATTATAGTGTGCTTGCAGTAAAGGTTGACTGTAGGCGGTTTTTATTACTCATTCAATGATCTAAGACAGACAGACATCTTAGTCCTACATAATTTACAAAAAAGAATAATAAAGAATGTTAAAGAATAATAAAAACATAGCCGCATTTTAAAAGTAATGCAATGAACTTGTGATTGCCCTGACTTCAGTCCCATGAAAATACTACTAGGCAAACACAAATAAAGCAGAAATAATTCAAGAGCTCCTCCAGAATTTTTTGTTAGGTAGTTAATAAAAGACAGTATTGTTTTCGACAGCCTTGAATTTGACTTTTTGGAACAATGGTTGATATACAGTAACTGTACCACTATATAGTGACGTACAGTATATAGTGACAATGACTTTAAAACTGCTAAAGACAATAGGATATACTGTATAGTGTACCACTACAAACTCATTGAATATGCTGGATACCAGAGTCCAGGATAAGACAGAACTAAAGTGGAGTTGTTGTGTGACACATGTTTTGGTGGCATTGAGAGTTTTGCGCTGTTTGTATGTTTGTATGAGTATAAAGGTGTGTTGTGTCATGCCTGCATTGTGTATGCTTGCTTCTGAATGGTGTCAGTCCAGAGCTGGAGGGCTGTGTAAAAGGCTTTGTGAACCTGTGTTAAAGACCATACAATTAAAGCATAATTAAATGTTCATTGCAACAATACCCTCCGGAGCTCACTAGCACCACATTATATTAATACAGAATTTTAACAGCCTCAGGTAAGCAGAGGCAAGATTATGCTGCGGTTCCGTCTTAGGTCTTAAACCTTTATTTGCACAAAAATTATCAAAACAATGGGAAGACAGCTCAAACACAAACGTACTGTCAAATTGTTCTGTGCACTTAATCTCTTCCCTGCCTCTACTGTATGTCTTTTAAACACTCTAACTGTTAGACTTTCAGAACTAGAGGTGGGTTCCATATTAGGGTGTTGATTGGCTGTTTGTGCATAGAGAACACAGGCGTGTGTCTGCATTTCATGCCCGTCAATCAGTTCCATCACTGGAAGCCTTACAGCACATTCCAGCCCAGCTGCTTATAATTAGGGGTGTGGCACCCTGTTATGACCCCAAGTGTCTAGGGGTACAGGGGTGTAATATTTAGGATAATTCTTTTGGCTACAAATAAAAGAAAGTCATTGAAATAATCTATTCTGTTGGGAAGTTGATAGATTACTGATCCAATATTAAGTATGCAATAAAGGTATATTTGCTTTACTTGGACCCTGTAATAATATAGATCACTGATAAAAGAAAGTCTGCTTCCTACAGTATATTGGCAATCAAACTTCCATGTTTGAAGAAATGCAGAATACAGTCTACCTTGAATTTGTATTGAATGCATGCTATGTTTAATTTCTCCTTAATTACAATAAAAAATATTGTGTCTGCTTATGTACAGAGTGTATAGTAAAAGAGACCATTGGTGTGTGTATTGTGATTTTATTGAAACTGGCTTGCTTTTCTTCCTGTTAGGTATAATAAGTATGCATCACCTTTGCACTTTCAAATTCAAAAGCACAAATTTCTTACCATATACTGTTACACCTTGGGCTGTTTTAGGAGAGGTTCAGAGTTTAATATGACCACAAGACCTCAAAGATGAATTCTGTAAAAATACATAATAACATATTCAAACAGGATCAAGTTTTAAAAATGCCTCACTGCATTTTTCTAATGTAAAATAAAAAAAACAAATCAAGTGTATATGTTTTTTTACAAATCCCTGTTATTTCAGTAAAATTGTAAACATGAAATTACTTGTATTTAAATAATCCTTTATAGTCTAACTGCCACATTCTTAAATCAAAATATCTGCACTTACTTCAATGTAAATCTTTTTCAGAATGTACCTGAGTGCTAATCACTTTGAAATGTGGTGCTGTTATTTATAAAGACAGATTATGGGTAATTAGTACATTGACTTTATTTTTTAATCATTCATATTAGAAATTCTGTGAGAATAAATGTTAGTTGTTAGCTCATTTTTTCTGCAGAACAGTTATCATTATTAATCAGTAAACACACAGGACTATTGCTGTCAGAGTAACTCAAAACTGTAGACCTTTGCATCTGAGTTTTCTATTATGTGGATAAATCATGTCTGTTTGATATTTGCATTATGTAAGTGATCAACATACCACCCAACTCTAAAGACAACAGAGTTCTGTTGATAGCAATTAAAGACAGAAGTCCTTCAGGTTTCCATCATGACTTCTGTAAGGAATGAGGTCCAGTATTTTTTTGTCAAAGATTGTGCCCAGTTTACATCAGTATTATCAGAAGGTCTGACAGCTGATCTCCTGAATGCTTCCCAGTTTCTTCCAGATATGAATACTTCAGCTACAAACCTCCTTCATCAATAACTCCAAACTTAGCTATGGGCCCACATGGCCTTCCTGTTTGCTTCTGAGGCTACCCAGCTTTTGACCTGCTGTTCCCCTTTCAAATGAGCTTCCTAATTCAGAACGACCCAAGTGAAGGACAACAAGAGTGACCTAATGTGTTATCTGCAGGCTCACTCTTGAGCTGTGCTTTAATCTGCTCTCCATCCACAGGACTCATGGGATGAATTATACAGTACCTGGTTTGCATTTTCATGTGTGTTACTCCTTCAATGCTCTGTGGAGAGTCTCACTCCTTGGCCTTTCTGCAAAACCTTTCGGCTCTAAATTAAGAGTCCTTCAGCTGAACACCACACCATCGAAGATGCACGATCCTTTCATTGTTCCTGGCCTTTTGTTTCTTAGTTCTTTTGAGGATGTTTCTCATTCACTTCATGGTCTCTGCTAGGCGAGGTGTATAGTAAGTTGCTTTAAATGAAATTTAGATTTTTTCTGCCTTCAAAAACATTTTAGACTGTCGCATATCTTTTAAAACAGGGAGGAACAGAAGACTTACCAAATGGAGTCCTATGTACTGCTTGATGTTACTGTAACAGCTATTTGTAATGGGAAAAGCGCATTCTGACAATCAGAATCAAATGCTTATGTCATGAAAATGCTACATATTCTTGTTTACTTGTGGTAAACTTGTCTTGTTCTTGGTCTGCACGGTGGCCCATTGGAAGTATTGCTGCTGTGCAACACACTGTGGCCCTGCTTCTATCTGCGTGTAGTTTCCTGAGAGTGCAGACATACAAGGAGGTTAATTTACTTCTGGCAAAACTATCCTTGGTGTGAATGTGTGCGTGTTTGTGTGTGTGCCCTGCGATGGACTGTCGTCCTCTCCAGGGTATATATAACCTGCTTTGCGCCAGCCGCTTCTCGGTATAACCTCCAGTTCTCTCGCGTCCCTGAGCTGGATAAGGTGGTTAGAAAAAGGATGGAGGGAAATGTGTTCTTTTGCGAGCATGGTGCCATTGAAACCTTTCTAAAGATGGTGTGTAAATATTTTAAGACACCATACAAGATGCAAACAAAGCATATATCGTGTAAATCGCACCGTTACATTATACAATACGACAGAGAAGAAGGCGCATTTCACATCACCTGGGAGGTCCTGCTAAGCTTTTGTCAATACTGTATTAATGTGAATAAGAATCTAAAACATAAACTGTTGTAATACTATTTATACATACTTGTATTGCAACTGAATGCATATTTACTGTTTTTTTTACCCTTTTCACCGCAGATATTCTGAACTGTCCAGAGGATTGGCATTGCATAGTAAATCGTGTCCAAGTCTGAATAATCGATAACGATAATCTGTGCTAACCACACAATTATATGTTGAACAATTTGTTCATTACCTTCCTCGACTGATTATCTTCATTACACGCATTATACTGACAAAGTCACAAAATGTATGATCAAGACGTTTATGTGAACTACCACCAGGTGGCGCCGTCCCCCTGCTCTCCTGCGCACCTCGGCGAGAACCCCTACAGTGATTTGCGGTTCAGCGGATGTTTGCGAGGAGGGGCTCTCCCTTATCACAGCCTGGTGGTGCTGAGGGATTGACTGAGGGTGTGTGATTCTTCCGGCTGCTCATTCTCGCGAGGTGAGCTTTGCCTTGTTTCTTCTGTTTTTAATGAGTGGATTTTTCTCTTCCGTTGGTTGTGTTCGCTCTGTGCTGTCTTCCTCGGTCCGGCTCATCCGAAAGGGGCAGAAAGTTCAGGGGGATGCACACATGCAATTGTGGATACGTTGTATCATCATCCCAGCCAGAAGGAAACATGTAACCAAGCATTTGGAACGGCACCTGCAGTCCTAGAAACGGGAATTACTTTTTTTTTCCATTCTTAATTCATATGTTTTGTTTTTATAGTTATTTTTTAATAATTTTGGTTTTGGGTAACCTTCAGCTGGAAGCCTAAATCAACACAGGGTTACGAAAATGACCGAAGAGATACCAGATGTTCCTAAAGAGCTGCTTGGTAAGTAATCTTGATTCAAACCCTAGTGGCAACCTTTTACGCGGGGGGGGGGGGGGGGAATTATCACAGAGTAACATTATTCATTTAAATTTATGAAAAAACAAAATAACGTAATGTTTTTTCAATGATTTCTCTCAGCAGCCAAGGCAAAGAATTTAAAGATTTTTTGTAGAATGTTATTTTATTATATTTGCATATATTCCAAATGTATATGTAATGCTTCTTATTGGAATTAATGCTTCCATAGGTGTAGAATTCAATGTCCTACGGTACTTGCTGTAGCTGTATCGGACAGTAAAAATAATAAGTGCGGTGCAATTGACCGTATGAGATTACTTCTCCTATTCAGTGTCCCATGATCTCGAGTGCCTGCAAGGTTTTTTATATAAAGTTAGTCTTCTAGATTATTTAAATAACAATACTAGTCGGAATTAAGAAATGCAGACTGAAACGCGTTCTTTCTTTATCGAGGGGCAACATTAGGCTTCATCAGGTAACCTTTAAAGTCTCTCTCTCGAACATAATAAAGGCAGCTTTAAAGCAATGTAAGCAATTTTAAGCGTTTTTAAAAAGATTGTTGTTTAGCTGAAGGAAAGGCTTTACTAGAATCGTCTAAAGCAGTCGTCAGTTTGTGACATTTATTCAGAGATACAGCAGAGCGAGTGGGCAGTCACAAAGACGTGAATTGAATTTGACGGATATTTTGTTTTTACAAGCGCCTCTTTTAACTCTGAGCAGGGGGTGGGTCTAGAGAGCTAGGACTGGACTTTAGTACAGAAGGATCTGAAAGTGGCTGTTTTCTTATGCTGTAAATTCATTTGAGCTTCGTTTAGCGAAATCAATTTACAGGCGGTTAATAGTTCCTGTTGTATAAGGCGTTCTTAATTGATGCTAATGTTGAAAATAAATGCTTACACAAGGCTTATACGTGGTGTAATTACTGCTTAAATCACTATGATTTTCCCATATTATAAATGACCTGAGCGTATGAATACTGAAGGGTCACATAAGGCCACATAAGACTTGTTGATTTCATTAGGATACGCGAAGAGATAGGAATGCAAAGGTTATTCTTTACAAGACCTCTATGAGTTTGTGTTTTAAGACTTTGTGGGAATGCAGCTTGTCGAACTGTTCTGAGTTTTGATGCGTGCTCTTCTCTTAATGTCAGTTTTGCCTCTAAAATAATAATGCTTTTCAAAGTGAATAATTCCTCAAGTCTGTCCTTTGATATATTCTTTGACATATTGAAAAATGTGTAGTTAGTAGTACACCACAGACAAGTCTCTGCAACCTTTGCACAAACAAGACTTTCCAAGTAACTCTAAACGTCTTGTGCAAGATAAAATTACATCCCCACTAATCAGCAAGACACAACATAATTGGTTCCAAGAGCTAATTATACCTGTAACGCTCAAGCTTGGAAAAGCTTGCACAATATCATGTAGTTATAATTACTGTAAATCTTTGGATGATTTCTCAATGATATTGTAAATAAAAATACATTTAAATGTGTTATGTGAAAAGATAGTGATAATGTGCATAGTCCCTTTACAGAATGTAGATGTCCACAAGTATATGTATTTTATTACAAAATTAATTTAATGGTCAAAAGACATGCTTTCTAATTAAGTAAATTTACTCATTAGTGCAAGTAACAAAAATAGCCCATTGCACTGCCTTAGCTTGTAAATGCTACATTTAATTTTTATGAAGACATTGCAACTTTGACAAAGGGAAATTTGGATTCGATTAGATTGGGGATGTGGTGTCCATGTAAACTTCAGCACAATAATAAGCAATTATTTGAAAATGGAGAAGAGAAAAGTGCATGCATTGTTTCCCAAAGTGGCCACAATTACTGAAACCCTTGTGAGCCGAAACAGCTTTTGTTCTTTGTGAGCCTAAGGGACTGGTCCTTGGGTGTCTCCTGGATTGTAGGAGAAAGAAACAGCATGAAGGTACAAAGGCAGTAATCATGTTTGCCTAATCCTGAGATGGGAAATTAAATAGATTAGTTTGTGTGTGTTCAGGATGAAATGTGAGGTACAGTTCTTCAATTGATCGTTCATCTTGTGTGTACAACTTTTATCATATACACAAGGCATGCCATGAACGTGTATACACAGGAGCCATGTGTTGTAGATATTCAATTCCAGCTGTACATCCTTAAGGTATCCTATATATCCTAAAAATATCCTAAGTTTGTCCTTCTGTATTATTAACAATCAGTTCCTTTGGTGCTTAGACCCTAATGAATACTGTATCTATGGCAAAAATGCATTTGCTTCAATTCCTGTCACGGTGGGAAAGTGAAACCAATGATCAAAAGTACACCATTCTTTCTTAAAGAATACACAATCCCGATTTTATTAAGTAAGTTGCATGTAAAATTAAACTTATGTGCAGTGCTTCATCTTTTTTCTCTGTGTTGTTAAAGTTAATAATGTTCACAGAACTGCATGGTACATGATAATTCACAAAGAAGACAACACCCTTTTGGTGATGTAATCCTGCAGTTTTTTTATTAGCGCTTTATGCCACGTTTTGCAGAAAACATTCTTGAAAAAGTCACCCTGCAGCATGAGATCAGTGTTGACTCAGTGCTCCCAAAGGCCAGAATTCCCTGTCATTACTGGAAAACTCCCTGATTTAAGTACTTCATGTTAACATTCATCTGAATTAAATTAGATACCTGGTAAATGTTACCAGTAAATGCTATTGGACCTAATTCTAAGAAAGGTTTGTGGAATTTGAGTAAATGGTGATAGGTTGACTAAAATAGGTAGACTAATTAAAACTGTACCCTGTGGTCTTGTCGGTGTCCAGAATGAGAACATCTTCTGTGAAATGTGTGGAATTTGAAGAACAACAATAAAAAGAATAAAAGTCAATTCTAAAAGTTTCCACAGGACAAGGTAAACAAAATTAGTATGAGATCTGTTAAGTAGATGATGGATTTGTTTGGTAGCTTGGGACAATGCAATTAACTTTTGGTTTGTGTACAGTTCAAATACACAATGTACCCAAATAGCCTTAAGCAAAGTTAATAAATAAAACACATTTATGTGTTTTTCATAATTGTGTGAAATTTTCATAACCACTGTATAAGTTGTCCGTGGAAAAAGAACTTGAAAAATGTGTGATAATTTGATTGATTTCTTCAGTTCAGGAGCCAAAGTTTGTGATCATCTGAGAATGTGAATCTGTCACATGATGGTGAACTTCACTTGCTTCGAATTCGTTTACATAAACATAAATACGGTTTATACAGAATATTAATGAACATGTACAGTTTTGATTAAAATCAGTAATGAGAATATATATATATAGTTACAATGTACAATTAATATAAAACCCTAAACTGACGATGTGCATGTTTTACCCTTTGTATGATGGAGTTAATGTTTCAGGTCAGGTCCTGTAGGTGTGAATACAATACCCTACAGTGCAACCTCAAAAACGGCTAATCTATCGCAGATATTTAACCATAAGAATTAACTATTGTAGAAAATGGAATTTGCATAGAAGTGTGCATTTGCACTTTTACTCTTTATAAATATCTGTTTTCAATGTTAGAGTTTGAGACAGCCATAAAACGGCTGTTCTGTCAGTACCCAATATTTGCATTTTAAATACTGTGGAGGTAAGTGGAATGGTAGAGGAGGGTTGGAGTGATGTAAAAAGCATGTTGTCCTGTAGCTTTTTAACTATGATGTATTTTTCTTTGCTTTACCAGAAAGCATAAAGGATGCTGTTGGCAGGAAGATTAAAATCTCAGTGAGGAAGAAAGTCAAGCTAGAAATCAAAGGCGACAAGGTGGAAAATAAAGTTCTGGTAAGTTGTTTAGCTTTCTTGAGTGCTGGCACCTCTGGTGATGCTATTGCTTAAAAGCAGTCTTGCCCAGCTAAACATCATGTTTTTTATTTTAACGCCTTCAATTCTACAATGACAGAGCTCTACTCTGCCTGCTTCCATGACAAGAGGGGTCTTCATTTCATTTTATTGATTTTTATTTGCGGAAAGTTGATCGTGTGTCTAAACTGTCAGATTGTTTCGTGTGGTGTCAGCTGTGTGAATGTTTTCATTCTTTGTTTCAGATGCGATACCTTTAGCCTAAGCATATATAATGATTTCTCACTGAAAAATGTTGCCATTAAATCTGAAATGTCACTTGAAATTAAGGGTGATGGTTGTTTAATGGGACATCTCAAATGAGCTTTGTAGCTAATAGGATGCCTTTGTTTCCATTTGAGTGAATGGCCATTGGGCTGTGTCAGAATGGATGATGTCATGAAGGAATGCAATATTGGTATACTGTTCTTGTGAATCTGCATGAATGAAAATCTCCATACTACCACATTTGAAAAATAGCATATTCTCTGATTTTAAATTCATACATATTTTCAGTTTCAGACGGCCTTGCTTCTTGGTGATATTCAATTTCATTTTATTCAAAATATTAACCAGAAGATTCTAAGTGGATATTTACAAGCACTTTGAATGGTGAAGTAAATACTTACTTTTCAATGTAGCAGACAGCATTGACTAGTTACATCCTGACCTTGAGTGATGTTTGGCATTGATTGTTTAGAAAGCAGACTCTTCAGTTTTTTTTAATTCAAGCCTCAGGGAATCAGTCAAATAAAGGGCATTTTAAATGACCTTTTGGAAATTCTGATACTGTGGGATGCTATACGTTTATTCTGAAACTGAGGAGAAGAGTTTTTTATTCATTGTTTTCTAGGGGGGTAGCTTTTTCAAGTAATCTGCTAATGAAATTGAATGTTTTTGTTTAGTAAATAGTAGCATTCAGTTTTGTACCTTTTTCCATATTGTGAAGATCTTTGATACTGCATATTGTAAGTTTAATTGACCCCCAATAAAAAAATAGAATTCAAAGTACACATTTAAATTGCAACATTGTATTATGTTAAAATCTAGTTACTGTACTACTTTACTACGGAGTGAAACTCTAACTTAAAGAAATCTTATATGTTTGGTTTCTTATGTTTCTACTTTCTAATTAAAGTAAACTGTTAATTGGATTGTTTTTCCCTTTAGGGTTCTGTGATGGGTGATTTCTGTAGGTGCTTGAGGTTTGAAGTATCTTAAAACTCCATGAGTGTGGGTCACATCTGTGTGCTGAACAGGAATTCTAGAATTATTGAACAGGATTATTCTAGAATTATTGCAAGAATCTGAGAAAAGAAAATGTTAATTCACAAGGGATGTTTGAATGGCCAGACACAATTAGTTGATCGCTTTATTCCCTCCCCACATTTTGATATCAAGAAACATTTATTTCATACTTTTTTAATTTGCTTATAAAAAAGTTTGTGAGTCTGTCTTCTGACTGTCTGAAAATAAAACAGGAAGTCTTGTTTGAAAACCGGCAGTTATTTGGGTCTTAGACATAATGGTCACAAGAAGTGTTAAACCTTGCTATTACAGTACACTGCAAATCACAATACCTCACAGCATCCTTCTTGAAAAATGTATTTCAGCAGCAGTGTAATACACTCATCATTAATGGTTTAAAACAAAAGTCACATACAGTATATTGCTTAATATGTTTTTGGTGAAAATGCATACAGTTTCTCAGCCTTATCTGACTTAATATCTGTTGTATGTGCTGTATGTCTCATCTGGTGATTACAATCATTGAGTAGAAAGTTTACAATGGGGTCATTTTTGCGCAATGTACAGTCAATATGATAGGTCACTTGTATTCAGAGTCCCTCCGTAAAGAACATTAGCCCTGCTGGTTTCGATGTACAGCCTTTAAAGTTATATCCTTTCATATCGATTCTATTTTGTCAAGTTCATTCTCATCACAGGCCTCTTCACGTAGCTAGTGTTAATCAAAAAGAGCATTAAAGCCCTTCAGACAAAGCTGAAAGATGAGAATCCAGAAGATGGAGTGTAAGAGATCTGTACTTTTTAATGTTGTTAATATGGCTGTTCTGAGTGATTCATCTTTTTATTATATGTTTCAAAGCACTTGGCATATAACGTGGAAAAGGTGAAATATGCTCCTGAGATTATTACATTTTTTTCTATGAGGACAGAGACCAATCCCTAAAGACTGGATTACCAGCAAACGGACATTTTCTCATTATTATGAAATTGGAGAGGTACTGTAATATTAGATTAATTCCTTGCATGTGAATAGTGCCGTCCATTCCAAAGGATCTACTGCTAGAATCCCCATTACACAGCAGATCAGCTGGTGAAGTCTGGAATTGGGGATCTTGGCAGGCGAGATCATGCAAGCCCAAAGTGGAATTCAGTCAGGAAACAGGGGTTAAAACCCCTGCCCTTACAAACAAGCCTGGGATTTTAAATGACCAAGTATTGGTTAAATACCTCACCCACAATATAGTGCCTTGGACAACAAAGTTTTCCCCATTGCCATAGTGTGTTGCCGGTCTGGAAAATGTAGTCCAGACTGCAACGATTACAATTTACTGGTCCTTCAACCACTTACGATACTGTACCATACGATATCATACACTTTATTAATCCCAGAAGGGAAATTCAGTTGCTCATAGACATACAGTAAAGAACATAAAAACACCTCCAAGACATGACAATTATTTCAGAACAGACACCTGGGTGGTGCTTAATGTCTGTTAGGTATCAAGAGCAGTTCGGAGGAGAAGTGAGAAATTATGGTATTTTAGATACAAGTCTTTTTTCTACAGATCACTATAAAAAATGAAGATATAAAAAACATATATTTGAAAGGCTATTTATGGAATTAATAAGTATAAAGGAAATTCTATCACCAATAGAAGAGTAGCAGGGTGTTTAGTGCTCAAAATAAAAGGCTACCTCATTTGGAAATGTTGTGAGTTTGCAGCTGAAGCTCTCCCAGTTAGACTTCACAGTAGAACACACAGGGATTCAAGCCCTCAAGACAGTTAAACTGTAAATAAGCACAAAACAAGGGATATTTCTCTGTAGCTCTTCTTGTTATGACCTCTTTAAAGAAATTCTTCATGCACCTGATCCAGTTGTGAAAGGGCCGACATTCAAACAAAAAACTTTATACTCCTTTATACTCTGCAGCATTGTTAATATTTTTAAATATAGTTTGCAGTAGGCATTGGACTGTTTCATACATGTTTAAAGTTGTCAACCTTCTGAAATAGCGTGGTGATTTTGGATTCATGTGAGCTGATAGACACCAGTGTCAGGCCTTCCTCTCTTTTTTTCCAGCCCTAGGCCAGGTGACGGGATGGAATATCCTGGTTTGGCACAAAAAACATTCATTAACAATTCAGTACAGGAATACATCTTACAACCTTGTGGGGAAAAAAAAACCTTAAACCTTGCATTTCCTATGTTCTCTCAAAGTAATTTGATGCTGTAAGGCCTAAGTTCAATCACAGAACAGTTATACAGGACAGTTTCTCAATTTCTGGGCAATTTAGGTTTTCAAAATACAGGCAAGCATTAAAGATAAGCAGTATAATTTTGCCTGTGCCAGTTCAAAGCTGTACCCCTGTTACTCATATTTCAGTAACTCCCAGCAGTGGGAGTGTGGCACAAGCTACCCAGCCATGTTGACGAAGCCGATACCCAGGTTTATTTCAAGAAATGGCTAGATGAGATCTTTGGATCAATTAACTGCTAGAAAACAAATAGCTGCATCTTACCAAAACATACATAAAATTTTGATAGGGTTTAATCATTTTTATTCTAAAAGAAAACAAATAGAAACCGAAAAATCCACCCTGAGACTTTAAGCATTTAGTATTTAGTTGCCCTTTTGCAGCAATTAAGGCCTTAAGTCTTTTGTGGTATGCTGTAACCAGCTTTTCACAACTTGTGGGTTTCATTTTCGCCTGCTCTTCCTTGCCAAATTGCTCCAGCTGTTGCAGGTTACTGGCGGAGCGGTGGTGTATAGAGATCTTCAGTTCCTGCCACAGAGTTCCTATGGGATTTAAGTCTGGACTTTGGCTGGGCAGCTTGAGGACTCCCACCTTCTTCTTTTTAAGGGCTGCTTTGCCTTTGTGTTTGGGGTCATTGTCCTGTTAAAATATGAATCTCCATCCCAGTTGCAGATCTTTTGTAGACTGTTCCAGGTTTTGCTCCAGGATCTGCCATCCTGACAAGCCTACCATTCCCAGATGATGAAAAGCAACCCCACAACATCATGCTGCCACCACCATATTTCAGTGTGGGGATGGTGTTTTGTGAGTACTGAGAAGTGCTCTGCGTTCACCAGACATAGTGCTTGTTATTAAGACCAAATAACTCAAATTATTTTTGTCTCATCAGACCACAAAATGTTTTTTTTCGGTTATGGCATCTTCTTCGACACTCTACCATACAGCCCAGATTTGTGGGGTGCCTGTGCTATTGTTGACTCCATTACCGTTGCTCTCATCCCAATTATGAGACATTGTAGGTTTTTGAGGGTTGTTTTTTGACCTCTTGACTGCTTGTGCTGCTGCTGAGTTTTGGAGGGCGGTCTGGTAGAATCTTGAAGATTCTGAGTAGTTTTAGTTCCTGATAATTTCAGAGAATTGATTTTATAGTGCTCTGTGTGATATTCAGTGTCTTTGAAATCTTTTCTATATGGTTCGTCTGGCTTGTCTGTCCACAGCTCTGTAACTTAGTTGTTGCCAAAGCTCCTTTGTCTTCATACTGCTTTGTGTGCAATGTCCAACAGTGGGAACTCACAGAGACAGGTGTATTTAAACTTACAAAGACAGGTGTGTTCACCACTTTAAGGAGGATTCCAGTCAACACATTGTGTAAAATTGTGAAGACTACTGGTTGAGGCAGAGTTTATGGAGTGCTAATGCTGATGGGTTGAATACTTTTGCAATGAGGATTATTAGGATTTTTGTTTTTAACTAATTTAGTTTTTTAGCTCAAAACTTTAAAACACATTGGTATTGTAGAGGATGTTGTATGGGTCACAAGGGAAAACAAGATGTAAGTCTAGTTAGTTTTCCATTTGTGACACAACAAAATGTGGTAAAATACAATGTGGGCAAATTATTTCTACACCCACTGTAGGTTTTGAGTTAATAAGCCATACAGTTTTGAGGGAGAGGAATTAAAGGTACAGGGAGTATTTTGCCAGGAAGCAGTTTCAAAAGTGGGGGAAAAAGGGCAATTAATACAGGATTCCACCACTTAGAAACCTAATTATATCCAATATAATTATTTTTCAAAGGAAAGGGTAGACAATTTAATTTTATGTCTAAACACTGTGATATTCATGCTTTTGTTTTGATGAATACATTGGCATTACATGCGTTGATGCATTGATTATTAATTTTCTGGTTCATATTTTACTGAAGCAGTTTCTTATTGAACCACTGTATACAGCTGGGCATTTTCTTAGAGCAGTCTGAGGGAGTTTCTTGCTCAAGGGTACAATGGCAGTGCCAAACCTGGAATTTGAACCCACAAATTTCCTGTTGCAAGTCCAGAGACCTAACCACTATACCACACTGCTGCCTCACATTGAGGCTGTGCATGCAGATCTTCTTGAATGGATTTTTACATTGGTTGGATCCCTGCCTTAGTGACAAGAACATTAGGTTACAAAATGGAAAGGACTGTTAATAAAAGCTGCTTGTTTGTTCGTAACTACAACTTCAAGGTCTTAAATCTTTTTTGCATCCTCTCAGACACATTTGCATAGCCTATAGCCTCCTTGTACGAACTTAAGAATTCTCTCATTAATCACGTGCGACCTACTGTACTGTACAAGGCATGATGGCCTTGAGGTGAACATGATCGTTCCCAAAGTCCACTTCTTTATGACTTGCGTTTGACTCCACTTACCTGTGAGGAACAAAAAATAAAGAAAAGATTACAATCCAGGTAGTTCAACACTCTCGTTTCTTTAGATACACACAGACCAGTTTTTAAGATTTGTTTATTTTTCTTTACTATTCATGGTATTAAGAAAGGTTAAATACTGTATGTATATACATTTTGGGTGTACTGTTGTTTCCTGTGAAATTCCACAGTTCAGTATTGTCATGTAAACTCTTTCTCTGCTTGTCTTGACATGACAGACTCCAAATGTCTCCCTGCATCCCCTGCTTCTGTAGGACTTAATGCAGCTTCTTCAAATCCACAGGCAGTTGGTGTGATGTGAAAACCTAGCAAAAAATTCTGATTAATTCTGAATTCTGTGTACAGTTGAGTAGATGTCTTTTAACACAATGAATACACAAGCTTGGATTTTTAGGCTGCTTTGCTCACTCACCATGCAAGGAAATGAAAACACCTTAAATTGACAAATAATGTTTGAGAGTTTTAATGCCAGCTCTGAGATGCAAATGGAATTTTCAGCATATCTACCATATTCAGGCTGATCTAGCATTACAGTGTATACAGTATATAAACAAACATTGTGGTGCTTAATCTGAAGCCTCGTATACTTCTTGTACAGTATACCAAATAGAATAGTCCTGATGTTCTTGGGTAGATGTTCCCCTGTGGTTCAAACAAGTAAAAAGAAGGAGAAAAGCAGACCTTTATTTATCTACACATTTATTCTTGCTTTCAGTTTTGATGTACTGTATATGTTACTTCACATTTCACAATTAGTATGCACTGTGTCTCCTTTTAGCCTTATTGAGAAACATTGTCTTAAAGTTTTTTTTACAAGTATTGGTGCCCAGTAATCTGAAATTTTCAAGCACTGTAAAAATACGTTTGAGTCTCTGTTGAGCACAGAACTGCCTTTGTTTATTAAGAAATTCACAGGGTTTGCTGCTTTTTTTTCCACCAGATAGCAAGTTTGGACTTCAAACCAAATAGTACCATTTGCATTTGTTTTTATATATTTGTCATTTAAAAAATAAACCTTTTGAAGACCGAAGTAACTTGCAGTGAACAAACGGGTTTTATCCTGAGGCCTTCAACAGTATTTTTTGAGCTCCAAATGAAAGGATCTAAAATGTGAAGGAAATCTCACCAGCTCAATTTGAATCAATTTATTAAAACATTTTATAATTAAGAAAACAATTTCTGTGTTCTGCCATAACAAATTAATACATTGTAAACCAATAACAAAATAGTTATACCTAGACTATAAGAAAAGAACAAAATTGAATTCCTCATTCATTCCATTTTGTGATATTGTATTCACTGAATATAATTTTTCTTTTGAGGTTTTTTAATCCATTGAAATTGTGCAAAGCTCAGGAACATCTAAAAGCTTATGTCAAATGCCTGCTAATTTCTTTGAAGATGCAGCATCATGACAAAGATGGTTCTTTGTTGCATCCCTGATCAGAGCACACATTTCTCCCTCTTTCATACTGTCAAACCTTTAACTTTCTCTCTGCAACTGTCATCTGTACTTTTGCTAATCTTGTTCTAGACCCATATCCATTTTAGACTGCCATTTCTTACGTGGAATGTTTTAATTTGGCTAGACAAACCAATGTTTCCACTTAAAGTAATTCTTATGTATATTTTTTATCTGCAAAATAAATTAAATAGGATATTCCTCAGGTAGTGGCAGTGTGGTTCAATGGACAGTTGGCAGTTTTCTTTGTCTTCTATTCCCCTTGAATGCCTCATTCCATGTGTTCTGTGACTCTTAGTGTCTGAATTACTTGCCATATACAGTAAATGTACTTGAGAAAACATATACATTGCATTGCAGCAGATTGACACGTGGGCTTTGTTTAACTATATGAAGTCTCTAGAAATTAGCCTAGAGGTTCACATACTTTTTTCAACCTAGACTCTGATTTGTGTTATAAGTTTAAGCAGATTGTCTATTATTGTGACTTAGTTGAAGATCAGACCACATTTTTATGAGCAATTAATGCGGAAATCCAGGTAATTCCAAAGGGTTCACAAACTTTTTCTTCATGTCTAAGGCAGACACTGAAATCCACCAGTTCATTGCAATATAGGAAATTCCACAAATGCTCTTCTGTCATTCTTATTCTGAAATTATTGTATCTTCCCACAAAGTATGTCTCTCTGAATAATTCAAAAGCTGGATTGAACAATAACATTTGGTGCAGAATTAAATGCCATGTCATTGAAATAGAACTGACATTGTAATTGTAACAGACATAACCTGTCTTGTATGAATATTTACACTATTTTATAATCTTATTACCAGGCACTAAGTTTGAAACATTAATATATGAAGTCATAGAATGTATATTTGCCACTTTTGTTCATTACAAAATGTGCAAACAGAAGTTCTAGCTGTAAGACAGCCAGAATGATTTTCTCCTCTGGTTTTGGAGATAACACAACTCCCTTCACATGAATTGTTTAATATGTTCTTCACCAGTCTGATATGCCATGCATCCCGGATGTGCTTTTCAGTCCATCTTTGAACATACCCTGGTTTTTAGTTTTAACTAAATTACAGAAGAATGAGCCAAACTCTTCTGTTGATTTAGCAACCTAAGAGGATTCTACAAAGTTTTGTGTTTCTTACAAATATGGATTGTCATTTTTAAGACTGTACTCCTAATATAGTGTAGTTATGAGATAGCTGTTGTATCTAATACCAATTATAAGTGAAGTTGTCTGAAATACTGCAGGAGCGTAACACTATCCTTAACATGGGGAGTGAAAAGATTTTGAGAACAAATGCAATGGAAAGGACATATCTTGCATTTTAGTTCTTTTAATAAACTGAATAATCCACAGATTAAATCAAACTTTAACTTGCCTACCAACTGCAAATTTGTAAACAAGTACAGTATGTGATGTTGAATTTCAACTTGGATTTTTGCTTGTTGTTTAGAATCAATGAGCTTCAGAAAAGATGCAGAAATAGGAGACTAAGTGGACTATATTGTTTATTTGATTAATGGTCTAGAAATCTCTCAAAGTAAGGAATTTTCTTTTGCTTTCTGTGTGGAATCTCCAAAATTGAATATCCTCTTGTCCTTTGGTGGCTATATTATTGCTGATTGTGAAGATGTCGCTTGGATTAACTTGGTCAGTAGCTTTTTGGATTTTGAATAACAGAATCGAATCCCCATAGATTCCAGTCTAAAAAGATTCCGTTCCTTAATCTTTTGTGTAATTTGAGGAAGCCTTACATCAACCACTGACTTCATAATTCTCTTTCTGATCAAGAATTGAGCATTTTTATTTCTTTATTTCTGTCTGGGTTATCTTTTTTGTGTGTGGACGTGTTAAACCAGAATCGAGTCTCAGTCTTGCGTACAAAGATGGCCTGTGGTCAAAGGAATGCACACCCCCAGGTGCTTTTGCAAGTTTAGCAGGAAGTAGGCTCATTCTGTGGAATGTAGCAGTAGGGCTGTGACTGAAGGGCTCACATTTTTGTGGTTTACCTTTCCCTGTTTTTGTCAATAATTTGGTATCCTTAGGAGAGGAGTGTGGTGGTTATCTTCCAAGTCCTACAGAGCCTTAAAGCCAGTGCAGTCTTCAGTCGAATTTGATTAATCACAGCAGGGAAAAATAATCTTTATTTTAAAAGATAAATATACAGCCATGTATTGCAGTGTCTCTTTGAATAAGAGCTCATTGTTATAGCTTCTTTTTTCATTTCCTTATCCCTACATTCTGAGTTAATTGTTTTTATATTTTACCTACTTCTAATTATCTTACTGAACGGTTTTGTGATTAATGGCAAATCTTGTTCTCAGCATCACTTACATCCGTTTGAACTGTCATCTCTTTCTTAATTTTATAAGATTTTCTCAGCATTATTTTTCTATCCAGGAAGCAAGGGAATGGGAAAGCATTATTCATTTATTTTCTTCTGTTAGCCTTGTGCAAGCAAAGCTACCTATTTTATACGCAAGACAGACTATACTTCTGTATTTTGTTTCTTTATCATCCCAAGGTGTTATACTGTATCTGCACTGTTTGAAGGATATAAAGAATTTACCTTGAGGAAGTCAGGTGTGTGCTAAAATGTAGTAGAACTGAGAACTGCCACCCTGTTTTTTTCAAAACCTGTTGTAGTTTTGTGATTTCAAATGAATAAAATGGCTTTAGAATTGAGGAAGAAAGGTATATTTTTCTCAGACTGACATTTTTTAAAGTATCAAAGAACTGATATTAAGATATCTGTTTTCCTTAATACAAGTGGGTTAACATTATTTAAAAGGATGAAATGGGATGAAACCAATGGATTTTTATCTGAAATACAGGGTATTGGAATCTCTTTACTAAAATTGTAGTCTACCCCAAATGCTAAATATTGACTTCAAATAATTTAGTAACCAAAAATACAGGGATTTATAGTCTGATGAATATTTCTCTCATACCGCATATACAGTATTAATGCATTTTCCTTGTTAAAAACTTGAATTTCAAACTTGTTCCTATTTCAGTTGAAGAAATGGTTTGTCTATTTTGTATTGGCAGGTAAAGTATTTAGTATGTTTCACTCCAGATTTTCTTTAGACAGCTAATGTATGAATGCTAAAAGGAATTAAAAAAGTCTTTTAATTATAAAAATGTAATTTTGGTACTTTTTTCCCCCATTTCCATTAGTTTATTTAACAGGATAACATATTTATTCACAGCCAGTCCAGTTAGTGAACATGCACCTCTTATTTATCATGTGAAACGTCCAGTACAGTACGCCATTTCAATGAAATACAAAATAGTTTTCAGTTCCATACTGTAACTGCATAGAAAATCTGTTTAGCTCAGAAGGAGACTGTACTACCTATGGGTTGTCAAGCATACTGTACTCTATGATTACAGCTGAATAAACGCACAACTTGCTGTTTACCATTGGGAGAGTTTGTGTGTGTGTGTTGATTTTTATGGAAAGTGACAATTTCGAGTTTGCATGGGGGAGATAGGGAGGGTCAGGTTTGTGACTGACTAACGCACGTGGAAGAATAGGGTGACTCATTCACGTGTGAGGATAACGACAAACATGAGATCAGCAGCCATTTTCATTGGAAACCCCCATTTCACATGAAAACATTAATGAGACTGAATAAATACAGCTGAACACGTGGCACGTGCCCAAACTCACTTTCACAAGTCACTGGCATTGAATAACATGGTTGTGCTTATGGATTTAGAGATTCAGTAACAATATTCACCGTTTCCTTAGATTGGTATGTGGAAAATGAGACGAAGTAGTTTAAATTTCATTCTTGAGTACTCACAGGATATACGGTGGTGGCTTCATTCTCCTTCTGGGTCTTATTGAAGCCCTATTCAATTAAAAATTAGCAGTCACCTGTTTTCTTCTAATTTTGTACTAAACATTACTACATGTATCACACATTTTAAATTTTATGTTGTCTTTTTCCTCCCCAAAATACCAGTTTTAAGTAAGATTCAAGATAATTCAATTTTGTTCTACCTTCTAGGAACATAATGCGGTAAAGTTGCATTAGTCAACAATGAAAATTGTCACATTATCATCTAAAATTCTGGCTTGCTCAAAGTCCTTATGATAATTACCGTAAAAAATAATAAATGTGAGAAACACAAGTATTTGTAAATAGAGTAATAAGAATTCAAGATGTCAGAACCCATAACCATTAAAGAAAATTGAATCTTTCCCGAGCTCTAATTTCCTCATTGTTTATTTTTTCGATTACCACTACATACACCAGGATCCCAGTGCCAAGTTAATTGTGGGACTAGGAGACCTAATCTCAATGACTTTGCAAGATATTCATGGAGAAGAAAAGGGCAGCTCATCATTTGTAATGATGTCCTCGGAGATCTGGAGCTTGTGTGAAATGGTAATGATGATGACCCAAGAAATACACAGTAAGACCGATTTAAACGTGTGTGGCAGAAGAGCGGTAATCAGACAGATGCTTTCACGAGAACATAATAAGGAGAATGAAGAGAGAACTGCAAAAGGCACAAACAGTAAGACTGTAGGGACGTATAGCGTGCTAAAAGTAATTCTGTGAAGGAAACCTTTAACTCTGCTCATCTCTCTGAGTGTAACACATGTAGGAAGGTAAAATACAGCCAGCTTACAGTTAGTCTCTAAGAAATGAAGTGTACACATAAAAGAGGCAATTTTATCAGTATTGGAAAAAATACAAAACATGTTTGTGGTACACTATTGACATAACCCTTTAACCTTGTCATTTCACATCCCCGAGTAACGTTTGCTTATACAGTTATACAGTAGATAATTGCCATAAAAAAATCAGGCCCGAGTTTGATCTCCGTTACCTAATTCCATACTTAAAATGACTGACAGACTGGAGTGAAAATTTCAGAAAGCCAGCTTAGAATGTCAGTTGCCAGTGCTTCTTCGCAGCAGAGTGCTCCGATATTATTCTGTAATGGCATAAGCCAGGCTCCTTTATCTCAAGTAGAGATCATTTAATCCCCATCCCCATGAGTAAAATGGAAAAATTGAATTTTAATGTGCTCTGTGTGTTCTTCAGGCCCATGTGATATGCCTTTAATGTAAATATTCCACCTAAACAGATTAGTTTATTTTTTTCAAAGGACTGTCAGATGTGTAATAGGATTTGCAATCAAAGCTGTCACTTGTTTCCTTACAGATTTTAAAAGAAGAAAATGTTCTGTAAAGCTCTGGAATCCTTTTTCATTTAAAGTGTTTTCCAATCATTTGTTTCACATATGCTATGGTGCAGGCTTCATAAAAACACTGGATTTAGAGTGTTAAGTCAAGTCTGCTCTGTCTTGTTGAAAGTGTCTTTTTTTCACCCAATAATATATCAAACCATGAAAGCTCACAAGTCTTCAAATAGTAGATTCAATCACAGGCTAGTTCTGGATAGCTGAAACTGAACGATGGCTCTGGCAGTCTCTCCATAGTTAATCATCAAGTCTCTGCGCAGTAAGTCAAAGGTCAAGGGACAGTGGTGGCACTGAGGGATGAATGTGTGGGCTTCTTCTGTCTGATGTCTGTCTGATGTACTGTATGTCTTCAATATGCATTACATCAGCACATAAGTCTTTTTATGACAATTGTACTTTCAG
This sequence comes from Lepisosteus platostomus, assembly GCF_059453375.1. Classification (NCBI taxonomy): domain Eukaryota; kingdom Metazoa; phylum Chordata; class Actinopteri; order Semionotiformes; family Lepisosteidae; genus Lepisosteus; species Lepisosteus platostomus. Next base: position 11,877,183 of record NC_142622.1, read on the forward strand.
TTGTTGTAACGTTAGTGATGGTTAAGAGTACAAATAAGAAATGACCAAATATAGTGAAATATGCATACTGTAGAGTGTACACAGTGCTTAAGGAGCAATCAGAATGGTGGGTGGGAGGGGTTACTATTTTATCTGTTCATTTTCTGTAGAGGTCATTAATTTTTCTGTGTTTCAGGTAGTGTATCTTAAGAGTAGAAGCAAAGGATGTGATATACTGGATTTATAGACAGTGGGAAACGTTCTTTCCAACCATACACAAACTAGAAAGCGAGCTGATTCATTAGTGTTATTTGTACTTCACTGTTAACAGTCACAAACCACAAAGGGGCCACGAAGAGCGAACATCTCTGTTGTTGGACTTGTCACTTTGGCACCACACTTCCCACTTTGTTTTCCTGGCGGGTGGGTCAGAGGAGCCTATCTGTAGTTCCTCATTCTTCCTGTGTGGTTACAGGGGTCATCTCTACTGCTGTCTTTTCTGCAACACAGGACATCATTAAAATGTTTGTTTTCTGAATTCCTTCTCAAGACTGTTAACTCTGTCCACAGAGAAATATGCTTCATCCGAAAAAATAATAAATTGTCATTGTCTGGAATGTAGTTTACAGTGTAGTGTTGCCTGCTGCACTTGAGCACACTGATGACTTTGAACTGAACACAGACCATCTTAGGAATGTTAGCAAATCGAAACCAGTATTAAGTCAGCTCCATACAGTGTTAATGGACTCCATGTTAAAGCATGCAAGTTGCAGGACAGAACTGGTAGAAATTGAAGGTACAGATGACAGCAGGCAGTGATACAGTCTTGATGCGGAGGTGTCACATGTGGCTGATCCCTTCTGGGATGATCAGCTTGCAACACTGTTTGTTCATAATGGTGCATCAGCTGATGAACTAAAGCTCTAGATACCTGCGGGAGGTTCACATCTTTCTATTTTTGCTAATGCTGTTTGTTGGTCTGTGAAACTTTGACAAGGAAAGGCCTCAAAAATGTAACCAGGGCTACATTGCATGGATGGGTTTCGATTGAAAAGTGTGTGTGTATTCCATCCGTACAAGTTTGGGACGTAATATCACTAATTACTACAGTGTGTAAGGTAGTGCTATACGTATTAACAACACAAAAAGATGTGACTTATATTTACATTTTCATTTCTGGAATTTTTTCAGTCAGTGAAAATTGTAACCTAGGATCATTTCCTGTGGTCTGAAATACTGGTTACTTAGATACATTTTTAATTAAGTGTAGAGCAACCTTTTAAAGACTACTGTTTTAGTTTAAGGTCTTATTTGTATCATTGTTGCTATTAGGATTCCCAGGGAATGAGGGGTCATGGTCTATTTTTGAGAATTCTCTTTGATGAAAAATTCTCTCAAGTATAATTCTTGTTGATATCCTGAGGCAGGCATAGCTACTGAAACATGTTTCATCCTGTTACACCATCATGTGGCATAGTGTTATCCACATTTTTTGTGCTTTGTTCTGTTCCTGTCAGGCCTAAAAAATGGCAAATATCCAAGTCTGCTAAAAAAATAAAACCACCACAAGCAATTCTTAATTATATTTGGCAATATTACTCAAACAGCAATTAGAGACGTCCAAATAGGCCAAACTCCGTGAACTCTAAAGAAGTTTTGTTTCTCATACCAGGACTGCAAGACTATATCAAAAACTCTACATTTCACTGGGACAGTTTGAGATACGACAAGCTGTTTTAGAGAAACATACTGTAGGCAAACATTGGTCTTTCACATAAACAATTTATCTCTCATTCATTTTCCAGAATAGCTGTTCATATGATATTTGTTGCTTCTTAAGAACATAAGAACAGTTAAAAACAAGTGGAGACTATTTAGTCCATCTCATTTGTTTTGAGAAGTAGCAGCTACAGTAACAATATTAGTCTTCAGTCAAAGGCAAAGTTCACTTGTTACAATAAGGTATTCAACTGAGTAGCATTGAACTTGTTCTTAAGTCTGTTTGTACAAGACATTGTACATAAGATCTTTCTCTTCAGTGAATGTGTTTATATTAAAAGCAAAATTTGTAAATTTGTATTGACTCTATTAAACTAAGATTTCAGAAAGGGGCATGTAATTGACTTTACTGCCTAATTTCCGTAGTTACACATTAAATCTTGAGATATGAAATTCCTGCCTGCTTTCTGGATCTTTCCTTTCAGGTTTTAGGCAGGGAAAAAAAAAGTTAAAAGGGATGATATCAAATAGAATACCATAAAATAAAAGCGGGAAAATGGATAACCTTCAATAATATAAAGTATTAATCTTGAACAGAGTTTACTTTAAAAGTGCAGTAAAAAATACCTTGGATATCCATTACATTTCAAACAACTACTGAAAGTGACAAAGTATTTTAACTATGAAAGGGAATTGTGCTGTGTAGTACAGTATGATGGCATCCTTCCTGTAGCAGCATGCAATAGCTGCTGATCTTGAGGAGCTAGCTTGATCCAGCATGTCAGGCATTGCTGTTGTAAAACTTAAGACAGTGCTGTGTGTGGAAAAAAGAAAATGGAAACCATCTCAAAGACCAGCAGCAATGTAATTACTGCTACAGTCAGGGGGAAGGCACTCTACATTGGGTAAGAGTGAAAGTGACTTAGAGATAGAAAAGCTCAAGACACGATCGACATCTTGTCACATTTGGACACACTTCACTTGTTTTCATGTCTCTTCCATTGCCTAAGTGTTGTATTTAAGACCTCATTTTTTGCTGCTGTATGAACTGATGGCAGTACCAATTGTAGAAACAGAAATGTCTGGTGGATTGAAATATCCTCTACTCTTTTCGAGCTTAGTGGCATAGTGGCACTATTTTGAATCTGCTTTGAATTTAGTTTCACTGTATCGTTTGTTTCACAAGAAGACCCTTTTCACTGGTAAGTTGTTATTGGAAAGAAAACAAATCTGTAATTTCGAAAAGATGAGGGGCTTGCCTGTTGATAATCGCAGTGTAATTGGCCTATGAAGTATGTTTTGATTGAACTTGCAGTGTTTTATTGAGGTGGAAATTGTTTCTGTCTAGATGAAACCGAACTAATGTTCATCTCAAGAGTGAGTAATATTGCTGAAATATGAATTTCTAATTGAGATGGTGTCTCAGGAGAAGTGCTTAGAAATGTCCACTAAACAACGGGCTGTAATTATTGTGGATAAAAGAAAGAATTGAAAATGAGACACTGTTGCATTGAAGAGCCAGTGTTTATTTTTTTTATGCTGCTGGTGAGTTTCCCTTTCAGCATTCAGTTAGCATGCATGCCTTGCATACAGATAGAAGCATTGTGGTTAGGCTACCACTTGCGGAGGAAATACCTATTTTGTGAACATTTCTTTCATGGCTGAAACAACCCATTTTCTCCAGGATCCTGTGGCAATTTTTAAAATGTAATACAGTATTAGCTTGCATGATCTGTGATAGTGAGTTTTTATATCGCAAGGGAAGAAAACAAACCAAAAGCTGACATGTTCACATTTTTGCGATTCCTCATACAGAAAAAGGTGAACTGGTGCGCATTACATTAGTTAGTGTAACACGGGCTAGTTGTAGGCAACAAAGTTGCTTCATCGCTTGTGCAATACCAGGTAATTTCCAAGGGTAACAGTTTCAGAATAAAATAAGGGATCCATCAATCTAGGGAGCTTATACTTCTTTACCTAATGAAGACTTCTGAAGCTGACCTACTATAAAATACATCATCTCATGCTTACCTGTAAAGCATTCAATCACTGTGTCCATTTTTACTTATTCCTCGATTTGATCTTATTTTGGTAGCCATCTTTTTGTGTGACCATACACATGGTGGTCACAGGACAGAAGTTCAGCTCATGATTGGATGGTTGCTGTGTCGCCAGTGATGTTTGCAAAGTTAAAGCAACATAATAGAAATGATTTAGTTCACAGCAACTTTTAATTTTTTTGATAACATCATGCAAATAGCCGCCACAGCTGTTGTTTAAAAGTTTCTTGAAATATGCTTCATGAAATGCCGTCTTCAGTAATATATACTGAATTATACCTTTGCACAAGGAAATTAGGACTTCATTAAAATAAAGTTGAAGACAAATATCAGAGGAGTTAAAAGGTATAAAAGTTCAGAACTGACTAAGGGTTTTCATAAGCATATCTCAAGGTGCAGTCCCAAGTAATTGAAATATAGATCTGTTAAAGTGAAATCGGAAAGTACTAATTTTTAATCAATACAATTGAATATGATGCATGCAGATTCAGGTCTGTTTGTTGGGAGAACAAATTTGTCTGCAAGCACACATCTGTGTCCAGATTTTTATGAATCCAGAAGAGCTTTTGCCTGTTCAGCAATTTCAACAGTAATTTAAATGAAAAACAGTTCTTGATGTAGAGGTTGAAAAGAAAAAAAATAGTAATAGCAATTCAAAAGATTAAAATAAAACCTTTACTTAAATTATGAATAGAGAATTGAATAGCAAAATTTCAGCAGCTGTTGAGATTTGGGCAGAGATCCTGTCGACTGTCTGTAGACCTGAGAAGAGTTTACTTCCTTTCCTAAATAAAAGCTGCAATCGAGATAATCTGCCTTACTTCCATAACAAACTAGTCTTTTTTCATGACTTCAGAAACTACAAAGTATTTTTAATGGGGTAAATGTAGCCTATATGTAAACATTTTGTTCTCTTTCTCTTAAGACAATGAGATGTTTTATCATATTTCATAAGAGTGTAGCTCATTGTTTAAAACATCAAAATATTTGCACCCTTTAAAGTGCCCTTCTGAATGAATTGCTAACCACACAGTAAGGGAAAGTGACAAATGTATTAAAGTACTACTGGGCTGGGCAGTCATGTAATTTCACATGCTTGCAACTGACTGGGTATTTTTAGGTCCGTGCTTTCATGCTTGTCAACTCTTTTGTCATGAAGAGCAGTCTGCTTGAAGTTTGTGATTTTTAAATGAACACCAATGACAGACAATTAAAATGTTAGTAAACTTAAGATCAACTAACTTGTATAATCAGTAAATTAATATGAATAATATTTAGTTAAAAGTAATTCAGTATTGTACCCACAAGTAATATTACACTAAGCCCATTGCCTGTGCATTCATTGATATTTCAGAATTGCTTATGATTGAAGTGAGGTGGGCAGGTAATTTAGAGACCCATAAACCTGACTGTGGCTTGGAAACCTCTTCATGATTCTAGTTTCCAGGCAATATGTGGTATACAGTATGGGTAGTCTTTCCATTGTGTTTTTGCCATGTATCAGACCTATCAGCAGACCAACTGTAGTTGAGGCAGTTTTGCATCTCTTTTATGACATTAAACATTTTTCAATTTTTTACACAAGCATGGATAGATTAACTTTCTTGGAAGAATGTTTTTTTTCCAAAGGAGGCACTAATCATACTGCGACAAGTAGTAAACTACAATAGTAGTTTGTAAGAAACCACAATAGGTCTGAACTAGTGCAGGTATTTCATATTTTAATCATGAGAATGTTTTTTTGCAGACATGAATTCCTTGCGGTTATCTGTTTAGAAAAGATTAGCTTAACTGGAAATTGCTTGGCTAGCTTTTGATCACTTTCAGTTCTCACAAATAAGTAAAGTACATGAAAAGGTTGTAGTAAAACAATTCTGTCAGCAAACCTCCTAAAATGACCAAATTGATATGGAGTAGTGATTGGGATTCTAGACTGGAAGATTGTGAGGTCAAGTCCTGGTTTATATGCAGTTTTTGTACTTTTGAGCCAAGTATGTCATGTGGCCTTTTCCAGTAATTGCCTGCTGTATAAATTGGTACACTCTAGGTTATGAATTAACATTGTAAATCAGAATTTCTTCTTCAGTGACCTATGTGTAAAATTAAGGATTAAATATAAACAAGGTTGGAGCAAAGCTTAGTAATTGAATTTCTAAGCTAGATGGATTTTAAAAATTCTTTCACAAATTGAGTTGTAGAACCTAATAAAGAACTAAAATTATCAAAGATTCTAATAAACTTTTTTATATATGCCTTTTTAAAGCAATCATCTTTAAGCACTCATAGTAATAGGATTATGTTTTGTGGGAGAGAGTGAGATGGGATTGACACCAGTACCCTCTGACATTTTGAAAAGTTGGCATGTTGTCAGTGGGAACTTCATAACAGTACTTCTAAGACTGCATGTCTGGCTGAGAGTGTAATCTTGCCAGTTTTTTTATTTTCTTAAATGTAGAACAGTGTTCTGAGATGTGCCAGGGGCAGTCAAGATTTTAAAAGCACCCACTGTGTTGCTACTCCTGGGGGCTTTGCAAACAACGATCACTCTTTGAAATATCTCCCTGGTACACTTCAGTAACTATTGATCTGCCTTTAACCTCTTATGTCACTTCTGCCTAGGGCTTGCCTGACTATGCTAGGAAATGACCCACACTCTCTAAAACCTGACCGGGAATAAATTTAGCATTTGAATAGATGGTCTTTATACTGGAATAGTTCTGGACGTCAGTAATGTGTAACCAGACAACCTGGAGATATACTGTACTAACAGTCTGTCCAAGTGGTCTCTGATCAATGAAGGAAAGGTGAGTACTACAAGAAGAAGGGATAGATGTCAAACAGTGTCTCTGGTTCTTGTTCTGCCTTGTAATTAAAATATTTCAATGCTGCAAAAACAGTTTTGGAGGGGATCTTATTCTTAATGAGAAAGCTATAATTACCTTGTCTCCCTTCGTTACTTCATTGTTTTGCATTACAATGCCTGGAGTAGTTTAACTACGAAAATGGCAGGGAGCTCACAACAAGCCAATTCTGGGAGATCAGGAAAGCCCTAAGCAACTCCTCCATTCATACTAGCTTATATGTGCTAGAATATAGTTAGATGTATAAGAAAAGACAAACCTGATATTAGTATTTGCTCTGGATCCCCCTAAACTGTACTTCAGATGGGCACTTTACAACATTCTGTATCATGCCATCTGCTTTTATTTTGTTTGATACAGAACATACACTTAAGCTTAAGAATGGGCAAGACAATTAACTAGTAAGACAGTAAACATTGTTTTCTTTACATCTTGTTTTGAGGTACATACTGTATGCTGTGATGTTCACCAAATGTCCATTTTAGAAGGCTCTGATCTGTACTGCATAAACCTTTTGACAAAAATAACATTTTTCTTCTAGAAATTGGAAAAAGGCATTGCTCCACATTTTGTTTTTCTAACTTTAGAAATTTTCTCTGTTTAATTTTTCTTTGTCTTAACTCTTCGCATGTTTCTGTGAGCACCTTTTCTTAATGACAGCCTCTGTTACACAGTGCTGACTGAGCATCCTTAACCTTGCAGGGCTACATCTAGAGGTTCAAATTGTTTGCATTGCTTTGTATGTTTTATATTTTTTTCAATTTAAATGCTACAAACCATGCATTATTTAACAGGTAATCATTTTCACTTTAATAAGGTGTCATTTTATAAATATTTCACTTGCAACATAGTGTGGTTTTGTCACTTAAAAGTAAAGGAAACCATGTACAGTATATACATTTTTGGGGACATGCTACTGTAGTTATGCTAGCCTCCCTTTTACCCTAAACTGTAAACTGTATAGCAAGTTGATCATTGGCTCTTCATAAGAGTACTTTCTGTTTAAAATAATACAGCATTTGGAGTATTAATTAAGCAAAAATGTGTAACAACACCTAGAACATTTTAAGGTTCCCCTGGAATCTTGATTAGGGAATAACCCACTGAGTGCACAGCTGGGAATTTCAATAGATGTTTGCTCCTGATTATTCATGATAATCCATGACTTGACATGATAAGATAATGGTCTGCTTGGCTCTTTAGAAGTGCAGAGGGGATCCATATTGAGTAACTTGTCTGCTAATGAATGCAGTTGAGACATAGTGGTGTTTTTGCTGCTAATATTTTAATAGGCCCCTGGTACACAGTACTGGAAGGAAGCTATAGGAGCACTTTCTTCGAGTACCTCTAACACTGTTTTTCTTTTTCCATGTCATTGGTTTGAGAAAACATGAGCTAATGGGGAGATGTTCTTTTTTTATCCTTTATAGCATTCTTCAGTGTCCTCCACATTGTTTGCTTAAACCCAGTGTTTCTCCATGACAAAGATCTTTCATTAAAAAAATATTTTAAGATGGAAATAACTGTCAGTTTTTTTTAATTGAATTAATGTGAGTGGAGCAGAATTTCACTTACTCCTACTCGCAGCCCATAGTAAATTTATGTTCCATTAGCTCCACTCTTACACTGAATGTGCAATTATTTTGTTTTTGTCTGATTTGGTCAAATAATACCCATGCATGTTGTAGGTTTTCAGTGTTCTCACCTTTTCCATGTAGGATTCATCTTTAAAAAGTTACACAGATGAGTAAACGTCCTGAAAATAGGTGAATATAGCCAGGAACTTTAAAAGAATTAAGTATGCCATGACAGTTTGGGAAGGCTGCCCGACAGCTGCTTTAGCATCAGGAAGTCGGAGAAACCCTCTTGGACTTACAAAGCCATTGATGAAAATCTTGCTTGTTTTTTTAAAATCAAATTCAGTTGAAAATTCAACTTTTAACACTGGGGGGGGGGGGGGGGGATCCTGTAACTATGGTAACAGCAGATAGTAGAGCTAGTAGATGGTGTGTTAGACTGTATGACAGTGCAGTTAATGTGTTCATATGGTTTTGATAAAATGTTATCAAAGGGATAATTGCATCTCCTTCGCTTATTAGGTTCCTATGTTCATTTGTAAGAGCTTTTATAGTTCATAAGATTAATTAATATACTCTATTTCTATTGTACTTTAGAGCAGCTTTTGCTTATCAGTTTTCAGTAAAAATTGTTCATGTACTGTTTTGTTCATCCATCAATGCCAATGTGTTGTGATTGTTGGTTTCTTATCCAGTGAACACAACAGTGCTGCCGACTGAGGGTGAAATTAATTTGTTTGTTATACTAGTTCAGTGCATTCAGTATTGTTGCACAGTGTAAAGTGTATGGTCCAGATTATGGTGCAGTCTAATTAATAGTTGATCTTCATTAATGTTCATGTGGTGAACTTATAATAGGAAACTGCTAAGAAATGTGAATTTCTAAGCACAGGAAATGTGAATGTGCTAAGAAAATAATTCTACACTCGCACTGTACTGCATGAGCTCTAAAACGTTGAAGGGTTTGAAGATACTGTACAGCCAGATAATTTCCTTTCCTCAAAGGTTTGGTATTCATAAAGTAAGACTTTGATTACTAATAAGCTCCTCAGTGCCCAGCAGGCTGCACTTCTTTGGAAAGAAACAAGCTTGAGTTGTTGCCACAAGTTGCTGTGCGTGTGACTTACTACCGTACCCAAAGAAACTGCAGCTCAGGGCTGAACTGAGTTGAACCAGCAAGAGGAATGTTTTTTGATATTCTGTTTTTAATAAGTCTCACATCTATGTGCTGATAAGAGATTATTTTTATTATTCTATTTAATTATATCATTCAAGATGTCAAAGTGGAAAATCTGGATATTTTTTCATCCTCTGGAATTCCACATTTCTGAAAAATCACTTATACTAAAATAAAAATATGGTCTGTATAATAAATACAGAGTGGATAGTTTGCATAAAAACACATAAGGATAATATACATATTTAAATTTGGATATAGACTTGCTGTATTTTTCCTGCGCCTATTAATATAGAGTGTGCTGTACTGTATGCATTTTCATATAGCTTTATTTAGTTCACTTTTACTAGTTTTAAAAAAAGTATTTCTGGTCTTTGGGGACTCATATCACTCTTGTCTTGTTCAGAGAATCCCCTCAGTGTATTTTAAACAGGACAGCTCTGATGTGAGTGAATGACCTCAATTTAAGTTTGGCATAGCGATTAAAAACCTAGTTAAGTCATATGACTCATAGTTAAAGCCACTATTAAAGGAATAGTGAAAACAGAATATTTCTTTTACATTGTGTCCTGGTTTTGTTTTAAAAATTTGATAAATATATTAAATGTGTGTGTAAACGACAAAGTATACTCCACATCAAAAGTAGTGTAAATCTTAAAACTACAACAAATTCACAAAGTTGATCAATTATGCTGATTTATATTTATCATCAGTAGACATGACCAACAGTGTGTCTCCTGTTAAAGTCACGGATGTCACAACTAATGCCTGGCTACCTGCACTTTCAGTGCTTTTCTGTCTTAATTTAAAACAGGCTTGCCATTCAACAGATTAAACTGGCTGGGCCAATCGACACTCTCACTAATGAGGTGATTTACTGCTTATGCAGCAGTCAGTCACTGGAGTATATCGCCATCAATCATGAATGATCGGTTAATCTGGAAATAGAAAAGGCGATATGTTTCTTTTCATGCTCAGTTTATTATAGCTGTCATTTGCCAGCTATTGTTAAATGGGAGAAGCGTTGCATAAACCAGAAGACACTAATGGAAGTGAAGGGAAGGTGCGTTTAAACTGAGAGCAGGTAACATTTCTTTAGACACAGTGTCATGTCATCCAAGCCCAGACCATTGCTTCTCTCGAGATATGGACGGATGAGTCTTGGATTACTCTGCTACTTAAAAGCTAATGAGCTACTGTAGATTGGCCAAATGACTTCCTTGGGACTGCGAACATTCTTATGTTCTAATGTTCTGACCTGATTTCTTCTGTGGAACTGCTGTTAATACAAACAAAAGCTCCTGCGACTCTCCCTATATGTATTTAAATTTATTTGTAGTGTAAATATAGCGTACACTTTCAGTAGAACTTTTTGGAATACTTTATTGCCAGGAAAATGATTCTGCCACAAATAATTCTAGATGCAGCAATGACCCTACATGTACGCCTTATTATAAATTAACAATACCATTTATTAACAACAATATGACAGTTCTGTAAAAGTAATCATTACTTAATATAAATGAATACCTTACATTTAGAATAGTGTCATATCTCAGAAAGTCCGAAACGTTACATGCATTCTTTTTCTTCTTGAGAAGTTAAAGAACAATCAATTTGAGACTGACCACACTTTTCCAACCTTATCAAATTCACTAGCACCTATTTATATGAATAGTATAGTATTATACAGTAGTGTTGACCATAAAGGAGAAATTCTTCTGATTTTTATGTTTGCAGGATACAGTATCAAATATTAGCATAACAATTAAGACTATTTTATGGCCAGTTTACTTATTGATTTGCAACAAGTACTGACAGAAAGTATTGGTTTATAATTCAGTTCACTGTGAGTTACAAGAGGAGACAAACCTTGTTTGCTCCTGATTCAGCAGCCTTGTCACATAATTCTCCAATTTCAGATCTGTACTGGGATGATATGAAGCTCTTAGGCTTTGTATACTTATTTTTGTGTTTAAGAAGATCATATCTCATCTTGCACAAGTCTGTGTGTGTGAAATTCTGTACCTGTTCATTTTTTAACCTTGCCTTGTGATTTAAAAATATATATAAAAAACAAGAGAGATAAGAATTAGATTAGACCAGCCAGCCAGTTGAGTGTTATTTGTTCTCTCTGAGCTTCTGTAGACAAAGCCTGAATTTGCCACTTGTGCACACTGAAAAGTAGAACCCTGCCCAAAATATATATTTTTTTTGTGGTATTCAGTTCTCTATCATGTTGGCTCTGTTTTTCAGATTGTAGCTTTCACTTTCATTACAGACTTAATATTTTACATTTTCTTAAGCACTTTCCCTTCTACTTGACCTTGCCTATAGTTTACATGCCACTATCTGTTTTTTCCAGGGAGTGAAAACCATTCATAATTGGTGATTGGTATTGAAAACTGTAGTAATTGTCCGTTCATTTTGTAAAGCATAAACAACCTTCAGAGATGTTTGGTTATTTTGTAAATATACTTTTTCTGTCTCTTCAGATTTATTTTGAGACAGCAGTTTTGTTAAAGAGCTAATTGCTAAGTACAGGCAGACATAATTGCACCCACAATGTGATAACTGGTAGCAAAGCACGACAAGAGTGATTTAAACCTTAAAGCCCACACTCCAGTAATGCCCTTGAAATGAGCAGCTCTGTTAAAAGCCTGAACTGTAAGTGTCCTCTGCAGGAATAGTGTTACTCTTTGAAACCCGAATGCTATTTGTGTGTGTGATAGATTCTTTTGTAGGTTAATAATGCTTTTTGCACAGTCTGTGAGAAAGAAAAGCTACACATTTTGAATACATTTGTTTGTCCTAGAAGTGTTGACAAATTAACAGGTACATTGTATTCTGTCCACTTGTGTCAAAAATAATGCAGAATTGCTCTTTGTGTAGATTGAAGCTGTGAAGCTGTTTTTTTACAAAGGGTTATGAATCTCAAATATATGCAAACCATTTTGTCAAATCTTAGAGTAAGTGACAGACTGAATGTTAAAAATGACTTGTATTATCCAGAATTATATTGAATCACAAGGAAACATGGTAAGGTTTGCCATCAAAGCCCACTTTAGGATCCTCACAAATATGTATATTTTGTTGGGAGTGTCTTCATTTGTATTTGAAAAGCTTTTTTTGTCTCCTGCAGGCACTTGCATCTCACCGAGCATACCTATTGACTGCACGCATCCCAACTAAGGTAATAGCATATGTTTTCTTAGCTTTTTCATTCCCTTTGTAATGTCCTATTCTTACAGAAGGTAAAGGTAAAGTGATTTTTGGAGATATTTTGAAAAGATGTCTGTTATTCTCTTCCTTCCAGAAATTGGGCTGTTGAACACAAAAAGTGCTATTATTCTAAAATGGTACAACATACAAGCACAGAAATAAATTGGCATAAAAGGTGATATTCTGTACTTTTACCTCATATTCATCTGTTCATTTCAAAACTGAATTGCTAGAGTATATACCTATAATTTCAATTTTGACTTCACTATCCCAAAGGTTATGGAGGGCACTGTAAAAATCTAATGACAGAGTTCTCTTGATATTTATTCATACTCTAGTGAAACAGGAATATAAAACATGAAAACAGACTTGGTTATGGATCTTAAAAAAATATCCTAAAATAGTTTTCAGGACCTTAATTATTCATGACAGATATTACTGTTCTGTGCAAAGCAAGTTAAGACTGCATCATAAGATCTTTAGATTTCTTCTAAGCAAGACACATTTTTCAGCCTAGAAATCTGTCTGTTATGTCTTTTTTACATTGGTGATATGAATAAATGTCTCTTATCATATCTGTATTTCATCTAGCCATAATGGTGTTAATTTGGCCTGATTAGTTACTGGTGTCTCCATTATCCAAGGCTGTCAGTAAATGTGTTATACACTGAAGGAATTCTTTCCTATGAAAGATATATATATATAGTTATCTATAAGTTATATATATTGTAAAGACGTCCAGGGTGTGGCTCCTTTAAAGGACTTTAAGGGACGGAGCCTCACTGGGAGATCGAAACATTGTTCATACAACCACAGCTGAGTGCAGTCTGAGGTTATGAGGCTCAGCTGTAGGAGTACTGTAAAAGCAAGCTGACTAATTCCATCAGAGAGACCAAGTCAGGACGTCAGTCCTGCGATAGCTGTAGACCAGAGCGGACAGAAGATCAGGGCTGCTCTGTCCACACATGCCGAGGTTTGGTAGCAAAATGAGAAGGTAGAAGAGCACCGGGCTGAACCAGACATAGCAGCAGGTGCCAGGAGATGCTGGTATTGGCGAAAGCAAAGGGGTCTGCATTTATGACGGAGAAAGCAGACTAGTGTCTGCAGCTGGTACCCTGATAAGGGGCGGAGACATGAGAACTACAGTCTAGGAGGAGACAGTGGGCAAAACACGTGTTTAGAAACAATAAAGGAACCCTGGTGGACCTCATCTATCCTATCATGTGGTATAGAGGCATCAGTGAGTTAGGGACTCTGGACCCGAATATCGGAATATCGGCACGCGAGGGCTTGGTGTTCTCAGTGTAGGTACTGTACGTCACATACCTTGGTTACCTCAACAAGGGTTCCGTATTCATCACCACTTTTGGGGGGCAGCGCATGCAAAAGTGTGAAAAAGTTCCATGAGAGGTGCGTCCTGAGCCTTGGACACTCCTGTTTCACGACTACCGAGACAGCCACTTCACACCTAGCGTACCTTCACAGTGGTACATCTTTAGGTCTGGTGTCTCCCACCTCTGGGTGCCTGGGTTCAGTTCTGGACCTGGGGTGCTATCTGCATGTAGTTTGTATGTTCCCCTGTGTTCGCATGCTTTTCCGCCGGATGCTCTGGTTTCTGCCCACAGTCCAAAGACGTGCTGGTACTGTAGGTTAATTGGCTTCAGGGAACATTGTCCCGAGTGTGGGTGTTTGTGTTTGTGTTCTGCGATGGACTGGCATGCTGTCCAGGGTGTGCCCTGCCTTGTGCCCATTGCCATTGCTTGCCAGGATAGGCTCCTGCTCTCCCACGATTGGATAAAGTGGTTAGACAATGTATGGATGAATGATGTTTATATCAATATACATAAAATATAATTAATTAAAGAAACTATAACTAGGTCAAATGTACTGTACTACCGCAGGAAGATATAGGAAAAATAGGTGTTACAAATACCTGTACATTAACATTTTGGATATGAAAATATGGTTGTTCATTATTTGTCTGCATGCATGACTGTGCTTGTTTGCGACTATTAAGAATTTACTTGGCATGCTGCCTTTCCTTAAACAAGTTCATGCAACCTCTGTGTGATTTAGTATTAGCATAAGTAGCGAAGAGATTGTAAAGGCATTTTTTTTAGAAGTTAGAAAAGGTCAGTTTCATTTTTTTCTAGGCAGTCTATAACATGTTTTGTGGTAGACATGAATTAGGTATCAAAGTAAGCTTTTATTTATTATTCAATAATACAGATACATGTAGTACACTAGATGAAAAGGTGAGGTCTGTTCAGTGTTTCATGCCTGTTCCTTGTCTGTAAATGGCAGAGATTCTCCTGATTGCAGATGTGACCAGTCCCACTCTTAAAATCCTCAAATGGCAAAGTACGCAGTACAGTTACTGTTTGGCAGTGATTTTCATTTATAAAATATATATTTTCCTTTAAAAGTGCCTTATGTTTTACAAATTTACAAGTTCTTGTTTCAGGAAACAAAAATTAAATAGGAAAGAATAGTAAAAGTTTAGGTGAAATACCATCATTTTCTAGTTGGAGTGCAAAAGATCTTAGTCAGGTCGTGTTTGCAGTTCTAGATATAATGTAAATATTAAGTTAGGTGGGAGGGGGACTATAATAAATTGTTAGAAGAGCTGCTGTAATATTAAAATATTACTGGACAAAAAAACATGAGAGTATTCTAAGCAGCATTGGAATGAATCATCCCGCTCTCTGGTTGGAAGTGCCCTGAGGGAAGCAGATACAGAGATAACAGACTATAGAGGAAAACTACTGCAGAGTGAAGTATTTTAGTTCAGGAAGCAGTGTCTTTCCTGAATTAGTTTGGCTTCTTCTCTCTCATTCCTCAAAGAGGCGAAAGGTCACATTTCTTAGCATGAAGTAGGTTTAATCCTTACAGGAAATGTTTATTTCTGGTAGCACCTATTAGAATGGAAGGTTTAAAAACCTCTCTACTGCTGTACTGTATTCTAAACATACATATGGCTGTCTGATTCCCTTTCAGGCAAAGACTTAATATTCATATTGTTCAGTGACCATTCTGTATGTCTCCTCTTTAACTGATGTTTTTGTGAAGGATGTACTGTTACATGCTTTATTTTTTAAACCTCCCATGTATTTGTACAGTTGAGTTGAATGTGGAAAAGGTGGAAAATGCTTTAAGATTGTTGGATAGTATTTTTCCTGTTAAGTGCTTTAACCATCTCCATAAATCACTGTTATTAGTTATCTATTATATGCTCTTCCAATTCTGCCAGGTCACCACCTTAACATTTTTGTAAAAAGAGGAAATTATTATTTATTTATGTAATTAATTTTATTTCAGCTTGAACAGACTTTCAATTATTTGGAAATTCAAGGAATCCACTGTACCAAGCCTGGTCAGGTAAGGAACATATCAGTCATTACTGCTTTAACTACTTGCATTTAGGTCTTCTTTTTAAGCTTTTTTTGTCTTTGTCTTTTTTTGATAATCTTTTGATATCTTGATATTGTCATAAGTAACGTTTTTATAACTCAAAATTAATAATATGCTTGGTCCTTAGGCATTGAAACTGTACATATACCTTAGAAGTGTATCTGTGATTAATTCACTAAGGCAGGTTAAACTATTCTCAGAATAAAATAATACAAATTGGACAGACAGAGGTCTAGCAGTTTTTTATTGTAATTTATGCAATGCCATTAGGCCTTTCTTGCTGTTAAACACTTGACATATATTCAGGAAACCATTAGTCCAGTACAATGAGTCTATTAAAAAAGGTCTTCTGTAGCTTAAATATACACTTATATTAATTATGCAAAAATAGTCTAAAATGTTTCTGGGTTGCTTAAAGAGTATTCTTCTGTGACCTCTCAAATAGCTGTCAAAACTCCTGTGTCAAGGGGCTGTTCAAGCTCCCCCTTGTGGTGCTTGCTCTGGTTGAGCAGTTTGCGTGCTCAGAGTTGTCTTTGTTACTTGTTCAGATCATGTATTTGGGTATTTGTAGTGGCTTGTCCAGCTGAGGGTTTTGCTCTATGCACAGTGGAGCTTTGTGATCTGACATTGCTGGTTTCACATCAGCTGTGACTTGGATTTCCCAAATGAAAGCTCACAACTAGCTGGGGTTAGGGTTGGGATTAGTAGACATGGGTTCTGCTGGCTACCAGTGAAAGCAGTCACAGGGGGCCCTGTTACTTTCCAAGCACTTCTTCATTCAAGTAATTCTTTATAATGTAGTGGTAAGCTTTATGCGTTGCATGTTAAGCCGAATAGCTCAATGACTGGGTGACATAGGAGAGAGGTCTGTCAGCATTAACTCTTCCTTTCTGTGAGGGTATAGGGGTTGTATTAAGAAATGATACGATAGGGTAGGCATACCTCCATAATATTCAACAATTCTGTTCCAAAGAATTTTTGACACTAGGCTTAAGTAAAAAGTCTGATTTTCTTTCCTAGCCTCATCGTGAATTATGAAGAACCTTAGGTTCATATACAGTACACAATTCATATTTAATTTTGAATTCAGATTTAATGTACTGTGTTAAGTGTAGTATTATATTGAAGCACATACTGGTAAAAACATGCATGACTTTTCATTTCTTGTTTCTTAGTTTTTTCTTAGACAAATAAAATAAAAAATTAAAATTGTAACTAATAATAATGCAATAATAATAACAATAATCCAGTGATAGGTGAAGTATCTATTGTAGTTTATTGAGTTTTTATATTAACTGCTACTGGGTGATGAAAACAGGTTCTACAGAGATTACTTTTATATAAAAGGAGTTCTGCAATAGTCTGTGATATCTATTAGTTTAATTAAATAAACCTCTATTTCATTGAGTGCTGTCACATTTGACAAACAACCCCTAACCTGTGCTATTTGGATGCAATTGATTACCCTTTTTGGGTCTTTTAAGAAACAAAAACTGATGATTGTTAAGTAATTGAACTGCATTCACTTAATGCAGATTATGGCTTTACAGATCATTTAAGTGACTATTTCTTTGCTGAGTGACAGAAATACATTAGCCAGCATCACTTAAAATCTCCTGTTGTGCCCACATGAAATCTCTTAAACCAATTAATGATGCTTCAAAGACTTCAGATTTTGTCAGGCCTGTACTGTCAGCATCTTCAAAACAGTCTCAAGAGCCCCCTTTTAACAAAATCAATCTTGCAATAACAGGAGATAAAATTAGTAACTGGCAATTCAACAATGACTCAATAACTTGAATAAGTAGGAAGTCATATTTATTTTCAGTAAAGATCAGGATTTTATATTTATGAATTTGATTTGTTCTAAAATAAGTCTTGTTATTATAGAAAGACAACTACTACACCTTTGACCAGTTTCAAGGTTTATAGCTCATAGTTTTAAGTTTGTATTCAGATGGGTATTGCAAACGTAGCATGTGCAGTCAAATCCCAGAATCAATCCACCATCTCTCGGGCACCTCTCACTGCCTGACTTATGCATCCTGGACAAGAGATGAACAAGCTCTCTGAGCCAAAATGCCAGCCATCTGGTGTGGAAAGTTGGGAAGGTCTTAGATTAGAAGAACAAAAGTCCTAGGTTAGGATTATTACCACCCATGTTTAGTTAAAGACACTGGAATAAATAAGATTTTGACTTTGAGCCTTGATTTATTAATCATATGTTAATCACATGATCAGATTTTACATTTTGAACAACTGAGATTTTATGTCTTAGCTTTACTCAGAAAAAACAACAGTTTTTAAAATATATATAGTTCTAACAACTCGAAAAGTGTATTATTAGTTTCATTAAATCAATTAATTGTTAAAATGAAAGCAATGGTTGTAATTGGTAGTTCTTTAATTATATCATCATGTTTCATACCTATTCTGTGAAATATTAACAGCAGAGATTGTTTAATATTTGCTTTAGATAATTCAGTTTAAGGAGGTTCATCTTATTTAATTTCTGTTTGCTCTTTCCAGCTGGTTGTGGAGTGTGAAAGGGGTGTTATTTCTATGAAGCTTGCTTCCTCTGAAGATGTGAACGAAGTGGTGGCACACATAGGGACCTGCCTCCGAAGGATATGCCCTGGTCTGTCTCCTCTGTAGGTGGTCTCAGAATGTCTCTTCACCTGTATGCAATCTTGTCACTTCATTTCTCAAGAAGTGAAACTTCAGCAGAAACAAAATACCTGCATGTAAACGATGAGAGGAATATTTCTTTCTTTGGCTGTTTTAGCAGACTGGAATGGACTAGAGCCCAAGTCAAGAGCTCAAAGTATTTGTAGCAAGCCTGAGCAAATAATCTTAAATGATTAAACGAAGAGAAAAATAACCTTTTCAATTATTCCCTCTAAGGCAACCATACAGTATGCAACCAAAATGTTGGTAAACACCTGAATAGTGCCTGCATTAATCTGTCACTGAATTGGAGTAATCTGTTTATGTCAGCATCCAAGCGCTTGCTAAAGATGTACTGTCTGTGCCATGTAGCATAATAATAATAATAATAAGAAGAAGAATAAAGTAATGACAGTGGCATTTTGAGTATAAGAAAACACTGGAACACTGATTGTCAGCAGCATGTATTATCTTGTAACAAATAAATGCCAACACAATACTCTTCGATCTACATGTATCAACGTCTAGTACTCATTCCTGGTCCATCTTGTTCCTCTGCCTTCGATTTGGCATCTTGTGATCATCTTTCATAAACACCAAATTATCGGACCAGCTCTGACCTACCAAGCTTTATATCCAGAGAAGCCAGCCAAAAATATGAATGCTCTTGTAATGAAGTGTTTGATAAGGTAGCATGTTACCCTGACCTTTCAAACCTATATCTACAAAAACTATTTTTGTCTTTTACAATATTCCATATTCCAAGAAACTATCCAAAGATAACTTTCTAGTACATTTGCTGTAGCTTAGAGCTGAGTAGGCTATTATGTGTACTGGGGCTAGGGGTCACAAAAGATACTATCCTGTCAGAATGTTGATTGTTAAAAGAGATAATACAACAGACTGAATTCTAGCTAAAAAGAACAGATCTGTAATGTGATGTGCAAGGCAACACACTTTAAAATACTACATGCATTTACTTTTAAATGCAGCCACTATTGCAGACAGCATTAAACAGTAATTGTACAGTACATTTGTGTATAATCAATAGTTCAATATACATTTTAGTCCCAGCCATAGGTTTTATCATGCCTGTTTCTAGGGTGTGTCAGTGATTTCATTATATCACTGTTGCTTCTGCACATGCCCTTATATGTTTGTTTCTAATCACCTATTCTTTGACATACTTTTGACAGACAAGTAATGAAGAAGCTGTTGATGGAACCAGTGGAGCGCCTGTCAAACCTCCAGACATTGTGGGACAATCAGAGTGTGACTGAGCCTGGGCCTTGTGGTAATATAACAAGAATGTGTAAATGTTTTTTTTCCCCCCAAGTTTGTTAAAGGGGAACTGCAGTCCCAATTTCATAGACCGGCTATTAAATCTTGGTAACAAAATAAATCAATTGATGGTTTTGTAAAATTGTGTAAATTCACAAACACAAAATCACAAACTTTGTGAAACTACTGTACGTCTCCATGTCTCAGACTCGCATTTGAGTCCCACAGGGAGGAAAATAAAATAATCTATAGTAAGTGAAAATGTACAGGCTCACAGCATGCTGCTCTACCCAACCATTGAAAGTAACACAAAAAAATAAAACATACTGTAAAACACTACAAACATTAATAGGTAGGTAATTAAAAAAAAAGCTGTTTGTAAAAGTGTGGCTTAAGTCTTACCGTAAGAACAGTTGGTGTGGGTGCATCTGTGATAAAACAGTGAATTCCACAGTCTTATTACTTTATAAAAAATAAAGATTATCCTTTTATTTTGTACAGTATATTGTTCCTGGGAGGCAGAAAAGACAACTGTCAGTTGTCCTTAGTGAGTGTTAGTGATAGTATAGTGAGATAATCAAGTATTTCCAGCAATATATTACTTTATATTGTAGTAAAATATTTTTTATACCATAAGCCAATTTAGTGAATGTAGCACAGAAGTAATTTGAAAATTTTCTTTAAAACTCAAACAGCTATATTTTGCACAAGTTGTAGATGTGACAGCATTATTTTAGTATGAAAATAAAGCATTTTGATAGCCCATTCACAATTAATTAAAGGCATGAGCTAATGTATCAACATCAGATAAACCAAGAAATTGTTCTAGGAGTGTTTCTCAGATGATGAAAAGCAGTTTAATAGTTTATTTAATAGATTCAAAGCTTAAGTGGAGATATTGTTAAGACTGAGGTCCCTGTGGATACAGAGGTCAGCAAGGGTCTTTTCTGTATGTATGGCTGGAGTATGAAACAAATGAAAGCTTTTAACGTCTGTTATAACAGAATAAATATAGGTTATGAATAATTTTAGTTGTAGGGTCTCCTTTGTAAAAACATTCTTTGGAATATTTTTTCTTCACATTTAGCTTTTTATCACTTGTTTTTTCTTATCTGTCAGTAAGGCAGTAGTGCAGCTATTTTATTACTTATAATTGAAACAAATATGTGAGTTTTGAGTGACTTTTTATTCTCAAATTCTGACCACTTTTACACACAATAATGGTCCATTTTACGTGCTGTAAATATACTTTGAATTCTTTGCTTATTAACACTTTTATGCGTTTTATAAAAGGTGTGGCTGTCAGGAATATTTTAAGCTTAATATAATAAACCACTTGATTTTTTCTTGTCATTTATTTCAAATCACATATATGAGAGAAAATAAAAATAATATACTATTTTCTTGTAAAGCCACACAACCTCTGTAGTTAATGGGCTGAAGAGCTGAACCTTATGAATTATACATCAGTAGCAGGGGGAGCACGATACTCCTAATTCTTTTCAGTTTTCTTACTATTTTTTGCGACACTTCTTACAGGCTGTACTAGTTAACATCAGAGGTACCATTATGCCAACAGCTGTTTAAGGAACTGCTACAGGATTGTTTGCTATGGTTGAACGACTGCGTTTATGGGATATTTTTCCACACTCCACTAAACCTGTCAAACCACCCTCATTTATAACAGTAGTGTTGCCTCCTAGGGCCAATCTCTCTTCAGCTTCTTATCTGACATTTAGCCCTGTAGTTTAAATTTAACTTGGGCACTGTAGATGTAAAACCAGCCTTCATCAAAGTAGGTGTGCTTTGTGATTTTATTATACTGTAGTTGCATAGATTTTGAACAAAATGAAAATGTCTAGGAATTTGGGAAATTAAGGCCACCCTTAAAATATTAATATAAATATATAGAGCTTGTACTCCTTGGCTTTGGAATGACAAAATATTCAACTATTTTGCCTTATATAAGCTTAATAGTAAGGATTCTGTGTGTCATTCTTTTGCTTTGATCAGTGTAATCTTTATACCAAGCATATATCTGCTTTGAAGCCCAGACTTTTTAAAATGACTTTTTTATCTAGCCACTGCATGATTAAGCTGTTATTTAATTTATAGTCTTAGTAAGTGGGAGTCTGATATCAATATATTGATTCCCTTTTTTATTTCTTGATAATCTCCTTCATCTGTCTTTCACAAACAGAAGATACTGCCCTTCATAAAAGCCATGTAACAGCTATAATTAATAGCAGATTAGCAATCATAAGTATCTTCAAGAACTGTTTGAAAAAGTAGATGATTTTCTTTATCTTTTCGAGCTTTCTTGAGTTTAGCATTCTTGAATTTTAGATCAGACATGTAGTTTAGTGATGCGTTTGTGGATACTCAAGCTACCCAATCTATAAAATAATTTCTTAAACTCTTTAAATCATTAAATCATTGTGGTGTATGTATTACAGTATTTTTATTAGGTGTAAATGTGTTCTGTAGACTGCAAATCCCATTTCCTTTGATTCTTCCTTTCAGGTGGCTTCTCGCACATGTACAAGTGTGTCTGTGACTGGCTGGGACTACCGTATAGGGAAGAGGTGCAGTGGGTTAGTATGGTCTTTTAGTTGTGCTTAAATACTAATCTGTCCACTCCATTCACTGTAATGTATCCTTGCAGTAACTGAAATACAAAACCACTGTATACAGGCTAAAGCTGAGAAGGTAAAAATGAAATATGAAATCGCCTTTTTTCTATGTGTCTTTGTTACTGGGTTTCTGCGAGATCAATAAAAACAGGATACAGAAGATGAGTATGAAGATGAGAATATACAAAGACTGAATTAATTATATTTACCTGGGCAAGTCAGATCTCTTTAACTCGTATCTACAGAAATCGTGAGCTGTATATTGTATATGTTCCTTATGGGTCTCCCAGTGAATTAGAATGTTCCGAGGCAGCTGAAGAAAGTCTACCTTGGTGACACCACTGGTACTGCAGTATTTATGAATGCAATTTGGTTAAATCATTAGCTACTGTTAGCTATTAGAGAAAGCAAAGGGTGGAGTCTACTACAGTTCTCCAGTGTCCTCAAATTTTTGCCATTAACCTTTGACTTATATGATCTAAAGTGGTCTCACTTTTTGGCCTTTTAAAGAAAGTCGGCAACTTTTTTTAAAATTTGCTTCTTTGAGCTCTGTAAGTGAAAGCTAGCAGCTGGGACACTCTCAAAATGTAAGGGTAAAGGCCCCATACAAACAGGTGTATGACAACCAGAAACATGTTGTGTGCTCTTATGTCTTATTTAAGGCTTTTTGTCCAACAACAAGCAGCTTCAGGTTAGTCTTCCATCTAATTTGGCTTTATTTGTGGTTAATGGTTTAACAAAATGCCCTTCAATACACATCAGGGTAAAGCTTTTATTTTTCTGTTTTTTTATTAAACAGGATGTGGACACCATTTATTTAACACAGGATACAAGAGAGTTGAATTTGCAGGATTTTAGTCATCTTGATCACAGGTAATCTGTTATTTTTAAATTTAAATAAATACTTTATGCTGTTATAGTCTTCAATAAAAACAGGATGTTTTTATGCAGATACTATATAATGCATGGTGTCGATTAAGTACTTTCCAGTCATTTATTGAAGATAAAAAGATTAAAGGTTCTTAACATACACAATTTGACCTCCAGTTTATATGTAAAAGTGATCTACTCTCATACCACAAGAAAACCATTTTTATTGCCACACTAATTATTTAGCCAATCTTTTCTCTGTTATATAATAGAAATCATGGGTAACAAATATTAGAGCATTTATTTTTATTTACTGATATCATCAGCAGAACATTCATCAAGAAGTAATCTGCTGTGTGCATATGAAGGAAGTTTAGTTGATGGTTCAGTAAAACAAATATATTGGCAGTTATTGGAAAATTACCAACATGTAGTAATGTTGTTTTGCTCTGTATAAGGACAGAGCAGAATGTTGTTCTTTCGATGAAGTATGTAATAAGTGATTTCCCAATATTTGTTTTATATCCTAGAGATTTGATTCCTATCATTGCTGTTTTGGAATATAACCAGTGGTTTACAAAGCTCTCCACCAGGGACTTCAAACTGGTGAGTCATGTTGAACTGTTACAGATTCACAGCAATTTTATAGCAGCTCTCCATTTTTCTCTCATTTCTCTATTCATTTTTTTCTAGTTGAAAGCACTTCAAATACAACTTCTTTGGCTATGTTAACAACAGTTCCTGAAGTATTGGAGCCTGAAATTGCAATCCAATTCAATTTCTATAGATGATATCAGACTTCATGAGTTGAAAACTGAAAGTAACTGATGTCTAGGGAGGTGATGTGATGACAAGCTACGAAAGGAACATTATTGTACATTCATCATGATAGTTTTTCTGAGATGATTGGTATTACCCTGGTGTTAGAACTTAAATCCATTAAGGCTCAGGGTGAAAAACCCACATTGTCCTTACTACTTCATTCTAAATAATGTGTTTATAAATGTGTTTAGAATTATAATTAATGACATTTAAAAATCCTAGAATTCATAAAACAATATCATGTAAATTGCTCTGCATCAACTTGGTGGTTCTAGCACAATAAACATTTTGGAAGGATTGGAAGCATAAAATAAGGCAGATTGTGGCTCAGGTGAAACACATTTTGTTTGCTCTGTAGTGAGCTTGTTGTTAAAATGTCTGGGTTCTTAATACATACAGTAAGTCTACAAACAACAATTTGTATAGTACAGGCACATTCTGTAGGTTCTAATAAGAATCGGTTGCTATCAGAACATATACTTGCGCTTTGCTTTAAAGAGAAAGGTACATACCTAAACTCACATATGTATTTATATAAAACAAGATGTCTGATTTGTCACAGGCAAATGTTATTGTGGAAGCTGTTCATATAGCCATTTTCTGGAGCACTGGTCATCTATAATTGCTAATTGGTATATTAAAAAAATAAAATAAGAGTACACGTACAAAAAATGTAGTGTAATCTATAAAGATTGTTACCAAATGTGTATGGATCCTGAAAATACTCCTGTTATTGGGATGGTTATATGTTTTAAAAGGGCTTTGAGAGAATGCAAAGTAGAACTGCAATTACAATTGCTTAAAAGGCCAATAAAGGGAAACGCATTCAACATTTGTTCATTTATCAATAGAAAAAATCCTGTATAAGTTGTCCTGTGACTTTATTTCGACACTAAACTGTTAAGAATTATTTGTCTAGATGTTGAAAAGCAAATAAAAAAATAAAAGAAATGTACTTTTGATTCAGATAATGAACGGAAAGTGGATAATATTTTTAGACTTTGTCACAGGAACTGCTAGCCATTTTTTGGGTTGATGTCCTAGCCATAATGATTCTCTCACTCTTACATGGGAAATGTGTTTGTGAGTCATGATGCATTAGACGGGAGACTGAAATCCGGGGATGGTTGATAATGGAGCTCTAAAAACACTAAAAGAATGTCACACCTTATAATCTTCCACCAAGATCTTGATTCGTCTAGGCATGTTCAAATGGATAAGTTCAAAATGGCTTGAGCTGTGATAGCACAACAGAGCTGTTTCCTAACTGAAAAAGTTCCACTTGCTGTAAACCCCCTTTAAAAAGATACTATTTTAAAGGATGCTAATTACTTCCGAATTAAAAAAAGGAGGTGCAGCCCAGTAAACTTAGTTTGTAAGAAGGTATGATTGCTCTGGTTAAAGTCAGAGAATGGCACATTCCTTGTGGAATTGTATATGCAATCTCTTATCAAAAGAACACATAATTTCAGAGGACTTTTATTTTTCAAAACACTCCTAGATCCAGAATATAAATTGCTCCAGATTATGCTACATACTGCTTGAACATGAACTGCACTATTACTGAAGGGACTGAAAGTATGGCTATTTTCTGTAGGTCAGCAGAACCCAGGAAGATCAAGGCTGCATTTTAGAATGATGATCAAATGTGTCTGTTGTGTGTGAACAAGAAAAAGATTAACTATTGACTGGCTCCAGTTATGTCTTGTGTTAAACTGCACTCAGCATGCTTTAAAATTCCAGAGAGGTTTAAATTGAAGGCTAGAGAATTTTAAGCCATCCTTTCTCAATTGACTTCGTATTTAGCTTTCACAATATACTGAAATGCCTGTCAATCAAAGAGGATTCTGCAATTTTCCAAGTAGTTAATGAGAAGAGAAACCCTTAAAAATTGAATTTTAGTTTTTTAAAGATGTTTAAAATGCTTATGTAGAAGATGAGAAAAAAAACACAAGTGTAATTGATCATTTGTTCTTTGTGCATAAAAAGATCTCTAAGGGTTAGCTATCTAATGATTAATTGATTATTTAAAAATTGGAACTTCATGCCACATACTCACAATTGTTTTATGATTTTTCTTTTTTTGATATACTGTTATAAAAATAATGATAAAAAGCTTATGCCTACAGCTACCTTAAAACCTCTTAACCATGACATTTGACTGTGGCTTTACATTACTGGTATTCCTTCTGTGTTTCAATCAGTGGTCTTTAGGCAGTTGATTGTCCAAAATCTATATTTCATCTCTCCTCTCATTGCAGGTTGGATGTGTGGAACAGCTTGCTGATGAGATTGTATTATTTTAGGATATCTCAAATGCCTTTCAGGGAATGACTTTCAAAGGGTCTTCCTCAAGATAGTTGCTTACATCTTCAGTAATGGATTCTGGGAAGGTCAATGCATCAGTGGCCTTTTTCTGAACTTGCCTTCTTTCCTGAGGGTGCCTGTTTTTTTTCAGTCCACAGATGTGTGTGATCAGATCCTGCGAGTTGTGGCCCGGTCAAGCAGGCTGGAGGAGCTGGTTCTGGAGAATGCAGGCCTCAAAACGTGAGTATCTCTCATTGGGTTGAGTGAAAGAATGACTTGGAAACACTGCTGTCAGGAGATGTCAGCAGCAATTTCAGCTATAGCTAATGCCGTTGCTAATAGTTCTGCAGCTTCAACTTTGGTAATGCTATAGATTAAACAAAATTATCTGAGGCTTCTGTACACATGCTTTATTTTAAATGCTCATACAGAAGTGTTTTCTGCCCATGCTGTTTCATTCATCTGCTTTGTTTCATTTTTTATTGATTGGAAACTTTGCATTTATTAATATGTTTCTGCACAATTTGCATAATATATTAAGTTCAATAGATTGCTGCTAGGATTTGTATTGTGTAGAACAAGGCTGGACAATCCTGCTAATAGAGGGCTGCTGTCTCTGCAAGTTTTCTACATCTATTTAAAGTACCTGCACCTGAAATCTGGAAGAAGCTGTTAATATTGGTCCCATTGGTCCCAATGAGCTGATTGAGGTTGTTATGAGGGAACGTGGGAAGAAACCTTGTAGATATTCTGACACTCCATGACTAGGACTGCGCACCCTGGTTTAAGGAAAAGTTTAAGGCCATGCTTGAAGATAAAATGTGATATCGTTAATCTGACACCTTAGTTTTTTGATGGAGTTTAGACTACAGTCTTTATTTAAAGTGCATGTGCAATAATATGGGTGGGTTTAGTTTAGCTGAGTGTCAAAATAGGGAGAGGGTTCAGGGTGAGTGACCAGGTTCTCTCGTTGGTGATCTGTTGACTTAAAAAAATCCTCAACTATTACTCTGTGGGGGGAAAAAATATTTCAAAGCCCAGTAGAGGCCCCTCTAGAAAAGGGGCAGATGCAAAGACACCCAGTGATAAAGTGCCAGCCCATTCTTACAGCTGAGACTCACAGTTCAAGAGATCTAATTAAAGCCAGAGAATGTACTGTATAATGGAGGGAAGACAGGTGCTGTACTTAAACATTGGAGTCCAGTATATCCCATTGGTTGAACCTGCTTAAAAATGGATTTGAAGATAAAACTCCCTAATTACACTTTTTAATGTAAAAACTCCAAATCCTTAAACAAGCATTCTGTTGTCTCCAAATGTAACATTTTTTCAGAACCCTTGAGTTAGAGGATGTGACTGAATGAATTGTTCGAATTTTATTACAAGGGGTTATTCTTAAGTTGCCCCTTTTTTTATGTGCTGCTTTGCATGCAAATGCAGTTGATTTTATTACGATTTGATTTAGTTTGTGTTTTATTTTATCAGCGTTAACGTACTGTGGAGTACATCATATAACAAAGGGGGTGTGGGATGGCATTGTGTTTGGGTATCAAGAGCACTCTTCACGACTTGACAATTTGTGGATGTGTATTCTGGATATGGGTCGGCAGGTTTTCCGACCAGCTTAGTTCTTAACCAGGTAAATCAGCTAGGTACTGTCTTAATAGCCTCTCCCAGCTCTTGAGATACTGCAATCACATCAGCTTTCCAGGGCTAGGATTGGAAAGCCATGCTTCGGATCTTAATTAGGCTTTTTCCTGAAGGAGATACTCTTAACTTATTGTCATTGTTTTTTTCCTTTTTCTTTGTAGAGATTTTGCACAGAAGCTTGCCAATGCCATTGCCCATAATCCTTGCTCAGGACTTCACACAATAAACCTTGCAAACAATGGACTTGAAGATCGAGGTATGGAGAACATGCAGGCTTTCATTAATAGCTGTTGGCAAGTGAAGGGGATTAAGGGAGCTTCGCTGTCACTGTTTTGAAATTAACTGGCTTTATAGCAAAAAATGTATACGTCTGGATATATCAATTTACCCTCACAGCAACCATTGATTGAATTCTGCTCTCTCCAGAGTCACGTAGATGAATCCTTAAATGAAAAGGAATGTTTTGAATTTCAAATTATGTGGATATTCTGAATATTCCCAGGAGTGTCCAAACTGTCTCCTTTATCCAGTAGAATTTTACAATTCTTTTTGTTCAGCAGCAACTTGGATTTGGACACCATTATCTGCAGCCAATGGAGAAAAAAGTCCTTAATGCTTTATTAAAGTGATCCTTTCCTGTGTCTTGCAAAGCGTATGTTTTCTTATGAAGCTTATGCTTTGTCTTTTGAAATATACAGTATACACAGTAGCTATGCTATTGGCTAAATGTTTAGTTTTCTGCAAAAAACCTTTTGATAATTCTAATGTTTCCTTAGATGTTTCATATTTGTTATAGACGATTACATCTGAGTGTCCAAAATGAAATCTAATAAACACATTTTTCTATTTTATTGGGTTATTTTCAAATCGGTAAATTAAAAAAAATGTTTTGACGTGTTTGAAGTGTTAATGATTAATTTCTTATGCAGCAAAAATTATTAATACTTGCAGTATCAGTCATTTGATGGCATTTTACTCATTGAAAAAGTCAAATGATTCAGATTTCTCCAGTTACAACAGTGTTTTTTATTAAGTTCATCTTCATTAAATCTTTAATGTAATGAACATCACTTGACTTTCATATTTTCAATTTCTAAGGATTTTTACATTTATATTTACAAATTACATAGCCATAAAAGTCAAAATTCTACCTTTTAAGGTAGAGACTTTCAACACATACTTAACATTGCACTAGTCACAGTTGCTGTACTAAATTGTATTTTATAGAATTAAAGCGAGTAGGTTCTTTTTGGGTCTACATCTTGCAGCACCATTGATGAGTTTGGTTTTAAAATCCCAGTGAAATGCACCCTGTGTGGCTCTGCCAGTAGACGCGTGTGCCTGAGCCTAGATTGAGCTTTATAACTGGGCCATCATGGCTTTGAGTCTGGGTTATGTCACTAGCCGACTAGTGACAGAAGTAGCTTAAGTGACAGTGTGTAATTGTCCGAGAACTACCATGGGTACAATAGGAACAGTCTCTTACAGTCAACTGTAGAGTCTCAGCAAGGTTTGATAACAGTCTAATTGTGCGAAAATGGCCATTTCCTGAGAACACTGAAGGAGACACACACAAGGTGTATTTCCCACCGTGTCCCGAATTACAACAGAGTTTACAGAGCCATGTTCACTCTGTGCTATTACTCTATGCTATTAATGGGGGCTTATGAGTGACCATTCCACTTACTCTATGGCCTAGAGGCTATTCCTGATGATGTTATCTGGCCGTTCAGCCAATTCTGAGAAATTGTGTATAACAGCAGGTGTCTGGTTAAAATTCACTCAAGCCAGACCAGATGTATTGATCACAGGCCAGTATCAGACTTCTACACTCTCCCCTCTGGCCTGCCGTGTGCTTGAAGAATTCTGGCTCTGTCTGTGAGGGATGTAAGCTCTTCTCCAGTCTGATGCTCCAGTACGGAGCTGTGGTGCCTGTGATGTGCTGCAGGCTGATTGCCTTGAAGGCGGGCAGGTCAGAGGAGTCTGTCTGCTCTTCCTCATCACGCCCCGTTCACGGTCATGGGGCTCATAGCCGCCATGCCCTGATGTGCAAAACACATAGTTGACTATTCCAAATTGAATGGGTATAGCAAAAAAAAAAGTACAGATTACAATTAAAAAATACAGTGAAGTCATCAACATTTGCAAATACTTTCAGTTTCTATATTGTACTATATAATAGCTTATAAGGTGATCAACACCTTCAAATCTCAGCAAAGGCTATAATTTGTTCAGCAGAACCTTTTATGAAAAGGTTTTGGAAAGCAGCAGAGATTCAGATGCATTAGTAGTGAGGGATCCTCTACAGGAGTACTTGTTATTTTCGAGGATGTATTAGAATGAGCAGACAATGAAACATTTGTCCCACTTGTCTGTAGCAGAATTACATTACTGCATGACAATGAGCTCAGTACAAAGGCATTTTTGTGTTCACACACTTCTTGACCCAAACAGAAAGTGTTGTGGGAAAGGTAAGAGACAGCTCAGATCTCTTTTAGGGATTTCCCATCCATGGAGCTCTTCAACAACAGTAGCCCCTCTTTCTAATTATTTTCTCTTCTGCCTTTTTTGTGACAGGTATTTCCTCTCTGAGCACACAATTTGCCAAGCTCCGAAAGGGCCTCAAACATTTAAATTTGTCAAAAACCTCATTATCACCCAAAGGTAAAATATATTTTGAATGTAAATATTATTTAGAAACTTTCTGTTTGTCTCGATTGTATGGGTTTGCTTCGATGGTTGTGCTGATTATTTGCTTGTTGGACCCACATGGCTGTTCATGTAAATTCTGGTGAGCTACTGTATCTTGTACTCGCATTTAGAACTGAAACACATCCCGCTATGCTATTATTAAGTGGATAGTTTTACTATTATAATGCAAATAGTGTTGTTTTTATTTCTTTCAAGCAAAATGTTCAGCTAGAGAAACATAAAAAATGTAGAAGAGTAGAATGGCTCTGGAATCCCATTGCGGGCAAATGCTGAAGCACAGGACTTTCCATTGTCTTATATGGCTACATGTAGTTTAAACTGAAACTTTGCTTGTCCGGTTAAAAATAATTGTTTTTTGATTGTAGTTATAAGCTCTTCTGGATTATCCAACATAGATGTAATGTAAAGTATTTGCATAAGAAAATAAAAACTGTTACACACTAGTGGAGGCCTTTTGATCCACCCAGCTTGTTTGGTTGCTAATACCTAATTGGTGGATCTCATCTACTGTTTCTGATAGAAGCCATTGTAATGACTTTTGCTGACAAAATGTCCCAGACTGCAAAAGCCTGATATGTAAAGAATTACCATCTGTTTCCTTCTTAAACACACACACCCTACGTTTTCTGGCTTGTGTTTCACTGTTGATCCTGAGCATGTCCATTGGGTTAACTGTGTCATGGACATTGATGATTTTGAATACGTAATTGAGTCTTCTCAAAATGTTTTGTCCAAGATATTCAATGCTTTTACCCGGCCTGTGTAAGACATCCCTTGATGCACAGGAATGCACTTTGTTTCTCTCCATAAGACCAACAAAATACCAACAGTACTTTTTTTTATGAAGTGGTGAAAAAAGGCGTCTACCTTTCTCAATGAAGCCTTACTAATTGTACAGTTTTAACATATCTGCTCTGACCTAAGTTCTACATTGTAGTTACATACCCTAACAATTAATATTCCAATTGTTAATCCTTTGATTGTCTAAAGGAAGAAAATAATTTACAGCAAAATAAGAATGGTATGGCTTCAGTTTGGAATTATCCCTCTTGTAAAAATGTCATTTAATAAAAAACAAATATACAATCCTCATGTTTTAATTTCTCATTGTTGAATACCTGTCCAACACTGAGTTTAGAAAATATTATTTGTATTCAAATTATTAGATTAAAAATCAAAGTTAAATAATTTGTCCCAAAAGGAGATTCTTACACTCTTTTATGTACTAAAAAAAGGGAAATAAGTAATAGGAAAGGGTTTTCATAGTGTCCCAATAAATGGCAGTCTCCACAATGTCTTCTGAGGCTTTTGCTACTTTCATTGAATTCACAAAGGGAGCTCTAATGCTAATTTTAGACAGAGTACTCCTTAAGGGGGAGTATTGGGTTAAGAATCATAAATGTGCTTTGCCCTTGATAAGATAAATACATTCAGTGGTCTGTGTTGAATTGACAGATGAGCATACTGTGTGCACTGTGGCGGCTGTCACATCATCCAGGTGATGGCTACACACTGGTGGTGGAAAGGGTTGCACATATATAATGCTTGAGGTGTTTCAGGGAATTGCACATGGAGTTAGGTTTCTCTTTCTTCACCTTGGAATTTAGAAGACAAACGTGGTCATGGAATACGTAATAGTAAAAAATACAGAATGATTTTAGTAAGGAAGCTCCAGGCTCGAAACGATTGACTGATTTCAAAATAATTTGTGCTATCTTGAAGTCCTCATCCTATAACAAGCTGAAGTATTTTCTCTAGGCAAGACCTGATATACAGTAATTAAGATGTTGTGGTAGATGACAATAATCCCTTATCTGAAAGACATATGACCAGAAAGAAAAACCTGTCAGTGTGAAGCACATGGCGTCATTAATTCTCCCATAGATAAAACAAATCTTGAGTAGTTCTGACAACTCACATCTTCTTACCAAGATTCCCTGACAACAAGCTTTCATTTTATGGTGAATCGTAGATTGTGAAAGGAAAGGTGTTAATGCTCTTCAAGTCAGTGGTGACTCAAGCTAGAAACTTCAGTCTGCTGGGTATGTCTCAAGGGCTTGCATGCCTCAGATGTTAGGAAAGGCCATACAAGTATATAACAGATGGACTCTGATAATGAGTGTGGTGTACATATCTTTTGCAGTATTTTCCCTTAATTTGTCTGTGTTTAATATTTCTTTTTATTTTGCCAGATACAGTAATTTTGTCATTTTGTTATTTTTCATAGCGGTTGCTCAGCTTTTCCTTAGATTGAGGCATCTCCTGCCTTGCCCCTGGTCCATCACACTTTGTACACAGTCACTAAATCACCTATTTCTGAAAAAATAGGTCCATCTCATTTGTATGAAAGAGTCACAGTCCTTAAATACAGGAAGTTCCTTAATTTAACAAACTTCTATATCAGTACTCCTCAAAGTGTTCTCAGTTTTCAAGAATAAAATATTTTGTGTTATCTTTAAAATTTCCTGGACCTGGGGTCTCAAGAATTAGAGTTGAAGACCCTTGTGGTCTAAGACATAGCTGAAACTTCAATATCTTACAACAAACACTGCTTGGTGAAAACACTTTTGCATATTTTTTCCACATATAGGAGAGGAGCTCACAGAAGTTTGTTTTACTCCAGTAGTACTCCTAGTCAGTCAATATCTCTGAGCTGAATCAGGACACCAGTTCGTGAACATTATTCGGAGGGCCTAATTTTTTAAGGTTTTTTCTCACCTCTGGAGTCTACCAGCAGGTCCCAGAGCTTCCACCATGCTAGGGTTCAGCCATGGCTTTTCATGGTCACCTTGGTGATTGACCATGATCTGCTCAGACTCAATGTCCAAGGCCTCAGCTGAGCTACAAGAGAAGTTCTTTCAGTTTAGGCAGTTAAAATCATTCCATGCCAGTTCACTCATGAGACATTCCCAAGTCACTTGCACCGATTGTTTGAGCCTCCCCTGTCTATCTGGCTGATGTTCTGCACAAATGATCTAAATTCAACAACGTCAAAACCTCTGTACTTCTCTTCAAGTGGCCTTAGACCCAATAATATGACTGACATGACTAAGTTCTAGAACGGTTTCCTGATTATTGGGTTTTAAATTATATATTGTTTTCCGAAAATTGTAAGGATTACCCAAATCACTATCTTTCATCCTACATCTTTCCCCCCCCCAAGAAAAAATGTGCATTACAATACAACTCTCTGTTTTAGAGTTATGAAGATGAATTAAGGTGTAGAGAATATTCCCATGCCTAAATAAACTGTTGATTAAAGTCCATGCTTAAAATACATGTGGTGCTGTGTCTTTCATTAAAAGCATTTGGTTTTCTTTTCTGTGATGTTGGCATGATACTGGAGTGACAGCCCATGTTGTTTCAGGGGTGAACAGCCTTGCCCAGTCACTGAGTGCCAACCAGCTGATCCCCAACACCCTCGTTCATCTGGACCTCTCGGGGAACATGTTTCGTGGAGACGACCTTGTGGCGAGTATTTCAGCCATTTGAACTGCAAAGTGCCGCTGTTCTCAACAACAGCAGTTTAATTTGTGTTAATGTTTCCATCAACAGCACAAATTGGCTGCACATGCTTCCTCAGCCTCAACTCAGTATTGATTTCCATGTTTTTTGTTACTTATTTCATCAAGCAATGTTAAATCAAGGTGATTGACATGGACTACATTTGTAGATACAACCTTTTGCCTCACTTTATGCTTTAGAATGTTTGAGTTGGCTACAATGTATAGTCATTTTATAACTGTTCCTCTAGAAAAAGAATTCAATGCCGGCTGTACCTGCAAAACTAATTATGGCCACCTGCAAGATCAATTTGAGCCCTCCTTTTCCTGGAGACTTCTGATGCTTTTGAAAATATGTAACAGCAAGAATGAGAACTATAAAACCCCTTTACAAAGCTATGCATTTTGGAGAAGCCATTCCTTATCTTTTCAACAACAGGCCATGTATTTAATCAAAACCAGAATCTTTTCATCTTGGCTGGATTATCCACTTAAATCAGTTTTTCAAACTTCAAAACGAAGGTATGAATTTATATCAAGCACAAATGAGGTTTGATTTAAAAAAAAGAAACAATTGTTACAGGATTTTTGGGGTAAAACTCAGTAAAGGTATACTCGTGATCTGACAAATGGAGCTGACACCCACACACCTTCTAAGATGTAATAGCCAGGCTCATGACTCTCTGATCATACTAACTCCATGCAACATTACACAGGCAAATATAAATCTGAATTTAGTATCACCATTAGAGACTGTGTGTTCTGAATAATGTCTGGTATGGAATGAAATAGATCGAAACTTTGGTTTTCAGTTTATCTGATTAATCCTGCACTCAAGTTTTATTTTTCAGGTATCAGTATGATAATGATTTGCTTGTCAGATTGATGGAACATTGTTGCACTTGCATGTAGGACTCTAGTCTTCAATGAGGCTCTGCTATTATTGCGTTAGAATAATGTAATGTGATTTGAAAATGATGTGATGGACTGGCATCCTGCTGGAGTGTGTCCTGCCTTGCACTCCTTGCTGGGAGAGGCTCTGGCTCCCCTACAGCCCTGTATTGAATAAAGAGGTTAGAAAATGGAAGGATGAATGGATGGATTCCAAAATAGGGGGAGGAATATACTGTATACCAGTGACTGCTGCAAAAATACATATAGTATACAGACTATATGGGGGCGGTGCGGTGGCTCTGTGGCTAAGGATTTGCACCTGTGGCTGGAAGGTTGCTGGTTCAAATCCCGCGGCCGGCAGAGGAATCCTACTCCGTTGGGCCCGAGCAAGGCCCTTAACCCCAACTGCTCCAGGGGTACTGTATAAATGGCTGACCCTGCGCTCTGACCCCAAGCTTCTCTCCGTGTCTGTGTGTCTCATGGAGAGCAAGTTGGGGTATGTGAAAAGACAAATTCCTAATACAAGAAATTGTATATGGCCAATAAAGTGATCTTATTTCTCTTATACAGGAATATTAATATATCAAATAGGCTATCTGAATATTAATATATCAAATAGACTATCTGAACTTAATGAAAAATCTTTTCTGGAACTATTTATTAGAAATATTTCTGAAATGGAATTAGGCATGTTGGTGTGTCTTCATCAAGACAAATTTAGGCAATAATAAAAAGAATGCTTGGATAAATCATACTGTAGAAAGAAGACAATTTTAAGTGAGGACATACATGCTGTCAAGATATAAATGAGGTATTACAAGTAAATATATATTTTTTAATTTCATTTGCCATTCTACAAAAAAGGTCAGTTGTATTAAGGGGGGTTTAAAGTGTCTATAATAATTAGTGCTGCTTATTTTAGAAAGGGACTTCTGCCACAGTCCAAGGCTCCAGTGTGTCTGGGATCACTAGATAAAGCGAGTTTAATCTCTTGACACAGCTGCAAGTGGTAGCTAGCTAGATAATAGACTAAAATATAAGAATGGATACAAGTGAGAGGAAACCATTTGGCCTATCTAATTCGGTTTCTCAGTAGATACTTGATGCCAGGATCTGCTCGCACTATTTCTTGTAAGACGCAGTGGCATCAGCTTTAACGTGACTTGTTGCAGCGTTTACACACAATGATCGTCGGGCACGTCATAAGTTTTTTAAAATAGAAGAGCCCAGGTCTACAGAAGCACCAAACACAGAGCTGTAAGGTTTATTTACAAATAAAGCAGTATGCTTTATTTACAGCGAATTTACAGGAATTAAAAAAACACAACAAACAAAGCAAACACCAAAACAAAAACCTTAGCTCCTTTCTGAGTTATTAACTTGTTGGAGTTCCTCTCTATTACAGCAGAGAAGCTAGACTGCTTATTGGCCTCAAACCTCAAAAAAGCCAATCTCGCATTTCCCCTGAAACTCTTTTAAAAAACGTCCTAATGTTCAAAACTCAGTTAAGTTTAGTGGTATCCTTAAGTCCACAGTCAGTCCTTCTCCTTCCAGTGATTGGTGCACAGAGAGGTTCTGCCCATTGCTCTTTAGGTGGCAGACATTAACTGACATGGGAAGCCTCTGCATCCCGCAACAGCCACCTGACCAATTGTCTTCCTGCATTTGGTCAGGTGACAGAGAGCAGCAGCTCATTCCCCCAGAGGTTTCTGGGAAATGTGGTCCTGACAGTTCTGTGCTCCCACAATACCTTTCTGTTCAGTTTTAATAGGCTTTGCCATAAATTGTTGTATTTCATATTCCACATATTCTTCACAACTTTTAGTATGGTTAATTTATTTTAGCCTTTCTTTTGTAAATCCGCTAGATACTAGATTCTGGTGTTTTTTGATGCAGTTTGTTGATGAACATAATTTAATATTATGTTAATTAATTAACGACAGACTACTGTTCTTTTACATTTTCTCCATTCATTGGAAGTTTCATTTCACACCTCTCTGCACCCATTCTGACTTCACACCTCTTGATTGGCCTCTCTTTCTGTCCCCTGCTCCCGCCTCTCACTCCTCCTCCCTCCCAACCTTTGTTCTCCCGCTACTTTACCTTTGCCTACTGCCCTGTCTCTCTTACACCTGAAGAAAGCTCCACGGCCGAAACATTGTGTTCTCTTTCTTCCTTTTTTCAGCGTGGAATAAACCTATTACTTGTTCCTTTGCAGCCTACGCATGCTGACGCAGCTACCCACCTGAACTATAATTTAATATTGTTTGTTCAATTGGTTACATTTTCAATAATTATCAGGGTAGACATCAGTACTTTGTAATTATCTGATTTGTGTGAAAATGAATGTTTGGGATTTTA
Organism: Lepisosteus platostomus; assembly: GCF_059453375.1. Lineage (NCBI taxonomy): Eukaryota > Metazoa > Chordata > Actinopteri > Semionotiformes > Lepisosteidae > Lepisosteus > Lepisosteus platostomus. The sequence continues at coordinate 11,914,889 of NC_142622.1, forward strand.
ATTGTTCAGGTTTTGAAAATCATTGGGGTTTTGAGATTTAATTTGTTTCCAGTTTTACCTTGACTCCAGTAATTTTAGTCAAGCACTTTAATCTATATTGAGGTCTCAGGGGAATGAGAGAGAGGTGAAAGGACATGAATTACTTTATTCTTCTACACAGGGCAGAGGCTCTGATCCAAGTGTTATCATTCCAAGAGGTATTGAGGAAGTCAACCCAAGGGATTAAATCAAGCACAACACTGAATGGAAAAAAAACAGAATCCCAAATGGAATTTAACAGTAGATCTTTCCTTAAAGTAGTGGCTGGAGCACTGAAATAAGCTAGACAGTTCTTGTTTGTTTCCCTTGTTGTGTTCAAAAGCTCAAATACTTTATTATACTCCAAGGAATTAAAGACAAGGACAGGAAGCATGCCCTGCAGCATCAAAAGCCTTTTAATAGTTTTTGACTATGCTTTTGTCACATGAGAGTTACTAATTGTTTACTAAGGTCCTATTTCTCTTAAAATTACAGTACCTTTTTTGCATCCCACAGAATCTGTACAGTTTCCTGGGCCAACCCAACAACCTGTCTACCCTGGATTTGTCCAATTCAGACTGTCCGCTTGACATGGTTAGTGAAATTCAAAAACTGTTCTGTTCTTTGTGTCTCTGATGAACAGTATATTGATTCAATTAAAATAAATCAGTACAGAGAAACTGGGAAGAATATAAAAAAACGGAAAAGAAAATATTGTAACAAGACACAAAAGTATGGTGAGAGAGAAATGTGATTAATTTGATTTGGAATGCAAGAAAATTTGAGATTTTTTTCAGGTTACTTATCAACAACATGAATATAGACACTATTTTTCCCCAGGTGTGTGCTGCTCTTCTTCGAGGCTGTCTGGAACACCTAACTGTTTTGAACATGTCAAAGAGTGTCTTCTCTCACAGGTGAGCTTTACAATTGCATACTTGGCAGATAATAGTTAAACATTTTAATCAGTAACTGATAGCTTTGACAAAACAAGCATTCACAATACAAAAACGTGTTCTTCACTTCTGTATACTGTCAGTAGAACACAGTGGAACACAGTGAGTAAACATCCACGGAAATAAATATTGCCATGTAATGAAAACTGATGATTTCTCTGTCATTTCACAGTCCTGGTGTCTTTTTTTTCCTGTTATCCTTACAAGGATAAGTGAAATTAGAAAAAAACATCTGAGCTGTTGTTGATAAGGTTCAAAGAGGCTGCCGGCTCTCTTTAGTAACAAATCAGGTTAAGACTTGGAACAAAAATTCACTTTCACTAGGCATTGCCAAACTACAAACAGAGCACAGTGCATGGTGGTGACGTTTTCCTTATCAGGGAAATAAGAGTGAATTAAAAAAAATTCCACTTATATACTTGTGTGTATATTAAGAGAGCGATTCTGTCTAATGTGGCAATGCTTTCTTCTGTATTGTAGAGTAAGCAAGCCTTGTGTTTCATCTGCCTCATTTAATTAAATTAATTTTCCATGCACACTTCATCTAAGGGCTGGAATTTCAAACTGGAAGTGTATACAGTTTGTACCTACAGTCTAAAGCCATTTGAACTCTCTTGTTTAGTTTTTTGTTTTGTTTAGTTTTTTGGAAAAACTAAACTTTTACACAAGTTTTTCACGTGTATGTTTACTGGTGAAAAATCTGTAGTACAGTCTGGTAACACATCACTAAGCAATCACTAAGTTGATCAGAGCCGAAACAATCTATTCTGAGGGAAATCATTTTGCAGCAGTAAATGGTATGATTGTAACTGTGTTATAGTTATAAATGGTTAAATTGATTTAGGACAGGAACAACAACACCCACCTGAAGGTCAATCGATTGCCTCCAGTCCAATGAGTCCCACCACTTTTCTTATAGCTATACTGTACATACTGTTTTTTATCTACTACATGTATTTTTTAGTTTAATATAAGCTTTTTTATAAATGTGAGCTTATTTAAAACCAATATTTTCCTTAACTTAAGTTAACTTAAGGGTAGTGTTTTAAGTCATTGTACCTGAGTGAAGACAGAGAGCAGCTATCAGGATATAGAAAGTACTGTTAATAGGGTAACTGATGTGTGGAGGCTCGTGTATGGCTCCTGGACTAAAATTTTATAACTAAAAGTTTAAGTAAATACATTTGATATCTTATCTGTGGCAGGGACCCCACTCCAAAACAGATTAAATGATTAATCTCCCACTGTAGTGAAACCTTACACATACTTAGGTGACAGGATAAACCTTTCCCATTTAATTACCACCCAACAGACCTCATGGCTATATACTGTAGTACACATTTAAGCAGAATGCAGTACAGCACATTTGCTGTATCGCTGTTGAAACAGGACCTTGCACTGAATTTCATGAATTCTTTGTCAGTCCTTTGTTTCTACTTAATAATTAATGAATGGAGCTTTAGATGCCAGCGGCTGTTCTGGTAGATTGATTTTTACATTCTTTGTTCTTTAATTTTTGTACCCCTGTTATGGGATTTAAATAACTTATCAAACATGTATTACATTATTCTAATGTGCTCTTTCATCAAGGTTAGAGCTGTTTATATTTCATTTACCATAGTTTATACTTAATTCTCTAATATTCTTCAGTATATTAAATTATTTTATGAATAATAGGTTTTGGGGTGCTTTTCATCCTTTTATATTATTATAGGGGTGCAAGTCTAAATATTTTTTTTTATTCAGATATTGTAAATCCTGAATTTTTTAACATGCATATTTTTTTACTGTAATGAATAACGTTTGTGAATTTAACCCAATATATATTATAAAACAGATATTTTTTGCAAAAAAACTGGGATTTGCAGACTTTACAAAATATTCAGATAGTATCTTAAATGCTTTAGTTTATAGTGTTCTTGTCCATAACGGCTCTCTTAAACATAAAGATGTTTACGGTTTTAGACTCAGTTTTTACAATCAAAAGCATCTTGGTAAGCTTTGTAAAAGTGATTTAGTTCCATAAATGTGTTCTTTAATTTAAACTGCAATGAGTGCAGTGGCATAAGAGGGTATAGGAGGGGTTGTTAATCAAAACACAGACAGCTGTGGGAGGGGCAGAATATAATTCAGATTGTAAAAAGGACTATTGAGTGTGGATAACCTGACAAAATACCCGTAGCCTAGAATTTGATCATGCAACAGTTAAGCTGGATTTTATTCATTTATAATTCAGCACATACTATATTTATTGTTCATCATCCTTATTTACCTGCAGAAGTGCATTACAGGAATAACAATGTCCATAGTTATTTTGAAACAACACATTATTACTGTGCTGTTAAATTTTGGCAAGCCTGCACAGTGTTTCCAATTGTAACTGCAGAGTAAGGCAAAACACAAAATTTGTATTATCTACATTGTGTCACTTTGTATTTTTAAATTAAGATAGATTCATCATAATTCCTGTTGTTTAATGTAAGAACTACAGTATAAACATCAATCACATGTCCACAGTATAAACATTGCACCACATTTTTCAGCTCCAGAGGGGATGAAAAGAACATTTACCTTAACTGATTTTCTTTTTTAGGAAAGGAAAAGACATTTCTCCTTCTTTTAAGCATTTCTTTAGTAGCTGCTTGGCTCTGACCAGCATTAATGTATCTGGAACCAAGCTTCCTCCTGAAGCACTGAAGTAAGTTTTTTTTTTTTAATATATATATCCTTTGCTACTCCTTTTCTTTTTTTAAACTGGTCTTATTTGATGGAAATACAGTATTTTATGTCAGACGGTTTCTAAAATAAGGTTTTTAAATTTACTGTGGATTCTTCTAGGGGTGTTTTTCTCAATGATGAGGTCAGGTTTGAAAGAAAATGTTTGCTTTTGTTCTTTCTATTGTTGCATTATAAAAAATCAGCATTGAAAGAATTGCATTCTTAGCAAAAGGTAGGTGTAAGGTTAAAAAGTACCTTTCTTTAAAATACATTCAAACAAACAAGGCAATTGATTTTTGTTTTACCCAGAGCACTTTTGCTTGGCCTGGCAAGCAATCCCAACCTAAAGGAAGTATCACTGGATCTTAGCTGCTGTGAGGTAAGAATTATTACATCATTGTCTAGACTATTCCATTTGCTAAATGCCCTTTCAGTTTTGAAAGTTTTGAAATGAAATTCTGCAGCCCATAGAATAATGTTTTCCTGCTGTTTTCCCTAATATCCAGTTCACAAGCCTAACGCCCAAAGGGAAAGACAATTTTTGCAAACAAAACCTGAACTACTTTCCAGGTCCAGGAGTGTTCCTAACATACTGTTCATATTCCCTCTGTCTTTATGGGGTACCTGTTTTTGCTGTTTTTGTACAAGAAACCTAAAGGGTGGTTAGACTAATAACCACATCCCTCAAGGGAGATGGCCAGTCTGCAGTTCACAGTGAGGCAACTGGTCATGGCCAAAAGCCAATCCAGGCCCATCAAGTGCTTGTTGTTTTTTGCAATGTGTATTGGTGGGGATAATCTGGACACTAAAAGCAGAAATGCTGCAATCCTTTAAATGCTAAGCAGTTTGTGTGGGAGAAAAAAAGACATATGTAAAGGAGGAATGAAAGGCTAGCATTAATATTATTATTAATAATCATCATCATCCTTACACTTATACAGTATATTGCTTTTCTCGACACTTTACTCAAAGCGCTTTACAGGTAAAGTGCACCAGTACGCTCACCACAAATCATCTAGTCATAGATGGGGATTATTAGAAGGCCATGATTCATAAAGGCCAGAGGAAATTCAACCAGGACACTGAGGTTAACACCTCCACTAAAAGAGTTTTAATAAACATGGATAGTCAGGACCTCGGTTTTACTTATCTGAAAGACAGCACCTTTACAGTATAGTGTCCCCCACGCAATTCTGGGGCATTAGGACCGACACAGACAGCAGGGTGAGCGCCCCCTACTGTTCCCTCAACACCTCTTCCAGCAGCAACCTTAGCTTTTCTAGGAGGTCTCCCATCCAGGTACTGGTCAGACTCACACCTGATGAGCTTCAGTAAATTGTCAGTTGTGAGTTGCAGGGTGATAAAGCTAGTGGATAAACTAAGACTATAATCTGCCTGTAATAGATAGATAGATACTTTATTGATCCCGTGAGGGAAATTGCAGTGCAACAGCAGCTTAACACACACAACACAGCCACAGTGTAACGAATTATATAATAATAGTACAATACATACAATACAATACAAGAGTTACTCACAGTCCGGACACACAAGAGGAAACTAGAACAGAACAGTACACAGAAAATCGTATCACACGTATGAATATAAATATAGTTGTAACCATAGATATAAATATAAATATAAATGTATTGCACAGGTCCCTGGCATATATTGCACAAAAGTGGTTGTAAACGGGAAAAAGAAAAAGAAAGAGAACAGATGTAGCAGTAGATGTGTATATGTGTTTAGTCCAGAAACAGGTCACTGTCGCTGTTGCCTCTGCCAAGACGCAAGGTGGATGCGTTGTACAGTCTTATGGCAGACGGCAAGAATGACCTCCTGTAGCCCTCCCTGTCGCACCGTGGATGGATCAGTCTATTGCTGAAGGTGCTCTTCATTCCTGCAAGCCTGTCATAGAGGGGATGGGAGAGGTTGTCCATGATGGCCTCTAGTTTGGACATCATTCTCCTCTCAGCCACTACCTCCAAGGGGTCCAGGTCAGACCCAATGACAGAGCTTGCTCTCCTGATGAGCTTGTTCAGCCTTTTGGAATCTACTGCTCTAATCCAAGAGCCCCAGCAGACCACTGCGTAGAAAATGGCACTCGCTACCACCGACTGATAAAACATGTGTAGCATCTTACTACACACATTGAAGGACCTGAGCCTCCTCAAGAAGTAAAGTCGGCTCTGTCCGTTCTTATAGATGGCCTCGATGTTCTTAGACCATTCCAGTCTATCGTCGATGTGCACTCCCAGGTACTTGTACGAGTCCACCATCTCCACGCCACTCCCATGGATGTAGACAGGAGTAGGTTTGACCTTTTTCCTCCTGAAATCTACCACCAGTTCCTTTGTCTTTGTAACATTCAGTTCCAAGTGGTTCACCCCACACCACTCCACAAAGCTGCTGACCAGTCCTCTGTACTCCTCCTCCTGCTCACCCTTGATACATCCAACAATTGCAGAGTCATCTGAGAACTTTCTATCTGAACTATGAAAATAATGTCTAAAGCAGCACTAAATCAGGTGTCTTTCTGAAAAGACTTGTAGGCTCAGAGTCAAATGCTGTTATCTTAAAATTGTGTAATGCTTCATGTGGTATGAAAGGAAAATTGAGTTTACTTTGCTCAGAATTTTACATAATCTCCGTATGTCTAGGCTGTGATTTTGAGTTGGGGATTAAATGAAACTGTTGACAGATACTGCTTGAATACTATTGTCTGGCCAAATTAATTAGATATCTTGGTAAGCTGATATTCTATTAAAGGACACTAGCACAGTTGATAGTGGATGATCCCCTGTAGGTTATTATTGTGTGCAATTCCTCATTCAGTGGTAGTGATCTTTTTATTTTAATGTGTTAGTTACATTCGTTTTTTTATTGCTTCATGCTTCTGAACTTTAATGTGTTTTTAATTCCTCATTTGTCTCTGATATGCACTGGTGCCATTTTCTTTCCTATTGCTTTCCTAAGCTTGGCCACTGTGTAAGTATTGGGGTGACTTCACTCACTACATTTATAACTTTCTAACAATTAATCCATAGATACACACAAATCCGCAAACCTTTGTATTTCACTGATGTTAGAATTATACTTAAATGTCTCACATAATTTCTTAACCTTTCATATGATGGTCCTAAATATAGGCATACAGTATCTTATGTATAGGAAACTCCGAGCAGATTTTATGGTAAACGTATTCTTTTAAGTCATTCTAGTTTAATGACAAGAAATTGTCAGTAACTAAAAGGAAATATTATGTACTCTCAACATGACTAGTTCAAATTGGGAAATGTGTGCAACATATCTAAATCTAAAGACATTAGGAACTGTTATTCGATATGGACTGTTCCATTAGAGCTAAATGCCTTTTCTTGGAATTATATTCAGTACTGCCAGGATTGCTTTCTTTTTGGGCAAGCAGCCTGGGTAACACTTTACATAATATTTTTACTTAAATATTCATTCATTTTGTAATATAGAGTCATTTGCATATAAGCTATGGATTTGCTTTGCTCATATTTGACATCTTAAATCACATGTTCTGTCCTGTTCATAACAAGAACTTTAGTTTAAGCAAAGTGAAACTAAAGTCACATTTTATAAATAATTTGTGTCTGTACTTACAGTATATAACTTTATACAAGAAGTATATTAGATATTTCATTTAACGTGATTTTAGTAGTCCTCATTTATAGCTGTTTACATTTCCTCAGCATTACCAGTAGTTCCTCATGTGAGGAAAGGTGATGGTGAGGCATGTACTGGCAGTACTGTTCTAAACAACATAGAGACACTAATTACCCCATCACTGAACACCTCCTGTGACTGACTGGAAGATTTTTTAAATTATTTCCTTTTCTTGTTATAATTAGTAATTGGCAACTTAAGCAAAACATTTGTTTGAGTTGTGCATACAAAACACTGGACACTGCAAGTAAAAACGTAAATTCAAATGCATATACAAAATATTATTTTAATGCTATTTAAAAAGAAAGACAAATGGGGAAGATGTATTTTATGCCCATGTTTATTCACAAATCTGTATCAGCACTTTTATCAGCACATTTCAGAAGAATAAGTATCTTAGAATGTGATATTTTTCCTGTTTCAATTCTCTGCATCTAATAGCTGCTCTTAAGAGTTCTGTCATCTTTCTTCACTAGTGCCCATTCTGACTGTATTAGAATTTAATTTGCTGATGAATTTGTACAAATGTTTTGGCATCTTATTGTACCTTTCATATGGTTTGTATTTTGGGTAGCCCTTATACAGTAAAGGTTGTTTTTCAGTGGTTCTGCAGTTGGAGAAAAAAATAATAATATTCTAGTAATGTTATTAACAAAATAATATTTTCCACCTTAATTTACCAAAAAAGCAAATGATATCTAAATACCCTAAATTTACCTCTTAATGCTCTTTTAGTATGAAAAGGCTAAACCTGTTTTTTGAATATCCTTTGATGTCAAAACATGTGAAACAAAAATTAGTAACCATGATTCTTTTCATGTTGTATATTTTTTTTATTTCAAGTTCTCTTCATTCTAATTCTAAATTCATTAATAATACCTCCTTATTTTGTTTATTTCAGTTACGGTCAGGGGGATCACAAATTTTGGAGGGCTGTATTGCAGAAATTCCCAATATTTCAAGTCTGGATATTTCAGATAATGGTGAGAAATTCATTTTTCAAACACTAATTTAGGCCAGTGAAATGATGTGTTCTTCATGCAGAAAATATGCATTGTTTGCCATCTACTACAGCAGCATTTATGTTCCTTGGCCTTCACATAAAACCTATTTTTGTTCATATAATAATATTTATTTTGTCAAGGTTTGGATTCTGACCTATTAACACTTCTGGTATGGCTGGGCAAAAACAGATCAATAAGACATTTATCACTGGGGAAAAACTTCAACAACATCAAGTCAAAGTAAGTGTTTTCCCTCAAAAACAGGCAAGAAATTCAAAATGTATTTTTTTTGTGCAGTCACATTATCCTTTTCATCCAGATGTTACACAGTTTGATAATTCCCAGCAGGACAATATGCAACACACATGTGGCATTTATCAGGTAGTTTGAGTCACAGCTAATGTCTAGAAGATCACAAGAAGGCCACAATTGTTGTCTGTACTTTTAGGAGCCTATGGAGAGATATTTGGAATGGGCCTTTTTACTCACACTGGCCACGTCCAAATGAGCTACTTGTATAAATAGAAAAACTTGAGCAGAGTCAGTCTGTGCTCTGTATCACAAGACTCCAGACAGTACTTCTTAAAAAACTGGCAGTTTGATGTGATCTTTGTTTGTTTTAATGTGTGTGATAATGTGGTCATAATTCTTGTGAATTAGTAATGTTATGACATGCATAATCATGTAAATGTATCAGTGTATAATATTGTACTTGCTGGGTGTTCAGCACCTACATTGCAGGATACGCTATTTCATTTGTTATGGCAGCCGAGATGAGCTCAACTAAAGTTTAAACATTTCCTTTTTTTTTTAAAGAAATTTAGCACCTGTTCTAGACAATCTGGTACACATGATTCAAGATGAGGAATCGGTGAGTGTTTCACTCTACATCAAAACCTTTCTGAAGGTGTTTAATTTTTTTGCTGCTTGCTACCCTTTAAACACACCAAATTCCTTGATATTACAAAAGATCATTAGAAGTGGATCTGGTTATGATCTTTCCTGAATGTGTACAGTAAATACTGTAGGGAAGGTGATGAAAGAACAATTAGAGAAATGTTCTAATACTTGCTAGACAGCCAGTCCAGCACATCTGTGATAGACAGTGGCTTGCAAAAGTATTCACCCATCCTGCGCAGTTTCCACATGTTACCATCTGTGCTTGCAATCCTGGCACTTTCAAATAGGAATTAGACTGTATAGTTTGAATTTATGTGATTTAGTCCAAACTGGTAAAGCTAAAATACTGGGTAGGAAATTGACTCTGAAGAGAAGGCAATGGGGGGAAAAAACAAAAGTTCTGGAGGTGGCTTTGATAATGAGTGCAGACAGGGTGTTCTAGAGTGAGAGAGGCTGTCTGTGTCTGAGATGTCCGCTAACTGAGTGGGTTTTAAATTAAGTATTTGTGAGTTAGAGCGTGAGGATTAGAGTATAGGGTGTAGTAAAGGGGCCCTCACCCTGGAAATATGAGGTTTGGGGTGGCAAAAGAGTACTTGCCACTGCTTTGATTCCAAGGGTGTTGCAGAGAGCGAAAGTTATCGAAAGCAGGGGAAGACTCACAAAGAGGGTAGCATCCTAGGTTGTTGCTTTGTTGACCCACTGGTAAGGTAAAGGGGGATGAAGGATCTGACCAGACACGTACGATCAGGAGTCAGGGGTCTTCCACTGCTACTCCCTGAAAGGGAGCTAGGGAGAGTAAGAAACAGAGGTGTGAGAGCCCACAAATGAAGGGCTGTGATGTGCTGAACCCAAGAGGATCACTTTGGAGGAGGTCATGAAGGGATCGTGTGATGCATCATGAGTTTAGGGCCATGCATATTAAGATTCTGTTATGACACACCCAAGGAGGTGCCACAATCTTAAGGAAATCATTCTCAATGTTCATTAATTTGCCAATTGAAAGAGCAATGAAGAGACATTCTGGAAATTTCTCAGATTGTACGCGGAATATAAGCATTTAGAGTTTACATGTTGGAAAGAACAGTCTGTCAAGTTATTTTTTCCTGTTTTTTTATAACTCCATAATCAGTACTGGTTGAACTGGGAGCAAATCTAAGTCAGAAAGAAAAAAAAAGTTTCATTTTATATAGAATAATGAATCAAAAGTGCCCTCAAGTTTTGATTGAAGAACTATAAGAAGAATTCAGAGCAGCTGGCATTCATTTGGAACTGCAAATGTGGGGAAAACCTGCAACTTTCGTACAGAGTCCATTTATATACAGTACATAAATTATCAAATACTGAAGGAGCACTTTACACTTCATTCACTTTATATTTACATTTCAATTCATTTTGATAGTCTTCCTATTAATTAGTTTCCCATTATGAGGCTTCAGTATAGTAGGATGCAGAGTTTCATATCTCAAATGAAACGAGTCTTATCATTTATGTAGCTGCAAGTTGGAGTTCCTTTGAGCTTTAAACCCATTTAAGCTCAACCTTCTGCTCTTCCCCTTTGACAGTTTTTCAATTCACAAAACACGTTTTAGATTAAGCTTCCGTTGTAAAAGAACTTGACAAATGGATGTTTACGGTATGGCAGTGATTAATAATAATTTACAAGAGGGATTTTACATTCTTAACTTATTCTTTTTAAAAGAACCGGTGAAGACCCCTGAGACAAACATATGGCCTTTAATATTGTATTCTTGAAATTGCTGGGCTGTAGCAGTTTTAAATTTGCCAAAGCTCGGCATGATGCACAGCTCTTTCTGCGTACTGACCTGACCTTTCAGCAAATTACATGCTGGGTCATGAGGACAAAGCAGCTGAAGGGATGGGAGGAAGCTGATAGCTAGATTTATAGAGGAGCACTGTAATAAATTAGGCAATTTTAGAGAAGAAGCTTGCATTGAAAATCATTTCACTGGAGAAAAATGACACTTCAGCCTCCCAGAGATAGCAAAAATATATTTTTAAAAATCTTAGAAAACCATCCTTGTTTTTGTTTTGTTTAACGTTCTGTTAAAGTTTGCAATATCCTTGAAAAATCTCATTGACTTTAGGTTGTTTTTGTTATTATTTTGTTCTGAGAAGGAATTAAATGCATTTTATTTAAATTCCAGGAAATTATAGTACACTATAGAGCTCTTTTAAGCCAAAGGCTGTTCCTTTATTTATATTTTTACAGTATGCCATCATTAAGGTTTACTTCATTTATGACTTGAATATCCAATAATGGATGAACTTCTATAATTTTTCCTGCACAGAACACTGTGTTACTGGTTCAATATCTCTGTAAAATACATTCTGAAAAAAAAACTTCCCAATGGTAAATGAGAGGAATAAGAATGTTAGTTGCATGTTATGATATCCAACTCATCTTTCCCTTTTTCTTTCATTAAAATGGACTGAGATATTCCATTAGCTTTATAATTACATGTTTCCTGAGGCATGCCAAAAAGATTAATTAAAATGAGCTAATATAAACAGCAATAGCTATAAAATTAAATATTGATGTAATATGGTTTGGGTTTTTACTCTGCACCAGTTCCTTAAATAGCAGAGTATTGTGTTTTTTTACTCTGGATTCCTTTTCATAGTATAATGTTATATAGCACATTGTTGTATTGTGAGGAAAACAGTGGTATCTAATTGAAAGCTTCTGTGCTATTTTTTTTTCTGATTAACATATAAGCAGGGTTTTAGCATGGGGTCTCGTAAAAAGAAACTGAAGATAGAAAAAAAATCACCATGGAATGGCAACAATATTGTGTCGAGTCACATTCTGTTAAAATGATTTATCTGTATGGGGTTCTGTGTTTAATCAAGACTGATGGGCCCCAACCATAGTCATGTTAAAAAGGTGACGTCTGTAGTGAAGACTATGATTATTTCTCATCTGTTATAAGACACTGATTTTAATGCTTCTTATAATAGATGAGAAACCTGCCATGTTAGCCTAACATTTAAGTGATGGAAGTTAGTTTCTGAAGCAATGATCTGAGGCATATCATTATGGTAATATGTATTGTGCAAGAAAATTTTAGATTGACAATACGTTTTGTACAAAGGAAAAAGTATAAGATATGGTGGACCAAACATATTTTTAGAAAACAATTACTCGAATGGTTTAATTATAGACATAGTATATACTATTTATGATCAGGTTTCTGTCCTTGTGGGACTTACGTTCCAGTTAAAAGTAATTAAAAAATTACTTGTTTTCAGTGTATCTCAAAAGCAATGGCTATATATCAGATTTGTTCTGATTTGCTAATTTGATCAGTTCCTATTCTTACAGTATATTTAGGGTATTCTGTGTAATTAGATGTACAGATAGTCGATAAAATAATGTGAATACCAAGAAGCATGTGAATTTATTAACTAATATGGTGTTGGGCTACCCTTTGCCTTCAGTACAGCTTCAGTCCATCTTGGAATACTGTCCTTTGAGAGACAAATGAGATGGCAATCTATATCTGGAACTTCCCATAAAGGTTCAATGATGTTTAGATCTAGTGAGTGGGGAGACATGTTCATAAAACCTCTGTTACAGTATATATGTTTCTAAATATGAAAATAAGTCCCTGTCTTCTGACTTGGCACTTTTAACATTGATTCATTTCCAACAGCCTCTAACCTCCCTGTCCTTGGCCGATTCCAAACTTAAGACTGACCTGACAATAATCTTGAACGCCCTGGGCAGTAACACCTCTCTGACCCGAGTGGACATCAGTGGCAATGGGATGGGTGACATGGGTGCGAAGATGTTGGCCAAAGCTCTGCAGATCAACACAAAACTCAGGTAAGAAAAAAAAGTTTTTCATTTATATATTTTGTTTTGAGTCTTTGGGATTTAAATATAATGCGTCGGTTTTGACAGTATTTATGAGATTTGTATTATTTAAATGATTTGGAGAGAGGAAACTGCAATATCTAGTGCACCTGTCAGATGGTTTTGGATTCTGGAAAGTAATAAAGTTCTGAATCCTTCCTTTCCAATTATAAGATGATGCATACATTTTCAATTCAATGTGTTATTAAAAATACATTGTGGTATATTTGTGGTTTAACATTCTTTTAGAAAGTGGTTCAGAATGCGTGAGATTGATTGTTTGACACTGAGTTAATCTGTGTCTTAGAGTCTGTCATATGAAACCGCTAAAAACATTTTCTTTTTTAGCTGTATTCCATTAGAATGATTTTTATTTTTATTTTTATTTTTGATTGCCTGCTGTTTTAAACAGGACAGTTATTTGGGACAAGAACAACATTAGCCCTCAAGGCTTACAGGACATAGCTGCAGCTCTAGAAAAGTAAGTCTGAGAATCATGTTTCATCTACGTTACCTTCCTATGCCTAAATGCTTTTTGATGTACAGTATAGTGCTATGTCTTCACCTCTTCCGCCTTTCCTATCTTTTTGGTATGATGTATATTGCACTGATGTTATACTCATCACCAATCAGTCTTACTGTTGCATTTTCTGTTAATGTTATACCTTTTATAACAGTAGTGCAATAACTTTAGTTTCTCTTTTGTTCCTAATACTGCTTGCATTTAGATATAATCATTTAATTATTTGGTGCTTTGATGTTTTTGCCTTTCTATTTTTGACTCTACTCCCAGTATGTTTCCTTTGAATTTCTTTGGATTCACCCCCTTCTTTTCTAGTTTAATTGCTTTGAATTTTTGTTGTTAATCCTTGCCCCAGGTTGACTTGCACCTGACTTTAGATGTATCCATCTCATCTATATAAATATCCTTTGCTATGGTTTCCAGGGGCTGAGAAATCGAAAGCCTTTTTCAGCACACCATGACCTCTATCATTTTTGTGTTTATGGATCTGAAGGAGTTCACCATTGCATGATATGGACAGGATACCTGAGAAAACTACTGATTGAATCCTACTCTTCAGTTTATTTCCAGTGTTAAATTTGCTAGATATGTAAAAAGTAGTGCTTATCTCAGTGTCACTGTCTTGACGTGAGAAAAAACCATCAGGTTTTTACCCATGTTTTGTCTTGTAGTCTTTGGACAACATTACCCTAAACAGCCCCATACAGACAGATAACTGTTGACTCAGGATATCAGGAAGATTCGGGGCAATTGAGATCTGTCTTGCACTGTTCCTGAGAATATGTTCTCCAGGAACAACTATGTCTTCTTGCATTTTTTTGTGGGCACTAAATAGCTTTTGGTTTTTCTTACTCTTGCGAATCCCTGGATGATGTCGTTCAGTTAAAAAAATGAAAAATTCATACCCCGGTGCAATACGTTTGGTATACGAATTTTCACTAATCCGAACATGAAGAATTTGTACCTTGTAATTTGCTATTAGAAGTAAATTACGCAAATCCGAACTTTAAAGTTCAAAAGTGACTGAATTTGGACGAGAACCTTCCGTGAACATGTGAATCAGGCAGCAGTGCTTTAATAATAGTTGATAATTGCTTGCAAATATATCGCTTTTCTGGACACTGTATGTATGAGTGTACCGTACACACCTTACTCTTACCCGCAGTTCCAAATTGAAAAACAAATTATTGAAAATAATATAAGAAATGATTGAAACATATATAATGTTCAATGTGGCTGTATAATTCCATGTATCAAATTATTTAGACATAGGAACCATTGGTTTGTGTAACCCGTGTAACATTACAAGAAGGGTTTATAGATTTTTCCTCTTTACTGCAAGTTGATGACTGCTCTTATACTGTATTATTCATGAAAGAACAAAAATCACCAGATGTGCAAACAGACCTGCCTTAGACCCTAAAATGAGAGTTAAATAGAACTAAAGCAGACTCTTGCAATCCATAGATTATATTTGTTAGCTTTTTAAAAACAATCTTATATATTATCGATATATCAGATGTTCAGGGCCCCAGTAGCTCAACTCCCCAGAGATGCTACTAGCCTCAGGTTTATTCACTTTCTTTCCTTTACTATTCAGGTTTTCATAGTGATTTTTCAGCTGTAATCTGAGTGTAATACTAAGAAGGAAATAGCAGAGCTGGTAGTCTGCAGAAAAGAAGTAGATGAAAGGTGATGCTGAAGAAAGAGGTGAACTGCTGGACATGGAGAATCACCAGCAGCTTCGGTACAAAAACAATAAGGCTTGCAGGCTCTTCCTTTTCCATTGGGAGAGCTCCACTCGCCAGATCTTCTTTCATGTCCTCATTCTGTTCATGCCAGGCAGCCGTGTGAAAAAGTGTGGGGTTTGACATAATTGTGTAGAGTTTCTCAGTGTGTAGAAGAGCATCTACTGGGATTTATACAATATTGTGTTCAAAATAGACTTCTTTTATATATCTGTGTCATCTCCTTTAAATGGCCTTTACATGTCATAATTACTGCATAGCTGGCACCTTGTTTTAAACCTCCTGCAGGCTGCAGCTCTCAGAAACGCATGCCATAGTGACTGGTAATTGCCTTCTCAAATGTACTGTACAATCCACAGGAGCTGTGGCAGGGAATACAAGTGGGATTGGAAGATCTTGTGTACGTGCACAGCATCTCATTTAGTCTAGCTGTTTCACATGTCTGTGTCTATCCCTGTTTATAAATATGTTCATGTCCACCCTGCTTATTGCTTGTCATTCTTCTTTTAAATTTTAAAGCATATTTGAGGTTATTCATTTGAGACAGCTTTGGTTATCTGCAAATTCATCAAAAACTGAATTCACTGTGAATTGCGAGTTGCAGTTTGTTAATCACTCAGGGCTGTTTTATGTACAGTAAGTCACACAGTTCAATGTGGCAATCATCACTAATGTCCTTACTAATGCACAGGTAATGATGTAAGTCTAGTTGGCATGAAACTGTTTGAGGAGGGATTTTATTTTGTTCCTTCAGTGCTGCTTCTTTAACTGATCATATCTTGCCTTTTGTTTGAGACTCAAACGGGAGTTTTGCTCTTTTTCAAGTTTCCCAGTAACTATCATTAAGTATAGGAAGACTTGTTTAATCAGCTAAATTAGAAACTCCATCACCTTTCTTTTGCTGTAAGCAAATAAGTTAGTCTTCCAGATTGACCAATAGAATTTGATGACCTCATGTGGCTGGGGTTATAAAATCCAGAGGGATACTGTATATGCAAGCAATCCGACATTGACATACAGTAAATTGTCTAGTTATGTCACACTATTTGAAAGGAAAAGATTGTACCCTTGTGTTAACATAATACTGAAAATGTTTGAGTGATGCTTATGCACTACAGCATCTATCACAGATTTGTGCAAGAATGCTGCTTGCTGTATGGTTTTGATTAATAATACTTTAAACATAGTTTATTTGTAAAATAAATCTGTGTTATGATCATCAGTGCTCTCTAACGTTACATTATCAGGTTAATTCACTGCAACATTTGTCCACCTGTCAACTGGCTTATGTGGATCTCACTGGGTAACTAGTTTCACAGGAGTGAACTTTTACTTCATGGGTAAATTCCTCACATAGACATTGTATTAAGAGGATAAAACAGATATAAAAATACATTAAAGAATAAAATGCATGTAAAGCCCAGTGGAAGGAAGATTATACTGAGTAATTTACAGATACAAGGTTGACTAATTTGCAATTCCCTGCTGTTTTGAGGAGTATTCATACAATGTCATAAGCCTATTTTTCATGTCTACCATACAAACAGTGTAATCACTTTTGTAGAGGCAATGTTCCAGAAGGCTTTATATTGCTCCAATGAATATTAATATGGTTTTTGCATTAGCACAAGATGAGTAACCTACCTAATGATGTCAAGTCACAGTCAATTAGTGTGTGGGAACAGCTTGATTCAGGCATGGCCTTTAGGACTGCCAGCTCTGAAACAACTGTTCATGTGCTGCTTGTCAATTTTTGGAAACTGTTTTTTAAAATATCATCCAAGAAGTTGTTTTTAAAGCTTAAAAACAAAAATAAAAATCTCACCCTGTCATTTGACTGTGAGGTATTGGTTTCATTTTTTTCTGTTTTCGATTTTAGCAGCTTAGTGCAGAATCAGGGTTGCTGTTGTTCCCATGGCAATTACTGTAGATTTATCTGTTTGATTTTTGTAACATACAGATGCACAGTTTTTATGTATACTGTACTCACTAATATCCAATATCGGTAACTTAGCAGACATTGGTCCCTCCAGTCCTTATTGTGTCAACTTGCTGCTGCAAATTCACCATTGAAGAGTGGGGCATACAGCATGTCCATGATTAGTCTCCTAGTCTGAGCTTTGTCCAGGTGTTGTTTAAAGAACATCTTCTGTTCTTCCCCTCAAGAAACTTCACTATCCGTTTCATGCCTATTCCCATCATCGATGCCTCTCAAGCTCTGAAGGCCAGTCCAGAGAAGACAGAGGATGCACTGCTAAAGGTGTGTGCCTTGTACAAGAATTATTTTACCAGAACTTACAATGTGTGGAAGTTCATTTTTGACTATTGTTGAGCATTATAACAGGAAGATGCTATTGGTTGACTTTAAGAAGAGTTTGTGAAGAAAGCCACACAGTATACAATGTCAGTACTATTTAACAGCAAGATTTTTTTTAGTGAACTTTATTTAAAATTCAGGGCAGCTACCCAAACATTCTGTTGCTACTTTAAATGTCAACAAATGTTTTAATCCACTGAAGCAAGTTAAGCAGGCCAGCTCTTTCTGTTTCCTTATTTGTTTTTCCTTATTTATTCATTTGATCTGTGAACTGACAACTTCAATAATCAAATGTAAAAACATGGGCTGAGATAGTATTTCCTTCTTGGACTGCCGCAGTAGAAGCTGTTTGGCGTAGCAGATGCCATTATACACATTACAGCTATTCTATACAATTTTAGTTTCTGACATCTATCTAGCTCATTTCATCACCCCGGCAGGAAACTGCCTTGTTAATGAAGTGGAATTCAAGTGATGCTTTGAGATGCCTTGATTTTTCAGATTGAGAACTACCTTCTTCGGAATCATGAGACTCGTAAATACCTGCAGGAGCAGGCATACAGGCTGCAGCAGGGTATTGTCACCACCACCACACAGCAGGTCGGTATTAAAATAGTAGCTGAGGACCATCAGTGGAAAAGAAATGAGATGGGGGAATCAGTGGGCATCATTATTTTAATGGTCTTGAGAAGCGCTAATTGTACAGGTACACCAGTGAATAAATAGATGTACAGCACTCTATGATTTGTGGCTTGATGATGTTTTTTTTATTTTTAACTTTGTCGTGCATCAATTTTAACAGTTCAGTACCAGAGTGAAAACTAAAATATCAGTAGGTCACTTGTGGTAAATTGGAAGTTGATATCAGTGGACCACAGTAAGAGATTAGAGGTACAGTAGCTGCAAATATCTGCCAGGATAATTAGCTTGCAAATCGGTATGAGGTCTCTAGAATGAGGTATCTAGGTCTCTGCTAAGTTAGGGATATGTTCCTACTGTATTATCAAATAACACCCTTCCTCAGGCTGGTAGACTGAAATTAATTTTGGTGCATTAATGTCTAACGTAAGTCCTCTTTACTTCTGTGCAACACACGGATTGTGGTGTAAAGCACCCAGAGTCATTTTTGAAGACATGAATACAGTTCTTAGTATTTAGGTTTGAGTGATGTCGTGCTAAAAGCTACATATAATTTGATTGTATGAAAATTTACAAAGCCATTAATTGAAAACCTGAGAATATTAAACACTTGATTTGGCATGTACTGTATGTCTATAATAGAAAAATCAAATGCCTATATAGGTCTTCTATCTGTATTACAGTATATTAAATGTTTAATTGTATATTTCTGGTTGTATCTTAATAACATAATTTACTACTACTTTCAGTGTAGTAAATAATGCATGAAAGCAAAATCTCTTTTTTTTCTAAATTGTCTAAATTTCTACGTTTGGAAGTACCTACTGTATGTGTATTGTGGTGAGTACTTTATACGCAGTACATTGTAATGTTCACTGTGTTTTATTTTTTTTTACAAAATAAGTATCATTGTTTTGATATTCTCCAAATTGTTTCATTTTGGTAAAGGAACTGAAGAAACAGGATTGACTGATAATTTACTTTTAAAAACTCTTTGTGGTGGGTAAATGCTTGAGAGCCTTGAAGGCTGTATTTATAATCCCTTTAATTTCACTTATAGCTAAGAATTATAAGAGTCTTATATTTAGAACTGTAGTGTGGTATTTGGTATGCCTTTTTGAAAGAATGGTGGTCTCTTTAGCTCTTAGTGTATGAGATCAGTAAAATGAAAATCATGTTATCATTCTTTAAAGGTGGTATTAAAATGCAACAGTTTTAGTATAAAACTATTTTAGTAACTGCAGTAAAAAATCCAATAGATTTGGCCTAACCATTTCTCTTTGTTTCTGTCTTTATTTAGATGATAGACAGAATGTGTGTTAAAGTTCAAGACCATCTCAACTCTCTGCGAAACTCTGAGAATAATGCCATTTCAGAAGACATTAAAATGGCAGAAAACTTGATAAGGGATGCCAGAAATTCAAAAACGGTGAGGGGACAGTTTGGACTGTTCTTAAGGTTTGCTAGTCTCCTAACTTCTGGGTTGCTACAGTGTGCACCAATGTCAGCCTGTTACGAGTACCTAAAATTAAATAATCATGTACAAATGTACTGTACTAAGTATAAAAAGAAGAGTGTGTCAGACACATTTACAGGAGGTGTTGAGTTGATGTTTGTGGACAAACATTTGCATGTGTTTCTCTATTCCCAATTCCTAATGGTTTAATAAATTATAATTTTATTACCTTTTAGGAACTCTTGAATTTGAAATGGCGAAGGGACATGTCATAATTAAAAAAGGGCAGTATTCAAACTACAGTACTTTATTTAGACATTATTTTAATAGTAGAGGGCTTTGTATCTTATACAAATGCAGCACCATTTTATTAAGTAGTAATGTCGGTAAGTTGCAAACTGTTCCAATTTAACATCTTATGAAAGTCTTGGCCTGTCTCTCCTGATCTGCTGGAAGCTGAAATTTGAAGTGGGAAATGAGAGACCTATGTGATTCTAACACTTGTCATGTTGTGAAAGCTCTTGCCAAATTTGTACCACCTGGGAGTCACTTCTGAGAGCGGGTCTGGTGGCTCATCAGCTGGACCTATTGAAGAAAAGCTGGAGTCTATGGCTGGGGAGATCACATGTGTTATGGATGAACAGCTGAAGGTAAAAATTAATAAATGAAGGAGCTAACTGTAGTTGGATTAAATGAACACAAAAAGGACCCGTTTTGTCTTATTGAGTTGTTAGAAGCTTAGAGATTTTGTCTGGTAGGGTTCTTGAAGGATCTGACAGAAATACACTTCAACTCCATGGCTGACTTAACTCAAGCCGTTTTTATTGGGTAATAAGTATTAGGTATCGGAAGATACTAATCAGAGCATAAAGCTGTGTTACTTGACTGCATGTAATAAAAGGTGTTTTGTAAAAAGTGAATAATAGATGATGGATTTATAAGTTAGTCATTGCATAAATTCCTGTATTGAATTTTCTGTATTTTTGCCTGTGCTTGGATGTTCTGTGATTGTTCAGTGATTGTTCAGATCAGATGATTTTTTTTCACTAACCACATTGATTACATGTATTAACATCATTTACATTAGTTTACAGACTAGTATATAAATTATATGGTTGCAGTATATACTGTACAATTTTGTATATTCATTTTGAATTGACTAGACTGTACAGTGTATTGTCACTTTTCGTATGCACGTTCAGTAGAGCCAGAAGGATTAAATCTGAGAATGTGATTCCGAAGAGAGAATAACTCATCCGATTTCTCATAAGATGCCACAGCAGTCTGGGACAACATCTCTATCAGCACTCAAGCATCCTTGTCATAAGTGTATCATTTACAGCACAGTGCCTGTGCTGTGCTGTATAAAAAGAGATAATGGCTCAGTGTGTCAGCTTCGATTACACACCTTCTGTCATTCTGCCGGCCCCTCTGTTCTCCTTGGGTGTGTGCATCACAACCTTGTTTGTCTGTGCCACACTTATCTATCGATTTCCTCTGTGAATGCATGGGAATGGACATTCTCTTCAAAGAAAAAAAGCTAATCTTATATGGCTTATTTTTTAGGATTTTTTGCAAAGGGAAAGTGGCTGTAAAAGTGAAGGGCTTTCAGAGATAAGTGAGGGTATCAAGCCCATGTATTCTGTGCAAAGGTGGATTAAATATCCAATGTACATTTTTTTACATGTTGTTCTTACACATTTATGGTGGGGGAGGGGACATTTTCTGTGTGGGAGCAATGGTTTCCCAGGGCTCTCTGCTTCAGACATAGCAATGTAATGTGAACTGTCTCAGTGGGAAGTGCTTCTGAGTGCTGCAGCAAAAGTCCGATGAAAGCTTTTTTACCAACTTAGATGTTTTTAGAACCAGGTGGTATACAGTAACAGAACTCAGTCAATCCTCAGATTTAAAGATAGAAAAATACATTTCTATTCACATAATTTCTGTATTCTAACCCTTAAGTGCTCCACAAACATTTCAGGCTTCCACCATTCGGATTTCTGCTGTAATTGGTTTGGGGTAGTTTTTCTCTGTATCACTTGAAATTCATGAGGTATTTTAGCATTCAGATACAGTCAGTTCCAAAGCATCTGTCAGCTGTGTGTCAACCAAAGATTGAATTGGTATTTTGGGAAGCTATCTTGACAAAAACAAAATGACTGTGATATTGAGAGAGTGAGGTTGCCACAGTTATCACTGAGACAAATCCTTTCAAAATACTTTTGGGCTAGCATAACTATTATTCTGCTCTCAGGCTGATCAGATGATAGTGTATCCAATTAAACTGTCTTAGTTACTTAAGATCAAATAGACTGTATTGTGATACAGTAGAGTGAAATACACTTTACAAGTGGCTGGTTATTTTTAATACTTTTTCACTCTTCACAGAATCTGCTGGAGTCCATGGTGGATGTGGCAGGGACCCTCTGTCCCCATGTGATGAAAAAGGCCAACATCAGTCAGGACCTTATCAAAGCCAGTACTGGAAAAATGTCTGTCCCCCGAAACTTTGTGAAGAACGTCCTGTTGGAGCAATCTGGGGTTGACATCATCAACAAAATCAGGTGCACCACCCTAACTCTTTACATATCCACAGAAAATTTGGGTCATTTTTATTCTGATGATAACTGACATCTTGAAGTATTTTAGAACCTTGAATGCTTTGATCCCTATCTTTGCCCAGGCTGATGATTATTAGATTCCTACAGTATATATTAATCTACAGAGGATTTTAACAAAAGTGTTTACAGTTGCTGTTTTAGGTAAATGTTTTCAGGTAAATGACTAGTTATCAACTGGTCTGTAAAACACACTGGTCTTCATGGTGTCCTCGCTTGCAAAGTTTAACCAGTTAGTCTAACTTCAGTCTGACTCTTATGGTTAACCCAGCAAGGATTCTCACATTGATTGTATGTTATATGAAATCTTTGTATTTTGCCTCTGTAATTGTAATCCTTAGCTTTTAGGATTAAGTGCAGTTTTAAACTAATATGTTTGAGCTTTCCACCTGTTAAGATTATGAGGAAGTTGTATTGTAGGGTCTACAACATCTGCAAATTTAACATTCTTGAATCCTACATCTGCACTCCATCTATATTTCCAACAAAGAATAATATTTGGGTTGAGGAAGTATAGTGGCAATTGCATTTCCAATAATGAAAAAAAAAATTAACTGTATATGCATCATTATTTTAAAAGGGCATCTTAGAAATACATTACTTAGATAAACAGTGGTGAACAATTTGGGGCTCATAATTGAGCAATAATGCAAGTGACTGGCTAAAAACTCTCATTCTTGTTGTAATTGTACATACAGTGAAGTGAAGCTGAGCCTTGCCTCCTTTCTTTCTGACCGAATTGTCGATGAGATCTTAGAAGCACTTTCCAGCTCTCAGCACGTTTTGGTGAGTGATATTTGCTCGTGTTTTTTTTTTTAATAAACATGTTTTAAAACCTTGGTAGTAGTAATAGTACTGAATAAGTTGTTCTATTGAAACTGGAAAAGAAATGTAGTTTGAACAGCACAAATTAAGCATTGAAACCCATTACAAAACCTACATGATGTATTAGAAACTGTTAAGGTTAAAGTTGTTAGTATGAGCAAGAGTGTGATTGTTAAAGTGAGATTATTACATAAAATAAATTCTGCTGAGACACTCTCAATGCCCACCAAAATTAAAATGTGTTCTTTAGATAATATGAAAACTGAATTTGAGTAATTTAAGCCACAGACAAAACTTGCCTTTTCACAGGCTGTGCAGTAGAACAGTAAATGTGGGCACCCTCTTGCATGGCATCTTCATCTAGTGGATCTACTTCACCCAACCTGCATCAGTCTCCATAGTAAAGGCGTAGCTTGGTTAACATATAGTTAACATGTTTATGTAGAGGTGCATGATAGGTTATGCTTTATTGAGTATCCTACAGGAAAGCATTAGATGGGTGTTGTGTGTAGACCTGTTATTACAGTAAGGCATAGTAGTGTTATCTTCATTAAACATGCTTACTACCAATAATTACTAAGAGTATTTCTAGAAATAGTTTACAATTATAACAAAAATATTACTATGGAAATGCTTGTTTCACCAGCTGTGGAACCCAACCCTATTCTCCCCACAAAATAGTAAGTCCCACAATTGCAAATTTTGCTATTCAAGGAGACTTCAAAGTAAGAAACTTTCATGAAGACAGAGGTTTCACTATTTTCCACAAGCCTGCATGCATACTGTATTTCGGTAGTGATCAAAGACACCTGTCCTTTGTCCACTGTGAATTCCAATAAACAATATTTTAGGGTAAACAGCAGATTGCAGTTTTCCATACCTGTAGATATTGGACATTTTTAAAAAATCTTATATTGAAGAAGTTGTCAGACTATGATAGGGATGTACAAATCTCCCCAATGTGTGGTACAGCACAAATGTCAACACCTCCCCAATTTGAATCCATTAAATGTTGCCGTTGTCCCTGCACGACAGAAAATCGATTTCTGCTCTCATGTTCATTTTATCATGGACACCTACAGTGTGCCTCTACATTTAGCCCAGTTAAAATGCTTGTGTCTTTTTTCTGTCTCACCAGGCACAGCATTTGAAAGGTGGGGGTAAACCCTTGGTTCATCAGGAGTCCCTGGAAATCGAGGTGATAGAGGAGAAGGCCCCCAAACGATCTGTCTCGACAGCAGAGGATGTGTCAGAGGGAGAAAGAATCGAGGATCTGGACACATGCATGGTAGGACTCCGTCTTCCCAGCTTGAAATAACGACAATCTGCTGTTCTACTTCATTGTCTTTATTCTTGGGTAGAAAGCTGTGCACCAGGTTTCTGAATCGCCTGTTCAAATATATTTAAAAAATAAAAATGTGGTTTAAGCAAACAGTTTACACTAGGAATATAGGAAGGGAAGAAGATGTGTCTAGGTAGACTCTTTGCTTTGTAACTCTGCTCTTTTCCATTCTGCACCTTAACCGTTGTGTTATGCAGTACAGTATGTTTGAAATAAAAAAATACCAGTGGAGGATGTTTTGTTTTTTGTTCCCCAAATTTAAATGTCTGATTCCCACTGGTTATTGCCACTTTGACTGTGGTTAGAAAGAATAGGACTAGAACTTCACGTTTGTGTACTGAACTTATAGCCATGGTATTGAGACCTTCTTATGTATATCTTATGTACATATCTTAGTTTTGCAAGACATCTACTATAAAGGATTATATTCCAGTGTAGCGTAGTCTGACCAGAGCTGAGTTTTGCAATAGTTTGCAAAAATGGTGCAATATTATGGCTTAACATGTTTGTTTTAACAGGTTAACATGTATACAGATTTATGAGCAGTGCTACTTAAAAATTGTTTGTTGCAGTTGTTAGATCATCAGCAGGTTTCAGATTTAAACTTGCCAATTTGGACAGCAAGAAGAGTAAGGTAATGAGAATCAAAACAGAAACCATTTTAATTTATGACACATTTTAATGGTGTATTTCCAGTATTTGATCATATTGAAAAGCTTTTTATTAAACTGAAACATCTGGAACTGCAAAACCAGCTGTTTTTATGTGAAGTGGGATGATAATCAAATATGGTTTCAGTCATAATACCAGTGTTTTTTAACAATATAATATAAAAATATATTTAAAAAAAGAATTGTAGATAGGACTTTTTATTTGACTGCAGGTTTTAAAGAACCAATTAAACATTAAGATATAAAGGATTTCAAGTCATGTGAAAGTGAAGTCCATGATTATTATTTTAAGAATTGGCCTTTTAATTAGTTTCACATGTTTCTGGTCTGCTTTTAAACCTTTTAAAAGTGAATAAAGGTATCAAGTATTCTGGGTTTTATTATGTACTAAAGCACTATGAGTGTATATTTAATTATGATAGGAAAAAAGTGGGCCAATGTATTGAAAAAATTAAACAGACCTAAATGGATCTGTAAAGCTATTAACTTGAAGAAAAATGAAGAGTCTCTGAATTGCAATGATTTTAAAGGCTTTTTTATATCCTAACGGATTATAACAACATTAATAACATGATATTCATGACCATTTTCAATTAGACCCTGGTAACTTTCACACAATTGCAAACCTAAAGGATTTTTTCCAAGCTGCAGTGAGCTGTCATTATCACTGGCCAAAATAAGCAGTTTTTTAGCATTAGAAGTTTAATCTTTTTAACCTTTTTGACAGGAAATTAATGCCACCTTAAAAGCAATTACTGTTTAAAGAAGAACAATGCAGAGCTTTTTGCTAATCTCTGCACATGCCATTTATTTGATAGTCAGATGTAAATCCTTAAGCCTTAATTTAGGTTAAGTAGTATGAAGTCAAGTCCAACAACAGTTCTTCCTGTGCCCCTATAATTAGTGCTTATAGAATAGTTTTTTTGTGACTTGTACAGTATGTAGAGGAGCTCTGTTCTTGATATTGTTTTTTTTGTCCTCGACATTGTTTAATTTGGAATCCCTTACAACATTGCACACCTGTAGTAACTTAAGAGAACTGACCACGCTGACATGCCCACCCCAGAATATGTTTCACTAGTGTATTCTTTTACCTAATAACCCTGAAAAGAAAGATAGCCACCTACTGTAAGCCATCAGAGAGAAAACAAGAAACAAGAAACCAGATTCCTTGCTGGTGAGCAAGTGTTGACTGTGGTGTGAAAAGCTAACTTTTGAAGCTTGAGCTGAAAGACTTCCATAGCAATTATTTTACTCTGTGATTATATAGTAAATGAAGATCAAAGCTTCTGAAATGAACAGTGTATGTCACAGTATCCCTGTTAAATGGTTATAAAATGTAAGGAAAATAATACCACATATTAAAGGTATTGGAGTTGATTATTTCTAAAATAGAACTGTGGTGAATCAATGATTTTTTTTTAAATTGACCTAGTATCCACTTCTTTAGCAAACACCACAGAGTCTTTCTTGAGATTAATTGAGCAGTTAACTCAAGGAAAGGACTAAACGCTATCGTGATCTTTTAGAGTCAAATTATATATGCACCTTCTTTGTGGCTCAGACAGTTGCAATGAGGCAATGTCTGTTTCTCACTTCACTCTTCCAGGATATTTGATTTTAAACGTTTGACATTCAAACGTACTGTACTGTGTGTGATCACAGTGGACTGGTCCCTACAGTGTGTCATCACAAATACAGCATATGATTGGGTTCTTAGCAACAGAATGTTATCATGATGGTGCAACAATTCCATCTCGTCTTCAGTGTTTTCTGTTTAGCTAGCTAATATAGACATTATTTGCAATTACATACAATAGGTCTGCACAGCTGTCTTGTTTATTACATTTTACACTTAATAGCAGATTATAAATGTCAGTTTTAAGGTGAGCATAAAAATAGAATTCAGGAACCTATACGGGACCAAACTCAACTGTACACTGAAAGTCAGTCACGCTTAGCAATTACTATTTTAAAACCAGCATGTAATCAGTAATTACATGTAAGTAATTAGTGTATGTTGTACACTTACAAGACATCTAGCTAATAATTTATGTTTTGACAGTGGCAGATTTGTGACACAAATGGTGTAAACATTAATTATTGTTACAGTAAAACTTCAGTGTGTTGAACAATCAAATGCTGAAAAAGTAATAATACCTAACAGTAAAACATTTCATAATTAGCCAGATAATTTGGTATAATATAAATAATTTGAATAATCTTCTTTAGCCATAGCTAAAAACAGGAGTGAATTAGAAAATTTGTGATATAAATAAATTTGTCAAAGACAAATAATTTTCACATTGTAAAATGCAGTGTAGCTATAGCTATATACCACTATAGTCTTCAGTTAAATATCAGATCACGATGATCATAGCCTTTGTGCTGAAGCAGAGCAATTTCTACAACTGACATAATTCTAATATATTTTACAAAATAATGTCATGCAGCTTGGGCCTTTGTTAATGATGCAAACTTGAACATTCAAGAGTTCAGTAATGTAAAGTAAGATTTGTCTGAGCAAATTGTTCTCTAACTCATGAACATGTGTTTGCAGTGATTTTACTGCTATGGACCATTACCAGCACAATGTAAATCGAAAGGGATTCATTTACTTACACTCTGTTCTGTTAGTTTTCTGACCAAAGCAACAGAAAAAAGCAGTAAACTGCTGGGAAAACTACAGTGCTTATTCTGTGTTCATTAATTATTTGAGGTTTTATTAATTAAATGGGTATTTACTTGCTAGAAATATGTCAACAAAGCATGCACATGTCTAACATAAGGACAAAAGTTATAAATGGGTCTTAAAAAGTTTAAAAGCTACAGTACCTGGAAGAAGTCTGGAGAAGGTACAGAATTTGTTTATGGGAAAAAGCAAACACTGTTTTCACCTAAAAGAAGTTTTTTTCTTCATTTGGTCCATTCTTCCTTATAGAACTGCTTCAAGGCAGTGACATTTGAAACTGTCCTTGCATGCTTTCAGTCCTGCCATAAAATTTAGTTTAGGTCCAGATTTACTTGGCCAATCCAAAATGCAAAATTTCTTCTTAAGCCATTCTATTGTAGATCCGATTGTATATTTATGATTGTCTTGCTGCATGAGAAATTATCAGCTCAGCTTCGGCTGACAAATGAATGGCTTGACATTCTCCTTCAGAATGTGTTAATACAACACCAGATTATGGTTTCTGTCAATGTTGGCAAGCTGTCTGGATCCTGAGGCAGCTAAACAGCCCAAAACCGTGATACTCCCACCACAAGACTTGACATTTGGTGTCAGGTTCTTCTGATGGGAGGCAGTATTTATCATTAAATATTTATCATTACAGCCAAAACAAGGGTATTTTGACTTTTCTGTCCAGAGAACATTCCTTCAGTAATCTTGTAGATCATCCAGGTACTCCTTGGGAAAGTTGGGAACATTTTTTTTTAGAGTGAACAATAGTTTCTTCCCAGCTGTCCTCACCACATGAAAACCGTTCCTGTTCTTTTTCTGATGATTGAGGTGTGAACACTGACATTTGCCACAGCAAGAGAGACTGTTACTTCCTGGATAATATTCCAGTTTGCTCTTGGGGAGGTCTCAGCAGGATGACTGGTCCTGGGTACGGTATAGTCACAGTGGTCTGTTTTGTTTGACTAGCACATTTCATACGTAGGATATAGTTTACATAAATTTAGTTTAGAATTAGTTCTGATGGTAGATCTAAACATCTAAAATAAGGCAACGTGCCTTCCATATGTAGGAAATGTGCCTGCTTTAAAACAAGTATATGAGAGGATTAACACATCCAAAAAAAATCTTAAATTTTTACATTTCAAATGGACCATGTTACCAACTAAAGGGCAAACATATTGCTCGGGGAATATTGACTCTATGCACTGCTCAGCCATTGATGAAACAGATTAATTCAGTTTGGTATACAGTATACTGTACACATGTTTAAACACGTTTAGACAAAACAGAACAGTAAGATGTACTGTACTGTGTTTGATACTTTCTATAAGAATACCTTCAGTATTGCTTTATGTTAAGTCAGTTATATAGGAATAATTCAGCACAATATTGTTCTTCAGCTGGAATAGTGCCTCAAAAAGAGCTGTGAACTGTGAACTCTGCTTGTTCTAAATCAGTTTCAAACTTCTCTGGAGACATACACTCAATAATGGGAAACCTTAGACAATGTTAAGCATTCCAGGAATGTTTTTTTCAGCTTAGTAGTATAATAGCTATAGTAGAACCATCACATTGAAAACCTTGGTTCTGTAACTTCATAAGAGCTGAGCTACATGCTTTGGGTTTTTTTTCCAGTGCCATGAGAATTTCTGTCACAGAGTTCACATTTTCATAGTTTATTCATATTGAAATAGGGCTCAAAGTGACTTGTGGAAGGTGCTGCAATAACTCCATAGTAGCTGAATAATTTTGTGTGACTTTTATTGTATGACAGTTTTACAAATTATGTGTTCAGTATGGACTAAGTGCCAATTTGTAGTTGACCAAGGGCAGTCATCAAAATATCCGTCAACATGTCTATAGTCTCTTTATCAAACTATACTCAGTACCACGGGTCTTTGAAAATATGTCTTCAGTCTTGCCAATGAGACTTTATCAGTGAGGCTTTCTTTCTATACTTACTGTCTCTTGCTTTATTTCAAGATATCATGACTTTTGGATTTATGATATAACAAAGCATTTCCTTAATCCAGCATTCTCATTTAGCCAATCTGCATAATGATGATCTCTTTCTCATCACATCCTTTACTCATTTGTGTACCCTTATGATTATTTTTTAAGTGTTTGTGCAGAGGGAAAATTTTTAAACCTTGGTTCTTAATGTGGTTCTTTTCTTTTTTTATCCTGTTTGACAAAATCCTTTGCTCCAATGAGAATGTGTATGATGCATGCCATGTCAGTGTACAGTACTTACTGTGTCTTTGGATGTTTTCTAATTGTGAAACTCATGGCTCATCCTGATTGTATCTCTTGGTGACATGCTGCAGGTTTTCCTTCTCAAACCTCTTCCTTCATCGTGCTTTTTTCTGTGGGCCCATTGATCCTCACTGTGTCTTCTCTCCCTCTTCTGCTCTCTCTCTCTCATCCCTTTGCTTCCTGGAGACTCTGTGCTGCACCAGTGTAAGTACAGCTCTTCTCAGCCTCCCTGCTTGCTTGCACTATTGTGACTAATACTACCCACTACGCCACTATCTTTGCTTGAGTCCATTTATGATTTCATTCAATTATGTTGTGTGTCTTGTCAAAAGTGACTGCAAGGGACAAGGGAAATCTAGTCAACAACTGCTTCTAACAGGGAAAAGAAAAGAAGCATCAGGCTTACAAAGCAATTGAGTGATCAGAAGCCTAGAAGGAAGTTTAATTCCAAACATACTACAGTTCGGATTATTTCTTAAAAAATAAGGAAGCTGTGTGAGGACAGTTTCAGGTAACAATTTACATCATTTGTCTAGTTAGAGAGGGACATATTAATTGCTTAATACATATGTGATTGCCTGTAACAATAATACATTACTTTGACACTTTACACAGTAGCATTGCAAATATATGTAGGTACATGTGTGATTTCCTATGTAACTGTATATCTTATGTGTCTGTATCTGTATAGCTGTATGCTTAACAAAGGTTACCAAGTTGTATCTCTTAGATGACAGAAGTACTGTATATTGCATATTATGTTAAGAGAAGGAGACAATATGCATCTTAATTTTGTTTTCAGATTTTCAAAGCAAAAACCATGATTGCAAATGTTTAATTTCTTAGATTAAAACCATTTTTTCAGACTGAAATCCCATAAAAAGTACAGATGTAAGCAAGGCGATGTTTTGGGAAGGTAGCATAGGTCGAGATGAACAGTCAGTTCTCAGTGCACAAGTACAGTAATTAAAACTCAGCATGGAGAGCTCATCTTCAGAGGGGCGTTGCACATTGATACAAGGAAGGATTATGTCTTTGCAGAAAGCTGGCTGAAACAATGCATCCTTGGTTTTACACTGGGGGATGTGCTCACTGATTACTTAGAAGTTTTATATAGATGAGAATATCTGTATTGAGGCTCAGGGCAAAGCAATTTTACACATGATTTTCCAAATATTGACATTATTAATTCTTATTGGCACAAATTCCTCTTTCACTACTCTGCTGTTAAATTCCAAAGTGTATTATATGTTTTGAAATCTCAGTTACCAGGTTGTAGACATTATATACAATTTGTCTGTTGAGTTACGTTTTCTAAACGCTCGATATTTAAGATATTTAAGGCAAAAGGGCATTCTTGTTAAATGCTCTCAACAGTGATCATCATGGTTCAATTTAAATTTTAATCTGAGATGATTAGCTGTACCTTCATTTGAATCACCTTAGTATTTGGCTTGCAAAGTCATGACACCTGTGCCGACAGCTTTGATTTTGGAGTATTGGCTTCTTGAGCCAAATCACTACTTTTGTTTAGTTGAATATTTGGTTATGTTAACACTGTTAAGTTCTGCAGCCAATAGAATTCTGCTTTTAGGGAATTCCAGGGCACAGTGCATGTTGGTTCTGATACTCTTGTTTACACCTGATCTGCCTGATTTTTCTCAGTTTTATGAGACTGTTTTGGTCTCGCACAGCATGGTAACATTTCAGCACATGACCAGCGCCATAAATTACATCTTCTCGTTACTGATGGCCTGACTGTTTTCAATATTTACTGTATGTTCTTGATTTAGACATGTCAGACCATCTGGCTGTTATAAGTGAACTAAAATTTCCATTGCCTCCCTCCAGGACTAAGTGCAGCATTATGTTTCATAGTCTGAAATCTCCGACTCCTGCCAGGTTCACTAACTCATTTTCTGACTCACACTTGTTTGATGCCTGATCCCAAATTCCGGATGAAATGGTGAAGTTGTTTAGTAGTGTTGAATATTTTTGAACTTATAGCCTCGGAGAAGATGTATTCTGTCTCTTCTGTCTTCTTCTTTACTTCTTATACAAAGCAGTTACAGTCTAGGAAAGCTGCAGGTCACATGTTCGAATGCAGGTGGAGAGAAGCTGGTCTCACTGTTCATCAGTAGGCTTGGAATCCCTTTAAAATACAGTATATATAGGATGCCCTTTCACCTGCAAAACACAGCAGGCCTGCACGGTTTGTATCTAACCTCGTTGAGAAAGGCAGTGGTAATCCTAGACAGCTTTTGTCAATCATTAATATGATAGAGGCAAAACTTAATATTTCGACTTCAAATGCAATATATTGCATTATTGTTATTTTTTGTAATAAAGCAGAAAATATAAGGAATCTGCTTCCTCCTATGACCCATACTGTGTGCTGAATTCTGTATAGTAAATTATTGTCCTTTTTCGCCCTCTCATGTTTTGATAGGGTAACGCAATCCATTTTTGATTGACAGTACATACAATGTGCTTTGTATTCCTAGTTTTCTGTTGTGTTTTGTTTCAGCTCTCCAGTTTATCACACAGTTACAATAGTTATTACAGCATCACTGTGCTCTAGTGTTGTCCTATTGTCAAACAAGTTGCATTACTCCTCTTAGGAAAGAAGGCAAATTAGAAACCTGACATCCTGTGTAATAACAGGCTATTTTTCTTCCTTTTATATCTTCAGTTGTAGAACATGTGGTGACATTTGTTACATTTTAAATGAGATCTTCAAACCCTTCCTGTTAGGTTTTAGATTAATATATTGTACTGAAGTTTATCAGTGATTTCTTTATGGCTAATGCCATACATTTTGACAGCATTATTATCACGTTGTTACCTGATATGAGCAGATCTGAGAAGCTAAGCAAAGTTGGGTCTGTTTTTTACTGAGAAAGACTTATTGTAGATTCTCTTGTAAGTGGTATTAGTATTCTAATAGGTGGCACTTTTCCCTCTGGTCCATGATGTCTGTTTTAGTGCCTCTAGTACAGTATGTTGACTGGGTACACTGAGCTATACTGTAGGTACAGTACTGTTCTTCGGATGAGATGTTAAACAGGTCTTGGCTGCTTTGCAATTAAAGGTCCCATGACACTGTTCAGAACTGTAGGCATTCAGACCTTAGGGTCCCAGATTATACCCATTCTAAAACTGTGAAATCACTATTCTATGAAAATATTTTCTAGATTCTATTTTGGGCTTAATCTTTGTGACCCAATTAAGTGTCCACCATAAATAATTTTGGGAAGCAATTTTTCAACCCGCTGTGTATGGTGAGGCATTGTATGGGTGCAGAATGGCGAATGCTTCACTTTGGTGCTGGATGATGTGGGCACCTTCCTACAGTACATATAATATGTTTTGGGATTCTTTGACAAGAACAGCACTATAAAAATGAAACTTAATATTATTGTTGGACCTTAGTCCTGCCTTTGTCACATCTTACAATCACAAGTAATTTAGTGTGCCTTTGCCTACATCTGTTTTCCACAAAGCTCAGTTACAGTATGGATGCTTTTATGTTCAGTGTCCGTGTTCTAAAAGTTGAACAGATTGTTGATCTGTTGTCATGGAATTAACTCCCACTGTCATGCTGATGGTCCTCAATTTAATTCCAGGATATATCTGATGCTGGTCTAGGGGTCCCCTGACAAGGTGTTAATCATGTATTTAAGTTTGGAGGTATTTTAATTATTTTTGTCTAATAATAAGTAAATAATAATAATAATAAGTCTTTACAATAAAACGATTATGTATTCCATCAGCAGACAGGAATTCAAAATGAATCCTGTAAATTAAAGAGCATTAAACAAGCCAGACTCATAAAGATGAGTTTTAATTCTGTATTTGAAATGACTGAATGGCTTGACCTGGGCTAAGTGACCTCTCCCTTGGAGCAACAGAACATAAAGGCCAGTCTTCCATGGCTCAGAGCCTAGTTTGACTCCTTTCTTAGAGAAATGCTAATGCACTTACCTTTCCTGCTCTGGTTGCATTCAGACTTCCCATTTAGAAGATCTGAGTAATTGACTACAGGCGTGCTCTGCATTGTTACACAATACTCATGTCTAGATTTGTTCAGATTCTGAAATGTAAGGAGCAGTTTTATCAGGAGTGACAGTTTTATGGGAAGAGCTGAGCTAAAATACAAGTAAAATGCATCCATTGTTAAATTATTTAAATGACAGCCATTTCAAATAACCAGAGCATAAGCAAATGATTTACAGTAAGAATATGTTCCGTTCCTAGTTGGGTTTCAATTAAGGTGTCCAAATAATTTTTACTGTCATATTTCTTTATATGCATATAAATATGTGCCATTTTACTGTATGTATTCTGTGAATGCCGAATTGAACCTTTAGATTTGTTTCTATATTCATGTATGAACTAAATAAATTCCTTTAAGGATTTACAGAAGAACTACAGTACATTGTGATTACGTCTCAAAATAGTTGCATAGGAATATGCACCTCCTTTTTTTAAATTGACTTAAAATACAAACGTGGCATTTTCTCATCAATTGTGGGATTTGTATCCATACATAGTAATTTTTTTAAAGCTTTTCCATTTGGAAGTTGTGTTGTTTAGCTGTGGTTTGATGGATGGGTGTAATGCTCTTACAGATAAGAAAATCTTTGTTCTTTCATACATTTAGAGTAGCATAATTAGCATCCAGTAAACACTATCGACCACTGATCTCTAAGCTTTTTCCTTCACTACAGTTGGTTTTCTTTTTAAAAAGGTCAACATTGTAAATGGAAGAATTAACATCAGAAGCAACCTGTCATTCTTTACACTAATCTTGAAGTTTATAATGGATTCTGAGGAAAAAAAGTTGCAAAATAAATACAACAGTATAATTACATTGAATATTTTAAACATGGGACACATTTTCTTTTAGTTTAACTCCTGGATTTGTTCTAATCAACAGTTTGTAATGATAATTGCTGTTAATAAGAAAACCAAGAAAATGATGACTTGAATGTAACCATGTTGTTTTCAGCCCAAAGTAACATTTTTCTGTTTCTGGTTGGCAGATGACGCCCAAGTCAAAAAGAAAAAGCATTCACAGCAGAATGCTCCGGCCAGTCTCAAGGGCCTTCGGTAAGCTAACTGTTGTTTTGCAGAATTAAGCCAGCTTCTAGAATGAAGTGTCCTTAATCTCCTTGGTTTAATTCATCCAAATGTGATGACTGACTGGTTTCGAATTGTGTGAGGTTTGGTGCACTGTAAAAACAATTAAATGTCTTTCCTTTTAATCCTGTTCATTGTTTTTAGGCCCTCTGAATACATCATGTTGCTAAACCATTATGCCTGTAAGGGCTGTTGTAGCAGGAGAGGTCATGGTACAGAAGCACACGTGGGCTGAATTCTTTTCTCTCCCAGGAGGATGCATGAGACTGTACCTGCTTGAAATGCAAAACTGCTGGAAAACCAAAGCCTCCCGTGCTCATGATGCACTGGAAGTAGCAGCAAATAGCAACATGATCTCTTTCAGCTTTAAGAAAAATAACCTTGCTTTGGCAGAGAAACAGGAAAAATAATTGAAGCTAATATTATGTGCCTGCTGTCACTCTATAGGACTTTGTGCAGCATCATTGCAGCATTCAGTTTATTGATGAAGGTGATGAGGTGTATTGTATTGGTTTCCGTCTCTCAATCGTGCCAATGTCTTTGTGTCAGAGATGGAGTTCGACCTGGATAAGGCCCTAGAGGACGTCCCCATTCACATAGAGGACCCCCCTCCAGCTCCTAAACTGGAGAATAGACCATCGGCAGTCATTGCTGAGCTTCCTTCTGAGGAAGGCAAGAAACTTCAGCACTTTACCAAGCTCAGACCCAAAAGGAACAAAAAGCAGCACTCCAGCAAGATTGCTGTAAGTACCTCTCTGGCGAGCACAGTTACACTTCCCTTTCAACTCTTGTCATTTCTACAGTTATTCTTAAATGTAATTATTTTATATCTTCAGGTGTACAAAACAGAGACCCTAATGTTTAAGAGACAAGAAAGGGATAGTGGTTTTGTTGAAAACAATGGAAGAAATAATATAAAAAACTTGAGTACCCCAGACGTTGACATAAAAAAAACAAACAGAAAGAAACATTTGCAGATAACTAGACAGACATTTAAATATTGGTATCATGATGTAAACCCAGAGAAAGATTATTTTTATCTAAAGTGTTTTGCTTTTGTTTGGCACATCTCGCTTTGTTCATGTGACAAATTAAAATTGAGTTTAATTTTTATATCAATATGGTATTTTTTGGGATATACCCTTGTGGACTGTTTTATTTTCATATAAATTAAGAATCGACAATTGTTTTTTTGGTTGTTGTATCCACCTAGTTAGGCTCAGACCCTGCAACCACACACGGGAGAATGAGGTTATTTAGGCAGCCTCATCTGACCCCACCCCCAACCTTCAGCCATTCGTCATTTTACAATTCACATGCTCCATGCCAATTGGAGGACAGGCACGTTCCTCACTTAAAGCACCATATTTCTGCAAGCACTCGGGAGGCAGCAGGTGTAACTGAGAGCAAACAGAACCTTGACCAACTAGTTCTATACTCGGTGACATCTGTGCATCACTGTATAATGAATCCCAGTCACAGTCGGCGAGTGTTGACGATTTTCAGATCAGGACTTGGGTTTACAACATAACTTAAATTAAACTTATACTGTAAATTGAATGTAGTTTTAATGGTGACATTGGTCATACCCTTTTATGTTTTTGCTCCTCTTACTGTTTGCATTTAGTATTATTTTAGTTTGGGTTTTTTCCCTTTTTAAGGATTTTTATTTTTCTCTATTTTAAATATTTTCTTTTAGCTGCTTATAGCATAAAATAAACTATATAAAGTGATTTCCTATTAACAGTGTATGGGATTATGCTTCTGAATTTCTTGCCTGTTTTATATCATGCTGTGCATGTTGTTTTCTTTGTTTATTTTTGCTTTTTATGTTAATGAGCTGTTCTTGGAAAAGTATGGTTGCTGAGAAATTATGGTGCAACACTGACATTCCTTCCATTACTTTCTTTCTTTATGCTTCAAACTCTGTGTGCTGCATCAGTTACTTTCTTTAAAAATGATCAGTACAAGACACACACAGAATACATTTAATTAGAAATGTAATGTAATGAAAAATGCAACAAATAAGAGTTACAAAATTAAAATTTGTATTTTTTATGTATTTTATTTTAAAACTGCAAACTATTACATTTGCTGTCTTCAGTAGCCCCTTTTCTGTGGAATTTAAATTACATTGATTTCAAACTCCAAACAGCATCCACTTACTGATAATTGGATGAAAGTGTGTTTGTTTGTTTGATTGTTTTTTTAATTCATGGCCTGGAGAAAAACCTTTTCCAATATATATTTTCCCTGACATGTTTAAATTGCATTCCGAGTTCTTCGCAAATGAAACGCAAAATGAAACTCAGTTTGGCCACAGTGGTTGTTAGCTGGTGAAGCAGCTCTGATTTTGTTTTCAGCAGGTCAGTACTGCGGCATTGCAAGAGGGTGAGCAGAATGGTCTCATGGGAAGAGTGGATGAAGGGGTGGATGAATTCTTCTCTAAGAAAGTCACCAAGATGGAGCCCAAGTATGTTTCAAGTCACCGAAGATGCGAAGTCATTCACCCTTTTTTATTTCCAAGGGCTTGCAAAAGTTTATCTCACCAAATCATTAACTAGTGGTGTGAAAATAGTACTGTAAAAAGTAAGATGAATTTATTTTACAGTTATATTATCAAATAACCTCTTCATAAGCTTGCAGTGTCATCATAGTTTGAAAGTCTGGAACATTTGGCTCCTTTTGTTTAAATCCGATGTATTTGCTGTGTTTTCTTTAAAATGCAACCTGGCACAGTACTCAATGTTGACCTATTAAAACCTGAAGAAGCAATTCAATTACAAAAACACTTTTTCTACACTTTCTAGTGCCACTTAAACTAGATGACAAACGGAAACACAAAAGCACTCATGCAGAGTCATACAGTACATGTTCTACAAGAAAAGAGCCTTGGTCTTGTATTACAGTCATGGGAGAGCCTGAGAGGTATACTCTTCAGACACCAGCTTTCTTTCAGGGGTATATGCTGTAAAGGAAGTATATGTCCTGTTTGTTTCCAGGCGTCCTTCTCTGAAGAGTTCCGACTCGCCGGATGGGGGCGGCGAAACAGACGAGAAGAAAAAACGTGATTCTCGCAAGAGCGGCTTTCTAAACCTCATCAAGTCCCGCTCCTCCAAGTCTGAGCGGCCCCAGGCAGCGGCAGTAGCGGCAGTGACCTTGAGCGAGGAGCCCTCCTCTCCCAAGGGATCGACGAGGAGCCCAGCAGCGGAGCCGGTCAAGAGCAAAGAAGCCAGGTCAGCGGCCACAGACCAGAGCAGCAGCTCGGATCGCTCCGAGGAGCTCAAGACGCCCGACTCCATGGATGAGCACTCTGAGGATTCCCTGAAAGGCGAGAACAAGGCCGAGGGCAAAGGCAGTCCCCAGGGGGGAAGACGCTATGGCATTCAGGTTATGGGCAGTGGTCTGCTGGCCGAGATGAAGGCCAAGCAGGAGAAGAGAGCAGCTGTTTCCCATAAGGTGGGTACTAACCAACTGCCTGAGTGTTTGAGATGTACGCAGTTGCCATCTTGGAAAGGATTCACAGGATTTCAAACAGTAGCAGTCAAGGCCTAAAGCTTATGTAGAAAAACATGGCCATATGGGCGATAGTCATTTTTTATTAAGCTGGAAGTATGTTTTTGTCAAATCTGGGCTGCCGTCCAAGTCTTCCTTGTGTTGTGAATGATTAAGTTGTAGAGAACTGACATTGTCTTGCAAAGTATCTATCCAAATATGTGTGTAATGTTATAGAAAAAATCAAGCCAAAATTATCACCCAACATCTTATAAAACCGAAAAAATAGCTCTCCATTAAAACCAGCTGGCTCTAGCAAAGACTCTGTCCTGAATTACATAAGCTCAGAAAATAATGAAAAGATGCTGTGCTATTCTTTATTACGTTTTTGTAATTTTGTTATTTAAAGAGCCATTAAGCTAGTCTGGACGTCTGCTGTAATTCCTGACTTAATTAACATATATTTTTAGAATCCATTATATTGCGTAGAAATCTAAGATTATAATGTGCCCATCAGTCTGAATTGCACACATGGTAAAAGTGGTATAATTTGTCTTGAACAACAGCTGGTTATTTCAGTGTATATGTCTCAGTGCTCTCAAACAGTTTCAGACAATTCTGTGGAAAGTAGCACCATCTAGTGCCATAGTGTTCTCTGCATTCAGGGTCAATGATATTACTTTTCATTACCAGATTCAGATGTGGGCCATTGGGTAAAGAGAGATACTCAGAAAGATACTTTCAAACTTTTTCAGGGAAGATATCTTTTTTATCACTTTCGTCTTAAAATTAGTGAAAAGATTTTTTTTTTTTATTTTAGGGAATAGTATTGGAACATGGATTGATATTACTATCAGGAGCTGAATCAGTAACATGCTTGAGGTGTTCTCTCCCAGAGCCCTCATTCCCTGCACTGAGGAAGCAAGTCTATCATTTTGTGGCTTTTTTGTATAAGCCAAGTGATAAACATACTAAACAAATAAGATTAGTTATTTTTCATGAATAACTTAATTCATTTATTGACAGCACACCATTGAAGACCAGCCTTTATTCCTTATGCATAACCAAGTGTTTGAGAATCCCATCGCTCTCCTTGCTTCTTGGTCTTCTATATTTGCTAA
Source organism: Lepisosteus platostomus (assembly GCF_059453375.1). Taxonomy (NCBI): domain Eukaryota; kingdom Metazoa; phylum Chordata; class Actinopteri; order Semionotiformes; family Lepisosteidae; genus Lepisosteus; species Lepisosteus platostomus. Next base: position 11,954,891 of record NC_142622.1, read on the forward strand.
ATAAAAATAATGAACTGAACTTTTCAGAAAAATGCAGGAAAATAGCAAGAGAGAGGGAGTATGTTAAACATTCAACAGCAGGTGTTCACATTTTTACCCCATGTGTTAAATAAAATATGCTACAAAACACTTAAAACAACCAAAAACGCAACTTGGAAAAAAAGCAAAAACTGAAACAAAAACTTTTACAACAGCAGCATTGTAAGCCTGTAATATTTTTTTGTATGGTGCAAATTCAGCTGGAAATGTTACTATTACTAATTCCAACTGGAGCACTAAATGTTTTTTTATGGTGTTTTCTGGGATGAGTCCTTACTGACCTTGCTTCACTGCAGAAAGCTGTGTCCACCATCTGTTTAGAAAGTGGGTGAAATACAGGGCTGTGTGCCATTTCTCTTGGTGTGCACCATGTGCAGCAAGGAATCTGTCAGCGCTTATGAGTGTCATTCACTGCAGTGACAAAAGTCAAAAAGCAGAAAGAGTGAGAAAGGAAGAGCCAGAGATAAGATGGTCACATAGCCTGATTCTAGCATTCAAACAATTTCTATGTCATCTGAGGTGGCTCAGATTCACAGTTTGTTTGTTACATTTATAAAGCTCAAAGTCTTTTTAAACAGTTTTGCCCATATTTTTTTGTACTTTAATGTGATTAATTTACAGAATTAATAGAACATAATTTTCAGTCTGCTCTATTGTGATGTAAATACAAAATAGGTGTAGAAAGTGATATATTTTAGACCTCTACCACGTCTTGCTGTATTACAACCCCAAATTGCAACACATTCGAACAGGGTTTTTTTTTGTATGATTAACAAAACACTTGATATTTCACTGGGGCATAATCATGTTTATTGTAAAAGAAAATGTTATGAAAAGTGGAAAGTTTTATGAAACCTGAAAAATCCAGCTTGGACAAGTTCCCGGCACCTTGCACATTTAACATTTAGTCTTTTGCCACAAGTCTTTTGTGGCATGTTATAACCACCTTTTCACATCTTGTTGGTATAATTTTCACCCATCCTTTCTGACAAAATTCCTCCAGCTGTTGCAGGTTACTGGGAGAGTGGTAGTGTATAGTGATCTTCAGTTCCTGCCACACATTTTCTATGGGATTTAAGTCTGGACTTTGGCTGGGCCACTCAAGGACTTCCACCTTCATTTTAAGCCACTCAGAGGTTGCTTTGCCTTTGTGTTTGGGGTCATTGTCCTGTTGAAATGTGAATCTCCATCCCAATTTCAGATCTTTTGTGGACTGTTCCAGGTTTTCCTCCAAGATCTGCCCATATTTTGCTTAATCCATTCTGCCCTCTATTTTGACAAGCCTCCGCAACATTATGCTGCCAGCAGCCATATCACCCTGCAACTCACAACTGGCAACCCACTGAAGCTAAGTATGTGTGAGCCTGGTCAGTACCTGGATGGGAGACCTCCTGGGAAAAACTAAGGTTGCTGCTGGAAGAGGCGTTAGTGGGGCCAGCAGGGGGCACTCACCCTGTGGTCCACGTGGGTCCTCATGCCCCAGTATAGTGATGGGGAAACTACACTGTAAACAGGCGCCGTCCTTCGGATGAGACGTAAAACCGAGGTCCTGACTCTCTGTGGTCATTAAAAATCCCAGGGCGTTTCTCGTAAAGAGTAGGGGTGTAACCCCGGCGTCCTGGCCAAATTTCCCATTGGCCCTTACCAATCATGGCCTCCTAATAATCCCCATCTATGAATTGGCTTCATTACTCTGCTCTCCTCCCCACTGATAGCTGATGTGTGGTGAGCGTTCTGGCGCACTATGGCTGCCATCGCATCATCAAGGTGGATGCTGCACATTGGTGGTGGTGGAGGGGAGACCCCATTACCTGTAAAGCGCTTTGAGTGGAGTGTCCAGAAAAGCGCTATATAAGTGTAAGCAATTATTATATTATTTTTATTATCTAGGGATTTTGCGATTTTGTGAGTGATGAACAGTTCTCTGCTTTTACCAGACATAAGACTTGGCATTGAAGCCCAGTAAAATTGTGTCTCATCAGACCACAAACTTTTTTCCCACAAGCTTTTTTCCAAATATGGCTTCCTGTTTGCCACTCAACCATAGAGCCCAGATTGTCTGAGCTATCGCTGATCCATGTTTGTCCAATCTCAGTTATGAGACACTGTAGGTTTTTGAGGATTGTTTTCAAGCTATTGACTGTTTCTCTGATCAATGTTGTTCTTGTCCAGCTGCCGAGTTATGGAAGACGACCTACGAGTTATACGTGTCCTCCATTTCCTGATGATTGATTTAACAGTGCTTCATAAAATACCCAATGCCTTTGAAATCTTTTTGTATCTCTCATCTGGGTTGTGATTGTCTACAGCTCTGTACCTTAGTTGTTTGGGAAGCTTCTTTGTTTTCTTTGTATGCTTTGTCTATTCACACAGACAGGTGGATTTAACCTTACAAAGACAGGTGTGTTTGATCTGAATGGTTAACCAATTTAATTACACACAGGTGGATTTCAGTCAAAATATTGTGCAAAAAATTCTGAAGACAATGAAGTGCTAATGCTAAGAGGGTGAATACTTTTCCCATGAAGATTTTTTAGCTCAAAACATTTTTAAAAAATTATATTTTAGAGATGTTGTTTAGGTAAAAACGTATAAAAATAAGTAAGTCTATCACATTTTCCAGATGTACCACAACAAAATGTTGTAAAATACAGTGCAGGTTAATATTTTCTACGGCCACTGGATTTTTTAGCTGCAATACGTGGTACCACTGTAACTCATTTACTGTAAAACCAGATATTCACCTGCTGCTTTCCCCTGCTGACATCTGGCTTGGAACTGACATTTCATAGAGTGTATAACCATCAAAGTCTGCTAGGAACTGTTTTAATGAGCTTATATTGCAAAGATGGAGGAGGGTTTCAAGTTACTCTATAAACACTTAAGAAATCTGTAAATAATTGAGATGTTGTTTTTTTCCTGCATAAAAGATTAATTTGTTTAGACTTTGTAGTGAATATTCATTTGACTCAGATTTTTCACTGCAGTTTGATTTGTAGCTTTAATTGAATCTATCTGACTTTAACATCAGATTAATTTAAAAAAACTTAAGGTATAGTACAGTTGTCTAACATAAATTGTTTAAATTCTGCCCTGCTTTCCTTGTTCTAAACTGAACAGAGCTGTTGTTGAAACCTCATGGAGGGATCTAATATTTATTTTTCTCTTGTAGAACAGGAGAGTGAGAGCACAGTTCAGCAGTGTAGAATTAATTATCATGGAAGGTCGATAACAAAAATAAGAAATTTCTGCTTTCCTAAACTTTTCCTTTAGAGGTTTGCTGTGTTACATTAAGTGTTCAGCTGTTCCTGGGAGCCACTGTACTGTTCACAGATGTAATTGACTGGGCTTTTAAATTATCAATCGTTTTGTGTTTTTTGATTAATAAGGACTTTCGGAAGCATGTGCAAAGATATTAGTTTGCTCTGCTGGTCTGGGTTTAGACTGAGAAAACCTAAGACAACAGGTGGATTCCAGTCAATGTATTGTGCAAAAAATTCTGAAGTCAATGAAGTATTAATGCTAACAGGGTGAATACTGTTCCCCTGAAGATTATGAACATAACTCTTCAGGATTCTTTCTAATGCTTTAAATAGCATTAGAATAGTTAGTTGAATTGGGTAAGAAAAACAGAGTGCTAAAATATACTGATTCAAATTCTCAAATAAATTTTAATGTAAGCAAGAGTTCTATTTATTGGATGAATTAGTTCTGTTAACAAGTAATTCTAGTGGATTCCTCCAGAGAAAATGCTTTGCAAATGTACAATGCAAGTGGACAAAATTGATTATAACACTTAAAAGATCAAATTATTTTTAAATAGCCATAAGGTCAGAAAATCCAGAACAGAAATCAATAGGATGAGAATAATTTCCTCACGCTTCGGTGCCTTTTAATCTCCGCTCCTCAGTTTGTGCTCAATTAGATCCATCTTCATGGGTTTGAAAACAGAGCTGTCATGATTTCTGCTTCATCAATTTGATAATACCTTAGCATGGTTCCTTAACATGAATTGGGCTGTTAAGCTTTATTATATTACATTTAAATGAATGGAGCATATAATCTCAACAAATTACAGTAAGTACCATTCCCCTTTTTTTTTGTTTTATGATTGATTTTTTTAAATTCTTTGTTGTACAGTCAAGCCAAATATTCCTGTTTACAGCTAAACACTTTGAATGAAAGTAGTCCTTGTTGTAAGAGTGGCATAAAGTAATGCAGATGCGTCTGCGTCTGCTTTTAAAACTGTTCAAATGTGAATTATTCAGTAACAGAGAAGTCTGGACTTCAGAATTTTGTTACGCTTAGTGCTTACAGTATGTAGGCAGGTACTTGGCCAGAAAGTAACCTCACCTTGTTGAAGCCTGGACAGTGTAGAATTCTCCTGCAGCTGGAGACTGGGTTCTGTGGCACAGAAGAGATCATAGCTGTCAGGGGGAGCAGAACTTTACTTATTATATTGGTACGTTTGCAGTAGAGGAGGTAATCAAACTAAGCAGGGATCAGGATTTTGGTTCCAAAATCACAAACACATTTTCATTACTGTTATTACTTAGAAAAAAATGTATTAAAAGTAAAAATAGAAAATAACTGCAAAATTCAGTCATTTGATAACATCCTGCAAAACGTCAAAATCTTCGAGAAGACAACTTAGCAGAATGTAAATATGAGTGGTGTTTATTTAATGACATCCCATATCTACATGAGCATATAGTCAAAATGCCTTCTGTCTGTCCTAAAAGAAGGATGCTGATGAATGATGAAGTCAATTTTATTTTTGTCCCATGGAATTGTTTTCCAGACACATGATACCTCATCCAGCCCGGATAGAATGGACGGAAATGTGTCAGGTAAGTGTGTACGTCTCTAAAAAAGAACGGTTCTGGGCCATGAGGCTCTCGTTGCTGTTATATACAACAGTTTGATTAATTAGGTTAAATGTCATCCAAACCATTGCCAGTATCATACATGAGGATTTATACAAGAGAACAGAATAGGAATAGATTTGATTCCTATTACCATATACTTAAGCCAGTATCTTGCCATGTCTTCTATATCTATGAGATCTATGAGAAAACAATGCATACATTTATGATAATAAGACAGATTATAAACAAGAAGTGGCAAATTGGCCCAGCTTGCTCACTTTAGTGTTAGTCTAAAGATCGCATCCAGCCATTTCTTGAAACTTTCTAGGAAAGTTTCTAGGAAACCAGGGTATCAGCTTCAACAGGGTGGCAGGGTAGCCTGTTCCTTAGTCACACGTCCTTTCCATATCAAAGTGCCTCCTGTTCTGTGTTTTAAATGCTCTTCCACCTAATTTCCACTTTTAATAATTCCTACCATAATTTCCTCTCATTTAAGTCCTGGAAAGTATCTGGTAGATTTTTTCTGGTTACAGAGCATCTTTTTTTATAGTGTAGTGACTACATTTCTACACAATATAAGAACCTAAATAAAATAATTTGCTGTATGTATTGCATCTAAATCATCATTTACTGTTGTAAAAGAAGGCAATGTGATTATATTATATATTTGAAAATGCTGATCTCCTGTAGCATACATTAAATATAAAACCCATCCTCTACAATGACTGCAGCCCATTACACACAGAATCTGTTTAATTGTATATACTGTAGTTATGTAATAAGACCCCCTTGGCACATAATTATATACTATCTAAAAAAAACAGCAATACAAGATATTAAAGATTAAAAGAAACATTTATCTATGTACAGTACCACTGTACAGCAGAGAAAAGACTTGTATCATCAGTCTGTTAAGAATTACAGCTAAAACAGGAGAAGGGAGAACATGTCTGTAGCATGATTTCAGACAAAGGCATCTGTTGTCTGATTGTTCACTCAGAACATATGAAACCTTATAGGTTTTAAATTGCGCCATGTCTAGGTTCGTGTCATTCAGTATGACAATAGGAAAATTGTTGAATTAGAAGTGTAGTCAACGTACTGTACATGACAGGGTCACATAATATTTTTTAAACTACAGGAAAAGATACAATGTGTAAAATACATTTTACAAAATTAAACACAAGCAAAATTCTTAGTGGCTAAAAAATGATGTTTTTATTCACAACCTTTATCTTTTCAAATGCCTGTTGTTTTCTGTTTTTGTGGTTGTAAATTATGTTTACAATCCCCTGTTCATCTCTTTTCTTAAATGTGGTGTCCTTCTTTTAATATTAATTGGCTTAATTGGCTTTAACGTTAATTGGTAAAACCTGTTCATCAGTAAAATCGATATTTTCTCTGTGGCTATAATTCTGTTTCTGTACTAAAATGGTCCAAATGAAAAGCACGAAGCACAGCTTCACAGATTCCCTGTCTTCAGTTGTGTATTATTTTATCCTAACATCTTCTGCTGTGTAGCAAAGGGTCACCACACCCCAGCAGAGAGCCGGGTATCCGGAGCAGCCAAAGGGGAATCGGCCGTGAGTTCCACAGAGAAAAGCCTAAAAAGTGAAAGAAAGCATGAAGCTGCACAGAGGAACCGCAGCTCTTCTTCCACCCCAAATCCCACCAGTCCCAAACCGCCCATACAGGGTCACAAGCCCAGCCTGAGCGCGCGGCCCCTAATCCCCCAGAAACCGCGCACCAGCAGCAGCAGGAGCATAGGTAGGTCCAGTCGCTGTCTAAGTGTAACATCCTTTTGTCAAAAACAGAATGAAACACTCTCGGTCGATTTGCCTCCGATAGAGGCTGCTGCCATGTCTGTGCACAAAAAGTCTACAGTTTTATTGTAATTATGTTTTATTGGTTTAAAACTGGTCATATGTTGCCTTCTCCAAATAAAAAACAGTTTTTGTTTCGAATTTTTCTAATTTTTTTTTAGGATTTCTCATACTTAGGAAAGCAACCCATCTTTTCCAACATGTAGGACATATGGAAATTATATGAAGTTAATGGACTGAAATGACCGTTGAAATTTGCCTTCTTCCACACATTTTTATTTTTTTTATTATAACCGTTTATTTTTTAATGAAGCATAATGTTCATTGTAGTGTGAATGCTCCAGACATTGACTCCTTCTTTAAATGTATTTATTAACATCTGTTAACCGAGACAAATGTTATATCTTGGCATACACGTCACACCCAATGTGAAGAAAATTCAATAGACATGCTTCCAGGGGATAAATATTCACATTTTTTTCTGATGTCTGTTCCGTTTCACTAGATGAAATCCCTGATTCTCCAGCTGGAAATATTTCTCCAAAGGTAGCTTTGCTGCCACATGCTCTTAAGAGAGCCCCATCTGAAAAGGAAAAAGATGGGCAAAGTAGCCCCCTCCTCAGTGGGTCTGGCAGCTGGGCTTCAGCACAGGAAGGTAGGTTTTGGGGGTCCACCTTTTCAGTTCCCTTTCATACTCCTTTAACTACAGCTTACTGTAGTTGGCTACAGCTTTAACTTGACTTGACAGGGTCACTTTAAGTGGAAAAGGTTTTGAGGACCGCACTCCCATATCCCCATATTTTCCTATATCCAAGTGAGATGTTAAATACAAAGAGAACAGCAGAGCTTGAGCTGCCAGCCACAGAAGGCACTCGCTGCTAGAGACAGGGGTGTGACGGTGACCTCTCCAGAATGGTAAGCAGGGAATCCTTGAGTGGGCACGCACTGGGGCAGCTACACCCCATCTGCTCAGCTAACTGGAGCGAGGGGCACAACTTGGATATGACTTTGTGACTCAGCCTGAGCAGGGGCTGAGGTTAACTGAACAAGCCTCTCAGGCCCAGCTGCAGGTGGGTGCTTCTCTCACTAAATGTTTCTCTGTTAAGTTTGTAGACGACTGGCCCACCTGTTTACCTCAGAAGGGCCCTTTTACTAGGGATTCAGCAGGGAACTCCCACAAAATTATCTCAGTGTTGAAACTCATTATAACTGTGCCTAGATACCAAAGACGTAGTGGAAAATTATGTAGAAGCAAGTATTTATGAGGATAAATTAACAAAGTTCTACTGGAACTTTGTTAATAGTGAATTAAATACGTGTTACATGCATTAATATACAGTACAGTGCAGTTCTTTGAATAAGGATGCTGTTATAAGAAGTGCCAAACCACACAAAATCTGTTGTGTTTAAATTAAACTCTGGAAGAGCACAATTTAAACCAATAGAATTGTTGAGAGGATAGGTACAGTAGGATTAAATCCAGGATAACACTTGTAGTGCTCCCCATCTTCTCCAAGACATGTTTAGATTTCTCCAGACCTATTTATAAGGAAGAAGCAAAGTAAAGGTTAATTCCACACTAAAAAAAAAAGAAGAAACAGTATTTTAGTTTTTGAGCCTTCTTCTAGTGTATTGAAATGCTATTTTGCTTATTTTCAGTGTGGAATTAACCTTATCTTCCTTTGCAGCCAACGCACGCTGACTCAGGTCTCCACTCGAACATCTTCATAATGAATTGCCTTTTTTGTGTCTGCTCTTATCGCTGATGTAATTAATTATCACTGTTGTGGATACTGCTCTTTGTGGTTGATGTGAGTGTTGTAGAAAGTGTTGAGTTCTAATTCAGTGTACTGCTTAATATGTTGCCTCATGTGAATCTCTCTTGCCTTCCAGAATCCCTAATCAATGTGTATGTTGCTGACCTTGTCCGTATTGCATGGTGTGTTAGGCTTCATGAGCTTTCATTGATTCATGTGACGTTTCTAGCGTTGGTATGAGGTTCAATGAACTATAAACATGGCCCCATAACCCAGTTTGTGGGGCTATATTGTTATTACTAAAGATGACCATGTTATACTGAAATTTAGTATAATTGAAATATCATGCTCTCATTTCACTATGGACTGTCAGAAGTGAATCGGAGCCAAACTGCAAATTATTTCTTCATTTACTTGTGAAATTCCTGTTTAACACTCAACAGACATGCAGCTCTAAATATATCATCTTCCTTTAGAGTTTTCTTTGTAAGAAATTTCTGAGTATACAGCACATATATTTTTTCATAAAAAGATTTGCTGTGCCAGATGTCAACAGTTTACCCAAGACTGTTTTATAAATGATTTGCAAAAGTATTGAAAATATAGAATAGTTTTTAATCTTAAAAACATTTCTAGAGAAAACATTAAAAATAAGACAAAAGAGAAAAAGCATATAGCAAAAGGGAACTCAGACTAAAAATGAGTGAAAATTAGGTGGACTAATTAAACAGGTTTTGAAGATAAGGAAAATGCCTGAGATTGCTGTCTGTATAATTTGCAGTGGATATAAAAAGGGCCACTTTGAAACTTTCAAACCCAACGCTAGAAACAATAATCATTCATTTTCAATTTGCAGTTCAAATCATACAAGTTACAACCGGGCTTATTTAATGAAAATTAAAATATGTGGTACATTACTTTCAGTCTAGGTTCCTGGTTATTTAAAAGAATATTTTTTACATTCGGTTTCTGTTGTACTTGTGTCAACAGATACAATAAGAGAGACTTTAGACCATAATCCTTGGAACATTAGAACATTTTCTCCTGTCTTGTTAGACCCCAAACAGTGCAGGATTCATTAATCCTTGCACATAGCAGGAATGGACGCTTTCTTAAGACGTTTAGTATGAATGTTAAATCTGGGAAAACCAAGAGACAAACTGCAGTAAAGCACAGACATTGTTCCATTTGTGCGCAGTAAATTTAAAAAGTGTTAACTCTGAGATACAGTTGTTTATGTAATCTGAGCACATCGTTTGCTACGACTTAACCACACTGGTTATCTGGCTAACAGCTTGTGACAACAGAATACTATTGGCCAAGTACATTCTTTATTTCAATTTGAATGCTGGCGTAAAAGGCTAAAGAAAAGACTCCTTTTCCTCAGTGGAGCTTTCTGGAGATGATAGCACGTTTGATACAGATCATGAACCAGACAAGCCCATCGCTGCAAGAATGCGAACCACACGGCAGTACTCTGCTAGCACCGCTGAAGAAGTGAGTGAGCAGGAGCGCAGGAAGTCCAACCCTCGACCCGGTTAGAGCTTTTCACCTTTCACCTTTCACCTTTCACCTGTCATATTCTACAAATCAGTAAGAAGGTGTATAGATTCCTAAAAACAGCTTTCTGGCACTTAAATCTGTTATTTTATTTTTAGTTTGAGCTCATTTCCTTCTCAAATGTGCAAAGGAAGCTGACTTCAGTGAATCTACATACTCTTCTTTTCCAAATGGCACTGCATATAGATTTAAGTCTGACATTTTTCAAGCTTTGAAAACTGGAGTAATACCTCCAAAAGACATATCAAAACCAATTGACAATTTCCTGTATCACAAACATGTTTACAGTGAACATTAAAAGTAATAAATGTGGGGAAAACGTATTCCAAGATGTACTGTAGAAAAGCACAAAAGATTAACGAGCAAATGACTAATAAAATGTCCACAATAATCCTGAATTGGTGCCAGTTGGAACAATCTGCTTCTCATGTCACAGAATGCACATCATTGTAGTTCAGTTTTGCTTTGCCCTTGGCTGACTGTGAATTTCATACTGCATGTCAAGAAAGTTAATGTTTAAGAATAAGGATGTTGTTCATACTGTATATAATACATAATGACAGGTCTGTCTTTTTCACTTTGTGTTTCTGAAAAGTTAAATCTGATTATTCTAAATGTTCTATAAATCGTAATGCATTTAAGGGATTGTTATTGACACTCATGAAGAGCTTGAAATAGCCCTAGGCATAACTCTTCAACTTGTATATTTATTGCTATTTTATTTAGCCTTTAGTAAAGACTGTTATTATCAATTGCCCTTATGCTCTTAGACACTTAGAGAACATCACAAACATTACAGTTGTAATTAAAGTGCTAAATAAATGCACTGTATTTAGCTTTTCCTTTTTGGCAGTGGATTTTGAGAGGGCAGTGATTAATGTAAGCTTCCCACAGCAAACCTTATTCTCTACCAGGAAAATAACCTACAGTTTGTCATCCTCCTTTTGGGGAGGTCTAGAATGTACTGATGAGCAAGTACTTGGCACAACTGAGGCACCTTTATGGGTTAGGATTAGGATTATTTCCTGTCTACTGCTTGGCTAAACAAAGTATTGTAGTTAGTACACTTTTTAAGAACATAATGGTGCAATGTTTGTTGTTTGAAGTGTTCTGTTTTATTAGAAATTCAAAATCATGGTTTGTTCATAGAAGGGTGTTATATCTTTAAAACATTCTTTTCAAAAACAGTCACATCTATTTAAAATAGTCTCCCCAGTCCAGAGTAACTGAAAGAAACAGGTAAACTTTTATAAATCCCACATCATTTCAACTGACTGCAGTGCTTGTGCACACATACCACACAGCTCAAGGTAAGGAACACGAACCGTAAAACAAATATAAGCATAATAGTAAATAGGTTAAATACACAGGCTTAGATAGACCCTTACTCAGGCCTTCACATTTTGAGGTATGGTTTTAACTGGTCTGGGTTTAATCGGATTCACCCAGTTATAACACACTTGCCAATTGCAAGCTGCAAATCCTGGAAAACTACCATCAATTACTATTTTGTTAAATCATCTTAAAAAACTCCTTATAACCTTTCGTCCTAAAGCAGAAAGATCTGTTGATTAAAAATTTCAGGACCTGACAAGACCAGTATAAGTGTATGAAAATGTTTAAAAGAAAATGAAGATCAAGGGCGCCTAGGCCACTGAACTGATTTTAAATGTTTTCAAATTGCACTTCACAGTGCGGCCAGCCTCCATGACAGAAGCAGCCCAGCGCAGAAGCCCTAGCTGCCAGCACTCGGAGGACAATGGGTCAAAGGCAAAAGAGAAGTCCCCCAACAAAGACAAGAACCAGGGTAACAGGTCTGGTGACTCTGGGGAGGAAGCAGACAAAGACTTTATTTTTGTATGAGAAAACAAACAGCACTGTCTTCTTGCATCTGACCTTCAGCACCCAATCAAGAATTTAAAAACCCAGTACATGCATAATTTCCCAACTCTATTATTTCACTGTTTTCAAGTTGAATTGATGAGAAGAGATGATGATGTTCTTACTTTGTAAAGGTAGAGTTACCAGATGATGTACTTAGCCTTGACTAAACTTCAGCACTTCTTTCAGGAGACATGTTTCTGATATAATGGTAAAGCATCAAAAATTGGCTGATGGAGGTTACAGAATGGCTCTGTTGAGCTGGTTTATTTGACTCATATATTTAATTAAACTGGCTAAAAGGTGCTTCATGTAAATTATTTAAAAGTATCAATCCAAGGATGGTGAATCATGGCTTACTTGTAGTTTTCTGACTACATATTCTGATAAAGTCAAATAATCCCACTATATGTACAGTACAGTAGCACAGATAGGAAATCCGCCAGCTGAGCAGTTTTATTGTCTGCAGCAGAAGAACTACAGTAAGACCCTTAAAGAGCTACTAAGCACTATTGCATAAAGCCTTAAAAATTACAATTAAATTCTACTTTATTACTTTTGAAGTAGATTACACAATGTTCATAGAGTGTATAGTGAAAGCAAGGGATATGTGTGGGTTGGGAGGTAAAAATACTGTGCTCAGTGACGTCGCTGAATGTACCTACAGTACACAGAGCTTTAGAAAATTTTACATTTCTTTATCAGTAAATCATGAACTACAAAACACGAGGTCAGGCAGACTAATGGTGAATTTATTTTATCTGAAATAGTTAAATAAAATATCTGCTCTTAGTATTTCAGGTCTTATCATATGTTGCTGAGTAGTCCTTTACGCACATTATGTGGAACCTTGCTTGCAGTTTTTTTTTTTTTTTCGTTTTCATGCAGGGGCCTTCCATTATGCCACTGCTTCTACTGTTAAACATGAATTTAGAAAGTCTTCACTTGTGGAGAACACTATACTTGTGTCTTTCTTTTTACCTTATCTAGGGAATTTGTAGGCTGTTGTCTGAATTCTTGAAGTCTTCATCTACACATTTTACCTTTATTTGTATATTTTGTGAACAGCCATCCCAAAATCTATATAGTGTAGGGATTCATTTTAGGAGTCGTCTTGATATGCAGACTGTCTTGGAGTTCACAGGAATAGAGTAAAAGTTTCAGAGCCTTTCGTAACACCCTGCCCCTGCAAATGTATTCATTGGTGATCATTCACGGTTGAATCAATTTGCAGCACAGCTGACACTGGAATTACATGATCTATTATTAACATAGGCAAGTGATCATTGATCATCCCCTTGAATGGATTTCCTGACATGACTTGTTGTGTGCCCATCAAGTCTGCAGTTGGAAACAATTGTTTTAGGATTCAGTTTGTTGTTTTTTGCCATGCCTCATATATCCTCTCAGCTGAGCACACTAACCTTTGTCTCTGCCTGCTTTCTTTCAGCTGTGAATCATCTCAGTAAAGTAGCTTCATATAAAATAACAGATCTTCGTTAATGATTTTGTAAAGCGAATAAACTGGACATAGTTTCTTAATTGTCTTTTAAAAAGCAGGCAATGAAATTACTGCTGGACGTCATTGTGTCAAATGCGCATGTGTGATATGTATTCATAGATGTATACATGTTCATGTTCACAGGCTCTGTATTCATATGGTACAAAGCACATTAATAAAAAGATAAAGCAATTTTTTTTATAGAATTTATTTAAAAATGAATAAAGGGGTGCTTGGTGATGGGTTTTTAATCCTGTATAAGGAAGACTTTTTTCCATCTAAAAATCTACATTATTTAAAGCGCAGAGCTATACTTTCTGAGGGGATTTGTAGTGCACTACTGTAAGCACAAAAAAGTGTAATTTAAAATATGGGAGATGGGGGTTGCAATATTTAAATACAGATGTATTATTTCTGAAAAATACTGGATTTTTTATTGTTAAAAGATGGGCTCTTGGTTCTGTTTTGTTTTTTAGATTTTTAATTGCAATATTTTACATATTTTTCCTGTTAAAATAACACTTTACAAATTTCATTAAACTATTCTACAGGTTGTGGAGTTTCCTTTATGTGTATATTTGTACCAATAAAATGATTTTACAAATTGAAAGATGGCTTGCATACTTTTTACCATAAAAGGTCATTATGGGATTATGGACTGCTTTTGAAACTTCGTCTTGTATGCAAGATGTAAATTTTACTTTTCTAAAATTAGTTTTATAATTTGCTGTAATTCATCACAAACCTTTTTTTTAAATAATAAAAACAGTTCTTAACCCAAGTTTAACAATGGAAGTTTTATATGCTCTTTAATTTGCAGGTCATTTAAGCCATTGGTGTAAAGGTTTGGAGTCTCAATAAATTTGAGGTGGCACTAAAGTTTTTGTGAATGCAGCTGTCTTGGTAAAGTTACTCTATGGGATTATTTCCTGAAGAGGTCAAAGTGACATGTAGCAGTTCACATCCTCCACTACTAAGTTAAAGCATTGAATTGTTCTTTCTCCAAACACAGTTAAGAGAAAAACATGCAGTTTTGTACAGTAAACAAGAAACTTCTTATTGGAGGTCATATGCTTCTAATATTGCTTGGAATCGTTTTTCCCCGATTCCACATGCGAAGTTTAATTCACAGCCACAAGGCGGCGCAGTGGGCTAAAGGAATGAATTCGTGTAAGAAATGCCGTTGAACAAGAGTGCTAAAAAGAAAAACCATAGTTTTACTGTTATCTGCAAGATGGCAATATTTTTTTAATGCACAACTTTTTACGATAGTTGATATTGGAAATATTTAATTGCACTATTCTGCATTTTCTGACGACGACTTTATTCAATTAACTCGGTGAATTTAACAATTTCTGATGTGATTTGAGACGATTTTTAAAGTTTGTGTTCCTTACTGATTAGAGTCCCGCCAACATCATCAACAACAAGCTGCTATCTCATTATTGTAAAGCACCTTCTATGCCCAGTTTTGCTCGGGTTTTGAAATGGGGTTAGATCAGGCTATACCTTCATTCGTAAACCTTCGTAAACAAGAAAAACCTACAGTACATCACTGTTTAAAACGGTAGCAGTGTATAACACACAGTGTATACAGTACGTTCCATACTGTATGCTGTAGCCCCGGTACTGGGGAACTGTTATTTTCTAGTTTGTGCGCAAGCTGAGATCTTTCTACAGACCTCTACAGATAGAAAAATGCTCAGTGTGAGAAGCTGTTACTGTATTTCACTGCCACCGCCACCATTCTCTGTTCATCATACTCTGATCACATATTAATAGGCATTTCGTCAGAGCAACCATGTTGAGGAGAAGCTGCCTAAAGTCTTATGTACTTATTACTGAAGTTGCTGGAATGAAGCTCAAGCATGGAGTGTACTGTAACTTTTGAAACGTGGCAGTGCAGGGACTAACCAAAAGTCTAAACAAGCAAGCAGATTGGTTAAACGTATCAATTATGACCGGTGCTTTAGGTCTTAACTACAAAGAGACAACAGACACTTGGGGTTGTGAGCCACTGCTGTAAAGGACACATGCTCTACGGAAATGAAATTATAAAAGACAGAAACTTCTGTACTGTCGTGTTGGACTCAATGTAGCCGCCAGGTGGCAGTTTATGTCCACATTAAAGTCCTTCGAGTATTTGCCACCTGTTAAATAGTGAAGTCGTCATGAAATTAAAAACAAATAAATGTTGATTTTAGAAACCCACTGTTACGTTTTATATTTGTGTAAGTATTAAGTTATATTAAAGCGTGCAAAAATATTTATCTTGTAGATTATTACTACTTTGATACAATGCGCTCTGTAGCGGTTCTTCTGGTGCGTAATGGCTGCCGCGCGTCGCCCAGGACTCGGGAGGACGAACGATGCACTTTCATTGTGGATGAATAATCATTATATATTATATTCTTTATATAGAAAGCGTTCAGATCATTTAGAATGAAAAACGCTGCAGACATTTATTATGATTCGTTTTAACGGACACGAGGTAAAAAGGGACGGAACCACAAAGAACTGAAGACGGGTTTTGTGATATTGCACTTTAAACCTCCAAAGACGATTTCTAATTTATTTAAAACCCCATGAAAAATCTGTATGATCTCTTAAAAAAACTAACTGAAAGATGTACTGTATATCAACAGTATCTATCAGTTCATGTTTGTAGTGTCAAATCTTCAACTTTTGATTTAAGTTTTATTTTTTCGGTCCTCTAACTTTGCTACCAACAATGGCTTTGTTACTAGTCGTGCATTTAAATGACTGTATATGTACATTAAATGGTAAATTGTATGGTAAAGCGATTTTTTCAAATTATGTATATAGCCCTAATTAACAACCTTTGACGCAACTGTAGCGCAGCGTCCACGTGTTACATTTTTTGCTGCCAATAGAAAATGGCCCCTTTTAAAGATGCTTTTTCCCAATTATTCAGAATTCTGCATGTTCGTATTCTTCGTAGTAGTATGATTCGTGGTGTTTATTTTGAAGCCTTTTTGCTTACCAAAAATGAATAAATAAATAATATGATACAAATTGTCTCAGTGTCATGTGCTTTGAATAACATTTCTAGATTTTTTGGTAAAATTATTATTTCAGAGAAACTTATCAATACATGCAAACTACAGGACTTCCCTTCGATATTCCATAGAGGTCGCGACTTCAATCTCGGTCCAGAGTCTCAGTCCAAAAGGTGTTTATAAGTAATCACTAAATCATACATACAGTATCTGAAAACCTTGGTTTATTTGGTCGTGTTATTTGTTAGTTTAAGCCTACTGTACTTTAGAGATCATTTGGAACACAAATCAGAATACCCTTCGGTTATGAAAGACCAGAGATCCCTTAATGGAACCATAACTTCCAAGTGTTACTATTAAAAAAGGGTGATTAAACTGACATTAAGAGACTAACTGTGGTGGTGCTCTCAAGGACCAGTAATGGAGACCTTTTTTCGTTTATGAAAAATAACCTTAAGGTAGCATAACAACCAGTTAAAACAATTACTTGTTAACAGAGCTAAAACAGAGCTATTCTACTGTAATCGTTACAATCTGAACCGCAGCAGTTGCCATATATCATAAGTAGTCTTTCGTTGAAAATAAAAGGTAATCCCTTTTGTACGCAGGCGTCATGAATTAAGTTACTCGTCCATCACTTGGAGGAGGGGTTTTCTGCTTATAAAGTACGAAGAAAAAATTAGTTTAACCTAATCCGTTGGATAGGTGTCGGTAACCACATCTCTTTTATCCTTAGTATCTAAAACAACGGTCTCTCTCTTAAAGTTCAGTGTTTTATATACTTGTTGATTTCCTTTCCGAGTTTTTTTTTTCAACTTTTGTAATCACCATGGACAGCACCTTTGATAACCTGGACGCAGTTGGTTTTCTGAAAATCTGGCAGCACTTTGACGCTGATGGTAAGGTCTTGTTTTATTAGAAATCATTTTCAGAAAGTAACCATTTATGGATATTGAGTTTATCCGTATTTTTTATTCGTTTTTAGACAAAGACGTCCATACAATGTTTTGTGTTTAGGTCAAATAACAGATACAGCTTTAGAAACTAATGCATGTGAAGTGAATGTACAGTATATATTTATTTAAAAATCTCTGGTACAAAACGCTCCAAACCTTGACGTATCTCAAACGTTATTTATGCTTACAAACACTACTTATCATAACAGAAGTAGTTGTTCTGTTTAGCATGTCTGCTTTTAAATGAAACCCAATTTATAGCATATTTTTTCATGTTATTTTAATTGATCCGAAACACTACTTTTCAAAAGTCATATTTAAACGCATCACTGCTTGTACTGATTTCGTTCGTGTAAAAATACTAACTGCTGTTTGTTACGTTCATAGATAACGGCTATATTGAGGGAAAAGAACTCGATGAATTTTTTCGCTATATGATGAAACAACTAGGTGCCGGGGTAAGTTCCGTAACTTCAGTCGTTTGATCCTCAACACTTTTTTGAGTCAAAGAATCAAATAGTTCCAGAAAAGGCGTTTCATTGATGTCCCCTTGGTTATAAGTGTGAAGAGCGAGTGGGATGTCATTTTTCAGACAACAAATCAGGATAAAGTGTAATAATTGTTTTGAGGCAAGGATGGGAGAGCGATTTCCTTCACCTTAGTCAAGCTAATGCCTAAACTATAATTCTTGTTACATTTCGTCTTTTATGATTTATGATTTTAATTTTAACTGAGTAGAAAATATATATTTTGCAATAAGCAAACTGTTCTTCTCAAAACACTGTGATGTGTCTTATTTATAGTGTCCAATGGTTGAGCTCTATAGTTCAAGCACTGAAAATGTTCAACAGAATAGAAAAAAATTAAATAGTACAATACTGAGCTAGTATATTGTCTTTATGATTCTAGCAATCATAATCCATACAATTAGAACTATTTTGATCTTGGTTGTGAACTAATCAGAAAAGGTCATTTTCATGCTTTTTTAGTTTGCAAATTTGACCACTTTTGCAAACAAAGCTGTAACCTTTGCAAAAGAGTTTACATTCCCTTCTCAGAATGGCTGCAGATAGCTTTCAAACCTTAAGGCAACAGAGCATAGCTTCAGAAAGTTCTTCTCTTGGCAGTACCCCAGCATTTGTGATTTTCACTTTTAATGTCCCAACTGATTTTAAAATGGGATTTGCAAGGACCAACATATATTTTGAAATGAATCATTTATTACAATTTTATGATTTAGAATGTGAAATGGGAGCTTGTCTCATCCAGCTAACTGTTTAATGCTTAGTTCAGTGCTAGAAAGAGCTATACAAAGCATGTGATCCACACTTTTTACAACACAATATCTTCATATTCCTTGGCACACCTGAGACCTTTCCACATTGCTGCCTCACAGCACTGGGACCCTGGGTTTGATTCCTGGAGTGCTATCTTCTTGGGGTTTCTATGTTCTCCAGGGTTCTGTTTAAATAGTTTTACTGTGGGTGCTCCAGTTTCCTCCACAGTCAAAGACATATTGGTAGGTAAATTGGAGTTTGGGATAGCTTGCGCTGATGTGAGTGTGTGAATGTGTGTGTTCGTCTGTCCCCTGCAATTGATTGGCATCCCGTCCAAGGTGTGTCCTGCCTTGCGCCCTTTGCTTGCCAGGATAGGCTCCAGCTCCCCTGTGACCTTGAATTGGATAAAGCAGTTAGGAAATGGATGGATATTAATTCTCTTAAGTCTAAAGTAAAATATATATATATATATTTTAGTTTCCTATAGTATTAAAGGCCACCAATATTTTGTATCCTTATCATTTTTCATCTCTTGTATGGGCTAAAAGCAATGGATCATTCAAAAGTGGGGGAGTATGACAACAAAAACCCAGAGCAGTAGCAAAAGATGTAAATGTGAGAGTTCTGGACCCCATTTAAATGCCAGTTCCAATTCTGTCATGCAATACAGGATTGTAGTGCCCTTTGAAGCCAGAGAGCAAACATCTGTAAACACAAACACCTGCAGCTCACTTACTTCTTCTACTTTATATTTCAGCCTAAACCTACTGTAGACACATTTCTTCTGATAGTAACAACATTTCGCATATTGACAAATGGGGAGATTCTAAGATCATCATAAAGGGCTCTTATAGAGTGTACACTTTTTTTTACAGCCCCCTTTCTGATTTGAAAGCACATATTTTCCAAGAGGAGAGAAGAAGGCTGTATTTTCAGCTGCAGGGAACATGATAATGCATTTCACAATTCAATTATGTTGTTCTGGTGTGTTCCAAATTAAGGATTTCCTGTTTTCCTGCTGAATTTATCACACACCAAAGATTCACAGAACTGTTTGAACATTTCTATGAAATGTTAAATACAATTTATATGTAATATTCAAATAAAATTCATGTCACAGTTTTCCATTTTTATAAAAGAAAACTCTCCAGCTGATTTAGATAATACATTCAAGTATCACCAGTGAAGCTCTTTTCATGAATAGTGCTTCACTGTACTTAACTACAGCATAAGAGAGCCAATTTAATGGCTGCTAAAAATAGCTGCAATTGTGTTATACACAATGTGTCTAAATAATGCATTTAAAAAGTGTGTAAGGTTTGCTATGCTTGCAGACGTTTGCTTCAACAGCATCCCTTTCATTGCCTGTTAAAGTTCTCACTATGAGAAGATTATTCCTCAAGATTTCATCACCTTCATCTTGTTTCACAAATTTAAAATAAAATGCATTGCCCAATTTTTATTTTATATTGCATCACTGTAAAAACTAATCCTTCTTTACCTTCTCAACACTAACGTCTTATATAATAAAACCCATGCTCCTGGTATTTTGATTTACAGTGCATTTTAATCACTTATGAAGTCATAAATCCCCTCACAACAGTTTGCCACAGAGCACTTTACAGAATTATACTGCAGGCATATTCATAACAAAATGTCAGTCTTAATAAAACTTGTCTGGGGGATGTGGGATTTTGAGATTTAACAGTAAGTCTCACAAACCTGGAGCTGCATCAAGCTTGGTAGGAAATTCATTTATTTTATTATATTGCTGAGTAAACTGGTTAGTCTTCTACTTATTGACTTTTGCTTGTAATTATACCTTGTGTAGCCTAGTTAAAATGTGGATGTTTTAGACTGACAAGTGGGAATAGTGTAATTTAATAAATATGGCCTTTTGTCCATTGTCTGCCGGGTTAGACTTCCGGTCTACTGCAAATCCATGTAGTACTTAGCAATTATTGAAAACGGATAGATGGATATCAGCATACACAAAGGTTAATGCACTAAAATCAGGATGGAAGCTTAATGGTGCAGATTCCAGATGTGCTGTAAGTCTTTTATGTGTATGACACTATAATATGCAGTACAAGTGACCTAACCTATTAAGCCTATTTTAATCATTACATTTTTGGAACAAAAGTCTTCAAAACATCATGTGAAAATGTATTTCATAAAACTTTAAAACAAATTAATGTTCACATTCATATCACTTTCATAGCCACTTATCCAATTCAGGGTACGGTGGCCCAGAGTCTATCTTAGGAAACATTAGACACAAGGTGGGATACACCCTGAACCCTAGTCCACTGCAGAATGCTCATATTAATCTTTCAAATACAATTCTAAAGCTGAACACCATGTTTCTAAGTGTTTCACATACCGTTCAAAATGGAGCAGGATTTCACTGAGACTGTCTGCATTATTCCTATTGTTTTTCCTGAAAATAAACAATGAAAAAGCCTGTGTTTTCCCCCATGCAGTATTAACGAGAAGGCAGAGTAGCCTATTGCCATAATGCATTTCTGAGAAATGTAGCATTGTCATGCCAACAGGAAATTGATTAGTTGATAAAGCTCATTAGGACAATTCTTACTTTAATAAAAAATATGTAGTTAGTAATGAGTGTCCAACACAAATGTTATCTTTGATGTCTTGTACAGAATGTATTCTAAAACTATACAACATCTGTTAAAAACGTTGTTCCATGCTGATTACACAAAGCATTTTTTGGAAAAATGCAGTCACACCTGTTAAAACATGGATGTTGCTCTTTTTATTCCCTTCTTTTAAGGCACACTTGTAGCTTTAGTGTTATATACAGTATTTAGTAGCTTATTTTCTTATTGAAGCTAAAGACCTTCTAGAGCACTGTTTTTTGAAGGAGTCAGTCGATTATTCATTAAGAGTATATTCATTAGGAAGTGAAACATGATGGCCTAATTCTATGGATAGAGACCATATCACACAACAATGTTGTGTATTTTTACATATAATTTCCATTTCAGTTTATCAAACAATAAATTAATGAAAGATGTGGAACAGTAATGCATGTTCCTGAGGATATTAATGCAGGCATTACCCTTTTTGGCCTTTCTCAGGAATTGTAACCTGTTTTTTACCTCTTAGTTTTTTTTATTTTGAAAACTTACTTGCAAACTGCACAAGGTTTGTCAAGGAGCAGTCCAAAGGAAGTTCATATCATACTGGAATATAGCACCTTGCAAATTCAGATGATTCCTATGGGTTTCCCATTTCATGAAAGTACAAAATAATACATGCCACTTTTTTAAACAATATTTTTTTCAATACATTAATGTTGAAACTGATGACTTCTAAGGGTAATATAGATTTCAGTAAATATCAGCAAAACTCAGATAAAAAAACAAAATGTTGTATGTGTATGCAGAAGTATTAACACCCATGAACCCAATGTGTGGTGGAAGTACTTTTGACAGCAGTTGCTGTTAATTGTTTTTAGAAAGTCTATCAAATGTGCAAACATATACGGTGCACTGTCTGCCTATTTGTTTTGGCAGATGTGCTGAAGCTCTTTCAGGTTGCTTGGGGATCCCTTATGCACAGCAGTTTTCAAATCTTTCCACGGTATCAATAGGATGTAAGGCAATAGGATTTAACTGGGATTCTCAAGGACATTCAATTTCTAATTCTTACGTCACTAATATTGTGTTGGCCTTGTGCTTCGGGTCATTGTCCTGCTGAAAAGTGAATTTTTGTTCTAGTTGTAGGCCTTTTATCTAGGTCCTCATAAACTTCTCAGTCCGTGCTAATGAGAAGCAGAAATACAGCATACCATAATGCTGTTACCACCATGTTTGACAGTATGGATGGCTTCAGATGTAATACTTTGTATTTACACCAAAATGTTAGGATTTTGTCTTTCCTGACCACAAAGCTTTTTGGCAGGTTGGTAGTAAGTGCTTTGTGAAATGTTTGTGTTGTTCCATTCAAACCCCTTTTCTGCAGTGAGCATGATGTTGTTGACCCGTGGACATATTCTCCCATTCAGCCACTGTGCTCTGTAACTCTTGACCTACTCTGAAAAATTTGTGGCTTTTGAAGGTAATTGTGTGCACTTAATTTAGATTTGTCACAGCAAAGGGTATGAATATTTATGTAATTATGACTTTTCAATTCTTTTGTTTTTCACTGAATGTGTGGAGTAGATTGTGTTCATAACAAATATTGCACTTTTTAAAGCAACAAAATATGAAAACTGTGTAAGGGTCTGAATGTGGATGGTCTACTTTGTCAAAGTACTCAATGTAAACACTCTTCACTTTGGCATTTTGAAAACATACAGAACTTCATATGGTTGATCAACATAAGCCTCAGGAGTTACACAGATTTTTAATGAAATAGCTGAACAAAATCCCAGATTTTCCCAATTGTGTAAATGACATTATAAAATTTGGAAACATTTTAAAAAGAGAATCTATTTATGAATAAAATGTACTGTATATCCCATTTAAATAGCTTAAGGAACAGGTAGGCTCATGAACAGAATCACGTAGCTGACGAAAAAAAGTAGACATGATTGAAATCTGGTTCATATGAAGCAATAATTTTTCATCACAAAATAGTAATATGACATTATTGAAGGTTGTGTTCTTCAGTTTCCAACAGGGAATAATAGAATAATTGTGTTGGCAGCATCTTGATTAGGGTTCTGATGTGAACGAAATTTGGTTTTAAAGATTCACCTTCTGTTCTCTATAATGAAAATAAACCATAAATGTGGCTTGTTTTTAGCATTTATTCCGCAGCATCGTCCTTATGGTCTTGAGTCTTTCTTATTACAGAATAACATGGATATTGACCAAATAAATAATCATTCATTAGCATCTGCTACACTACACTACACTACACTACACTTGAAAGCAAAAAGATCCATTTTTATTGGATTTAAGATAATACATGTGTGTCAATATTTGTAATGTCTTTATACTGTAGAACCATCACGAGAATAGTGGCTTAGGAGAGATCCTTGGGTTGCCATTAACAGGGGTAATCAGAAGCACAGTGTCATGAATGGTATAGAGGAGAATGACAATATGGAGATAACACAGATAATCTTTCCATTCAATTAAAACATTATGATATGAGCAGCACATCCATCCATCCATTACCTAACCACTTTATTCAATACTGGGTTGCTCACCTAACCACTTTATTCAATACTGGGTTGCAGGGGAGCCTGAGCCTATCTCAGCAAGAAACAAGCACAAGGCAGGATACACGCTATACAGGATGCCAGTCCATCTCCAGGCACACACAGATACAAACATCCACACACTCACACCAGGGCAAATTTTTACTGAAAGCTAATGAACTTACCAGTATGTCTTGGGACTGTAGAGGAAACTGGGGTACCCAGAGGAAACCCACTCAAACACAGGAAGAACATACAAACTCCATGCTGATATCACCTCAGGTCTGGAATTGAGCCCAGGGCCACAAACAACGATGCTAAACCATTATGCCACCGTAAGATAATCTGTAAAATAAAAAAAAAAACTGAAAATTGATTTCATGCCTGATTTATTAACTGCACATTTTATTTCAAACAACAAGTTAAAAAATCCTTTGTGCTGACGTTTTCTTATTCTGGTTAAAACCTAAGTAAATAAGAACAAGAGTGTAAAATTATATTCAAGTGTTACTTAAGAATAAGTATTTTGTGTAGTGCTATTTAAAATTGAATATACTGTACAGTACAAGGTCTATTATGTGCTTGGTAAATAACCAGACTGAAGATACTTAAGCTATTTTTCAAAGCTACTGTATAAGCTGCTTATCAAAGGTTTTATATGCACAGTTAGTCAAAATACTTCTTGAACTAAAATTTTGTTTTTCACTATTTGAGTATGAATGTATTGTACATCTGCCCCTTTAAATTTTTATAGCTAGTGGTATACATTCAAACATTTTCTGTACAACAGCATACAAACAAGTTATAAGAGTGGCTATTTGTTTTTCAATAATAATAAGTTCATTAATAATAGTTTATTTACATTGTCATCAGGAACCATTGTTAAATAAGTCTTTGAACTTTTTTCATAGATTAGTCTATGAACTTTTACATAGTTGCTTAAGATTTAAATTGTCAACAGAAGCAAACAAAAACATCAGTCAATTACAGGTTTACATGGAAGTGGTTTGTAGTTGTCCTTTGGTTGGGCCAGAAAATAGTATATTTTCAAGTGGTAATCACATTTTGAGTACCTAGTTCTTGTCAAAAACAGAATCAGAATAAATAAAATAACAGACATAGTAAAGCCAGTAGTATGGATTGAAACAACAATTGAAAACAACAGACTCTTCTCAATGTCCTTGTGTACTTGTTTAGCTGATTTCTTTCTTTCTGCTCTTTTGAAGAATAAAATAACAGAAGAGAAGGTCCAGCGATTAAAAGAGAGATTTATGTCAGCCTATGATGCTACTGCTGATGGACGCCTACAGATCCAAGAGGTATAGTTGATTGCATTCATTCCTGAGACTTTTTGAGTTTGCATGATATACAATATACTGTAGTTACTTCGCATGGCATCAATCATACTGTAAATACACTGTAATACTGTTCATGCAAGAGCTGTAGTGTTACTTAGACATCTTTTTAAGGATCTGCTTAAAATTGAAAGCAAAATTTCAGCATCATAATGTAACTATTTATAATAAAGAACAGATAGAGGCTGAAAAGTACAAAAAAATTGTCTTCCATCAAGTGTGATGCCTCCAAAGGAAAATGTTTATTCTTTCTACTTTACTTTTCAATATGAAATTAATCTCTACATATTTTTACTTATGAAAAATACTTTGGTGATTATGTTGACACGTCTTCTACATCTTCAAATCATTGTGAGGAAGCAATTAAAAAGGCAGCAAAATGCTAGAATATATTGATAAAAACATAAAATTGAAATCTAGGCATTTTTGTATAATGCACTCTTTTAGAATGCTCTGGAATCAGTCAAAATATACAGTAACTAGCAACCCGGTTCATTATAGGTCTTTAGACAATATCTTAAATTGATAGGCTTTTTAGTCTTGAACATAGAAGATTAGGAGGAGCCTTAATACAAGTATTTAAAATCCTCAAGAGCATTGACAACTCAGTTCAAAGCTCTTGAGGCCAGCAGAAGTCTTCATAATGAACCGTCAAATATAAACAAGAGGGCACAAGTGAAATCTATGTTGGAGGTGTATTTAAAACTAAGAACAGGGGGTGATCTTCCCCAAGACATGCGAGAATATGGACCAAACTTTCCAGATATGTTGTTGAAGCCAATAACCTGACTTCTTTCAAAAAATGGTTGGATAAGACTTTGGGATCAATTAACTACTAACTAACAATGAGCTACAGTACATGAGTCAAATATCCTCCTCTTGTTTGTACAGTAACTTTTTGTGTGCATAATTCCCAAATTTCAACCTCTAAAGGGATTAACTGACAAGGTGAAGTACAGAAGGTCTCTTTCAAGTGCTGGAAACACTTTGGTTACAATGAAGGCCAGCTAGGATTCCTGCATCCTATACATTCTACAGACATATCATGAATGGCACAACAGACAGACGATGTACTGTACCACCAGGAATATCTGTGGCTGTGCTGGTGGATTAAGGATGCAGCACAAAGAGACCTCTAATCTTTCTCTAAACATCATCAGCATCAAACATTTTCATAATGATATGCCTGCAGTGATCCTCAATAATAGATCCATTATGGAGATTTTTAAAATTTGGACAGGAGTCATACATGGTTGTGTCATCACTCACATTGTATTGTATTTTCAGTATTTCCGAGCTCTATGCTTCATTTGATAAAGTTGGATTAAGTAAATAAATATAGACTCAAATAATTAACATTTCTTTTTGTGGTATGTATTCCTGGATTAAATTGAATTCTACTTAGTCTCTATAGAGTAGTAGATAAGTGTTGTTTACACCAGTGGTACACCAGTAGGCCACTGATGAGAGGGGGAACATGTATCTTCCAGTGAAGGGAAGACTGTCTTAAGGCAATATTTTAAATTGATAGGCTTTTTAGTATTGAACAGATTCCCTGTCAGTTGAAGGGTGAGCCCAGTTGAGTGTGTCAGGTGTGCCAGGGGTTCCAGGGAATGAAAGGAAGAAAAATGGAGAACTAAGAAGAGTTTGACAGGAATTTGTCTGTATGTCCCGTGGATTAAAGGATTGAAGAACTGTTCCACAGGAGAAGGAGAACTGAAGATCTTTAGCTAGATCTAAAGACCACCCAAACACGCACATGTAACCTGATGACATACTGGCACATGTGGCACATGTTTGTGGTCTGGGAGTCGACATTCCCACAGACTGTATGTACCTTGACAGAAATGAATCTTTAAGTAATGGTCAACTTATTTACAGATGCACATGAGAAGATGAGAGCAGAAGATTCTTCCAGTAACCACCAAAAGCACATTAGAACCATTGGTTTGGATCGGATAAAGCTTTGTTTTTTGCTTTATTACTGCATAAAATAAAATTCATAGAATATATTTACAGTATAAAATAGTTGTTTTTTGTGGCACATTTGGAAGATTTTAGAAAGTTTACAATAGAAAAGTTTAGAATATGCTATCATAATGCATTCCTTATTCATAACAGAAAATCAAGAAAGAAATCTGTTGGTTCAGAATATTTATGTGATTATGTCAGGAGAATGTTTGTCAAAAGACACAACCTATAAGCAAGGGAGAGTCCTTGAGGCCTTTTGTTCCCTCTGGTTGTTGAATTTTATTTGAAGTAAAGAGCAACACTGTTTTGTGTAAGAGGAGACCTATGTGTAGGAGTTTAGAATTGATCAAACAAGTTCATGTGTAAGCTAATGATCTTGACTGAAGCAAAATAATGGAGCACCTCACATAGTTATGAGTATCTTGAGATGATTTTTGAAAAATGTATAGAAGTGCACAAATTTCAAAGCACAAATCCCTGAATCACAGCAAGACAAGGTTTAAATGGTCGTTACATTCTAAGACTATTAAATTTTAGTTGTTCTATTCTTAAAACCTTTGTTAATTTTATCAATTGTTCATGTTTGTGCATGAATGAGGAAGCAAGCAAAGTTTGAAAACGCATATTGATCTCAATTGCTGTTACTCAAACAGATTATGTTGTGTATCTTTCTGTTTGATTGAGCCTGTGTTTTTATTTAATGCTTCTAACACATTACTTATTTCATACAGTGCCTTGCGAAAGTATTCGGCCCCCTTGAACTTTTCAACCTTTTGCCACATTTCAGGCTTCAAACATAAAGATATAAATTTTTTATTTTATGTGAAGAATCACCAACAAGTGGGACACAATTGTGAAGTGGAACGAAATCTATTGGATTTTTGAAACTTTTTTAACTAATAAAAAAAATGAAAAGTGGGGCGTGCAAAATTATTCGGCCCCCTTGCGTTAATACTTTGTAGAGCCACCTTTTGCTGCGATTACAGCTGCAAGTCGCTTGGGGTATGTCTCTATCAGTTTTGCACATCGAGAGACTGAAATTCTTGCCCATTCTTCCTTGCAAAACAGCTCGAGCTCAGTGAGGTTGGATGGAGAGCGTTTGTGAACAGCAGTTTTCAGCTCTTTCCACAGATTCTCGATTGGATTCAGGTCTGGACTTTGACTTGGCCATTCAAACACCTGGATACGTTTATTTGTGAACCATTCCTTTGTAGATTTTGCTGTATGTTTGGGATCATTGTCTTGTTGGAAGATAAATCTCCGTCCCAGTTTCAGGTCTTTTGCAGACTCCAACAGGTTTTCATCCAGAATGGTCCTGTATTTGGCTGCATCCATCTTCCCCTCAATTTTAACCATCTTCCCTGTCCCTGCTGAAGAAAAGCAGGCCCAAACCATGATGCTGCCACCACCATGTTTGACAGTGGGGATGGTGTGTTGAGGGTGATGAGCTGTGTTGCTTTTACGCCAAACATATCGTTTTGCATTGTGGCCAAAAAGTTCGATTTTGGTTTCATCTGACCAGAGCACCTTCTTCCACATGTTTGGGGTGTCTCCCAGGTGGCTTGTGGCAAACTTTAGACGAGACTTTTTATGGATATCTTTGAGAAATGGCTTTCTTCTTGCCACTCTTCCATAAAGGCCAGATTTGTGCAGTGTAAGACTGATTGTTGTCCTATGGACAGACTCTCCCACCTCAGCTGTAGTTCTCTGCAGTTCATCCAGAGTGATCATGGGCCTCTTGGCTGCATCTCTGATCAGTCTTCTCCTTGTCTGAGCTGAAAGTTTAGAGGGACGGCCAGGTCTTGGTAGATTTGCAGTGGTCTGATACTCCTTCCATTTCAAGATGATCGCTTGCACAGTGCTCCTTGGGATGTTTGAAGCTTGGGAAATCTTTTTGTATCCAAATCCGGCTTTAAACTTCTCCACAACAGTATTACGGACCTGCCTGGTGTGTTCCTTGGTCTTCATGATGCTCTCTGCGCTTTCAACAGAACCTTGAGACTATCACAGAGCAGGTGCATTTATACAGAGACTTGATTACACACAGGTGGATTCTATTTATCACCATCAGTCATTTAGGACAACATTGGATCATTCAGAGATCCTCGCTGAACTTCTGGAGTGAGTTTGCTGCACTGAAAGTAAAGGGGCCGAATAATTTTGCACGCCCCACTTTTCATTTTTTTATTAGTTAAAAAAGTTTCAAAAATCCAATAGATTTCGTTCCACTTCACAATTGTGTCCCACTTGTTGGTGATTCTTCTCATAAAATAAAAAATTTATATCTTTATGTTTGAAGCCTGAAATGTGGCAAAAGGTTGAAAAGTTCAAGGGGGCCGAATACTTTCGCAAGGCACTGTATATTGAGTATTTTTCATGTGTTCACTAAGGATGAACAATTTCTTCCTTAGGTACTAGAAGAACAAAGTTCTGTATTTAAACATTAGTACCATAGAAGAGGCAGAAGTATTTTGGTGACTAGAAGCACTGAAGATTAATAAATCCTCAAGTCGTGATGGTATCTTAGCAGATGTACTCAAGGAAACAAAAGATGTTATTCAGACGCCATTGACACAACACTTCCATCAGTAACTCAAAACAAGAAAATCACTGGTGTAGTCCACATAATAATTCCTTTTACTTATATAGCGCTTTTCTGGACACTCCACTCAAAGCGCTATACAGGTAATGTGGACTCCCCTCCACAACCACCAATGTGCAGCATCCACCTGGCAGCCATAGTGCACCAGAACACTTACCACACATCAGCTATCAGTGGGGAGGAGAGCAGAGTAATGAAGCCAATTCATAGATGGGGATTAATAGGAGGCCATGATTGGTAAGGGCCACTGGGAAAGGACGCCGGGGTTACACCCCTACTCTTTTTGAGAAACACCCTGGGATTTTTAATGACCACAGAGAGTCAGGACCTCGGTTTTATGTCTTATCCGAAGGATGGTGCCCTTTTACAGTATAGTGTCCCCATCACTATACTGGGGCATTAGGGCCCACATAGACTGCAGGGTTAGCGCCCCCTGCTGGCCCCACTAACACCTCTTCCAGCAGCAACCTTAGTTTTTCCCAGAAGGACTCCCATCCAGGTACTGACCAGGCTCACACCTGCTTACCTTCAGTGAGTTACCAGTTGTGAGTTGCAGGGTGATATGGCTGCTGGCGATTCTACACATTTGTAGAATGGGTGACTAAAAATGAACCACGTGCAGTAAATGCAAACCAAAATGCTGGGCTTCTATTTCATGTAAAGTTATGGAAACAATTGTTAAAACTAAATTAAAGGATCATCTATATGGAATTGAGATACTAGTGAACAGTCAACATGAATTTAGAAAAGCTAGACCCTGCCAACATAAACCAACTTATTTATTGAACAAGCAACTACATAATGTATTCACAGAAAGCATATGATATGGTGTATTTAGATTTTCAGAAAGCCTTTGATTAAGGTTCTCATTAATGATACATTCTCAAATTACAGGCAGTAGATATCCAGGGAGACCTGTGTTTGGATTGAGAACTGATTAATAATACAAAGCAGAGTACAGATAAAGGATGAATGCTCAGATTATATTGAATGCTTATTGAGCTCAATTGCTGTTACTCAAATAGATTATGTTGTGTGGCTTTCTATTTGATTGAGCCTGTTTTTTTTTTTATTTAACACTTCTAATACAGTACTTATTTCATATATTGTGGAAAACAGCAGCAGAGTTGTGTTTGTGTTCTAGCCCATTGAGTGTAACAGAAACTGTCACTATTGAAAACCAAGGTTTTCTTTTGAATAATTTTCAATGCCAGTGATGTGACTTCTAATACACTTGCAAATAACCAGAAGAGAAAATACAGAATTCAGAGGCATTGGGAACTAATAACAGCAATGACCTAAGAATTAAAATACATAATCTCACTTTTACATGTGGCCCTTTTGAAGGTCTTTTAATTAAAAAGGATTTACTTTGTTGAACACTGACATATCTGTCTGTTGTACACTGTGTATATTAAATTTACTTTGAAATTAAATTTATATACATATCATACTCTACACATTCAAAGCAAAAAACAAAAATAGATAAAAGCTTTCAAAACAACTCAGATATAAAGTTGTATAAAGGCACAGATCAAAAGAATTGTTTTAAAAAAGTTGAAAATGCTTTGTGAACAGTGAAACTGAACATTAAGAATGGAAGGTGTATTGTACCACCCAGGAACTGACTAGATAAAAGTGTTCCTCCAAACTGAAGTGCTGGGCAAGGAGATAAATGTTGAGGGAAGATGCTTTAAAGATTAAGTGACTTAGTAAGAGCTACTGAGTTCAGTGCCTGAGATGGGAGAAAATGTCCAGCAATATTCCAGTCCCTCAACAAAGTAGATCTACAGTATATGGTCTTTCTCAGGGACCCAACAGAGTAGGATTCCTCTGCCAGCTGCAGGATTTGAACCAGCAACCTCCAAGCCACAAGTGCAGAGCCTTAGCCACAGAGCCACCGCTCCAGCCTTGGGTGAACTTCTTTCACCCATAAAAGTTTTCATTTGAGCATTCAAGCCTATACATTTTAATTAACATTCACTTTTAAAAATGTGCATATATATATTTTAATTCAATAAAATGGAAGGGATGAAAACGTTTAAAAGGCACTGTATTTATTGTTAGTTATGCCTTGTACTTTCAAACCACCAGCAAGCATTGTAAGGCTGTAAATCTCAGTTCCCATATTTTCACAGTTAAATCTAATAATGCACTTAGAATAATCAGTTCACAAAAGCACAGGCTGGGCTGTAATTTTGCAGTGTTGTTTTTCAGAATGCTAATAAAATTGTGGGTTAACATTATCATGGGCATACTCTTTGACAATGCACAATACCTTGAACTAACAGCAGAGCTGCACTTTGCTGAAACATAAATAAAGATACTTGTGGGCCAGAATTTAATTGTCTTGGCAGCCAAGGAAAGGTTAAAAGATAAAGTTAGCCCTTTATCTCTGTATTGGCGCCTTGATGCTGCTGTTGTGCCAGCTTGCTATTTTATTGCACTGCTGTCAAGTAAGACCCTACTGAGGCAGGTAGAGCATTTGAGCAACATTGATAAGTCATATACAGTATAACCACATCAAACACCATGAATCCGATCGTCACAGGGATCTCTGTCACTCCGATGAAGCAAGCTTTTAAGAATAACTGAACTAAAACGGGCTGAAAAACAGGTGCAGTATTTGGGGGATAGAGAGTATTTAAATCTAATAACTTTAGAACCTTCTAGGACAGCATGAAGAGAATGACAGGACTGTCCTCATGCAGGAATCCAATAGTGATTGATGAACTTCTGTTTTCAAATGGACTGAATGTGCTGTTCACCGGGTGTAATAATACAGATACCCCTGATAAATGCTTTAATATATTAAAGTTAGTTTCACTTAACAGTTCAGACAGGGTTATCATTAATGCAGACCAAGTTATGAATACCTTTCAGTGCACAAAAGTTTGCAAGGCAACTAGCTCTGATAATATAAAGGCATTTATTTTGAAATTAGCTGCAGTGTGGCAACCAACTTTCCAGATCTCAGTAGACACGCATACTATTCCTGTACTATGGAAAACCTCCCTTATTATACCCCTCCTAAAGAAAACCTGTCAAATAGAACAATTTTAGATGAACTGCTATTGCGTCAGTTACAGTATGAAGAAATAATGGGAGAGGATTTTGGTTTAGAATCTCAGTAAATGCTAAGCTAGATGCATTTCTGTTTGCTTATGTCACAGTACAGATACAGTAGTTACCCTCACTAACCTTATTTCAAAGCATACTGTATAAACAAATGAAAATCATATGCTAGAGTACTTTTCCATCAAAATCAGACCTGGTATTTTATTATAAAAAATCATCTAATTATAATTGCAGGTATAATTTGGTATAATTACAGCAGGTTAAAGGCAATAATATACCTTTACCAAAATAATAACTTACTGTGGAGTACCCCAGGGAAATAAGGTCACCAGCGCTCTTCATTGTCTATACCAATCATTTAGTTGCTTGTGGTCCAATCCAATTCCTAATCAAATTTTCTGATGATTCCACCTTAGTGATTAACAATAATCATTCAGTTCTGTCATGTAAAGTGTACTGCAGTATGACATACAGTAACCATCAGTCTTTCTGTACAACACAAATCTAAGATATCTATACTCTAACAAAATGATTAATTCTTTTAGCCCATATTCCATAAGTGAGTTTACAATGAAAGGGTAATGGTTCAAGGGTAAGTGCAATCAGTGGATTATGTTCAGAAGTGAAGGGGTAATGTGGAATTATATGGACTTAGTGTAATGCTACAGGGTTCTTGCATAGTTTAGTGGATTCCTGTAGGGGTGGTGTGAAATGAATATGTATGGATAGATGTCTGTTATTTAGTATTATATTTATGTGTAATGTTTACTTATATTTGTTGGTATGTTTTGTACATTTCTGTGTGTAAATCATAGCTGCTTTGATATAAGAATTTATGCAAAGCATCATATTGTAAGATAGGTTAGTAATGAGCAGGAAGGGGAGAATTCCAGCCTGCATTTGCTTGGTAGCAGCTGAGCGACTGATTGGTCTGATGGTCTCATCCAGCCACTTCTTTTGGGATTTGAGGTTACATGCTTCAGCAATATACTGTATGCCTGAGTAGCTTGTTATGGACTGCCACAGTCCTTTCTGTAGAGAAGTATCTCCTGTTTTCTCTTGGTCTTAAATGCACCCTAAATTTCCATTCACATTGTCTGGTTTGGGTTTTACTGAAGATCAACATCTCTGTTCAGATCAAACCAATCAGTGGAGGACATTTTTAAACCACAAATGTACAGTACTTTGTCAGTCTTTTCAGGCCGATTCCAAACAAGCACCATCTTTTCTAACAAGTCAACAATTGTTTGCAATAATTTTTAAAGGTTGATTTAAGATTGAGTTCTAATGGAATTGTCAGTTTTCAGTGTTTGCTCTCTGGTGATGATCATTGAGAGTACTGCATATTGCAAAAATCTAATAAGAGAAAAATAAGATACTAAGAAAAAATATTTAGTAACTTAATTACATATGTTCTGTAGAACTTTCACAGAACCATGAAGTTCTATGTGTCTTGTATGATGAACATTACCAATGTGATTTAAATGCATGCTTCCAAAAGAGAAAGGCAAAATGTTAGAATGCAGTTAATTCATTTAATAAGAATTTAAAATATTATTTGAAATACAGTATTACGAACTATAATTAGTATTTTTAATCTGGGAGACCCACTGGTTGTATAAAACAAACATGTAGTGATATCTGCATGGAAGCACAAACCTTTAATAGAGCCTTTCAAATGCAACAGTCACTGAAACGTCTTCTCTTTGTCATATTTAGTTGGCCAATATGATGCTCCCTGAAGATGAGAACTTCCTACTGCTCTTCCGCAGAGAGACTCCACTGGACAACAGCGTGGAGTTCATGCAGGTACTGTAGGAGCCTAGTACTTGTAAAGCAAAGATGCGTTCTCAGTGGTTAGATAACTGGGGACCCACATCTCTGTTAGCTATTAAAAGTGCCTGATATGCATCTCAGAGAAATACTGTAAGTTCTTTTGATTATAAAAAAATGCAGTATACTGTATGTAATCTTACTAGTTTGTGAGTATACTGTATCACTGTGAGTTGACTAACAAGGATGTTGAGAGAGACAAAACTGGATAATGTACAGAAGATTTGAATGAAGCCTTAGGATGCTGCTACACCTTTAAGAACAATGTTTTTTTTTACTGCAACATTTTCAGTATATATTTACCTCCTTTCTCCAGTATTGCCCTCAAAATGGACCACATCTGGGAAAATATATGGGCTATGCCCTGGGAAAAACTCAGATTGCTGCTGAAAGAGGTGTTAGTGGGGCGCTCACCCTGTGGTCTGTATGGGTCCTTATGCCCCAGTATAGTGATGGGGACACTATACTGTAAGAAGGCACCAGCCTTTGGATGAGATGTAAAACCGAGGTCCTGACTCTGTGGTTGTTAAAAATCCCAGGGCGTTTTTCCGATAAGAGTAGGGGTGTCCTGGCCAAAATTTCCATTGGCCCTTACCAATCATGGCCTCCTAATAATGATTTGGCTTCATTCCTCTGTTCTCCTCCTCTGTGGCTGCCATTGCATCATCCAAGTGGATGCTGCACATTGGTGGTGGTGGAGAGGAGTCCCATTGCCTATAAAGTGCTTTGAGTGGAGTGTCCAGAAAAGCACTATAATTGTAAGCAATTTATTATTCTCTTGTTCCGTTTAAATATAGTTATGTTTTTCCATGTTAAACTCTCTCCAGATCTGGCGCAAATATGATGCTGATAGCAGTGGATTTATTTCAGCCGTAGAGCTTAAGGTAGAGTATGAATTTATTCTTAATTTCGTTAGGTATGTTGAATTTTGAATGTGTCAGTTTCATTTTTTCAGTTGCGTGTATGTCAGTTTCATTTTTATAACTTTTCTTCAGATGTATTCAGATGTCTGATTGGATAGTTCAATACAGTACAATAAAGTTGTCTCATCAGAACAGACTAAAATTTTCAGCTTCTGATGTACTGTAACTGCTGTTGGCAATATATGCAGTACTTTTATATCTACTCATCCACCTCCTCAAAAAGACTGCTTTAAACAGAAGCACAGAATGAAGCACAATAAATAGACTAGAAATACTTCACATCTTTATGACTGAATGACAGTACCATTCAAAGTGAAGGTCAGATACATACAAAACTGCCATATTAATATGAGTTACATTTCAAGAATCCCACTTGTTTAAAATATGGTCAGACAAAGAAAATGACTAAAGTAGAAGAACAGACAACTGATAAAGATGTCATTCATTTGTGCTCTTAACCTTGTGGATTTTATGGAATGTCTATTATACAGTATATGTGTCCTTGCACCTGTTCCAAAACAGTACATACCATGATGCAGATTTTGGTATATGTGTTTAAATTAAACTAAAATCCATTCATAACTGCTGGAATGTAAAAATTGACATCCATCCAACACCTTATGGCAAGCTGGAATTCAAGCCTTGGTTGAATAAGTTGAGTGACTATTTTTTTAATGTAATTTGCATACACTATAAAAATTATAAGCAGTGATACAAAATGCAATTATGGAGGTATAAAAGATGTACTGAGCAAAGGCTTTTTAGCAGGGTATAACCAAATGATTAAATGAATGCAACCAGATGCAAAGTAACCAGTACAAGATATAGAAATTGCTACACACAAGGTTAACAATTATAATACAATGCACCTGCATAGCAAACATTTTGCAAAAACACAAAGTGAATAAAAGATTCTTCAGACCGTAGTGTAACCCCTGTGATTGTCACATGCTTTTCATCCATTACCTTTTATCCTTGAAAGCAGTCCAGCAGGCTCTTTAGATCTCTTTAAATCTCACGGTTTCAGGAACCACAAGATACAAGGCCTGGCCACTGGAAAGATATACATGTACTGTACTTAGATACTGTACACACAGTGGTTCTGCATGAACTCCTGAAAGAAAACTGTTGAACTGAACACTTGAAACGTACAGGATATAAAATGAAAGAGTCCAATTTCTCTCCTCCATTAAAGTTTTTTGCAGTGGATGAAGTATTCAGTATTTCAGCCTCATACCTCCATAGAAGGGAGCTTGTGTTATTGTGGCTGCATCAAGTCTGAGGCACTGTGTAAATTGCTGGCATCCAGCTCCAGTCCTGAAGGGCTGTAGTCCAGCAGGCTTTATATTTCTCTTTAAAACCACAGGTCCTGAGAGCAAGTAAAACCTTCAACTGCCACCTAAATGAACTAATTTTCTTCAAAAGTCCATTTAAACTAAAACCTGAAACAGGACTCAAGTTGGGAACACCGCGTTTAGGGGTGAACAAATGACATCTGTCATAGTAGGAATTGAGCAATTTTTTTCTTACCGTTTTTGTCTGTGTTTTGTAGATGGATTTAAGCACATCTTTTTTTTTAGTACTTCCAGGAGGCAAAAAGTTTACACACAAGCATTTTAGCACCTAGCTAAAGTACACAAAATCTAAACTGTTGAAAATGTCCTGTATTTTACTGCCTTCATCATTTTTTGCTGTCAAATTAGTGTCACGCTAAGAAATGGCTTGAACCAAACCTCAAAGGGGCTACAGTATGTAAACATTAGCTCAACGTTATTATACAGTATGTTTTCTAATTTACTTTATGTGCCACAGTATGTCGTAAACACTAAGGCCATTGAAGATTAAAAACAAAGCTTTGTTTTCTGTCAACATAATATTCTCATCCCTATTTAAAGACATCTATAAATCTATTATAAATAATTAATATAATATGACATAGACACATTATCCACAAGAATAAAATGTGACTGTTTAGATTCAGTATATGCAAAGATGTTCAGTATGTGCAAATACAGTACAATGAATGCAATATCTTCTGTACAGTATATAGAATAGTTCCTAGGGCCCAACCCATAGAGAAGAAATCTTTTGCCATGACCACAGGCCAGTTACTGTACACAGTATGTGCAATTAAATGCCACATCCGTAGCCAACTTGTTCTTCAGGACTGCTATGAGTTAAACGCTGCTGAGACATACTGTATGGTGGTACAATGTTTTTTTTCAGGATGGTAGTTGGTCCTTTTTTTCAGCCCAAATCATATAGATTTTAAGTAAAACTGTTACGCTAAAGCATGCAGCATACTTATTGGCCAAACCGCCACACTCATTTCACAGTGATCTGTTTGCATTAACCACTAACAAGGAGAAAAATATCTCCCTTGTTTTTTCTCTCCACAACAGAGCTTCCTGAAGGACCTGTTTCAGAAACACAAGAAGGTCATTTCCCCTGAGAAACTGGATGAATACACAGATGCAATGGTAATTGAGTCCTGTTATTATATCTCTGATTTATCTGTGAAACATTCTCTTTAATACTCTATATCAATCTGTTAAATGGCTGAAGTAATTTACTTAATGCAGATCTCACTCACCAACAGAGTAGTCTTTCTGTGCCATAAATTTAAAATGTTTTCATGGTACATTTTCAGACACTTGATTGACAGTAATTATGAGTGTTTGCTTCAGTGTTTACTTCTAAATTCAATTAAATGTACCAGAGAAAAAGTTGTATATTATTTTATTCAATGTATTGCTTTCAAATTCTTGTAATTAAAAATAGAAATTTGATTAAAAGTTTATAATAAACAAATCTGTAGTACACTGGCAGCATTAAAGAATGTTACCAACTTCTAGTGCGTTGTATTAGGGATTAGCACTGCTCTCTTGGAAGTGTGGATCTCTCCTTCTCTTTGGAAGCTGTGTTGATGGATCTGGCTCACAGAAATGCAATGTTTGCATTAATAATTTCCTTTCATCATTAATGGCAGGTAACATGGAGTTTACTTATCCCTGATAAGGACGACTACAATTATAAAATTATCATTTCAGAAGCTTGGTCAGAATGGGTTTTGAAACTTTGGCTTCAAATAGATTTTACATAATTCCACACAAATCTCTTTCGAAGTGTGCTGCTGCTGACATTTCTTGTCATTTAGTGCTCCATGCAATTAAGTATTTAGTGCCTCATGAAAATGACAGTCTAAAGATTTTCACCAACAGATACAATAATAGCAGTGTGGAATTGATCAGATAATTGCAATAATGAACTGATCTGTTTTTTTACCTATTTTATTTGCATTCAGGAACTGTATTTGTCCTCAGATGGAGTGTACATTTAAAGGGAAAATTAGTTCAAGTAGGTAGCCGTGTCAGCATGTGTAGGTTGCAAAGGTACAAGTAAAGGTTTATTCCATGTTGAAAAGAGAAGAAATAACGTTTCAGCTATGGAGCCTTCTTCGGGTGTGGGTTCTTCACACCTGAAGAAGGCTCCACAGCTAAAACGTTGTGGTTCTTTTCTACTCTTTTCAGCATGGAATAAACATTTACTTGTTCCTTTAAAGGGGAAATTGTTTTTTAAAATAAAAGCACTTTATTAAAATACACACTTCACAAAATAAAGCAATAACATCACTATCAAAATAGATGTACTGTACAGTATGGTTCCCTGACCTAGTCCTGTAATAATTACAGTACTGTTTATGCCACTACAGTGTCCTCTGACAATCTGTTCCAGTGCAGAAATATTCAGCATCACTTTGTTATTCCTGTGTATTCTGCACTTCAGCTTGCTTCTGCAATGTCAAACTGTACAGTAGGTCTTGGTTGTATGTATTGTGCACAGCATTTTTTCTATAGCAGAGATCTCAAGCCGGGAATGTGTAGAGCCCCAGTCCTGTTATTTCTATCAGCCTAAAGATGTTTCTAAAGATTGGGAACACCTGTAAATTAATGATCAATTTAGCACTTTCATTTAATCTGTTCAAAATGAGAACTGCATTTCATGAAGGATGAAAGGTGCACAGATTGTGATCCTAAATTATATCTAAATGACTTAATTTAACAAATCACTAACTTATTTGGTCATGGTGAAATCATTCCATGTCTTTAGACATGGGTAAATTAATGGTGAATTAATGGGTAAATTAATGGTAATGGAAATCTATAACAATAGATTTGGCTTCTCCAGAAACAAGATTGGAGAATGCTACTTAAAAAAACCCAATTGAAGTTGCCAAAGAAATGTTTCTTTATATGTGTTATGCATGATTCATAATGTGCCTTTTCACATGAGCTGGATAAGTAAATGTTATAGTAGTCTTGTGCTATCACTGATAATAACACCTCTTGCATCTTTAAAAATGCTGACTTTCATTACCCCACCTGTGAACTACAATTAGTGTCTCATCATTTAAAATAAAAGGTCAAACAGAATTGGATTCTTGTGGAACTCTATAAAATGAGTACATAGTATAACAGGCTTGAAGACAAAGTTACTGTGGTACACTACTGTATGTGAACAGATACACACTGCTCAATCATATCTCTGTACTACCGCATAAATAATCTCCAGCTTGAATTTCCTTGCAATTTTTAATATCAGAATGTGAAATCAGAAATTCTTTCCTTCAGAACAGAAATTAATAAAGCAGTAAAAAATCCCCTTTAATATTTGTTTTAAAAATATACACAAATATGTATATGAAGAATAGTATTTAGTGGTGTTTTTCACTTACATATAACTTGTTTTACAGCCGTCATATGCCATAGTCAGAATATGTACCATAGTGTGTAGTGTACGTTCCCAATAGGCAAAACCCTACTTTCTTCTACCATACTTTTAATAAATGCTTGAATCCTGTATGTTACTATCTTAGTTAAGCCATGAGAAGTACAGCTGTAACTAATTACAGTCAAATATTTATGACTTTACTAACCTTAGCCATTTCTTTTAAGAAGTGCAGTATAATTTTGGTCCTTGTTAATAACTTATTATATATTCTGATTTATACCATGATTCTATTTTCTGGTTCAAAGATTCCAAATATTTCTCATAGTTAAGTCTTTCTTCATCTTTTTTTATTTCAGATGAATATATTTGACAAAAATAAAGATGGACGTCTGGACTTAAATGATTTAGCAAGGTATTGACGAATTTCAAACATACAGTATAACATACATAAGCTATTAGTTTATCTCAAGTTAATATTGCTGTTCAGCTCAATCTTACTGTAGTTACTTTTTTTGCTGTCAAATCTGAGACTTAAGTGTTGTCTTCTACTGTTCTGTTGAAGAGACACATTAAGACCATTTGAATTTACTTATACAAAACTGTTTGGAAATAATATTCTAAGTATCTGTATTTTAGACTTGGATTCAAATTCAGCATTTTCCAAGAAATGCTGGTATTATGGTTTGCTTCGGTACAGTTCATATGAAAAACCCCTTAAGACATGGTTTTGTGAAATTGAACCCAAACCTGCTTATATTTTACTAGAAGATCCCAAAAGTCAAGTCAATTTTGTCTGTTTTTTTAATATTTCTGAATGGTCCTTGTGTTTAAACATATATTTAGAATTTACAAAATATGAAATATCATGTAAGTCTTCTAAACCAATTAACAGGAGATACAAAATTAGTAAATTGGCATCTGGTGTTTTCTAATCATTTATCTTTTCTATCTCCTTAAAGAATCCTGGCTCTGCAGGAAAACTTCCTCCTACAATTTAAGATGGATGTGAGTGTTCTCCTTCCTCCTCATCAGACCTTTATTATTGTTTTACTTCAATGTGCATTAAATATTTCCTTAACATTCCTTGCATTTACATTTCAGGCTTGCAGTCAGGAAGATAGAAAAAGGGATTTTGAAAAGATATTTGCTCACTATGATGTTGTAAGTATATATTATATTATGTAATGTCTCTATGTCATTTATACAACATTCCTAATAAAAAAGAACTTCCATTAAAAACCATTTTCAAATGATTAACAAATACAAGTCTATCTGAAACATTCTGTGATATGAAGAAAATTGGGATCTACCATAAGACAAGCTATCCAACCTTTAATTAAATCAGCTAGTTTATTATATACAGTATAAGACATCTATTCAGGCTATTTTTCCTGTTCATAAACATTGCACATCTAACTTAAACCTGTAATATATAATTTGGTAAAATTTAAGACCTGTTGTTCTAGTGTTGCACTTCAAGATACAAAGTGGATTTAATTTCACTTTATACATATAACCCATGTCATAAAGCACAACATTTGAATTGAGAATAAATATATATATTTTAAGTCAATAAATATAGTTATAGTCAGGTTTGGTATCTGTAGAATTTTAATATTTCAACATTAAATGTAGAGTTCTTCATTTACCTACTAAAACAATAATGTTCTCCTTTTTGAATAAGTATAAAATGAAACCTTGAATTAAAGTTCAGAAGACTAATTATACAAAATGTTGCCCAGTAATGTAATGGTTCTCTCAAACATATATTTTCAATCTGGGGTGCAATCATTTGTACCTAACCCGTACACTCTATCAGTGCTGAGTGCCCTTCAGTCACACAAATTATATTACTTTGAATAGTTGAACAATGTTAAATGCATTTGTTACCTTTTTACACATACTCAACTCCCTAAGCTGAATTTATTTGCCTTTTTAGCTTAATGAATTTATGACTAAATGGTTATATTCATTAAAATATTGCTTTAATAAAAAAAAACAATAAATAACTGTTCTTATTTGAATATCAAACCTACCTCAAAGTATGCATAGTTTTATTTTTTTTAATTGTGAATATTCATGAAGTGATATTGATAATAAATGTATATAAATGAATCAAGAAGGCAGAAAGTCATCTGTTTATTTCCCTAAAGGCCAAAAATCAACCGAATTGGTTATATTTTTGCAGAACCACTCTTTACTCAATGCAAATAAAGAGACAGACTTTGTCTTGATGAAGAAAGCATACAAAGCCAGCATGTGCACAATTTTTTTTCTTCTCAGGCTCAAACGTTTTTCATGCTCTTAAGGTAACGTTTTCCATTTTCAAATCTATTCAGTAATAAAGTAAAAGCCTAAATCGAAATACTTCCAATACGGTTTTGGGTTTTGTTTGCTTGAAAAACTGTCTTTGTGATTTTTTTATGCTTACAGGAATGCCCACAATTAAACATCACCATAATGATGCTTTATTTTAACTAAACACTTTTTAAAAACATACAGTACAAATTTCAATGCACTGATTTAGTATGGCACTTATTTGCGACAACCTTTATTACTCATAAAAGGCCCAGTTCTGTAGTTTAGAGGTTTTCACTTGTGTGCAAATGTTTTGCCACTGTTACACAAACCAGTTACCTGTATCAACACCTTTCCAATATCAATATTCCCTCTTATTGAGAATCACATTTAAGAAGCTCACAGCAGCTCACTTTGATAAGCTAAATCTGATAAAAATGATAAACAAAGTCATGAAAGGAAATCCCACATGCACTCCAGAAAGACAAATCCCCCATCACTATTATGTTTAATTGTTACATCTAGAAAAATAGGTACCTAAGCTGAAAAGACTGAAGACTTTAGTATTCCGGCATCTCAGTGTTTTAGCAAAATAACATTATATTAGCTTGTTTTATTTATTCATGTTCATTCACTAAGTGTTTGCGTGAAGTCTACATGCATTAGCAATCACAGCCCGCAATGTGGGCTCTTCTGATGAAAGTGATCTCCACTTTTACTCAATTCTTCCCTCTAAACAATTATGAATCTCACAATAATTGCTGTAATTATTCATTTCAATATTGTTTTTATCCAAAACCACAAACATTTTTTATCCATCTATATAGCTAGATATTTCACTGCAGCAATGTGAATCAATTACCTTTTGTAAGGATACAACAGCAGTGCCTCACCTGGGATACAAACTCAGAAGCTTTAAACTCTGTTGTAAGATTAGTTATAACCATCACCTAATGATACTGCTTCA
Organism: Lepisosteus platostomus; assembly: GCF_059453375.1. Taxonomy (NCBI): domain Eukaryota; kingdom Metazoa; phylum Chordata; class Actinopteri; order Semionotiformes; family Lepisosteidae; genus Lepisosteus; species Lepisosteus platostomus. The sequence continues at coordinate 11,998,504 of NC_142622.1, forward strand.
GAATATTACTCAGAATATTTGCTTAATCTCAATGTAGCACTACCTTTTTATATTAACTAGTAGGGTAGGTAGATCCTGGAAGTAATTACTGTATATGACTGGTATGATTTCTTCATCACAAACTAAGTGATTTATTTTGTTACAGAGTAAGACAGGAGCATTAGAAGGGCCAGAAGTTGATGGTTTTGTCAAAGACATGATGGAATTAGTTAAGGTATGTTTAAAGATGTTAATTTCATTCTGTGTTTTGTTAATTTTACAATCAATAAAATATCATTGTTTCACATACAGTTGGTGTCTAAAGCCCTGATTAAATCAAAGTTCGAATGACCCTTCTAAAGCAAACAAAAAATATTCCTTTTGTTTAAAAAGAGGCTTCTTTCTTCTCACTTTAAATAATCCTTTCTTGGGTGACTTGAAGGTGGGTCAGAGTTTGATTTCATTCTGCCCTAAAATGTGAAACATTTCAGTTAATCATAAATGGAAAATTTGAATGTTTCAAAAATAAAATCAGTCTTTGTTATAAGTACTAGTTTATATTTTATACTCTGACTCTTATTTTATATTCTTTTCTTCACAGCCTAGCATCAGTGGTATTGACTTGGACAAGTTCCGCCAAATTCTGCTGCATCATTGTGATGTGAACAAAGATGGTAAAATTCAGAAGAACGAACTAGCGCTATGTCTGGGATTGAAAGTAAACCCCTAATTTACTAATGAGCAAGAAGCAATACTATTGTGATTAGCCTGCAAAGCAATGATAAGCTATAACATGAGCTTTGGACCTATTGGCATGATGTAGCTTTTAGATTCTGAAGAGTATTGCATTAGGAGTGGAAGCTGGAGTATGTGATGGTATATGAACAACCAGTATGCACTCTTCTATTCATTGCACAAATGCTTGTGGATTGTGTCATTGTGGGTATGTACTGTAATATTGTTGCTGATATTTATGTCTTGAATTCCCATAGTAGTAATTCAGTAGCAGAACAAAAGGATGCTTATATGGTCGGTACAGGTAAACCAATTGCTTCTATATTGTGGTTGGCAAAGTATTGTCAACAGTGAGAGAAAGGCAACACTGATTAAACGTGAACTTTCTTTTTTTAATACTACAAACATTAGATTTATGAATGTTGTGATATTTCTTGTGCTTTGCTTCTGCTTGATTGTAGCATTTTGCATGCAAAACCAACCAAGTGTTTTCTATCTTGACAATCAAATAAACCATATTAGTGATGAAACTTTGTGGATTCTATTTTGTTCTAGATCTTAAAAGCTTCCTAAAATTTTATAATTTTAATTCTAACAGAGGGGTATTTTTCAGTTCTCTTCATTTTGGAAGCCCTCAAGAGAGTGAAACGTGCTACAATCTGAATCCCTTTCCCCAAACATATGCTTTTGCAGAAAACATCACAATTCTTGCAAAAACTCATTTCCATATAATGTTGTTACGATTAATGAGCATTTTCAGTGCTCGATTGCTAAAGGATAAAGATGTTTAATGACAAGAAGGTTTTGGTGACTAATTTGGAAATAACTTTTTAGTATGGCCATTACAATTCTAACAGCTCGTTGGCAGTCCTTGCTTTACTTATACTGTAGCAACTTGTACAGTACAATAACATCTAATTTTCCTCCTCAGTGGCCCGCAAAGGGACAAATGTTTACATTTATTACTAAATCACTTTGCTGTAGCTTCCATTCTTATTTTTTGTTATATCTGTAATGAAGAAAAATAAATCTTCATCTCATGAACTCTAGCACAGTCTGCACGCATTGTTACCCACATACTGTACATATTTATACAGTACTTAACTGTTCCGCATCATCACTACTAATTATTGTATTTTTATAGACATTTCATGTCTTCTATTTACTGTATGTCATTGTAGTGTTATCCATATATTATTTTCACCATTTGAAAACACTGAAAACACTGTCTCTCAATCATGGAAGACATGATGATTCCCTTATCTTTAGGGGGACACACTAAAGGTTAAGATTAAAAACTGTGCCCCCCAGTTCTATGAAACTAAAATAAACATCTCCTGCAGACACTGTGATTCTAATAAATATGATCCAACAGTGCACACTAAACAATCTATTGTTTGGAATTAATTAAAATTTATATCAAACCTAGAGACAGTGCTACAGTGTTTCTCAGAGTTACACCAGATGACCAGTGGGTTAGCATTTCTCTTGACGTCTAAAGTCTAGGATTTGAACTTGGTTACAAGTATTAATATAAGACCTTTCTCTTACAGAGATAAAAAAAGTAAAAAAGTAAAAAAGTTCCTGCCAGCTAAATTTAAATGCAATCTTTCATTCAAGCCTGTCACTTGTTTTTGTAACTGAATACTATTTAATTGATTGACGGCATTCCTCAAAATCCCTGTGGCAGTCAAATTATCACCTAAGCTACTATTTAGGTGGAGGTAAAATCTCAGATAATGAACCAATATGAAAGTTAAACCTCATCCACTTAAGACAACAGTGCCAAGGCAATGATGTATTCATCATGCAAGTAAATGCACAGAAAAACAGTAGTTTCATACAGAAATATTGCCTAAAAAATATAAAGTTTCACTGTTAAAAGTTGAAAGACACTGTTCTACTATGCAACAATTATAATACAGTGAAACAATTGAATGTTTATGCAAGTTGTACAAGGGAGGCGCTGGTTATGATAAGAAACCGCTGTGTTTGGAGTCTGTTCAATATTGAGGGATATTCGTAGTCACTTTACATATTTAGGATTCATGCTAGTTGTAAACATGGTTTACATACAATGAATCTTTAATTTTGCTAGCTCATTATGCACTACTTCAGGAAGAATAGCTTTTGTAGTGATGCACTATGAGCTTTTTTTATTTCCTTTATGAAAACAAAACGTTGTGGGCACACCCATCTAGCCACATAAGGACAAATGCCAGCTGGCACAGGAGAAAAAAAGCTGTGAATTCCAAATCATGGACGTTTTCATCAGAGACATTGGGATTCTGCAAGGCAGCATCATGAACAAAAAAGTGTGTTTCATTACTGTATTGCCTGGAAACCTTACGCACTAAGTGCATAACTGAGTCAACAAGGTAAAGGAAATGAGTTGTCAGAAATACTTGCCCTGTAAAATCTACTGTACAATGAGCAAAGGCAAACATTACTAATAGGTAAGCAAAGTGTTTGGGAGTATTTTTAGAGTCATTATGATGTTCCATTTTCTAAGCACTTTATATAGGCTGCATCCTGTTGCCCTCTTTAAAAGAGTTGAGTTTTGCTGTGTGTTTTTTATCCTCTGTGTTCTTCATGTAATCAGTGTACTCTATTTAAGCAGCTGCTAACAGGCAAACAGCGACAAAAAGCTACAGTGAAGAGGCTTACATCACATAAGCATCTGACTTTACCTGTCCTGTGTTTATTAACTAAGCCGGCTGTTTTAGACAACAATGTGTGAAAATACTATATGCCTATGGGTGGCACTCTTGGGATAAGGGTTATGAATTTAGAGGCCCCTGCCTGCTTTTTTTGGACTATTAGATTTATTTCAAGTGCAGCAATACTCAGGAGGGTTTCGCTGCTGCCCTTTAGAAAGGGAACACCATACGGCCAGGTCTACTTTTCACAAAAGCTTCCAAATGTTTGGATTTTCCTCAATTTCCCTTCCAGACTCTTGCAAAAGCAGCCTTTTGATTGTCAGTCAGCAAGCCGTGGATTTGATTTCTTATTTCCATCTTTCTATAGCAGCACCTGCCTGAAAATGGATCAAAAGATAACTGGGAAAACTTCATTTTAGTTCTCAATTCTGAAAGGAACTATTCAATGTATATCACTTTCTCTGCTACTGTGATAACGATTCCTGAGTAGTCTGTCTTCATTTAGAGAATAAACATAAAAGGTTAAACATTTCCAGAAACATGGGATTGCACATAATGCAGGAAAGCACAGAATACCTCCAAGGACACAACACAGCCAGAGAATGAATACAAGGAATGAATAGAAGAAATAAATGTAATATATAAAAACAAAACATTAAGTGGACGTTAATCTTAAATGTTTGTTTCCAAGGAAATTTGGCCAGTTCATTACAAAACAGACCTTCATCTGATTCTATCTTTTATTGTAAATTACACAGTTGGACAATAAGTAGCAATGTTACCTAAATTATAAAACATACAAAGGAAATTGCCAAATGGGTAAGGCAATATTTTACTCTTTTCAGATTCATTTTAAATTATGCATTCTGTAATACTATGCCCGGGCAAGTATTTTTTTGACAAATGTTAACAAATAAATTTATATTTAAATAAATCATTTTTAAAAAGCCTTTTAAATCTGTAATTCACTATGTCAGTATACTGTATCTATTTTGTTTATGGTACATATCTAGTTGATTACAGTACCTTATAATAGGAGATCTGAAGACATACTGTAGATTCAAAACATTTAGATTTACATTGCCTCCTATGGGGATTTTAACAAAAGTGTTTTGAATATAGTACCTTGAGATGAATTATCCAGCCAATCATTACCTTAATCCAGACTGTATTAATGACCTGTGCAAAAAGTGTTTAACTTTATACAATTAAAAACACCCTTGTGTGAAACAGGGTAATCATATCTAGACAGATCTAGAGAGAAAGAGAGAATGCTAGATATACTTTAGTTTTTTTATGTTTAAATCCACTTCTCTTTATTTGCTGACTCATTCTGGAAATGACACCATGACATATGGCCAGGGGCTTTTTGTAACTGAGGTAAGTGCTGTTTTACAACAAAGATCATTATATTCCTATGAAACGTTACTCTAATAAACAAGGCATATCTGTGTAAGAGTTCTTCACTTTTATCCATCCCTTCCACATGGAACAATGAATATTTGCATCATAATGAGGACAGATGGTATTAGCTACAGAGGAGCAAACATTTTTTCTTGATGGATTACGTTGCTACCTGTTGGTAGGAAGCTCTAGCTTTCAGTGGAGTGACAAATGTACTGGTTAGTAAATGTCTTGTAAGAATCTAAGGAAACTTAGGAACATTCATATTCTCAGCCTCTTTTTAAACTTAAAATTGTTTGCAAATTGTACTTTTCAAAAGCTCCGTGTACTGAATTGGTCTGGTTTATCATCTTCATACATTAAATTTGTTTGTTTGAATGTTACTGTGCTTATTCTGTACAGCCATGCTAATTTGATATTTGTCCCATTTATAATTCACGAGGAATGACAACTCCCCAAAATCAAAGCGTGGCGAACTATTTTAGAGTGAATATTTGGCTTAACCCGCTTGGCTGAGGGCCGACCTCCTGGCCATAAGACGAGGAGTCCAGGACCTCCATGCAAGGTAACCAAGGGGCAGCTGCAGAGGTGGAGTTGGGGTGGAAGTGGGATGCAAAAGTCGCATGTGAGGGAGAGGAAGATATCGCATTTGGTATTTATAGCATTCGGTGGAGGAAGGATGAAGGGAGTGATTGCTAATCGCTGAAAGCTGGGGATGAATGAGCCTGCTTGTTGTCATCCCTCCCGAACTTTAGTTAAATAAACTCCATTTCACGAGGAATGACGACGCCCCAAAATCAAAGCATGGCAAACTATTGTGGAGTGAATATTTGGCTTAACCCACTTGACTGAGGGCCGACCTCCTGGCCATAGGATGAGGAGGCCAGGACCCCCAAAAGAACCAAGTGGGACCCCAAACCACCAATGCAGAATTTGGAAGAGCTTGAAGAAGGAAAGAAGGCATGATCTGTGGCGTGTGGATTGTGCAGCGGTTGGGCAGTCGGAGTGCCTGTCTGTATTCTGTATAGGTTTGCTGTAGGGAAGTCGCTTCTGTTGGCCTGGCAAGTCACTTATTATGGATACATGTTGAGGCGTTGACGGAAGGGAATAAGAACGGACGCGAGGTCTAAGTGATGAGGAACCATGTAGGCTCTTCGTGGATGGGAAAGGAAAATCGCTACTATTATTAGAATGGGTTAGTGGTGTCGGCGTTATCTGGATGGGTACGGGCCCGTGTTTGTGATTGTGTCCCCCAAAAGCAGCAGTGGAAATTGGAGACTACTGCGCTTGATTTGCACGTTGATCAGGAGGAGGAATGGAAGTAGACAGTAGTGACTTGGCCTTTTATAGCCATTAACTTGGATGAGGGTTTTCCGAAAGGACAGAGTGGCAGGCTCGAAGAAAGTGTGGAGGCTTGTAAACCTTATGGCTAGTGACACCTTGCTATCGGACGGTAAATTGGGTATAAGGAGCTGGCTGCTGGGACTCGTGTACTCTGGAACTGGATGGCGAGCATTGATGGCCTTATGACAGATCCATATGGGCGCTGTGGAGAGGAAAACAAAAACTCCCGTTGGGAGAAAATAAACCTCTTGGTGTCCCGGCCCAATGGATGCCCCCCCCTCCGGGCAGCTAGGCATGTTTTGGATAGCTCCGGGCTCCAGCTGTGGTACTGTAGCTCATGGAATTTACATGAAGTGAGAGCAGTACTGGATCGGAGAAGTAGCGGTGCGAAGTGGGAGAGATGATCCCTGGTGCTGGATTGGACATCAGGGGGCGGTTGATGAGCAGGCAGGGGTAGGAGGCTGGGTGGACCCAGGGCCAGGAGGTGGTGGTGACAGCCAGGGAGGATGAGAAAGAGAAATGGGCCTGGGGTCGGATCGGACGCCGGGGATAAAACGCGCATGAGATGAGGGAATGAGGTGAGGTACTTACATGTGCGGATGTTGAGGGGGGTGGCTTTGGCACGAACAGAGGACAGAAGGGATGAGACTGAGGCTGGATAGGGGGAAAAGAGGCAACGAGAGAGGGATGCTAACCTAGGGCGACTGGCAAGAGAAATGAACTTGGAGCCTGAACTGGGTGCCAGAGATGGGGAAGCGAGCGAAGGAGGAGTGGATTAGACATGTGGAGTGGGGGGACAGGGATGAAACGGGGGCATGGGATGAAGGACAGGGACACGGTTCTGAATTGAACACCGGGGATTTGCCAACATGGCGGTGAGCATGCATTTGCCGAGTGCAGCCCCTTTTGTTTTAACGGGAGAAGTATCTGGATGTTCGGATGCTAGGTGTTTCGAATGGATGGGTTGGGAACGGCGGGTTCTGGTCTTGGGAAAGGCATGGCTGTTTTATGCAGGGCCTGCGAGGGCATGCGAGGACGGCGGGAGGGGGACGGCGGGGCATGCGGGGACAGCGGGGGGCTGCGAGGGCCTGCAGGGACGGTGGGGGGGAGACAGTGGGAGTGTGCAAGGCCTGCGAGGATGGCGGAGGGCTGCGAAGGATGGCGGAGACGTGGCGTGGCGGCACCCGAGTTTAGAGAGGAAGCTGGGTAAGAGCGGGGTGCGGGCCCGACCAGCACGCTCCCAGTGTTTGCCCTGGGGGAGGAGGCAGTGGTGGCTATCGTTAGTGACGAGGAGGGCTCCCTGGAGCTGTGCAAGATGGAGGCCGAGGGCGACGGCCGGGGAGAAGACAATGAGCTGGAGCGCCTCTCCCTGGATTCGGATGCTTCCGACGAGTGATCCAAAGAGGATGGGTACCCGACGGTGTGCTTGGGCTTGGACACCGTTGACAGCAGGTTTGCAGGATTGGACTGCCGTTGCCCGGTGAAGGCGGGATGCAGATGGATGTGTAGCGGGACGAGACGACGGAAGACAAGGGGCGGATGCATGGGCAGCTTAACTTTTTTTTGCGTATTCACGTTTCGTTCTCTTTCCTCACCCTTTTTATTGTGAGAGCTGGCGTTTTTAAATGGCTGCGAACCCTTTCATTGATGAACCCATGTAAAACTGGGTTAAAAGCTGTTTAATATCCCAGAAGTGAGAAGCCGACTAGCTGTCTCCGGTCTGGGCTGGAGAACGGTTGCGTGGACGACGTCAGCAGGGGGCGCCGGAAAATTTGGAAGCGTTTTTTTTTAACTGGACTGTCGCAAACCATTAGATCGCGGCGTCAGGTCTGTAATTGCGGGAGAAACCGGAGAAAAGGAGGAGCGGATATGCGCGTCTGCGGTGGTAACGTTTACGTATGAGGCAGGGGCTGCTTGGAGAATTCGCTGCGGAGGAAGGAGAGCTGGATCCGTGGCGAGGCGGGGTCGATAATTGCAGAATGTGAACTTGAGCGAGGAGTTGAATCTTGAGAGAGCTGGCCGGAGATGAGCGCTGCTGGTAGGAAGGCAGGCAGGCTGGTCGAAGAGTGTAGGGGAATCCTCTGTGCTGCCAGAGGTTCTTCGTCGTAGCAGAAAATAAACGGGACTGAGGGCGATCGGAACGCAAGAGAAAAAGCATGGGCTTGTGCAACGCGAAAGACGAACCCGAATATACAAAAGTCTCACGCGAGGGAGAGAGAGATATCGCATTTGGTATTTATAGCATTTGGTGGAGGAAGGACAAAGGGAGTGATTGCTTATCGCTGACAGCTGGGGATGATTGAGCGTGGTTGTTGTCATCCCTCCCGAACTTTAGTTAAATAAACTCAATTGAAATAGCGATCACATTGTTCTGCTAGAACATACTGTATAGACCTGCTATTAGCTCTTACTTCATAGATCCATTTTTTTCTAAAATCATGATTGGTTCTCCTACTGTATGTTCTCTGTTGAGTGCCCATGTAAATCTCCTTCTGGTTCATTAAATATTTTTGAAAAAATAACCTTACATACAAATATTATTTCAGCACATTAGAATTAGGTCAAGTTCCCACTTTCTGTAGTATGTTTTCTTTTCACTTATTTGTAGGATTTTGAGAGAAAAATGGTCTTCTCAAGGTGGTACCAAAAGCTAAAAAATTAGTGTGAGGAAATTAGAAAAACGTCATCCGGCATTTGAGACTGCATTTACTCAGACATTGAGCTTTAGACAATGCATGTTGAAAAGCATGGTGTAGCCAGGTGTGTTGAGCCAGACAAGAACTTTTGAAAGACTACAAATGAGAAGGCCATTAAGGCTGTCTATCTTGTGTGGTTGTTGGTAGCTAAAAGAACCAAGGATATCATCCAACCTTTTCTTAAAAAAAGCAACCATCTTCAGCCTGGCTGGGTATATTATACTAGATTCCCATATCCTTTTGTATAAAAACATGCCCCCCATACAGTTTTTCAAAAAGACTTCCCAGTACTGTACTTTGCACTTATCTGCAAAAGGTTTGTGTCTCACTGTTGATTCTGAAGAAATCCATTGGTTTGACAGTGCCTTCCAATATTTGACTCAGGTTGCATTATAGTCTGCTCTGATCAATATTTAAAAGATTCATTTTTTTAGGGCTGCCAGTGTGGGACGTTCCTTTACTGCATGCCTGGGAATGTGACTGGCTGCTCTCCTGGAGATTGATATTGATACTGTAACTTTTATGCAATATTCTATTAGGGGTATTACTAACATTACACAATTTTAGTGTATCATTCTCTGCTTTTGCATATATACTGTATGTCAATGCTGTTTGCTGTTTTTAATTGCTTCCCCACATTGGCTAAAGGAATTGTTTTCATAAGCAGTTTCTTCAGGCTTGTTTCCTTTTCAGCTTCTGTAGTGTTTGCTAAGCCTAACACTTTTAGTGCGTATACCAAAATCAAAATAATTTACATACACTTGGACAAATGTTGGACACATTTGCATACATTTGGACAAACAGTGGGCCTAATTCAGATCACTATGGTAATGTGATACCAGAAGCAACATAAAAGTAGCCGAGATGCACATGAGCAGGTGCCATGATAGCAACACCAGTTACATCACATCGGTAAACAGAGAGTAGCATAGGTGCCAAAACAAGGGGAAAGTGGTTGCTAAGAGTTACATGATCCTTATTGTATTTGGTATAATTAAGATAAAAAATAGTAAATAGTCCTGAACATTTAAGCATTCACAGCTCATGCAACAAACATTGATTGCACATGAACTCTTCCTTTACTCTTTTTTCTATTGAGAAACATCCTGCATCTTCACACATGTTCAGAATATGTGTAGCAAAGGCCATTGTGTAGATAGGGTGACCAGACGTGCTCTTTTTCCTGGACATGTCCTCTTTTTGACACCTAAAATATCGGGCCGTCCGGGATTTGTAAAATTCCAAAAATTGTATGGGATTTTGTTTTGCTCGTTACTCAGACTGTGTAAACATAGATCTACATATTTTCATTTGTTCCATGTATTACCGGTAGATGTGTTGAACTTACCTGCAGCGTACGCAGCATACTGTAGCTTGGTACTGTGTGTATGCGTGGAAGACGTTGCTAGGAAACGCATAGGGGTTTGTTTAAAGAAAAGCATGCATTACAGTTTGACCCAGTTGACAGCTAGGAGGAGGGTGCAGAGCTGCGTTTCGATTGAACACCAGATCATAAGTACAAAAGGTGCCCAAACGAAAGTGTGAATTTACAGACGCGTTAAAAAATAAATAACTGTGTTTTCGACCTGGGCGTGAAGAGTGGGAAGCCGAATGTATTATCTGTAGAGCTGGCACATACTGTACGAGTCAGTAGCAAATAAAGGCGCTAGCGACTTAGAAACTGACGTTCACTCTATAAAGCACAAAACTGCTGTTAAGGGTGAGAGCTCGTCAGCAAAAGTGACAGACTATTTTGCAAGACCAGGTAAAACAGAGGATGCTGTAACTGGAGCTAAGGGTGTTTTGGCATTTTACACAGTTAAGCATCACAATAGTTACAGAACAATGGATTGTACACCTGCTTTGATAAAGAAGGCATTCCCAGATTCCGACACTGCCCCAAAATTGTCATATGCTCACACCAAGACAGAAGCAATCATTAATGCTGAATTGCACCGCACTCTGTTGAAGCAGCTCTAAAAGCACTTGAAGAAATTCTTTGTGGCATTGCAACTGATGGCAGCAATCATGGTGCAGTCAAAATATTCCCAGTCATAGTTCAGTATTTTGATTGGAAGAAAGATGGTGCGCAAACTAAATTAATCGAAGTCAAAAGCACATCCAATGAGACAGCTGAGATGATTGTTCAACATTGGAAAACAAAGGACAGTCAAAGAAATGTATTGCATTTACTGATGACAACTGCAATACAATGTTTGGAGGGGTCGGGTGTGATGAAGGGGGAAGCAATGTATTTGCTAATATAAAGAATTTGTTGCAGAACAAAACTTTGATTGGTGTTGGTTGCCCAGCACATGTCTTGAACAACTGTGTTCATCATGGAGTACATATTGGATGTTGACATTGAGAGCATCTTCACAACTTACCAATACTTTCACATCTACAGTGTGCGCACAGAGAATTTCAAGGAGTAATGTGAGTTTGTTGATATTGAATACAGCAAGACGTGATGGCTGTCATTGTTCCCAGGTATTGAGAGGCTGCTACAAATGTTTCCAGCACTGAAGGCATTTTTTCAGTCACAAGAAAAGCACCATCTGTGATAAGATTTTTTTTAAATGACTTCAGTGAGATTAACATCTGGCACATATACAGTATTCATTCATGTGTGTATTCCAATCACACATTCAAGAGATGGAAAGGGATGACAATTCAGTTGTTGAAGTGAAGAAAATCTTGAACCAAGTGCACAACATGTTTCCTGAATGCAAGAAACAAAATGTCATATCTCTTAAAGTGAAGGGATTTTGGGCACAAATGCACAAGGATAGACATGATAAAGAGTATGACCATTTCTGTGATCAGGTTCAACGTCTGTATAGTTCAGGCCTGGAATATCTGGACAAGTGGATGAGCCCCATGGAGGAGTTTTCTTCTTTCATGTGGATGGATCTGTGTCAGGCACCAGATTGGAAAGACTTGGACGCCTGTATCAAATACCTGGGAGACAAAGGTGTGCCGATTGATGATGCAAAGTGCTTTGATCAGATCAGCAATCTAAGAAAATTCATAGAAATTCATAGAAAACTAACAATGAGGAAGAATTCAAAGATCTGCAAGCACACCAGAAGTGGAATAAATATGTGGAGAGGTCTAAAAGGATTAAGTGTCATTCAGAGCTGCTGAAGATTGCACAGTTTTAACCATTTCCTCCCACAATGCAAATGTAGAATGTCTGCTCACTGTTGCAAAGCAAGTGGACAAAAGAAAGGAATCAACATTCTGTTGAGTCACTAAAGGGAATTCTATGTGTGCAATACAATTTCAGACATATGTCTTGCAACGATTTTCATACTTGACTTGCTACTTGCTACTAATACTAATATACAGTACAGCTTATTCAATATAAAGTGAATCACAGAGTACATTTCACCCAGCACAGGATGTATAAAATGGGTTTAATAAATTCAGATACTATACATGCTCACACTGTACACTAGCCACTCCAGATAACTACTTCCATTCTAATTGGCTCTGCCCTACAACACAACGTTTTTGGCAGGCGGTTATTGATAGAATGTCCCTCCTTATGAGCTGCAGCATTCCTTAATCTGCATCTCTTTGTTTACTGGGAGATCTCTCAGTAATTAATCCACCGATTCTATATCCCCAAACAATACTCATCACCTAAACAATTGCCAAGAACTGCACTGGACTTTTTGAACTGGAAAACCAGAAATACACTTAATGCCACACAATGGTTAAATCTTCTTATAGAACATTTATCAATGGAGGAAATGAAAGCCTCTATTAAAATTCAAATTACACATTTTGAAGAAACTTGGGCTTCATTTATTGAAAATCTAAATCTACAGTCCACACTCGCATATACTGAGTACAAAGAGACACTTACATATAAGAGTGCATGTACACTTTTAGATTATGCACCATGTATCACCATTATATGCCACAATTTCCTTTTTTTCTCAAGGGTCCATTATCATACTTATCATCCCATGATATTGTTATTATCCCTCCTTTATATGTAATAAGTAACCGGTACTAAATGTAACCAGTGCCATGATAGCTTAGACGGCAAGGGCATCTAGCACCTGACTTGAAGGTCCTGGGTTCAATCCCAGGTAGGGGCAAGTGATGTATCTTGCTCTAATTCCTACCAGATGGCTCCCAGGTCCACTCAGCCTGCTTTCCAAATGCGTACTGGGGGTTAATCCTTCTGGGGGTAATAGGCTGGCTGGAGTGTGATGTTGACCACATCACCTCCACCTCCAGTGTTGGGTGTTTGAGAAAAAATGGTGGCCCTCCTCCCCCATTCCCCTCCATGGGGCTTTATGGCCTGAAAAGAGACCTACCTACTTAATGTAACCATACATTTTCCCTTTTATACCTCACATTTACATTCTGTCCTGTTCCTTCTTGTCATGTATTTCAAATGTGTTTTATCATATGTGTCTGTCTGTTACGGTTTTTTCTTTTTTTCCTATTCTTGTTGAATTTGCAGAATCAAAATAAGTTGTAATGAGGTTTCTTAACCACTCCAGCATTGGATCAGTGACTGTCCACAGATGGGATAGCAAAGCTATCTTTTTTTAAAGAAATATATTTTGCTGAGGCGTTTGAGTCTGACCTGGGTAATTTTCCCTATGGGATGAGATGGGTGACTGGTACTGTGTCCTGCTTTGTGGCACTTGCCCCTACAAAGCTGATCCCCAAAAAGCCAAATCTACTGCAGTGAGGTGTGCATGACTGCGACCCTGCCTGCTGGCCCCCTGGAAGAGATCAAAGTTCAGGGTGCCTCTGGCAGCTTGGTGTCTGTGCTAGATCCTGTTGATACTCTGTGACTGAAGGACAGCACCTGAACACCCTGTCTATCCTGTACACTAACAGTCATGTTTGGCTTGTGGACTTGGAGTACACGGTCAGGGTGGTGTATGTTCCCAGTGATGGCCCAAGAATTGAGTTGGTGATGTCCTGAAGAGCACCTTACTGCCCTCTGCTGTGTTGTCACAGGGAGTGCAGCTCCATATTTCTACAGATGAGAGCTACTCCAGCTTCTACCCTCAATAGCACTGGCCCCTCCCCAACCTGGTACTGCTGGTGCACCACTGCATTGCCTATCTCTGCTCTGATGATGATGACTGCTCCAATCCTTTGGACTATGGCTACACTTCCACCCTGCACATCCACTCCAAGCTGCCTCTGCTCAAGCACCACCGTCACTTCCACTACACCCTCCAGGTCCTGGACATCACTTCCTACACCTACACAATGAGGAAATCTACTTCATGTGCTCCACAGAGCTGTGCCTACCATCTGAGTGGTAGCGTGTGGAGGGTTGCTTTGATAGCTGCAAATTTCCAGTGCTAGAAAACCCAGATGTTGACAAGTGCTGTTGGAACACCCAGTCTTACAAGAGATGTGGCCCCTAGAGACTGAGGGACAGGTTAAGCCAGGACCCGGCAGTATCTCTTGGGGATGTCCTGATTGTTAATATTGGGGAAAGTCAATCCTAATAAAGATGGTGCTCAAATGGGAAAAAAAATTGAATTTGAATACTTGGCAACGGTCTGGGGTTCTCTTGTTAAGTCAAGATGCACACCTTGTTTGTAGATATTGCAACTTGTATGTTGTATGGTTATGTTGTGTGCTGCTTACTGTGAGTGCTGCATTATTCATAAAAAAACTGGAAAAAGTACAATTGCAATATATAAGAAACGTTACAAACAAGAGGAGGCAAAGAAGATATTCCTCCTGTCAAAAATGTTTGCTCGTGGTTAGTTTTGATGTTTGTGTTTACTCTGCTTGTTTCACAGGTGTTTGATCGGTTTATGATTCAGAAATATAGCAGGCACGTGCATGATGCTGAGCCCAGATTAATGAAGAAAGATTAAGTGAACACGTCTTGCAAGGATAAACATTATTAAAGTTGATTGTTCTTATAACCATGAGTGAAATGTAATTTTTATAATGTGCAGAACATATTGTTGGTGCGACTGACTTCCAAAACCACTACTTTGCAACTATTAACATAATGCATTTCCTATTCACAGGAAAACCTTTTTTGGTGTATTTATTATTGTTCATGTTGTTGTTCAGTGATACAACTCTACAATACTGAGCACATGGTGACTTTGATTTAATTTATGAGCCTTCCATGTTGCAAAAAGGGGAACAGGTTAAACATTTCATACATGCATGTAACAACTTATACAGTGTGTCATATTCAATCAAGTTAATCTGTTAACATTGCATAATTAGAACATATGGTTTTATCAAAAATATATTTTTGCCTTTAATTTTCATAAGCAATAACTTTAAATATTTTTCTAGAAAACATTTAAAATATTTTTTAAAGCTGGTATTGTTACTGTAATTTATACCTCCCAATCTTAAATGCTCTATGATAACATTTGTCTCATGTCCATAGTTGTTTACCTCACTTAACCTTCACATGACTCTTTTAGAAACAAATATTTACAGTAGGTATATCACTCTGTAAAAATTCTAAACTGTTATCCTTTTACAGATATGTCAAATATTTTCCCAGGCTTGCGTAGACATGTAATATATGTATAAATCCTATACTGGTAAATCTCCCTGTGGCCCATTTCCACATGGAATATGGGTTCAGAATAGTTTTTTTTTAATTAGTTCTAAAAATAATTCAATGTCTGTACATTTTCCTTTTTGACTCATTTACAAATACACTTCTGTAGGCAGCATTGCAATTGCTGTAATTTCCTCAAGCTGTACAACATAGCTAATAACATTGTGGTACATAGTCATTATGTGTGCACTGTGTTTTGGGTGCCATTAAGGGATTCTTGGCATTGTGGTGCCCCATATTAAGCAGATAATTTCCAGGGTCTTGCTTCTTAGCACAATGGGAGCTGTCATGGAATTAGGAAACCCAGACAGGTGGTAATTAGATCCCAGCACAGAGGAAAAGCAGAGATTTCATCAGGCTTGGGGGTATCCATGGACAACATCCAAATCACTGAAACACAGTGACCTTCCACAGCTGAACTTTTCCCAATATAAGGTTTTTGAGTTTGACAACAAAATTAAGGACTGGCCACAGATTGCTTGACTGTAATACTCCCCTTTCTCTTGCGCAGATTTAAAACAAGCCATTATCCTGCTATATATTGTGCATTTTGTGACACATGTGTGTTTTATATGCTAAAAGTGGAAAAAACTATTGACTCTACATCTCTCATTTTAACTTTCACGGCTTAGAAGACTCCTCCTACTGGTCAGATAACTTTGGGACTTGGTAGAGAGCGAACATCTGACTAATGTAAGTTAAATTGAAACCTCAATGAAAGGCAGCAAATGGAAATTTTGTTAGGCTGTTATATCCAGTTGTATATAGAGGATACAGCCTGTGCTGTAAGATAGAATAAAGATAGAATAAGATAGAAGCACGGAGGTGCTTCACTAAAAGCTTTAGAAATACTGTAGAGAGAATTACTATTATCCCCAAGAGCTCATTTGGTTCACAGCAGCAGATAGTATAAAGAAAATTCACAGACACAAAATACACATATACTGTACATGCACAAGAGAATCATCTGTTGTACAAGGTGATGGTCATAGGTATAAATGGGAACTAAACCTCTTTATTTTTAAATTGAGAAATCTGCATCTGCATTCTGAGGGAAGTAACTGGAATTCATTTAACAAGTGATGTGATCCACTAGGATAGAACAGGCTTTATTGTATGTAAGATAGGGTAGAAAGACCAGCACCATTTAATTTTTTGACAATACTCCCAAGTTCAGACTCTTACTCTTACTCTTCAGATTCATATTCTCAAACCACAGTTCAGGGCAAAAGTTGAAGCAGACTCAATAAAAGTCTTATAAAACATTATAAACAATTAATTATTAACCTTAAATACTTACGCTTTCTTAAGATAAATGGATTACATTGCTCTTCTTTGAAAATAGAATTGACATTTGCCTAAAACATTTAACTTGCAGTCCAGAACAGTCTCTACATATTCATATTTATGAACCATTTCAACTGATTCACCCCTGATGCAGGTTGGAGTGGGGGTCTGAGGGTTCTTCCAGGAATTAATTGCCATGTCTTTGGTTGTAAAGCCATTCAGCTACAAAACATTTTGTTCACACCCAGTCACAAACTCACCTACAACTGCCCCATGGTCCATGATGGACTGTTACTGCAGAAAAATTGAGGCATAGACAAGGTCCAAACTGAGCCAAAGACCAAAATGAACTGGAGCAAGAAAGCAAGAACATATCCTTCTTACATTTCACTTTCTCTAGCTTCTCATTTGAAATTGAAAGCACAAAGCTGAAAGCAATACAAATTGTATCACTGGGACAGAGTAGCCTGTCACAAGGTACAGGTAGCACAGAAAATACATTATTCATACACCCTCCATTGAGCAGTTGTTAGATAGGTTCCTGAGGGTGCACACAATGGTCTTGCTACCATTATTTCATAAACATAAAACATACACTTACATATGGATATGAGTGAGTATTGTGATGTAAATGGTAAGTGCTCACAAAACAGAATGAATAATACTCACTGTTTGTTTGGTGTTGGTACGTTTAGGTTGGGTCAGCCTATGGTGGCCTCAGACCAAACCTTAGCCCAGTTCTAAAGGTTTATTTATGGAGATGTTAAAACCACATGAATGTGAAGAGGGGAAAAAGTCATTGTTTGTATGTTATTGATGTTTATTTGAACTGGGATAAACAAAAATGTAAACTGTGTGTTATTAAGGTATATTTGATGACCCCAATATGCCACAAATCATGCTTATTTCACGCAGAATTCCATCTGCAGTTGACCCAACGAGAAATACTGGAAATGTCAAGCAGATTCAGTGCAGATGCACTGAAGGTGCTTTAAAGCATTACATTAAATGTTTCTGATGAGTTTGGAGTCATTTGGGTAACCTTTGGAACACAGCACGTGAAGGCAAGGTTTTTGATGGGTTTAATACAAGTGCCCGAGCTAGGGTTAGGGTTAGGGCTTGAATGAGAAGCAGACATTTTCTGATGCCTTTGCTGTGCTTTTGGAGGCAGTTGAAATGCAGGAAAAGTGTTGTTTTGTTGTTTACTTGACGACAACTTTTGGCCCACATTTGCGATTTTTGCTAAGCCGCGCGGCTGTCGCTCAAAAATAGTTAAAAATGCAAATATTTTCAAATACCCTTTTTACGTGCTAAACTCTTTCGTTTTTTGTATTGGAATCCAAATAAAGTGATACTTTTAGCCAAACTTTAGTGGAAATTGTGATGCTGACCCCAATATGCCACATTGATGGGTTTAATACAAGTGCCCGAGGTAGGGTTAGGGTTAGGGCTTGAATGAGAAGCAGACATATTCTGATGCATTTGCTGTGCTTTTGGAGGCAGTTGAAATGCAGGAAAAGTGTTGTTTTGTTGTTTCCATGACGACAACTTTTGGCGCACATTTGCTATTTTTGCAAAGCCGCGCGGCTGTCGCTCAAAAATGGTTAAAAATGCAAAAATTTTCAAATGCCCTTTTTACGTGCTGAACTCTTTCGTTTTTTGTATTGGAATCCAAATAAAGTGATACTTTTAGCCACACTTTAGTGGAAATTGTGATGCTGACCCCAATATGCCACAAATCATGCTTATTTCATGCAGAATTCCAGCTGCAGTTGACCCAACGAGAAATGTTGGAAATGTCAAGCAGATTCAGTGCAGATACACTGAAGATGCTTTAAAGCATTACATTAAATGATGTTTCTGATGAGTTTGGAGTCATTTGGGTAAATTTTGGAACACAGCACGTGAAGGCAAAGTTTTTGATGGGTTTAATACAAGTGCCCGAGCTAGGGTTAGGGTTAGGGCTTGAATGAGAAGAAGACATTTTCTGATGCATTTGCTGTGCTTTTGGAGGCAGTTGAAATGCAGGAAAAGTGTTGTTTTGTTGTTTCCTTGACGACAACTTTTGGCCCACATTTTTGATTTTTGCTAAGCCGCGCGGCTGTCGCTCAAAAATGGTTAAAAATGCAAAAATTTTCAAATACCCTTTTTACGTGCTAAACTCTTTCGTTTTTTGTATTGGAATCCAAATAAAGTGATACTTTTAGCCAAACTTTAGTGGAAATTGTGGTGCTGACCCCAATATGCCACATTGATGGGTTTAATACAAGTGCCCGAGCTAGGGTTAGGGTTAGGGCTTGAATGAGAAGCAGACATATTCTGATGCATTTGCTGTGCTTTTGGAGGCAGTTGAAATGCAGGAAACGTGTTGTTTTGTTGTTTCCTTGACGTCAACTTTTGGCCCACATTTGCCATTTTTGCTAAGCCGCGCTCGCGGCTGTCGCTCAAAAATGGTTAAAAATGCAAAAATTTTCAAATGCCCTTTTTACGTGCTGAACTCCTTCGTTTTTTGTATTGGAATCCAAATAAAGTGATACTTTTATCCAAATTTTAGTGGAAATTGTGATGCTGACCCCAATATGCCACAAATCATGCTTATTTCACGCAGAATTCCAGCTGCAGTTGACCCAACGAGAAATACTGGAAATGTCAAGCAGATTCAGTGCAGATGCACTGAAGATGCTTTAAAGCATTACATTAAATGTTTCTGATGAGTTTGGAGTCATTTGGGTAACTTTTGGAACACAGCACGTGAAGGCAAGGTTTTTTATGGGTTTAATACAAGTGCCCGAGCTAGGGTTAGGGTTAGGGCTTGAATGAGAAGCAGACATTTTCTGATGCCTTTGCTGTGCTTTTGGAGGCAGTTGAAATGCAGGAAAAGTGTTGTTTTGTTGTTTCCATGACGACAACTTTTGGCCCACATTTGTGATTTTTGCTAAGCCGCGCGGCTGTCGCTCAAAAATGGTTAAAAATGCAAAAATTTTCAAATACACTTTTTACGTGCTAAACTCTTTCGTTTTTTGTATTGGAATCCAAATAAAGTGATACTTTTAGCCAAACATTAGTGGAAATTGTGATGCTGACCCCAATATGCCACAAATCATGCTTATTTCACGCAGAATTCCAGCTGCAGTTGACCCAACGAGAAATAGTGGAAATGTCAAGCAGATTCAGTGCAGATGCACTGAAGATGCTTTAAAGCATTACATTAAATGTTTCTGATGAGTTTGGAGTCATTTTGGTAACTTTTGGAACACAGCACCTGAAGGCAAGGTTTGTGATGGGTTTAATACAAGTGCCCGAGCTAGGGTTAGGGTTAGGGCTTGAATGAGAAGCAGACATTTTCTGATGCCTTTGCTGTGCTTTTGGAGGCAGTTGAAATGCAGGAAAAGTGTTGTTTTGTTGTTTCCATGACGACAACTTTTGGCCCACATTTGCGATTTTTGCTAAGCCGCGCGGCTGTCACTCAAAAATGGTTTAAAATGCAAAAATTTTCAAATACCCTTTTTACATGCTAAACTCTTTCGTTTTTTGTATTGGAATCCAAATAAAGTGATACTTTTAGCCAAACTTTAGTGGAAATTGTGATGCTGACCCCAATATGCCACATTGATGGGTTAATACAAGTGCCCGAGCTAGGGTTAGGGTTAGGGCTTGAATGAGAAGCAGACATTTTCTGATACCTTTGCTGTGCTTTTGGAGGCAGTTGAAATGCAGGAAAAGTGTTGTTTTGTTGTTTCCTTGACGACAACTTTTGGCCCACATTTGCGATTTTTGCTAAGCCGCGCGGCTGTCGCTCAAAAATGGTTAAAAATGCAAAAATTTTCAAATGCCCTTTTTACGTGCTGAACTCTTTCGTTTTTTGTATTGGAATCCAAATAAAGTGATACTTTTAGCCAAACTTTAGTGGAAATTGTGATGCTGACCCCAATATGCCACAAATCATGCTTATTTCATGCAGAATTCCAGCTGCAGTTGACCCAACGAGAAATACTGGAAATGTCAAGCGGATTCAGTGCAGATGCACTGAAGATGCTTTAAAGCATTACATTAAATGTTTCTTATGAGTTTGGAGTCATTTGGGTAACTTTTGGAACACAGCACGTGAAGGCAAGGTTTTTGATGGGTTTAATACAAGTGCCCGAGCTAGGGTTAGGGTTAGGGCTTGAATGAGAAGCAGACATTTTCTGATGCCTTTGCTGTGCTTTTGGAGGCAGTTGAAATGCAGGAAAAGTGTTGTTTTGTTGTTTACATGACGACAACTTTTGGCCCACATTTGTGATTTTTGCTAAGCCGCGCGGCTGTCGCTCAAAAATGGTTAAAAATGCAAAAATTTTCAAATGCCCTTTTTACGTGCTGAACTCTTTCGTTTTTTGTATTGGAATCCAAATAAAGTGATACTTTTAGCCAAACTTTAGTGGAAATTGTGATGCTGACCCCAATATGCCACATTGATGGGTTTAATACAAGTGCCCGAGCTAGGGTTAGGGTTAGGGCTTGAATGAGAAGCAGACATTTTCTGATGCCTTTGCTGTGCTTTTTTAGGCAGTTGAAATGCAGGAAAAGTGTTGTTTTGTTGTTTCCTTGACGACAAATTTTGGCCCACATTTTCGATTTTTGCTAAGCCGCGCGGCTGTCGCTCAAAAATGGTTAAAAATGCAAAAATTTTCAAATCCCCTTTTTACGTGCTGAACTCTTTCGTTTTTTGTATTGGAATCCAAATAAAGTGATACTTTTAGCCAAACTTTAGTGGAAATTGTGATGCTGACCCCAATATGCCACAAATCATGCTTATTTCACGCAGAATTCCAGCTGCAATTGACCCAACGAGAAATACTGGAAATGTCAAGCAGATTCAGTGCAGATGCACTGAAGATGCTTTAAAGCATTACATTTAATGTTTCTGATGAGTTTGGAGTCATTTGAGTAACTTTTGGAACACAGCACATGAAGGCAAGGTTTTTGATTAGTTTAATACAAGTGCCTGAGCTAGGGTTAGGGTTAGAGCTTGAATGAGAAGCAGACATTTTCTGATGCCTTTGCTGTGCTTTTGGAGGCAGTTGAAATGCAGGAAAAGTGTTGTTTTGTTGTTTCCATGACGACAACTTTTGGCCCACATTTGTGATTTTTGCTAAGCCGCGCGGCTGTCGCTCAAAAATGGTTAAAAATGCAAAAATTTTCAAATGCCCTTTTTACGTGCTGAACTCTTTCGTTTTTTGTATTGGAATCCAAATAAAGTGATACTTTTAGCCAAACTTTAGTGGAAATTGTGATGCTGACCCCAATATGCCACATTGATGGGTTTAATACAAGTGCCCGAGCTAGGGTTAGGGTTAGGGCTTGAATGAGAAGCAGACATTTTCTGATGCCTTTGCTGTGCTTTTGGAGGCAGTTGAAATGCAGGAAAAGTGTTGTTTTGTTGTTTCCATGACGACAACTTTTGGCCCACATTTGCGATTTTTGCTAAGCCGCGCGGCTGTCACTCAAAAATGGTTTAAAATGCAAAAATTTTCAAATACCCTTTTTACATGCTAAACTCTTTCGTTTCTTGTATTGGAATCCAAATAAAGTGATACTTTTAGCCAAACTTTAGTGGAAATTGTGATGCTGACCCCAATATGCCACATTGATGGGTTTAATACAAGTGCCTGAGCTAGGGTTAGGGTTAGGGCTTGAATGAGAAGCAGACATTTTCTGATGCCTTTGCTGTGCTTTTGGAGGCAGTTGAAATGCAGGAAAAGTGTTGTTTTGTTGTTTACATGACGACAACTTTTGGCCCACATTTGTGATTTTTGCTAAGCCGCGCGGCTGTCGCTCAGAAATGGTTAAAAATGCAAACATTTTCAAATACCTTTTTTACGTGCTAAACTCTTTTGTTTTTTGTATTGGAATCCAAATAAAGTGATACTTTTAGCCAAACTTTAGTGGAAATTGTGATGCTGACCCCAGTATGCCACATTGATGGGTTTAATACAAGTGCCCGAGCTAGGGTTAGGGTTAGGGCTTGAATGAGAAGCAGACATTTTCTGATGCCTTTGCTGTGCTTTTGGAGGCAGTTGAAATGCAGGAAAAGTGTTGTTTTGTTGTTTCCTTGACGACAACTTTTGGCCCACATTTTCGATTTTTGCTAAGCCGTGCGGCTGTCGCTCAACAATGGTTAAAAATGCAAAAATTTTCAAATGCCCTTTTTACGTGCTGAAGTCTTTCGTTTTTTGTATTGGAATCCAAATAAAGTGATATTTTTAGACAAACTTTAGTGGAAATTGTGATGCTGACCCCAATATGCCACAAATCATGCTTATTTCATGCAGAATTCCAGCTGCAGTTGACCCAACGAGAAATACTGGAAATGTCAAGCGGATTCAGTGCAGATGCACTGAAGATGCTTTAAAGCATTACATTAAATGTTTCTGATGAGTTTGGAGTCATTTGGGTATCTTTTGGAACACAGCACGTGAAGGCAAGGTTTTTGATGGGTTTAATACAAGTGCCCGAGCTAGGGTTAGGGTTAGGCCTTGAATGAGAAGCAGACATTTTCTGATGCCTTTGCTGTGCTTTTGGAGGCAGTTGAAATGCAGGAAAAGTGTTGTTTTGTTGTTTACATTACGACAACTTTTGGCCCACATTTGTGATTTTTGCTAAGCCGCGCGGCTGTCTCTCAGAAATGGTTAAAAATGCAAACATTTTCAAATACCCTTTTTACGTGCTAAACTCTTTTGTTTTTTGTATTGGAATCCAAATAAAGTGATACTTTTAGCCAAACTTTAGTGGAAATTGTGATGCTGACCCCATTATGCCACATTGATGGGTTTAATACAAGTGCCCGAGCTAGGGTTAGGGTTAGGGCTTGAATGAGAAGCAGACATTTTCTGATACCTTTGCTGTGCTTTTGGAGGCAGTTGAAATGCAGGAAAAGTGTTGTTTTGTTGTTTCCTTGACGACAACTTTTGGCCCACATTTGCGATTTTTGCTAAGCCGCGCGGCTGTCGCTCATAAATGGTTAAAAATGCAAAAATTTTCATATGCCCTTTTTACGTGCTGAACTCTTTCGTTTTTTGTATTGGAATCCAAATAAAGTGATACTTTTAGCCAAACTTTAGTGGAAATTGTGATGCTGACCCCAATATGCCACATTGATGGGTTTAATACAAGTGCCCGAGCTAGGGTTAGGGTTAGGTCTTGAATGAGAAGCAGACATTTTCTGATGCCTTTGCTGTGCTTTTGGAGGCAGTTGAAATGCAGGAAAGGTGTTGTTTTGTTGTTTCCTTGACGACAACTTTTGGCCCACATTTTCGATTTTTGCTAAGCCGCGCGGCTGTCGCTCAAAAATGGTTAAAAATGCAAAAATTTTCAAATGCCCTTTTTACGTGCTGAACTCTTTCGTTTTTTGTATTGGAATCCAAATAAAGTGATACTTTTAGCCAAACTTTAGTGGAAATTGTGATGCTGACCCCAATATGCCACAAATCATGCTTATTTCACGCAGAATTCCAGCTGCAGTTGACCCAACGAGAAATACTGGAAATGTCAAGCAGATTCAGTGCAGATGCACTGAAGATGCTTTAAAGCATTACATTAAATGTTTCTGATGAGTTTGGAGTCATTTGGGTAACTTTTGGAACACAGCACGTGAAGGCAAGGTTTTTGATGGGTTTAATACAACTGCCCGAGCTAGGGTTAGGGTTAGGGCTTGAATGAGAAGCAGACATTTTCTGATGCCTTTGCTGTGCTTTTGGAGGCAGTTGAAATGCAGGAAAAGTGTTGTTTTGTTGTTTCCTTGACGACAACTTTTGGCCCACATTTGTGATTTTTGCTAAGCCGCGCGGCTGTCACTCAGAAATGGTTAAAAATGCAAACATTTTCAAATACCCTTTTTACGTGCTAAACTCTTTTGTTTTTTGTATTGGAATCCAAATAAAGTGATACTTTTAGCCAAACTTTAGTGGAAATTGTGATGCTGACCCCAATATGCCACATTGATGGGTTTAATACAAGTGCCCGAGCTAGGGTTAGGGTTAGGTCTTGAATGAGAAGCAGACATTTTCTGATACCTTTGCTGTGCTTTTGGAGGCAGTTGAAATGCAGGAAAAGTGTTGTTTTGTTGTTTCCTTGACGACAACTTTTGGCCCACATTTTCGATTTTTGCTAAGCCGCGCGGCTGTCGCTCAACAATGGTTAAAAATGCAAAAATTTTCAACTGCCCTTTTTACGTGCTGAAGTCTTTCGTTTTTTGTATTGGAATCCAAATAAAGTGATACTTTTAGCCAAACTTTAGTGGAAATTGTGATGCTGACCCCAATATGCCACATTGATGGGTTTAATTCAAGTGCCCGAGCTAGGGTTAGGGTTAGGGCTTGAATGAGAAGCAGACATTTTCTGATGCCTTTGCTGTGCTTTTGGAGGCAGTTGAAATGCAGGAAAAGTGTTGTTTTGTTGTTTCCATGACGACAACTTTTGGCCCACATTTGCGATTTTTGCTAAGCCGCGCGGCTGTCACTCAAAAATGGTTTAAAATGCAAAAATTTTCAAATACCCTTTTTACATGCTAAACTCTTTCGTTTCTTGTATTGGAATCCAAATAAAGTGATACTTTTAGCCAAACTTTAGTGGAAATTGTGATGCTGACCCCAATATGCCACATTGATGGGTTTAATACAAGTGCCCGAGCTAGGGTTAGGGTTAGGGCTTGAATGAGAAGCAGACATTTTCTGATGCCTTTGCTGTGCTTTTGGAGGCAGTTGAAATGCAGGAAAAGTGTTGTTTTGTTGTTTCCTTGACGACAACTTTTGGCCCACATTTTCGATTTTTGCTAAGCCGCGCGGCTGTCGCTCAAAAATGGTTAAAAATGCAAAAAGTTTCAAATGCCCTTTTTACGTGCTGAACTCTTTCGTTTTTTGTATTGGAATCCAAATAAAGTGATACTTTTAGCCAAACTTTAGTGGAAATTGTGATGCTGAGCCCAATATGCCACATTGATGGGTTTAATACAAGTGCCCGAGCTAGGGTTAGGGTTAGGGCTTGAATGAGAAGCAGACATTTTCTGATGCCTTTGCTGTGCTTTTTTAGGCAGTTGAAATGCAGGAAAAGTGTTGTTTTGTTGTTTCCTGGACGACAACTTTTGACCCACATTTTCGATTTTTGCTAAGCCGCGCGGCTGTCGCTCAAAAATGGTTAAAAATGCAAAAATTTTCAAATGCCCTTTTTACGTGCTGAACTCTTTCGTTTTTTTGTATTGGAATCCAAATAAAGTGATACTTTTAGCCAAACTTTAGTGGAAATTGTGATGCTGACCCCAATATGCCACATTGATGGGTTTAATACAAGTGCCCGAGCTAGGGTTAGGGTTAGGGCTTGAATGAGAAGCAGACATTTTCTGATGCCTTTGCTGTGCTTTTGGAGGCAGTTGAAATGCAGGAAAAGTGTTGTTTTGTTGTTTCCATGACGACAACTTTTGGCCCACATTTGCGATTTTTGCTAAGCCGCGCGGCTGTCACTCAAAAATGGTTTAAAATGCAAAAATTTTCAAATACCCTTTTTACATGCTAAACTCTTTCGTTTTTTGTATTGGAATCCAAATAAAGTGATACTTTTAGCCAAACTTTAGTGGAAATTGTGATGCTGACCCCAATATGCCACATTGATGGGTTTAATACAAGTGCCCGAGCTAGGGTTAGGGTTAGGGCTTGAATGCGAAGCAGACATTTTCTGATGCCTTTGCTGTGCTTTTGGAGGCAGTTGAAATGCAGGAAAAGTGTTGTTTTGTTGTTTCCTTGACGACAACTTTTGGCCCACATTTTCGATTTTTTCTAAGCCGCGCGGCTGTCGCTCAAAAATGGTTAAAAATGCAAAAAGTTTCAAATGCCCTTTTTACGTGCTGAACTCTTTCGTTTTTTGTATTGGAATCCAAATAAAGTGATACTTTTAGCCAAACTTTAGTGGAAATTGTGATGCTGAGCCCAATATGCCACATTGATGGGTTTAATACAAGTGCCCGAGCTAGGGTTAGGGTTAGGGCTTGAATGAGAAGCAGACATTTTCTGATGCCTTTGCTGTGCTTTTTTAGGCAGTTGAAATGCAGGAAAAGTGTTGTTTTGTTGTTTCCTGGACGACAACTTTTGGCCCACATTTTCGATTTTTGCTAAGCCGCGCGGCTGTCGCTCAAAAATGGTTAAAAATGCAAAAATTTTCAAATGCCCTTTTTACGTGCTGAACTCTTTCGTTTTTTTGTATTGGAATCCAAATAAAGTGATACTTTTAGCCAAACTTTAGTGGAAATTGTGATGCTGACCCCAATATGCCACATTGATGGGTTTAATACAAGTGCCCGAGCTAGGGTTAGGGTTAGGGCTTGAATGAGAAGCAGACATTTTCTGATGCCTTTGCTGTGCTTTTGGAGGCAGTTGAAATGCAGGAAAAGTGTTGTTTTGTTGTTTCCATGACGACAACTTTTGGCCCACATTTGCGATTTTTGCTAAGCCGCGCGGCTGTCACTCAAAAATGGTTTAAAATGCAAAAATTTTCAAATACCCTTTTTACATGCTAAACTCTTTCGTTTTTTGTATTGGAATCCAAATAAAGTGATACTTTTAGCCAAACTTTAGTGGAAATTGTGATGCTGACCCCAATATGCCACATTGATGGGTTTAATACAAGTGCCCGAGCTAGGGTTAGGGTTAGGGCTTGAATGAGAAGCAGACATTTTCTGATGCCTTTGCTGTGCTTTTGGAGGCAGTTGAAATGCAGGAAAAGTGTTGTTTTGTTGTTTCCTTGACGACAACTTTTGGCCCACATTTTCGATTTTTGCTAAGCCGCGCGGCTGTCGCTCAAAAATGGTTAAAAATGCAAAAATTTTCAAATGCCCTTTTTACGTGCTGAACTCTTTCGTTTTTTGTATTGGAATCCAAATAAAGTGATACTTTTAGCCAAACTTTAGTGGAAATTGTGATGCTGACCCCAATATGCCAGAAATCATGCTTATTTCACGCAGAATTCCAGCTGCAGTTGACCCAACGAGAAATACTGGAAATGTCAAGCAGATTCAGTGCAGATGCACTGAAGATGCTTTAAAGCATTACATTAAATGTTTCTGATGAGTTTGGAGTCATTTGAGTAACTTTTGGAACACAGCACATGAAGGAAAGGTTTTAGATGGGTTTAATACAAGTGCCTGAGCTAGGGTTAGGGTTAGGGCTTGAATGAGAAGCAGACATTTTCTGATGCCTTTGCTGTGCTTTTGGAGGCAGTTGAAATGCAGGAAAAGTGTTGTTTTGTTGTTTACATGACGACAACTTTTGGCCCACATTTGTGATTTTTGCTAAGCCGCGCGGCTGTCGCTCAGAAATGGTTAAAAATGCAAACATTTTCAAATACCTTTTTTACGTGCTAAACTCTTTTGTTTTTTGTATTGGAATCCAAATAAAGTGATACTTTTAGCCAAACTTTAGTGGAAATTGTGATGCTGACCCCAGTATGCCACATTGATGGGTTTAATACAAGTGCCCGAGCTAGGGTTAGGGTTAGGGCTTGAATGAGAAGCAGACATTTTCTGATGCCTTTGCTGTGCTTTTGGAGGCAGTTGAAATGCAGGAAAAGTGTTGTTTTGTTGTTTCCTTGACGACAACTTTTGGCCCACATTTTCGATTTTTGCTAAGCCGCGCGGCTGTCGCTCAACAATGGTTAAAAATGCAAAAATTTTCAAATGCCCTTTTTACGTGCTGAAGTCTTTCGTTTTTTGTATTGGAATCCAAATAAAGTGATATTTTTAGACAAACTTTAGTGGAAATTGTGATGCTGACCCCAATATGCCACAAATCATGCTTATTTCATGCAGAATTCCAGCTGCAGTTGACCCAACGAGAAATACTGGAAATGTCAAGCGGATTCAGTGCAGATGCACTGAAGATGCTTTAAAGCATTACATTAAATGTTTCTGATGAGTTTGGAGTCATTTGGGTATCTTTTGGAACACAGCACGTGAAGGCAAGGTTTTTGATGGGTTTAATACAAGTGCCCGAGCTAGGGTTAGGGTTAGGCCTTGAATGAGAAGCAGACATTTTCTGATGCCTTTGCTGTGCTTTTGGAGGCAGTTGAAATGCAGGAAAAGTGTTGTTTTGTTGTTTACATTACGACAACTTTTGGCCCACATTTGTGATTTTTGCTAAGCCGCGCGGCTGTCTCTCAGAAATGGTTAAAAATTCAAACATTTTCAAATACCCTTTTTACGTGCTAAACTCTTTTGTTTTTTGTATTGGAATCCAAATAAAGTGATACTTTTAGCCAAACTTTAGTGGAAATTGTGATGCTGACCCCATTATGCCACATTGATGGGTTTAATACAAGTGCCCGAGCTAGGGTTAGGGTTAGGGCTTGAATGAGAAGCAGACATTTTCTGATACCTTTGCTGTGCTTTTTGAGGCAGTTGAAATGCAGGAAAAGTGTTGTTTTGTTGTTTCCTTGACGACAACTTTTGGCCCACATTTGCGATTTTTGCTAAGCCGCGCGGCTGTCGCTCATAAATGGTTAAAAATGCAAAAATTTTCAAATGCCCTTTTTACGTGCTGACCTCTTTCGTTTTTTGTATTGGAATCCAAATAAAGTGATACTTTTAGCCAAACTTTAGTGGAAATTGTGATGCTGACCCCAATATGCCACATTGATGGGTTTAATACAAGTGCCCGAGCTAGGGTTAGGGTTAGGTCTTGAATGAGAAGCAGACATTTTCTGATGCCTTTGCTGTGCTTTTGGAGGCAGTTGAAATGCAGGAAAGGTGTTGTTTTGTTGTTTCCTTGACGACAACTTTTGGCCCACATTTTCGATTTTTGCTAAGCCGCGCGGCTGTCGCTCAAAAATGGTTAAAAATGCAAAAATTTTCAAATGCCCTTTTTACGTGCTGAACTCTTTCGTTTTTTGTATTGGAATCCAAATAAAGTGATACTTTTAGCCAAACTTTAGTGGAAATTGTGATGCTGACCCCAATATGCCACATTGATGGGTTTAATACAAGTGCCCGAGCTAGGGTTAGGGTTAGGGCTTGAATGAGAAGCAGACATTTTCTGATGCCTTTGCTGTGCTTTTGGAGGCAGTTGAAATGCAGGAAAAGTGTTGTTTTGTTGTTTCCTTGACGACAACTTTTGGCCCACATTTTCGATTTTTGCTAAGCCGCGCGGCTGTCGCTCAAAAATGGTTAAAAATGCAAAAAATTTCAAATGCCCTTTTTACGTGCTGAACTCTTTCGTTTTTTGTATTGGAATCCAAATAAAGTGATACTTTTAGCCAAACTTTAGTGGAAATTGTGATGCTGACCCCAATATGCCACAAATCATGCTTATTTCACGCAGAATTCCAGCTGCAGTTGACCCAACGAGAAATACTGGAAATGTCAAGCAGATTCAGTGCAGATGCACTGAAGATGCTTTAAAGCATTACATTAAATGTTTCTGATGAGTTTGGAGTCATTTGGGTAACTTTTGGAACACAGCACGTGAAGGCAAGGTTTTTGATGGGTTTAATACAACTGCCCGAGCTAGGGTTAGGGTTAGGGCTTGAATGAGAAGCAGACATTTTCTGATGCCTTTGCTGTGCTTTTGGAGGCAGTTGAAATGCAGGAAAAGTGTTGTTTTGTTGTTTCCTTGACGACAACTTTTGGCCCACATTTGTGATTTTTGCTAAGCCGCGCGGCTGTCACTCAGAAATGGTTAAAAATGCAAACATTTTCAAATACCCTTTTTACGTGCTAAACTCTTTTGTTTTTTGTATTGGAATCCAAATAAAGTGATACTTTTAGCCAAACTTTAGTGGAAATTGTGATGCTGACCCCAATATGCCACATTGATGGGTTTAATACAAGTGCCCGAGCTAGGGTTAGGGTTAGCGCTTGAATGAGAAGCAGACATTTTCTGATACCTTTGCTGTGCTTTTGGAGGCAGTTGAAATGCAGGAAAAGTGTTGTTTTGTTGTTTCCTTGACGACAACTTTTGGCCCACATTTTCGATTTTTGCTAAGCCGCGCGGCTGTCGCTCAACAATGGTTAAAAATGCAAAAATTTTCAACTGCCCTTTTTACGTGCTGAAGTCTTTCGTTTTTTGTATTGGAATCCAAATAAAGTGATACTTTTAGCCAAACTTTAGTGGAAATTGTGATGCTGACCCCAATATGCCACATTGATGGGTTTAATACAAGTGCCCGAGCTAGGGTTAGGGTTAGGGCTTGAATGAGAAGCAGACATTTTCTGATGCCTTTGCTGTGCTTTTGGAGGCAGTTGAAATGCAGGAAAAGTGTTGTTTTGTTGTTTCCATGACGACAACTTTTGGCCCACATTTGCGATTTTTGCTAAGCCGCGCGGCTGTCACTCAAAAATGGTTTAAAATGCAAAAATTTTCAAATACCCTTTTTACATGCTAAACTCTTTCGTTTCTTGTATTGGAATCCAAATAAAGTGATACTTTTAGCCAAACTTTAGTGGAAATTGTGATGCTGACCCCAATATGCCACATTGATGGGTTTAATACAAGTGCCCGAGCTAGGGTTAGGGTTAGGGCTTGAATGAGAAGCAGACATTTTCTGATGCCTTTGCTGTGCTTTTGGAGGCAGTTGAAATGCAGGAAAAGTGTTGTTTTGTTGTTTCCTTGACGACAACTTTTGGCCCACATTTTCGATTTTTGCTAAGCCGCGCGGCTGTCGCTCAAAAATGGTTAAAAATGCAAAAAGTTTCAAATGCCCTTTTTACGTGCTGAACTCTTTCGTTTTTTGTATTGGAATCCAAATAAAGTGATACTTTTAGCCAAACTTTAGTGGAAATTGTGATGCTGAGCCCAATATGCCACATTGATGGGTTTAATACAAGTGCCCGAGCTAGGGTTAGGGTTAGGGCTTGAATGAGAAGCAGACATTTTCTGATGCCTTTGCTGTGCTTTTTTAGGCAGTTGAAATGCAGGAAAAGTGTTGTTTTGTTGTTTCCTGGACGACAACTTTTGGCCCACATTTTCGATTTTTGCTAAGCCGCGCGGCTGTCGCTCAACAATGGTTAAAAATGCAAAAATTTTCAAATGCCCTTTTTACGTGCTGAAGTCTTTCGTTTTTTGTATTGGAATCCAAATAAAGTGATATTTTTAGACAAACTTTAGTGGAAATTGTGATGCTGACCCCAATATGCCACAAATCATGCTTATTTCATGCAGAATTCCAGCTGCAGTTGACCCAACGAGAAATACTGGAAATGTCAAGCGGATTCAGTGCAGATGCACTGAAGATGCTTTAAAGCATTACATTAAATGTTTCTGATGAGTTTGGAGTCATTTGGGTATCTTTTGGAACACAGCACGTGAAGGCAAGGTTTTTGATGGGTTTAATACAAGTGCCCGAGCTAGGGTTAGGGTTAGGCCTTGAATGAGAAGCAGACATTTTCTGATGCCTTTGCTGTGCTTTTGGAGGCAGTTGAAATGCAGGAAAAGTGTTGTTTTGTTGTTTACATTACGACAACTTTTGGCCCACATTTGTGATTTTTGCTAAGCCGCGCGGCTGTCTCTCAGAAATGGTTAAAAATGCAAACATTTTCAAATACCCTTTTTACGTGCTAAACTCTTTTGTTTTTTGTATTGGAATCCAAATAAAGTGATACTTTTAGCCAAACTTTAGTGG